>NC_080201.1:40418659-41618659 GCF_030028045.1 Hippopotamus amphibius kiboko
TGCAGCTTTCCAGCCAGAAAGGCCTGCAGCCCTTGCCGTGAAACCACAGTCAACAGGCTGTTGGACTGGGCCAAGTGCCTTGTAGGAGGCCTTGGACGCGCAGGGCTGCACTGTTTTCCGTTGGGGCACACCGTTGGCGAGAAGGCTCTGGCCTAGCCATCAGCGCACACCCTCCTAGCCAGAGGCCCTTGGGGTCCACTGGGTGGGCAGGCTGAAGGCGCGAGCAGGGCTTTGGTGCTTGCAGAGTCAATTTGGGCCCTGCTTTGGAAGGGTTTCAGGGACCCAGTTCGAGGGAGGCTTAGCTTCCCTGCTGTGGCACACCCAGGTCAGGTAGCCCAGCTGCCACCCTAAAGGCTCCCTGCTTTGCCCTCACCCTGGGGTCTCCCACGTGGGTTCTGTCTCCCCAAGCACAACCTCAATGTGGATCCAGTCTGGACAGAAAAGCACACAATATCCCAGAGCACTCCAGGGCCTCAGCGGCTCAAAGGGGCATCAAGGCCTACCTAGGGGGCCTCTCTTCCCTAGGCCATACCCAGCCTGCACACTCTCTGTGGAGCAAGCTTCATTCCTGGAAGGGCCCAGGGGGTGGGCATGAGGGTCTCTTCGGGGCTCGGAACGTGCGGATAACAGAGGCTGTGGGACAACAGCAACATGAGACCCTGACAGGAGAGCTGTCGTTTCCCCTTTGGGAAGCAGGATGCTTGCGGCCCCCAGGCTGCGTGCCAATCCCCCTTGCTGCCTGGCTTCTGTTCACTGCTGGCTAGCGCTTCTGCAGCAGGTGAGCGTCTTGCCTAGAAACCGGGCGCTTGCCGTCCCTTGCTGGGAGCTCATGGCCCCACACACGTCCCTAGAGGGTGATGGCAACTTGGCTGAGAGCCACCAGGTGAGCTGTAGTTCTCCATGCGGAGAGGCCTGCCGCGGGTTTCGAGAATCCTGAGTCAGGGCTGTGCTTCAAGCGGAGGGTGAGTTCCGAGGCTGGAGGAGGCTCGGAGTCACACTGGTTCCCAAGGGGGAACACTCATTGCCAAAAGTCTCTCCCGTGGCTCCAGTGCCCCCTTCCTGGGCCAGGGGCCCTTGGAAACCCCTCTGAATGGAAAGCCCAGCTCATCATCTGCCGGCCTCTCCTGCTGGCAGCGCTCGCGTTCGGCAGCCTTCAAACTGCTTCAGGAAGGCAGTTCCTTGGAGTCGGAGACTGGCAGGCTGGGCAGCCTGAGGGTGAGGCGTGCAGCTGCGTGAGGAAAGCCCTGGGCTTAGCATTCACCCTGGGACGTCGTGCCTGGGTTCTGGGTACCTCGGAGAGAACCTCCACTCACTCTCCAAGCTGAGATCAACAGGCAGGAGTTCCCTGAGCAGCGCTAAACCACAGCCCCTCCCAGGCTGTCCCAAGACGTCCGTGCGGCCTACTCCCACTTCAGCCATACAACACATGCAGACCCTGGGGGGAGCAACGTTCAAGATGGAAGGTCCCACTTGCACGGCCTGTGTGTCTCTTCCACTGCTCAGAAGCTGCTGAGGCACAGGCTGAGTGTCCACATTCACCCTGAGGCCTGAAGGCCAAACGGTCATTACCCCAGGGCGAAGTGGGTTGGATGTGGCTCCTTGGCGGCTCGCCCAGCAGCCCTGCTGCTGGCCTTGCCTTCGCTGCTGGCAAACCTCTGGGAGGAAAAAGAGCGTCTCTGGCAAGAATCAAAAAGTGCTTGCCATCCCCTGGCTAGGAGCGCCTCCTACACCCCTCTTTGTGCGGCGAGCACACACATCAACTACTACCCTCCAAGGAAGCTGCAGCTTTCCAGCCAGAAAGGCCTGCAGCCCTTGCCGTGAAACCACAGTCAACAGGCTGTTGGACTGGGCCAAGTGCCTTGTAGGAGGCCTTGGACGCGCAGGGCTGCACTGTTTTCCGTTGGGGCACACCGTTGGGGAGAAGGCTCTGGCCTAGCCATCAGCGCACACCCTCCTAGCCAGAGGCCCTTGGGGTCCACTGGGTGGGCAGGCTGAAGGCGCGAGCAGGGCTTTGGTGCTTGCAGAGTCAATTTGGGCCCTGCTTTGGAAGGGTTTCAGGGACCCAGTTCGAGGGAGGCTTAGCTTCCCTGCTGTGGCACACCCAGGTCAGGTAGCCCAGCTGCCACCCTAAAGGCTCCCTGCTTTGCCCTCACCCTGGGGTCTCCCACGTGGGTTCTGTCTCCCCAAGCACAACCTCAATGTGGATCCAGTCTGGACAGAAAAGCACACAATATCCCAGAGCACTCCAGGGCCTCAGCGGCTCAAAGGGGCATCAAGGCCTACCTAGGGGGCCTCTCTTCCCTAGGCCATACCCAGCCTGCACACTCTCTGTGGAGCAAGCTTCATTCCTGGAAGGGCCCAGGGGGTGGGCATGAGGGTCTCTTCGGGGCTCGGAACGTGCGGATAACAGAGGCTGTGGGACAACAGCAACATGAGACCCTGACAGGAGAGCTGTCGTTTCCCCTTTGGGAAGCAGGATGCTTGCGGCCCCCAGGCTGCGTGCCAATCCCCCTTGCTGCCTGGCTTCTGTTCACTGCTGGCTAGCGCTTCTGCAGCAGGTGAGCGTCTTGCCTAGAAACCGGGCGCTTGCCGTCCCTTGCTGGGAGCTCATGGCCCCACACACGTCCCTAGAGGGTGATGGCAACTTGGCTGAGAGCCACCAGGTGAGCTGTAGTTCTCCATGCGGAGAGGCCTGCCGCGGGTTTCGAGAATCCTGAGTCAGGGCTGTGCTTCAAGCGGAGGGTGAGTTCCGAGGCTGGAGGAGGCTCGGAGTCACACTGGTTCCCAAGGGGGAACACTCATTGCCAAAAGTCTCTCCCGTGGCTCCAGTGCCCCCTTCCTGGGCCAGGGGCCCTTGGAAACCCCTCTGAATGGAAAGCCCAGCTCATCATCTGCCGGCCTCTCCTGCTGGCAGCGCTCGCGTTCGGCAGCCTTCAAACTGCTTCAGGAAGGCAGTTCCTTGGAGTCGGAGACTGGCAGGCTGGGCAGCCTGAGGGTGAGGCGTGCAGCTGCGTGAGGAAAGCCCTGGGCTTAGCATTCACCCTGGGACGTCGTGCCTGGGTTCTGGGTACCTCGGAGAGAACCTCCACTCACTCTCCAAGCTGAGATCAACAGGCAGGAGTTCCCTGAGCAGCGCTAAACCACAGCCCCTCCCAGGCTGTCCCAAGACGTCCGTGCGGCCTACTCCCACTTCAGCCATACAACACATGCAGACCCTGGGGGGAGCAACGTTCAAGATGGAAGGTCCCACTTGCACGGCCTGTGTGTCTCTTCCACTGCTCAGAAGCTGCTGAGGCACAGGCTGAGTGTCCACATTCACCCTGAGGCCTGAAGGCCAAACGGTCATTACCCCAGGGCGAAGTGGGTTGGATGTGGCTCCTTGGCGGCTCGCCCAGCAGCCCTGCTGCTGGCCTTGCCTTCGCTGCTGGCAAACCTCTGGGAGGAAAAAGAGCGTCTCTGGCAAGAATCAAAAAGTGCTTGCCATCCCCTGGCTAGGAGCGCCTCCTACACCCCTCTTTGTGCGGCGAGCACACACATCAACTACTACCCTCCAAGGAAGCTGCAGCTTTCCAGCCAGAAAGGCCTGCAGCCCTTGCCATGAAACCACAGTCAACAGGCTGTTGGACTGGGCCAAGTGCCTTGTAGGAGGCCTTGGACGCGCAGGGCTGCACTGTTTTCCGTTGGGGCACACCGTTGGGGAGAAGGCTCTGGCCTAGCCATCAGCGCACACCCTCCTAGCCAGAGGCCCTTGGGATCCACTGGGTGGGCAGGCTGAAGGCGCGAGCAGGGCTTTGGTGCTTGCAGAGTCAATTTGGGCCCTGCTTTGGAAGGGTTTCAGGGACCCAGTTCGAGGGAGGCTTAGCTTCCCTGCTGTGGCACACCCAGGTCAGGTAGCCCAGCTGCCACCCTAAAGGCTCCCTGCTCTGCCCTCACCCTGTGGTCTCCCACGTGGGTTCTGTCTCCCCAAGCACAACCTCAATGTGGATCCAGTCTGGACAGAAAAGCACACAATATCCCAGAGCACTCCAGGGCCTCAGCGGCTCAAAGGGGCATCAAGGCCTACCTAGGGGGCCTCTCTTCCCTAGGCCATACCCAGCCTGCACACTCTCTGTGGAGCAAGCTTCATTCCTGGAAGGGCCCAGGGGGTGGGCATGAGGGTCTCTTCGGGGCTCGGAACGTGCGGATAACAGAGGCTGTGGGACAACAGCAACATGAGACCCTGACAGGAGAGCTGTCGTTTCCCCTTTGGGAAGCAGGATGCTTGCGGCCCCCAGGCTGCGTGCCAATCCCCCTTGCTGCCTGGCTTCTGTTCACTGCTGGCTAGCGCTTCTGCAGCAGGTGAGCGTCTTGCCTAGAAACCGGGCGCTTGCCGTCCCTTGCTGGGAGCTCATGGCCCCACACACGTCCCTAGAGGGTGATGGCAACTTGGCTGAGAGCCACCAGGTGAGCTGTAGTTCTCCATGCGGAGAGGCCTGCCGCGGGTTTCGAGAATCCTGAGTCAGGGCTGTGCTTCAAGCGGAGGGTGAGTTCCGAGGCTGGAGGAGGCTCGGAGTCACACTGGTTCCCAAGGGGGAACACTCATTGCCAAAAGTCTCTCCCGTGGCTCCAGTGCCCCCTTCCTGGGCCAGGGGCCCTTGGAAACCCCTCTGAATGGAAAGCCCAGCTCATCATCTGCCGGCCTCTCCTGCTGGCAGCGCTCGCGTTCGGCAGCCTTCAAACTGCTTCAGGAAGGCAGTTCCTTGGAGTCGGAGACTGGCAGGCTGGGCAGCCTGAGGGTGAGGCGTGCAGCTGCGTGAGGAAAGCCCTGGGCTTAGCATTCACCCTGGGACGTCGTGCCTGGGTTCTGGGTACCTCGGAGAGAACCTCCACTCACTCTCCAAGCTGAGATCAACAGGCAGGAGTTCCCTGAGCAGCGCTAAACCACAGCCCCTCCCAGGCTGTCCCAAGACGTCCGTGCGGCCTACTCCCACTTCAGCCATACAACACATGCAGACCCTGGGGGGAGCAACGTTCAAGATGGAAGGTCCCACTTGCACGGCCTGTGTGTCTCTTCCACTGCTCAGAAGCTGCTGAGGCACAGGCTGAGTGTCCACATTCACCCTGAGGCCTGAAGGCCAAACGGTCATTACCCCAGGGCGAAGTGGGTTGGATGTGGCTCCTTGGCGGCTCGCCCAGCAGCCCTGCTGCTGGCCTTGCCTTCGCTGCTGGCAAACCTCTGGGAGGAAAAAGAGCGTCTCTGGCAAGAATCAAAAAGTGCTTGCCATCCCCTGGCTAGGAGCGCCTCCTACACCCCTCTTTGTGCGGCGAGCACACACATCAACTACTACCCTCCAAGGAAGCTGCAGCTTTCCAGCCAGAAAGGCCTGCAGCCCTTGCCGTGAAACCACAGTCAACAGGCTGTTGGACTGGGCCAAGTGCCTTGTAGGAGGCCTTGGACGCGCAGGGCTGCACTGTTTTCCGTTGGGGCACACCGTTGGGGAGAAGGCTCTGGCCTAGCCATCAGCGCACACCCTCCTAGCCAGAGGCCCTTGGGGTCCACTGGGTGGGCAGGCTGAAGGCGCGAGCAGGGCTTTGGTGCTTGCAGAGTCAATTTGGGCCCTGCTTTGGAAGGGTTTCAGGGACCCAGTTCGAGGGAGGCTTAGCTTCCCTGCTGTGGCACACCCAGGTCAGGTAGCCCAGCTGCCACCCTAAAGGCTCCCTGCTTTGCCCTCACCCTGGGGTCTCCCACGTGGGTTCTGTCTCCCCAAGCACAACCTCAATGTGGATCCAGTCTGGACAGAAAAGCACACAATATCCCAGAGCACTCCAGGGCCTCAGCGGCTCAAAGGGGCATCAAGGCCTACCTAGGGGTCCTCTCTTCCCTAGGCCATACCCAGCCTGCACACTCTCTGTGGAGCAAGCTTCATTCCTGGAAGGGCCCAGGGGGTGGGCATGAGGGTCTCTTCGGGGCTCGGAACGTGCGGATAACAGAGGCTGTGGGACAACAGCAACATGAGACCCTGACAGGAGAGCTGTCGTTTCCCCTTTGGGAAGCAGGATGCTTGCGGCCCCCAGGCTGCGTGCCAATCCCCCTTGCTGCCTGGCTTCTGTTCACTGCTGGCTAGCGCTTCTGCAGCAGGTGAGCGTCTTGCCTAGAAACCGGGCGCTTGCCGTCCCTTGCTGGGAGCTCATGGCCCCACACACGTCCCTAGAGGGTGATGGCAACTTGGCTGAGAGCCACCAGGTGAGCTGTAGTTCTCCATGCGGAGAGGCCTGCCGCAGGTTTCGAGAATCCTGAGTCAGGGCTGTGCTTCAAGCGGAGGGTGAGTTCCGAGGCTGGAGGAGGCTCGGAGTCACACTGGTTCCCAAGGGGGAACACTCATTGCCAAAAGTCTCTCCCGTGGCTCCAGTGCCCCCTTCCTGGGCCAGGGGCCCTTGGAAACCCCTCTGAATGGAAAGCCCAGCTCATCATCTGCCGGCCTCTCCTGCTGGCAGCGCTCGCGTTCGGCAGCCTTCAAACTGCTTCAGGAAGGCAGTTCCTTGGAGTCGGAGACTGGCAGGCTGGGCAGCCTGAGGGTGAGGCGTGCAGCTGCGTGAGGAAAGCCCTGGGCTTAGCATTCACCCTGGGACATCGTGCCTGGGTTCTGGGTACCTCGGAGAGAACCTCCACTCACTCTCCAAGCTGAGATCAACAGGCAGGAGTTCCCTGAGCAGCGCTAAACCACAGCCCCTCCCAGGCTGTCCCAAGACGTCCGTGCGGCCTACTCCCACTTCAGCCATACAACACATGCAGACCCTGGGGGGAGCAACGTTCAAGATGGAAGGTCCCACTTGCACGGCCTGTGTGTCTCTTCCACTGCTCAGAAGCTGCTGAGGCACAGGCTGAGTGTCCACATTCACCCTGAGGCCTGAAGGCCAAACGGTCATTACCCCAGGGCGAAGTGGGTTGGATGTGGCTCCTTGGCGGCTCGCCCAGCAGCCCTGCTGCTGGCCTTGCCTTCGCTGCTGGCAAACCTCTGGGAGGAAAAAGAGCGTCTCTGGCAAGAATCAAAAAGTGCTTGCCATCCCCTGGCTAGGAGCGCCTCCTACACCCCTCTTTGTGCGGCGAGCACACACATCAACTACTACCCTCCAAGGAAGCTGCAGCTTTCCAGCCAGAAAGGCCTGCAGCCCTTGCCGTGAAACCACAGTCAACAGGCTGTTGGACTGGGCCAAGTGCCTTGTAGGAGGCCTTGGACGCGCAGGGCTGCACTGTTTTCCGTTGGGGCACACCGTTGGGGAGAAGGCTCTGGCCTAGCCATCAGCGCACACCCTCCTAGCCAGAGGCCCTTGGGGTCCACTGGGTGGGCAGGCTGAAGGCGCGAGCAGGGCTTTGGTGCTTGCAGAGTCAATTTGGGCCCTGCTTTGGAAGGGTTTCAGGGACCCAGTTCGAGGGAGGCTTAGCTTCCCTGCTGTGGCACACCCAGGTCAGGTAGCCCAGCTGCCACCCTAAAGGCTCCCTGCTTTGCCCTCACCCTGGGGTCTCCCACGTGGGTTCTGTCTCCCCAAGCACAACCTCAATGTGGATCCAGTCTGGACAGAAAAGCACACAATATCCCAGAGCACTCCAGGGCCTCAGCGGCTCAAAGGGGCATCAAGGCCTACCTAGGGGGCCTCTCTTCCCTAGGCCATACCCAGCCTGCACACTCTCTGTGGAGCAAGCTTCATTCCTGGAAGGGCCCAGGGGGTGGGCATGAGGGTCTCTTCGGGGCTCGGAACGTGCGGATAACAGAGGCTGTGGGACAACAGCAACATGAGACCCTGACAGGAGAGCTGTCGTTTCCCCTTTGGGAAGCAGGATGCTTGCGGCCCCCAGGCTGCGTGCCAATCCCCCTTGCTGCCTGGCTTCTGTTCACTGCTGGCTAGCGCTTCTGCAGCAGGTGAGCGTCTTGCCTAGAAACCGGGCGCTTGCCGTCCCTTGCTGGGAGCTCATGGCCCCACACACGTCCCTAGAGGGTGATGGCAACTTGGCTGAGAGCCAGCAGGTGAGCTGTAGTTCTCCATGCGGAGAGGCCTGCCGCGGGTTTCGAGAATCCTGAGTCAGGGCTGTGCTTCAAGCGGAGGGTGAGTTCCGAGGCTGGAGGAGGCTCGGAGTCACACTGGTTCCCAAGGGGGAACACTCATTGCCAAAAGTCTCTCCCGTGGCTCCAGTGCCCCCTTCCTGGGCCAGGGGCCCTTGGAAACCCCTCTGAATGGAAAGCCCAGCTCATCATCTGCCGGCCTCTCCTGCTGGCAGCGCTCGCGTTCGGCAGCCTTCAAACTGCTTCAGGAAGGCAGTTCCTTGGAGTCGGAGACTGGCAGGCTGGGCAGCCTGAGGGTGAGGCGTGCAGCTGCGTGAGGAAAGCCCTGGGCTTAGCATTCACCCTGGGACGTCGTGCCTGGGTTCTGGGTACCTCGGAGAGAACCTCCACTCACTCTCCAAGCTGAGATCAACAGGCAGGAGTTCCCTGAGCAGCGCTAAACCACAGCCCCTCCCAGGCTGTCCCAAGACGTCCGTGCGGCCTACTCCCACTTCAGCCATACAACACATGCAGACCCTGGGGGGAGCAACGTTCAAGATGGAAGGTCCCACTTGCACGGCCTGTGTGTCTCTTCCACTGCTCAGAAGCTGCTGAGGCACAGGCTGAGTGTCCACATTCACCCTGAGGCCTGAAGGCCAAACGGTCATTACCCCAGGGCGAAGTGGGTTGGATGTGGCCCCTTGGCGGCTCGCCCAGCAGCCCTGCTGCTGGCCTTGCCTTCGCTGCTGGCAAACCTCTGGGAGGAAAAAGAGCGTCTCTGGCAAGAATCAAAAAGTGCTTGCCATCCCCTGGCTAGGAGCGCCTCCTACACCCCTCTTTGTGCGGCGAGCACACACATCAACTACTACCCTCCAAGGAAGCTGCAGCTTTCCAGCCAGAAAGGCCTGCAGCCCTTGCCGTGAAACCACAGTCAACAGGCTGTTGGACTGGGCCAAGTGCCTTGTAGGAGGCCTTGGACGCGCAGGGCTGCACTGTTTTCCGTTGGGGCACACCGTTGGGGAGAAGGCTCTGGCCTAGCCATCAGCGCACACCCTCCTAGCCAGAGGCCCTTGGGGTCCACTGGGTGGGCAGGCTGAAGGCGCGAGCAGGGCTTTGGTGCTTGCAGAGTCAATTTGGGCCCTGCTTTGGAAGGGTTTCAGGGACCCAGTTCGAGGGAGGCTTAGCTTCCCTGCTGTGGCACACCCAGGTCAGGTAGCCCAGCTGCCACCCTAAAGGCTCCCTGCTTTGCCCTCACCCTGGGGTCTCCCACGTGGGTTCTGTCTCCCCAAGCACAACCTCAATGTGGATCCAGTCTGGACAGAAAAGCACACAATATCCCAGAGCACTCCAGGGCCTCAGCGGCTCAAAGGGGCATCAAGGCCTACCTAGGGGGCCTCTCTTCCCTAGGCCATACCCAGCCTGCACACTCTCTGTGGAGCAAGCTTCATTCCTGGAAGGGCCCAGGGGGTGGGCATGAGGGTCTCTTCGGGGCTCGGAACGTGCGGATAACAGAGGCTGTGGGACAACAGCAACATGAGACCCTGACAGGAGAGCTGTCGTTTCCCCTTTGGGAAGCAGGATGCTTGCGGCCCCCAGGCTGCGTGCCAATCCCCCTTGCTGCCTGGCTTCTGTTCACTGCTGGCTAGCGCTTCTGCAGCAGGTGAGCGTCTTGCCTAGAAACCGGGCGCTTGCCGTCCCTTGCTGGGAGCTCATGGCCCCACACACGTCCCTAGAGGGTGATGGCAACTTGGCTGAGAGCCAGCAGGTGAGCTGTAGTTCTCCATGCGGAGAGGCCTGCCGCGGGTTTCGAGAATCCTGAGTCAGGGCTGTGCTTCAAGCGGAGGGTGAGTTCCGAGGCTGGAGGAGGCTCGGAGTCACACTGGTTCCCAAGGGGGAACACTCATTGCCAAAAGTCTCTCCCGTGGCTCCAGTGCCCCCTTCCTGGGCCAGGGGCCCTTGGAAACCCCTCTGAATGGAAAGCCCAGCTCATCATCTGCCGGCCTCTCCTGCTGGCAGCGCTCGCGTTCGGCAGCCTTCAAACTGCTTCAGGAAGGCAGTTCCTTGGAGTCGGAGACTGGCAGGCTGGGCAGCCTGAGGGTGAGGCGTGCAGCTGCGTGAGGAAAGCCCTGGGCTTAGCATTCACCCTGGGACATCGTGCCTGGGTTCTGGGTACCTCGGAGAGAACCTCCACTCACTCTCCAAGCTGAGATCAACAGGCAGGAGTTCCCTGAGCAGCGCTAAACCACAGCCCCTCCCAGGCTGTCCCAAGACGTCCGTGCGGCCTACTCCCACTTCAGCCATACAACACATGCAGACCCTGGGGGGAGCAACGTTCAAGATGGAAGGTCCCACTTGCACGGCCTGTGTGTCTCTTCCACTGCTCAGAAGCTGCTGAGGCACAGGCTGAGTGTCCACATTCACCCTGAGGCCTGAAGGCCAAACGGTCATTACCCCAGGGCGAAGTGGGTTGGATGTGGCTCCTTGGCGGCTCGCCCAGCAGCCCTGCTGCTGGCCTTGCCTTCGCTGCTGGCAAACCTCTGGGAGGAAAAAGAGCGTCTCTGGCAAGAATCAAAAAGTGCTTGCCATCCCCTGGCTAGGAGCGCCTCCTACACCCCTCTTTGTGCGGCGAGCACACACATCAACTACTACCCTCCAAGGAAGCTGCAGCTTTCCAGCCAGAAAGGCCTGCAGCCCTTGCCGTGAAACCACAGTCAACAGGCTGTTGGACTGGGCCAAGTGCCTTGTAGGAGGCCTTGGACGCGCAGGGCTGCACTGTTTTCCGTTGGGGCACACCGTTGGGGAGAAGGCTCTGGCCTAGCCATCAGCGCACACCCTCCTAGCCAGAGGCCCTTGGGGTCCACTGGGTGGGCAGGCTGAAGGCGCGAGCAGGGCTTTGGTGCTTGCAGAGTCAATTTGGGCCCTGCTTTGGAAGGGTTTCAGGGACCCAGTTCGAGGGAGGCTTAGCTTCCCTGCTGTGGCACACCCAGGTCAGGTAGCCCAGCTGCCACCCTAAAGGCTCCCTGCTTTGCCCTCACCCTGGGGTCTCCCACGTGGGTTCTGTCTCCCCAAGCACAACCTCAATGTGGATCCAGTCTGGACAGAAAAGCACACAATATCCCAGAGCACTCCAGGGCCTCAGCGGCTCAAAGGGGCATCAAGGCCTACCTAGGGGGCCTCTCTTCCCTAGGCCATACCCAGCCTGCACACTCTCTGTGGAGCAAGCTTCATTCCTGGAAGGGCCCAGGGGGTGGGCATGAGGGTCTCTTCGGGGCTCGGAACGTGCGGATAACAGAGGCTGTGGGACAACAGCAACATGAGACCCTGACAGGAGAGCTGTCGTTTCCCCTTTGGGAAGCAGGATGCTTGCGGCCCCCAGGCTGCGTGCCAATCCCCCTTGCTGCCTGGCTTCTGTTCACTGCTGGCTAGCGCTTCTGCAGCAGGTGAGCGTCTTGCCTAGAAACCGGGCGCTTGCCGTCCCTTGCTGGGAGCTCATGGCCCCACACACGTCCCTAGAGGGTGATGGCAACTTGGCTGAGAGCCACCAGGTGAGCTGTAGTTCTCCATGCGGAGAGGCCTGCCGCGGGTTTCGAGAATCCTGAGTCAGGGCTGTGCTTCAAGCGGAGGGTGAGTTCCGAGGCTGGAGGAGGCTCGGAGTCACACTGGTTCCCAAGGGGGAACACTCATTGCCAAAAGTCTCTCCCGTGGCTCCAGTGCCCCCTTCCTGGGCCAGGGGCCCTTGGAAACCCCTCTGAATGGAAAGCCCAGCTCATCATCTGCCGGCCTCTCCTGCTGGCAGCGCTCGCGTTCGGCAGCCTTCAAACTGCTTCAGGAAGGCAGTTCCTTGGAGTCGGAGACTGGCAGGCTGGGCAGCCTGAGGGTGAGGCGTGCAGCTGCGTGAGGAAAGCCCTGGGCTTAGCATTCACCCTGGGACGTCGTGCCTGGGTTCTGGGTACCTCGGAGAGAACCTCCACTCACTCTCCAAGCTGAGATCAACAGGCAGGAGTTCCCTGAGCAGCGCTAAACCACAGCCCCTCCCAGGCTGTCCCAAGACGTCCGTGCGGCCTACTCCCACTTCAGCCATACAACACATGCAGACCCTGGGGGGAGCAACGTTCAAGATGGAAGGTCCCACTTGCACGGCCTGTGTGTCTCTTCCACTGCTCAGAAGCTGCTGAGGCACAGGCTGAGTGTCCACATTCACCCTGAGGCCTGAAGGCCAAACGGTCATTACCCCAGGGCGAAGTGGGTTGGATGTGGCTCCTTGGCGGCTCGCCCAGCAGCCCTGCTGCTGGCCTTGCCTTCGCTGCTGGCAAACCTCTGGGAGGAAAAAGAGCGTCTCTGGCAAGAATCAAAAAGTGCTTGCCATCCCCTGGCTAGGAGCGCCTCCTACACCCCTCTTTGTGCGGCGAGCACACACATCAACTACTACCCTCCAAGGAAGCTGCAGCTTTCCAGCCAGAAAGGCCTGCAGCCCTTGCCGTGAAACCACAGTCAACAGGCTGTTGGACTGGGCCAAGTGCCTTGTAGGAGGCCTTGGACGCGCAGGGCTGCACTGTTTTCCGTTGGGGCACACCGTTGGGGAGAAGGCTCTGGCCTAGCCATCAGCGCACACCCTCCTAGCCAGAGGCCCTTGGGGTCCACTGGGTGGGCAGGCTGAAGGCGCGAGCAGGGCTTTGGTGCTTGCAGAGTCAATTTGGGCCCTGCTTTGGAAGGGTTTCAGGGACCCAGTTCGAGGGAGGCTTAGCTTCCCTGCTGTGGCACACCCAGGTCAGGTAGCCCAGCTGCCACCCTAAAGGCTCCCTGCTCTGCCCTCACCCTGGGGTCTCCCACGTGGGTTCTGTCTCCCCAAGCACAACCTCAATGTGGATCCAGTCTGGACAGAAAAGCACACAATATCCCAGAGCACTCCAGGGCCTCAGCGGCTCAAAGGGGCATCAAGGCCTACCTAGGGGGCCTCTCTTCCCTAGGCCATACCCAGCCTGCACACTCTCTGTGGAGCAAGCTTCATTCCTGGAAGGGCCCAGGGGGTGGGCATGAGGGTCTCTTCGGGGCTCGGAACGTGCGGATAACAGAGGCTGTGGGACAACAGCAACATGAGACCCTGACAGGAGAGCTGTCGTTTCCCCTTTGGGAAGCAGGATGCTTGCGGCCCCCAGGCTGCGTGCCAATCCCCCTTGCTGCCTGGCTTCTGTTCACTGCTGGCTAGCGCTTCTGCAGCAGGTGAGCGTCTTGCCTAGAAACCGGGCGCTTGCCGTCCCTTGCTGGGAGCTCATGGCCCCACACACGTCCCTAGAGGGTGATGGCAACTTGGCTGAGAGCCACCAGGTGAGCTGTAGTTCTCCATGCGGAGAGGCCTGCCGCGGGTTTCGAGAATCCTGAGTCAGGGCTGTGCTTCAAGTGGAGGGTGAGTTCCGAGGCTGGAGGAGGCTCGGAGTCACACTGGTTCCCAAGGGGGAACACTCATTGCCAAAAGTCTCTCCCGTGGCTCCAGTGCCCCCTTCCTGGGCCAGGGGCCCTTGGAAACCCCTCTGAATGGAAAGCCCAGCTCATCATCTGCCGGCCTCTCCTGCTGGCAGCGCTCGCGTTCGGCAGCCTTCAAACTGCTTCAGGAAGGCAGTTCCTTGGAGTCGGAGACTGGCAGGCTGGGCAGCCTGAGGGTGAGGCGTGCAGCTGCGTGAGGAAAGCCCTGGGCTTAGCATTCACCCTGGGACGTCGTGCCTGGGTTCTGGGTACCTCGGAGAGAACCTCCACTCACTCTCCAAGCTGAGATCAACAGGCAGGAGTTCCCTGAGCAGCGCTAAACCACAGCCCCTCCCAGGCTGTCCCAAGACGTCCATGCGGCCTACTCCCACTTCAGCCATACAACACATGCAGACCCTGGGGGGAGCAACGTTCAAGATGGAAGGTCCCACTTGCACGGCCTGTGTGTCTCTTCCACTGCTCAGAAGCTGCTGAGGCACAGGCTGAGTGTCCACATTCACCCTGAGGCCTGAAGGCCAAACGGTCATTACCCCAGGGCGAAGTGGGTTGGATGTGGCTCCTTGGCGGCTCGCCCAGCAGCCCTGCTGCTGGCCTTGCCTTCGCTGCTGGCAAACCTCTGGGAGGAAAAAGAGCGTCTCTGGCAAGAATCAAAAAGTGCTTGCCATCCCCTGGCTAGGAGCGCCTCCTACACCCCTCTTTGTGCGGCGAGCACACACATCAACTACTACCCTCCAAGGAAGCTGCAGCTTTCCAGCCAGAAAGGCCTGCAGCCCTTGCCGTGAAACCACACTCAACAGGCTGTTGGACTGGGCCAAGTGCCTTGTAGGAGGCCTTGGACGCGCAGGGCTGCACTGTTTTCCGTTGGGGCACACCGTTGGGGAGAAGGCTCTGGCCTAGCCATCAGCGCACACCCTCCTAGCCAGAGGCCCTTGGGGTCCACTGGGTGGGCAGGCTGAAGGCGCGAGCAGGGCTTTGGTGCTTGCAGAGTCAATTTGGGCCCTGCTTTGGAAGGGTTTCAGGGACCCAGTTCTAGGGAGGCTTAGCTTCCCTGCTGTGGCACACCCAGGTCAGGTAGCCCAGCTGCCACCCTAAAGGCTCCCTGCTTTGCCCTCACCCTGGGGTCTCCCACGTGGGTTCTGTCTCCCCAAGCACAACCTCAATGTGGATCCAGTCTGGACAGAAAAGCACACAATATCCCAGAGCACTCCAGGGCCTCAGCGGCTCAAAGGGGCATCAAGGCCTACCTAGGGGGCCTCTCTTCCCTAGGCCATACCCAGCCTGCACACTCTCTGTGGAGCAAGCTTCATTCCTGGAAGGGCCCAGGGGGTGGGCATGAGGGTCTCTTCGGGGCTCGGAACGTGCGGATAACAGAGGCTGTGGGACAACCGCAACATGAGACCCTGACAGGAGAGCTGTCGTTTCCCCTTTGGGAAGCAGGATGCTTGCGGCCCCCAGGCTGCGTGCCAATCCCCCTTGCTGCCTGGCTTCTGTTCACTGCTGGCTAGCGCTTCTGCAGCAGGTGAGCGTCTTGCCTAGAAACCGGGCGCTTGCCGTCCCTTGCTGGGAGCTCCTGGCCCCACACACGTCCCTAGAGGGTGATGGCAACTTGGCTGAGAGCCACCAGGTGAGCTGTAGTTCTCCATGCGGAGAGGCCTGCCGCGGGTTTCGAGAATCCTGAGTCAGGGCTGTGCTTCAAGCGGAGGGTGAGTTCCGAGGCTGGAGGAGGCTCGGAGTCACACTGGTTCCCAAGGGGGAACACTCATTGCCAAAAGTCTCTCCCGTGGCTCCAGTGCCCCCTTCCTGGGCCAGGGGCCCTTGGAAACCCCTCTGAATGGAAAGCCCAGCTCATCATCTGCCGGCCTCTCCTGCTGGCAGCGCTCGCGTTCGGCAGCCTTCAAACTGCTTCAGGAAGGCAGTTCCTTGGAGTCGGAGACTGGCAGGCTGGGCAGCCTGAGGGTGAGGCGTGCAGCTGCGTGAGGAAAGCCCTGGGCTTAGCATTCACCCTGGGACGTCGTGCCTGGGTTCTGGGTACCTCGGAGAGAACCTCCACTCACTCTCCAAGCTGAGATCAACAGGCAGGAGTTCCCTGAGCAGCGCTAAACCACAGCCCCTCCCAGGCTGTCCCAAGACGTCCGTGCGGCCTACTCCCACTTCAGCCATACAACACATGCAGACCCTGGGGGGAGCAACGTTCAAGATGGAAGGTCCCACTTGCACGGCCTGTGTGTCTCTTCCACTGCTCAGAAGCTGCTGAGGCACAGGCTGAGTGTCCACATTCACCCTGAGGCCTGAAGGCCAAACGGTCATTACCCCAGGGCGAAGTGGGTTGGATGTGGCTCCTTGGCGGCTCGCCCAGCAGCCCTGCTGCTGGCCTTGCCTTCGCTGCTGGCAAACCTCTGGGAGGAAAAAGAGCGTCTCTGGCAAGAATCAAAAAGTGCTTGCCATCCCCTGGCTAGGAGCGCCTCCTACACCCCTCTTTGTGCGGCGAGCACACACATCAACTACTACCCTCCAAGGAAGCTGCAGCTTTCCAGCCAGAAAGGCCTGCAGCCCTTGCCGTGAAACCACAGTCAACAGGCTGTTGGACTGGGCCAAGTGCCTTGTAGGAGGCCTTGGACGCGCAGGGCTGCACTGTTTTCCGTTGGGGCACACCGTTGGGGAGAAGGCTCTGGCCTAGCCATCAGCGCACACCCTCCTAGCCAGAGGCCCTTGGGGTCCACTGGGTGGGCAGGCTGAAGGCGCGAGCAGGGCTTTGGTGCTTGCAGAGTCAATTTGGGCCCTGCTTTGGAAGGGTTTCAGGGACCCAGTTCGAGGGAGGCTTAGCTTCCCTGCTGTGGCACACCCAGGTCAGGTAGCCCAGCTGCCACCCTAAAGGCTCCCTGCTTTGCCCTCACCCTGGGGTCTCCCACGTGGGTTCTGTCTCCCCAAGCACAACCTCAATGTGGATCCAGTCTGGACAGAAAAGCACACAATATCCCAGAGCACTCCAGGGCCTCAGCGGCTCAAAGGGGCATCAAGGCCTACCTAGGGGGCCTCTCTTCCCTAGGCCATACCCAGCCTGCACACTCTCTGTGGAGCAAGCTTCATTCCTGGAAGGGCCCAGGGGGTGGGCATGAGGGTCTCTTCGGGGCTCGGAACGTGCGGATAACAGAGGCTGTGGGACAACAGCAACATGAGACCCTGACAGGAGAGCTGTCGTTTCCCCTTTGGGAAGCAGGATGCTTGCGGCCCCCAGGCTGCGTGCCAATCCCCCTTGCTGCCTGGCTTCTGTTCACTGCTGGCTAGCGCTTCTGCAGCAGGTGAGCGTCTTGCCTAGAAACCGGGCGCTTGCCGTCCCTTGCTGGGAGCTCCTGGCCCCACACACGTCCCTAGAGGGTGATGGCAACTTGGCTGAGAGCCACCAGGTGAGCTGTAGTTCTCCATGCGGAGAGGCCTGCCGCGGGTTTCGAGAATCCTGAGTCAGGGCTGTGCTTCAAGCGGAGGGTGAGTTCCGAGGCTGGAGGAGGCTCGGAGTCACACTGGTTCCCAAGGGGGAACACTCATTGCCAAAAGTCTCTCCCGTGGCTCCAGTGCCCCCTTCCTGGGCCAGGGGCCCTTGGAAACCCCTCTGAATGGAAAGCCCAGCTCATCATCTGCCGGCCTCTCCTGCTGGCAGCGCTCGCGTTCGGCAGCCTTCAAACTGCTTCAGGAAGGCAGTTCCTTGGAGTCGGAGACTGGCAGGCTGGGCAGCCTGAGGGTGAGGCGTGCAGCTGCGTGAGGAAAGCCCTGGGCTTAGCATTCACCCTGGGACGTCGTGCCTGGGTTCTGGGTACCTCGGAGAGAACCTCCACTCACTCTCCAAGCTGAGATCAACAGGCAGGAGTTCCCTGAGCAGCGCTAAACCACAGCCCCTCCCAGGCTGTCCCAAGACGTCCGTGCGGCCTACTCCCACTTCAGCCATACAACACATGCAGACCCTGGGGGGAGCAACGTTCAAGATGGAAGGTCCCACTTGCACGGCCTGTGTGTCTCTTCCACTGCTCAGAAGCTGCTGAGGCACAGGCTGAGTGTCCACATTCACCCTGAGGCCTGAAGGCCAAACGGTCATTACCCCAGGGCGAAGTGGGTTGGATGTGGCTCCTTGGCGGCTCGCCCAGCAGCCCTGCTGCTGGCCTTGCCTTCGCTGCTGGCAAACCTCTGGGAGGAAAAAGAGCGTCTCTGGCAAGAATCAAAAAGTGCTTGCCATCCCCTGGCTAGGAGCGCCTCCTACACCCCTCTTTGTGCGGCGAGCACACACATCAACTACTACCCTCCAAGGAAGCTGCAGCTTTCCAACCAGAAAGGCCTGCAGCCCTTGCCGTGAAACCACAGTCAACAGGCTGTTGGACTGGGCCAAGTGCCTTGTAGGAGGCCTTGGACGCGCAGGGCTGCACTGTTTTCCGTTGGGGCACACCGTTGGGGAGAAAGCTCTGGCCTAGCCATCAGCGCACACCCTCCTAGCCAGAGGCCCTTGGGGTCCACTGGGTGGGCAGGCTGAAGGCGCGAGCAGGGCTTTGGTGCTTGCAGAGTCAATTTGGGCCCTGCTTTGGAAGGGTTTCAGGGACCCAGTTCGAGGGAGGCTTAGCTTCCCTGCTGTGGCACACCCAGGTCAGGTAGCCCAGCTGCCACCCTAAAGGCTCCCTGCTTTGCCCTCACCCTGGGGTCTCCCACGTGGGTTCTGTCTCCCCAAGCACAACCTCAATGTGGATCCAGTCTGGACAGAAAAGCACACAATATCCCAGAGCACTCCAGGGCCTCAGCGGCTCAAAGGGGCATCAAGGCCTACCTAGGGGGCCTCTCTTCCCTAGGCCATACCCAGCCTGCACACTCTCTGTGGAGCAAGCTTCATTCCTGGAAGGGCCCAGGGGGTGGGCATGAGGGTCTCTTCGGGGCTCGGAACGTGCGGATAACAGAGGCTGTGGGACAACAGCAACATGAGACCCTGACAGGAGAGCTGTCGTTTCCCCTTTGGGAAGCAGGATGCTTGCGGCCCCCAGGCTGCGTGCCAATCCCCCTTGCTGCCTGGCTTCTGTTCACTGCTGGCTAGCGCTTCTGCAGCAGGTGAGCGTCTTGCCTAGAAACCGGGCGCTTGCCGTCCCTTGCTGGGAGCTCCTGGCCCCACACACGTCCCTAGAGGGTGATGGCAACTTGGCTGAGAGCCACCAGGTGAGCTGTAGTTCTCCATGCGGAGAGGCCTGCCGCGGGTTTCGAGAATCCTGAGTCAGGGCTGTGCTTCAAGCGGAGGGTGAGTTCCGAGGCTGGAGGAGGCTCGGAGTCACACTGGTTCCCAAGGGGGAACACTCATTGCCAAAAGTCTCTCCCGTGGCTCCAGTGCCCCCTTCCTGGGCCAGGGGCCCTTGGAAACCCCTCTGAATGGAAAGCCCAGCTCATCATCTGCCGGCCTCTCCTGCTGGCAGCGCTCGCGTTCGGCAGCCTTCAAACTGCTTCAGGAAGGCAGTTCCTTGGAGTCGGAGACTGGCAGGCTGGGCAGCCTGAGGGTGAGGCGTGCAGCTGCGTGAGGAAAGCCCTGGGCTTAGCATTCACCCTGGGACGTCGTGCCTGGGTTCTGGGTACCTCGGAGAGAACCTCCACTCACTCTCCAAGCTGAGATCAACAGGCAGGAGTTCCCTGAGCAGCGCTAAACCACAGCCCCTCCCAGGCTGTCCCAAGACGTCCGTGCGGCCTACTCCCACTTCAGCCATACAACACATGCAGACCCTGGGGGGAGCAACGTTCAAGATGGAAGGTCCCACTTGCACGGCCTGTGTGTCTCTTCCACTGCTCAGAAGCTGCTGAGGCACAGGCTGAGTGTCCACATTCACCCTGAGGCCTGAAGGCCAAACGGTCATTACCCCAGGGCGAAGTGGGTTGGATGTGGCTCCTTGGCGGCTCGCCCAGCAGCCCTGCTGCTGGCCTTGCCTTCGCTGCTGGCAAACCTCTGGGAGGAAAAAGAGCGTCTCTGGCAAGAATCAAAAAGTGCTTGCCATCCCCTGGCTAGGAGCGCCTCCTACACCCCTCTTTGTGCGGCGAGCACACACATCAACTACTACCCTCCAAGGAAGCTGCAGCTTTCCAACCAGAAAGGCCTGCAGCCCTTGCCGTGAAACCACAGTCAACAGGCTGTTGGACTGGGCCAAGTGCCTTGTAGGAGGCCTTGGACGCGCAGGGCTGCACTGTTTTCCGTTGGGGCACACCGTTGGGGAGAAAGCTCTGGCCTAGCCATCAGCGCACACCCTCCTAGCCAGAGGCCCTTGGGGTCCACTGGGTGGGCAGGCTGAAGGCGCGAGCAGGGCTTTGGTGCTTGCAGAGTCAATTTGGGCCCTGCTTTGGAAGGGTTTCAGGGACCCAGTTCGAGGGAGGCTTAGCTTCCCTGCTGTGGCACACCCAGGTCAGGTAGCCCAGCTGCCACCCTAAAGGCTCCCTGCTTTGCCCTCACCCTGGGGTCTCCCACGTGGGTTCTGTCTCCCCAAGCACAACCTCAATGTGGATCCAGTCTGGACAGAAAAGCACACAATATCCCAGAGCACTCCAGGGCCTCAGCGGCTCAAAGGGGCATCAAGGCCTACCTAGGGGGCCTCTCTTCCCTAGGCCATACCCAGCCTGCACACTCTCTGTGGAGCAAGCTTCATTCCTGGAAGGGCCCAGGGGGTGGGCATGAGGGTCTCTTCGGGGCTCGGAACGTGCGGATAACAGAGGCTGTGGGACAACAGCAACATGAGACCCTGACAGGAGAGCTGTCGTTTCCCCTTTGGGAAGCAGGATGCTTGCGGCCCCCAGGCTGCGTGCCAATCCCCCTTGCTGCCTGGCTTCTGTTCACTGCTGGCTAGCGCTTCTGCAGCAGGTGAGCGTCTTGCCTAGAAACTGGGCGCTTGCCGTCCCTTGCTGGGAGCTCATGGCCCCACACACGTCCCTAGAGGGTGATGGCAACTTGGCTGAGAGCCACCAGGTGAGCTGTAGTTCTCCATGCGGAGAGGCCTGCCGCGGGTTTCGAGAATCCTGAGTCAGGGCTGTGCTTCAAGCGGAGGGTGAGTTCCGAGGCTGGAGGAGGCTCAGAGTCACACTGGTTCCCAAGGGGGAACACTCATTGCCAAAAGTCTCTCCCGTGGCTCCAGTGCCCCCTTCCTGGGCCAGGGGCCCTTGGAAACCCCTCTGAATGGAAAGCCCAGCTCATCATCTGCCGGCCTCTCCTGCTGGCAGTGCTCGCGTTCGGCAGCCTTCAAACTGCTTCAGGAAGGCAGTTCCTTGGAGTCGGAGACTGGCAGGCTGGGCAGCCTGAGGGTGAGGCGTGCAGCTGCGTGAGGAAAGCCCTGGGCTTAGCATTCACCCTGGGACGTCGTGCCTGGGTTCTGGGTACCTCGGAGAGAACCTCCACTCACTCTCCAAGCTGAGATCAACAGGCAGGAGTTCCCTGAGCAGCGCTAAACCACAGCCCCTCCCAGGCTGTCCCAAGACGTCCGTGCGGCCTACTCCCACTTCAGCCATACAACACATGCAGACCCTGGGGGGAGCAACGTTCAAGATGGAAGGTCCCACTTGCACGGCCTGTGTGTCTCTTCCACTGCTCAGAAGCTGCTGAGGCACAGGCTGAGTGTCCACATTCACCCTGAGGCCTGAAGGCCAAACGGTCATTACCCCAGGGCGAAGTGGGTTGGATGTGGCTCCTTGGCGGCTCGCCCAGCAGCCCTGCTGCTGGCCTTGCCTTCGCTGCTGGCAAACCTCTGGGAGGAAAAAGAGCGTCTCTGGCAAGAATCAAAAAGTGCTTGCCATCCCCTGGCTAGGAGCGCCTCCTACACCCCTCTTTGTGCGGCGAGCACACACATCAACTACTACCCTCCAAGGAAGCTGCAGCTTTCCAGCCAGAAAGGCCTGCAGCCCTTGCCGTGAAACCACAGTCAACAGGCTGTTGGACTGGGCCAAGTGCCTTGTAGGAGGCCTTGGACGTGCAGGGCTGCACTGTTTTCCGTTGGGGCACACCGTTGGGGAGAAGGCTCTGGCCTAGCCATCAGCGCACACCCTCCTAGCCAGAGGCCCTTGGGGTCCACTGGGTGGGCAGGCTGAAGGCGCGAGCAGGGCTTTGGTGCTTGCAGAGTCAATTTGGGCCCTGCTTTGGAAGGGTTTCAGGGACCCAGTTCGAGGGAGGCTTAGCTTCCCTGCTGTGGCACACCCAGGTCAGGTAGCCCAGCTGCCACCCTAAAGGCTCCCTGCTTTGCCCTCACCCTGGGGTCTCCCACGTGGGTTCTGTCTCCCCAAGCACAACCTCAATGTGGATCCAGTCTGGACAGAAAAGCACACGATATCCCAGAGCACTCCAGGGCCTCAGCGGCTCAAAGGGGCATCAAGGCCTACCTAGGGGGCCTCTCTTCCCTAGGCCATACCCAGCCTGCACACTCTCTGTGGAGCAAGCTTCATTCCTGGAAGGGCCCAGGGGGTGGGCATGAGGGTCTCTTCGGGGCTCGGAACGTGCGGATAACAGAGGCTGTGGGACAACAGCAACATGAGACCCTGACAGGAGAGCTGTCGTTTCCCCTTTGGGAAGCAGGATGCTTGCGGCCCCCAGGCTGCGTGCCAATCCCCCTTGCTGCCTGGCTTCTGTTCACTGCTGGCTAGCGCTTCTGCAGCAGGTGAGCGTCTTGCCTAGAAACCGGGCGCTTGCCGTCCCTTGCTGGGAGCTCCTGGCCCCACACACGTCCCTAGAGGGTGATGGCAACTTGGCTGAGAGCCACCAGGTGAGCTGTAGTTCTCCATGCGGAGAGGCCTGCCGCGGGTTTCGAGAATCCTGAGTCAGGGCTGTGCTTCAAGCGGAGGGTGAGTTCCGAGGCTGGAGGAGGCTCGGAGTCACACTGGTTCCCAAGGGGGAACACTCATTGCCAAAAGTCTCTCCCGTGGCTCCAGTGCCCCCTTCCTGGGCCAGGGGCCCTTGGAAACCCCTCTGAATGGAAAGCCCAGCTCATCATCTGCCGGCCTCTCCTGCTGGCAGCGCTCGCGTTCGGCAGCCTTCAAACTGCTTCAGGAAGGCAGTTCCTTGGAGTCGGAGACTGGCAGGCTGGGCAGCCTGAGGGTGAGGCGTGCAGCTGCGTGAGGAAAGCCCTGGGCTTAGCATTCACCCTGGGACGTCGTGCCTGGGTTCTGGGTACCTCGGAGAGAACCTCCACTCACTCTCCAAGCTGAGATCAACAGGCAGGAGTTCCCTGAGCAGCGCTAAACCACAGCCCCTCCCAGGCTGTCCCAAGACGTCCGTGCGGCCTACTCCCACTTCAGCCATACAACACATGCAGACCCTGGGGGGAGCAACGTTCAAGATGGAAGGTCCCACTTGCACGGCCTGTGTGTCTCTTCCACTGCTCAGAAGCTGCTGAGGCACAGGCTGAGTGTCCACATTCACCCTGAGGCCTGAAGGCCAAACGGTCATTACCCCAGGGCGAAGTGGGTTGGATGTGGCTCCTTGGCGGCTCGCCCAGCAGCCCTGCTGCTGGCCTTGCCTTCGCTGCTGGCAAACCTCTGGGAGGAAAAAGAGCGTCTCTGGCAAGAATCAAAAAGTGCTTGCCATCCCCTGGCTAGGAGCGCCTCCTACACCCCTCTTTGTGCGGCGAGCACACACATCAACTACTACCCTCCAAGGAAGCTGCAGCTTTCCAGCCAGAAAGGCCTGCAGCCCTTGCCGTGAAACCACAGTCAACAGGCTGTTGGACTGGGCCAAGTGCCTTGTAGGAGGCCTTGGACGCGCAGGGCTGCACTGTTTTCCGTTGGGGCACACCGTTGGGGAGAAGGCTCTGGCCTAGCCATCAGCGCACACCCTCCTAGCCAGAGGCCCTTGGGGTCCACTGGGTGGGCAGGCTGAAGGCGCGAGCAGGGCTTTGGTGCTTGCAGAGTCAATTTGGGCCCTGCTTTGGAAGGGTTTCAGGGACCCAGTTCGAGGGAGGCTTAGCTTCCCTGCTGTGGCACACCCAGGTCAGGTAGCCCAGCTGCCACCCTAAAGGCTCCCTGCTTTGCCCTCACCCTGGGGTCTCCCACGTGGGTTCTGTCTCCCCAAGCACAACCTCAATGTGGATCCAGTCTGGACAGAAAAGCACACAATATCCCAGAGCACTCCAGGGCCTCAGCGGCTCAAAGGGGCATCAAGGCCTACCTAGGGGGCCTCTCTTCCCTAGGCCATACCCAGCCTGCACACTCTCTGTGGAGCAAGCTTCATTCCTGGAAGGGCCCAGGGGGTGGGCATGAGGGTCTCTTCGGGGCTCGGAACGTGCGGATAACAGAGGCTGTGGGACAACAGCAACATGAGACCCTGACAGGAGAGCTGTCGTTTCCCCTTTGGGAAGCAGGATGCTTGCGGCCCCCAGGCTGCATGCCAATCCCCCTTGCTGCCTGGCTTCTGTTCACTGCTGGCTAGCGCTTCTGCAGCAGGTGAGCGTCTTGCCTAGAAACCGGGCGCTTGCCGTCCCTTGCTGGGAGCTCATGGCCCCACACACGTCCCTAGAGGGTGATGGCAACTTGGCTGAGAGCCACCAGGTGAGCTGTAGTTCTCCATGCGGAGAGGCCTGCCGCGGGTTTCGAGAATCCTGAGTCAGGGCTGTGCTTCAAGCGGAGGGTGAGTTCCGAGGCTGGAGGAGGCTCGGAGTCACACTGGTTCCCAAGGGGGAACACTCATTGCCAAAAGTCTCTCCCGTGGCTCCAGTGCCCCCTTCCTGGGCCAGGGGCCCTTGGAAACCCCTCTGAATGGAAAGCCCAGCTCATCATCTGCCGGCCTCTCCTGCTGGCAGCGCTCGCGTTCGGCAGCCTTCAAACTGCTTCAGGAAGGCAGTTCCTTGGAGTCGGAGACTGGCAGGCTGGGCAGCCTGAGGGTGAGGCGTGCAGCTGCGTGAGGAAAGCCCTGGGCTTAGCATTCACCCTGGGACGTCGTGCCTGGGTTCTGGGTACCTCGGAGAGAACCTCCACTCACTCTCCAAGCTGAGATCAACAGGCAGGAGTTCCCTGAGCAGCGCTAAACCACAGCCCCTCCCAGGCTGTCCCAAGACGTCCGTGCGGCCTACTCCCACTTCAGCCATACAACACATGCAGACCCTGGGGGGAGCAACGTTCAAGATGGAAGGTCCCACTTGCACGGCCTGTGTGTCTCTTCCACTGCTCAGAAGCTGCTGAGGCACAGGCTGAGTGTCCACATTCACCCTGAGGCCTGAAGGCCAAACGGTCATTACCCCAGGGCGAAGTGGGTTGGATGTGGCTCCTTGGCGGCTCGCCCAGCAGCCCTGCTGCTGGCCTTGCCTTCGCTGCTGGCAAACCTCTGGGAGGAAAAAGAGCGTCTCTGGCAAGAATCAAAAAGTGCTTGCCATCCCCTGGCTAGGAGCGCCTCCTACACCCCTCTTTGTGCGGCGAGCACACACATCAACTACTACCCTCCAAGGAAGCTGCAGCTTTCCAGCCAGAAAGGCCTGCAGCCCTTGCCGTGAAACCACAGTCAACAGGCTGTTGGACTGGGCCAAGTGCCTTGTAGGAGGCCTTGGACGCGCAGGGCTGCACTGTTTTCCGTTGGGGCACACCGTTGGGGAGAAGGCTCTGGCCTAGCCATCAGCGCACACCCTCCTAGCCAGAGGCCCTTGGGGTCCACTGGGTGGGCAGGCTGAAGGCGCGAGCAGGGCTTTGGTGCTTGCAGAGTCAATTTGGGCCCTGCTTTGGAAGGGTTTCAGGGACCCAGTTCGAGGGAGGCTTAGCTTCCCTGCTGTGGCACACCCAGGTCAGGTAGCCCAGCTGCCACCCTAAAGGCTCCCTGCTTTGCCCTCACCCTGGGGTCTCCCACGTGGGTTCTGTCTCCCCAAGCACAACCTCAATGTGGATCCAGTCTGGACAGAAAAGCACACAATATCCCAGAGCACTCCAGGGCCTCAGCGGCTCAAAGGGGCATCAAGGCCTACCTAGGGGGCCTCTCTTCCCTAGGCCATACCCAGCCTGCACACTCTCTGTGGAGCAAGCTTCATTCCTGGAAGGGCCCAGGGGGTGGGCATGAGGGTCTCTTCGGGGCTCGGAACGTGCGGATAACAGAGGCTGTGGGACAACAGCAACATGAGACCCTGACAGGAGAGCTGTCGTTTCCCCTTTGGGAAGCAGGATGCTTGCGGCCCGCAGGCTGCGTGCCAATCCCCCTTGCTGCCTGGCTTCTGTTCACTGCTGGCTAGCGCTTCTGCAGCAGGTGAGCGTCTTGCCTAGAAACCGGGCGCTTGCCGTCCCTTGCTGGGAGCTCATGGCCCCACACACGTCCCTAGAGGGTGATGGCAACTTGGCTGAGAGCCAGCAGGTGAGCTGTAGTTCTCCATGCGGAGAGGCCTGCCGTGGGTTTCGAGAATCCTGAGTCAGGGCTGTGCTTCAAGCGGAGGGTGAGTTCCGAGGCTGGAGGAGGCTCGGAGTCACACTGGTTCCCAAGGGGGAACACTCATTGCCAAAAGTCTCTCCCGTGGCTCCAGTGCCCCCTTCCTGGGCCAGGGGCCCTTGGAAACCCCTCTGAATGGAAAGCCCAGCTCATCATCTGCCGGCCTCTCCTGCTGGCAGCGCTCGCGTTCGGCAGCCTTCAAACTGCTTCAGGAAGGCAGTTCCTTGGAGTCGGAGACTGGCAGGCTGGGCAGCCTGAGGGTGAGGCGTGCAGCTGCGTGAGGAAAGCCCTGGGCTTAGCATTCACCCTGGGACGTCGTGCCTGGGTTCTGGGTACCTCGGAGAGAACCTCCACTCACTCTCCAAGCTGAGATCAACAGGCAGGAGTTCCCTGAGCAGCGCTAAACCACAGCCCCTCCCAGGCTGTCCCAAGACGTCCGTGCGGCCTACTCCCACTTCAGCCATACAACACATGCAGACCCTGGGGGGAGCAACGTTCAAGATGGAAGGTCCCACTTGCACGGCCTGTGTGTCTCTTCCACTGCTCAGAAGCTGCTGAGGCACAGGCTGAGTGTCCACATTCACCCTGAGGCCTGAAGGCCAAACGGTCATTACCCCAGGGCGAAGTGGGTTGGATGTGGCTCCTTGGCGGCTCGCCCAGCAGCCCTGCTGCTGGCCTTGCCTTCGCTGCTGGCAAACCTCTGGGAGGAAAAAGAGCGTCTCTGGCAAGAATCAAAAAGTGCTTGCCATCCCCTGGCTAGGAGCGCCTCCTACACCCCTCTTTGTGCGGCGAGCACACACATCAACTACTACCCTCCAAGGAAGCTGCAGCTTTCCAGCCAGAAAGGCCTGCAGCCCTTGCCGTGAAACCACAGTCAACAGGCTGTTGGACTGGGCCAAGTGCCTTGTAGGAGGCCTTGGACGCGCAGGGCTGCACTGTTTTCCGTTGGGGCACACCATTGGGGAGAAGGCTCTGGCCTAGCCATCAGCGCACACCCTCCTAGCCAGAGGCCCTTGGGGTCCACTGGGTGGGCAGGCTGAAGGCGCGAGCAGGGCTTTGGTGCTTGCAGAGTCAATTTGGGCCCTGCTTTGGAAGGGTTTCAGGGACCCAGTTCAAGGGAGGCTTAGCTTCCCTGCTGTGGCACACCCAGGTCAGGTAGCCCAGCTGCCACCCTAAAGGCTCCCTGCTTTGCCCTCACCCTGGGGTCTCCCACGTGGGTTCTGTCTCCCCAAGCACAACCTCAATGTGGATCCAGTCTGGACAGAAAAGCACACAATATCCCAGAGCACTCCAGGGCCTCAGCGGCTCAAAGGGGCATCAAGGCCTACCTAGGGGGCCTCTCTTCCCTAGGCCATACCCAGCCTGCACACTCTCTGTGGAGCAAGCTTCATTCCTGGAAGGGCCCAGGGGGTGGGCATGAGGGTCTCTTCGGGGCTCGGAACGTGCGGATAACAGAGGCTGTGGGACAACAGCAACATGAGACCCTGACAGGAGAGCTGTCGTTTCCCCTTTGGGAAGCAGGATGCTTGCGGCCCGCAGGCTGCGTGCCAATCCCCCTTGCTGCCTGGCTTCTGTTCACTGCTGGCTAGCGCTTCTGCAGCAGGTGAGCGTCTTGCCTAGAAACCGGGCGCTTGCCGTCCCTTGCTGGGAGCTCATGGCCCCACACACGTCCCTAGAGGGTGATGGCAACTTGGCTGAGAGCCAGCAGGTGAGCTGTAGTTCTCCATGCGGAGAGGCCTGCCACGGGTTTCGAGAATCCTGAGTCAGGGCTGTGCTTCAAGCGGAGGGTGAGTTCCGAGGCTGGAGGAGGCTCGGAGTCACACTGGTTCCCAAGGGGGAACACTCATTGCCAAAAGTCTCTCCCGTGGCTCCAGTGCCCCCTTCCTGGGCCAGGGGCCCTTGGAAACCCCTCTGAATGGAAAGCCCAGCTCATCATCTGCCGGCCTCTCCTGCTGGCAGCGCTCGCGTTCGGCAGCCTTCAAACTGCTTCAGGAAGGCAGTTCCTTGGAGTCGGAGACTGGCAGGCTGGGCAGCCTGAGGGTGAGGCGTGCAGCTGCGTGAGGAAAGCCCTGGGCTTAGCATTCACCCTGGGACGTCGTGCCTGGGTTCTGGGTACCTCGGAGAGAACCTCCACTCACTCTCCAAGCTGAGATCAACAGGCAGGAGTTCCCTGAGCAGCGCTAAACCACAGCCCCTCCCAGGCTGTCCCAAGACGTCCGTGCGGCCTACTCCCACTTCAGCCATACAACACATGCAGACCCTGGGGGGAGCAACGTTCAAGATGGAAGGTCCCACTTGCACGGCCTGTGTGTCTCTTCCACTGCTCAGAAGCTGCTGAGGCACAGGCTGAGTGTCCACATTCACCCTGAGGCCTGAAGGCCAAACGGTCATTACCCCAGGGCGAAGTGGGTTGGATGTGGCTCCTTGGCGGCTCGCCCAGCAGCCCTGCTGCTGGCCTTGCCTTCGCTGCTGGCAAACCTCTGGGAGGAAAAAGAGCGTCTCTGGCAAGAATCAAAAAGTGCTTGCCATCCCCTGGCTAGGAGCGCCTCCTACACCCCTCTTTGTGCGGCGAGCACACACATCAACTACTACCCTCCAAGGAAGCTGCAGCTTTCCAGCCAGAAAGGCCTGCAGCCCTTGCCGTGAAACCACAGTCAACAGGCTGTTGGACTGGGCCAAGTGCCTTGTAGGAGGCCTTGGACGCGCAGGGCTGCACTGTTTTCCGTTGGGGCACACCGTTGGGGAGAAGGCTCTGGCCTAGCCATCAGCGCACACCCTCCTAGCCAGAGGCCCTTGGGGTCCACTGGGTGGGCAGGCTGAAGGCGCGAGCAGGGCTTTGGTGCTTGCAGAGTCAATTTGGGCCCTGCTTTGGAAGGGTTTCAGGGACCCAGTTCAAGGGAGGCTTAGCTTCCCTGCTGTGGCACACTCAGGTCAGGTAGCCCAGCTGCCACCCTAAAGGCTCCCTGCTTTGCCCTCACCCTGGGGTCTCCCACGTGGGTTCTGTCTCCCCAAGCACAACCTCAATGTGGATCCAGTCTGGACAGAAAAGCACACAATATCCCAGAGCACTCCAGGGCCTCAGCGGCTCAAAGGGGCATCAAGGCCTACCTAGGGGGCCTCTCTTCCCTAGGCCATACCCAGCCTGCACACTCTCTGTGGAGCAAGCTTCATTCCTGGAAGGGCCCAGGGGGTGGGCATGAGGGTCTCTTCGGGGCTCGGAACGTGCGGATAACAGAGGCTGTGGGACAACAGCAACATGAGACCCTGACAGGAGAGCTGTCGTTTCCCCTTTGGGAAGCAGGATGCTTGCGGCCCCCAGGCTGCGTGCCAATCCCCCTTGCTGCCTGGCTTCTGTTCACTGCTGGCTAGCGCTTCTGCAGCAGGTGAGCGTCTTGCCTAGAAACCGGGCGCTTGCCGTCCCTTGCTGGGAGCTCATGGCCCCACACACGTCCCTAGAGGGTGATGGCAACTTGGCTGAGAGCCACCAGGTGAGCTGTAGTTCTCCATGCGGAGAGGCCTGCCGCGGGTTTCGAGAATCCTGAGTCAGGGCTGTGCTTCAAGCGGAGGGTGAGTTCCGAGGCTGGAGGAGGCTCGGAGTCACACTGGTTCCCAAGGGGGAACACTCATTGCCAAAAGTCTCTCCCGTGGCTCCAGTGCCCCCTTCCTGGGCCAGGGGCCCTTGGAAACCCCTCTGAATGGAAAGCCCAGCTCATCATCTGCCGGCCTCTCCTGCTGGCAGCGCTCGCGTTCGGCAGCCTTCAAACTGCTTCAGGAAGGCAGTTCCTTGGAGTCGGAGACTGGCAGGCTGGGCAGCCTGAGGGTGAGGCATGCAGCTGCGTGAGGAAAGCCCTGGGCTTAGCATTCACCCTGGGACGTCGTGCCTGGGTTCTGGGTACCTCGGAGAGAACCTCCACTCACTCTCCAAGCTGAGATCAACAGGCAGGAGTTCCCTGAGCAGCGCTAAACCACAGCCCCTCCCAGGCTGTCCCAAGACGTCCGTGCGGCCTACTCCCACTTCAGCCATACAACACATGCAGACCCTGGGGGGAGCAACGTTCAAGATGGAAGGTCCCACTTGCACGGCCTGTGTGTCTCTTCCACTGCTCAGAAGCTGCTGAGGCACAGGCTGAGTGTCCACATTCACCCTGAGGCCTGAAGGCCAAACGGTCATTACCCCAGGGCGAAGTGGGTTGGATGTGGCTCCTTGGCGGCTCGCCCAGCAGCCCTGCTGCTGGCCTTGCCTTCGCTGCTGGCAAACCTCTGGGAGGAAAAAGAGCGTCTCTGGCAAGAATCAAAAAGTGCTTGCCATCCCCTGGCTAGGAGCGCCTCCTACACCCCTCTTTGTGCGGCGAGCACACACATCAACTACTACCCTCCAAGGAAGCTGCAGCTTTCCAGCCAGAAAGGCCTGCAGCCCTTGCCGTGAAACCACAGTCAACAGGCTGTTGGACTGGGCCAAGTGCCTTGTAGGAGGCCTTGGACGCGCAGGGCTGCACTGTTTTCCGTTGGGGCACACCGTTGGGGAGAAGGCTCTGGCCTAGCCATCAGCGCACACCCTCCTAGCCAGAGGCCCTTGGGATCCACTGGGTGGGCAGGCTGAAGGCGCGAGCAGGGCTTTGGTGCTTGCAGAGTCAATTTGGGCCCTGCTTTGGAAGGGTTTCAGGGACCCAGTTCTAGGGAGGCTTAGCTTCCCTGCTGTGGCACACCCAGGTCAGGTAGCCCAGCTGCCACCCTAAAGGCTCCCTGCTTTGCCCTCACCCTGGGGTCTCCCACGTGGGTTCTGTCTCCCCAAGCACAACCCCAATGTGGATCCAGTCTGGACAGAAAAGCACACGATATCCCAGAGCACTCCAGGGCCTCAGCGGCTCAAAGGGGCATCAAGGCCTACCTAGGGGGCCTCTCTTCCCTAGGCCATACCCAGCCTGCACACTCTCTGTGGAGCAAGCTTCATTCCTGGAAGGGCCCAGGGGGTGGGCATGAGGGTCTCTTCGGGGCTCGGAACGTGCGGATAACAGAGGCTGTGGGACAACAGCAACATGAGACCCTGACAGGAGAGCTGTCGTTTCCCCTTTGGGAAGCAGGATGCTTGCGGCCCCCAGGCTGCGTGCCAATCCCCCTTGCTGCCTGGCTTCTGTTCACTGCTGGCTAGCACTTCTGCAGCAGGTGAGTGTCTTGCCTAGAATCCGGGCGCTTGCCGTCCCTTGCTGGGAGCTCATGGCCCCACACACGTCCCTAGAGGGTGATGGCAACTTGGCTGAGAGCCACCAGGTGAGCTGTAGTTCTCCATGCGGAGAGGCCTGTCGCGGGTTTCAAGAATCCTGAGTCAGGGCTGTGCTTCAAGCGGAGGGTGAGTTCCGAGGCTGGAGGAGGCTCGGAGTCACACTGGTTCCCAAGGGGGAACACTCATTGCCAAAAGTCTCTCCCGTGGCTCCAGTGCCCCCTTCCTGGGCCAGGGGCCCTTGGAAACCCCTCTGAATGGAAAGCCCAGCTCATCATCTGCCGGCCTCTCCTGCTGGCAGCGCTCGCGTTCGGCAGCCTTCAAACTGCTTCAGGAAGGCAGTTCCTTGGAGTCGGAGACTGGCAGGCTGGGCAGCCTGAGGGTGAGGCGTGCAGCTGCGTGAGGAAAGCCCTGGGCTTAGCATTCACCCTGGGACGTCGTGCCTGGGTTCTGGGTACCTCGGAGAGAACCTCCACTCACTCTCCAAGCTGAGAGCAACAGGCAGGAGTTCCCTGAGCAGCGCTAAACCACAGCCCCTCCCAGGCTGTCCCAAGACGTCCGTGCGGCCTACTCCCACTTCAGCCATACAACACATGCAGACCCTGGGGGGAGCAACGTTCAAGATGGAAGGTCCCACTTGCACGGCCTGTGTGTCTCTTCCACTGCTCAGAAGCTGCTGAGGCACAGGCTGAGTGTCCACATTCACCCTGAGGCCTGAAGGCCAAACGGTCATTACCCCAGGGCGAAGTGGGTTGGATGTGGCTCCTTGGCGGCTCGCCCAGCAGCCCTGCTGCTGGCCTTGCCTTCGCTGCTGGCAAACCTCTGGGAGGAAAAAGAGCGTCTCTGGCAAGAATCAAAAAGTGCTTGCCATCCCCTGGCTAGGAGCGCCTCCTACACCCCTCTTTGTGCGGCGAGCACACACATCAACTACTACCCTCCAAGGAAGCTGCAGCTTTCCAGCCAGAAAGGCCTGCAGCCCTTGCCGTGAAACCACAGTCAACAGGCTGTTGGACTGGGCCAAGTGCCTTGTAGGAGGCCTTGGACGCGCAGGGCTGCACTGTTTTCCGTTGGGGCACACCGTTGGGGAGAAGGCTCTGGCCTAGCCATCAGCGCACACCCTCCTAGCCAGAGGCCCTTGGGATCCACTGGGTGGGCAGGCTGAAGGCACGAGCAGGGCTTTGGTGCTTGCAGAGTCAATTTGGGCCCTGCTTTGGAAGGGTTTCAGGGACCCAGTTCTAGGGAGGCTTAGCTTCCCTGCTGTGGCACACCCAGGTCAGGTAGCCCAGCTGCCACCCTAAAGGCTCCCTGCTTTGCCCTCACCCTGGGGTCTCCCACGTGGGTTCTGTCTCCCCAAGCACAACCTCAATGTGGATCCAGTCTGGACAGAAAAGCACACAATATCCCAGAGCACTCCAGGGCCTCAGCGGCTCAAAGGGGCATCAAGGCCTACCTAGGGGGCCTCTCTTCCCTAGGCCATACCCAGCCTGCACACTCTCTGTGGAGCAAGCTTCATTCCTGGAAGGGCCCAGGGGGTGGGCATGAGGGTCTCTTCGGGGCTCGGAACGTGCGGATAACAGAGGCTGTGGGACAACAGCAACATGAGACCCTGACAGGAGAGCTGTCGTTTCCCCTTTGGGAAGCAGGATGCTTGCGGCCCCCAGGCTGCGTGCCAATCCCCCTTGCTGCCTGGCTTCTGTTCACTGCTGGCTAGCGCTTCTGCAGCAGGTGAGCGTCTTGCCTAGAAACCGGGTGCTTGCCGTCCCTTGCTGGGAGCTCATGGCCCCACACACGTCCCTAGAGGGTGATGGCAACTTGGCTGAGAGCCACCAGGTGAGCTGTAGTTCTCCATGCGGAGAGGCCTGCCGCGGGTTTCGAGAATCCTGAGTCAGGGCTGTGCTTCAAGCGGAGGGTGAGTTCCGAGGCTGGAGGAGGCTCGGAGTCACACTGGTTCCCAAGGGGGAACACTCATTGCCAAAAGTCTCTCCCGTGGCTCCAGTGCCCCCTTCCTGGGCCAGGGGCTCTTGGAAACCCCTCTGAATGGAAAGCCCAGCTCATCATCTGCCGGCCTCTCCTGCTGGCAGCGCTCGCGTTCGGCAGCCTTCAAACTGCTTCAGGAAGGCAGTTCCTTGGAGTCGGAGACTGGCAGGCTGGGCAGCCTGAGGGTGAGGCGTGCAGCTGCGTGAGGAAAGCCCTGGGCTTAGCATTCACCCTGGGACGTCGTGCCTGGGTTCTGGGTACCTCGGAGAGAACCTCCACTCACTCTCCAAGCTGAGATCAACAGGCAGGAGTTCCCTGAGCAGCGCTAAACCACAGCCCCTCCCAGGCTGTCCCAAGACGTCCGTGCGGCCTACTCCCACTTCAGCCATACAACACATGCAGACCCTGGGGGGAGCAACGTTCAAGATGGAAGGTCCCACTTGCACGGCCTGTGTGTCTCTTCCACTGCTCAGAAGCTGCTGAGGCACAGGCTGAGTGTCCACATTCACCCTGAGGCCTGAAGGCCAAACGGTCATTACCCCAGGGCGAAGTGGGTTGGATGTGGCTCCTTGGCGGCTCGCCCAGCAGCCCTGCTGCTGGCCTTGCCTTCGCTGCTGGCAAACCTCTGGGAGGAAAAAGAGCGTCTCTGGCAAGAATCAAAAAGTGCTTGCCATCCCCTGGCTAGGAGCGCCTCCTACACCCCTCTTTGTGCGGCGAGCACACACATCAACTACTACCCTCCAAGGAAGCTGCAGCTTTCCAGCCAGAAAGGCCTGCAGCCCTTGCCGTGAAACCACAGTCAACAGGCTGTTGGACTGGGCCAAGTGCCTTGTAGGAGGCCTTGGACGCGCAGGGCTGCACTGTTTTCCGTTGGGGCACACCGTTGGGGAGAAGGCTCTGGCCTAGCCATCAGCGCACACCCTCCTAGCCAGAGGCCCTTGGGGTCCACTGGGTGGGCAGGCTGAAGGCGCGAGCAGGGCTTTGGTGCTTGCAGAGTCAATTTGGGCCCTGCTTTGGAAGGGTTTCAGGGACCCAGTTCAAGGGAGGCTTAGCTTCCCTGCTGTGGCACACCCAGGTCAGGTAGCCCAGCTGCCACCCTAAAGGCTCCCTGCTTTGCCCTCACCCTGGGGTCTCCCACGTGGGTTCTGTCTCCCCAAGCACAACCTCAATGTGGATCCAGTCTGGACAGAAAAGCACACAATATCCCAGAGCACTCCAGGGCCTCAGCGGCTCAAAGGGGCATCAAGGCCTACCTAGGGGGCCTCTCTTCCCTAGGCCATACCCAGCCTGCACACTCTCTGTGGAGCAAGCTTCATTCCTGGAAGGGCCCAGGGGGTGGGCATGAGGGTCTCTTCGGGGCTCGGAACGTGCGGATAACAGAGGCTGTGGGACAACAGCAACATGAGACCCTGACAGGAGAGCTGTCGTTTCCCCTTTGGGAAGCAGGATGCTTGCGGCCCCCAGGCTGCGTGCCAATCCCCCTTGCTGCCTGGCTTCTGTTCACTGCTGGCTAGCGCTTCTGCAGCAGGTGAGCGTCTTGCCTAGAAACCGGGCGCTTGCCATCCCTTGCTGGGAGCTCATGGCCCCACACACGTCCCTAGAGGGTGATGGCAACTTGGCTGAGAGCCACCAGGTGAGCTGTAGTTCTCCATGCGGAGAGGCCTGCCGCGGGTTTCGAGAATCCTGAGTCAGGGCTGTGCTTCAAGCGGAGGGTGAGTTCCGAGGCTGGAGGAGGCTCGGAGTCACACTGGTTCCCAAGGGGGAACACTCATTGCCAAAAGTCTCTCCCGTGGCTCCAGTGCCCCCTTCCTGGGCCAGGGGCCCTTGGAAACCCCTCTGAATGGAAAGCCCAGCTCATCATCTGCCGGCCTCTCCTGCTGGCAGCGCTCGCGTTCGGCAGCCTTCAAACTGCTTCAGGAAGGCAGTTCCTTGGAGTCGGAGACTGGCAGGCTGGGCAGCCTGAGGGTGAGGCATGCAGCTGCGTGAGGAAAGCCCTGGGCTTAGCATTCACTCTGGGACGTCGTGCCTGGGTTCTGGGTACCTCGGAGAGAACCTCCACTCACTCTCCAAGCTGAGATCAACAGGCAGGAGTTCCCTGAGCAGCGCTAAACCACAGCCCCTCCCAGGCTGTCCCAAGACGTCCGTGCGGCCTACTCCCACTTCAGCCATACAACACATGCAGACCCTGGGGGGAGCAACGTTCAAGATGGAAGGTCCCACTTGCACGGCCTGTGTGTCTCTTCCACTGCTCAGAAGCTGCTGAGGCACAGGCTGAGTGTCCACATTCACCCTGAGGCCTGAAGGCCAAACGGTCATTACCCCAGGGCGAAGTGGGTTGGATGTGGCTCCTTGGCGGCTCGCCCAGCAGCCCTGCTGCTGGCCTTGCCTTCGCTGCTGGCAAACCTCTGGGAGGAAAAAGAGCGTCTCTGGCAAGAATCAAAAAGTGCTTGCCATCCCCTGGCTAGGAGCGCCTCCTACACCCCTCTTTGTGCGGCGAGCACACACATCAACTACTACCCTCCAAGGAAGCTGCAGCTTTCCAGCCAGAAAGGCCTGCAGCCCTTGCCGTGAAACCACAGTCAACAGGCTGTTGGACTGGGCCAAGTGCCTTGTAGGAGGCCTTGGACGCGCAGGGCTGCACTGTTTTCCGTTGGGGCACACCGTTGGGGAGAAGGCTCTGGCCTAGCCATCAGCGCACACCCTCCTAGCCAGAGGCCCTTGGGGTCCACTGGGTGGGCAGGCTGAAGGCGCGAGCAGGGCTTTGGTGCTTGCAGAGTCAATTTGGGCCCTGCTTTGGAAGGGTTTCAGGGACCCAGTTCAAGGGAGGCTTAGCTTCCCTGCTGTGGCACACCCAGGTCAGGTAGCCCAGCTGCCACCCTAAAGGCTCCCTGCTTTGCCCTCACCCTGGGGTCTCCCACGTGGGTTCTGTCTCCCCAAGCACAACCTCAATGTGGATCCAGTCTGGACAGAAAAGCACACAATATCCCAGAGCACTCCAGGGCCTCAGCGGCTCAAAGGGGCATCAAGGCCTACCTAGGGGGCCTCTCTTCCCTAGGCCATACCCAGCCTGCACACTCTCTGTGGAGCAAGCTTCATTCCTGGAAGGGCCCAGGGGGTGGGCATGAGGGTCTCTTCGGGGCTCGGAACGTGCGGATAACAGAGGCTGTGGGACAACAGCAACATGAGACCCTGACAGGAGAGCTGTCGTTTCCCCTTTGGGAAGCAGGATGCTTGCGGCCCCCAGGCTGCGTGCCAATCCCCCTTGCTGCCTGGCTTCTGTTCACTGCTGGCTAGCGCTTCTGCAGCAGGTGAGCGTCTTGCCTAGAAACCGGGCGCTTGCCGTCCCTTGCTGGGAGCTCATGGCCCCACACACGTCCCTAGAGGGTGATGGCAACTTGGCTGAGAGCCACCAGGTGAGCTGTAGTTCTCCATGCGGAGAGGCCTGTCGCGGGTTTCAAGAATCCTGAGTCAGGGCTGTGCTTCAAGCGGAGGGTGAGTTCCGAGGCTGGAGGAGGCTCGGAGTCACACTGGTTCCCAAGGGGGAACACTCATTGCCAAAAGTCTCTCCCGTGGCTCCAGTGCCCCCTTCCTGGGCCAGGGGCCCTTGGAAACCCCTCTGAATGGAAAGCCCAGCTCATCATCTGCCGGCCTCTCCTGCTGGCAGCGCTCGCGTTCGGCAGCCTTCAAACTGCTTCAGGAAGGCAGTTCCTTGGAGTCGGAGACTGGCAGGCTGGGCAGCCTGAGGGTGAGGCGTGCAGCTGCGTGAGGAAAGCCCTGGGCTTAGCATTCACCCTGGGACGTCGTGCCTGGGTTCTGGGTACCTCGGAGAGAACCTCCACTCACTCTCCAAGCTGAGAGCAACAGGCAGGAGTTCCCTGAGCAGCGCTAAACCACAGCCCCTCCCAGGCTGTCCCAAGACGTCCGTGCGGCCTACTCCCACTTCAGCCATACAACACATGCAGACCCTGGGGGGAGCAACGTTCAAGATGGAAGGTCCCACTTGCACGGCCTGTGTGTCTCTTCCACTGCTCAGAAGCTGCTGAGGCACAGGCTGAGTGTCCACATTCACCCTGAGGCCTGAAGGCCAAACGGTCATTACCCCAGGGCGAAGTGGGTTGGATGTGGCTCCTTGGCGGCTCGCCCAGCAGCCCTGCTGCTGGCCTTGCCTTCGCTGCTGGCAAACCTCTGGGAGGAAAAAGAGCGTCTCTGGCAAGAATCAAAAAGTGCTTGCCATCCCCTGGCTAGGAGCGCCTCCTACACCCCTCTTTGTGCGGCGAGCACACACATCAACTACTACCCTCCAAGGAAGCTGCAGCTTTCCAGCCAGAAAGGCCTGCAGCCCTTGCCGTGAAACCACAGTCAACAGGCTGTTGGACTGGGCCAAGTGCCTTGTAGGAGGCCTTGGACGCGCAGGGCTGCACTGTTTTCCGTTGGGGCACACCGTTGGGGAGAAGGCTCTGGCCTAGCCATCAGCGCACACCCTCCTAGCCAGAGGCCCTTGGGATCCACTGGGTGGGCAGGCTGAAGGCACGAGCAGGGCTTTGGTGCTTGCAGAGTCAATTTGGGCCCTGCTTTGGAAGGGTTTCAGGGACCCAGTTCTAGGGAGGCTTAGCTTCCCTGCTGTGGCACACCCAGGTCAGGTAGCCCAGCTGCCACCCTAAAGGCTCCCTGCTTTGCCCTCACCCTGGGGTCTCCCACGTGGGTTCTGTCTCCCCAAGCACAACCTCAATGTGGATCCAGTCTGGACAGAAAAGCACACAATATCCCAGAGCACTCCAGGGCCTCAGCGGCTCAAAGGGGCATCAAGGCCTACCTAGGGGGCCTCTCTTCCCTAGGCCATACCCAGCCTGCACACTCTCTGTGGAGCAAGCTTCATTCCTGGAAGGGCCCAGGGGGTGGGCATGAGGGTCTCTTCGGGGCTCGGAACGTGCGGATAACAGAGGCTGTGGGACAACAGCAACATGAGACCCTGACAGGAGAGCTGTCGTTTCCCCTTTGGGAAGCAGGATGCTTGCGGCCCCCAGGCTGCGTGCCAATCCCCCTTGCTGCCTGGCTTCTGTTCACTGCTGGCTAGCGCTTCTGCAGCAGGTGAGCGTCTTGCCTAGAAACCGGGTGCTTGCCGTCCCTTGCTGGGAGCTCATGGCCCCACACACGTCCCTAGAGGGTGATGGCAACTTGGCTGAGAGCCACCAGGTGAGCTGTAGTTCTCCATGCGGAGAGGCCTGCCGCGGGTTTCGAGAATCCTGAGTCAGGGCTGTGCTTCAAGCGGAGGGTGAGTTCCGAGGCTGGAGGAGGCTCGGAGTCACACTGGTTCCCAAGGGGGAACACTCATTGCCAAAAGTCTCTCCCGTGGCTCCAGTGCCCCCTTCCTGGGCCAGGGGCTCTTGGAAACCCCTCTGAATGGAAAGCCCAGCTCATCATCTGCCGGCCTCTCCTGCTGGCAGCGCTCGCGTTCGGCAGCCTTCAAACTGCTTCAGGAAGGCAGTTCCTTGGAGTCGGAGACTGGCAGGCTGGGCAGCCTGAGGGTGAGGCGTGCAGCTGCGTGAGGAAAGCCCTGGGCTTAGCATTCACCCTGGGACGTCGTGCCTGGGTTCTGGGTACCTCGGAGAGAACCTCCACTCACTCTCCAAGCTGAGATCAACAAGCAGGAGTTCCCTGAGCAGCGCTAAACCACAGCCCCTCCCAGGCTGTCCCAAGACGTCCGTGCGGCCTACTCCCACTTCAGCCATACAACACATGCAGACCCTGGGGGGAGCAACGTTCAAGATGGAAGGTCCCACTTGCACGGCCTGTGTGTCTCTTCCACTGCTCAGAAGCTGCTGAGGCACAGGCTGAGTGTCCACATTCACCCTGAGGCCTGAAGGCCAAACGGTCATTACCCCAGGGCGAAGTGGGTTGGATGTGGCTCCTTGGCGGCTCGCCCAGCAGCCCTGCTGCTGGCCTTGCCTTCGCTGCTGGCAAACCTCTGGGAGGAAAAAGAGCGTCTCTGGCAAGAATCAAAAAGTGCTTGCCATCCCCTGGCTAGGAGCGCCTCCTACACCCCTCTTTGTGCGGCGAGCACACACATCAACTACTACCCTCCAAGGAAGCTGCAGCTTTCCAGCCAGAAAGGCCTGCAGCCCTTGCCGTGAAACCACAGTCAACAGGCTGTTGGACTGGGCCAAGTGCCTTGTAGGAGGCCTTGGACGCGCAGGGCTGCACTGTTTTCCGTTGGGGCACACCGTTGGGGAGAAGGCTCTGGCCTAGCCATCAGCGCACACCCTCCTAGCCAGAGGCCCTTGGGGTCCACTGGGTGGGCAGGCTGAAGGCGCGAGCAGGGCTTTGGTGCTTGCAGAGTCAATTTGGGCCCTGCTTTGGAAGGGTTTCAGGGACCCAGTTCAAGGGAGGCTTAGCTTCCCTGCTGTGGCACACCCAGGTCAGGTAGCCCAGCTGCCACCCTAAAGGCTCCCTGCTTTGCCCTCACCCTGGGGTCTCCCACGTGGGTTCTGTCTCCCCAAGCACAACCTCAATGTGGATCCAGTCTGGACAGAAAAGCACACAATATCCCAGAGCACTCCAGGGCCTCAGCGGCTCAAAGGGGCATCAAGGCCTACCTAGGGGGCCTCTCTTCCCTAGGCCATACCCAGCCTGCACACTCTCTGTGGAGCAAGCTTCATTCCTGGAAGGGCCCAGGGGGTGGGCATGAGGGTCTCTTCGGGGCTCGGAACGTGCGGATAACAGAGGCTGTGGGACAACAGCAACATGAGACCCTGACAGGAGAGCTGTCGTTTCCCCTTTGGGAAGCAGGATGCTTGCGGCCCCCAGGCTGCGTGCCAATCCCCCTTGCTGCCTGGCTTCTGTTCACTGCTGGCTAGCGCTTCTGCAGCAGGTGAGCGTCTTGCCTAGAAACCGGGCGCTTGCCGTCCCTTGCTGGGAGCTCATGGCCCCACACACGTCCCTAGAGGGTGATGGCAACTTGGCTGAGAGCCACCAGGTGAGCTGTAGTTCTCCATGCGGAGAGGCCTGCCGCGGGTTTCGAGAATCCTGAGTCAGGGCTGTGCTTCAAGCGGAGGGTGAGTTCCGAGGCTGGAGGAGGCTCGGAGTCACACTGGTTCCCAAGGGGGAACACTCATTGCCAAAAGTCTCTCCCGTGGCTCCAGTGCCCCCTTCCTGGGCCAGGGGCCCTTGGAAACCCCTCTGAATGGAAAGCCCAGCTCATCATCTGCCGGCCTCTCCTGCTGGCAGCGCTCGCGTTCGGCAGCCTTCAAACTGCTTCAGGAAGGCAGTTCCTTGGAGTCGGAGACTGGCAGGCTGGGCAGCCTGAGGGTGAGGCATGCAGCTGCGTGAGGAAAGCCCTGGGCTTAGCATTCACCCTGGGACGTCGTGCCTGGGTTCTGGGTACCTCGGAGAGAACCTCCACTCACTCTCCAAGCTGAGATCAACAGGCAGGAGTTCCCTGAGCAGCGCTAAACCACAGCCCCTCCCAGGCTGTCCCAAGACGTCCGTGCGGCCTACTCCCACTTCAGCCATACAACACATGCAGACCCTGGGGGGAGCAACGTTCAAGATGGAAGGTCCCACTTGCACGGCCTGTGTGTCTCTTCCACTGCTCAGAAGCTGCTGAGGCACAGGCTGAGTGTCCACATTCACCCTGAGGCCTGAAGGCCAAACGGTCATTACCCCAGGGCGAAGTGGGTTGGATGTGGCTCCTTGGCGGCTCGCCCAGCAGCCCTGCTGCTGGCCTTGCCTTCGCTGCTGGCAAACCTCTGGGAGGAAAAAGAGCGTCTCTGGCAAGAATCAAAAAGTGCTTGCCATCCCCTGGCTAGGAGCGCCTCCTACACCCCTCTTTGTGCGGCGAGCACACACATCAACTACTACCCTCCAAGGAAGCTGCAGCTTTCCAGCCAGAAAGGCCTGCAGCCCTTGCCGTGAAACCACAGTCAACAGGCTGTTGGACTGGGCCAAGTGCCTTGTAGGAGGCCTTGGACGCGCAGGGCTGCACTGTTTTCCGTTGGGGCACACCGTTGGGGAGAAGGCTCTGGCCTAGCCATCAGCGCACACCCTCCTAGCCAGAGGCCCTTGGGGTCCACTGGGTGGGCAGGCTGAAGGCGCGAGCAGGGCTTTGGTGCTTGCAGAGTCAATTTGGGCCCTGCTTTGGAAGGGTTTCAGGGACCCAGTTCAAGGGAGGCTTAGCTTCCCTGCTGTGGCACACCCAGGTCAGGTAGCCCAGCTGCCACCCTAAAGGCTCCCTGCTTTGCCCTCACCCTGGGGTCTCCCACGTGGGTTCTGTCTCCCCAAGCACAACCTCAATGTGGATCCAGTCTGGACAGAAAAGCACACAATATCCCAGAGCACTCCAGGGCCTCAGCGGCTCAAAGGGGCATCAAGGCCTACCTAGGGGGCCTCTCTTCCCTAGGCCATACCCAGCCTGCACACTCTCTGTGGAGCAAGCTTCATTCCTGGAAGGGCCCAGGGGGTGGGCATGAGGGTCTCTTCGGGGCTCGGAACGTGCGGATAACAGAGGCTGTGGGACAACAGCAACATGAGACCCTGACAGGAGAGCTGTCGTTTCCCCTTTGGGAAGCAGGATGCTTGCGGCCCCCAGGCTGCGTGCCAATCCCCCTTGCTGCCTGGCTTCTGTTCACTGCTGGCTAGCGCTTCTGCAGCAGGTGAGCGTCTTGCCTAGAAACCGGGCGCTTGCCGTCCCTTGCTGGGAGCTCATGGCCCCACACACGTCCCTAGAGGGTGATGGCAACTTGGCTGAGAGCCACCAGGTGAGCTGTAGTTCTCCATGCGGAGAGGCCTGCCGCGGGTTTCGAGAATCCTGAGTCAGGGCTGTGCTTCAAGCGGAGGGTGAGTTCCGAGGCTGGAGGAGGCTCGGAGTCACACTGGTTCCCAAGGGGGAACACTCATTGCCAAAAGTCTCTCCCGTGGCTCCAGTGCCCCCTTCCTGGGCCAGGGGCCCTTGGAAACCCCTCTGAATGGAAAGCCCAGCTCATCATCTGCCGGCCTCTCCTGCTGGCAGCGCTCGCGTTCGGCAGCCTTCAAACTGCTTCAGGAAGGCAGTTCCTTGGAGTCGGAGACTGGCAGGCTGGGCAGCCTGAGGGTGAGGCATGCAGCTGCGTGAGGAAAGCCCTGGGCTTAGCATTCACCCTGGGACGTCGTGCCTGGGTTCTGGGTACCTCGGAGAGAACCTCCACTCACTCTCCAAGCTGAGATCAACAGGCAGGAGTTCCCTGAGCAGCGCTAAACCACAGCCCCTCCCAGGCTGTCCCAAGACATCCGTGCGGCCTACTCCCACTTCAGCCATACAACACATGCAGACCCTGGGGGGAGCAACGTTCAAGATGGAAGGTCCCACTTGCACGGCCTGTGTGTCTCTTCCACTGCTCAGAAGCTGCTGAGGCACAGGCTGAGTGTCCACATTCACCCTGAGGCCTGAAGGCCAAACGGTCATTACCCCAGGGCGAAGTGGGTTGGATGTGGCTCCTTGGCGGCTCGCCCAGCAGCCCTGCTGCTGGCCTTGCCTTCGCTGCTGGCAAACCTCTGGGAGGAAAAAGAGCGTCTCTGGCAAGAATCAAAAAGTGCTTGCCATCCCCTGGCTAGGAGCGCCTCCTACACCCCTCTTTGTGCGGCGAGCACACACATCAACTACTACCCTCCAAGGAAGCTGCAGCTTTCCAGCCAGAAAGGCCTGCAGCCCTTGCCGTGAAACCACAGTCAACAGGCTGTTGGACTGGGCCAAGTGCCTTGTAGGAGGCCTTGGACGCGCAGGGCTGCACTGTTTTCCGTTGGGGCACACCGTTGGGGAGAAGGCTCTGGCCTAGCCATCAGCGCACACCCTCCTAGCCAGAGGCCCTTGGGATCCACTGGGTGGGCAGGCTGAAGGCGCGAGCAGGGCTTTGGTGCTTGCAGAGTCAATTTGGGCCCTGCTTTGGAAGGGTTTCAGGGACCCAGTTCTAGGGAGGCTTAGCTTCCCTGCTGTGGCACACCCAGGTCAGGTAGCCCAGCTGCCACCCTAAAGGCTCCCTGCTTTGCCCTCACCCTGGGGTCTCCCACGTGGGTTCTGTCTCCCGAAGCACAACCCCAATGTGGATCCAGTCTGGACAGAAAAGCACACGATATCCCAGAGCACTCCAGGGCCTCAGCGGCTCAAAGGGGCATCAAGGCCTACCTAGGGGGCCTCTCTTCCCTAGGCCATACCCAGCCTGCACACTCTCTGTGGAGCAAGCTTCATTCCTGGAAGGGCCCAGGGGGTGGGCATGAGGGTCTCTTCGGGGCTCGGAACGTGCGGATAACAGAGGCTGTGGGACAACAGCAACATGAGACCCTGACAGGAGAGCTGTCGTTTCCCCTTTGGGAAGCAGGATGCTTGCGGCCCCCAGGCTGCGTGCCAATCCCCCTTGCTGCCTGGCTTCTGTTCACTGCTGGCTAGCACTTCTGCAGCAGGTGAGTGTCTTGCCTAGAATCCGGGCGCTTGCCGTCCCTTGCTGGGAGCTCATGGCCCCACACACGTCCCTAGAGGGTGATGGCAACTTGGCTGAGAGCCACCAGGTGAGCTGTAGTTCTCCATGCGGAGAGGCCTGTCGCGGGTTTCAAGAATCCTGAGTCAGGGCTGTGCTTCAAGCGGAGGGTGAGTTCCGAGGCTGGAGGAGGCTCGGAGTCACACTGGTTCCCAAGGGGGAACACTCATTGCCAAAAGTCTCTCCCGTGGCTCCAGTGCCCCCTTCCTGGGCCAGGGGCCCTTGGAAACCCCTCTGAATGGAAAGCCCAGCTCATCATCTGCCGGCCTCTCCTGCTGGCAGCGCTCGCGTTCGGCAGCCTTCAAACTGCTTCAGGAAGGCAGTTCCTTGGAGTCGGAGACTGGCAGGCTGGGCAGCCTGAGGGTGAGGCGTGCAGCTGCGTGAGGAAAGCCCTGGGCTTAGCATTCACCCTGGGACGTCGTGCCTGGGTTCTGGGTACCTCGGAGAGAACCTCCACTCACTCTCCAAGCTGAGAGCAACAGGCAGGAGTTCCCTGAGCAGCGCTAAACCACAGCCCCTCCCAGGCTGTCCCAAGACGTCCGTGCGGCCTACTCCCACTTCAGCCATACAACACATGCAGACCCTGGGGGGAGCAACGTTCAAGATGGAAGGTCCCACTTGCACGGCCTGTGTGTCTCTTCCACTGCTCAGAAGCTGCTGAGGCACAGGCTGAGTGTCCACATTCACCCTGAGGCCTGAAGGCCAAACGGTCATTACCCCAGGGCGAAGTGGGTTGGATGTGGCTCCTTGGCGGCTCGCCCAGCAGCCCTGCTGCTGGCCTTGCCTTCGCTGCTGGCAAACCTCTGGGAGGAAAAAGAGCGTCTCTGGCAAGAATCAAAAAGTGCTTGCCATCCCCTGGCTAGGAGCGCCTCCTACACCCCTCTTTGTGCGGCGAGCACACACATCAACTACTACCCTCCAAGGAAGCTGCAGCTTTCCAGCCAGAAAGGCCTGCAGCCCTTGCCGTGAAACCACAGTCAACAGGCTGTTGGACTGGGCCAAGTGCCTTGTAGGAGGCCTTGGACGCGCAGGGCTGCACTGTTTTCCGTTGGGGCACACCGTTGGGGAGAAGGCTCTGGCCTAGCCATCAGCGCACACCCTCCTAGCCAGAGGCCCTTGGGATCCACTGGGTGGGCAGGCTGAAGGCGCGAGCAGGGCTTTGGTGCTTGCAGAGTCAATTTGGGCCCTGCTTTGGAAGGGTTTCAGGGACCCAGTTCTAGGGAGGCTTAGCTTCCCTGCTGTGGCACACCCAGGTCAGGTAGCCCAGCTGCCACCCTAAAGGCTCCCTGCTTTGCCCTCACCCTGGGGTCTCCCACGTGGGTTCTGTCTCCCCAAGCACAACCTCAATGTGGATCCAGTCTGGACAGAAAAGCACACAATATCCCAGAGCACTCCAGGGCCTCAGCGGCTCAAAGGGGCATCAAGGCCTACCTAGGGGGCCTCTCTTCCCTAGGCCATACCCAGCCTGCACACTCTCTGTGGAGCAAGCTTCATTCCTGGAAGGGCCCAGGGGGTGGGCATGAGGGTCTCTTCGGGGCTCGGAACGTGCGGATAACAGAGGCTGTGGGACAACAGCAACATGAGACCCTGACAGGAGAGCTGTCGTTTCCCCTTTGGGAAGCAGGATGCTTGCGGCCCCCAGGCTGCGTGCCAATCCCCCTTGCTGCCTGGCTTCTGTTCACTGCTGGCTAGCGCTTCTGCAGCAGGTGAGCGTCTTGCCTAGAAACCGGGTGCTTGCCGTCCCTTGCTGGGAGCTCATGGCCCCACACACGTCCCTAGAGGGTGATGGCAACTTGGCTGAGAGCCACCAGGTGAGCTGTAGTTCTCCATGCGGAGAGGCCTGCCGCGGGTTTCGAGAATCCTGAGTCAGGGCTGTGCTTCAAGCGGAGGGTGAGTTCCGAGGCTGGAGGAGGCTCGGAGTCACACTGGTTCCCAAGGGGGAACACTCATTGCCAAAAGTCTCTCCCGTGGCTCCAGTGCCCCCTTCCTGGGCCAGGGGCTCTTGGAAACCCCTCTGAATGGAAAGCCCAGCTCATCATCTGCCGGCCTCTCCTGCTGGCAGCGCTCGCGTTCGGCAGCCTTCAAACTGCTTCAGGAAGGCAGTTCCTTGGAGTCGGAGACTGGCAGGCTGGGCAGCCTGAGGGTGAGGCGTGCAGCTGCGTGAGGAAAGCCCTGGGCTTAGCATTCACCCTGGGACGTCGTGCCTGGGTTCTGGGTACCTCGGAGAGAACCTCCACTCACTCTCCAAGCTGAGATCAACAGGCAGGAGTTCCCTGAGCAGCGCTAAACCACAGCCCCTCCCAGGCTGTCCCAAGACGTCCGTGCGGCCTACTCCCACTTCAGCCATACAACACATGCAGACCCTGGGGGGAGCAACGTTCAAGATGGAAGGTCCCACTTGCACGGCCTGTGTGTCTCTTCCACTGCTCAGAAGCTGCTGAGGCACAGGCTGAGTGTCCACATTCACCCTGAGGCCTGAAGGCCAAACGGTCATTACCCCAGGGCGAAGTGGGTTGGATGTGGCTCCTTGGCGGCTCGCCCAGCAGCCCTGCTGCTGGCCTTGCCTTCGCTGCTGGCAAACCTCTGGGAGGAAAAAGAGCGTCTCTGGCAAGAATCAAAAAGTGCTTGCCATCCCCTGGCTAGGAGCGCCTCCTACACCCCTCTTTGTGCGGCGAGCACACACATCAACTACTACCCTCCAAGGAAGCTGCAGCTTTCCAGCCAGAAAGGCCTGCAGCCCTTGCCGTGAAACCACAGTCAACAGGCTGTTGGACTGGGCCAAGTGCCTTGTAGGAGGCCTTGGACGCGCAGGGCTGCACTGTTTTCCGTTGGGGCACACCGTTGGGGAGAAGGCTCTGGCCTAGCCATCAGCGCACACCCTCCTAGCCAGAGGCCCTTGGGATCCACTGGGTGGGCAGGCTGAAGGCGCGAGCAGGGCTTTGGTGCTTGCAGAGTCAATTTGGGCCCTGCTTTGGAAGGGTTTCAGGGACCCAGTTCTAGGGAGGCTTAGCTTCCCTGCTGTGGCACACCCAGGTCAGGTAGCCCAGCTGCCACCCTAAAGGCTCCCTGCTTTGCCCTCACCCTGGGGTCTCCCACGTGGGTTCTGTCTCCCGAAGCACAACCCCAATGTGGATCCAGTCTGGACAGAAAAGCACACGATATCCCAGAGCACTCCAGGGCCTCAGCGGCTCAAAGGGGCATCAAGGCCTACCTAGGGGGCCTCTCTTCCCTAGGCCATACCCAGCCTGCACACTCTCTGTGGAGCAAGCTTCATTCCTGGAAGGGCCCAGGGGGTGGGCATGAGGGTCTCTTCGGGGCTCGGAACGTGCGGATAACAGAGGCTGTGGGACAACAGCAACATGAGACCCTGACAGGAGAGCTGTCATTTCCCCTTTGGGAAGCAGGATGCTTGCGGCCCCCAGGCTGCGTGCCAATCCCCCTTGCTGCCTGGCTTCTGTTCACTGCTGGCTAGCGCTTCTGCAGCAGGTGAGCGTCTTGCCTAGAAACCGGGCGCTTGCCGTCCCTTGCTGGGAGCTCATGGCCCCACACACGTCCCTAGAGGGTGATGGCAACTTGGCTGAGAGCCACCAGGTGAGCTGTAGTTCTCCATGCGGAGAGGCCTGCCGCGGGTTTTGAGAATCCTGAGTCAGGGCTGTGCTTCAAGCGGAGGGTGAGTTCCGAGGCTGGAGGAGGCTCGGAGTCACACTGGTTCCCAAGGGGGAACACTCATTGCCAAAAGTCTCTCCCGTGGCTCCAGTGCCCCCTTCCTGGGCCAGGGGCCCTTGGAAACCCCTCTGAATGGAAAGCCCAGCTCATCATCTGCCGGCCTCTCCTGCTGGCAGCGCTCGCATTCGGCAGCCTTCAAACTGCTTCAGGAAGGCAGTTCCTTGGAGTCGGAGACTGGCAGGCTGGGCAGCCTGAGGGTGAGGCGTGCAGCTGCGTGAGGAAAGCCCTGGGCTTAGCATTCACCCTGGGACATCGTGCCTGGGTTCTGGGTACCTCGGAGAGAACCTCCACTCACTCTCCAAGCTGAGATCAACAGGCAGGAGTTCCCTGAGCAGCGCTAAACCACAGCCCCTCCCAGGCTGTCCCAAGACGTCCGTGCGGCCTACTCCCACTTCAGCCATACAACACATGCAGACCCTGGGGGGAGCAACGTTCAAGATGGAAGGTCCCACTTGCACGGCCTGTGTGTCTCTTCCACTGCTCAGAAGCTGCTGAGGCACAGGCTGAGTGTCCACATTCACCCTGAGGCCTGAAGGCCAAACGGTCATTACCCCAGGGCGAAGTGGGTTGGATGTGGCTCCTTGGCGGCTCGCCCAGCAGCCCTGCTGCTGGCCTTGCCTTCGCTGCTGGCAAACCTCTGGGAGGAAAAAGAGCGTCTCTGGCAAGAATCAAAAAGTGCTTGCCATCCCCTGGCTAGGAGCGCCTCCTACACCCCTCTTTGTGCGGCGAGCACACACATCAACTACTACCCTCCAAGGAAGCTGCAGCTTTCCAGCCAGAAAGGCCTGCAGCCCTTGCCGTGAAACCACAGTCAACAGGCTGTTGGACTGGGCCAAGTGCCTTGTAGGAGGCCTTGGACGCGCAGGGCTGCACTGTTTTCCGTTGGGGCACACCGTTGGGGAGAAGGCTCTGGCCTAGCCATCAGCGCACACCCTCCTAGCCAGAGGCCCTTGGGATCCACTGGGTGGGCAGGCTGAAGGCGCGAGCAGGGCTTTGGTGCTTGCAGAGTCAATTTGGGCCCTGCTTTGGAAGGGTTTCAGGGACCCAGTTCTAGGGAGGCTTAGCTTCCCTGCTGTGGCACACCCAGGTCAGGTAGCCCAGCTGCCACCCTAAAGGCTCCCTGCTTTGCCCTCACCCTGGGGTCTCCCACGTGGGTTCTGTCTCCCGAAGCACAACCCCAATGTGGATCCAGTCTGGACAGAAAAGCACACGATATCCCAGAGCACTCCAGGGCCTCAGCGGCTCAAAGGGGCATCAAGGCCTACCTAGGGGGCCTCTCTTCCCTAGGCCATACCCAGCCTGCACACTCTCTGTGGAGCAAGCTTCATTCCTGGAAGGGCCCAGGGGGTGGGCATGAGGGTCTCTTCGGGGCTCGGAACGTGCGGATAACAGAGGCTGTGGGACAACAGCAACATGAGACCCTGACAGGAGAGCTGTCGTTTCCCCTTTGGGAAGCAGGATGCTTGCGGCCCCCAGGCTGCGTGCCAATCCCCCTTGCTGCCTGGCTTCTGTTCACTGCTGGCTAGCGCTTCTGCAGCAGGTGAGCGTCTTGCCTAGAAACCAGGCGCTTGCCGTCCCTTGCTGGGAGCTCATGGCCCCACACACGTCCCTAGAGGGTGATGGCAACTTGGCTGAGAGCCACCAGGTGAGCTGTAGTTCTCCATGCGGAGAGGCCTGCTGCGGGTTTCGAGAATCCTGAGTCAGGGCTGTGCTTCAAGCGGAGGGTGAGTTCCGAGGCTGGAGGAGGCTCGGAGTCACACTGGTTCCCAAGGGGGAACACTCATTGCCAAAAGTCTCTCCCGTGGCTCCAGTGCCCCCTTCCTGGGCCAGGGGCCCTTGGAAACCCCTCTGAATGGAAAGCCCAGCTCATCATCTGCCGGCCTCTCCTGCTGGCAGCGCTCGCGTTCGGCAGCCTTCAAACTGCTTCAGGAAGGCAGTTCCTTGGAGTCGGAGACTGGCAGGCTGGGCAGCCTGAGGGTGAGGCGTGCAGCTGCGTGAGGAAAGCCCTGGGCTTAGCATTCACCCTGGGACGTCGTGCCTGGGTTCTGGGTACCTCGGAGAGAACCTCCACTCACTCTCCAAGCTGAGATCAACAGGCAGGAGTTCCCTGAGCAGCGCTAAACCACAGCCCCTCCCAGGCTGTCCCAAGACGTCCGTGCGGCCTACTCCCACTTCAGCCATACAACACATGCAGACCCTGGGGGGAGCAACGTTCAAGATGGAAGGTCCCACTTGCACGGCCTGTGTGTCTCTTCCACTGCTCAGAAGCTGCTGAGGCACAGGCTGAGTGTCCACATTCACCCTGAGGCCTGAAGGCCAAACGGTCATTACCCCAGGGCGAAGTGGGTTGGATGTGGCTCCTTGGCGGCTCGCCCAGCAGCCCTGCTGCTGGCCTTGCCTTCGCTGCTGGCAAACCTCTGGGAGGAAAAAGAGCGTCTCTGGCAAGAATCAAAAAGTGCTTGCCATCCCCTGGCTAGGAGCGCCTCCTACACCCCTCTTTGTGCGGCGAGCACACACATCAACTACTACCCTCCAAGGAAGCTGCAGCTTTCCAGCCAGAAAGGCCTGCAGCCCTTGCCGTGAAACCACAGTCAACAGGCTGTTGGACTGGGCCAAGTGCCTTGTAGGAGGCCTTGGACGCGCAGGGCTGCACTGTTTTCCGTTGGGGCACACCGTTGGGGAGAAGGCTCTGGCCTAGCCATCAGCGCACACCCTCCTAGCCAGAGGCCCTTGGGATCCACTGGGTGGGCAGGCTGAAGGCGCGAGCAGGGCTTTGGTGCTTGCAGAGTCAATTTGGGCCCTGCTTTGGAAGGGTTTCAGGGACCCAGTTCTAGGGAGGCTTAGCTTCCCTGCTGTGGCACACCCAGGTCAGGTAGCCCAGCTGCCACCCTAAAGGCTCCCTGCTTTGCCCTCACCCTGGGGTCTCCCACGTGGGTTCTGTCTCCCGAAGCACAACCCCAATGTGGATCCAGTCTGGACAGAAAAGCACACGATATCCCAGAGCACTCCAGGGCCTCAGCGGCTCAAAGGGGCATCAAGGCCTACCTAGGGGGCCTCTCTTCCCTAGGCCATACCCAGCCTGCACACTCTCTGTGGAGCAAGCTTCATTCCTGGAAGGGCCCAGCGGGTGGGCATGAGGGTCTCTTCGGGGCTCGGAACGTGCGGATAACAGAGGCTGTGGGACAACAGCAACATGAGACCCTGACAGGAGAGCTGTCGTTTCCCCTTTGGGAAGCAGGATGCTTGCGGCCCCCAGGCTGTGTGCCAATCCCCCTTGCTGCCTGGCTTCTGTTCACTGCTGGCTAGCGCTTCTGCAGCAGGTGAGCGTTTTGCCTAGAAACCGGGCGCTTGCCATCCCTTGCTGGGAGCTCATGGCCCCATACACGTCCCTAGAGGGTGATGGCAACTTGGCTGAGAGCCACCAGGTGAGCTGTAGTTCTCCATGCGGAGAGGCCTGCTGCGGGTTTCGAGAATCCTGAGTCAGGGCTGTGCTTCAAGCGGAGGGTGAGTTCCGAGGCTGGAGGAGGCTCGGAGTCACACTGGTTCCCAAGGGGGAACACTCATTGCCAAAAGTCTCTCCCGTGGCTCCAGTGCCCCCTTCCTGGGCCAGGGGCCCTTGGAAACCCCTCTGAATGGAAAGCCCAGCTCATCATCTGCCGGCCTCTCCTGCTGGCAGCGCTCGCGTTTGGCAGCCTTCAAACTGCTTCAGGAAGGCAGTTCCTTGGAGTCGGAGACTGGCAGGCTGGGCAGCCTGAGGGTGAGGCATGCAGCTGCGTGAGGAAAGCCCTGGGCTTAGCATTCACCCTGGGACGTCGTGCCTGGGTTCTGGGTACCTCGGAGAGAACCTCCACTCACTCTCCAAGCTGAGAGCAACAGGCAGGAGTTCCCTGAGCAGCGCTAAACCACAGCCCCTCCCAGGCTGTCCCAAGACGTCCGTGCAGCCTACTCCCACTTCAGCCATACAACACATGCAGACCCTGGGGGGAGCAACGTTCAAGATGGAAGGTCCCACTTGCACGGCCTGTGTGTCTCTTCCACTGCTCAGAAGCTGCTGAGGCACAGGCTGAGTGTCCACATTCACCCTGAGGCCTGAAGGCCAAACGGTCATTACCCCAGGGCGAAGTGGGTTGGATGTGGCTCCTTGGCGGCTCGCCCAGCAGCCCTGCTGCTGGCCTTGCCTTCGCTGCTGGCAAACCTCTGGGAGGAAAAAGAGCGTCTCTGGCAAGAATCAAAAAGTGCTTGCCATCCCCTGGCTAGGAGCGCCTCCTACACCCCTCTTTGTGCGGCGAGCACACACATCAACTACTACCCTCCAAGGAAGCTGCAGCTTTCCAGCCAGAAAGGCCTGCAGCCCTTGCCGTGAAACCACAGTCAACAGGCTGTTGGACTGGGCCAAGTGCCTTGTAGGAGGCCTTGGACGCGCAGGGCTGCACTGTTTTCCGTTGGGGCACACCGTTGGGGAGAAGGCTCTGGCCTAGCCATCAGCGCACACCCTCCTAGCCAGAGGCCCTTGGGATCCACTGGGTGGGCAGGCTGAAGGCGCGAGCAGGGCTTTGGTGCTTGCAGAGTCAATTTGGGCCCTGCTTTGGAAGGGTTTCAGGGACCCAGTTCTAGGGAGGCTTAGCTTCCCTGCTGTGGCACACCCAGGTCAGGTAGCCCAGCTGCCACCCTAAAGGCTCCCTGCTTTGCCCTCACCCTGGGGTCTCCCACGTGGGTTCTGTCTCCCGAAGCACAACCCCAATGTGGATCCAGTCTGGACAGAAAAGCACACGATATCCCAGAGCACTCCAGGGCCTCAGCGGCTCAAAGGGGCATCAAGGCCTACCTAGGGGGCCTCTCTTCCCTAGGCCATACCCAGCCTGCACACTCTCTGTGGAGCAAGCTTCATTCCTGGAAGGGCCCAGGGGGTGGGCATGAGGGTCTCTTCGGGGCTCGGAACGTGCGGATAACAGAGGCTGTGGGACAACAGCAACATGAGACCCTGACAGGAGAGCTGTCGTTTCCCCTTTGGGAAGCAGGATGCTTGCGGCCCCCAGGCTGCGTGCCAATCCCCCTTGCTGCCTGGCTTCTGTTCACTGCTGGCTAGCGCTTCTGCAGCAGGTGAGCGTCTTGCCTAGAAACCAGGCGCTTGCCGTCCCTTGCTGGGAGCTCATGGCCCCACACACGTCCCTAGAGGGTGATGGCAACTTGGCTGAGAGCCACCAGGTGAGCTGTAGTTCTCCATGCGGAGAGGCCTGCTGCGGGTTTCGAGAATCCTGAGTCAGGGCTGTGCTTCAAGCGGAGGGTGAGTTCCGAGGCTGGAGGAGGCTCGGAGTCACACTGGTTCCCAAGGGGGAACACTCATTGCCAAAAGTCTCTCCCGTGGCTCCAGTGCCCCCTTCCTGGGCCAGGGGCCCTTGGAAACCCCTCTGAATGGAAAGCCCAGCTCATCATCTGCCGGCCTCTCCTGCTGGCAGCGCTCGCGTTCGGCAGCCTTCAAACTGCTTCAGGAAGGCAGTTCCTTGGAGTCGGAGACTGGCAGGCTGGGCAGCCTGAGGGTGAGGCGTGCAGCTGCGTGAGGAAAGCCCTGGGCTTAGCATTCACCCTGGGACGTCGTGCCTGGGTTCTGGGTACCTCGGAGAGAACCTCCACTCACTCTCCAAGCTGAGATCAACAGGCAGGAGTTCCCTGAGCAGCGCTAAACCACAGCCCCTCCCAGGCTGTCCCAAGACGTCCGTGCGGCCTACTCCCACTTCAGCCATACAACACATGCAGACCCTGGGGGGAGCAACGTTCAAGATGGAAGGTCCCACTTGCACGGCCTGTGTGTCTCTTCCACTGCTCAGAAGCTGCTGAGGCACAGGCTGAGTGTCCACATTCACCCTGAGGCCTGAAGGCCAAACGGTCATTACCCCAGGGCGAAGTGGGTTGGATGTGGCTCCTTGGCGGCTCGCCCAGCAGCCCTGCTGCTGGCCTTGCCTTCGCTGCTGGCAAACCTCTGGGAGGAAAAAGAGCGTCTCTGGCAAGAATCAAAAAGTGCTTGCCATCCCCTGGCTAGGAGCGCCTCCTACACCCCTCTTTGTGCGGCGAGCACACACATCAACTACTACCCTCCAAGGAAGCTGCAGCTTTCCAGCCAGAAAGGCCTGCAGCCCTTGCCGTGAAACCACAGTCAACAGGCTGTTGGACTGGGCCAAGTGCCTTGTAGGAGGCCTTGGACGCGCAGGGCTGCACTGTTTTCCGTTGGGGCACACCGTTGGGGAGAAGGCTCTGGCCTAGCCATCAGCGCACACCCTCCTAGCCAGAGGCCCTTGGGATCCACTGGGTGGGCAGGCTGAAGGCGCGAGCAGGGCTTTGGTGCTTGCAGAGTCAATTTGGGCCCTGCTTTGGAAGGGTTTCAGGGACCCAGTTCTAGGGAGGCTTAGCTTCCCTGCTGTGGCACACCCAGGTCAGGTAGCCCAGCTGCCACCCTAAAGGCTCCCTGCTTTGCCCTCACCCTGGGGTCTCCCACGTGGGTTCTGTCTCCCGAAGCACAACCCCAATGTGGATCCAGTCTGGACAGAAAAGCACACGATATCCCAGAGCACTCCAGGGCCTCAGCGGCTCAAAGGGGCATCAAGGCCTACCTAGGGGGCCTCTCTTCCCTAGGCCATACCCAGCCTGCACACTCTCTGTGGAGCAAGCTTCATTCCTGGAAGGGCCCAGGGGGTGGGCATGAGGGTCTCTTCGGGGCTCGGAACGTGCGGATAACAGAGGCTGTGGGACAACAGCAACATGAGACCCTGACAGGAGAGCTGTCGTTTCCCCTTTGGGAAGCAGGATGCTTGCGGCCCCCAGGCTGCGTGCCAATCCCCCTTGCTGCCTGGCTTCTGTTCACTGCTGGCTAGCGCTTCTGCAGCAGGTGAGCGTCTTGCCTAGAAACCGGGCGCTTGCCGTCCCTTGCTGGGAGCTCATGGCCCCACACACGTCCCTAGAGGGTGATGGCAACTTGGCTGAGAGCCACCAGGTGAGCTGTAGTTCTCCATGCGGAGAGGCCTGCCGCGGGTTTCGAGAATCCTGAGTCAGGGCTGTGCTTCAAGCGGAGGGTGAGTTCCGAGGCTGGAGGAGGCTCGGAGTCACACTGGTTCCCAAGGGGGAACACTCATTGCCAAAAGTCTCTCCCGTGGCTCCAGTGCCCCCTTCCTGGGCCAGGGGCTCTTGGAAACCCCTCTGAATGGAAAGCCCAGCTCATCATCTGCCGGCCTCTCCTGCTGGCAGCGCTCGCGTTCGGCAGCCTTCAAACTGCTTCAGGAAGGCAGTTCCTTGGAGTCGGAGACTGGCAGGCTGGGCAGCCTGAGGGTGAGGCGTGCAGCTGCGTGAGGAAAGCCCTGGGCTTAGCATTCACCCTGGGACGTCGTGCCTGGGTTCTGGGTACCTCGGAGAGAACCTCCACTCACTCTCCAAGCTGAGATCAACAGGCAGGAGTTCCCTGAGCAGCGCTAAACCACAGCCCCTCCCAGGCTGTCCCAAGACGTCCGTGCGGCCTACTCCCACTTCAGCCATACAACACATGCAGACCCTGGGGGGAGCAACGTTCAAGATGGAAGGTCCCACTTGCACGGCCTGTGTGTCTCTTCCACTGCTCAGAAGCTGCTGAGGCACAGGCTGAGTGTCCACATTCACCCTGAGGCCTGAAGGCCAAACGGTCATTACCCCAGGGCGAAGTGGGTTGGATGTGGCTCCTTGGCGGCTCGCCCAGCAGCCCTGCTGCTGGCCTTGCCTTCGCTGCTGGCAAACCTCTGGGAGGAAAAAGAGCGTCTCTGGCAAGAATCAAAAAGTGCTTGCCATCCCCTGGCTAGGAGCGCCTCCTACACCCCTCTTTGTGCGGCGAGCACACACATCAACTACTACCCTCCAAGGAAGCTGCAGCTTTCCAGCCAGAAAGGCCTGCAGCCCTTGCCGTGAAACCACAGTCAACAGGCTGTTGGACTGGGCCAAGTGCCTTGTAGGAGGCCTTGGACGCGCAGGGCTGCACTGTTTTCCGTTGGGGCACACCGTTGGGGAGAAGGCTCTGGCCTAGCCATCAGCGCACACCCTCCTAGCCAGAGGCCCTTGGGATCCACTGGGTGGGCAGGCTGAAGGCGCGAGCAGGGCTTTGGTGCTTGCAGAGTCAATTTGGGCCCTGCTTTGGAAGGGTTTCAGGGACCCAGTTCTAGGGAGGCTTAGCTTCCCTGCTGTGGCACACCCAGGTCAGGTAGCCCAGCTGCCACCCTAAAGGCTCCCTGCTTTGCCCTCACCCTGGGGTCTCCCACGTGGGTTCTGTCTCCCGAAGCACAACCCCAATGTGGATCCAGTCTGGACAGAAAAGCACACGATATCCCAGAGCACTCCAGGGCCTCAGCGGCTCAAAGGGGCATCAAGGCCTACCTAGGGGGCCTCTCTTCCCTAGGCCATACCCAGCCTGCACACTCTCTGTGGAGCAAGCTTCATTCCTGGAAGGGCCCAGGGGGTGGGCATGAGGGTCTCTTCGGGGCTCGGAACGTGCGGATAACAGAGGCTGTGGGACAACAGCAACATGAGACCCTGACAGGAGAGCTGTCATTTCCCCTTTGGGAAGCAGGATGCTTGCGGCCCCCAGGCTGCGTGCCAATCCCCCTTGCTGCCTGGCTTCTGTTCACTGCTGGCTAGCGCTTCTGCAGCAGGTGAGCGTCTTGCCTAGAAACCGGGCGCTTGCCGTCCCTTGCTGGGAGCTCATGGCCCCACACACGTCCCTAGAGGGTGATGGCAACTTGGCTGAGAGCCACCAGGTGAGCTGTAGTTCTCCATGCGGAGAGGCCTGCCGCGGGTTTTGAGAATCCTGAGTCAGGGCTGTGCTTCAAGCGGAGGGTGAGTTCCGAGGCTGGAGGAGGCTCGGAGTCACACTGGTTCCCAAGGGGGAACACTCATTGCCAAAAGTCTCTCCCGTGGCTCCAGTGCCCCCTTCCTGGGCCAGGGGCCCTTGGAAACCCCTCTGAATGGAAAGCCCAGCTCATCATCTGCCGGCCTCTCCTGCTGGCAGCGCTCGCATTCGGCAGCCTTCAAACTGCTTCAGGAAGGCAGTTCCTTGGAGTCGGAGACTGGCAGGCTGGGCAGCCTGAGGGTGAGGCGTGCAGCTGCGTGAGGAAAGCCCTGGGCTTAGCATTCACCCTGGGACATCGTGCCTGGGTTCTGGGTACCTCGGAGAGAACCTCCACTCACTCTCCAAGCTGAGATCAACAGGCAGGAGTTCCCTGAGCAGCGCTAAACCACAGCCCCTCCCAGGCTGTCCCAAGACGTCCGTGCGGCCTACTCCCACTTCAGCCATACAACACATGCAGACCCTGGGGGGAGCAACGTTCAAGATGGAAGGTCCCACTTGCACGGCCTGTGTGTCTCTTCCACTGCTCAGAAGCTGCTGAGGCACAGGCTGAGTGTCCACATTCACCCTGAGGCCTGAAGGCCAAACGGTCATTACCCCAGGGCGAAGTGGGTTGGATGTGGCTCCTTGGCGGCTCGCCCAGCAGCCCTGCTGCTGGCCTTGCCTTCGCTGCTGGCAAACCTCTGGGAGGAAAAAGAGCGTCTCTGGCAAGAATCAAAAAGTGCTTGCCATCCCCTGGCTAGGAGCGCCTCCTACACCCCTCTTTGTGCGGCGAGCACACACATCAACTACTACCCTCCAAGGAAGCTGCAGCTTTCCAGCCAGAAAGGCCTGCAGCCCTTGCCGTGAAACCACAGTCAACAGGCTGTTGGACTGGGCCAAGTGCCTTGTAGGAGGCCTTGGACGCGCAGGGCTGCACTGTTTTCCGTTGGGGCACACCGTTGGGGAGAAAGCTCTGGCCTAGCCATCAGCGCACACCCTCCTAGCCAGAGGCCCTTGGGATCCACTGGGTGGGCAGGCTGAAGGCGCGAGCAGGGCTTTGGTGCTTGCAGAGTCAATTTGGGCCCTGCTTTGGAAGGGTTTCAGGGACCCAGTTCGAGGGAGGCTTAGCTTCCCTGCTGTGGCACACCCAGGTCAGGTAGCCCAGCTGCCACCCTAAAGGCTCCCTGCTTTGCCCTCACCCTGGGGTCTCCCACGTGGGTTCTGTCTCCCGAAGCACAACCCCAATGTGGATCCAGTCTGGACAGAAAAGCACACGATATCCCAGAGCACTCCAGGGCCTCAGCGGCTCAAAGGGGCATCAAGGCCTACCTAGGGGGCCTCTCTTCCCTAGGCCATACCCAGCCTGCACACTCTCTGTGGAGCAAGCTTCATTCCTGGAAGGGCCCAGCGGGTGGGCATGAGGGTCTCTTCGGGGCTCGGAACGTGCGGATAACAGAGGCTGTGGGACAACAGCAACATGAGACCCTGACAGGAGAGCTGTCGTTTCCCCTTTGGGAAGCAGGATGCTTGCGGCCCCCAGGCTGTGTGCCAATCCCCCTTGCTGCCTGGCTTCTGTTCACTGCTGGCTAGCGCTTCTGCAGCAGGTGAGCGTTTTGCCTAGAAACCGGGCGCTTGCCATCCCTTGCTGGGAGCTCATGGCCCCATACACGTCCCTAGAGGGTGATGGCAACTTGGCTGAGAGCCACCAGGTGAGCTGTAGTTCTCCATGCGGAGAGGCCTGCTGCGGGTTTCGAGAATCCTGAGTCAGGGCTGTGCTTCAAGCGGAGGGTGAGTTCCGAGGCTGGAGGAGGCTCGGAGTCACACTGGTTCCCAAGGGGGAACACTCATTGCCAAAAGTCTCTCCCGTGGCTCCAGTGCCCCCTTCCTGGGCCAGGGGCCCTTGGAAACCCCTCTGAATGGAAAGCCCAGCTCATCATCTGCCGGCCTCTCCTGCTGGCAGCGCTCACGTTTGGCAGCCTTCAAACTGCTTCAGGAAGGCAGTTCCTTGGAGTCGGAGACTGGCAGGCTGGGCAGCCTGAGGGTGAGGCGTGCAGCTGCGTGAGGAAAGCCCTGGGCTTAGCATTCACCCTGGGACGTCGTGCCTGGGTTCTGGGTACCTCGGAGAGAACCTCCACTCCCTCTCCAAGCTGAGATCAACAGGCAGGAGTTCCCTGAGCAGCGCTAAACCACAGCCCCTCCCAGGCTGTCCCAAGACGTCCGTGCAGCCTACTCCCACTTCAGCCATACAACACATGCAGACCCTGGGGGGAGCAACGTTCAAGATGGAAGGTCCCACTTGCACGGCCTGTGTGTCTCTTCCACTGCTCAGAAGCTGCTGAGGCACAGGCTGAGTGTCCACATTCACCCTGAGGCCTGAAGGCCAAACGGTCATTACCCCAGGGCGAAGTGGGTTGGATGTGGCTCCTTGGCGGCTCGCCCAGCAGCCCTGCTGCTGGCCTTGCCTTCGCTGCTGGCAAACCTCTGGGAGGAAAAAGAGCGTCTCTGGCAAGAATCAAAAAGTGCTTGCCATCCCCTGGCTAGGAGCGCCTCCTACACCCCTCTTTGTGCGGCGAGCACACACATCAACTACTACCCTCCAAGGAAGCTGCAGCTTTCCAGCCAGAAAGGCCTGCAGCCCTTGCCGTGAAACCACAGTCAACAGGCTGTTGGACTGGGCCAAGTGCCTTGTAGGAGGCCTTGGACGCGCAGGGCTGCACTGTTTTCCGTTGGGGCACACCGTTGGGGAGAAGGCTCTGGCCTAGCCATCAGCGCACACCCTCCTAGCCAGAGGCCCTTGGGATCCACTGGGTGGGCAGGCTGAAGGCGCGAGCAGGGCTTTGGTGCTTGCAGAGTCAATTTGGGCCCTGCTTTGGAAGGGTTTCAGGGACCCAGTTCTAGGGAGGCTTAGCTTCCCTGCTGTGGCACACCCAGGTCAGGTAGCCCAGCTGCCACCCTAAAGGCTCCCTGCTTTGCCCTCACCCTGGGGTCTCCCACGTGGGTTCTGTCTCCCGAAGCACAACCCCAATGTGGATCCAGTCTGGACAGAAAAGCACACGATATCCCAGAGCACTCCAGGGCCTCAGCGGCTCAAAGGGGCATCAAGGCCTACCTAGGGGGCCTCTCTTCCCTAGGCCATACCCAGCCTGCACACTCTCTGTGGAGCAAGCTTCATTCCTGGAAGGGCCCAGGGGGTGGGCATGAGGGTCTCTTCGGGGCTCGGAACGTGCGGATAACAGAGGCTGTGGGACAACAGCAACATGAGACCCTGACAGGAGAGCTGTCGTTTCCCCTTTGGGAAGCAGGATGCTTGCGGCCCCCAGGCTGCGTGCCAATCCCCCTTGCTGCCTGGCTTCTGTTCACTGCTGGCTAGCGCTTCTGCAGCAGGTGAGCGTTTTGCCTAGAAACCGGGCGCTTGCCATCCCTTGCTGGGAGCTCATGGCCCCATACACGTCCCTAGAGGGTGATGGCAACTTGGCTGAGAGCCACCAGGTGAGCTGTAGTTCTCCATGCGGAGAGGCCTGCTGCGGGTTTCGAGAATCCTGAGTCAGGGCTGTGCTTCAAGCGGAGGGTGAGTTCCGAGGCTGGAGGAGGCTCGGAGTCACACTGGTTCCCAAGGGGGAACACTCATTGCCAAAAGTCTCTCCCGTGGCTCCAGTGCCCCCTTCCTGGGCCAGGGGCCCTTGGAAACCCCTCTGAATGGAAAGCCCAGCTCATCATCTGCCGGCCTCTCCTGCTGGCAGCGCTCACGTTTGGCAGCCTTCAAACTGCTTCAGGAAGGCAGTTCCTTGGAGTCGGAGACTGGCAGGCTGGGCAGCCTGAGGGTGAGGCGTGCAGCTGCGTGAGGAAAGCCCTGGGCTTAGCATTCACCCTGGGACGTCGTGCCTGGGTTCTGGGTACCTCGGAGAGAACCTCCACTCCCTCTCCAAGCTGAGATCAACAGGCAGGAGTTCCCTGAGCAGCGCTAAACCACAGCCCCTCCCAGGCTGTCCCAAGACGTCCGTGCGGCCTACTCCCACTTCAGCCATACAACACATGCAGACCCTGGGGGGAGCAACGTTCAAGATGGAAGGTCCCACTTGCACGGCCTGTGTGTCTCTTCCACTGCTCAGAAGCTGCTGAGGCACAGGCTGAGTGTCCACATTCACCCTGAGGCCTGAAGGCCAAACGGTCATTACCCCAGGGCGAAGTGGGTTGGATGTGGCTCCTTGGCGGCTCGCCCAGCAGCCCTGCTGCTGGCCTTGCCTTCGCTGCTGGCAAACCTCTGGGAGGAAAAAGAGCGTCTCTGGCAAGAATCAAAAAGTGCTTGCCATCCCCTGGCTAGGAGCGCCTCCTACACCCCTCTTTGTGCGGCGAGCACACACATCAACTACTACCCTCCAAGGAAGCTGCAGCTTTCCAGCCAGAAAGGCCTGCAGCCCTTGCCGTGAAACCACAGTCAACAGGCTGTTGGACTGGGCCAAGTGCCTTGTAGGAGGCCTTGGACGCGCAGGGCTGCACTGTTTTCCGTTGGGGCACACCGTTGGGGAGAAGGCTCTGGCCTAGCCATCAGCGCACACCCTCCTAGCCAGAGGCCCTTGGGATCCACTGGGTGGGCAGGCTGAAGGCGCGAGCAGGGCTTTGGTGCTTGCAGAGTCAATTTGGGCCCTGCTTTGGAAGGGTTTCAGGGACCCAGTTCTAGGGAGGCTTAGCTTCCCTGCTGTGGCACACCCAGGTCAGGTAGCCCAGCTGCCACCCTAAAGGCTCCCTGCTTTGCCCTCACCCTGGGGTCTCCCACGTGGGTTCTGTCTCCCGAAGCACAACCCCAATGTGGATCCAGTCTGGACAGAAAAGCACACGATATCCCAGAGCACTCCAGGGCCTCAGCGGCTCAAAGGGGCATCAAGGCCTACCTAGGGGGCCTCTCTTCCCTAGGCCATACCCAGCCTGCACACTCTCTGTGGAGCAAGCTTCATTCCTGGAAGGGCCCAGGGGGTGGGCATGAGGGTCTCTTCGGGGCTCGGAACGTGCGGATAACAGAGGCTGTGGGACAACAGCAACATGAGACCCTGACAGGAGAGCTGTCGTTTCCCCTTTGGGAAGCAGGATGCTTGCGGCCCCCAGGCTGCGTGCCAATCCCCCTTGCTGCCTGGCTTCTGTTCACTGCTGGCTAGCGCTTCTGCAGCAGGTGAGCGTCTTGCCTAGAAACCGGGCGCTTGCCGTCCCTTGCTGGGAGCTCATGGCCCCACACACGTCCCTAGAGGGTGATGGCAACTTGGCTGAGAGCCACCAGGTGAGCTGTAGTTCTCCATGCGGAGAGGCCTGCCGTGGGTTTCGAGAATCCTGAGTCAGGGCTGTGCTTCAAGCGGAGGGTGAGTTCCGAGGCTGGAGGAGGCTCGGAGTCACACTGGTTCCCAAGGGGGAACACTCATTGCCAAAAGTCTCTCCCGTGGCTCCAGTGCCCCCTTCCTGGGCCAGGGGCTCTTGGAAACCCCTCTGAATGGAAAGCCCAGCTCATCATCTGCCGGCCTCTCCTGCTGGCAGCGCTCGCGTTCGGCAGCCTTCAAACTGCTTCAGGAAGGCAGTTCCTTGGAGTCGGAGACTGGCAGGCTGGGCAGCCTGAGGGTGAGGCGTGCAGCTGCGTGAGGAAAGCCCTGGGCTTAGCATTCACCCTGGGACGTCGTGCCTGGGTTCTGGGTACCTCGGAGAGAACCTCCACTCACTCTCCAAGCTGAGATCAACAGGCAGGAGTTCCCTGAGCAGCGCTAAACCACAGCCCCTCCCAGGCTGTCCCAAGACGTCCGTGCGGCCTACTCCCACTTCAGCCATACAACACATGCAGACCCTGGGGGGAGCAACGTTCAAGATGGAAGGTCCCACTTGCACGGCCTGTGTGTCTCTTCCACTGCTCAGAAGCTGCTGAGGCACAGGCTGAGTGTCCACATTCACCCTGAGGCCTGAAGGCCAAACGGTCATTACCCCAGGGCGAAGTGGGTTGGATGTGGCTCCTTGGCGGCTCGCCCAGCAGCCCTGCTGCTGGCCTTGCCTTCGCTGCTGGCAAACCTCTGGGAGGAAAAAGAGCGTCTCTGGCAAGAATCAAAAAGTGCTTGCCATCCCCTGGCTAGGAGCGCCTCCTACACCCCTCTTTGTGCGGCGAGCACACACATCAACTACTACCCTCCAAGGAAGCTGCAGCTTTCCAGCCAGAAAGGCCTGCAGCCCTTGCCGTGAAACCACAGTCAACAGGCTGTTGGACTGGGCCAAGTGCCTTGTAGGAGGCCTTGGACGCGCAGGGCTGCACTGTTTTCCGTTGGGGCACACCGTTGGGGAGAAGGCTCTGGCCTAGCCATCAGCGCACACCCTCCTAGCCAGAGGCCCTTGGGATCCACTGGGTGGGCAGGCTGAAGGCGCGAGCAGGGCTTTGGTGCTTGCAGAGTCAATTTGGGCCCTGCTTTGGAAGGGTTTCAGGGACCCAGTTCTAGGGAGGCTTAGCTTCCCTGCTGTGGCACACCCAGGTCAGGTAGCCCAGCTGCCACCCTAAAGGCTCCCTGCTTTGCCCTCACCCTGGGGTCTCCCACGTGGGTTCTGTCTCCCGAAGCACAACCCCAATGTGGATCCAGTCTGGACAGAAAAGCACACGATATCCCAGAGCACTCCAGGGCCTCAGCGGCTCAAAGGGGCATCAAGGCCTACCTAGGGGGCCTCTCTTCCCTAGGCCATACCCAGCCTGCACACTCTCTGTGGAGCAAGCTTCATTCCTGGAAGGGCCCAGGGGGTGGGCATGAGGGTCTCTTCGGGGCTCGGAACGTGCGGATAACAGAGGCTGTGGGACAACAGCAACATGAGACCCTGACAGGAGAGCTGTCATTTCCCCTTTGGGAAGCAGGATGCTTGCGGCCCCCAGGCTGCGTGCCAATCCCCCTTGCTGCCTGGCTTCTGTTCACTGCTGGCTAGCGCTTCTGCAGCAGGTGAGCGTCTTGCCTAGAAACCGGGCGCTTGCCGTCCCTTGCTGGGAGCTCATGGCCCCACACACGTCCCTAGAGGGTGATGGCAACTTGGCTGAGAGCCACCAGGTGAGCTGTAGTTCTCCATGCGGAGAGGCCTGCCGCGGGTTTTGAGAATCCTGAGTCAGGGCTGTGCTTCAAGCGGAGGGTGAGTTCCGAGGCTGGAGGAGGCTCGGAGTCACACTGGTTCCCAAGGGGGAACACTCATTGCCAAAAGTCTCTCCCGTGGCTCCAGTGCCCCCTTCCTGGGCCAGGGGCCCTTGGAAACCCCTCTGAATGGAAAGCCCAGCTCATCATCTGCCGGCCTCTCCTGCTGGCAGCGCTCGCATTCGGCAGCCTTCAAACTGCTTCAGGAAGGCAGTTCCTTGGAGTCGGAGACTGGCAGGCTGGGCAGCCTGAGGGTGAGGCGTGCAGCTGCGTGAGGAAAGCCCTGGGCTTAGCATTCACCCTGGGACATCGTGCCTGGGTTCTGGGTACCTCGGAGAGAACCTCCACTCACTCTCCAAGCTGAGATCAACAGGCAGGAGTTCCCTGAGCAGCGCTAAACCACAGCCCCTCCCAGGCTGTCCCAAGACGTCCGTGCGGCCTACTCCCACTTCAGCCATACAACACATGCAGACCCTGGGGGGAGCAACGTTCAAGATGGAAGGTCCCACTTGCACGGCCTGTGTGTCTCTTCCACTGCTCAGAAGCTGCTGAGGCACAGGCTGAGTGTCCACATTCACCCTGAGGCCTGAAGGCCAAACGGTCATTACCCCAGGGCGAAGTGGGTTGGATGTGGCTCCTTGGCGGCTCGCCCAGCAGCCCTGCTGCTGGCCTTGCCTTCGCTGCTGGCAAACCTCTGGGAGGAAAAAGAGCGTCTCTGGCAAGAATCAAAAAGTGCTTGCCATCCCCTGGCTAGGAGCGCCTCCTACACCCCTCTTTGTGCGGCGAGCACACACATCAACTACTACCCTCCAAGGAAGCTGCAGCTTTCCAGCCAGAAAGGCCTGCAGCCCTTGCCGTGAAACCACAGTCAACAGGCTGTTGGACTGGGCCAAGTGCCTTGTAGGAGGCCTTGGACGCGCAGGGCTGCACTGTTTTCCGTTGGGGCACACCGTTGGGGAGAAGGCTCTGGCCTAGCCATCAGCGCACACCCTCCTAGCCAGAGGCCCTTGGGATCCACTGGGTGGGCAGGCTGAAGGCGCGAGCAGGGCTTTGGTGCTTGCAGAGTCAATTTGGGCCCTGCTTTGGAAGGGTTTCAGGGACCCAGTTCGAGGGAGGCTTAGCTTCCCTGCTGTGGCACACCCAGGTCAGGTAGCCCAGCTGCCACCCTAAAGGCTCCCTGCTTTGCCCTCACCCTGGGGTCTCCCACGTGGGTTCTGTCTCCCGAAGCACAACCCCAATGTGGATCCAGTCTGGACAGAAAAGCACACGATATCCCAGAGCACTCCAGGGCCTCAGCGGCTCAAAGGGGCATCAAGGCCTACCTAGGGGGCCTCTCTTCCCTAGGCCATACCCAGCCTGCACACTCTCTGTGGAGCAAGCTTCATTCCTGGAAGGGCCCAGCGGGTGGGCATGAGGGTCTCTTCGGGGCTCGGAACGTGCGGATAACAGAGGCTGTGGGACAACAGCAACATGAGACCCTGACAGGAGAGCTGTCGTTTCCCCTTTGGGAAGCAGGATGCTTGCGGCCCCCAGGCTGTGTGCCAATCCCCCTTGCTGCCTGGCTTCTGTTCACTGCTGGCTAGCGCTTCTGCAGCAGGTGAGCGTTTTGCCTAGAAACCGGGCGCTTGCCATCCCTTGCTGGGAGCTCATGGCCCCATACACGTCCCTAGAGGGTGATGGCAACTTGGCTGAGAGCCACCAGGTGAGCTGTAGTTCTCCATGCGGAGAGGCCTGCTGCGGGTTTCGAGAATCCTGAGTCAGGGCTGTGCTTCAAGCGGAGGGTGAGTTCCGAGGCTGGAGGAGGCTCGGAGTCACACTGGTTCCCAAGGGGGAACACTCATTGCCAAAAGTCTCTCCCGTGGCTCCAGTGCCCCCTTCCTGGGCCAGGGGCCCTTGGAAACCCCTCTGAATGGAAAGCCCAGCTCATCATCTGCCGGCCTCTCCTGCTGGCAGCGCTCGCGTTTGGCAGCCTTCAAACTGCTTCAGGAAGGCAGTTCCTTGGAGTCGGAGACTGGCAGGCTGGGCAGCCTGAGGGTGAGGCATGCAGCTGCGTGAGGAAAGCCCTGGGCTTAGCATTCACCCTGGGACGTCGTGCCTGGGTTCTGGGTACCTCGGAGAGAACCTCCACTCACTCTCCAAGCTGAGAGCAACAGGCAGGAGTTCCCTGAGCAGCGCTAAACCACAGCCCCTCCCAGGCTGTCCCAAGACGTCCGTACAGCCTACTCCCACTTCAGCCATACAACACATGCAGACCCTGGGGGGAGCAACGTTCAAGATGGAAGGTCCCACTTGCACGGCCTGTGTGTCTCTTCCACTGCTCAGAAGCTGCTGAGGCACAGGCTGAGTGTCCACATTCACCCTGAGGCCTGAAGGCCAAACGGTCATTACCCCAGGGCGAAGTGGGTTGGATGTGGCTCCTTGGCGGCTCGCCCAGCAGCCCTGCTGCTGGCCTTGCCTTCGCTGCTGGCAAACCTCTGGGAGGAAAAAGAGCGTCTCTGGCAAGAATCAAAAAGTGCTTGCCATCCCCTGGCTAGGAGCGCCTCCTACACCCCTCTTTGTGCGGCGAGCACACACATCAACTACTACCCTCCAAGGAAGCTGCAGCTTTCCAGCCAGAAAGGCCTGCAGCCCTTGCCGTGAAACCACAGTCAACAGGCTGTTGGACTGGGCCAAGTGCCTTGTAGGAGGCCTTGGACGCGCAGGGCTGCACTGTTTTCCGTTGGGGCACACCGTTGGGGAGAAGGCTCTGGCCTAGCCATCAGCGCACACCCTCCTAGCCAGAGGCCCTTGGGATCCACTGGGTGGGCAGGCTGAAGGCGCGAGCAGGGCTTTGGTGCTTGCAGAGTCAATTTGGGCCCTGCTTTGGAAGGGTTTCAGGGACCCAGTTCTAGGGAGGCTTAGCTTCCCTGCTGTGGCACACCCAGGTCAGGTAGCCCAGCTGCCACCCTAAAGGCTCCCTGCTTTGCCCTCACCCTGGGGTCTCCCACGTGGGTTCTGTCTCCCGAAGCACAACCCCAATGTGGATCCAGTCTGGACAGAAAAGCACACGATATCCCAGAGCACTCCAGGGCCTCAGCGGCTCAAAGGGGCATCAAGGCCTACCTAGGGGGCCTCTCTTCCCTAGGCCATACCCAGCCTGCACACTCTCTGTGGAGCAAGCTTCATTCCTGGAAGGGCCCAGGGGGTGGGCATGAGGGTCTCTTCGGGGCTCGGAACGTGCGGATAACAGAGGCTGTGGGACAACAGCAACATGAGACCCTGACAGGAGAGCTGTCGTTTCCCCTTTGGGAAGCAGGATGCTTGCGGCCCCCAGGCTGCGTGCCAATCCCCCTTGCTGCCTGGCTTCTGTTCACTGCTGGCTAGCGCTTCTGCAGCAGGTGAGCGTTTTGCCTAGAAACCGGGCGCTTGCCGTGCCTTGCTGGGAGCTCATGGCCCCACACACGTCCCTAGAGGGTGATGGCAACTTGGCTGAGAGCCACCAGGTGAGCTGTAGTTCTCCATGCGGAGAGGCCTGCCGCGGGTTTCGAGAATCCTGAGTCAGGGCTGTGCTTCAAGCGGAGGGTGAGTTCCGAGGCTGGAGGAGGCTCGGAGTCACACTGGTTCCCAAGGGGGAACACTCATTGCCAAAAGTCTCTCCCGTGGCTCCAGTGCCCCCTTCCTGGGCCAGGGGCCCTTGGAAACCCCTCTGAATGGAAAGCCCAGCTCATCATCTGCCGGCCTCTCCTGCTGGCAGCGCTCGCGTTCGGCAGCCTTCAAACTGCTTCAGGAAGGCAGTTCTTTGGAGTCGGAGACTGCAAGGCTGGGCAGCATGAGGGTGAGGCGTGCAGCTGCGTGAGGAAAGCCCTGGGCTTAGCATTCACCCTGGGACGTCGTGCCTGGGTTCTGGGTACCTCGGAGAGAACCTCCACTCACTCTCCAAGCTGAGAGCAACAGGCAGGAGTTCCCTGAGCAGCGCTAAACCACAGCCCCTCCCAGGCTGTCCCAAGACGTCCGTGCGGCCTACTCCCACTTCAGCCATACAACACATGCAGACCCTGGGGGGAGCAACGTTCAAGATGGAAGGTCCCACTTGCACGGCCTGTGTGTCTCTTCCACTGCTCAGAAGCTGCTGAGGCACAGGCTGAGTGTCCACATTCACCCTGAGGCCTGAAGGCCAAACGGTCATTACCCCAGGGCGAAGTGGGTTGGATGTGGCTCCTTGGCGGCTCGCCCAGCAGCCCTGCTGCTGGCCTTGCCTTCGCTGCTGGCAAACCTCTGGGAGGAAAAAGAGCGTCTCTGGCAAGAATCAAAAAGTGCTTGCCATCCCCTGGCTAGGAGCGCCTCCTACACCCCTCTTTGTGCGGCGAGCACACACATCAACTACTACCCTCCAAGGAAGCTGCAGCTTTCCAGCCAGAAAGGCCTGCAGCCCTTGCCGTGAAACCACAGTCAACAGGCTGTTGGACTGGGCCAAGTGCCTTGTAGGAGGCCTTGGACGCGCAGGGCTGCACTGTTTTCCGTTGGGGCACACCGTTGGGGAGAAGGCTCTGGCCTAGCCATCAGCGCACACCCTCCTAGCCAGAGGCCCTTGGGATCCACTGGGTGGGCAGGCTGAAGGCGCGAGCAGGGCTTTGGTGCTTGCAGAGTCAATTTGGGCCCTGCTTTGGAAGGGTTTCAGGGACCCAGTTCGAGGGAGGCTTAGCTTCCCTGCTGTGGCACACCCAGGTCAGGTAGCCCAGCTGCCACCCTAAAGGCTCCCTGCTTTGCCCTCACCCTGGGGTCTCCCACGTGGGTTCTGTCTCCCGAAGCACAACCCCAATGTGGATCCAGTCTGGACAGAAAAGCACACGATATCCCAGAGCACTCCAGGGCCTCAGCGGCTCAAAGGGGCATCAAGGCCTACCTAGGGGGCCTCTCTTCCCTAGGCCATACCCAGCCTGCACACTCTCTGTGGAGCAAGCTTCATTCCTGGAAGGGCCCAGCGGGTGGGCATGAGGGTCTCTTCGGGGCTCGGAACGTGCGGATAACAGAGGCTGTGGGACAACAGCAACATGAGACCCTGACAGGAGAGCTGTCGTTTCCCCTTTGGGAAGCAGGATGCTTGCGGCCCCCAGGCTGTGTGCCAATCCCCCTTGCTGCCTGGCTTCTGTTCACTGCTGGCTAGCGCTTCTGCAGCAGGTGAGCGTTTTGCCTAGAAACCGGGCGCTTGCCATCCCTTGCTGGGAGCTCATGGCCCCATACACGTCCCTAGAGGGTGATGGCAACTTGGCTGAGAGCCACCAGGTGAGCTGTAGTTCTCCATGCGGAGAGGCCTGCTGCGGGTTTCGAGAATCCTGAGTCAGGGCTGTGCTTCAAGCGGAGGGTGAGTTCCGAGGCTGGAGGAGGCTCGGAGTCACACTGGTTCCCAAGGGGGAACACTCATTGCCAAAAGTCTCTCCCGTGGCTCCAGTGCCCCCTTCCTGGGCCAGGGGCCCTTGGAAACCCCTCTGAATGGAAAGCCCAGCTCATCATCTGCCGGCCTCTCCTGCTGGCAGCGCTCGCGTTTGGCAGCCTTCAAACTGCTTCAGGAAGGCAGTTCCTTGGAGTCGGAGACTGGCAGGCTGGGCAGCCTGAGGGTGAGGCATGCAGCTGCGTGAGGAAAGCCCTGGGCTTAGCATTCACCCTGGGACGTCGTGCCTGGGTTCTGGGTACCTCGGAGAGAACCTCCACTCACTCTCCAAGCTGAGAGCAACAGGCAGGAGTTCCCTGAGCAGCGCTAAACCACAGCCCCTCCCAGGCTGTCCCAAGACGTCCGTACAGCCTACTCCCACTTCAGCCATACAACACATGCAGACCCTGGGGGGAGCAACGTTCAAGATGGAAGGTCCCACTTGCACGGCCTGTGTGTCTCTTCCACTGCTCAGAAGCTGCTGAGGCACAGGCTGAGTGTCCACATTCACCCTGAGGCCTGAAGGCCAAACGGTCATTACCCCAGGGCGAAGTGGGTTGGATGTGGCTCCTTGGCGGCTCGCCCAGCAGCCCTGCTGCTGGCCTTGCCTTCGCTGCTGGCAAACCTCTGGGAGGAAAAAGAGCGTCTCTGGCAAGAATCAAAAAGTGCTTGCCATCCCCTGGCTAGGAGCGCCTCCTACACCCCTCTTTGTGCGGCGAGCACACACATCAACTACTACCCTCCAAGGAAGCTGCAGCTTTCCAGCCAGAAAGGCCTGCAGCCCTTGCCGTGAAACCACAGTCAACAGGCTGTTGGACTGGGCCAAGTGCCTTGTAGGAGGCCTTGGACGCGCAGGGCTGCACTGTTTTCCGTTGGGGCACACCGTTGGGGAGAAGGCTCTGGCCTAGCCATCAGCGCACACCCTCCTAGCCAGAGGCCCTTGGGATCCACTGGGTGGGCAGGCTGAAGGCGCGAGCAGGGCTTTGGTGCTTGCAGAGTCAATTTGGGCCCTGCTTTGGAAGGGTTTCAGGGACCCAGTTCTAGGGAGGCTTAGCTTCCCTGCTGTGGCACACCCAGGTCAGGTAGCCCAGCTGCCACCCTAAAGGCTCCCTGCTTTGCCCTCACCCTGGGGTCTCCCACGTGGGTTCTGTCTCCCGAAGCACAACCCCAATGTGGATCCAGTCTGGACAGAAAAGCACACGATATCCCAGAGCACTCCAGGGCCTCAGCGGCTCAAAGGGGCATCAAGGCCTACCTAGGGGGCCTCTCTTCCCTAGGCCATACCCAGCCTGCACACTCTCTGTGGAGCAAGCTTCATTCCTGGAAGGGCCCAGGGGGTGGGCATGAGGGTCTCTTCGGGGCTCGGAACGTGCGGATAACAGAGGCTGTGGGACAACAGCAACATGAGACCCTGACAGGAGAGCTGTCGTTTCCCCTTTGGGAAGCAGGATGCTTGCGGCCCCCAGGCTGCGTGCCAATCCCCCTTGCTGCCTGGCTTCTGTTCACTGCTGGCTAGCGCTTCTGCAGCAGGTGAGCGTCTTGCCTAGAAACCAGGCGCTTGCCGTCCCTTGCTGGGAGCTCATGGCCCCACACACGTCCCTAGAGGGTGATGGCAACTTGGCTGAGAGCCACCAGGTGAGCTGTAGTTCTCCATGCGGAGAGGCCTGCTGCGGGTTTCGAGAATCCTGAGTCAGGGCTGTGCTTCAAGCGGAGGGTGAGTTCCGAGGCTGGAGGAGGCTCGGAGTCACACTGGTTCCCAAGGGGGAACACTCATTGCCAAAAGTCTCTCCCGTGGCTCCAGTGCCCCCTTCCTGGGCCAGGGGCCCTTGGAAACCCCTCTGAATGGAAAGCCCAGCTCATCATCTGCCGGCCTCTCCTGCTGGCAGCGCTCGCGTTCGGCAGCCTTCAAACTGCTTCAGGAAGGCAGTTCCTTGGAGTCGGAGACTGGCAGGCTGGGCAGCCTGAGGGTGAGGCGTGCAGCTGCGTGAGGAAAGCCCTGGGCTTAGCATTCACCCTGGGACGTCGTGCCTGGGTTCTGGGTACCTCGGAGAGAACCTCCACTCACTCTCCAAGCTGAGATCAACAGGCAGGAGTTCCCTGAGCAGCGCTAAACCACAGCCCCTCCCAGGCTGTCCCAAGACGTCCGTGCGGCCTACTCCCACTTCAGCCATACAACACATGCAGACCCTGGGGGGAGCAACGTTCAAGATGGAAGGTCCCACTTGCACGGCCTGTGTGTCTCTTCCACTGCTCAGAAGCTGCTGAGGCACAGGCTGAGTGTCCACATTCACCCTGAGGCCTGAAGGCCAAACGGTCATTACCCCAGGGCGAAGTGGGTTGGATGTGGCTCCTTGGCGGCTCGCCCAGCAGCCCTGCTGCTGGCCTTGCCTTCGCTGCTGGCAAACCTCTGGGAGGAAAAAGAGCGTCTCTGGCAAGAATCAAAAAGTGCTTGCCATCCCCTGGCTAGGAGCGCCTCCTACACCCCTCTTTGTGCGGCGAGCACACACATCAACTACTACCCTCCAAGGAAGCTGCAGCTTTCCAGCCAGAAAGGCCTGCAGCCCTTGCCGTGAAACCACAGTCAACAGGCTGTTGGACTGGGCCAAGTGCCTTGTAGGAGGCCTTGGACGCGCAGGGCTGCACTGTTTTCCGTTGGGGCACACCGTTGGGGAGAAGGCTCTGGCCTAGCCATCAGCGCACACCCTCCTAGCCAGAGGCCCTTGGGATCCACTGGGTGGGCAGGCTGAAGGCGCGAGCAGGGCTTTGGTGCTTGCAGAGTCAATTTGGGCCCTGCTTTGGAAGGGTTTCAGGGACCCAGTTCTAGGGAGGCTTAGCTTCCCTGCTGTGGCACACCCAGGTCAGGTAGCCCAGCTGCCACCCTAAAGGCTCCCTGCTTTGCCCTCACCCTGGGGTCTCCCACGTGGGTTCTGTCTCCCCAAGCACAACCTCAATGTGGATCCAGTCTGGACAGAAAAGCACACAATATCCCAGAGCACTCCAGGGCCTCAGCGGCTCAAAGGGGCATCAAGGCCTACCTAGGGGGCCTCTCTTCCCTAGGCCATACCCAGCCTGCACACTCTCTGTGGAGCAAGCTTCATTCCTGGAAGGGCCCAGGGGGTGGGCATGAGGGTCTCTTCAGGGCTCGGAACGTGCGGATAACAGAGGCTGTGGGACAACAGCAACATGAGACCCTGACAGGAGAGCTGTCGTTTCCCCTTTGGGAAGCAGGATGCTTGCGGCCCCCAGGCTGCGTGCCAATCCCCCTTGCTGCCTGGCTTCTGTTCACTGCTGGCTAGCGCTTCTGCAGCAGGTGAGCGTTTTGCCTAGAAACCGGGCGCTTGCCGTGCCTTGCTGGGAGCTCATGGCCCCACACACGTCCCTAGAGGGTGATGGCAACTTGGCTGAGAGCCACCAGGTGAGCTGTAGTTCTCCATGCGGAGAGGCCTGCCGCGGGTTTCGAGAATCCTGAGTCAGGGCTGTGCTTCAAGCGGAGGGTGAGTTCCGAGGCTGGAGGAGGCTCGGAGTCACACTGGTTCCCAAGGGGGAACACTCATTGCCAAAAGTCTCTCCCGTGGCTCCAGTGCCCCCTTCCTGGGCCAGGGGCCCTTGGAAACCCCTCTGAATGGAAAGCCCAGCTCATCATCTGCCGGCCTCTCCTGCTGGCAGCGCTCGCGTTCGGCAGCCTTCAAACTGCTTCAGGAAGGCAGTTCTTTGGAGTCGGAGACTGCAAGGCTGGGCAGCATGAGGGTGAGGCGTGCAGCTGCGTGAGGAAAGCCCTGGGCTTAGCATTCACCCTGGGACGTCGTGCCTGGGTTCTGGGTACCTCGGAGAGAACCTCCACTCACTCTCCAAGCTGAGAGCAACAGGCAGGAGTTCCCTGAGCAGCGCTAAACCACAGCCCCTCCCAGGCTGTCCCAAGACGTCCGTGCGGCCTACTCCCACTTCAGCCATACAACACATGCAGACCCTGGGGGGAGCAACGTTCAAGATGGAAGGTCCCACTTGCACGGCCTGTGTGTCTCTTCCACTGCTCAGAAGCTGCTGAGGCACAGGCTGAGTGTCCACATTCACCCTGAGGCCTGAAGGCCAAACGGTCATTACCCCAGGGCGAAGTGGGTTGGATGTGGCTCCTTGGCGGCTCGCCCAGCAGCCCTGCTGCTGGCCTTGCCTTCGCTGCTGGCAAACCTCTGGGAGGAAAAAGAGCGTCTCTGGCAAGAATCAAAAAGTGCTTGCCATCCCCTGGCTAGGAGCGCCTCCTACACCCCTCTTTGTGCGGCGAGCACACACATCAACTACTACCCTCCAAGGAAGCTGCAGCTTTCCAGCCAGAAAGGCCTGCAGCCCTTGCCGTGAAACCACAGTCAACAGGCTGTTGGACTGGGCCAAGTGCCTTGTAGGAGGCCTTGGACGCGCAGGGCTGCACTGTTTTCCGTTGGGGCACACCGTTGGGGAGAAGGCTCTGGCCTAGCCATCAGCGCACACCCTCCTAGCCAGAGGCCCTTGGGATCCACTGGGTGGGCAGGCTGAAGGCGCGAGCAGGGCTTTGGTGCTTGCAGAGTCAATTTGGGCCCTGCTTTGGAAGGGTTTCAGGGACCCAGTTCTAGGGAGGCTTAGCTTCCCTGCTGTGGCACACCCAGGTCAGGTAGCCCAGCTGCCACCCTAAAGGCTCCCTGCTTTGCCCTCACCCTGGGGTCTCCCACGTGGGTTCTGTCTCCCGAAGCACAACCCCAATGTGGATCCAGTCTGGACAGAAAAGCACACGATATCCCAGAGCACTCCAGGGCCTCAGCGGCTCAAAGGGGCATCAAGGCCTACCTAGGGGGCCTCTCTTCCCTAGGCCATACCCAGCCTGCACACTCTCTGTGGAGCAAGCTTCATTCCTGGAAGGGCCCAGGGGGTGGGCATGAGGGTCTCTTCGGGGCTCGGAACGTGCGGATAACAGAGGCTGTGGGACAACAGCAACATGAGACCCTGACAGGAGAGCTGTCATTTCCCCTTTGGGAAGCAGGATGCTTGCGGCCCCCAGGCTGCGTGCCAATCCCCCTTGCTGCCTGGCTTCTGTTCACTGCTGGCTAGCGCTTCTGCAGCAGGTGAGCGTCTTGCCTAGAAACTGGGCGCTTGCCGTCCCTTGCTGGGAGCTCATGGCCCCACACACGTCCCTAGAGGGTGATGGCAACTTGGCTGAGAGCCACCAGGTGAGCTGTAGTTCTCCATGCGGAGAGGCCTGCCGCGGGTTTCGAGAATCCTGAGTCAGGGCTGTGCTTCAAGCGGAGGGTGAGTTCCGAGGCTGGAGGAGGCTCGGAGTCACACTGGTTCCCAAGGGGGAACACTCATTGCCAAAAGTCTCTCCCGTGGCTCCAGTGCCCCCTTCCTGGGCCAGGGGCCCTTGGAAACCCCTCTGAATGGAAAGCCCAGCTCATCATCTGCCGGCCTCTCCTGCTGGCAGCGCTCGCGTTCGGCAGCCTTCAAACTGCTTCAGGAAGGCAGTTCCTTGGAGTCGGAGACTGGCAGGCTGGGCAGCCTGAGGGTGAGGCGTGCAGCTGCGTGAGGAAAGCCCTGGGCTTAGCATTCACCCTGGGACATCGTGCCTGGGTTCTGGGTACCTCGGAGAGAACCTCCACTCACTCTCCAAGCTGAGATCAACAGGCAGGAGTTCCCTGAGCAGCGCTAAACCACAGCCCCTCCCAGGCTGTCCCAAGACGTCCGTGCGGCCTACTCCCACTTCAGCCATACAACACATGCAGACCCTGGGGGGAGCAACGTTCAAGATGGAAGGTCCCACTTGCACGGCCTGTGTGTCTCTTCCACTGCTCAGAAGCTGCTGAGGCACAGGCTGAGTGTCCACATTCACCCTGAGGCCTGAAGGCCAAACGGTCATTACCCCAGGGCGAAGTGGGTTGGATGTGGCTCCTTGGCGGCTCGCCCAGCAGCCCTGCTGCTGGCCTTGCCTTCGCTGCTGGCAAACCTCTGGGAGGAAAAAGAGCGTCTCTGGCAAGAATCAAAAAGTGCTTGCCATCCCCTGGCTAGGAGCGCCTCCTACACCCCTCTTTGTGCGGCGAGCACACACATCAACTACTACCCTCCAAGGAAGCTGCAGCTTTCCAGCCAGAAAGGCCTGCAGCCCTTGCCGTGAAACCACAGTCAACAGGCTGTTGGACTGGGCCAAGTGCCTTGTAGGAGGCCTTGGACGCGCAGGGCTGCACTGTTTTCCGTTGGGGCACACCGTTGGGGAGAAGGCTCTGGCCTAGCCATCAGCGCACACCCTCCTAGCCAGAGGCCCTTGGGATCCACTGGGTGGGCAGGCTGAAGGCGCGAGCAGGGCTTTGGTGCTTGCAGAGTCAATTTGGGCCCTGCTTTGGAAGGGTTTCAGGGACCCAGTTCGAGGGAGGCTTAGCTTCCCTGCTGTGGCACACCCAGGTCAGGTAGCCCAGCTGCCACCCTAAAGGCTCCCTGCTTTGCCCTCACCCTGGGGTCTCCCACGTGGGTTCTGTCTCCCGAAGCACAACCCCAATGTGGATCCAGTCTGGACAGAAAAGCACACGATATCCCAGAGCACTCCAGGGCCTCAGCGGCTCAAAGGGGCATCAAGGCCTACCTAGGGGGCCTCTCTTCCCTAGGCCATACCCAGCCTGCACACTCTCTGTGGAGCAAGCTTCATTCCTGGAAGGGCCCAGCGGGTGGGCATGAGGGTCTCTTCGGGGCTCGGAACGTGCGGATAACAGAGGCTGTGGGACAACAGCAACATGAGACCCTGACAGGAGAGCTGTCGTTTCCCCTTTGGGAAGCAGGATGCTTGCGGCCCCCAGGCTGTGTGCCAATCCCCCTTGCTGCCTGGCTTCTGTTCACTGCTGGCTAGCGCTTCTGCAGCAGGTGAGCGTTTTGCCTAGAAACCGGGCGCTTGCCATCCCTTGCTGGGAGCTCATGGCCCCATACACGTCCCTAGAGGGTGATGGCAACTTGGCTGAGAGCCACCAGGTGAGCTGTAGTTCTCCATGCGGAGAGGCCTGCTGCGGGTTTCGAGAATCCTGAGTCAGGGCTGTGCTTCAAGCGGAGGGTGAGTTCCGAGGCTGGAGGAGGCTCGGAGTCACACTGGTTCCCAAGGGGGAACACTCATTGCCAAAAGTCTCTCCCGTGGCTCCAGTGCCCCCTTCCTGGGCCAGGGGCCCTTGGAAACCCCTCTGAATGGAAAGCCCAGCTCATCATCTGCCGGCCTCTCCTGCTGGCAGCGCTCGCGTTTGGCAGCCTTCAAACTGCTTCAGGAAGGCAGTTCCTTGGAGTCGGAGACTGGCAGGCTGGGCAGCCTGAGGGTGAGGCATGCAGCTGCGTGAGGAAAGCCCTGGGCTTAGCATTCACCCTGGGACGTCGTGCCTGGGTTCTGGGTACCTCGGAGAGAACCTCCACTCACTCTCCAAGCTGAGAGCAACAGGCAGGAGTTCCCTGAGCAGCGCTAAACCACAGCCCCTCCCAGGCTGTCCCAAGACGTCCGTGCAGCCTACTCCCACTTCAGCCATACAACACATGCAGACCCTGGGGGGAGCAACGTTCAAGATGGAAGGTCCCACTTGCACGGCCTGTGTGTCTCTTCCACTGCTCAGAAGCTGCTGAGGCACAGGCTGAGTGTCCACATTCACCCTGAGGCCTGAAGGCCAAACGGTCATTACCCCAGGGCGAAGTGGGTTGGATGTGGCTCCTTGGCGGCTCGCCCAGCAGCCCTGCTGCTGGCCTTGCCTTCGCTGCTGGCAAACCTCTGGGAGGAAAAAGAGCGTCTCTGGCAAGAATCAAAAAGTGCTTGCCATCCCCTGGCTAGGAGCGCCTCCTACACCCCTCTTTGTGCGGCGAGCACACACATCAACTACTACCCTCCAAGGAAGCTGCAGCTTTCCAGCCAGAAAGGCCTGCAGCCCTTGCCGTGAAACCACAGTCAACAGGCTGTTGGACTGGGCCAAGTGCCTTGTAGGAGGCCTTGGACGCGCAGGGCTGCACTGTTTTCCGTTGGGGCACACCGTTGGGGAGAAGGCTCTGGCCTAGCCATCAGCGCACACCCTCCTAGCCAGAGGCCCTTGGGATCCACTGGGTGGGCAGGCTGAAGGCGCGAGCAGGGCTTTGGTGCTTGCAGAGTCAATTTGGGCCCTGCTTTGGAAGGGTTTCAGGGACCCAGTTCTAGGGAGGCTTAGCTTCCCTGCTGTGGCACACCCAGGTCAGGTAGCCCAGCTGCCACCCTAAAGGCTCCCTGCTTTGCCCTCACCCTGGGGTCTCCCACGTGGGTTCTGTCTCCCCAAGCACAACCTCAATGTGGATCCAGTCTGGACAGAAAAGCACACAATATCCCAGAGCACTCCAGGGCCTCAGCGGCTCAAAGGGGCATCAAGGCCTACCTAGGGGGCCTCTCTTCCCTAGGCCATACCCAGCCTGCACACTCTCTGTGGAGCAAGCTTCATTCCTGGAAGGGCCCAGGGGGTGGGCATGAGGGTCTCTTCGGGGCTCGGAACGTGCGGATAACAGAGGCTGTGGGACAACAGCAACATGAGACCCTGACAGGAGAGCTGTCGTTTCCCCTTTGGGAAGCAGGATGCTTGCGGCCCCCAGGCTGCGTGCCAATCCCCCTTGCTGCCTGGCTTCTGTTCACTGCTGGCTAGCGCTTCTGCAGCAGGTGAGCGTCTTGCCTAGAAACCAGGCGCTTGCCGTCCCTTGCTGGGAGCTCATGGCCCCACACACGTCCCTAGAGGGTGATGGCAACTTGGCTGAGAGCCACCAGGTGAGCTGTAGTTCTCCATGCGGAGAGGCCTGCCGCGGGTTTCGAGAATCCTGAGTCAGGGCTGTGCTTCAAGCGGAGGGTGAGTTCCGAGGCTGGAGGAGGCTCGGAGTCACACTGGTTCCCAAGGGGGAACACTCATTGCCAAAAGTCTCTCCCGTGGCTCCAGTGCCCCCTTCCTGGGCCAGGGGCCCTTGGAAACCCCTCTGAATGGAAAGCCCAGCTCATCATCTGCCGGCCTCTCCTGCTGGCAGCGCTCGCGTTCGGCAGCCTTCAAACTGCTTCAGGAAGGCAGTTCCTTGGAGTCGGAGACTGGCAGGCTGGGCAGCCTGAGGGTGAGGCGTGCAGCTGCGTGAGGAAAGCCCTGGGCTTAGCATTCACCCTGGGACGTCGTGCCTGGGTTCTGGGTACCTCGGAGAGAACCTCCACTCCCTCTCCAAGCTGAGATCAACAGGCAGGAGTTCCCTGAGCAGCGCTAAACCACAGCCCCTCCCAGGCTGTCCCAAGACGTCCGTGCGGCCTACTCCCACTTCAGCCATACAACACATGCAGACCCTGGGGGGAGCAACGTTCAAGATGGAAGGTCCCACTTGCACGGCCTGTGTGTCTCTTCCACTGCTCAGAAGCTGCTGAGGCACAGGCTGAGTGTCCACATTCACCCTGAGGCCTGAAGGCCAAACGGTCATTACCCCAGGGCGAAGTGGGTTGGATGTGGCTCCTTGGCGGCTCGCCCAGCAGCCCTGCTGCTGGCCTTGCCTTCGCTGCTGGCAAACCTCTGGGAGGAAAAAGAGCGTCTCTGGCAAGAATCAAAAAGTGCTTGCCATCCCCTGGCTAGGAGCGCCTCCTACACCCCTCTTTGTGCGGCGAGCACACACATCAACTACTACCCTCCAAGGAAGCTGCAGCTTTCCAGCCAGAAAGGCCTGCAGCCCTTGCCGTGAAACCACAGTCAACAGGCTGTTGGACTGGGCCAAGTGCCTTGTAGGAGGCCTTGGACGCGCAGGGCTGCACTGTTTTCCGTTGGGGCACACCGTTGGGGAGAAGGCTCTGGCCTAGCCATCAGCGCACACCCTCCTAGCCAGAGGCCCTTGGGATCCACTGGGTGGGCAGGCTGAAGGCGCGAGCAGGGCTTTGGTGCTTGCAGAGTCAATTTGGGCCCTGCTTTGGAAGGGTTTCAGGGACCCAGTTCTAGGGAGGCTTAGCTTCCCTGCTGTGGCACACCCAGGTCAGGTAGCCCAGCTGCCACCCTAAAGGCTCCCTGCTTTGCCCTCACCCTGGGGTCTCCCACGTGGGTTCTGTCTCCCCAAGCACAACCTCAATGTGGATCCAGTCTGGACAGAAAAGCACACAATATCCCAGAGCACTCCAGGGCCTCAGCGGCTCAAAGGGGCATCAAGGCCTACCTAGGGGGCCTCTCTTCCCTAGGCCATACCCAGCCTGCACACTCTCTGTGGAGCAAGCTTCATTCCTGGAAGGGCCCAGGGGGTGGGCATGAGGGTCTCTTTGGGGCTCGGAACGTGCAGATAACAGAGGCTGTGGGACAACAGCAACATGAGACCCTGACAGGAGAGCTGTCGTTTCCCCTTTGGGAAGCAGGATGCTTGCGGCCCCCAGGCTGCGTGCCAATCCCCCTTGCTTCCTGGCTTCTGTTCACTGCTGGCTAGCGCTTCTGCAGCAGGTGAGCGTCTTGCCTAGAAACCGGGCGCTTGCCGTCCCTTGCTGGGAGCTCATGGCCCCACACACGTCCCTAGAGGGTGATGGCAACTTGGCTGAGAGCCAGCAGGTGAGCTGTAGTTCTCCATGCGGAGAGGCCTGCCGCGGGTTTCGAGAATCCTGAGTCAGGGCTGTGCTTCAAGCGGAGGGTGAGTTCCGAGGCTGGAGGAGGCTCGGAGTCACACTGGTTCCCAAGGGGGAACACTCATTGCCAAAAGTCTCTCCCGTGGCTCCAGTGCCCCCTTCCTGGGCCAGGGGCTCTTGGAAACCCCTCTGAATGGAAAGCCCAGCTCATCATCTGCCGGCCTCTCCTGCTGGCAGCGCTCGCGTTTGGCAGCCTTCAAACTGCTTCAGGAAGGCAGTTCCTTGGAGTCGGAGACTGGCAGGCTGGGCAGCCTGAGGGTGAGGCGTGCAGCTGCGTGAGGAAAGCCCTGGGCTTAGCATTCACCCTGGGACGTCGTGCCTGGGTTCTGGGTACCTCGGAGAGAACCTCCACTCACTCTCCAAGCTGAGATCAACAGGCAGGAGTTCCCTGAGCAGCGCTAAACCACAGCCCCTCCCAGGCTGTCCCAAGACGTCCGTGCGGCCTACTCCCACTTCAGCCATACAACACATGCAGACCCTGGGGGGAGCAACGTTCAAGATGGAAGGTCCCACTTGCACGGCCTGTGTGTCTCTTCCACTGCTCAGAAGCTGCTGAGGCACAGGCTGAGTGTCCACATTCACCCTGAGGCCTGAAGGCCAAACGGTCATTACCCCAGGGCGAAGTGGGTTGGATGTGGCTCCTTGGCGGCTCGCCCAGCAGCCCTGCTGCTGGCCTTGCCTTCGCTGCTGGCAAACCTCTGGGAGGAAAAAGAGCGTCTCTGGCAAGAATCAAAAAGTGCTTGCCATCCCCTGGCTAGGAGCGCCTCCTACACCCCTCTTTGTGCGGCGAGCACACACATCAACTACTACCCTCCAAGGAAGCTGCAGCTTTCCAGCCAGAAAGGCCTGCAGCCCTTGCCGTGAAACCACAGTCAACAGGCTGTTGGACTGGGCCAAGTGCCTTGTAGGAGGCCTTGGACGCGCAGGGCTGCACTGTTTTCCGTTGGGGCACACCGTTGGGGAGAAGGCTCTGGCCTAGCCATCAGCGCACACCCTCCTAGCCAGAGGCCCTTGGGATCCACTGGGTGGGCAGGCTGAAGGCGCGAGCAGGGCTTTGGTGCTTGCAGAGTCAATTTGGGCCCTGCTTTGGAAGGGTTTCAGGGACCCAGTTCTAGGGAGGCTTAGCTTCCCTGCTGTGGCACACCCAGGTCAGGTAGCCCAGCTGCCACCCTAAAGGCTCCCTGCTTTGCCCTCACCCTGGGGTCTCCCACGTGGGTTCTGTCTCCCGAAGCACAACCCCAATGTGGATCCAGTCTGGACAGAAAAGCACACGATATCCCAGAGCACTCCAGGGCCTCAGCGGCTCAAAGGGGCATCAAGGCCTACCTAGGGGGCCTCTCTTCCCTAGGCCATACCCAGCCTGCACACTCTCTGTGGAGCAAGCTTCATTCCTGGAAGGGCCCAGGGGGTGGGCATGAGGGTCTCTTCGGGGCTCGGAACGTGCGGATAACAGAGGCTGTGGGACAACAGCAACATGAGACCCTGACAGGAGAGCTGTCATTTCCCCTTTGGGAAGCAGGATGCTTGCGGCCCCCAGGCTGCGTGCCAATCCCCCTTGCTGCCTGGCTTCTGTTCACTGCTGGCTAGCGCTTCTGCAGCAGGTGAGCGTCTTGCCTAGAAACCGGGCGCTTGCCGTCCCTTGCTGGGAGCTCATGGCCCCACACACGTCCCTAGAGGGTGATGGCAACTTGGCTGAGAGCCACCAGGTGAGCTGTAGTTCTCCATGCGGAGAGGCCTGCCGCGGGTTTCGAGAATCCTGAGTCAGGGCTGTGCTTCAAGCGGAGGGTGAGTTCCGAGGCTGGAGGAGGCTCGGAGTCACACTGGTTCCCAAGGGGGAACACTCATTGCCAAAAGTCTCTCCCGTGGCTCCAGTGCCCCCTTCCTGGGCCAGGGGCCCTTGGAAACCCCTCTGAATGGAAAGCCCAGCTCATCATCTGCCGGCCTCTCCTGCTGGCAGCGCTCGCGTTCGGCAGCCTTCAAACTGCTTCAGGAAGGCAGTTCCTTGGAGTCGGAGACTGGCAGGCTGGGCAGCCTGAGGGTGAGGCGTGCAGCTGCGTGAGGAAAGCCCTGGGCTTAGCATTCACCCTGGGACATCGTGCCTGGGTTCTGGGTACCTCGGAGAGAACCTCCACTCACTCTCCAAGCTGAGATCAACAGGCAGGAGTTCCCTGAGCAGCGCTAAACCACAGCCCCTCCCAGGCTGTCCCAAGACGTCCGTGCGGCCTACTCCCACTTCAGCCATACAACACATGCAGACCCTGGGGGAGCAACGTTCAAGATGGAAGGTCCCACTTGCACGGCCTGTGTGTCTCTTCCACTGCTCAGAAGCTGCTGAGGCACAGGCTGAGTGTCCACATTCACCCTGAGGCCTGAAGGCCAAACGGTCATTACCCCAGGGCGAAGTGGGTTGGATGTGGCTCCTTGGCGGCTCGCCCAGCAGCCCTGCTGCTGGCCTTGCCTTCGCTGCTGGCAAACCTCTGGGAGGAAAAAGAGCGTCTCTGGCAAGAATCAAAAAGTGCTTGCCATCCCCTGGCTAGGAGCGCCTCCTACACCCCTCTTTGTGCGGCGAGCACACACATCAACTACTACCCTCCAAGGAAGCTGCAGCTTTCCAGCCAGAAAGGCCTGCAGCCCTTGCCGTGAAACCACAGTCAACAGGCTGTTGGACTGGGCCAAGTGCCTTGTAGGAGGCCTTGGACGCGCAGGGCTGCACTGTTTTCCGTTGGGGCACACCGTTGGGGAGAAGGCTCTGGCCTAGCCATCAGCGCACACCCTCCTAGCCAGAGGCCCTTGGGATCCACTGGGTGGGCAGGCTGAAGGCGCGAGCAGGGCTTTGGTGCTTGCAGAGTCAATTTGGGCCCTGCTTTGGAAGGGTTTCAGGGACCCAGTTCTAGGGAGGCTTAGCTTCCCTGCTGTGGCACACCCAGGTCAGGTAGCCCAGCTGCCACCCTAAAGGCTCCCTGCTTTGCCCTCACCCTGGGGTCTCCCACGTGGGTTCTGTCTCCCCAAGCACAACCCCAATGTGGATCCAGTCTGGACAGAAAAGCACATGATATCCCAGAGCACTCCAGGGCCTCAGCGGCTCAAAGGGGCATCAAGGCCTACCTAGGGGGCCTCTCTTCCCTAGGCCATACCCAGCCTGCACACTCTCTGTGGAGCAAGCTTCATTCCTGGAAGGGCCCAGGGGGTGGGCATGAGGGTCTCTTCGGGGCTCGGAACGTGCGGATAACAGAGGCTGTGGGACAACAGCAACATGAGACCCTGACAGGAGAGCTGTCATTTCCCCTTTGGGAAGCAGGATGCTTGCGGCCCCCAGGCTGCGTGCCAATCCCCCTTGCTGCCTGGCTTCTGTTCACTGCTGGCTAGCGCTTCTGCAGCAGGTGAGCGTCTTGCCTAGAAACCGGGCGCTTGCCGTCCCTTGCTGGGAGCTCATGGCCCCACACACGTCCCTAGAGGGTGATGGCAACTTGGCTGAGAGCCACCAGGTGAGCTGTAGTTCTCCATGCGGAGAGGCCTGCTGCAGGTTTCGAGAATCCTGAGTCAGGGCTGTGCTTCAAGCGGAGGGTGAGTTCCGAGGCTGGAGGAGGCTCGGAGTCACACTGGTTCCCAAGGGGGAACACTCATTGCCAAAAGTCTCTCCCGTGGCTCCAGTGCCCCCTTCCTGGGCCAGGGGCCCTTGGAAACCCCTCTGAATGGAAAGCCCAGCTCATCATCTGCCGGCCTCTCCTGCTGGCAGCGCTCGCGTTTGGCAGCCTTCAAACTGCTTCAGGAAGGCAGTTCCTTGGAGTCGGAGACTGGCAGGCTGGGCAGCCTGAGGGTGAGGCATGCAGCTGCGTGAGGAAAGCCCTGGGCTTAGCATTCACCCTGGGACGTCGTGCCTGGGTTCTGGGTACCTCGGAGAGAACCTCCACTCACTCTCCAAGCTGAGAGCAACAGGCAGGAGTTCCCTGAGCAGCGCTAAACCACAGCCCCTCCCAGGCTGTCCCAAGACGTCCGTGCAGCCTACTCCCACTTCAGCCATACAACACATGCAGACCCTGGGGGGAGCAACGTTCAAGATGGAAGGTCCCACTTGCACGGCCTGTGTGTCTCTTCCACTGCTCAGAAGCTGCTGAGGCACAGGCTGAGTGTCCACATTCACCCTGAGGCCTGAAGGCCAAACGGTCATTACCCCAGGGCGAAGTGGGTTGGATGTGGCTCCTTGGCGGCTCGCCCAGCAGCCCTGCTGCTGGCCTTGCCTTCGCTGCTGGCAAACCTCTGGGAGGAAAAAGAGCGTCTCTGGCAAGAATCAAAAAGTGCTTGCCATCCCCTGGCTAGGAGCGCCTCCTACACCCCTCTTTGTGCGGCGAGCACACACATCAACTACTACCCTCCAAGGAAGCTGCAGCTTTCCAGCCAGAAAGGCCTGCAGCCCTTGCCGTGAAACCACAGTCAACAGGCTGTTGGACTGGGCCAAGTGCCTTGTAGGAGGCCTTGGACGCGCAGGGCTGCACTGTTTTCCGTTGGGGCACACCGTTGGGGAGAAGGCTCTGGCCTAGCCATCAGCGCACACCCTCCTAGCCAGAGGCCCTTGGGATCCACTGGGTGGGCAGGCTGAAGGCGCGAGCAGGGCTTTGGTGCTTGCAGAGTCAATTTGGGCCCTGCTTTGGAAGGGTTTCAGGGACCCAGTTCTAGGGAGGCTTAGCTTCCCTGCTGTGGCACACCCAGGTCAGGTAGCCCAGCTGCCACCCTAAAGGCTCCCTGCTTTGCCCTCACCCTGGGGTCTCCCACGTGGGTTCTGTCTCCCGAAGCACAACCCCAATGTGGATCCAGTCTGGACAGAAAAGCACACGATATCCCAGAGCACTCCAGGGCCTCAGCGGCTCAAAGGGGCATCAAGGCCTACCTAGGGGGCCTCTCTTCCCTAGGCCATACCCAGCCTGCACACTCTCTGTGGAGCAAGCTTCATTCCTGGAAGGGCCCAGGGGGTGGGCATGAGGGTCTCTTCGGGGCTCGGAACGTGCGGATAACAGAGGCTGTGGGACAACAGCAACATGAGACCCTGACAGGAGAGCTGTCATTTCCCCTTTGGGAAGCAGGATGCTTGCGGCCCCCAGGCTGCGTGCCAATCCCCCTTGCTGCCTGGCTTCTGTTCACTGCTGGCTAGCGCTTCTGCAGCAGGTGAGCGTCTTGCCTAGAAACCGGGCGCTTGCCGTCCCTTGCTGGGAGCTCATGGCCCCACACACGTCCCTAGAGGGTGATGGCAACTTGGCTGAGAGCCACCAGGTGAGCTGTAGTTCTCCATGCGGAGAGGCCTGCCGCGGGTTTCGAGAATCCTGAGTCAGGGCTGTGCTTCAAGCGGAGGGTGAGTTCCGAGGCTGGAGGAGGCTCGGAGTCACACTGGTTCCCAAGGGGGAACACTCATTGCCAAAAGTCTCTCCCGTGGCTCCAGTGCCCCCTTCCTGGGCCAGGGGCCCTTGGAAACCCCTCTGAATGGAAAGCCCAGCTCATCATCTGCCGGCCTCTCCTGCTGGCAGCGCTCGCGTTTGGCAGCCTTCAAACTGCTTCAGGAAGGCAGTTCCTTGGAGTCGGAGACTGGCAGGCTGGGCAGCCTGAGGGTGAGGCGTGCAGCTGCGTGAGGAAAGCCCTGGGCTTAGCATTCACCCTGGGACGTCGTGCCTGGGTTCTGGGTACCTCGGAGAGAACCTCCACTCACTCTCCAAGCTGAGATCAACAGGCAGGAGTTCCCTGAGCAGCGCTAAACCACAGCCCCTCCCAGGCTGTCCCAAGACGTCCGTGCGGCCTACTCCCACTTCAGCCATACAACACATGCAGACCCTGGGGGAGCAACGTTCAAGATGGAAGGTCCCACTTGCACGGCCTGTGTGTCTCTTCCACTGCTCAGAAGCTGCTGAGGCACAGGCTGAGTGTCCACATTCACCCTGAGGCCTGAAGGCCAAACGGTCATTACCCCAGGGCGAAGTGGGTTGGATGTGGCTCCTTGGCGGCTCGCCCAGCAGCCCTGCTGCTGGCCTTGCCTTCGCTGCTGGCAAACCTCTGGGAGGAAAAAGAGCGTCTCTGGCAAGAATCAAAAAGTGCTTGCCATCCCCTGGCTAGGAGCGCCTCCTACACCCCTCTTTGTGCGGCGAGCACACACATCAACTACTACCCTCCAAGGAAGCTGCAGCTTTCCAGCCAGAAAGGCCTGCAGCCCTTGCCGTGAAACCACAGTCAACAGGCTGTTGGACTGGGCCAAGTGCCTTGTAGGAGGCCTTGGACGCGCAGGGCTGCACTGTTTTCCGTTGGGGCACACCGTTGGGGAGAAGGCTCTGGCCTAGCCATCAGCGCACACCCTCCTAGCCAGAGGCCCTTGGGATCCACTGGGTGGGCAGGCTGAAGGCGCGAGCAGGGCTTTGGTGCTTGCAGAGTCAATTTGGGCCCTGCTTTGGAAGGGTTTCAGGGACCCAGTTCTAGGGAGGCTTAGCTTCCCTGCTGTGGCACACCCAGGTCAGGTAGCCCAGCTGCCACCCTAAAGGCTCCCTGCTTTGCCCTCACCCTGGGGTCTCCCACGTGGGTTCTGTCTCCCGAAGCACAACCCCAATGTGGATCCAGTCTGGACAGAAAAGCACACGATATCCCAGAGCACTCCAGGGCCTCAGCGGCTCAAAGGGGCATCAAGGCCTACCTAGGGGGCCTCTCTTCCCTAGGCCATACCCAGCCTGCACACTCTCTGTGGAGCAAGCTTCATTCCTGGAAGGGCCCAGGGGGTGGGCATGAGGGTCTCTTCGGGGCTCGGAACGTGCGGATAACAGAGGCTGTGGGACAACAGCAACATGAGACCCTGACAGGAGAGCTGTCATTTCCCCTTTGGGAAGCAGGATGCTTGCGGCCCCCAGGCTGCGTGCCAATCCCCCTTGCTGCCTGGCTTCTGTTCACTGCTGGCTAGCGCTTCTGCAGCAGGTGAGCGTCTTGCCTAGAAACCGGGCGCTTGCCGTCCCTTGCTGGGAGCTCATGGCCCCACACACGTCCCTAGAGGGTGATGGCAACTTGGCTGAGAGCCACCAGGTGAGCTGTAGTTCTCCATGCGGAGAGGCCTGCCGCGGGTTTCGAGAATCCTGAGTCAGGGCTGTGCTTCAAGCGGAGGGTGAGTTCCGAGGCTGGAGGAGGCTCGGAGTCACACTGGTTCCCAAGGGGGAACACTCATTGCCAAAAGTCTCTCCCGTGGCTCCAGTGCCCCCTTCCTGGGCCAGGGGCCCTTGGAAACCCCTCTGAATGGAAAGCCCAGCTCATCATCTGCCGGCCTCTCCTGCTGGCAGCGCTCGCGTTCGGCAGCCTTCAAACTGCTTCAGGAAGGCAGTTCCTTGGAGTCGGAGACTGGCAGGCTGGGCAGCCTGAGGGTGAGGCGTGCAGCTGCGTGAGGAAAGCCCTGGGCTTAGCATTCACCCTGGGACGTCGTGCCTGGGTTCTGGGTACCTCGGAGAGAACCTCCACTCACTCTCCAAGCTGAGATCAACAGGCAGGAGTTCCCTGAGCAGCGCTAAACCACAGCCCCTCCCAGGCTGTCCCAAGACGTCCGTGCGGCCTACTCCCACTTCAGCCATACAACACATGCAGACCCTGGGGGGAGCAACGTTCAAGATGGAAGGTCCCACTTGCACGGCCTGTGTGTCTCTTCCACTGCTCAGAAGCTGCTGAGGCACAGGCTGAGTGTCCACATTCACCCTGAGGCCTGAAGGCCAAACGGTCATTACCCCAGGGCGAAGTGGGTTGGATGTGGCTCCTTGGCGGCTCGCCCAGCAGCCCTGCTGCTGGCCTTGCCTTCGCTGCTGGCAAACCTCTGGGAGGAAAAAGAGCGTCTCTGGCAAGAATCAAAAAGTGCTTGCCATCCCCTGGCTAGGAGCGCCTCCTACACCCCTCTTTGTGCGGCGAGCACACACATCAACTACTACCCTCCAAGGAAGCTGCAGCTTTCCAGCCAGAAAGGCCTGCAGCCCTTGCCGTGAAACCACAGTCAACAGGCTGTTGGACTGGGCCAAGTGCCTTGTAGGAGGCCTTGGACGCGCAGGGCTGCACTGTTTTCCGTTGGGGCACACCGTTGGGGAGAAGGCTCTGGCCTAGCCATCAGCGCACACCCTCCTAGCCAGAGGCCCTTGGGATCCACTGGGTGGGCAGGCTGAAGGCGCGAGCAGGGCTTTGGTGCTTGCAGAGTCAATTTGGGCCCTGCTTTGGAAGGGTTTCAGGGACCCAGTTCTAGGGAGGCTTAGCTTCCCTGCTGTGGCACACCCAGGTCAGGTAGCCCAGCTGCCACCCTAAAGGCTCCCTGCTTTGCCCTCACCCTGGGGTCTCCCACGTGGGTTCTGTCTCCCGAAGCACAACCCCAATGTGGATCCAGTCTGGACAGAAAAGCACACGATATCCCAGAGCACTCCAGGGCCTCAGCGGCTCAAAGGGGCATCAAGGCCTACCTAGGGGGCCTCTCTTCCCTAGGCCATACCCAGCCTGCACACTCTCTGTGGAGCAAGCTTCATTCCTGGAAGGGCCCAGGGGGTGGGCATGAGGGTCTCTTCGGGGCTCGGAACGTGCGGATAACAGAGGCTGTGGGACAACAGCAACATGAGACCCTGACAGGAGAGCTGTCATTTCCCCTTTGGGAAGCAGGATGCTTGCGGCCCCCAGGCTGCGTGCCAATCCCCCTTGCTGCCTGGCTTCTGTTCACTGCTGGCTAGCGCTTCTGCAGCAGGTGAGCGTCTTGCCTAGAAACCGGGCGCTTGCTGTCCCTTGCTGGGAGCTCATGGCCCCACACACGTCCCTAGAGGGTGATGGCAACTTGGCTGAGAGCCACCAGGTGAGCTGTAGTTCTCCATGCGGAGAGGCCTGCCGCGGGTTTCGAGAATCCTGAGTCAGGGCTGTGCTTCAAGCGGAGGGTGAGTTCCGAGGCTGGAGGAGGCTCGGAGTCACACTGGTTCCCAAGGGGGAACACTCATTGCCAAAAGTCTCTCCCGTGGCTCCAGTGCCCCCTTCCTGGGCCAGGGGCCCTTGGAAACCCCTCTGAATGGAAAGCCCAGCTCATCATCTGCCGGCCTCTCCTGCTGGCAGCGCTCGCGTTCGGCAGCCTTCAAACTGCTTCAGGAAGGCAGTTCCTTGGAGTCGGAGACTGGCAGGCTGGGCAGCCTGAGGGTGAGGCGTGCAGCTGCGTGAGGAAAGCCCTGGGCTTAGCATTCACCCTGGGACATCGTGCCTGGGTTCTGGGTACCTCGGAGAGAACCTCCACTCACTCTCCAAGCTGAGATCAACAGGCAGGAGTTCCCTGAGCAGCGCTAAACCACAGCCCCTCCCAGGCTGTCCCAAGACGTCCGTGCGGCCTACTCCCACTTCAGCCATACAACACATGCAGACCCTGGGGGAGCAACGTTCAAGATGGAAGGTCCCACTTGCACGGCCTGTGTGTCTCTTCCACTGCTCAGAAGCTGCTGAGGCACAGGCTGAGTGTCCACATTCACCCTGAGGCCTGAAGGCCAAACGGTCATTACCCCAGGGCGAAGTGGGTTGGATGTGGCTCCTTGGCGGCTCGCCCAGCAGCCCTGCTGCTGGCCTTGCCTTCGCTGCTGGCAAACCTCTGGGAGGAAAAAGAGCGTCTCTGGCAAGAATCAAAAAGTGCTTGCCATCCCCTGGCTAGGAGCGCCTCCTACACCCCTCTTTGTGCGGCGAGCACACACATCAACTACTACCCTCCAAGGAAGCTGCAGCTTTCCAGCCAGAAAGGCCTGCAGCCCTTGCCGTGAAACCACAGTCAACAGGCTGTTGGACTGGGCCAAGTGCCTTGTAGGAGGCCTTGGACGCGCAGGGCTGCACTGTTTTCCGTTGGGGCACACCGTTGGGGAGAAGGCTCTGGCCTAGCCATCAGCGCACACCCTCCTAGCCAGAGGCCCTTGGGATCCACTGGGTGGGCAGGCTGAAGGCGCGAGCAGGGCTTTGGTGCTTGCAGAGTCAATTTGGGCCCTGCTTTGGAAGGGTTTCAGGGACCCAGTTCTAGGGAGGCTTAGCTTCCCTGCTGTGGCACACCCAGGTCAGGTAGCCCAGCTGCCACCCTAAAGGCTCCCTGCTTTGCCCTCACCCTGGGGTCTCCCACGTGGGTTCTGTCTCCCGAAGCACAACCCCAATGTGGATCCAGTCTGGACAGAAAAGCACACGATATCCCAGAGCACTCCAGGGCCTCAGCGGCTCAAAGGGGCATCAAGGCCTACCTAGGGGGCCTCTCTTCCCTAGGCCATACCCAGCCTGCACACTCTCTGTGGAGCAAGCTTCATTCCTGGAAGGGCCCAGGGGGTGGGCATGAGGGTCTCTTCGGGGCTCGGAACGTGCGGATAACAGAGGCTGTGGGACAACAGCAACATGAGACCCTGACAGGAGAGCTGTCATTTCCCCTTTGGGAAGCAGGATGCTTGCGGCCCCCAGGCTGCGTGCCAATCCCCCTTGCTGCCTGGCTTCTGTTCACTGCTGGCTAGCGCTTCTGCAGCAGGTGAGCGTCTTGCCTAGAAACTGGGCGCTTGCCGTCCCTTGCTGGGAGCTCATGGCCCCACACACGTCCCTAGAGGGTGATGGCAACTTGGCTGAGAGCCACCAGGTGAGCTGTAGTTCTCCATGCGGAGAGGCCTGCCGCGGGTTTCGAGAATCCTGAGTCAGGGCTGTGCTTCAAGCGGAGGGTGAGTTCCGAGGCTGGAGGAGGCTCGGAGTCACACTGGTTCCCAAGGGGGAACACTCATTGCCAAAAGTCTCTCCCGTGGCTCCAGTGCCCCCTTCCTGGGCCAGGGGCCCTTGGAAACCCCTCTGAATGGAAAGCCCAGCTCATCATCTGCCGGCCTCTCCTGCTGGCAGCGCTCGCGTTCGGCAGCCTTCAAACTGCTTCAGGAAGGCAGTTCCTTGGAGTCGGAGACTGGCAGGCTGGGCAGCCTGAGGGTGAGGCGTGCAGCTGCGTGAGGAAAGCCCTGGGCTTAGCATTCACCCTGGGACATCGTGCCTGGGTTCTGGGTACCTCGGAGAGAACCTCCACTCACTCTCCAAGCTGAGATCAACAGGCAGGAGTTCCCTGAGCAGCGCTAAACCACAGCCCCTCCCAGGCTGTCCCAAGACGTCCGTGCGGCCTACTCCCACTTCAGCCATACAACACATGCAGACCCTGGGGGGAGCAACGTTCAAGATGGAAGGTCCCACTTGCACGGCCTGTGTGTCTCTTCCACTGCTCAGAAGCTGCTGAGGCACAGGCTGAGTGTCCACATTCACCCTGAGGCCTGAAGGCCAAACGGTCATTACCCCAGGGCGAAGTGGGTTGGATGTGGCTCCTTGGCGGCTCGCCCAGCAGCCCTGCTGCTGGCCTTGCCTTCGCTGCTGGCAAACCTCTGGGAGGAAAAAGAGCGTCTCTGGCAAGAATCAAAAAGTGCTTGCCATCCCCTGGCTAGGAGCGCCTCCTACACCCCTCTTTGTGCGGCGAGCACACACATCAACTACTACCCTCCAAGGAAGCTGCAGCTTTCCAGCCAGAAAGGCCTGCAGCCCTTGCCGTGAAACCACAGTCAACAGGCTGTTGGACTGGGCCAAGTGCCTTGTAGGAGGCCTTGGACGCGCAGGGCTGCACTGTTTTCCGTTGGGGCACACCGTTGGGGAGAAGGCTCTGGCCTAGCCATCAGCGCACACCCTCCTAGCCAGAGGCCCTTGGGATCCACTGGGTGGGCAGGCTGAAGGCGCGAGCAGGGCTTTGGTGCTTGCAGAGTCAATTTGGGCCCTGCTTTGGAAGGGTTTCAGGGACCCAGTTCGAGGGAGGCTTAGCTTCCCTGCTGTGGCACACCCAGGTCAGGTAGCCCAGCTGCCACCCTAAAGGCTCCCTGCTTTGCCCTCACCCTGGGGTCTCCCACGTGGGTTCTGTCTCCCGAAGCACAACCCCAATGTGGATCCAGTCTGGACAGAAAAGCACACGATATCCCAGAGCACTCCAGGGCCTCAGCGGCTCAAAGGGGCATCAAGGCCTACCTAGGGGGCCTCTCTTCCCTAGGCCATACCCAGCCTGCACACTCTCTGTGGAGCAAGCTTCATTCCTGGAAGGGCCCAGCGGGTGGGCATGAGGGTCTCTTCGGGGCTCGGAACGTGCGGATAACAGAGGCTGTGGGACAACAGCAACATGAGACCCTGACAGGAGAGCTGTCGTTTCCCCTTTGGGAAGCAGGATGCTTGCGGCCCCCAGGCTGTGTGCCAATCCCCCTTGCTGCCTGGCTTCTGTTCACTGCTGGCTAGCGCTTCTGCAGCAGGTGAGCGTTTTGCCTAGAAACCGGGCGCTTGCCATCCCTTGCTGGGAGCTCATGGCCCCATACACGTCCCTAGAGGGTGATGGCAACTTGGCTGAGAGCCACCAGGTGAGCTGTAGTTCTCCATGCGGAGAGGCCTGCTGCGGGTTTCGAGAATCCTGAGTCAGGGCTGTGCTTCAAGCGGAGGGTGAGTTCCGAGGCTGGAGGAGGCTCGGAGTCACACTGGTTCCCAAGGGGGAACACTCATTGCCAAAAGTCTCTCCCGTGGCTCCAGTGCCCCCTTCCTGGGCCAGGGGCCCTTGGAAACCCCTCTGAATGGAAAGCCCAGCTCATCATCTGCCGGCCTCTCCTGCTGGCAGCGCTCGCGTTTGGCAGCCTTCAAACTGCTTCAGGAAGGCAGTTCCTTGGAGTCGGAGACTGGCAGGCTGGGCAGCCTGAGGGTGAGGCATGCAGCTGCGTGAGGAAAGCCCTGGGCTTAGCATTCACCCTGGGACGTCGTGCCTGGGTTCTGGGTACCTCGGAGAGAACCTCCACTCACTCTCCAAGCTGAGAGCAACAGGCAGGAGTTCCCTGAGCAGCGCTAAACCACAGCCCCTCCCAGGCTGTCCCAAGACGTCCGTGCAGCCTACTCCCACTTCAGCCATACAACACATGCAGACCCTGGGGGGAGCAACGTTCAAGATGGAAGGTCCCACTTGCACGGCCTGTGTGTCTCTTCCACTGCTCAGAAGCTGCTGAGGCACAGGCTGAGTGTCCACATTCACCCTGAGGCCTGAAGGCCAAACGGTCATTACCCCAGGGCGAAGTGGGTTGGATGTGGCTCCTTGGCGGCTCGCCCAGCAGCCCTGCTGCTGGCCTTGCCTTCGCTGCTGGCAAACCTCTGGGAGGAAAAAGAGCGTCTCTGGCAAGAATCAAAAAGTGCTTGCCATCCCCTGGCTAGGAGCGCCTCCTACACCCCTCTTTGTGCGGCGAGCACACACATCAACTACTACCCTCCAAGGAAGCTGCAGCTTTCCAGCCAGAAAGGCCTGCAGCCCTTGCCGTGAAACCACAGTCAACAGGCTGTTGCACTGGGCCAAGTGCCTTGTAGGAGGCCTTGGACGCGCAGGGCTGCACTGTTTTCCGTTGGGGCACACCGTTGGGGAGAAGGCTCTGGCCTAGCCATCAGCGCACACCCTCCTAGCCAGAGGCCCTTGGGATCCACTGGGTGGGCAGGCTGAAGGCGCGAGCAGGGCTTTGGTGCTTGCAGAGTCAATTTGGGCCCTGCTTTGGAAGGGTTTCAGGGACCCAGTTCTAGGGAGGCTTAGCTTCCCTGCTGTGGCACACCCAGGTCAGGTAGCCCAGCTGCCACCCTAAAGGCTCCCTGCTTTGCCCTCACCCTGGGGTCTCCCACGTGGGTTCTGTCTCCCCAAGCACAACCTCAATGTGGATCCAGTCTGGACAGAAAAGCACACAATATCCCAGAGCACTCCAGGGCCTCAGCGGCTCAAAGGGGCATCAAGGCCTACCTAGGGGGCCTCTCTTCCCTAGGCCATACCCAGCCTGCACACTCTCTGTGGAGCAAGCTTCATTCCTGGAAGGGCCCAGGGGGTGGGCATGAGGGTCTCTTCGGGGCTCGGAACGTGCGGATAACAGAGGCTGTGGGACAACAGCAACATGAGACCCTGACAGGAGAGCTGTCGTTTCCCCTTTGGGAAGCAGGATGCTTGCGGCCCCCAGGCTGCGTGCCAATCCCCCTTGCTGCCTGGCTTCTGTTCACTGCTGGCTAGCGCTTCTGCAGCAGGTGAGCGTCTTGCCTAGAAACCGGGCGCTTGCCGTCCCTTGCTGGGAGCTCCTGGCCCCACACACGTCCCTAGAGGGTGATGGCAACTTGGCTGAGAGCCACCAGGTGAGCTGTAGTTCTCCATGCGGAGAGGCCTGCTGCGGGTTTCGAGAATCCTGAGTCAGGGCTGTGCTTCAAGCGGAGGGTGAGTTCCGAGGCTGGAGGAGGCTCGGAGTCACACTGGTTCCCAAGGGGGAACACTCATTGCCAAAAGTCTCTCCCGTGGCTCCAGTGCCCCCTTCCTGGGCCAGGGGCCCTTGGAAACCCCTCTGAATGGAAAGCCCAGCTCATCATCTGCCGGCCTCTCCTGCTGGCAGCGCTCGCGTTTGGCAGCCTTCAAACTGCTTCAGGAAGGCAGTTCCTTGGAGTCGGAGACTGGCAGGCTGGGCAGCCTGAGGGTGAGGCGTGCAGCTGCGTGAGGAAAGCCCTGGGCTTAGCATTCACCCTGGGACGTCGTGCCTGGGTTCTGGGTACCTCGGAGAGAACCTCCACTCACTCTCCAAGCTGAGATCAACAGGCAGGAGTTCCCTGAGCAGCGCTAAACCACAGCCCCTCCCAGGCTGTCCCAAGACGTCCGTGCGGCCTACTCCCACTTCAGCCATACAACACATGCAGACCCTGGGGGGAGCAACGTTCAAGATGGAAGGTCCCACTTGCACGGCCTGTGTGTCTCTTCCACTGCTCAGAAGCTGCTGAGGCACAGGCTGAGTGTCCACATTCACCCTGAGGCCTGAAGGCCAAACGGTCATTACCCCAGGGCGAAGTGGGTTGGATGTGGCTCCTTGGCGGCTCGCCCAGCAGCCCTGCTGCTGGCCTTGCCTTCGCTGCTGGCAAACCTCTGGGAGGAAAAAGAGCGTCTCTGGCAAGAATCAAAAAGTGCTTGCCATCCCCTGGCTAGGAGCGCCTCCTACACCCCTCTTTGTGCGGCGAGCACACACATCAACTACTACCCTCCAAGGAAGCTGCAGCTTTCCAGCCAGAAAGGCCTGCAGCCCTTGCCGTGAAACCACAGTCAACAGGCTGTTGCACTGGGCCAAGTGCCTTGTAGGAGGCCTTGGACGCGCAGGGCTGCACTGTTTTCCGTTGGGGCACACCGTTGGGGAGAAGGCTCTGGCCTAGCCATCAGCGCACACCCTCCTAGCCAGAGGCCCTTGGGATCCACTGGGTGGGCAGGCTGAAGGCGCGAGCAGGGCTTTGGTGCTTGCAGAGTCAATTTGGGCCCTGCTTTGGAAGGGTTTCAGGGACCCAGTTCTAGGGAGGCTTAGCTTCCCTGCTGTGGCACACCCAGGTCAGGTAGCCCAGCTGCCACCCTAAAGGCTCCCTGCTTTGCCCTCACCCTGGGGTCTCCCACGTGGGTTCTGTCTCCCGAAGCACAACCCCAATGTGGATCCAGTCTGGACAGAAAAGCACACGATATCCCAGAGCACTCCAGGGCCTCAGCGGCTCAAAGGGGCATCAAGGCCTACCTAGGGGGCCTCTCTTCCCTAGGCCATACCCAGCCTGCACACTCTCTGTGGAGCAAGCTTCATTCCTGGAAGGGCCCAGGGGGTGGGCATGAGGGTCTCTTCGGGGCTCGGAACGTGCGGATAACAGAGGCTGTGGGACAACAGCAACATGAGACCCTGACAGGAGAGCTGTCGTTTCCCCTTTGGGAAGCAGGATGCTTGCGGCCCCCAGGCTGTGTGCCAATCCCCCTTGCTGCCTGGCTTCTGTTCACTGCTGGCTAGCGCTTCTGCAGCAGGTGAGCGTTTTGCCTAGAAACCGGGCGCTTGCCATCCCTTGCTGGGAGCTCATGGCCCCACACACGTCCCTAGAGGGTGATGGCAACTTGGCTGAGAGCCACCAGGTGAGCTGTAGTTCTCCATGCGGAGAGGCCTGCTGCGGGTTTCGAGAATCCTGAGTCAGGGCTGTGCTTCAAGCGGAGGGTGAGTTCCGAGGCTGGAGGAGGCTCGCAGTCACACTGGTTCCCAAGGGGGAACACTCATTGCCAAAAGTCTCTCCCGTGGCTCCAGTGCCCCCTTTCTGGGCCAGGGGCCCTTGGAAACCCCTCTGAATGGAAAGCCCAGCTCATCATCTGCCGGCCTCTCCTGCTGGCAGCGCTCGCGTTTGGCAGCCTTCAAACTGCTTCAGGAAGGCAGTTCCTTGGAGTCGGAGACTGGCAGGCTGGGCAGCCTGAGGGTGAGGCATGCAGCTGCGTGAGGAAAGCCCTGGGCTTAGCATTCACCCTGGGACGTCGTGCCTGGGTTCTGGGTACCTCGGAGAGAACCTCCACTCACTCTCCAAGCTGAGAGCAACAGGCAGGAGTTCCCTGAGCAGCGCTAAACCACAGCCCCTCCCAGGCTGTCCCAAGACGTCCGTGCAGCCTACTCCCACTTCAGCCATACAACACATGCAGACCCTGGGGGGAGCAACGTTCAAGATGGAAGGTCCCACTTGCACGGCCTGTGTGTCTCTTCCACTGCTCAGAAGCTGCTGAGGCACAGGCTGAGTGTCCACATTCACCCTGAGGCCTGAAGGCCAAACGGTCATTACCCCAGGGCGAAGTGGGTTGGATGTGGCTCCTTGGCGGCTCGCCCAGCAGCCCTGCTGCTGGCCTTGCCTTCGCTGCTGGCAAACCTCTGGGAGGAAAAAGAGCGTCTCTGGCAAGAATCAAAAAGTGCTTGCCATCCCCTGGCTAGGAGCGCCTCCTACACCCCTCTTTGTGCGGCGAGCACACACATCAACTACTACCCTCCAAGGAAGCTGCAGCTTTCCAGCCAGAAAGGCCTGCAGCCCTTGCCGTGAAACCACAGTCAACAGGCTGTTGGACTGGGCCAAGTGCCTTGTAGGAGGCCTTGGACGCGCAGGGCTGCACTGTTTTCCATTGGGGCACACCGTTGGGGAGAAGGCTCTGGCCTAGCCATCAGCGCACACCCTCCTAGCCAGAGGCCCTTGGGATCCACTGGGTGGGCAGGCTGAAGGCGCGAGCAGGGCTTTGGTGCTTGCAGAGTCAATTTGGGCCCTGCTTTGGAAGGGTTTCAGGGACCCAGTTCTAGGGAGGCTTAGCTTCCCTGCTGTGGCACACCCAGGTCAGGTAGCCCAGCTGCCACCCTAAAGGCTCCCTGCTTTGCCCTCACCCTGGGGTCTCCCACGTGGGTTCTGTCTCCCCAAGCACAACCTCAATGTGGATCCAGTCTGGACAGAAAAGCACACAATATCCCAGAGCACTCCAGGGCCTCAGCGGCTCAAAGGGGCATCAAGGCCTACCTAGGGGGCCTCTCTTCCCTAGGCCATACCCAGCCTGCACACTCTCTGTGGAGCAAGCTTCATTCCTGGAAGGGCCCAGGGGGTGGGCATGAGGGTCTCTTCGGGGCTCGGAACGTGCGGATAACAGAGGCTGTGGGACAACAGCAACATGAGACCCTGACAGGAGAGCTGTCGTTTCCCCTTTGGGAAGCAGGATGCTTGCGGCCCCCAGGCTGTGTGCCAATCCCCCTTGCTGCCTGGCTTCTGTTCACTGCTGGCTAGCGCTTCTGCAGCAGGTGAGCGTTTTGCCTAGAAACCGGGCGCTTGCCATCCCTTGCTGGGAGCTCATGGCCCCACACACGTCCCTAGAGGGTGATGGCAACTTGGCTGAGAGCCACCAGGTGAGCTGTAGTTCTCCATGCGGAGAGGCCTGCTGCGGGTTTCGAGAATCCTGAGTCAGGGCTGTGCTTCAAGCGGAGGGTGAGTTCCGAGGCTGGAGGAGGCTCGCAGTCACACTGGTTCCCAAGGGGGAACACTCATTGCCAAAAGTCTCTCCCGTGGCTCCAGTGCCCCCTTTCTGGGCCAGGGGCCCTTGGAAACCCCTCTGAATGGAAAGCCCAGCTCATCATCTGCCGGCCTCTCCTGCTGGCAGCGCTCGCATTTGGCAGCCTTCAAACTGCTTCAGGAAGGCAGTTCCTTGGAGTCGGAGACTGGCAGGCTGGGCAGCCTGAGGGTGAGGCATGCAGCTGCGTGAGGAAAGCCCTGGGCTTAGCATTCACCCTGGGACGTCGTGCCTGGGTTCTGGGTACCTCGGAGAGAACCTCCACTCACTCTCCAAGCTGAGAGCAACAGGCAGGAGTTCCCTGAGCAGCGCTAAACCACAGCCCCTCCCAGGCTGTCCCAAGACGTCCGTGCAGCCTACTCCCACTTCAGCCATACAACACATGCAGACCCTGGGGGGAGCAACGTTCAAGATGGAAGGTCCCACTTGCACGGCCTGTGTGTCTCTTCCACTGCTCAGAAGCTGCTGAGGCACAGGCTGAGTGTCCACATTCACCCTGAGGCCTGAAGGCCAAACGGTCATTACCCCAGGGCGAAGTGGGTTGGATGTGGCTCCTTGGCGGCTCGCCCAGCAGCCCTGCTGCTGGCCTTGCCTTCGCTGCTGGCAAACCTCTGGGAGGAAAAAGAGCGTCTCTGGCAAGAATCAAAAAGTGCTTGCCATCCCCTGGCTAGGAGCGCCTCCTACACCCCTCTTTGTGCGGCGAGCACACACATCAACTACTACCCTCCAAGGAAGCTGCAGCTTTCCAGCCAGAAAGGCCTGCAGCCCTTGCCGTGAAACCACAGTCAACAGGCTGTTGGACTGGGCCAAGTGCCTTGTAGGAGGCCTTGGACGCGCAGGGCTGCACTGTTTTCCATTGGGGCACACCGTTGGGGAGAAGGCTCTGGCCTAGCCATCAGCGCACACCCTCCTAGCCAGAGGCCCTTGGGATCCACTGGGTGGGCAGGCTGAAGGCGCGAGCAGGGCTTTGGTGCTTGCAGAGTCAATTTGGGCCCTGCTTTGGAAGGGTTTCAGGGACCCAGTTCTAGGGAGGCTTAGCTTCCCTGCTGTGGCACACCCAGGTCAGGTAGCCCAGCTGCCACCCTAAAGGCTCCCTGCTTTGCCCTCACCCTGGGGTCTCCCACGTGGGTTCTGTCTCCCCAAGCACAACCTCAATGTGGATCCAGTCTGGACAGAAAAGCACACAATATCCCAGAGCACTCCAGGGCCTCAGCGGCTCAAAGGGGCATCAAGGCCTACCTAGGGGGCCTCTCTTCCCTAGGCCATACCCAGCCTGCACACTCTCTGTGGAGCAAGCTTCATTCCTGGAAGGGCCCAGGGGGTGGGCATGAGGGTCTCTTTGGGGCTCGGAACGTGCAGATAACAGAGGCTGTGGGACAACAGCAACATGAGACCCTGACAGGAGAGCTGTCGTTTCCCCTTTGGGAAGCAGGATGCTTGCGGCCCCCAGGCTGCGTGCCAATCCCCCTTGCTTCCTGGCTTCTGTTCACTGCTGGCTAGCGCTTCTGCAGCAGGTGAGCGTCTTGCCTAGAAACCGGGCGCTTGCCGTCCCTTGCTGGGAGCTCATGGCCCCACACACGTCCCTAGAGGGTGATGGCAACTTGGCTGAGAGCCAGCAGGTGAGCTGTAGTTCTCCATGCGGAGAGGCCTGCCGCGGGTTTCGAGAATCCTGAGTCAGGGCTGTGCTTCAAGCGGAGGGTGAGTTCCGAGGCTGGAGGAGGCTCGGAGTCACACTGGTTCCCAAGGGGGAACACTCATTGCCAAAAGTCTCTCCCGTGGCTCCAGTGCCCCCTTCCTGGGCCAGGGGCTCTTGGAAACCCCTCTGAATGGAAAGCCCAGCTCATCATCTGCCGGCCTCTCCTGCTGGCAGCGCTCGCGTTCGGCAGCCTTCAAACTGCTTCAGGAAGGCAGTTCCTTGGAGTGGGAGACTGGCAGGCTGGGCAGCCTGAGGGTGAGGCGTGCAGCTGCGTGAGGAAAGCCCTGGGCTTAGCATTCACCCTGGGACGTCGTGCCTGGGTTCTGGGTACCTCGGAGAGAACCTCCACTCACTCTCCAAGCTGAGATCAACAGGCAGGAGTTCCCTGAGCAGCGCTAAACCACAGCCCCTCCCAGGCTGTCCCAAGACGTCCGTGCGGCCTACTCCCACTTCAGCCATACAACACATGCAGACCCTGGGGGGAGCAACGTTCAAGATGGAAGGTCCCACTTGCACGGCCTGTGTGTCTCTTCCACTGCTCAGAAGCTGCTGAGGCACAGGCTGAGTGTCCACATTCACCCTGAGGCCTGAAGGCCAAACGGTCATTACCCCAGGGCGAAGTGGGTTGGATGTGGCTCCTTGGCGGCTCGCCCAGCAGCCCTGCTGCTGGCCTTGCCTTCGCTGCTGGCAAACCTCTGGGAGGAAAAAGAGCGTCTCTGGCAAGAATCAAAAAGTGCTTGCCATCCCCTGGCTAGGAGCGCCTCCTACACCCCTCTTTGTGCGGCGAGCACACACATCAACTACTACCCTCCAAGGAAGCTGCAGCTTTCCAGCCAGAAAGGCCTGCAGCCCTTGCCGTGAAACCACAGTCAACAGGCTGTTGGACTGGGCCAAGTGCCTTGTAGGAGGCCTTGGACGCGCAGGGCTGCACTGTTTTCCGTTGGGGCACACCGTTGGGGAGAAGGCTCTGGCCTAGCCATCAGCGCACACCCTCCTAGCCAGAGGCCCTTGGGATCCACTGGGTGGGCAGGCTGAAGGCGCGAGCAGGGCTTTGGTGCTTGCAGAGTCAATTTGGGCCCTGCTTTGGAAGGGTTTCAGGGACCCAGTTCTAGGGAGGCTTAGCTTCCCTGCTGTGGCACACCCAGGTCAGGTAGCCCAGCTGCCACCCTAAAGGCTCCCTGCTTTGCCCTCACCCTGGGGTCTCCCACGTGGGTTCTGTCTCCCCAAGCACAACCCCAATGTGGATCCAGTCTGGACAGAAAAGCACACGATATCCCAGAGCACTCCAGGGCCTCAGTGGCTCAAAGGGGCATCAAGGCCTACCTAGGGGGCCTCTCTTCCCTAGGCCATACCCAGCCTGCACACTCTCTGTGGAGCAAGCTTCATTCCTGGAAGGGCCCAGGGGGTGGGCATGAGGGTCTCTTCGGGGCTCGGAACGTGCGGATAACAGAGGCTGTGGGACAACAGCAACATGAGACCCTGACAGGAGAGCTGTCATTTCCCCTTTGGGAAGCAGGATGCTTGCGGCCCCCAGGCTGCGTGCCAATCCCCCTTGCTGCCTGGCTTCTGTTCACTGCTGGCTAGCGCTTCTGCAGCAGGTGAGCGTCTTGCCTAGAAACCGGGCGCTTGCCGTCCCTTGCTGGGAGCTCATGGCCCCACACACGTCCCTAGAGGGTGATGGCAACTTGGCTGAGAGCCACCAGGTGAGCTGTAGTTCTCCATGCGGAGAGGCCTGCCGCGGGTTTCGAGAATCCTGAGTCAGGGCTGTGCTTCAAGCGGAGGGTGAGTTCCGAGGCTGGAGGAGGCTCGGAGTCACACTGGTTCCCAAGGGGGAACACTCATTGCCAAAAGTCTCTCCCGTGGCTCCAGTGCCCCCTTCCTGGGCCAGGGGCCCTTGGAAACCCCTCTGAATGGAAAGCCCAGCTCATCATCTGCCGGCCTCTCCTGCTGGCAGCGCTCGCGTTCGGCAGCCTTCAAACTGCTTCAGGAAGGCAGTTCCTTGGAGTCGGAGACTGGCAGGCTGGGCAGCCTGAGGGTGAGGCGTGCAGCTGCGTGAGGAAAGCCCTGGGCTTAGCATTCACCCTGGGACATCATGCCTGGGTTCTGGGTACCTCGGAGAGAACCTCCACTCACTCTCCAAGCTGAGATCAACAGGCAGGAGTTCCCTGAGCAGCGCTAAACCACAGCCCCTCCCAGGCTGTCCCAAGACGTCCGTGCGGCCTACTCCCACTTCAGCCATACAACACATGCAGACCCTGGGGGAGCAACGTTCAAGATGGAAGGTCCCACTTGCACGGCCTGTGTGTCTCTTCCACTGCTCAGAAGCTGCTGAGGCACAGGCTGAGTGTCCACATTCACCCTGAGGCCTGAAGGCCAAACGGTCATTACCCCAGGGCGAAGTGGGTTGGATGTGGCTCCTTGGCGGCTCGCCCAGCAGCCCTGCTGCTGGCCTTGCCTTCGCTGCTGGCAAACCTCTGGGAGGAAAAAGAGCGTCTCTGGCAAGAATCAAAAAGTGCTTGCCATCCCCTGGCTAGGAGCGCCTCCTACACCCCTCTTTGTGCGGCGAGCACACACATCAACTACTACCCTCCAAGGAAGCTGCAGCTTTCCAGCCAGAAAGGCCTGCAGCCCTTGCCGTGAAACCACAGTCAACAGGCTGTTGGACTGGGCCAAGTGCCTTGTAGGAGGCCTTGGACGCGCAGGGCTGCACTGTTTTCCGTTGGGGCACACCGTTGGGGAGAAGGCTCTGGCCTAGCCATCAGCGCACACCCTCCTAGCCAGAGGCCCTTGGGATCCACTGGGTGGGCAGGCTGAAGGCGCGAGCAGGGCTTTGGTGCTTGCAGAGTCAATTTGGGCCCTGCTTTGGAAGGGTTTCAGGGACCCAGTTCTAGGGAGGCTTAGCTTCCCTGCTGTGGCACACCCAGGTCAGGTAGCCCAGCTGCCACCCTAAAGGCTCCCTGCTTTGCCCTCACCCTGGGGTCTCCCACGTGGGTTCTGTCTCCCCAAGCACAACCCCAATGTGGATCCAGTCTGGACAGAAAAGCACATGATATCCCAGAGCACTCCAGGGCCTCAGCGGCTCAAAGGGGCATCAAGGCCTACCTAGGGGGCCTCTCTTCCCTAGGCCATACCCAGCCTGCACACTCTCTGTGGAGCAAGCTTCATTCCTGGAAGGGCCCAGGGGGTGGGCATGAGGGTCTCTTCGGGGCTCGGAACGTGCGGATAACAGAGGCTGTGGGACAACAGCAACATGAGACCCTGACAGGAGAGCTGTCATTTCCCCTTTGGGAAGCAGGATGCTTGCGGCCCCCAGGCTGCGTGCCAATCCCCCTTGCTGCCTGGCTTCTGTTCACTGCTGGCTAGCGCTTCTGCAGCAGGTGAGCGTCTTGCCTAGAAACCGGGCGCTTGCCGTCCCTTGCTGGGAGCTCATGGCCCCACACACGTCCCTAGAGGGTGATGGCAACTTGGCTGAGAGCCACCAGGTGAGCTGTAGTTCTCCATGCGGAGAGGCCTGCCGCGGGTTTCGAGAATCCTGAGTCAGGGCTGTGCTTCAAGCGGAGGGTGAGTTCCGAGGCTGGAGGAGGCTCGGAGTCACACTGGTTCCCAAGGGGGAACACTCATTGCCAAAAGTCTCTCCCGTGGCTCCAGTGCCCCCTTCCTGGGCCAGGGGCCCTTGGAAACCCCTCTGAATGGAAAGCCCAGCTCATCATCTGCCGGCCTCTCCTGCTGGCAGCGCTCGCGTTCGGCAGCCTTCAAACTGCTTCAGGAAGGCAGTTCCTTGGAGTCGGAGACTGGCAGGCTGGGCAGCCTGAGGGTGAGGCGTGCAGCTGCGTGAGGAAAGCCCTGGGCTTAGCATTCACCCTGGGACATCATGCCTGGGTTCTGGGTACCTCGGAGAGAACCTCCACTCACTCTCCAAGCTGAGATCAACAGGCAGGAGTTCCCTGAGCAGCGCTAAACCACAGCCCCTCCCAGGCTGTCCCAAGACGTCCGTGCGGCCTACTCCCACTTCAGCCATACAACACATGCAGACCCTGGGGGAGCAACGTTCAAGATGGAAGGTCCCACTTGCACGGCCTGTGTGTCTCTTCCACTGCTCAGAAGCTGCTGAGGCACAGGCTGAGTGTCCACATTCACCCTGAGGCCTGAAGGCCAAACGGTCATTACCCCAGGGCGAAGTGGGTTGGATGTGGCTCCTTGGCGGCTCGCCCAGCAGCCCTGCTGCTGGCCTTGCCTTCGCTGCTGGCAAACCTCTGGGAGGAAAAAGAGCGTCTCTGGCAAGAATCAAAAAGTGCTTGCCATCCCCTGGCTAGGAGCGCCTCCTACACCCCTCTTTGTGCGGCGAGCACACACATCAACTACTACCCTCCAAGGAAGCTGCAGCTTTCCAGCCAGAAAGGCCTGCAGCCCTTGCCGTGAAACCACAGTCAACAGGCTGTTGGACTGGGCCAAGTGCCTTGTAGGAGGCCTTGGACGCGCAGGGCTGCACTGTTTTCCGTTGGGGCACACCGTTGGGGAGAAGGCTCTGGCCTAGCCATCAGCGCACACCCTCCTAGCCAGAGGCCCTTGGGATCCACTGGGTGGGCAGGCTGAAGGCGCGAGCAGGGCTTTGGTGCTTGCAGAGTCAATTTGGGCCCTGCTTTGGAAGGGTTTCAGGGACCCAGTTCTAGGGAGGCTTAGCTTCCCTGCTGTGGCACACCCAGGTCAGGTAGCCCAGCTGCCACCCTAAAGGCTCCCTGCTTTGCCCTCACCCTGGGGTCTCCCACGTGGGTTCTGTCTCCCCAAGCACAACCCCAATGTGGATCCAGTCTGGACAGAAAAGCACATGATATCCCAGAGCACTCCAGGGCCTCAGCGGCTCAAAGGGGCATCAAGGCCTACCTAGGGGGCCTCTCTTCCCTAGGCCATACCCAGCCTGCACACTCTCTGTGGAGCAAGCTTCATTCCTGGAAGGGCCCAGGGGGTGGGCATGAGGGTCTCTTCGGGGCTCGGAACGTGCGGATAACAGAGGCTGTGGGACAACAGCAACATGAGACCCTGACAGGAGAGCTGTCATTTCCCCTTTGGGAAGCAGGATGCTTGCGGCCCCCAGGCTGCGTGCCAATCCCCCTTGCTGCCTGGCTTCTGTTCACTGCTGGCTAGCGCTTCTGCAGCAGGTGAGCGTCTTGCCTAGAAACCGGGCGCTTGCCGTCCCTTGCTGGGAGCTCATGGCCCCACACACGTCCCTAGAGGGTGATGGCAACTTGGCTGAGAGCCACCAGGTGAGCTGTAGTTCTCCATGCGGAGAGGCCTGCTGCGGGTTTCGAGAATCCTGAGTCAGGGCTGTGCTTCAAGCGGAGGGTGAGTTCCGAGGCTGGAGGAGGCTCGGAGTCACACTGGTTCCCAAGGGGGAACACTCATTGCCAAAAGTCTCTCCCGTGGCTCCAGTGCCCCCTTCCTGGGCCAGGGGCCCTTGGAAACCCCTCTGAATGGAAAGCCCAGCTCATCATCTGCCGGCCTCTCCTGCTGGCAGCGCTCGCGTTTGGCAGCCTTCAAACTGCTTCAGGAAGGCAGTTCCTTGGAGTCGGAGACTGGCAGGCTGGGCAGCCTGAGGGTGAGGCATGCAGCTGCGTGAGGAAAGCCCTGGGCTTAGCATTCACCCTGGGACGTCGTGCCTGGGTTCTGGGTACCTCGGAGAGAACCTCCACTCACTCTCCAAGCTGAGAGCAACAGGCAGGAGTTCCCTGAGCAGCGCTAAACCACAGCCCCTCCCAGGCTGTCCCAAGACGTCCGTGCAGCCTACTCCCACTTCAGCCATACAACACATGCAGACCCTGGGGGGAGCAACGTTCAAGATGGAAGGTCCCACTTGCACGGCCTGTGTGTCTCTTCCACTGCTCAGAAGCTGCTGAGGCACAGGCTGAGTGTCCACATTCACCCTGAGGCCTGAAGGCCAAACGGTCATTACCCCAGGGCGAAGTGGGTTGGATGTGGCTCCTTGGCGGCTCGCCCAGCAGCCCTGCTGCTGGCCTTGCCTTCGCTGCTGGCAAACCTCTGGGAGGAAAAAGAGCGTCTCTGGCAAGAATCAAAAAGTGCTTGCCATCCCCTGGCTAGGAGCGCCTCCTACACCCCTCTTTGTGCGGCGAGCACACACATCAACTACTACCCTCCAAGGAAGCTGCAGCTTTCCAGCCAGAAAGGCCTGCAGCCCTTGCCGTGAAACCACAGTCAACAGGCTGTTGGACTGGGCCAAGTGCCTTGTAGGAGGCCTTGGACGCGCAGGGCTGCACTGTTTTCCGTTGGGGCACACCGTTGGGGAGAAGGCTCTGGCCTAGCCATCAGCGCACACCCTCCTAGCCAGAGGCCCTTGGGATCCACTGGGTGGGCAGGCTGAAGGCGCGAGCAGGGCTTTGGTGCTTGCAGAGTCAATTTGGGCCCTGCTTTGGAAGGGTTTCAGGGACCCAGTTCTAGGGAGGCTTAGCTTCCCTGCTGTGGCACACCCAGGTCAGGTAGCCCAGCTGCCACCCTAAAGGCTCCCTGCTTTGCCCTCACCCTGGGGTCTCCCACGTGGGTTCTGTCTCCCGAAGCACAACCCCAATGTGGATCCAGTCTGGACAGAAAAGCACACGATATCCCAGAGCACTCCAGGGCCTCAGCGGCTCAAAGGGGCATCAAGGCCTACCTAGGGGGCCTCTCTTCCCTAGGCCATACCCAGCCTGCACACTCTCTGTGGAGCAAGCTTCATTCCTGGAAGGGCCCAGGGGGTGGGCATGAGGGTCTCTTCGGGGCTCGGAACGTGCGGATAACAGAGGCTGTGGGACAACAGCAACATGAGACCCTGACAGGAGAGCTGTCATTTCCCCTTTGGGAAGCAGGATGCTTGCGGCCCCCAGGCTGCGTGCCAATCCCCCTTGCTGCCTGGCTTCTGTTCACTGCTGGCTAGCGCTTCTGCAGCAGGTGAGCGTCTTGCCTAGAAACCGGGCGCTTGCCGTCCCTTGCTGGGAGCTCATGGCCCCACACACGTCCCTAGAGGGTGATGGCAACTTGGCTGAGAGCCACCAGGTGAGCTGTAGTTCTCCATGCGGAGAGGCCTGCCGCAGGTTTCGAGAATCCTGAGTCAGGGCTGTGCTTCAAGCGGAGGGTGAGTTCCGAGGCTGGAGGAGGCTCGGAGTCACACTGGTTCCCAAGGGGGAACACTCATTGCCAAAAGTCTCTCCCGTGGCTCCAGTGCCCCCTTCCTGGGCCAGGGGCCCTTGGAAACCCCTCTGAATGGAAAGCCCAGCTCATCATCTGCCGGCCTCTCCTGCTGGCAGCGCTCGCGTTTGGCAGCCTTCAAACTGCTTCAGGAAGGCAGTTCCTTGGAGTCGGAGACTGGCAGGCTGGGCAGCCTGAGGGTGAGGCGTGCAGCTGCGTGAGGAAAGCCCTGGGCTTAGCATTCACCCTGGGACGTCGTGCCTGGGTTCTGGGTACCTCGGAGAGAACCTCCACTCACTCTCCAAGCTGAGATCAACAGGCAGGAGTTCCCTGAGCAGCGCTAAACCACAGCCCCTCCCAGGCTGTCCCAAGACGTCCGTGCAGCCTACTCCCACTTCAGCCATACAACACATGCAGACCCTGGGGGAGCAACGTTCAAGATGGAAGGTCCCACTTGCACGGCCTGTGTGTCTCTTCCACTGCTCAGAAGCTGCTGAGGCACAGGCTGAGTGTCCACATTCACCCTGAGGCCTGAAGGCCAAACGGTCATTACCCCAGGGCGAAGTGGGTTGGATGTGGCTCCTTGGCGGCTCGCCCAGCAGCCCTGCTGCTGGCCTTGCCTTCGCTGCTGGCAAACCTCTGGGAGGAAAAAGAGCGTCTCTGGCAAGAATCAAAAAGTGCTTGCCATCCCCTGGCTAGGAGCGCCTCCTACACCCCTCTTTGTGCGGCGAGCACACACATCAACTACTACCCTCCAAGGAAGCTGCAGCTTTCCAGCCAGAAAGGCCTGCAGCCCTTGCCGTGAAACCACAGTCAACAGGCTGTTGGACTGGGCCAAGTGCCTTGTAGGAGGCCTTGGACGCGCAGGGCTGCACTGTTTTCCGTTGGGGCACACCGTTGGGGAGAAGGCTCTGGCCTAGCCATCAGCGCACACCCTCCTAGCCAGAGGCCCTTGGGATCCACTGGGTGGGCAGGCTGAAGGCGCGAGCAGGGCTTTGGTGCTTGCAGAGTCAATTTGGGCCCTGCTTTGGAAGGGTTTCAGGGACCCAGTTCTAGGGAGGCTTAGCTTCCCTGCTGTGGCACACCCAGGTCAGGTAGCCCAGCTGCCACCCTAAAGGCTCCCTGCTTTGCCCTCACCCTGGGGTCTCCCACGTGGGTTCTGTCTCCCGAAGCACAACCCCAATGTGGATCCAGTCTGGACAGAAAAGCACACGATATCCCAGAGCACTCCAGGGCCTCAGCGGCTCAAAGGGGCATCAAGGCCTACCTAGGGGGCCTCTCTTCCCTAGGCCATACCCAGCCTGCACACTCTCTGTGGAGCAAGCTTCATTCCTGGAAGGGCCCAGGGGGTGGGCATGAGGGTCTCTTCGGGGCTCGGAACGTGCGGATAACAGAGGCTGTGGGACAACAGCAACATGAGACCCTGACAGGAGAGCTGTCATTTCCCCTTTGGGAAGCAGGATGCTTGCGGCCCCCAGGCTGCGTGCCAATCCCCCTTGCTGCCTGGCTTCTGTTCACTGCTGGCTAGCGCTTCTGCAGCAGGTGAGCGTCTTGCCTAGAAACCGGGCGCTTGCCGTCCCTTGCTGGGAGCTCATGGCCCCACACACGTCCCTAGAGGGTGATGGCAACTTGGCTGAGAGCCACCAGGTGAGCTGTAGTTCTCCATGCGGAGAGGCCTGCCGCGGGTTTCGAGAATCCTGAGTCAGGGCTGTGCTTCAAGCGGAGGGTGAGTTCCGAGGCTGGAGGAGGCTCGGAGTCACACTGGTTCCCAAGGGGGAACACTCATTGCCAAAAGTCTCTCCCGTGGCTCCAGTGCCCCCTTCCTGGGCCAGGGGCCCTTGGAAACCCCTCTGAATGGAAAGCCCAGCTCATCATCTGCCGGCCTCTCCTGCTGGCAGCGCTCGCGTTCGGCAGCCTTCAAACTGCTTCAGGAAGGCAGTTCCTTGGAGTCGGAGACTGGCAGGCTGGGCAGCCTGAGGGTGAGGCGTGCAGCTGCGTGAGGAAAGCCCTGGGCTTAGCATTCACCCTGGGACGTCGTGCCTGGGTTCTGGGTACCTCGGAGAGAACCTCCACTCACTCTCCAAGCTGAGAGCAACAGGCAGGAGTTCCCTGAGCAGCGCTAAACCACAGCCCCTCCCAGGCTGTCCCAAGACGTCCGTGCAGCCTACTCCCACTTCAGCCATACAACACATGCAGACCCTGGGGGGAGCAACGTTCAAGATGGAAGGTCCCACTTGCACGGCCTGTGTGTCTCTTCCACTGCTCAGAAGCTGCTGAGGCACAGGCTGAGTGTCCACATTCACCCTGAGGCCTGAAGGCCAAACGGTCATTACCCCAGGGCGAAGTGGGTTGGATGTGGCTCCTTGGCGGCTCGCCCAGCAGCCCTGCTGCTGGCCTTGCCTTCGCTGCTGGCAAACCTCTGGGAGGAAAAAGAGCGTCTCTGGCAAGAATCAAAAAGTGCTTGCCATCCCCTGGCTAGGAGCGCCTCCTACACCCCTCTTTGTGCGGCGAGCACACACATCAACTACTACCCTCCAAGGAAGCTGCAGCTTTCCAGCCAGAAAGGCCTGCAGCCCTTGCCGTGAAACCACAGTCAACAGGCTGTTGGACTGGGCCAAGTGCCTTGTAGGAGGCCTTGGACGCGCAGGGCTGCACTGTTTTCCGTTGGGGCACACCGTTGGGGAGAAGGCTCTGGCCTAGCCATCAGCGCACACCCTCCTAGCCAGAGGCCCTTGGGATCCACTGGGTGGGCAGGCTGAAGGCGCGAGCAGGGCTTTGGTGCTTGCAGAGTCAATTTGGGCCCTGCTTTGGAAGGGTTTCAGGGACCCAGTTCTAGGGAGGCTTAGCTTCCCTGCTGTGGCACACCCAGGTCAGGTAGCCCAGCTGCCACCCTAAAGGCTCCCTGCTTTGCCCTCACCCTGGGGTCTCCCACGTGGGTTCTGTCTCCCGAAGCACAACCCCAATGTGGATCCAGTCTGGACAGAAAAGCACACGATATCCCAGAGCACTCCAGGGCCTCAGCGGCTCAAAGGGGCATCAAGGCCTACCTAGGGGGCCTCTCTTCCCTAGGCCATACCCAGCCTGCACACTCTCTGTGGAGCAAGCTTCATTCCTGGAAGGGCCCAGGGGGTGGGCATGAGGGTCTCTTCGGGGCTCGGAACGTGCGGATAACAGAGGCTGTGGGACAACAGCAACATGAGACCCTGACAGGAGAGCTGTCATTTCCCCTTTGGGAAGCAGGATGCTTGCGGCCCCCAGGCTGCGTGCCAATCCCCCTTGCTGCCTGGCTTCTGTTCACTGCTGGCTAGCGCTTCTGCAGCAGGTGAGCGTCTTGCCTAGAAACCAGGCGCTTGCCGTCCCTTGCTGGGAGCTCATGGCCCCACACACGTCCCTAGAGGGTGATGGCAACTTGGCTGAGAGCCACCAGGTGAGCTGTAGTTCTCCATGCGGAGAGGCCTGCCGCGGGTTTCGAGAATCCTGAGTCAGGGCTGTGCTTCAAGCGGAGGGTGAGTTCCGAGGCTGGAGGAGGCTCGGAGTCACACTGGTTCCCAAGGGGGAACACTCATTGCCAAAAGTCTCTCCCGTGGCTCCAGTGCCCCCTTCCTGGGCCAGGGGCCCTTGGAAACCCCTCTGAATGGAAAGCCCAGCTCATCATCTGCCGGCCTCTCCTGCTGGCAGCGCTCGCGTTTGGCAGCCTTCAAACTGCTTCAGGAAGGCAGTTCCTTGGAGTCGGAGACTGGCAGGCTGGGCAGCCTGAGGGTGAGGCGTGCAGCTGCGTGAGGAAAGCCCTGGGCTTAGCATTCACCCTGGGACGTCGTGCCTGGGTTCTGGGTACCTCGGAGAGAACCTCCACTCACTCTCCAAGCTGAGATCAACAGGCAGGAGTTCCCTGAGCAGCGCTAAACCACAGCCCCTCCCAGGCTGTCCCAAGACGTCCGTGCGGCCTACTCCCACTTCAGCCATACAACACATGCAGACCCTGGGGGAGCAACGTTCAAGATGGAAGGTCCCACTTGCACGGCCTGTGTGTCTCTTCCACTGCTCAGAAGCTGCTGAGGCACAGGCTGAGTGTCCACATTCACCCTGAGGCCTGAAGGCCAAACGGTCATTACCCCAGGGCGAAGTGGGTTGGATGTGGCTCCTTGGCGGCTCGCCCAGCAGCCCTGCTGCTGGCCTTGCCTTCGCTGCTGGCAAACCTCTGGGAGGAAAAAGAGCGTCTCTGGCAAGAATCAAAAAGTGCTTGCCATCCCCTGGCTAGGAGCGCCTCCTACACCCCTCTTTGTGCGGCGAGCACACACATCAACTACTACCCTCCAAGGAAGCTGCAGCTTTCCAGCCAGAAAGGCCTGCAGCCCTTGCCATGAAACCACAGTCAACAGGCTGTTGGACTGGGCCAAGTGCCTTGTAGGAGGCCTTGGACGCGCAGGGCTGCACTGTTTTCCGTTGGGGCACACCGTTGGGGAGAAGGCTCTGGCCTAGCCATCAGCGCACACCCTCCTAGCCAGAGGCCCTTGGGATCCACTGGGTGGGCAGGCTGAAGGCGCGAGCAGGGCTTTGGTGCTTGCAGAGTCAATTTGGGCCCTGCTTTGGAAGGGTTTCAGGGACCCAGTTCTAGGGAGGCTTAGCTTCCCTGCTGTGGCACACCCAGGTCAGGTAGCCCAGCTGCCACCCTAAAGGCTCCCTGCTTTGCCCTCACCCTGGGGTCTCCCACGTGGGTTCTGTCTCCCGAAGCACAACCCCAATGTGGATCCAGTCTGGACAGAAAAGCACACGATATCCCAGAGCACTCCAGGGCCTCAGCGGCTCAAAGGGGCATCAAGGCCTACCTAGGGGGCCTCTCTTCCCTAGGCCATACCCAGCCTGCACACTCTCTGTGGAGCAAGCTTCATTCCTGGAAGGGCCCAGGGGGTGGGCATGAGGGTCTCTTCGGGGCTCGGAACGTGCGGATAACAGAGGCTGTGGGACAACAGCAACATGAGACCCTGACAGGAGAGCTGTCATTTCCCCTTTGGGAAGCAGGATGCTTGCGGCCCCCAGGCTGCGTGCCAATCCCCCTTGCTGCCTGGCTTCTGTTCACTGCTGGCTAGCGCTTCTGCAGCAGGTGAGCGTCTTGCCTAGAAACTGGGCGCTTGCCGTCCCTTGCTGGGAGCTCATGGCCCCACACACGTCCCTAGAGGGTGATGGCAACTTGGCTGAGAGCCACCAGGTGAGCTGTAGTTCTCCATGCGGAGAGGCCTGCCGCGGGTTTCGAGAATCCTGAGTCAGGGCTGTGCTTCAAGCGGAGGGTGAGTTCCGAGGCTGGAGGAGGCTCGGAGTCACACTGGTTCCCAAGGGGGAACACTCATTGCCAAAAGTCTCTCCCGTGGCTCCAGTGCCCCCTTCCTGGGCCAGGGGCCCTTGGAAACCCCTCTGAATGGAAAGCCCAGCTCATCATCTGCCGGCCTCTCCTGCTGGCAGCGCTCGCGTTCGGCAGCCTTCAAACTGCTTCAGGAAGGCAGTTCCTTGGAGTCGGAGACTGGCAGGCTGGGCAGCCTGAGGGTGAGGCGTGCAGCTGCGTGAGGAAAGCCCTGGGCTTAGCATTCACCCTGGGACGTCGTGCCTGGGTTCTGGGTACCTCGGAGAGAACCTCCACTCACTCTCCAAGCTGAGAGCAACAGGCAGGAGTTCCCTGAGCAGCGCTAAACCACAGCCCCTCCCAGGCTGTCCCAAGACGTCCGTGCAGCCTACTCCCACTTCAGCCATACAACACATGCAGACCCTGGGGGGAGCAACGTTCAAGATGGAAGGTCCCACTTGCACGGCCTGTGTGTCTCTTCCACTGCTCAGAAGCTGCTGAGGCACAGGCTGAGTGTCCACATTCACCCTGAGGCCTGAAGGCCAAACGGTCATTACCCCAGGGCGAAGTGGGTTGGATGTGGCTCCTTGGCGGCTCGCCCAGCAGCCCTGCTGCTGGCCTTGCCTTCGCTGCTGGCAAACCTCTGGGAGGAAAAAGAGCGTCTCTGGCAAGAATCAAAAAGTGCTTGCCATCCCCTGGCTAGGAGCGCCTCCTACACCCCTCTTTGTGCGGCGAGCACACACATCAACTACTACCCTCCAAGGAAGCTGCAGCTTTCCAGCCAGAAAGGCCTGCAGCCCTTGCCGTGAAACCACAGTCAACAGGCTGTTGGACTGGGCCAAGTGCCTTGTAGGAGGCCTTGGACGCGCAGGGCTGCACTGTTTTCCGTTGGGGCACACCGTTGGGGAGAAGGCTCTGGCCTAGCCATCAGCGCACACCCTCCTAGCCAGAGGCCCTTGGGATCCACTGGGTGGGCAGGCTGAAGGCGCGAGCAGGGCTTTGGTGCTTGCAGAGTCAATTTGGGCCCTGCTTTGGAAGGGTTTCAGGGACCCAGTTCTAGGGAGGCTTAGCTTCCCTGCTGTGGCACACCCAGGTCAGGTAGCCCAGCTGCCACCCTAAAGGCTCCCTGCTTTGCCCTCACCCTGGGGTCTCCCACGTGGGTTCTGTCTCCCCAAGCACAACCTCAATGTGGATCCAGTCTGGACAGAAAAGCACACAATATCCCAGAGCACTCCAGGGCCTCAGCGGCTCAAAGGGGCATCAAGGCCTACCTAGGGGGCCTCTCTTCCCTAGGCCATACCCAGCCTGCACACTCTCTGTGGAGCAAGCTTCATTCCTGGAAGGGCCCAGGGGGTGGGCATGAGGGTCTCTTTGGGGCTCGGAACGTGCAGATAACAGAGGCTGTGGGACAACAGCAACATGAGACCCTGACAGGAGAGCTGTCGTTTCCCCTTTGGGAAGCAGGATGCTTGCGGCCCCCAGGCTGCGTGCCAATCCCCCTTGCTGCCTGGCTTCTGTTCACTGCTGGCCAGCGCTTCTGCAGCAGGTGAGCGTCTTGCCTAGAAACCGGGCGCTTGCCGTCCCTTGCTGGGAGCTCATGGCCCCACACACGTCCCTAGAGGGTGATGGCAACTTGGCTGAGAGCCAGCAGGTGAGCTGTAGTTCTCCATGCGGAGAGGCCTGCCGCGGGTTTCGAGAATCCTGAGTCAGGGCTGTGCTTCAAGCGGAGGGTGAGTTCCGAGGCTGGAGGAGGCTCGGAGTCACACTGGTTCCCAAGGGGGAACACTCATTGCCAAAAGTCTCTCCCATGGCTCCAGTGCCCCCTTCCTGGGCCAGGGGCTCTTGGAAACCCCTCTGAATGGAAAGCCCAGCTCATCATCTGCCGGCCTCTCCTGCTGGCAGCGCTCGCGTTCGGCAGCCTTCAAACTGCTTCAGGAAGGCAGTTCCTTGGAGTCGGAGACTGGCAGGCTGGGCAGCCTGAGGGTGAGGCGTGCAGCTGCGTGAGGAAAGCCCTGGGCTTAGCATTCACCCTGGGACGTCGTGCCTGGGTTCTGGGTACCTCGGAGAGAACCTCCACTCACTCTCCAAGCTGAGATCAACAGGCAGGAGTTCCCTGAGCAGCGCTAAACCACAGCCCCTCCCAGGCTGTCCCAAGACGTCCGTGCGGCCTACTCCCACTTCAGCCATACAACACATGCAGACCCTGGGGGGAGCAACGTTCAAGATGGAAGGTCCCACTTGCACGGCCTGTGTGTCTCTTCCACTGCTCAGAAGCTGCTGAGGCACAGGCTGAGTGTCCACATTCACCCTGAGGCCTGAAGGCCAAACGGTCATTACCCCAGGGCGAAGTGGGTTGGATGTGGCTCCTTGGCGGCTCGCCCAGCAGCCCTGCTGCTGGCCTTGCCTTCGCTGCTGGCAAACCTCTGGGAGGAAAAAGAGCGTCTCTGGCAAGAATCAAAAAGTGCTTGCCATCCCCTGGCTAGGAGCGCCTCCTACACCCCTCTTTGTGCGGCGAGCACACACATCAACTACTACCCTCCAAGGAAGCTGCAGCTTTCCAGCCAGAAAGGCCTGCAGCCCTTGCCGTGAAACCACAGTCAACAGGCTGTTGGACTGGGCCAAGTGCCTTGTAGGAGGCCTTGGACGCGCAGGGCTGCACTGTTTTCCGTTGGGGCACACCGTTGGGGAGAAGGCTCTGGCCTAGCCATCAGCGCACACCCTCCTAGCCAGAGGCCCTTGGGATCCACTGGGTGGGCAGGCTGAAGGCGCGAGCAGGGCTTTGGTGCTTGCAGAGTCAATTTGGGCCCTGCTTTGGAAGGGTTTCAGGGACCCAGTTCTAGGGAGGCTTAGCTTCCCTGCTGTGGCACACCCAGGTCAGGTAGCCCAGCTGCCACCCTAAAGGCTCCCTGCTTTGCCCTCACCCTGGGGTCTCCCACGTGGGTTCTGTCTCCCGAAGCACAACCCCAATGTGGATCCAGTCTGGACAGAAAAGCACACGATATCCCAGAGCACTCCAGGGCCTCAGCGGCTCAAAGGGGCATCAAGGCCTACCTAGGGGGCCTCTCTTCCCTAGGCCATACCCAGCCTGCACACTCTCTGTGGAGCAAGCTTCATTCCTGGAAGGGCCCAGGGGGTGGGCATGAGGGTCTCTTCGGGGCTCGGAACGTGCGGATAACAGAGGCTGTGGGACAACAGCAACATGAGACCCTGACAGGAGAGCTGTCATTTCCCCTTTGGGAAGCAGGATGCTTGCGGCCCCCAGGCTGCGTGCCAATCCCCCTTGCTGCCTGGCTTCTGTTCACTGCTGGCTAGCGCTTCTGCAGCAGGTGAGCGTCTTGCCTAGAAACCGGGCGCTTGCCGTCCCTTGCTGGGAGCTCATGGCCCCACACACGTCCCTAGAGGGTGATGGCAACTTGGCTGAGAGCCACCAGGTGAGCTGTAGTTCTCCATGCGGAGAGGCCTGCCGCGGGTTTCGAGAATCCTGAGTCAGGGCTGTGCTTCAAGCGGAGGGTGAGTTCCGAGGCTGGAGGAGGCTCGGAGTCACACTGGTTCCCAAGGGGGAACACTCATTGCCAAAAGTCTCTCCCGTGGCTCCAGTGCCCCCTTCCTGGGCCAGGGGCCCTTGGAAACCCCTCTGAATGGAAAGCCCAGCTCATCATCTGCCGGCCTCTCCTGCTGGCAGCGCTCGCGTTCGGCAGCCTTCAAACTGCTTCAGGAAGGCAGTTCCTTGGAGTCGGAGACTGGCAGGCTGGGCAGCCTGAGGGTGAGGCGTGCAGCTGCGTGAGGAAAGCCCTGGGCTTAGCATTCACCCTGGGACATCGTGCCTGGGTTCTGGGTACCTCGGAGAGAACCTCCACTCACTCTCCAAGCTGAGATCAACAGGCAGGAGTTCCCTGAGCAGCGCTAAACCACAGCCCCTCCCAGGCTGTCCCAAGACGTCCGTGCGGCCTACTCCCACTTCAGCCATACAACACATGCAGACCCTGGGGGAGCAACGTTCAAGATGGAAGGTCCCACTTGCACGGCCTGTGTGTCTCTTCCACTGCTCAGAAGCTGCTGAGGCACAGGCTGAGTGTCCACATTCACCCTGAGGCCTGAAGGCCAAACGGTCATTACCCCAGGGCGAAGTGGGTTGGATGTGGCTCCTTGGCGGCTCGCCCAGCAGCCCTGCTGCTGGCCTTGCCTTCGCTGCTGGCAAACCTCTGGGAGGAAAAAGAGCGTCTCTGGCAAGAATCAAAAAGTGCTTGCCATCCCCTGGCTAGGAGCGCCTCCTACACCCCTCTTTGTGCGGCGAGCACACACATCAACTACTACCCTCCAAGGAAGCTGCAGCTTTCCAGCCAGAAAGGCCTGCAGCCCTTGCCGTGAAACCACAGTCAACAGGCTGTTGGACTGGGCCAAGTGCCTTGTAGGAGGCCTTGGACGCGCAGGGCTGCACTGTTTTCCGTTGGGGCACACCGTTGGGGAGAAGGCTCTGGCCTAGCCATCAGCGCACACCCTCCTAGCCAGAGGCCCTTGGGATCCACTGGGTGGGCAGGCTGAAGGCGCGAGCAGGGCTTTGGTGCTTGCAGAGTCAATTTGGGCCCTGCTTTGGAAGGGTTTCAGGGACCCAGTTCTAGGGAGGCTTAGCTTCCCTGCTGTGGCACACCCAGGTCAGGTAGCCCAGCTGCCACCCTAAAGGCTCCCTGCTTTGCCCTCACCCTGGGGTCTCCCACGTGGGTTCTGTCTCCCGAAGCACAACCCCAATGTGGATCCAGTCTGGACAGAAAAGCACACGATATCCCAGAGCACTCCAGGGCCTCAGCGGCTCAAAGGGGCATCAAGGCCTACCTAGGGGGCCTCTCTTCCCTAGGCCATACCCAGCCTGCACACTCTCTGTGGAGCAAGCTTCATTCCTGGAAGGGCCCAGGGGGTGGGCATGAGGGTCTCTTCGGGGCTCGGAACGTGCGGATAACAGAGGCTGTGGGACAACAGCAACATGAGACCCTGACAGGAGAGCTGTCATTTCCCCTTTGGGAAGCAGGATGCTTGCGGCCCCCAGGCTGCGTGCCAATCCCCCTTGCTGCCTGGCTTCTGTTCACTGCTGGCTAGCGCTTCTGCAGCAGGTGAGCGTCTTGCCTAGAAACCAGGCGCTTGCCGTCCCTTGCTGGGAGCTCATGGCCCCACACACGTCCCTAGAGGGTGATGGCAACTTGGCTGAGAGCCACCAGGTGAGCTGTAGTTCTCCATGCGGAGAGGCCTGCCGCGGGTTTCGAGAATCCTGAGTCAGGGCTGTGCTTCAAGCGGAGGGTGAGTTCCGAGGCTGGAGGAGGCTCGGAGTCACACTGGTTCCCAAGGGGGAACACTCATTGCCAAAAGTCTCTCCCGTGGCTCCAGTGCCCCCTTCCTGGGCCAGGGGCCCTTGGAAACCCCTCTGAATGGAAAGCCCAGCTCATCATCTGCCGGCCTCTCCTGCTGGCAGCGCTCGCGTTTGGCAGCCTTCAAACTGCTTCAGGAAGGCAGTTCCTTGGAGTCGGAGACTGGCAGGCTGGGCAGCCTGAGGGTGAGGCGTGCAGCTGCGTGAGGAAAGCCCTGGGCTTAGCATTCACCCTGGGACGTCGTGCCTGGGTTCTGGGTACCTCGGAGAGAACCTCCACTCACTCTCCAAGCTGAGATCAACAGGCAGGAGTTCCCTGAGCAGCGCTAAACCACAGCCCCTCCCAGGCTGTCCCAAGACGTCCGTGCGGCCTACTCCCACTTCAGCCATACAACACATGCAGACCCTGGGGGAGCAACGTTCAAGATGGAAGGTCCCACTTGCACGGCCTGTGTGTCTCTTCCACTGCTCAGAAGCTGCTGAGGCACAGGCTGAGTGTCCACATTCACCCTGAGGCCTGAAGGCCAAACGGTCATTACCCCAGGGCGAAGTGGGTTGGATGTGGCTCCTTGGCGGCTCGCCCAGCAGCCCTGCTGCTGGCCTTGCCTTCGCTGCTGGCAAACCTCTGGGAGGAAAAAGAGCGTCTCTGGCAAGAATCAAAAAGTGCTTGCCATCCCCTGGCTAGGAGCGCCTCCTACACCCCTCTTTGTGCGGCGAGCACACACATCAACTACTACCCTCCAAGGAAGCTGCAGCTTTCCAGCCAGAAAGGCCTGCAGCCCTTGCCATGAAACCACAGTCAACAGGCTGTTGGACTGGGCCAAGTGCCTTGTAGGAGGCCTTGGACGCGCAGGGCTGCACTGTTTTCCGTTGGGGCACACCGTTGGGGAGAAGGCTCTGGCCTAGCCATCAGCGCACACCCTCCTAGCCAGAGGCCCTTGGGATCCACTGGGTGGGCAGGCTGAAGGCGCGAGCAGGGCTTTGGTGCTTGCAGAGTCAATTTGGGCCCTGCTTTGGAAGGGTTTCAGGGACCCAGTTCTAGGGAGGCTTAGCTTCCCTGCTGTGGCACACCCAGGTCAGGTAGCCCAGCTGCCACCCTAAAGGCTCCCTGCTTTGCCCTCACCCTGGGGTCTCCCACGTGGGTTCTGTCTCCCGAAGCACAACCCCAATGTGGATCCAGTCTGGACAGAAAAGCACACGATATCCCAGAGCACTCCAGGGCCTCAGCGGCTCAAAGGGGCATCAAGGCCTACCTAGGGGGCCTCTCTTCCCTAGGCCATACCCAGCCTGCACACTCTCTGTGGAGCAAGCTTCATTCCTGGAAGGGCCCAGGGGGTGGGCATGAGGGTCTCTTCGGGGCTCGGAACGTGCGGATAACAGAGGCTGTGGGACAACAGCAACATGAGACCCTGACAGGAGAGCTGTCATTTCCCCTTTGGGAAGCAGGATGCTTGCGGCCCCCAGGCTGCGTGCCAATCCCCCTTGCTGCCTGGCTTCTGTTCACTGCTGGCTAGCGCTTCTGCAGCAGGTGAGCGTCTTGCCTAGAAACTGGGCGCTTGCCGTCCCTTGCTGGGAGCTCATGGCCCCACACACGTCCCTAGAGGGTGATGGCAACTTGGCTGAGAGCCACCAGGTGAGCTGTAGTTCTCCATGCGGAGAGGCCTGCCGCGGGTTTCGAGAATCCTGAGTCAGGGCTGTGCTTCAAGCGGAGGGTGAGTTCCGAGGCTGGAGGAGGCTCGGAGTCACACTGGTTCCCAAGGGGGAACACTCATTGCCAAAAGTCTCTCCCGTGGCTCCAGTGCCCCCTTCCTGGGCCAGGGGCCCTTGGAAACCCCTCTGAATGGAAAGCCCAGCTCATCATCTGCCGGCCTCTCCTGCTGGCAGCGCTCGCGTTCGGCAGCCTTCAAACTGCTTCAGGAAGGCAGTTCCTTGGAGTCGGAGACTGGCAGGCTGGGCAGCCTGAGGGTGAGGCGTGCAGCTGCGTGAGGAAAGCCCTGGGCTTAGCATTCACCCTGGGACGTCGTGCCTGGGTTCTGGGTACCTCGGAGAGAACCTCCACTCACTCTCCAAGCTGAGAGCAACAGGCAGGAGTTCCCTGAGCAGCGCTAAACCACAGCCCCTCCCAGGCTGTCCCAAGACGTCCGTGCAGCCTACTCCCACTTCAGCCATACAACACATGCAGACCCTGGGGGGAGCAACGTTCAAGATGGAAGGTCCCACTTGCACGGCCTGTGTGTCTCTTCCACTGCTCAGAAGCTGCTGAGGCACAGGCTGAGTGTCCACATTCACCCTGAGGCCTGAAGGCCAAACGGTCATTACCCCAGGGCGAAGTGGGTTGGATGTGGCTCCTTGGCGGCTCGCCCAGCAGCCCTGCTGCTGGCCTTGCCTTCGCTGCTGGCAAACCTCTGGGAGGAAAAAGAGCGTCTCTGGCAAGAATCAAAAAGTGCTTGCCATCCCCTGGCTAGGAGCGCCTCCTACACCCCTCTTTGTGCGGCGAGCACACACATCAACTACTACCCTCCAAGGAAGCTGCAGCTTTCCAGCCAGAAAGGCCTGCAGCCCTTGCCGTGAAACCACAGTCAACAGGCTGTTGGACTGGGCCAAGTGCCTTGTAGGAGGCCTTGGACGCGCAGGGCTGCACTGTTTTCCGTTGGGGCACACCGTTGGGGAGAAGGCTCTGGCCTAGCCATCAGCGCACACCCTCCTAGCCAGAGGCCCTTGGGATCCACTGGGTGGGCAGGCTGAAGGCGCGAGCAGGGCTTTGGTGCTTGCAGAGTCAATTTGGGCCCTGCTTTGGAAGGGTTTCAGGGACCCAGTTCTAGGGAGGCTTAGCTTCCCTGCTGTGGCACACCCAGGTCAGGTAGCCCAGCTGCCACCCTAAAGGCTCCCTGCTTTGCCCTCACCCTGGGGTCTCCCACGTGGGTTCTGTCTCCCCAAGCACAACCTCAATGTGGATCCAGTCTGGACAGAAAAGCACACAATATCCCAGAGCACTCCAGGGCCTCAGCGGCTCAAAGGGGCATCAAGGCCTACCTAGGGGGCCTCTCTTCCCTAGGCCATACCCAGCCTGCACACTCTCTGTGGAGCAAGCTTCATTCCTGGAAGGGCCCAGGGGGTGGGCATGAGGGTCTCTTTGGGGCTCGGAACGTGCAGATAACAGAGGCTGTGGGACAACAGCAACATGAGACCCTGACAGGAGAGCTGTCGTTTCCCCTTTGGGAAGCAGGATGCTTGCGGCCCCCAGGCTGCGTGCCAATCCCCCTTGCTGCCTGGCTTCTGTTCACTGCTGGCCAGCGCTTCTGCAGCAGGTGAGCGTCTTGCCTAGAAACCGGGCGCTTGCCGTCCCTTGCTGGGAGCTCATGGCCCCACACACGTCCCTAGAGGGTGATGGCAACTTGGCTGAGAGCCAGCAGGTGAGCTGTAGTTCTCCATGCAGAGAGGCCTGCCGCGGGTTTCGAGAATCCTGAGTCAGGGCTGTGCTTCAAGCGGAGGGTGAGTTCCGAGGCTGGAGGAGGCTCGGAGTCACACTGGTTCCCAAGGGGGAACACTCATTGCCAAAAGTCTCTCCCATGGCTCCAGTGCCCCCTTCCTGGGCCAGGGGCTCTTGGAAACCCCTCTGAATGGAAAGCCCAGCTCATCATCTGCCGGCCTCTCCTGCTGGCAGCGCTCGCGTTCGGCAGCCTTCAAACTGCTTCAGGAAGGCAGTTCCTTGGAGTCGGAGACTGGCAGGCTGGGCAGCCTGAGGGTGAGGCGTGCAGCTGCGTGAGGAAAGCCCTGGGCTTAGCATTCACCCTGGGACGTCGTGCCTGGGTTCTGGGTACCTCGGAGAGAACCTCCACTCACTCTCCAAGCTGAGATCAACAGGCAGGAGTTCCCTGAGCAGCGCTAAACCACAGCCCCTCCCAGGCTGTCCCAAGACGTCCGTGCGGCCTACTCCCACTTCAGCCATACAACACATGCAGACCCTGGGGGGAGCAACGTTCAAGATGGAAGGTCCCACTTGCACGGCCTGTGTGTCTCTTCCACTGCTCAGAAGCTGCTGAGGCACAGGCTGAGTGTCCACATTCACCCTGAGGCCTGAAGGCCAAACGGTCATTACCCCAGGGCGAAGTGGGTTGGATGTGGCTCCTTGGCGGCTCGCCCAGCAGCCCTGCTGCTGGCCTTGCCTTCGCTGCTGGCAAACCTCTGGGAGGAAAAAGAGCGTCTCTGGCAAGAATCAAAAAGTGCTTGCCATCCCCTGGCTAGGAGCGCCTCCTACACCCCTCTTTGTGCGGCGAGCACACACATCAACTACTACCCTCCAAGGAAGCTGCAGCTTTCCAGCCAGAAAGGCCTGCAGCCCTTGCCGTGAAACCACAGTCAACAGGCTGTTGGACTGGGCCAAGTGCCTTGTAGGAGGCCTTGGACGCGCAGGGCTGCACTGTTTTCCGTTGGGGCACACCGTTGGGGAGAAGGCTCTGGCCTAGCCATCAGCGCACACCCTCCTAGCCAGAGGCCCTTGGGATCCACTGGGTGGGCAGGCTGAAGGCGCGAGCAGGGCTTTGGTGCTTGCAGAGTCAATTTGGGCCCTGCTTTGGAAGGGTTTCAGGGACCCAGTTCTAGGGAGGCTTAGCTTCCCTGCTGTGGCACACCCAGGTCAGGTAGCCCAGCTGCCACCCTAAAGGCTCCCTGCTTTGCCCTCACCCTGGGGTCTCCCACGTGGGTTCTGTCTCCCGAAGCACAACCCCAATGTGGATCCAGTCTGGACAGAAAAGCACACGATATCCCAGAGCACTCCAGGGCCTCAGCGGCTCAAAGGGGCATCAAGGCCTACCTAGGGGGCCTCTCTTCCCTAGGCCATACCCAGCCTGCACACTCTCTGTGGAGCAAGCTTCATTCCTGGAAGGGCCCAGGGGGTGGGCATGAGGGTCTCTTCGGGGCTCGGAACGTGCGGATAACAGAGGCTGTGGGACAACAGCAACATGAGACCCTGACAGGAGAGCTGTCATTTCCCCTTTGGGAAGCAGGATGCTTGCGGCCCCCAGGCTGCGTGCCAATCCCCCTTGCTGCCTGGCTTCTGTTCACTGCTGGCTAGCGCTTCTGCAGCAGGTGAGCGTCTTGCCTAGAAACCGGGCGCTTGCCGTCCCTTGCTGGGAGCTCATGGCCCCACACACGTCCCTAGAGGGTGATGGCAACTTGGCTGAGAGCCACCAGGTGAGCTGTAGTTCTCCATGCGGAGAGGCCTGCCGCGGGTTTCGAGAATCCTGAGTCAGGGCTGTGCTTCAAGCGGAGGGTGAGTTCCGAGGCTGGAGGAGGCTCGGAGTCACACTGGTTCCCAAGGGGGAACACTCATTGCCAAAAGTCTCTCCCGTGGCTCCAGTGCCCCCTTCCTGGGCCAGGGGCCCTTGGAAACCCCTCTGAATGGAAAGCCCAGCTCATCATCTGCCGGCCTCTCCTGCTGGCAGCGCTCGCGTTCGGCAGCCTTCAAACTGCTTCAGGAAGGCAGTTCCTTGGAGTCGGAGACTGGCAGGCTGGGCAGCCTGAGGGTGAGGCGTGCAGCTGCGTGAGGAAAGCCCTGGGCTTAGCATTCACCCTGGGACATCGTGCCTGGGTTCTGGGTACCTCGGAGAGAACCTCCACTCACTCTCCAAGCTGAGATCAACAGGCAGGAGTTCCCTGAGCAGCGCTAAACCACAGCCCCTCCCAGGCTGTCCCAAGACGTCCGTGCGGCCTACTCCCACTTCAGCCATACAACACATGCAGACCCTGGGGGAGCAACGTTCAAGATGGAAGGTCCCACTTGCACGGCCTGTGTGTCTCTTCCACTGCTCAGAAGCTGCTGAGGCACAGGCTGAGTGTCCACATTCACCCTGAGGCCTGAAGGCCAAACGGTCATTACCCCAGGGCGAAGTGGGTTGGATGTGGCTCCTTGGCGGCTCGCCCAGCAGCCCTGCTGCTGGCCTTGCCTTCGCTGCTGGCAAACCTCTGGGAGGAAAAAGAGCGTCTCTGGCAAGAATCAAAAAGTGCTTGCCATCCCCTGGCTAGGAGCGCCTCCTACACCCCTCTTTGTGCGGCGAGCACACACATCAACTACTACCCTCCAAGGAAGCTGCAGCTTTCCAGCCAGAAAGGCCTGCAGCCCTTGCCGTGAAACCACAGTCAACAGGCTGTTGGACTGGGCCAAGTGCCTTGTAGGAGGCCTTGGACGCGCAGGGCTGCACTGTTTTCCGTTGGGGCACACCGTTGGGGAGAAGGCTCTGGCCTAGCCATCAGCGCACACCCTCCTAGCCAGAGGCCCTTGGGATCCACTGGGTGGGCAGGCTGAAGGCGCGAGCAGGGCTTTGGTGCTTGCAGAGTCAATTTGGGCCCTGCTTTGGAAGGGTTTCAGGGACCCAGTTCTAGGGAGGCTTAGCTTCCCTGCTGTGGCACACCCAGGTCAGGTAGCCCAGCTGCCACCCTAAAGGCTCCCTGCTTTGCCCTCACCCTGGGGTCTCCCACGTGGGTTCTGTCTCCCGAAGCACAACCCCAATGTGGATCCAGTCTGGACAGAAAAGCACACGATATCCCAGAGCACTCCAGGGCCTCAGCGGCTCAAAGGGGCATCAAGGCCTACCTAGGGGGCCTCTCTTCCCTAGGCCATACCCAGCCTGCACACTCTCTGTGGAGCAAGCTTCATTCCTGGAAGGGCCCAGGGGGTGGGCATGAGGGTCTCTTCGGGGCTCGGAACGTGCGGATAACAGAGGCTGTGGGACAACAGCAACATGAGACCCTGACAGGAGAGCTGTCATTTCCCCTTTGGGAAGCAGGATGCTTGCGGCCCCCAGGCTGCGTGCCAATCCCCCTTGCTGCCTGGCTTCTGTTCACTGCTGGCTAGCGCTTCTGCAGCAGGTGAGCGTCTTGCCTAGAAACTGGGCGCTTGCCGTCCCTTGCTGGGAGCTCATGGCCCCACACACGTCCCTAGAGGGTGATGGCAACTTGGCTGAGAGCCACCAGGTGAGCTGTAGTTCTCCATGCGGAGAGGCCTGCCGCGGGTTTCGAGAATCCTGAGTCAGGGCTGTGCTTCAAGCGGAGGGTGAGTTCCGAGGCTGGAGGAGGCTCGGAGTCACACTGGTTCCCAAGGGGGAACACTCATTGCCAAAAGTCTCTCCCGTGGCTCCAGTGCCCCCTTCCTGGGCCAGGGGCCCTTGGAAACCCCTCTGAATGGAAAGCCCAGCTCATCATCTGCCGGCCTCTCCTGCTGGCAGCGCTCGCGTTCGGCAGCCTTCAAACTGCTTCAGGAAGGCAGTTCCTTGGAGTCGGAGACTGGCAGGCTGGGCAGCCTGAGGGTGAGGCGTGCAGCTGCGTGAGGAAAGCCCTGGGCTTAGCATTCACCCTGGGACATCGTGCCTGGGTTCTGGGTACCTCGGAGAGAACCTCCACTCACTCTCCAAGCTGAGATCAACAGGCAGGAGTTCCCTGAGCAGCGCTAAACCACAGCCCCTCCCAGGCTGTCCCAAGACGTCCGTGCGGCCTACTCCCACTTCAGCCATACAACACATGCAGACCCTGGGGGAGCAACGTTCAAGATGGAAGGTCCCACTTGCACGGCCTGTGTGTCTCTTCCACTGCTCAGAAGCTGCTGAGGCACAGGCTGAGTGTCCACATTCACCCTGAGGCCTGAAGGCCAAACGGTCATTACCCCAGGGCGAAGTGGGTTGGATGTGGCTCCTTGGCGGCTCGCCCAGCAGCCCTGCTGCTGGCCTTGCCTTCGCTGCTGGCAAACCTCTGGGAGGAAAAAGAGCGTCTCTGGCAAGAATCAAAAAGTGCTTGCCATCCCCTGGCTAGGAGCGCCTCCTACACCCCTCTTTGTGCGGCGAGCACACACATCAACTACTACCCTCCAAGGAAGCTGCAGCTTTCCAGCCAGAAAGGCCTGCAGCCCTTGCCGTGAAACCACAGTCAACAGGCTGTTGGACTGGGCCAAGTGCCTTGTAGGAGGCCTTGGACGCGCAGGGCTGCACTGTTTTCCGTTGGGGCACACCGTTGGGGAGAAGGCTCTGGCCTAGCCATCAGCGCACACCCTCCTAGCCAGAGGCCCTTGGGATCCACTGGGTGGGCAGGCTGAAGGCGCGAGCAGGGCTTTGGTGCTTGCAGAGTCAATTTGGGCCCTGCTTTGGAAGGGTTTCAGGGACCCAGTTCTAGGGAGGCTTAGCTTCCCTGCTGTGGCACACCCAGGTCAGGTAGCCCAGCTGCCACCCTAAAGGCTCCCTGCTTTGCCCTCACCCTGGGGTCTCCCACGTGGGTTCTGTCTCCCCAAGCACAACCCCAATGTGGATCCAGTCTGGACAGAAAAGCACATGATATCCCAGAGCACTCCAGGGCCTCAGCGGCTCAAAGGGGCATCAAGGCCTACCTAGGGGGCCTCTCTTCCCTAGGCCATACCCAGCCTGCACACTCTCTGTGGAGCAAGCTTCATTCCTGGAAGGGCCCAGGGGGTGGGCATGAGGGTCTCTTCGGGGCTCGGAACGTGCGGATAACAGAGGCTGTGGGACAACAGCAACATGAGACCCTGACAGGAGAGCTGTCATTTCCCCTTTGGGAAGCAGGATGCTTGCGGCCCCCAGGCTGCGTGCCAATCCCCCTTGCTGCCTGGCTTCTGTTCACTGCTGGCTAGCGCTTCTGCAGCAGGTGAGCGTCTTGCCTAGAAACCGGGCGCTTGCCGTCCCTTGCTGGGAGCTCATGGCCCCACACACGTCCCTAGAGGGTGATGGCAACTTGGCTGAGAGCCACCAGGTGAGCTGTAGTTCTCCATGCGGAGAGGCCTGCCGCGGGTTTCGAGAATCCTGAGTCAGGGCTGTGCTTCAAGCGGAGGGTGAGTTCCGAGGCTGGAGGAGGCTCGGAGTCACACTGGTTCCCAAGGGGGAACACTCATTGCCAAAAGTCTCTCCCGTGGCTCCAGTGCCCCCTTCCTGGGCCAGGGGCCCTTGGAAACCCCTCTGAATGGAAAGCCCAGCTCATCATCTGCCGGCCTCTCCTGCTGGCAGCGCTCGCGTTCGGCAGCCTTCAAACTGCTTCAGGAAGGCAGTTCCTTGGAGTCGGAGACTGGCAGGCTGGGCAGCCTGAGGGTGAGGCGTGCAGCTGCGTGAGGAAAGCCCTGGGCTTAGCATTCACCCTGGGACATCGTGCCTGGGTTCTGGGTACCTCGGAGAGAACCTCCACTCACTCTCCAAGCTGAGATCAACAGGCAGGAGTTCCCTGAGCAGCGCTAAACCACAGCCCCTCCCAGGCTGTCCCAAGACGTCCGTGCGGCCTACTCCCACTTCAGCCATACAACACATGCAGACCCTGGGGGAGCAACGTTCAAGATGGAAGGTCCCACTTGCACGGCCTGTGTGTCTCTTCCACTGCTCAGAAGCTGCTGAGGCACAGGCTGAGTGTCCACATTCACCCTGAGGCCTGAAGGCCAAACGGTCATTACCCCAGGGCGAAGTGGGTTGGATGTGGCTCCTTGGCGGCTCGCCCAGCAGCCCTGCTGCTGGCCTTGCCTTCGCTGCTGGCAAACCTCTGGGAGGAAAAAGAGCGTCTCTGGCAAGAATCAAAAAGTGCTTGCCATCCCCTGGCTAGGAGCGCCTCCTACACCCCTCTTTGTGCGGCGAGCACACACATCAACTACTACCCTCCAAGGAAGCTGCAGCTTTCCAGCCAGAAAGGCCTGCAGCCCTTGCCGTGAAACCACAGTCAACAGGCTGTTGGACTGGGCCAAGTGCCTTGTAGGAGGCCTTGGACGCGCAGGGCTGCACTGTTTTCCGTTGGGGCACACCGTTGGGGAGAAGGCTCTGGCCTAGCCATCAGCGCACACCCTCCTAGCCAGAGGCCCTTGGGATCCACTGGGTGGGCAGGCTGAAGGCGCGAGCAGGGCTTTGGTGCTTGCAGAGTCAATTTGGGCCCTGCTTTGGAAGGGTTTCAGGGACCCAGTTCTAGGGAGGCTTAGCTTCCCTGCTGTGGCACACCCAGGTCAGGTAGCCCAGCTGCCACCCTAAAGGCTCCCTGCTTTGCCCTCACCCTGGGGTCTCCCACGTGGGTTCTGTCTCCCGAAGCACAACCCCAATGTGGATCCAGTCTGGACAGAAAAGCACACGATATCCCAGAGCACTCCAGGGCCTCAGCGGCTCAAAGGGGCATCAAGGCCTACCTAGGGGGCCTCTCTTCCCTAGGCCATACCCAGCCTGCACACTCTCTGTGGAGCAAGCTTCATTCCTGGAAGGGCCCAGGGGGTGGGCATGAGGGTCTCTTCGGGGCTCGGAACGTGCGGATAACAGAGGCTGTGGGACAACAGCAACATGAGACCCTGACAGGAGAGCTGTCATTTCCCCTTTGGGAAGCAGGATGCTTGCGGCCCCCAGGCTGCGTGCCAATCCCCCTTGCTGCCTGGCTTCTGTTCACTGCTGGCTAGCGCTTCTGCAGCAGGTGAGCGTCTTGCCTAGAAACCGGGCGCTTGCCGTCCCTTGCTGGGAGCTCATGGCCCCACACACGTCCCTAGAGGGTGATGGCAACTTGGCTGAGAGCCACCAGGTGAGCTGTAGTTCTCCATGCGGAGAGGCCTGCCGCGGGTTTCGAGAATCCTGAGTCAGGGCTGTGCTTCAAGCGGAGGGTGAGTTCCGAGGCTGGAGGAGGCTCGGAGTCACACTGGTTCCCAAGGGGGAACACTCATTGCCAAAAGTCTCTCCCGTGGCTCCAGTGCCCCCTTCCTGGGCCAGGGGCCCTTGGAAACCCCTCTGAATGGAAAGCCCAGCTCATCATCTGCCGGCCTCTCCTGCTGGCAGCGCTCGCGTTCGGCAGCCTTCAAACTGCTTCAGGAAGGCAGTTCCTTGGAGTCGGAGACTGGCAGGCTGGGCAGCCTGAGGGTGAGGCATGCAGCTGCGTGAGGAAAGCCCTGGGCTTAGCATTCACCCTGGGACGTCGTGCCTGGGTTCTGGGTACCTCGGAGAGAACCTCCACTCACTCTCCAAGCTGAGAGCAACAGGCAGGAGTTCCCTGAGCAGCGCTAAACCACAGCCCCTCCCAGGCTGTCCCAAGACGTCCGTGCAGCCTACTCCCACTTCAGCCATACAACACATGCAGACCCTGGGGGGAGCAACGTTCAAGATGGAAGGTCCCACTTGCACGGCCTGTGTGTCTCTTCCACTGCTCAGAAGCTGCTGAGGCACAGGCTGAGTGTCCACATTCACCCTGAGGCCTGAAGGCCAAACGGTCATTACCCCAGGGCGAAGTGGGTTGGATGTGGCTCCTTGGCGGCTCGCCCAGCAGCCCTGCTGCTGGCCTTGCCTTCGCTGCTGGCAAACCTCTGGGAGGAAAAAGAGCGTCTCTGGCAAGAATCAAAAAGTGCTTGCCATCCCCTGGCTAGGAGCGCCTCCTACACCCCTCTTTGTGCGGCGAGCACACACATCAACTACTACCCTCCAAGGAAGCTGCAGCTTTCCAGCCAGAAAGGCCTGCAGCCCTTGCCGTGAAACCACAGTCAACAGGCTGTTGGACTGGGCCAAGTGCCTTGTAGGAGGCCTTGGACGCGCAGGGCTGCACTGTTTTCCGTTGGGGCACACCGTTGGGGAGAAGGCTCTGGCCTAGCCATCAGCGCACACCCTCCTAGCCAGAGGCCCTTGGGATCCACTGGGTGGGCAGGCTGAAGGCGCGAGCAGGGCTTTGGTGCTTGCAGAGTCAATTTGGGCCCTGCTTTGGAAGGGTTTCAGGGACCCAGTTCTAGGGAGGCTTAGCTTCCCTGCTGTGGCACACCCAGGTCAGGTAGCCCAGCTGCCACCCTAAAGGCTCCCTGCTTTGCCCTCACCCTGGGGTCTCCCACGTGGGTTCTGTCTCCCGAAGCACAACCCCAATGTGGATCCAGTCTGGACAGAAAAGCACACGATATCCCAGAGCACTCCAGAGCCTCAGCGGCTCAAAGGGGCATCAAGGCCTACCTAGGGGGCCTCTCTTCCCTAGGCCATACCCAGCCTGCACACTCTCTGTGGAGCAAGCTTCATTCCTGGAAGGGCCCAGGGGGTGGGCATGAGGGTCTCTTCGGGGCTCGGAACGTGCGGATAACAGAGGCTGTGGGACAACAGCAACATGAGACCCTGACAGGAGAGCTGTCATTTCCCCTTTGGGAAGCAGGATGCTTGCGGCCCCCAGGCTGCGTGCCAATCCCCCTTGCTGCCTGGCTTCTGTTCACTGCTGGCTAGCGCTTCTGCAGCAGGTGAGCGTCTTGCCTAGAAACCGGGCGCTTGCCGTCCCTTGCTGGGAGCTCATGGCCCCACACACGTCCCTAGAGGGTGATGGCAACTTGGCTGAGAGCCACCAGGTGAGCTGTAGTTCTCCATGCGGAGAGGCCTGCCGCGGGTTTCGAGAATCCTGAGTCAGGGCTGTGCTTCAAGCGGAGGGTGAGTTCCGAGGCTGGAGGAGGCTCGGAGTCACACTGGTTCCCAAGGGGGAACACTCATTGCCAAAAGTCTCTCCCGTGGCTCCAGTGCCCCCTTCCTGGGCCAGGGGCCCTTGGAAACCCCTCTGAATGGAAAGCCCAGCTCATCATCTGCCGGCCTCTCCTGCTGGCAGCGCTCGCGTTCGGCAGCCTTCAAACTGCTTCAGGAAGGCAGTTCCTTGGAGTCGGAGACTGGCAGGCTGGGCAGCCTGAGGGTGAGGCGTGCAGCTGCGTGAGGAAAGCCCTGGGCTTAGCATTCACCCTGGGACATCGTGCCTGGGTTCTGGGTACCTCGGAGAGAACCTCCACTCACTCTCCAAGCTGAGATCAACAGGCAGGAGTTCCCTGAGCAGCGCTAAACCACAGCCCCTCCCAGGCTGTCCCAAGACGTCCGTGCGGCCTACTCCCACTTCAGCCATACAACACATGCAGACCCTGGGGGAGCAACGTTCAAGATGGAAGGTCCCACTTGCACGGCCTGTGTGTCTCTTCCACTGCTCAGAAGCTGCTGAGGCACAGGCTGAGTGTCCACATTCACCCTGAGGCCTGAAGGCCAAACGGTCATTACCCCAGGGCGAAGTGGGTTGGATGTGGCTCCTTGGCGGCTTGCCCAGCAGCCCTGCTGCTGGCCTTGCCTTCGCTGCTGGCAAACCTCTGGGAGGAAAAAGAGCGTCTCTGGCAAGAATCAAAAAGTGCTTGCCATCCCCTGGCTAGGAGCGCCTCCTACACCCCTCTTTGTGCGGCGAGCACACACATCAACTACTACCCTCCAAGGAAGCTGCAGCTTTCCAGCCAGAAAGGCCTGCAGCCCTTGCCGTGAAACCACAGTCAACAGGCTGTTGGACTGGGCCAAGTGCCTTGTAGGAGGCCTTGGACGCGCAGGGCTGCACTGTTTTCCGTTGGGGCACACCGTTGGGGAGAAGGCTCTGGCCTAGCCATCAGCGCACACCCTCCTAGCCAGAGGCCCTTGGGATCCACTGGGTGGGCAGGCTGAAGGCGCGAGCAGGGCTTTGGTGCTTGCAGAGTCAATTTGGGCCCTGCTTTGGAAGGGTTTCAGGGACCCAGTTCTAGGGAGGCTTAGCTTCCCTGCTGTGGCACACCCAGGTCAGGTAGCCCAGCTGCCACCCTAAAGGCTCCCTGCTTTGCCCTCACCCTGGGGTCTCCCACGTGGGTTCTGTCTCCCAAAGCACAACCCCAATGTGGATCCAGTCTGGACAGAAAAGCACACGATATCCCAGAGCACTCCAGGGCCTCAGCGGCTCAAAGGGGCATCAAGGCCTACCTAGGGGGCCTCTCTTCCCTAGGCCATACCCAGCCTGCACACTCTCTGTGGAGCAAGCTTCATTCCTGGAAGGGCCCAGGGGGTGGGCATGAGGGTCTCTTCGGGGCTCGGAACGTGCGGATAACAGAGGCTGTGGGACAACAGCAACATGAGACCCTGACAGGAGAGCTGTCATTTCCCCTTTGGGAAGCAGGATGCTTGCGGCCCCCAGGCTGCGTGCCAATCCCCCTTGCTGCCTGGCTTCTGTTCACTGCTGGCTAGCGCTTCTGCAGCAGGTGAGCGTCTTGCCTAGAAACCGGGCGCTTGCCGTCCCTTGCTGGGAGCTCATGGCCCCACACACGTCCCTAGAGGGTGATGGCAACTTGGCTGAGAGCCAGCAGGTGAGCTGTAGTTCTCCATGCGGAGAGGCCTGCCGCGGGTTTCGAGAATCCTGAGTCAGGGCTGTGCTTCAAGCGGAGGGTGAGTTCCGAGGCTGGAGGAGGCTCGGAGTCACACTGGTTCCCAAGGGGGAACACTCATTGCCAAAAGTCTCTCCCGTGGCTCCAGTGCCCCCTTCCTGGGCCAGGGGCCCTTGGAAACCCCTCTGAATGGAAAGCCCAGCTCATCATCTGCCGGCCTCTCCTGCTGGCAGCGCTCGCGTTCGGCAGCCTTCAAACTGCTTCAGGAAGGCAGTTCCTTGGAGTCGGAGACTGGCAGGCTGGGCAGCCTGAGGGTGAGGCGTGCAGCTGCGTGAGGAAAGCCCTGGGCTTAGCATTCACCCTGGGACATCGTGCCTGGGTTCTGGGTACCTCGGAGAGAACCTCCACTCACTCTCCAAGCTGAGATCAACAGGCAGGAGTTCCCTGAGCAGCGCTAAACCACAGCCCCTCCCAGGCTGTCCCAAGACGTCCGTGCGGCCTACTCCCACTTCAGCCATACAACACATGCAGACCCTGGGGGAGCAACGTTCAAGATGGAAGGTCCCACTTGCACGGCCTGTGTGTCTCTTCCACTGCTCAGAAGCTGCTGAGGCACAGGCTGAGTGTCCACATTCACCCTGAGGCCTGAAGGCCAAACGGTCATTACCCCAGGGCGAAGTGGGTTGGATGTGGCTCCTTGGTGGCTCGCCCAGCAGCCCTGCTGCTGGCCTTGCCTTCGCTGCTGGCAAACCTCTGGGAGGAAAAAGAGCGTCTCTGGCAAGAATCAAAAAGTGCTTGCCATCCCCTGGCTAGGAGCGCCTCCTACACCCCTCTTTGTGCGGCGAGCACACACATCAACTACTACCCTCCAAGGAAGCTGCAGCTTTCCAGCCAGAAAGGCCTGCAGCCCTTGCCGTGAAACCACAGTCAACAGGCTGTTGGACTGGGCCAAGTGCCTTGTAGGAGGCCTTGGACGCGCAGGGCTGCACTGTTTTCCGTTGGGGCACACCGTTGGGGAGAAGGCTCTGGCCTAGCCATCAGCGCACACCCTCCTAGCCAGAGGCCCTTGGGATCCACTGGGTGGGCAGGCTGAAGGCGCGAGCAGGGCTTTGGTGCTTGCAGAGTCAATTTGGGCCCTGCTTTGGAAGGGTTTCAGGGACCCAGTTCTAGGGAGGCTTAGCTTCCCTGCTGTGGCACACCCAGGTCAGGTAGCCCAGCTGCCACCCTAAAGGCTCCCTGCTTTGCCCTCACCCTGGGGTCTCCCACGTGGGTTCTGTCTCCCGAAGCACAACCCCAATGTGGATCCAGTCTGGACAGAAAAGCACACGATATCTCAGAGCACTCCAGGGCCTCAGCGGCTCAAAGGGGCATCAAGGCCTACCTAGGGGGCCTCTCTTCCCTAGGCCATACCCAGCCTGCACACTCTCTGTGGAGCAAGCTTCATTCCTGGAAGGGCCCAGGGGGTGGGCATGAGGGTCTCTTCGGGGCTCGGAACGTGCGGATAACAGAGGCTGTGGGACAACAGCAACATGAGACCCTGACAGGAGAGCTGTCATTTCCCCTTTGGGAAGCAGGATGCTTGCGGCCCCCAGGCTGCGTGCCAATCCCCCTTGCTGCCTGGCTTCTGTTCACTGCTGGCTAGCGCTTCTGCAGCAGGTGAGCGTCTTGCCTAGAAACCGGGCGCTTGCCGTCCCTTGCTGGGAGCTCATGGCCCCACACACGTCCCTAGAGGGTGATGGCAACTTGGCTGAGAGCCACCAGGTGAGCTGTAGTTCTCCATGCGGAGAGGCCTGCCGCGGGTTTCGAGAATCCTGAGTCAGGGCTGTGCTTCAAGCGGAGGGTGAGTTCCGAGGCTGGAGGAGGCTCGGAGTCACACTGGTTCCCAAGGGGGAACACTCATTGCCAAAAGTCTCTCCCGTGGCTCCAGTGCCCCCTTCCTGGGCCAGGGGCCCTTGGAAACCCCTCTGAATGGAAAGCCCAGCTCATCATCTGCCGGCCTCTCCTGCTGGCAGCGCTCGCGTTCGGCAGCCTTCAAACTGCTTCAGGAAGGCAGTTCCTTGGAGTCGGAGACTGGCAGGCTGGGCAGCCTGAGGGTGAGGCGTGCAGCTGCGTGAGGAAAGCCCTGGGCTTAGCATTCACCCTGGGACATCGTGCCTGGGTTCTGGGTACCTCGGAGAGAACCTCCACTCACTCTCCAAGCTGAGATCAACAGGCAGGAGTTCCCTGAGCAGCGCTAAACCACAGCCCCTCCCAGGCTGTCCCAAGACGTCCGTGCGGCCTACTCCCACTTCAGCCATACAACACATGCAGACCCTGGGGGAGCAACGTTCAAGATGGAAGGTCCCACTTGCACGGCCTGTGTGTCTCTTCCACTGCTCAGAAGCTGCTGAGGCACAGGCTGAGTGTCCACATTCACCCTGAGGCCTGAAGGCCAAACGGTCATTACCCCAGGGCGAAGTGGGTTGGATGTGGCTCCTTGGCGGCTCGCCCAGCAGCCCTGCTGCTGGCCTTGCCTTCGCTGCTGGCAAACCTCTGGGAGGAAAAAGAGCGTCTCTGGCAAGAATCAAAAAGTGCTTGCCATCCCCTGGCTAGGAGCGCCTCCTACACCCCTCTTTGTGCGGTGAGCACACACATCAACTACTACCCTCCAAGGAAGCTGCAGCTTTCCAGCCAGAAAGGCCTGCAGCCCTTGCCGTGAAACCACAGTCAACAGGCTGTTGGACTGGGCCAAGTGCCTTGTAGGAGGCCTTGGACGCGCAGGGCTGCACTGTTTTCCGTTGGGGCACACCGTTGGGGAGAAGGCTCTGGCCTAGCCATCAGCGCACACCCTCCTAGCCAGAGGCCCTTGGGATCCACTGGGTGGGCAGGCTGAAGGCGCGAGCAGGGCTTTGGTGCTTGCAGAGTCAATTTGGGCCCTGCTTTGGAAGGGTTTCAGGGACCCAGTTCTAGGGAGGCTTAGCTTCCCTGCTGTGGCACACCCAGGTCAGGTAGCCCAGCTGCCACCCTAAAGGCTCCCTGCTTTGCCCTCACCCTGGGGTCTCCCACGTGGGTTCTGTCTCCCGAAGCACAACCCCAATGTGGATCCAGTCTGGACAGAAATGCACACGATATCCCAGAGCACTCCAGGGCCTCAGCGGCTCAAAGGGGCATCAAGGCCTACCTAGGGGGCCTCTCTTCCCTAGGCCATACCCAGCCTGCACACTCTCTGTGGAGCAAGCTTCATTCCTGGAAGGGCCCAGGGGGTGGGCATGAGGGTCTCTTCGGGGCTCGGAACGTGCGGATAACAGAGGCTGTGGGACAACAGCAACATGAGACCCTGACAGGAGAGCTGTCATTTCCCCTTTGGGAAGCAGGATGCTTGCGGCCCCCAGGCTGCGTGCCAATCCCCCTTGCTGCCTGGCTTCTGTTCACTGCTGGCTAGCGCTTCTGCAGCAGGTGAGCGTCTTGCCTAGAAACTGGGCGCTTGCCGTCCCTTTCTGGGAGCTCATGGCCCCACACACGTCCCTAGAGGGTGATGGCAACTTGGCTGAGAGCCAGCAGGTGAGCTGTAGTTCTCCATGCGGAGAGGCCTGCCGCGGGTTTCGAGAATCCTGAGTCAGGGCTGTGCTTCAAGCGGAGGGTGAGTTCCGAGGCTGGAGGAGGCTCGGAGTCACACTGGTTCCCAAGGGGGAACACTCATTGCCAAAAGTCTCTCCCGTGGCTCCAGTGCCCCCTTCCTGGGCCAGGGGCCCTTGGAAACCCCTCTGAATGGAAAGCCCAGCTCATCATCTGCCGGCCTCTCCTGCTGGCAGCGCTCGCGTTCGGCAGCCTTCAAACTGCTTCAGGAAGGCAGTTCCTTGGAGTCGGAGACTGGCAGGCTGGGCAGCCTGAGGGTGAGGCGTGCAGCTGCGTGAGGAAAGCCCTGGGCTTAGCATTCACCCTGGGACGTCGTGCCTGGGTTCTGGGTACCTCGGAGAGAACCTCCACTCACTCTCCAAGCTGAGATCAACAGGCAGGAGTTCCCTGAGCAGCGCTAAACCACAGCCCCTCCCAGGCTGTCCCAAGACGTCCGTGCGGCCTACTCCCACTTCAGCCATACAACACATGCAGACCCTGGGGGGAGCAACGTTCAAGATGGAAGGTCCCACTTGCACGGCCTGTGTGTCTCTTCCACTGCTCAGAAGCTGCTGAGGCACAGGCTGAGTGTCCACATTCACCCTGAGGCCTGAAGGCCAAACGGTCATTACCCCAGGGCGAAGTGGGTTGGATGTGGCTCCTTGGCGGCTCGCCCAGCAGCCCTGCTGCTGGCCTTGCCTTCGCTGCTGGCAAACCTCTGGGAGGAAAAAGAGCGTCTCTGGCAAGAATCAAAAAGTGCTTGCCATCCCCTGGCTAGGAGCGCCTCCTACACCCCTCTTTGTGCGGCGAGCACACACATCAACTACTACCCTCCAAGGAAGCTGCAGCTTTCCAGCCAGAAAGGCCTGCAGCCCTTGCCGTGAAACCACAGTCAACAGGCTGTTGGACTGGGCCAAGTGCCTTGTAGGAGGCCTTGGACGCGCAGGGCTGCACTGTTTTCCGTTGGGGCACACCGTTGGGGAGAAGGCTCTGGCCTAGCCATCAGCGCACACCCTCCTAGCCAGAGGCCCTTGGGATCCACTGGGTGGGCAGGCTGAAGGCGCGAGCAGGGCTTTGGTGCTTGCAGAGTCAATTTGGGCCCTGCTTTGGAAGGGTTTCAGGGACCCAGTTCTAGGGAGGCTTAGCTTCCCTGCTGTGGCACACCCAGGTCAGGTAGCCCAGCTGCCACCCTAAAGGCTCCCTGCTTTGCCCTCACCCTGGGGTCTCCCACGTGGGTTCTGTCTCCCGAAGCACAACCCCAATGTGGATCCAGTCTGGACAGAAAAGCACACGATATCCCAGAGCACTCCAGGGCCTCAGCGGCTCAAAGGGGCATCAAGGCCTACCTAGGGGGCCTCTCTTCCCTAGGCCATACCCAGCCTGCACACTCTCTGTGGAGCAAGCTTCATTCCTGGAAGGGCCCAGGGGGTGGGCATGAGGGTCTCTTCGGGGCTCGGAACGTGCGGATAACAGAGGCTGTGGGACAACAGCAACATGAGACCCTGACAGGAGAGCTGTCGTTTCCCCTTTGGGAAGCAGGATGCTTGCGGCCCCCAGGCTGCGTGCCAATCCCCCTTGCTGCCTGGCTTCTGTTCACTGCTGGCTAGCACTTCTGCAGCAGGTGAGCGTCTTGCCTAGAATCCGGGCGCTTGCCGTCCCTTGCTGGGAGCTCATGGCCCCACACACGTCCCTAGAGGGTGATGGCAACTTGGCTGAGAGCCACCAGGTGAGCTTTAGTTCTCCATGCGGAGAGGCCTGCCGCGGGTTTCAAGAATCCTGAGTCAGGGCTGTGCTTCAAGCGGAGGGTGAGTTCCGAGGCTGGAGGAGGCTCGGAGTCACACTGGTTCCCAAGGGGGAACACTCATTGCCAAAAGTCTCTCCCGTGGCTCCAGTGCCCCCTTCCTGGGCCAGGGGCCCTTGGAAACCCCTCTGAATGGAAAGCCCAGCTCATCATCTGCCGGCCTCTCCTGCTGGCAGCGCTCGCGTTCGGCAGCCTTCAAACTGCTTCAGGAAGGCAGTTCCTTGGAGTCGGAGACTGGCAGGCTGGGCAGCCTGAGGGTGAGGCGTGCAGCTGCGTGAGGAAAGCCCTGGGCTTAGCATTCACCCTGGGACGTCGTGCCTGGGTTCTGGGTACCTCGGAGAGAACCTCCACTCACTCTCCAAGCTGAGAGCAACAGGCAGGAGTTCCCTGAGCAGCGCTAAACCACAGCCCTTCCCAGGCTGTCCCAAGACGTCCGTGCGGCCTACTCCCACTTCAGCCATACAACACATGCAGACCCTGGGGGGAGCAACGTTCAAGATGGAAGGTCCCACTTGCACGGCCTGTGTGTCTCTTCCACTGCTCAGAAGCTGCTGAGGCACAGGCTGAGTGTCCACATTCACCCTGAGGCCTGAAGGCCAAACGGTCATTACCCCAGGGCGAAGTGGGTTGGATGTGGCTCCTTGGCGGCTCGCCCAGCAGCCCTGCTGCTGGCCTTGCCTTCGCTGCTGGCAAACCTCTGGGAGGAAAAAGAGCGTCTCTGGCAAGAATCAAAAAGTGCTTGCCATCCCCTGGCTAGGAGCGCCTCCTACACCCCTCTTTGTGCGGCGAGCACACACATCAACTACTACCCTCCAAGGAAGCTGCAGCTTTCCAGCCAGAAAGGCCTGCAGCCCTTGCCGTGAAACCACAGTCAACAGGCTGTTGGACTGGGCCAAGTGCCTTGTAGGAGGCCTTGGACGCGCAGGGCTGCACTGTTTTCCGTTGGGGCACACCGTTGGGGAGAAGGCTCTGGCCTAGCCATCAGCGCACACCCTCCTAGCCAGAGGCCCTTGGGATCCACTGGGTGGGCAGGCTGAAGGCGCGAGCAGGGCTTTGGTGCTTGCAGAGTCAATTTGGGCCCTGCTTTGGAAGGGTTTCAGGGACCCAGTTCTAGGGAGGCTTAGCTTCCCTGCTGTGGCACACCCAGGTCAGGTAGCCCAGCTGCCACCCTAAAGGCTCCCTGCTTTGCCCTCACCCTGGGGTCTCCCACGTGGGTTCTGTCTCCCCAAGCACAACCTCAATGTGGATCCAGTCTGGACAGAAAAGCACACAATATCCCAGAGCACTCCAGGGCCTCAGCGGCTCAAAGGGGCATCAAGGCCTACCTAGGGGGCCTCTCTTCCCTAGGCCATACCCAGCCTGCACACTCTCTGTGGAGCAAGCTTCATTCCTGGAAGGGCCCAGGGGGTGGGCATGAGGGTCTCTTCGGGGCTCGGAACGTGCGGATAACAGAGGCTGTGGGACAACAGCAACATGAGACCCTGACAGGAGAGCTGTCGTTTCCCCTTTGGGAAGCAGGATGCTTGCAGCCCCCAGGCTGCGTGCCAATCCCCCTTGCTGCCTGGCTTCTGTTCACTGCTGGCTAGTGCTTCTGCAGCAGGTGAGCGTCTTGCCTAGAAACCGGGCGCTTGCCGTCCCTTGCTGGGAGCTCATGGCCCCACACACGTCCCTAGAGGGTGATGGCAACTTGGCTGAGAGCCACCAGGTGAGCTGTAGTTCTCCATGCGGAGAGGCCTGCCGCGGGTTTCGAGAATCCTGAGTCAGGGCTGTGCTTCAAGCGGAGGGTGAGTTCCGAGGCTGGAGGAGGCTCGGAGTCACACTGGTTCCCAAGGGGGAACACTCATTGCCAAAAGTCTCTCCCGTGGCTCCAGTGCCCCCTTCCTGGGCCAGGGGCCCTTGGAAACCCCTCTGAATGGATAGCCCAGCTCATCATCTGCCGGCCTCTCCTGCTGGCAGCGCTCGCGTTCGGCAGCCTTCAAACTGCTTCAGGAAGGCAGTTCCTTGGAGTGGGAGACTGGCAGGCTGGGCAGCCTGAGGGTGAGGCGTGCAGCTGCGTGAGGAAAGCCCTGGGCTTAGCATTCACCCTGGGACGTCGTGCCTGGGTTCTGGGTACCTCGGAGAGAACCTCCACTCACTCTCCAAGCTGAGAGCAACAGGCAGGAGTTCCCTGAGCAGCGCTAAACCACAGCCCCTCCCAGGCTGTCCCAAGACGTCCGTGCGGCCTACTCCCACTTCAGCCATACAACACATGCAGACCCTGGGGGGAGCAACGTTCAAGATGGAAGGTCCCACTTGCACGGCCTGTGTGTCTCTTCCACTGCTCAGAAGCTGCTGAGGCACAGGCTGAGTGTCCACATTCACCCTGAGGCCTGAAGGCCAAACGGTCATTACCCCAGGGCGAAGTGGGTTGGATGTGGCTCCTTGGCGGCTCGCCCAGCAGCCCTGCTGCTGGCCTTGCCTTCGCTGCTGGCAAACCTCTGGGAGGAAAAAGAGCGTCTCTGGCAAGAATCAAAAAGTGCTTGCCATCCCCTGGCTAGGAGCGCCTCCTACACCCCTCTTTGTGCGGCGAGCACACACATCAACTACTACCCTCCAAGGAAGCTGCAGCTTTCCAGCCAGAAAGGCCTGCAGCCCTTGCCGTGAAACCACAGTCAACAGGCTGTTGGACTGGGCCAAGTGCCTTGTAGGAGGCCTTGGACGCGCAGGGCTGCACTGTTTTCCGTTGGGGCACACCGTTGGGGAGAAGGCTCTGGCCTAGCCATCAGCGCACACCCTCCTAGCCAGAGGCCCTTGGGATCCACTGGGTGGGCAGGCTGAAGGCGCGAGCAGGGCTTTGGTGCTTGCAGAGTCAATTTGGGCCCTGCTTTGGAAGGGTTTCAGGGACCCAGTTCTAGGGAGGCTTAGCTTCCCTGCTGTGGCACACCCAGGTCAGGTAGCCCAGCTGCCACCCTAAAGGCTCCCTGCTTTGCCCTCACCCTGGGGTCTCCCACGTGGGTTCTGTCTCCCCAAGCACAACCTCAATGTGGATCCAGTCTGGACAGAAAAGCACACAATATCCCAGAGCACTCCAGGGCCTCAGCGGCTCAAAGGGGCATCAAGGCCTACCTAGGGGGCCTCTCTTCCCTAGGCCATACCCAGCCTGCACACTCTCTGTGGAGCAAGCTTCATTCCTGGAAGGGCCCAGGGGGTGGGCATGAGGGTCTCTTCGGGGCTCGGAACGTGCGGATAACAGAGGCTGTGGGACAACAGCAACATGAGACCCTGACAGGAGAGCTGTCGTTTCCCCTTTGGGAAGCAGGATGCTTGCGGCCCCCAGGCTGCGTGCCAATCCCCCTTGCTGCCTGGCTTCTGTTCACTGCTGGCTAGCGCTTCTGCAGCAGGTGAGCGTCTTGCCTAGAAACCAGGCGCTTGCCGTCCCTTGCTGGGAGCTCATGGCCCCACACACGTCCCTAGAGGGTGATGGCAACTTGGCTGAGAGCCACCAGGTGAGCTGTAGTTCTCCATGCGGAGAGGCCTGCCGCGGGTTTCGAGAATCCTGAGTCAGGGCTGTGCTTCAAGCGGAGGGTGAGTTCCGAGGCTGGAGGAGGCTCGGAGTCACACTGGTTCCCAAGGGGGAACACTCATTGCCAAAAGTCTCTCCCGTGGCTCCAGTGCCCCCTTCCTGGGCCAGGGGCTCTTGGAAACCCCTCTGAATGGAAAGCCCAGCTCATCATCTGCCGGCCTCTCCTGCTGGCAGCGCTCGCGTTCGGCAGCCTTCAAACTGCTTCAGGAAGGCAGTTCCTTGGAGTCGGAGACTGGCAGGCTGGGCAGCCTGAGGGTGAGGCGTGCAGCTGCGTGAGGAAAGCCCTGGGCTTAGCATTCACCCTGGGACGTCGTGCCTGGGTTCTGGGTACCTCGGAGAGAACCTCCACTCACTCTCCAAGCTGAGATCAACAGGCAGGAGTTCCCTGAGCAGCGCTAAACCACAGCCCCTCCCAGGCTGTCCCAAGACGTCCGTGCGGCCTACTCCCACTTCAGCCATACAACACATGCAGACCCTGGGGGGAGCAACGTTCAAGATGGAAGGTCCCACTTGCACGGCCTGTGTGTCTCTTCCACTGCTCAGAAGCTGCTGAGGCACAGGCTGAGTGTCCACATTCACCCTGAGGCCTGAAGGCCAAACGGTCATTACCCCAGGGCGAAGTGGGTTGGATGTGGCTCCTTGGCGGCTCGCCCAGCAGCCCTGCTGCTGGCCTTGCCTTCGCTGCTGGCAAACCTCTGGGAGGAAAAAGAGCGTCTCTGGCAAGAATCAAAAAGTGCTTGCCATCCCCTGGCTAGGAGCGCCTCCTACACCCCTCTTTGTGCGGCGAGCACACACATCAACTACTACCCTCCAAGGAAGCTGCAGCTTTCCAGCCAGAAAGGCCTGCAGCCCTTGCCGTGAAACCACAGTCAACAGGCTGTTGGACTGGGCCAAGTGCCTTGTAGGAGGCCTTGGACGCGCAGGGCTGCACTGTTTTCCGTTGGGGCACACCGTTGGGGAGAAGGCTCTGGCCTAGCCATCAGCGCACACCCTCCTAGCCAGAGGCCCTTGGGATCCACTGGGTGGGCAGGCTGAAGGCGCGAGCAGGGCTTTGGTGCTTGCAGAGTCAATTTGGGCCCTGCTTTGGAAGGGTTTCAGGGACCCAGTTCTAGGGAGGCTTAGCTTCCCTGCTGTGGCACACCCAGGTCAGGTAGCCCAGCTGCCACCCTAAAGGCTCCCTGCTTTGCCCTCACCCTGGGGTCTCCCACGTGGGTTCTGTCTCCCGAAGCACAACCCCAATGTGGATCCAGTCTGGACAGAAAAGCACACGATATCCCAGAGCACTCCAGGGCCTCAGCGGCTCAAAGGGGCATCAAGGCCTACCTAGGGGGCCTCTCTTCCCTAGGCCATACCCAGCCTGCACACTCTCTGTGGAGCAAGCTTCATTCCTGGAAGGGCCCAGGGGGTGGGCATGAGGGTCTCTTCGGGGCTCGGAACGTGCGGATAACAGAGGCTGTGGGACAACAGCAACATGAGACCCTGACAGGAGAGCTGTCATTTCCCCTTTGGGAAGCAGGATGCTTGCGGCCCCCAGGCTGCGTGCCAATCCCCCTTGCTGCCTGGCTTCTGTTCACTGCTGGCTAGCGCTTCTGCAGCAGGTGAGCGTCTTGCCTAGAAACCGGGCGCTTGCCGTCCCTTGCTGGGAGCTCATGGCCCCACACACGTCCCTAGAGGGTGATGGCAACTTGGCTGAGAGCCACCAGGTGAGCTGTAGTTCTCCATGCGGAGAGGCCTGCTGCGGGTTTCGAGAATCCTGAGTCAGGGCTGTGCTTCAAGCGGAGGGTGAGTTCCGAGGCTGGAGGAGGCTCGGAGTCACACTGGTTCCCAAGGGGGAACACTCATTGCCAAAAGTCTCTCCCGTGGCTCCAGTGCCCCCTTCCTGGGCCAGGGGCCCTTGGAAACCCCTCTGAATGGAAAGCCCAGCTCATCATCTGCCGGCCTCTCCTGCTGGCAGCGCTCGTATTCGGCAGCCTTCAAACTGCTTCAGGAAGGCAGTTCCTTGGAGTCGGAGACTGGCAGGCTGGGCAGCCTGAGGGTGAGGCGTGCAGCTGCGTGAGGAAAGCCCTGGGCTTAGCATTCACCCTGGGACATCGTGCCTGGGTTCTGGGTACCTCGGAGAGAACCTCCACTCACTCTCCAAGCTGAGATCAACAGGCAGGAGTTCCCTGAGCAGCGCTAAACCACAGCCCCTCCCAGGCTGTCCCAAGACGTCCGTGCGGCCTACTCCCACTTCAGCCATACAACACATGCAGACCCTGGGGGGAGCAACGTTCAAGATGGAAGGTCCCACTTGCACGGCCTGTGTGTCTCTTCCACTGCTCAGAAGCTGCTGAGGCACAGGCTGAGTGTCCACATTCACCCTGAGGCCTGAAGGCCAAACGGTCATTACCCCAGGGCGAAGTGGGTTGGATGTGGCTCCTTGGCGGCTCGCCCAGCAGCCCTGCTGCTGGCCTTGCCTTCGCTGCTGGCAAACCTCTGGGAGGAAAAAGAGCGTCTCTGGCAAGAATCAAAAAGTGCTTGCCATCCCCTGGCTAGGAGCGCCTCCTACACCCCTCTTTGTGCGGCGAGCACACACATCAACTACTACCCTCCAAGGAAGCTGCAGCTTTCCAGCCAGAAAGGCCTGCAGCCCTTGCCGTGAAACCACAGTCAACAGGCTGTTGGACTGGGCCAAGTGCCTTGTAGGAGGCCTTGGACGCGCAGGGCTGCACTGTTTTCCGTTGGGGCACACCGTTGGGGAGAAGGCTCTGGCCTAGCCATCAGCGCACACCCTCCTAGCCAGAGGCCCTTGGGATCCACTGGGTGGGCAGGCTGAAGGCGCGAGCAGGGCTTTGGTGCTTGCAGAGTCAATTTGGGCCCTGCTTTGGAAGGGTTTCAGGGACCCAGTTCTAGGGAGGCTTAGCTTCCCTGCTGTGGCACACCCAGGTCAGGTAGCCCAGCTGCCACCCTAAAGGCTCCCTGCTTTGCCCTCACCCTGGGGTCTCCCACGTGGGTTCTGTCTCCCCAAGCACAACCTCAATGTGGATCCAGTCTGGACAGAAAAGCACACAATATCCCAGAGCACTCCAGGGCCTCAGCGGCTCAAAGGGGCATCAAGGCCTACCTAGGGGGCCTCTCTTCCCTAGGCCATACCCAGCCTGCACACTCTCTGTGGAGCAAGCTTCATTCCTGGAAGGGCCCAGGGGGTGGGCATGAGGGTCTCTTCGGGGCTCGGGACGTGCGGATAACAGAGGCTGTGGGACAACAGCAACATGAGACCCTGACAGGAGAGCTGTCGTTTCCCCTTTGGGAAGCAGGATGCTCGCGGCCCCCAGGCTGCGTGCCAATCCCCCTTGCTGCCTGGCTTCTGTTCACTGCTGGCTAGCGCTTCTGCAGCAGGTGAGCGTCTTGCCTAGAAACCGGGCGCTTGCCGTCCCTTGCTGGGAGCTCATGGCCCCACACACGTCCCTAGAGGGTGATGGCAACTTGGCTGAGAGCCACCAGGTGAGCTGTAGTTCTCCATGCGGAGAGGCCTGCCGCGGGTTTCGAGAATCCTGAGTCAGGGCTGTGCTTCAAGCGGAGGGTGAGTTCCGAGGCTGGAGGAGGCTCGGAGTCACACTGGTTCCCAAGGGGGAACACTCATTGCCAAAAGTCTCTCCCGTGGCTCCAGTGCCCCCTTCCTGGGCCAGGGGCTCTTGGAAACCCCTCTGAATGGAAAGCCCAGCTCATCATCTGCCGGCCTCTCCTGCTGGCAGCGCTCGCGTTCGGCAGCCTTCAAACTGCTTCAGGAAGGCAGTTCCTTGGAGTCGGAGACTGGCAGGCTGGGCAGCCTGAGGGTGAGGCGTGCAGCTGCGTGAGGAAAGCCCTGGGCTTAGCATTCACCCTGGGACGTCGTGCCTGGGTTCTGGGTACCTCGGAGAGAACCTCCACTCACTCTCCAAGCTGAGATCAACAGGCAGGAGTTCCCTGAGCAGCGCTAAACCACAGCCCCTCCCAGGCTGTCCCAAGACGTCCGTGCGGCCTACTCCCACTTCAGCCATACAACACATGCAGACCCTGGGGGGAGCAACGTTCAAGATGGAAGGTCCCACTTGCACGGCCTGTGTGTCTCTTCCACTGCTCAGAAGCTGCTGAGGCACAGGCTGAGTGTCCACATTCACCCTGAGGCCTGAAGGCCAAACGGTCATTACCCCAGGGCGAAGTGGGTTGGATGTGGCTCCTTGGCGGCTCGCCCAGCAGCCCTGCTGCTGGCCTTGCCTTCGCTGCTGGCAAACCTCTGGGAGGAAAAAGAGCGTCTCTGGCAAGAATCAAAAAGTGCTTGCCATCCCCTGGCTAGGAGCGCCTCCTACACCCCTCTTTGTGCGGCGAGCACACACATCAACTACTACCCTCCAAGGAAGCTGCAGCTTTCCAGCCAGAAAGGCCTGCAGCCCTTGCCGTGAAACCACAGTCAACAGGCTGTTGGACTGGGCCAAGTGCCTTGTAGGAGGCCTTGGACGCGCAGGGCTGCACTGTTTTCCGTTGGGGCACACCGTTGGGGAGAAGGCTCTGGCCTAGCCATCAGCGCACACCCTCCTAGCCAGAGGCCCTTGGGATCCACTGGGTGGGCAGGCTGAAGGCGCGAGCAGGGCTTTGGTGCTTGCAGAGTCAATTTGGGCCCTGCTTTGGAAGGGTTTCAGGGACCCAGTTCTAGGGAGGCTTAGCTTCCCTGCTGTGGCACACCCAGGTCAGGTAGCCCAGCTGCCACCCTAAAGGCTCCCTGCTTTGCCCTCACCCTGGGGTCTCCCACGTGGGTTCTGTCTCCCGAAGCACAACCCCAATGTGGATCCAGTCTGGACAGAAAAGCACACGATATCCCAGAGCACTCCAGGGCCTCAGCGGCTCAAAGGGGCATCAAGGCCTACCTAGGGGGCCTCTCTTCCCTAGGCCATACCCAGCCTGCACACTCTCTGTGGAGCAAGCTTCATTCCTGGAAGGGCCCAGGGGGTGGGCATGAGGGTCTCTTCGGGGCTCGGAACGTGCGGATAACAGAGGCTGTGGGACAACAGCAACATGAGACCCTGACAGGAGAGCTGTCGTTTCCCCTTTGGGAAGCAGGATGCTTGCGGCCCCCAGGCTGCGTGCCAATCCCCCTTGCTGCCTGGCTTCTGTTCACTGCTGGCTAGCGCTTCTGCAGCAGGTGAGCGTCTTGCCTAGAAACCGGGCGCTTGCCGTCCCTTGCTGGGAGCTCATGGCCCCACACACGTCCCTAGAGGGTGATGGCAACTTGGCTGAGAGCCACCAGGTGAGCTGTAGTTCTCCATGCGGAGAGGCCTGCCGCGGGTTTCGAGAATCCTGAGTCAGGGCTGTGCTTCAAGCGGAGGGTGAGTTCCGAGGCTGGAGGAGGCTCGGAGTCACACTGGTTCCCAAGGGGGAACACTCATTGCCAAAAGTCTCTCCCGTGGCTCCAGTGCCCCCTTCCTGGGCCAGGGGCTCTTGGAAACCCCTCTGAATGGAAAGCCCAGCTCATCATCTGCCGGCCTCTCCTGCTGGCAGCGCTCGCGTTCGGCAGCCTTCAAACTGCTTCAGGAAGGCAGTTCCTTGGAGTCGGAGACTGGCAGGCTGGGCAGCCTGAGGGTGAGGCGTGCAGCTGCGTGAGGAAAGCCCTGGGCTTAGCATTCACCCTGGGACGTCGTGCCTGGGTTCTGGGTACCTCGGAGAGAACCTCCACTCACTCTCCAAGCTGAGATCAACAGGCAGGAGTTCCCTGAGCAGCGCTAAACCACAGCCCCTCCCAGGCTGTCCCAAGACGTCCGTGCGGCCTACTCCCACTTCAGCCATACAACACATGCAGACCCTGGGGGGAGCAACGTTCAAGATGGAAGGTCCCACTTGCACGGCCTGTGTGTCTCTTCCACTGCTCAGAAGCTGCTGAGGCACAGGCTGAGTGTCCACATTCACCCTGAGGCCTGAAGGCCAAACGGTCATTACCCCAGGGCGAAGTGGGTTGGATGTGGCTCCTTGGCGGCTCGCCCAGCAGCCCTGCTGCTGGCCTTGCCTTCGCTGCTGGCAAACCTCTGGGAGGAAAAAGAGCGTCTCTGGCAAGAATCAAAAAGTGCTTGCCATCCCCTGGCTAGGAGCGCCTCCTACACCCCTCTTTGTGCGGCGAGCACACACATCAACTACTACCCTCCAAGGAAGCTGCAGCTTTCCAGCCAGAAAGGCCTGCAGCCCTTGCCGTGAAACCACAGTCAACAGGCTGTTGGACTGGGCCAAGTGCCTTGTAGGAGGCCTTGGACGCGCAGGGCTGCACTGTTTTCCGTTGGGGCACACCGTTGGGGAGAAGGCTCTGGCCTAGCCATCAGCGCACACCCTCCTAGCCAGAGGCCCTTGGGATCCACTGGGTGGGCAGGCTGAAGGCGCGAGCAGGGCTTTGGTGCTTGCAGAGTCAATTTGGGCCCTGCTTTGGAAGGGTTTCAGGGACCCAGTTCTAGGGAGGCTTAGCTTCCCTGCTGTGGCACACCCAGGTCAGGTAGCCCAGCTGCCACCCTAAAGGCTCCCTGCTTTGCCCTCACCCTGGGGTCTCCCACGTGGGTTCTGTCTCCCCAAGCACAACCTCAATGTGGATCCAGTCTGGACAGAAAAGCACACAATATCCCAGAGCACTCCAGGGCCTCAGCGGCTCAAAGGGGCATCAAGGCCTACCTAGGGGGCCTCTCTTCCCTAGGCCATACCCAGCCTGCACACTCTCTGTGGAGCAAGCTTCATTCCTGGAAGGGCCCAGGGGGTGGGCATGAGGGTCTCTTCGGGGCTCGGAACGTGCGGATAACAGAGGCTGTGGGACAACAGCAACATGAGACCCTGACAGGAGAGCTGTCGTTTCCCCTTTGGGAAGCAGGATGCTTGCGGCCCCCAGGCTGCGTGCCAATCCCCCTTGCTGCCTGGCTTCTGTTCACTGCTGGCTAGCGCTTCTGCAGCAGGTGAGCGTCTTGCCTAGAAACCGGGCGCTTGCCGTCCCTTGCTGGGAGCTCATGGCCCCACACACGTCCCTAGAGGGTGATGGCAACTTGGCTGAGAGCCACCAGGTGAGCTGTAGTTCTCCATGCGGAGAGGCCTGCCGCGGGTTTCGAGAATCCTGAGTCAGGGCTGTGCTTCAAGCGGAGGGTGAGTTCCGAGGCTGGAGGAGGCTCGGAGTCACACTGGTTCCCAAGGGGGAACACTCATTGCCAAAAGTCTCTCCCGTGGCTCCAGTGCCCCCTTCCTGGGCCAGGGGCTCTTGGAAACCCCTCTGAATGGAAAGCCCAGCTCATCATCTGCCGGCCTCTCCTGCTGGCAGCGCTCGCGTTCGGCAGCCTTCAAACTGCTTCAGGAAGGCAGTTCCTTGGAGTCGGAGACTGGCAGGCTGGGCAGCCTGAGGGTGAGGCGTGCAGCTGCGTGAGGAAAGCCCTGGGCTTAGCATTCACCCTGGGACGTCGTGCCTGGGTTCTGGGTACCTCGGAGAGAACCTCCACTCACTCTCCAAGCTGAGATCAACAGGCAGGAGTTCCCTGAGCAGCGCTAAACCACAGCCCCTCCCAGGCTGTCCCAAGACGTCCGTGCGGCCTACTCCCACTTCAGCCATACAACACATGCAGACCCTGGGGGGAGCAACGTTCAAGATGGAAGGTCCCACTTGCACGGCCTGTGTGTCTCTTCCACTGCTCAGAAGCTGCTGAGGCACAGGCTGAGTGTCCACATTCACCCTGAGGCCTGAAGGCCAAACGGTCATTACCCCAGGGCGAAGTGGGTTGGATGTGGCTCCTTGGCGGCTCGCCCAGCAGCCCTGCTGCTGGCCTTGCCTTCGCTGCTGGCAAACCTCTGGGAGGAAAAAGAGCGTCTCTGGCAAGAATCAAAAAGTGCTTGCCATCCCCTGGCTAGGAGCGCCTCCTACACCCCTCTTTGTGCGGCGAGCACACACATCAACTACTACCCTCCAAGGAAGCTGCAGCTTTCCAGCCAGAAAGGCCTGCAGCCCTTGCCGTGAAACCACAGTCAACAGGCTGTTGGACTGGGCCAAGTGCCTTGTAGGAGGCCTTGGACGCGCAGGGCTGCACTGTTTTCCGTTGGGGCACACCGTTGGGGAGAAGGCTCTGGCCTAGCCATCAGCGCACACCCTCCTAGCCAGAGGCCCTTGGGATCCACTGGGTGGGCAGGCTGAAGGCGCGAGCAGGGCTTTGGTGCTTGCAGAGTCAATTTGGGCCCTGCTTTGGAAGGGTTTCAGGGACCCAGTTCTAGGGAGGCTTAGCTTCCCTGCTGTGGCACACCCAGGTCAGGTAGCCCAGCTGCCACCCTAAAGGCTCCCTGCTTTGCCCTCACCCTGGGGTCTCCCACGTGGGTTCTGTCTCCCGAAGCACAACCCCAATGTGGATCCAGTCTGGACAGAAAAGCACACGATATCCCAGAGCACTCCAGGGCCTCAGCGGCTCAAAGGGGCATCAAGGCCTACCTAGGGGGCCTCTCTTCCCTAGGCCATACCCAGCCTGCACACTCTCTGTGGAGCAAGCTTCATTCCTGGAAGGGCCCAGGGGGTGGGCATGAGGGTCTCTTCGGGGCTCGGAACGTGCGGATAACAGAGGCTGTGGGACAACAGCAACATGAGACCCTGACAGGAGAGCTGTCATTTCCCCTTTGGGAAGCAGGATGCTTGCGGCCCCCAGGCTGCGTGCCAATCCCCCTTGCTGCCTGGCTTCTGTTCACTGCTGGCTAGCGCTTCTGCAGCAGGTGAGCGTCTTGCCTAGAAACCGGGCGCTTGCCGTCCCTTGCTGGGAGCTCATGGCCCCACACACGTCCCTAGAGGGTGATGGCAACTTGGCTGAGAGCCACCAGGTGAGCTGTAGTTCTCCATGCGGAGAGGCCTGCCGCGGGTTTCGAGAATCCTGAGTCAGGGCTGTGCTTCAAGCGGAGGGTGAGTTCCGAGGCTGGAGGAGGCTCGGAGTCACACTGGTTCCCAAGGGGGAACACTCATTGCCAAAAGTCTCTCCCGTGGCTCCAGTGCCCCCTTCCTGGGCCAGGGACCCTTGGAAACCCCTCTGAATGGAAAGCCCAGCTCATCATCTGCCGGCCTCTCCTGCTGGCAGCGCTCGTATTCGGCAGCCTTCAAACTGCTTCAGGAAGGCAGTTCCTTGGAGTCGGAGACTGGCAGGCTGGGCAGCCTGAGGGTGAGGCGTGCAGCTGCGTGAGGAAAGCCCTGGGCTTAGCATTCACCCTGGGACGTCGTGCCTGGGTTCTGGGTACCTCGGAGAGAACCTCCACTCACTCTCCAAGCTGAGAGCAACAGGCAGGAGTTCCCTGAGCAGCGCTAAACCACAGCCCCTCCCAGGCTGTCCCAAGACGTCCGTGCAGCCTACTCCCACTTCAGCCATACAACACATGCAGACCCTGGGGGGAGCAACGTTCAAGATGGAAGGTCCCACTTGCACGACCTGTGTGTCTCTTCCACTGCTCAGAAGCTGCTGAGGCACAGGCTGAGTGTCCACATTCACCCTGAGGCCTGAAGGCCAAACGGTCATTACCCCAGGGCGAAGTGGGTTGGATGTGGCTCCTTGGCGGCTCGCCCAGCAGCCCTGCTGCTGGCCTTGCCTTCGCTGCTGGCAAACCTCTGGGAGGAAAAAGAGCGTCTCTGGCAAGAATCAAAAAGTGCTTGCCATCCCCTGGCTAGGAGCGCCTCCTACACCCCTCTTTGTGCGGCGAGCACACACATCAACTACTACCCTCCAAGGAAGCTGCAGCTTTCCAGCCAGAAAGGCCTGCAGCCCTTGCCGTGAAACCACAGTCAACAGGCTGTTGGACTGGGCCAAGTGCCTTGTAGGAGGCCTTGGACGCGCAGGGCTGCACTGTTTTCCGTTGGGGCACACCGTTGGGGAGAAGGCTCTGGCCTAGCCATCAGCGCACACCCTCCTAGCCAGAGGCCCTTGGGATCCACTGGGTGGGCAGGCTGAAGGCGCGAGCAGGGCTTTGGTGCTTGCAGAGTCAATTTGGGCCCTGCTTTGGAAGGGTTTCAGGGACCCAGTTCTAGGGAGGCTTAGCTTCCCTGCTGTGGCACACCCAGGTCAGGTAGCCCAGCTGCCACCCTAAAGGCTCCCTGCTTTGCCCTCACCCTGGGGTCTCCCACGTGGGTTCTGTCTCCCCAAGCACAACCTCAATGTGGATCCAGTCTGGACAGAAAAGCACACAATATCCCAGAGCACTCCAGGGCCTCAGCGGCTCAAAGGGGCATCAAGGCCTACCTAGGGGGCCTCTCTTCCCTAGGCCATACCCAGCCTGCACACTCTCTGTGGAGCAAGCTTCATTCCTGGAAGGGCCCAGGGGGTGGGCATGAGGGTCTCTTCGGGGCTCGGAACGTGCGGATAACAGAGGCTGTGGGACAACAGCAACATGAGACCCTGACAGGAGAGCTGTCGTTTCCCCTTTGGGAAGCAGGATGCTTGCGGCCCCCAGGCTGCGTGCCAATCCCCCTTGCTGCCTGGCTTCTGTTCACTGCTGGCTAGCGCTTCTGCAGCAGGTGAGCGTCTTGCCTAGAAACCAGGCGCTTGCCGTCCCTTGCTGGGAGCTCATGGCCCCACACACGTCCCTAGAGGGTGATGGCAACTTGGCTGAGAGCCACCAGGTGAGCTGTAGTTCTCCATGCGGAGAGGCCTGCCGCGGGTTTCGAGAATCCTGAGTCAGGGCTGTGCTTCAAGCGGAGGGTGAGTTCCGAGGCTGGAGGAGGCTCGGAGTCACACTGGTTCCCAAGGGGGAACACTCATTGCCAAAAGTCTCTCCCGTGGCTCCAGTGCCCCCTTCCTGGGCCAGGGGCTCTTGGAAACCCCTCTGAATGGAAAGCCCAGCTCATCATCTGCCGGCCTCTCCTGCTGGCAGCGCTCGCGTTCGGCAGCCTTCAAACTGCTTCAGGAAGGCAGTTCCTTGGAGTCGGAGACTGGCAGGCTGGGCAGCCTGAGGGTGAGGCGTGCAGCTGCGTGAGGAAAGCCCTGGGCTTAGCATTCACCCTGGGACGTCGTGCCTGGGTTCTGGGTACCTCGGAGAGAACCTCCACTCACTCTCCAAGCTGAGATCAACAGGCAGGAGTTCCCTGAGCAGCGCTAAACCACAGCCCCTCCCAGGCTGTCCCAAGACGTCCGTGCGGCCTACTCCCACTTCAGCCATACAACACATGCAGACCCTGGGGGGAGCAACGTTCAAGATGGAAGGTCCCACTTGCACGGCCTGTGTGTCTCTTCCACTGCTCAGAAGCTGCTGAGGCACAGGCTGAGTGTCCACATTCACCCTGAGGCCTGAAGGCCAAACGGTCATTACCCCAGGGCGAAGTGGGTTGGATGTGGCTCCTTGGCGGCTCGCCCAGCAGCCCTGCTGCTGGCCTTGCCTTCGCTGCTGGCAAACCTCTGGGAGGAAAAAGAGCGTCTCTGGCAAGAATCAAAAAGTGCTTGCCATCCCCTGGCTAGGAGCGCCTCCTACACCCCTCTTTGTGCGGCGAGCACACACATCAACTACTACCCTCCAAGGAAGCTGCAGCTTTCCAGCCAGAAAGGCCTGCAGCCCTTGCCGTGAAACCACAGTCAACAGGCTGTTGGACTGGGCCAAGTGCCTTGTAGGAGGCCTTGGACGCGCAGGGCTGCACTGTTTTCCGTTGGGGCACACCGTTGGGGAGAAGGCTCTGGCCTAGCCATCAGCGCACACCCTCCTAGCCAGAGGCCCTTGGGATCCACTGGGTGGGCAGGCTGAAGGCGCGAGCAGGGCTTTGGTGCTTGCAGAGTCAATTTGGGCCCTGCTTTGGAAGGGTTTCAGGGACCCAGTTCTAGGGAGGCTTAGCTTCCCTGCTGTGGCACACCCAGGTCAGGTAGCCCAGCTGCCACCCTAAAGGCTCCCTGCTTTGCCCTCACCCTGGCGTCTCCCACGTGGGTTCTGTCTCCCGAAGCACAACCCCAATGTGGATCCAGTCTGGACAGAAAAGCACACGATATCCCAGAGCACTCCAGGGCCTCAGCGGCTCAAAGGGGCATCAAGGCCTACCTAGGGGGCCTCTCTTCCCTAGGCCATACCCAGCCTGCACACTCTCTGTGGAGCAAGCTTCATTCCTGGAAGGGCCCACGGGGTGGGCATGAGGGTCTCTTCGGGGCTCGGAACGTGCGGATAACAGAGGCTGTGGGACAACAGCAACATGAGACCCTGACAGGAGAGCTGTCATTTCCCCTTTGGGAAGCAGGATGCTTGCGGCCCCCAGGCTGCGTGCCAATCCCCCTTGCTGCCTGGCTTCTGTTCACTGCTGGCTAGCGCTTCTGCAGCAGGTGAGCGTCTTGCCTAGAAACCAGGCGCTTGCCGTCCCTTGCTGGGAGCTCATGGCCCCACACACGTCCCTAGAGGGTGATGGCAACTTGGCTGAGAGCCACCAGGTGAGCTGTAGTTCTCCATGCGGAGAGGCCTGCCGCGGGTTTCGAGAATCCTGAGTCAGGGCTGTGCTTCAAGCGGAGGGTGAGTTCCGAGGCTGGAGGAGGCTCGGAGTCACACTGGTTCCCAAGGGGGAACACTCATTGCCAAAAGTCTCTCCCGTGGCTCCAGTGCCCCCTTCCTGGGCCAGGGGCTCTTGGAAACCCCTCTGAATGGAAAGCCCAGCTCATCATCTGCCGGCCTCTCCTGCTGGCAGCGCTCGCGTTCGGCAGCCTTCAAACTGCTTCAGGAAGGCAGTTCCTTGGAGTCAGAGACTGGCAGGCTGGGCAGCCTGAGGGTGAGGCGTGCAGCTGCGTGAGGAAAGCCCTGGGCTTAGCATTCACCCTGGGATGTCGTGCCTGGGTTCTGGGTACCTCGGAGAGAACCTCCACTCACTCTCCAAGCTGAGATCAACAGGCAGGAGTTCCCTGAGCAGCGCTAAACCACAGCCCCTCCCAGGCTGTCCCAAGACGTCCGTGCGGCCTACTCCCACTTCAGCCATACAACACATGCAGACCCTGGGGGGAGCAACGTTCAAGATGGAAGGTCCCACTTGCACGGCCTGTGTGTCTCTTCCACTGCTCAGAAGCTGCTGAGGCACAGGCTGAGTGTCCACATTCACCCTGAGGCCTGAAGGCCAAACGGTCATTACCCCAGGGCGAAGTGGGTTGGATGTGGCTCCTTGGCGGCTCGCCCAGCAGCCCTGCTGCTGGCCTTGCCTTCGCTGCTGGCAAACCTCTGGGAGGAAAAAGAGCGTCTCTGGCAAGAATCAAAAAGTGCTTGCCATCCCCTGGCTAGGAGCGCCTCCTACACCCCTCTTTGTGCGGCGAGCACACACATCAACTACTACCCTCCAAGGAAGCTGCAGCTTTCCAGCCAGAAAGGCCTGCAGCCCTTGCCGTGAAACCACAGTCAACAGGCTGTTGGACTGGGCCAAGTGCCTTGTAGGAGGCCTTGGACGCGCAGGGCTGCACTGTTTTCCGTTGGGGCACACCGTTGGGGAGAAGGCTCTGGCCTAGCCATCAGCGCACACCCTCCTAGCCAGAGGCCCTTGGGATCCACTGGGTGGGCAGGCTGAAGGCGCGAGCAGGGCTTTGGTGCTTGCAGAGTCAATTTGGGCCCTGCTTTGGAAGGGTTTCAGGGACCCAGTTCTAGGGAGGCTTAGCTTCCCTGCTGTGGCACACCCAGGTCAGGTAGCCCAGCTGCCACCCTAAAGGCTCCCTGCTTTGCCCTCACCCTGGCGTCTCCCACGTGGGTTCTGTCTCCCGAAGCACAACCCCAATGTGGATCCAGTCTGGACAGAAAAGCACACGATATCCCAGAGCACTCCAGGGCCTCAGCGGCTCAAAGGGGCATCAAGGCCTACCTAGGGGGCCTCTCTTCCCTAGGCCATACCCAGCCTGCACACTCTCTGTGGAGCAAGCTTCATTCCTGGAAGGGCCCAGGGGGTGGGCATGAGGGTCTCTTCGGGGCTCGGAACGTGCGGATAACAGAGGCTGTGGGACAACAGCAACATGAGACCCTGACAGGAGAGCTGTCATTTCCCCTTTGGGAAGCAGGATGCTTGCGGCCCCCAGGCTGCGTGCCAATCCCCCTTGCTGCCTGGCTTCTGTTCACTGCTGGCTAGCGCTTCTGCAGCAGGTGAGCGTCTTGCCTAGAAACCGGGCGCTTGCCGTCCCTTGCTGGGAGCTCATGGCCCCACACACGTCCCTAGAGGGTGATGGCAACTTGGCTGAGAGCCACCAGGTGAGCTGTAGTTCTCCATGCGGAGAGGCCTGCCGCGGGTTTCGAGAATCCTGAGTCAGGGCTGTGCTTCAAGCGGAGGGTGAGTTCCGAGGCTGGAGGAGGCTCGGAGTCACACTGGTTCCCAAGGGGGAACACTCATTGCCAAAAGTCTCTCCCGTGGCTCCAGTGCCCCCTTCCTGGGCCAGGGGCCCTTGGAAACCCCTCTGAATGGAAAGCCCAGCTCATCATCTGCCGGCCTCTCCTGCTGGCAGCGCTCGCGTTCGGCAGCCTTCAAACTGCTTCAGGAAGGCAGTTCCTTGGAGTCGGAGACTGGCAGGCTGGGCAGCCTGAGGGTGAGGCGTGCAGCTGCGTGAGGAAAGCCCTGGGCTTAGCATTCACCCTGGGACATCGTGCCTGGGTTCTGGGTACCTCGGAGAGAACCTCCACTCACTCTCCAAGCTGAGATCAACAGGCAGGAGTTCCCTGAGCAGCGCTAAACCACAGCCCCTCCCAGGCTGTCCCAAGACGTCCGTGCGGCCTACTCCCACTTCAGCCATACAACACATGCAGACCCTGGGGGAGCAACGTTCAAGATGGAAGGTCCCACTTGCACGGCCTGTGTGTCTCTTCCACTGCTCAGAAGCTGCTGAGGCACAGGCTGAGTGTCCACATTCACCCTGAGGCCTGAAGGCCAAACGGTCATTACCCCAGGGCGAAGTGGGTTGGATGTGGCTCCTTGGCGGCTCGCCCAGCAGCCCTGCTGCTGGCCTTGCCTTCGCTGCTGGCAAACCTCTGGGAGGAAAAAGAGCGTCTCTGGCAAGAATCAAAAAGTGCTTGCCATCCCCTGGCTAGGAGCGCCTCCTACACCCCTCTTTGTGCGGCGAGCACACACATCAACTACTACCCTCCAAGGAAGCTGCAGCTTTCCAGCCAGAAAGGCCTGCAGCCCTTGCCGTGAAACCACAGTCAACAGGCTGTTGGACTGGGCCAAGTGCCTTGTAGGAGGCCTTGGACGCGCAGGGCTGCACTGTTTTCCGTTGGGGCACACCGTTGGGGAGAAGGCTCTGGCCTAGCCATCAGCGCACACCCTCCTAGCCAGAGGCCCTTGGGATCCACTGGGTGGGCAGGCTGAAGGCGCGAGCAGGGCTTTGGTGCTTGCAGAGTCAATTTGGGCCCTGCTTTGGAAGGGTTTCAGGGACCCAGTTCTAGGGAGGCTTAGCTTCCCTGCTGTGGCACACCCAGGTCAGGTAGCCCAGCTGCCACCCTAAAGACTCCCTGCTTTGCCCTCACCCTGGCGTCTCCCACGTGGGTTCTGTCTCCCGAAGCACAACCCCAATGTGGATCCAGTCTGGACAGAAAAGCACACGATATCCCAGAGCACTCCAGGGCCTCAGCGGCTCAAAGGGGCATCAAGGCCTACCTAGGGGGCCTCTCTTCCCTAGGCCATACCCAGCCTGCACACTCTCTGTGGAGCAAGCTTCATTCCTGGAAGGGCCCAGGGGGTGGGCATGAGGGTCTCTTCGGGGCTCGGAACGTGCGGATAACAGAGGCTGTGGGACAACAGCAACATGAGACCCTGACAGGAGAGCTGTCATTTCCCCTTTGGGAAGCAGGATGCTTGCGGCCCCCAGGCTGCGTGCCAATCCCCCTTGCTGCCTGGCTTCTGTTCACTGCTGGCTAGCGCTTCTGCAGCAGGTGAGCGTCTTGCCTAGAAACCGGGCGCTTGCCGTCCCTTGCTGGGAGCTCATGGCCCCACACACGTCCCTAGAGGGTGATGGCAACTTGGCTGAGAGCCACCAGGTGAGCTGTAGTTCTCCATGCGGAGAGGCCTGCCGCGGGTTTCGAGAATCCTGAGTCAGGGCTGTGCTTCAAGCGGAGGGTGAGTTCCGAGGCTGGAGGAGGCTCGGAGTCACACTGGTTCCCAAGGGGGAACACTCATTGCCAAAAGTCTCTCCCGTGGCTCCAGTGCCCCCTTCCTGGGCCAGGGGCCCTTGGAAACCCCTCTGAATGGAAAGCCCAGCTCATCATCTGCCGGCCTCTCCTGCTGGCAGCGCTCGCGTTCGGCAGCCTTCAAACTGCTTCAGGAAGGCAGTTCCTTGGAGTCGGAGACTGGCAGGCTGGGCAGCCTGAGGGTGAGGCGTGCAGCTGCGTGAGGAAAGCCCTGGGCTTAGCATTCACCCTGGGACATCGTGCCTGGGTTCTGGGTACCTCGGAGAGAACCTCCACTCACTCTCCAAGCTGAGATCAACAGGCAGGAGTTCCCTGAGCAGCGCTAAACCACAGCCCCTCCCAGGCTGTCCCAAGACGTCCGTGCGGCCTACTCCCACTTCAGCCATACAACACATGCAGACCCTGGGGGGAGCAACGTTCAAGATGGAAGGTCCCACTTGCACGGCCTGTGTGTCTCTTCCACTGCTCAGAAGCTGCTGAGGCACAGGCTGAGTGTCCACATTCACCCTGAGGCCTGAAGGCCAAACGGTCATTACCCCAGGGCGAAGTGGGTTGGATGTGGCTCCTTGGCGGCTCGCCCAGCAGCCCTGCTGCTGGCCTTGCCTTCGCTGCTGGCAAACCTCTGGGAGGAAAAAGAGCGTCTCTGGCAAGAATCAAAAAGTGCTTGCCATCCCCTGGCTAGGAGCGCCTCCTACACCCCTCTTTGTGCGGCGAGCACACACATCAACTACTACCCTCCAAGGAAGCTGCAGCTTTCCAGCCAGAAAGGCCTGCAGCCCTTGCCGTGAAACCACAGTCAACAGGCTGTTGGACTGGGCCAAGTGCCTTGTAGGAGGCCTTGGACGCGCAGGGCTGCACTGTTTTCCGTTGGGGCACACCGTTGGGGAGAAGGCTCTGGCCTAGCCATCAGCGCACACCCTCCTAGCCAGAGGCCCTTGGGATCCACTGGGTGGGCAGGCTGAAGGCGCGAGCAGGGCTTTGGTGCTTGCAGAGTCAATTTGGGCCCTGCTTTGGAAGGGTTTCAGGGACCCAGTTCTAGGGAGGCTTAGCTTCCCTGCTGTGGCACACCCAGGTCAGGTAGCCCAGCTGCCACCCTAAAGGCTCCCTGCTTTGCCCTCACCCTGGCGTCTCCCACGTGGGTTCTGTCTCCCGAAGCACAACCCCAATGTGGATCCAGTCTGGACAGAAAAGCACACGATATCCCAGAGCACTCCAGGGCCTCAGCGGCTCAAAGGGGCATCAAGGCCTACCTAGGGGGCCTCTCTTCCCTAGGCCATACCCAGCCTGCACACTCTCTGTGGAGCAAGCTTCATTCCTGGAAGGGCCCAGGGGGTGGGCATGAGGGTCTCTTCGGGGCTCGGAACGTGCGGATAACAGAGGCTGTGGGACAACAGCAACATGAGACCCTGACAGGAGAGCTGTCATTTCCCCTTTGGGAAGCAGGATGCTTGCGGCCCCCAGGCTGCGTGCCAATCCCCCTTGCTGCCTGGCTTCTGTTCACTGCTGGCTAGCGCTTCTGCAGCAGGTGAGCGTCTTGCCTAGAAACCGGGCGCTTGCCGTCCCTTGCTGGGAGCTCATGGCCCCACACACGTCCCTAGAGGGTGATGGCAACTTGGCTGAGAGCCACCAGGTGAGCTGTAGTTCTCCATGCGGAGAGGCCTGCCGCGGGTTTCGAGAATCCTGAGTCAGGGCTGTGCTTCAAGCGGAGGGTGAGTTCCGAGGCTGGAGGAGGCTCGGAGTCACACTGGTTCCCAAGGGGGAACACTCATTGCCAAAAGTCTCTCCCGTGGCTCCAGTGCCCCCTTCCTGGGCCAGGGGCCCTTGGAAACCCCTCTGAATGGAAAGCCCAGCTCATCATCTGCCGGCCTCTCCTGCTGGCAGCGCTCGCGTTCGGCAGCCTTCAAACTGCTTCAGGAAGGCAGTTCCTTGGAGTCGGAGACTGGCAGGCTGGGCAGCCTGAGGGTGAGGCGTGCAGCTGCGTGAGGAAAGCCCTGGGCTTAGCATTCACCCTGGGACATCGTGCCTGGGTTCTGGGTACCTCGGAGAGAACCTCCACTCACTCTCCAAGCTGAGATCAACAGGCAGGAGTTCCCTGAGCAGCGCTAAACCACAGCCCCTCCCAGGCTGTCCCAAGACGTCCGTGCGGCCTACTCCCACTTCAGCCATACAACACATGCAGACCCTGGGGGAGCAACGTTCAAGATGGAAGGTCCCACTTGCACGGCCTGTGTGTCTCTTCCACTGCTCAGAAGCTGCTGAGGCACAGGCTGAGTGTCCACATTCACCCTGAGGCCTGAAGGCCAAACGGTCATTACCCCAGGGCGAAGTGGGTTGGATGTGGCTCCTTGGCGGCTCGCCCAGCAGCCCTGCTGCTGGCCTTGCCTTCGCTGCTGGCAAACCTCTGGGAGGAAAAAGAGCGTCTCTGGCAAGAATCAAAAAGTGCTTGCCATCCCCTGGCTAGGAGCGCCTCCTACACCCCTCTTTGTGCGGCGAGCACACACATCAACTACTACCCTCCAAGGAAGCTGCAGCTTTCCAGCCAGAAAGGCCTGCAGCCCTTGCCGTGAAACCACAGTCAACAGGCTGTTGGACTGGGCCAAGTGCCTTGTAGGAGGCCTTGGACGCGCAGGGCTGCACTGTTTTCCGTTGGGGCACACCGTTGGGGAGAAGGCTCTGGCCTAGCCATCAGCGCACACCCTCCTAGCCAGAGGCCCTTGGGATCCACTGGGTGGGCAGGCTGAAGGCGCGAGCAGGGCTTTGGTGCTTGCAGAGTCAATTTGGGCCCTGCTTTGGAAGGGTTTCAGGGACCCAGTTCTAGGGAGGCTTAGCTTCCCTGCTGTGGCACACCCAGGTCAGGTAGCCCAGCTGCCACCCTAAAGACTCCCTGCTTTGCCCTCACCCTGGCGTCTCCCACGTGGGTTCTGTCTCCCGAAGCACAACCCCAATGTGGATCCAGTCTGGACAGAAAAGCACACGATATCCCAGAGCACTCCAGGGCCTCAGCGGCTCAAAGGGGCATCAAGGCCTACCTAGGGGGCCTCTCTTCCCTAGGCCATACCCAGCCTGCACACTCTCTGTGGAGCAAGCTTCATTCCTGGAAGGGCCCAGGGGGTGGGCATGAGGGTCTCTTCGGGGCTCGGAACGTGCGGATAACAGAGGCTGTGGGACAACAGCAACATGAGACCCTGACAGGAGAGCTGTCATTTCCCCTTTGGGAAGCAGGATGCTTGCGGCCCCCAGGCTGCGTGCCAATCCCCCTTGCTGCCTGGCTTCTGTTCACTGCTGGCTAGCGCTTCTGCAGCAGGTGAGCGTCTTGCCTAGAAACCGGGCGCTTGCCGTCCCTTGCTGGGAGCTCATGGCCCCACACACGTCCCTAGAGGGTGATGGCAACTTGGCTGAGAGCCACCAGGTGAGCTGTAGTTCTCCATGCGGAGAGGCCTGCCGCGGGTTTCGAGAATCCTGAGTCAGGGCTGTGCTTCAAGCGGAGGGTGAGTTCCGAGGCTGGAGGAGGCTCGGAGTCACACTGGTTCCCAAGGGGGAACACTCATTGCCAAAAGTCTCTCCCGTGGCTCCAGTGCCCCCTTCCTGGGCCAGGGGCCCTTGGAAACCCCTCTGAATGGAAAGCCCAGCTCATCATCTGCCGGCCTCTCCTGCTGGCAGCGCTCGCGTTCGGCAGCCTTCAAACTGCTTCAGGAAGGCAGTTCCTTGGAGTCGGAGACTGGCAGGCTGGGCAGCCTGAGGGTGAGGCGTGCAGCTGCGTGAGGAAAGCCCTGGGCTTAGCATTCACCCTGGGACATCGTGCCTGGGTTCTGGGTACCTCGGAGAGAACCTCCACTCACTCTCCAAGCTGAGATCAACAGGCAGGAGTTCCCTGAGCAGCGCTAAACCACAGCCCCTCCCAGGCTGTCCCAAGACGTCCGTGCGGCCTACTCCCACTTCAGCCATACAACACATGCAGACCCTGGGGGGAGCAACGTTCAAGATGGAAGGTCCCACTTGCACGGCCTGTGTGTCTCTTCCACTGCTCAGAAGCTGCTGAGGCACAGGCTGAGTGTCCACATTCACCCTGAGGCCTGAAGGCCAAACGGTCATTACCCCAGGGCGAAGTGGGTTGGATGTGGCTCCTTGGCGGCTCGCCCAGCAGCCCTGCTGCTGGCCTTGCCTTCGCTGCTGGCAAACCTCTGGGAGGAAAAAGAGCGTCTCTGGCAAGAATCAAAAAGTGCTTGCCATCCCCTGGCTAGGAGCGCCTCCTACACCCCTCTTTGTGCGGCGAGCACACACATCAAATACTACCCTCCAAGGAAGCTGCAGCTTTCCAGCCAGAAAGGCCTGCAGCCCTTGCCGTGAAACCACAGTCAACAGGCTGTTGGACTGGGCCAAGTGCCTTGTAGGAGGCCTTGGACACGCAGGGCTGCACTGTTTTCCGTTGGGGCACACCGTTGGGGAGAAGGCTCTGGCCTAGCCATCAGCGCACACCCTCCTAGCCAGAGGCCCTTGGGATCCACTGGGTGGGCAGGCTGAAGGCGCGAGCAGGGCTTTGGTGCTTGCAGAGTCAATTTGGGCCCTGCTTTGGAAGGGTTTCAGGGACCCAGTTCTAGGGAGGCTTAGCTTCCCTTCTGTGGCACACCCAGGTCAGGTAGCCCAGCTGCCACCCTAAAGGCTCCCTGCTTTGCCCTCACCCTGGGGTCTCCCACGTGGGTTCTGTCTCCCCAAGCACAACCTCAATGTGGATCCAGTCTGGACAGAAAAGCACACAATATCCCAGAGCACTCCAGGGCCTCAGCGGCTCAAAGGGGCATCAAGGCCTACCTAGGGGGCCTCTCTTCCCTAGGCCATACCCAGCCTGCACACTCTCTGTGGAGCAAGCTTCATTCCTGGAAGGGCCCAGCGGGTGGGCATGAGGGTCTCTTCGGGGCTCGGAACGTGCGGATAACAGAGGCTGTGGGACAACAGCAACATGAGACCCTGACAGGAGAGCTGTCGTTTCCCCTTTGGGAAGCAGGATGCTTGCGGCCCCCAGGCTGTGTGCCAATCCCCCTTGCTGCCTGGCTTCTGTTCACTGCTGGCTAGCGCTTCTGCAGCAGGTGAGCGTCTTGCCTAGAAACCAGGCGCTTGCCGTCCCTTGCTGGGAGCTCATGGCCCCACACACGTCCCTAGAGGGTGATGGCAACTTGGCTGAGAGCCACCAGGTGAGCTGTAGTTCTCCATGCGGAGAGGCCTGCCGCGGGTTTCGAGAATCCTGAGTCAGGGCTGTGCTTCAAGCGGAGGGTGAGTTCCGAGGCTGGAGGAGGCTCGGAGTCACACTGGTTCCCAAGGGGGAACACTCATTGCCAAAAGTCTCTCCCGTGGCTCCAGTGCCCCCTTCCTGGGCCAGGGGCTCTTGGAAACCCCTCTGAATGGAAAGCCCAGCTCATCATCTGCCGGCCTCTCCTGCTGGCAGCGCTCGCGTTCGGCAGCCTTCAAACTGCTTCAGGAAGGCAGTTCCTTGGAGTCAGAGACTGGCAGGCTGGGCAGCCTGAGGGTGAGGCGTGCAGCTGCGTGAGGAAAGCCCTGGGCTTAGCATTCACCCTGGGATGTCGTGCCTGGGTTCTGGGTACCTCGGAGAGAACCTCCACTCACTCTCCAAGCTGAGATCAACAGGCAGGAGTTCCCTGAGCAGCGCTAAACCACAGCCCCTCCCAGGCTGTCCCAAGACGTCCGTGCGGCCTACTCCCACTTCAGCCATACAACACATGCAGACCCTGGGGGGAGCAACGTTCAAGATGGAAGGTCCCACTTGCACGGCCTGTGTGTCTCTTCCACTGCTCAGAAGCTGCTGAGGCACAGGCTGAGTGTCCACATTCACCCTGAGGCCTGAAGGCCAAACGGTCATTACCCCAGGGCGAAGTGGGTTGGATGTGGCTCCTTGGCGGCTCGCCCAGCAGCCCTGCTGCTGGCCTTGCCTTCGCTGCTGGCAAACCTCTGGGAGGAAAAAGAGCGTCTCTGGCAAGAATCAAAAAGTGCTTGCCATCCCCTGGCTAGGAGCGCCTCCTACACCCCTCTTTGTGCGGCGAGCACACACATCAACTACTACCCTCCAAGGAAGCTGCAGCTTTCCAGCCAGAAAGGCCTGCAGCCCTTGCCGTGAAACCACAGTCAACAGGCTGTTGGACTGGGCCAAGTGCCTTGTAGGAGGCCTTGGACGCGCAGGGCTGCACTGTTTTCCGTTGGGGCACACCGTTGGGGAGAAGGCTCTGGCCTAGCCATCAGCGCACACCCTCCTAGCCAGAGGCCCTTGGGATCCACTGGGTGGGCAGGCTGAAGGCGCGAGCAGGGCTTTGGTGCTTGCAGAGTCAATTTGGGCCCTGCTTTGGAAGGGTTTCAGGGACCCAGTTCTAGGGAGGCTTAGCTTCCCTGCTGTGGCACACCCAGGTCAGGTAGCCCAGCTGCCACCCTAAAGGCTCCCTGCTTTGCCCTCACCCTGGCGTCTCCCACGTGGGTTCTGTCTCCCGAAGCACAACCCCAATGTGGATCCAGTCTGGACAGAAAAGCACACGATATCCCAGAGCACTCCAGGGCCTCAGCGGCTCAAAGGGGCATCAAGGCCTACCTAGGGGGCCTCTCTTCCCTAGGCCATACCCAGCCTGCACACTCTCTGTGGAGCAAGCTTCATTCCTGGAAGGGCCCAGGGGGTGGGCATGAGGGTCTCTTCGGGGCTCGGAACGTGCGGATAACAGAGGCTGTGGGACAACAGCAACATGAGACCCTGACAGGAGAGCTGTCATTTCCCCTTTGGGAAGCAGGATGCTTGCGGCCCCCAGGCTGCGTGCCAATCCCCCTTGCTGCCTGGCTTCTGTTCACTGCTGGCTAGCGCTTCTGCAGCAGGTGAGCGTCTTGCCTAGAAACCGGGCGCTTGCCGTCCCTTGCTGGGAGCTCATGGCCCCACACACGTCCCTAGAGGGTGATGGCAACTTGGCTGAGAGCCACCAGGTGAGCTGTAGTTCTCCATGCGGAGAGGCCTGCCGCGGGTTTCGAGAATCCTGAGTCAGGGCTGTGCTTCAAGCGGAGGGTGAGTTCCGAGGCTGGAGGAGGCTCGGAGTCACACTGGTTCCCAAGGGGGAACACTCATTGCCAAAAGTCTCTCCCGTGGCTCCAGTGCCCCCTTCCTGGGCCAGGGGCCCTTGGAAACCCCTCTGAATGGAAAGCCCAGCTCATCATCTGCCGGCCTCTCCTGCTGGCAGCGCTCGCGTTCGGCAGCCTTCAAACTGCTTCAGGAAGGCAGTTCCTTGGAGTCGGAGACTGGCAGGCTGGGCAGCCTGAGGGTGAGGCGTGCAGCTGCGTGAGGAAAGCCCTGGGCTTAGCATTCACCCTGGGACATCGTGCCTGGGTTCTGGGTACCTCGGAGAGAACCTCCACTCACTCTCCAAGCTGAGATCAACAGGCAGGAGTTCCCTGAGCAGCGCTAAACCACAGCCCCTCCCAGGCTGTCCCAAGACGTCCGTGCGGCCTACTCCCACTTCAGCCATACAACACATGCAGACCCTGGGGGAGCAACGTTCAAGATGGAAGGTCCCACTTGCACGGCCTGTGTGTCTCTTCCACTGCTCAGAAGCTGCTGAGGCACAGGCTGAGTGTCCACATTCACCCTGAGGCCTGAAGGCCAAACGGTCATTACCCCAGGGCGAAGTGGGTTGGATGTGGCTCCTTGGCGGCTCGCCCAGCAGCCCTGCTGCTGGCCTTGCCTTCGCTGCTGGCAAACCTCTGGGAGGAAAAAGAGCGTCTCTGGCAAGAATCAAAAAGTGCTTGCCATCCCCTGGCTAGGAGCGCCTCCTACACCCCTCTTTGTGCGGCGAGCACACACATCAACTACTACCCTCCAAGGAAGCTGCAGCTTTCCAGCCAGAAAGGCCTGCAGCCCTTGCCGTGAAACCACAGTCAACAGGCTGTTGGACTGGGCCAAGTGCCTTGTAGGAGGCCTTGGACGCGCAGGGCTGCACTGTTTTCCGTTGGGGCACACCGTTGGGGAGAAGGCTCTGGCCTAGCCATCAGCGCACACCCTCCTAGCCAGAGGCCCTTGGGATCCACTGGGTGGGCAGGCTGAAGGCGCGAGCAGGGCTTTGGTGCTTGCAGAGTCAATTTGGGCCCTGCTTTGGAAGGGTTTCAGGGACCCAGTTCTAGGGAGGCTTAGCTTCCCTGCTGTGGCACACCCAGGTCAGGTAGCCCAGCTGCCACCCTAAAGGCTCCCTGCTTTGCCCTCACCCTGGCGTCTCCCACGTGGGTTCTGTCTCCCGAAGCACAACCCCAATGTGGATCCAGTCTGGACAGAAAAGCACACGATATCCCAGAGCACTCCAGGGCCTCAGCGGCTCAAAGGGGCATCAAGGCCTACCTAGGGGGCCTCTCTTCCCTAGGCCATACCCAGCCTGCACACTCTCTGTGGAGCAAGCTTCATTCCTGGAAGGGCCCAGGGGGTGGGCATGAGGGTCTCTTCGGGGCTCGGAACGTGCGGATAACAGAGGCTGTGGGACAACAGCAACATGAGACCCTGACAGGAGAGCTGTCATTTCCCCTTTGGGAAGCAGGATGCTTGCGGCCCCCAGGCTGCGTGCCAATCCCCCTTGCTGCCTGGCTTCTGTTCACTGCTGGCTAGCGCTTCTGCAGCAGGTGAGCGTCTTGCCTAGAAACCGGGCGCTTGCCGTCCCTTGCTGGGAGCTCATGGCCCCACACACGTCCCTAGAGGGTGATGGCAACTTGGCTGAGAGCCACCAGGTGAGCTGTAGTTCTCCATGCGGAGAGGCCTGCCGCGGGTTTCGAGAATCCTGAGTCAGGGCTGTGCTTCAAGCGGAGGGTGAGTTCCGAGGCTGGAGGAGGCTCGGAGTCACACTGGTTCCCAAGGGGGAACACTCATTGCCAAAAGTCTCTCCCGTGGCTCCAGTGCCCCCTTCCTGGGCCAGGGGCCCTTGGAAACCCCTCTGAATGGAAAGCCCAGCTCATCATCTGCCGGCCTCTCCTGCTGGCAGCGCTCGCGTTCGGCAGCCTTCAAACTGCTTCAGGAAGGCAGTTCCTTGGAGTCGGAGACTGGCAGGCTGGGCAGCCTGAGGGTGAGGCGTGCAGCTGCGTGAGGAAAGCCCTGGGCTTAGCATTCACCCTGGGACATCGTGCCTGGGTTCTGGGTACCTCGGAGAGAACCTCCACTCACTCTCCAAGCTGAGATCAACAGGCAGGAGTTCCCTGAGCAGCGCTAAACCACAGCCCCTCCCAGGCTGTCCCAAGACGTCCGTGCGGCCTACTCCCACTTCAGCCATACAACACATGCAGACCCTGGGGGAGCAACGTTCAAGATGGAAGGTCCCACTTGCACGGCCTGTGTGTCTCTTCCACTGCTCAGAAGCTGCTGAGGCACAGGCTGAGTGTCCACATTCACCCTGAGGCCTGAAGGCCAAACGGTCATTACCCCAGGGCGAAGTGGGTTGGATGTGGCTCCTTGGCGGCTCGCCCAGCAGCCCTGCTGCTGGCCTTGCCTTCGCTGCTGGCAAACCTCTGGGAGGAAAAAGAGCGTCTCTGGCAAGAATCAAAAAGTGCTTGCCATCCCCTGGCTAGGAGCGCCTCCTACACCCCTCTTTGTGCGGCGAGCACACACATCAACTACTACCCTCCAAGGAAGCTGCAGCTTTCCAGCCAGAAAGGCCTGCAGCCCTTGCCGTGAAACCACAGTCAACAGGCTGTTGGACTGGGCCAAGTGCCTTGTAGGAGGCCTTGGACGCGCAGGGCTGCACTGTTTTCCGTTGGGGCACACCGTTGGGGAGAAGGCTCTGGCCTAGCCATCAGCGCACACCCTCCTAGCCAGAGGCCCTTGGGATCCACTGGGTGGGCAGGCTGAAGGCGCGAGCAGGGCTTTGGTGCTTGCAGAGTCAATTTGGGCCCTGCTTTGGAAGGGTTTCAGGGACCCAGTTCTAGGGAGGCTTAGCTTCCCTGCTGTGGCACACCCAGGTCAGGTAGCCCAGCTGCCACCCTAAAGACTCCCTGCTTTGCCCTCACCCTGGCGTCTCCCACGTGGGTTCTGTCTCCCGAAGCACAACCCCAATGTGGATCCAGTCTGGACAGAAAAGCACACGATATCCCAGAGCACTCCAGGGCCTCAGCGGCTCAAAGGGGCATCAAGGCCTACCTAGGGGGCCTCTCTTCCCTAGGCCATACCCAGCCTGCACACTCTCTGTGGAGCAAGCTTCATTCCTGGAAGGGCCCAGGGGGTGGGCATGAGGGTCTCTTCGGGGCTCGGAACGTGCGGATAACAGAGGCTGTGGGACAACAGCAACATGAGACCCTGACAGGAGAGCTGTCATTTCCCCTTTGGGAAGCAGGATGCTTGCGGCCCCCAGGCTGCGTGCCAATCCCCCTTGCTGCCTGGCTTCTGTTCACTGCTGGCTAGCGCTTCTGCAGCAGGTGAGCGTCTTGCCTAGAAACCGGGCGCTTGCCGTCCCTTGCTGGGAGCTCATGGCCCCACACACGTCCCTAGAGGGTGATGGCAACTTGGCTGAGAGCCACCAGGTGAGCTGTAGTTCTCCATGCGGAGAGGCCTGCCGCGGGTTTCGAGAATCCTGAGTCAGGGCTGTGCTTCAAGCGGAGGGTGAGTTCCGAGGCTGGAGGAGGCTCGGAGTCACACTGGTTCCCAAGGGGGAACACTCATTGCCAAAAGTCTCTCCCGTGGCTCCAGTGCCCCCTTCCTGGGCCAGGGGCCCTTGGAAACCCCTCTGAATGGAAAGCCCAGCTCATCATCTGCCGGCCTCTCCTGCTGGCAGCGCTCGCGTTCGGCAGCCTTCAAACTGCTTCAGGAAGGCAGTTCCTTGGAGTCGGAGACTGGCAGGCTGGGCAGCCTGAGGGTGAGGCGTGCAGCTGCGTGAGGAGAGCCCTGGGCTTAGCATTCACCCTGGGACATCGTGCCTGGGTTCTGGGTACCTCGGAGAGAACCTCCACTCACTCTCCAAGCTGAGATCAACAGGCAGGAGTTCCCTGAGCAGCGCTAAACCACAGCCCCTCCCAGGCTGTCCCAAGACGTCCGTGCGGCCTACTCCCACTTCAGCCATACAACACATGCAGACCCTGGGGGGAGCAACGTTCAAGATGGAAGGTCCCACTTGCACGGCCTGTGTGTCTCTTCCACTGCTCAGAAGCTGCTGAGGCACAGGCTGAGTGTCCACATTCACCCTGAGGCCTGAAGGCCAAACGGTCATTACCCCAGGGCGAAGTGGGTTGGATGTGGCTCCTTGGCGGCTCGCCCAGCAGCCCTGCTGCTGGCCTTGCCTTCGCTGCTGGCAAACCTCTGGGAGGAAAAAGAGCGTCTCTGGCAAGAATCAAAAAGTGCTTGCCATCCCCTGGCTAGGAGCGCCTCCTACACCCCTCTTTGTGCGGCGAGCACACACATCAAATACTACCCTCCAAGGAAGCTGCAGCTTTCCAGCCAGAAAGGCCTGCAGCCCTTGCCGTGAAACCACAGTCAACAGGCTGTTGGACTGGGCCAAGTGCCTTGTAGGAGGCCTTGGACACGCAGGGCTGCACTGTTTTCCGTTGGGGCACACCGTTGGGGAGAAGGCTCTGGCCTAGCCATCAGCGCACACCCTCCTAGCCAGAGGCCCTTGGGATCCACTGGGTGGGCAGGCTGAAGGCGCGAGCAGGGCTTTGGTGCTTGCAGAGTCAATTTGGGCCCTGCTTTGGAAGGGTTTCAGGGACCCAGTTCTAGGGAGGCTTAGCTTCCCTTCTGTGGCACACCCAGGTCAGGTAGCCCAGCTGCCACCCTAAAGGCTCCCTGCTTTGCCCTCACCCTGGGGTCTCCCACGTGGGTTCTGTCTCCCCAAGCACAACCTCAATGTGGATCCAGTCTGGACAGAAAAGCACACAATATCCCAGAGCACTCCAGGGCCTCAGCGGCTCAAAGGGGCATCAAGGCCTACCTAGGGGGCCTCTCTTCCCTAGGCCATACCCAGCCTGCACACTCTCTGTGGAGCAAGCTTCATTCCTGGAAGGGCCCAGGGGGTGGGCATGAGGGTCTCTTCGGGGCTCGGAACGTGCGGATAACAGAGGCTGTGGGACAACAGCAACATGAGACCCTGACAGGAGAGCTGTCGTTTCCCCTTTGGGAAGCAGGATGCTTGCGGCCCCCAGGCTGTGTGCCAATCCCCCTTGCTGCCTGGCTTCTGTTCACTGCTGGCTAGCGCTTCTGCAGCAGGTGAGCGTCTTGCCTAGAAACCAGGCGCTTGCCGTCCCTTGCTGGGAGCTCATGGCCCCACACACGTCCCTAGAGGGTGATGGCAACTTGGCTGAGAGCCACCAGGTGAGCTGTAGTTCTCCATGCGGAGAGGCCTGCCGCGGGTTTCGAGAATCCTGAGTCAGGGCTGTGCTTCAAGCGGAGGGTGAGTTCCGAGGCTGGAGGAGGCTCGGAGTCACACTGGTTCCCAAGGGGGAACACTCATTGCCAAAAGTCTCTCCCGTGGCTCCAGTGCCCCCTTCCTGGGCCAGGGGCTCTTGGAAACCCCTCTGAATGGAAAGCCCAGCTCATCATCTGCCGGCCTCTCCTGCTGGCAGCGCTCGCGTTCGGCAGCCTTCAAACTGCTTCAGGAAGGCAGTTCCTTGGAGTCAGAGACTGGCAGGCTGGGCAGCCTGAGGGTGAGGCGTGCAGCTGCGTGAGGAAAGCCCTGGGCTTAGCATTCACCCTGGGATGTCGTGCCTGGGTTCTGGGTACCTCGGAGAGAACCTCCACTCACTCTCCAAGCTGAGATCAACAGGCAGGAGTTCCCTGAGCAGCGCTAAACCACAGCCCCTCCCAGGCTGTCCCAAGACGTCCGTGCGGCCTACTCCCACTTCAGCCATACAACACATGCAGACCCTGGGGGGAGCAACGTTCAAGATGGAAGGTCCCACTTGCACGGCCTGTGTGTCTCTTCCACTGCTCAGAAGCTGCTGAGGCACAGGCTGAGTGTCCACATTCACCCTGAGGCCTGAAGGCCAAACGGTCATTACCCCAGGGCGAAGTGGGTTGGATGTGGCTCCTTGGCGGCTCGCCCAGCAGCCCTGCTGCTGGCCTTGCCTTCGCTGCTGGCAAACCTCTGGGAGGAAAAAGAGCGTCTCTGGCAAGAATCAAAAAGTGCTTGCCATCCCCTGGCTAGGAGCGCCTCCTACACCCCTCTTTGTGCGGCGAGCACACACATCAACTACTACCCTCCAAGGAAGCTGCAGCTTTCCAGCCAGAAAGGCCTGCAGCCCTTGCCGTGAAACCACAGTCAACAGGCTGTTGGACTGGGCCAAGTGCCTTGTAGGAGGCCTTGGACGCGCAGGGCTGCACTGTTTTCCGTTGGGGCACACCGTTGGGGAGAAGGCTCTGGCCTAGCCATCAGCGCACACCCTCCTAGCCAGAGGCCCTTGGGATCCACTGGGTGGGCAGGCTGAAGGCGCGAGCAGGGCTTTGGTGCTTGCAGAGTCAATTTGGGCCCTGCTTTGGAAGGGTTTCAGGGACCCAGTTCTAGGGAGGCTTAGCTTCCCTGCTGTGGCACACCCAGGTCAGGTAGCCCAGCTGCCACCCTAAAGGCTCCCTGCTTTGCCCTCACCCTGGCGTCTCCCACGTGGGTTCTGTCTCCCGAAGCACAACCCCAATGTGGATCCAGTCTGGACAGAAAAGCACACGATATCCCAGAGCACTCCAGGGCCTCAGCGGCTCAAAGGGGCATCAAGGCCTACCTAGGGGGCCTCTCTTCCCTAGGCCATACCCAGCCTGCACACTCTCTGTGGAGCAAGCTTCATTCCTGGAAGGGCCCAGGGGGTGGGCATGAGGGTCTCTTCGGGGCTCGGAACGTGCGGATAACAGAGGCTGTGGGACAACAGCAACATGAGACCCTGACAGGAGAGCTGTCATTTCCCCTTTGGGAAGCAGGATGCTTGCGGCCCCCAGGCTGCGTGCCAATCCCCCTTGCTGCCTGGCTTCTGTTCACTGCTGGCTAGCACTTCTGCAGCAGGTGAGCGTCTTGCCTAGAAACCGGGCGCTTGCCGTCCCTTGCTGGGAGCTCATGGCCCCACACACGTCCCTAGAGGGTGATGGCAACTTGGCTGAGAGCCACCAGGTGAGCTGTAGTTCTCCATGCGGAGAGGCCTGCCGCGGGTTTCGAGAATCCTGAGTCAGGGCTGTGCTTCAAGCGGAGGGTGAGTTCCGAGGCTGGAGGAGGCTCGGAGTCACACTGGTTCCCAAGGGGGAACACTCATTGCCAAAAGTCTCTCCCGTGGCTCCAGTGCCCCCTTCCTGGGCCAGGGGCCCTTGGAAACCCCTCTGAATGGAAAGCCCAGCTCATCATCTGCCGGCCTCTCCTGCTGGCAGCGCTCGCGTTCGGCAGCCTTCAAACTGCTTCAGGAAGGCAGTTCCTTGGAGTCGGAGACTGGCAGGCTGGGCAGCCTGAGGGTGAGGCGTGCAGCTGCGTGAGGAAAGCCCTGGGCTTAGCATTCACCCTGGGACATCGTGCCTGGGTTCTGGGTACCTCGGAGAGAACCTCCACTCACTCTCCAAGCTGAGATCAACAGGCAGGAGTTCCCTGAGCAGCGCTAAACCACAGCCCCTCCCAGGCTGTCCCAAGACGTCCGTGCGGCCTACTCCCACTTCAGCCATACAACACATGCAGACCCTGGGGGAGCAACGTTCAAGATGGAAGGTCCCACTTGCACGGCCTGTGTGTCTCTTCCACTGCTCAGAAGCTGCTGAGGCACAGGCTGAGTGTCCACATTCACCCTGAGGCCTGAAGGCCAAACGGTCATTACCCCAGGGCGAAGTGGGTTGGATGTGGCTCCTTGGCGGCTCGCCCAGCAGCCCTGCTGCTGGCCTTGCCTTCGCTGCTGGCAAACCTCTGGGAGGAAAAAGAGCGTCTCTGGCAAGAATCAAAAAGTGCTTGCCATCCCCTGGCTAGGAGCGCCTCCTACACCCCTCTTTGTGCGGCGAGCACACACATCAACTACTACCCTCCAAGGAAGCTGCAGCTTTCCAGCCAGAAAGGCCTGCAGCCCTTGCCGTGAAACCACAGTCAACAGGCTGTTGGACTGGGCCAAGTGCCTTGTAGGAGGCCTTGGACGCGCAGGGCTGCACTGTTTTCCGTTGGGGCACACCGTTGGGGAGAAGGCTCTGGCCTAGCCATCAGCGCACACCCTCCTAGCCAGAGGCCCTTGGGATCCACTGGGTGGGCAGGCTGAAGGCGCGAGCAGGGCTTTGGTGCTTGCAGAGTCAATTTGGGCCCTGCTTTGGAAGGGTTTCAGGGACCCAGTTCTAGGGAGGCTTAGCTTCCCTGCTGTGGCACACCCAGGTCAGGTAGCCCAGCTGCCACCCTAAAGGCTCCCTGCTTTGCCCTCACCCTGGCGTCTCCCACGTGGGTTCTGTCTCCCGAAGCACAACCCCAATGTGGATCCAGTCTGGACAGAAAAGCACACGATATCCCAGAGCACTCCAGGGCCTCAGCGGCTCAAAGGGGCATCAAGGCCTACCTAGGGGGCCTCTCTTCCCTAGGCCATACCCAGCCTGCACACTCTCTGTGGAGCAAGCTTCATTCCTGGAAGGGCCCAGGGGGTGGGCATGAGGGTCTCTTCGGGGCTCGGAACGTGCGGATAACAGAGGCTGTGGGACAACAGCAACATGAGACCCTGACAGGAGAGCTGTCATTTCCCCTTTGGGAAGCAGGATGCTTGCGGCCCCCAGGCTGCGTGCCAATCCCCCTTGCTGCCTGGCTTCTGTTCACTGCTGGCTAGCGCTTCTGCAGCAGGTGAGCGTCTTGCCTAGAAACCGGGCGCTTGCCGTCCCTTGCTGGGAGCTCATGGCCCCACACACGTCCCTAGAGGGTGATGGCAACTTGGCTGAGAGCCACCAGGTGAGCTGTAGTTCTCCATGCGGAGAGGCCTGCCGCGGGTTTCGAGAATCCTGAGTCAGGGCTGTGCTTCAAGCGGAGGGTGAGTTCCGAGGCTGGAGGAGGCTCGGAGTCACACTGGTTCCCAAGGGGGAACACTCATTGCCAAAAGTCTCTCCCGTGGCTCCAGTGCCCCCTTCCTGGGCCAGGGGCCCTTGGAAACCCCTCTGAATGGAAAGCCCAGCTCATCATCTGCCGGCCTCTCCTGCTGGCAGCGCTCGCGTTCGGCAGCCTTCAAACTGCTTCAGGAAGGCAGTTCCTTGGAGTCGGAGACTGGCAGGCTGGGCAGCCTGAGGGTGAGGCGTGCAGCTGCGTGAGGAAAGCCCTGGGCTTAGCATTCACCCTGGGACATCGTGCCTGGGTTCTGGGTACCTCGGAGAGAACCTCCACTCACTCTCCAAGCTGAGATCAACAGGCAGGAGTTCCCTGAGCAGCGCTAAACCACAGCCCCTCCCAGGCTGTCCCAAGACGTCCGTGCGGCCTACTCCCACTTCAGCCATACAACACATGCAGACCCTGGGGGAGCAACGTTCAAGATGGAAGGTCCCACTTGCACGGCCTGTGTGTCTCTTCCACTGCTCAGAAGCTGCTGAGGCACAGGCTGAGTGTCCACATTCACCCTGAGGCCTGAAGGCCAAACGGTCATTACCCCAGGGCGAAGTGGGTTGGATGTGGCTCCTTGGCGGCTCGCCCAGCAGCCCTGCTGCTGGCCTTGCCTTCGCTGCTGGCAAACCTCTGGGAGGAAAAAGAGCGTCTCTGGCAAGAATCAAAAAGTGCTTGCCATCCCCTGGCTAGGAGCGCCTCCTACACCCCTCTTTGTGCGGCGAGCACACACATCAACTACTACCCTCCAAGGAAGCTGCAGCTTTCCAGCCAGAAAGGCCTGCAGCCCTTGCCGTGAAACCACAGTCAACAGGCTGTTGGACTGGGCCAAGTGCCTTGTAGGAGGCCTTGGACGCGCAGGGCTGCACTGTTTTCCGTTGGGGCACACCGTTGGGGAGAAGGCTCTGGCCTAGCCATCAGCGCACACCCTCCTAGCCAGAGGCCCTTGGGATCCACTGGGTGGGCAGGCTGAAGGCGCGAGCAGGGCTTTGGTGCTTGCAGAGTCAATTTGGGCCCTGCTTTGGAAGGGTTTCAGGGACCCAGTTCTAGGGAGGCTTAGCTTCCCTGCTGTGGCACACCCAGGTCAGGTAGCCCAGCTGCCACCCTAAAGGCTCCCTGCTTTGCCCTCACCCTGGGGTCTCCCACGTGGGTTCTGTCTCCCGAAGCACAACCCCAATGTGGATCCAGTCTGGACAGAAAAGCACACGATATCCCAGAGCACTCCAGGGCCTCAGCGGCTCAAAGGGGCATCAAGGCCTACCTAGGGGGCCTCTCTTCCCTAGGCCATACCCAGCCTGCACACTCTCTGTGGAGCAAGCTTCATTCCTGGAAGGGCCCAGGGGGTGGGCATGAGGGTCTCTTCGGGGCTCGGAACGTGCGGATAACAGAGGCTGTGGGACAACAGCAACATGAGACCCTGACAGGAGAGCTGTCATTTCCCCTTTGGGAAGCAGGATGCTTGCGGCCCCCAGGCTGCGTGCCAATCCCCCTTGCTGCCTGGCTTCTGTTCACTGCTGGCTAGCGCTTCTGCAGCAGGTGAGCGTCTTGCCTAGAAACCGGGCGCTTGCCGTCCCTTGCTGGGAGCTCATGGCCCCACACACGTCCCTAGAGGGTGATGGCAACTTGGCTGAGAGCCACCAGGTGAGCTGTAGTTCTCCATGCGGAGAGGCCTGCCGCGGGTTTCGAGAATCCTGAGTCAGGGCTGTGCTTCAAGCGGAGGGTGAGTTCCGAGGCTGGAGGAGGCTCGGAGTCACACTGGTTCCCAAGGGGGAACACTCATTGCCAAAAGTCTCTCCCGTGGCTCCAGTGCCCCCTTCCTGGGCCAGGGGCCCTTGGAAACCCCTCTGAATGGAAAGCCCAGCTCATCATCTGCCGGCCTCTCCTGCTGGCAGCGCTCGCGTTCGGCAGCCTTCAAACTGCTTCAGGAAGGCAGTTCCTTGGAGTCGGAGACTGGCAGGCTGGGCAGCCTGAGGGTGAGGCGTGCAGCTGCGTGAGGAAAGCCCTGGGCTTAGCATTCACCCTGGGACATCGTGCCTGGGTTCTGGGTACCTCGGAGAGAACCTCCACTCACTCTCCAAGCTGAGATCAACAGGCAGGAGTTCCCTGAGCAGCGCTAAACCACAGCCCCTCCCAGGCTGTCCCAAGACGTCCGTGCAGCCTACTCCCACTTCAGCCATACAACACATGCAGACCCTGGGGGGAGCAACGTTCAAGATGGAAGGTCCCACTTGCACGGCCTGTGTGTCTCTTCCACTGCTCAGAAGCTGCTGAGGCACAGGCTGAGTGTCCACATTCACCCTGAGGCCTGAAGGCCAAACGGTCATTACCCCAGGGCGAAGTGGGTTGGATGTGGCTCCTTGGCGGCTCGCCCAGCAGCCCTGCTGCTGGCCTTGCCTTCGCTGCTGGCAAACCTCTGGGAGGAAAAAGAGCGTCTCTGGCAAGAATCAAAAAGTGCTTGCCATCCCCTGGCTAGGAGCGCCTCCTACACCCCTCTTTGTGCGGCGAGCACACACATCAACTACTACCCTCCAAGGAAGCTGCAGCTTTCCAGCCAGAAAGGCCTGCAGCCCTTGCCGTGAAACCACAGTCAACAGGCTGTTGGACTGGGCCAAGTGCCTTGTAGGAGGCCTTGGACGCGCAGGGCTGCACTGTTTTCCGTTGGGGCACACCGTTGGGGAGAAGGCTCTGGCCTAGCCATCAGCGCACACCCTCCTAGCCAGAGGCCCTTGGGATCCACTGGGTGGGCAGGCTGAAGGCGCGAGCAGGGCTTTGGTGCTTGCAGAGTCAATTTGGGCCCTGCTTTGGAAGGGTTTCAGGGACCCAGTTCTAGGGAGGCTTAGCTTCCCTGCTGTGGCACACCCAGGTCAGGTAGCCCAGCTGCCACCCTAAAGGCTCCCTGCTTTGCCCTCACCCTGGGGTCTCCCACGTGGGTTCTGTCTCCCCAAGCACAACCTCAATGTGGATCCAGTCTGGACAGAAAAGCACACAATATCCCAGAGCACTCCAGGGCCTCAGCGGCTCAAAGGGGCATCAAGGCCTACCTAGGGGGCCTCTCTTCCCTAGGCCATACCCAGCCTGCACACTCTCTGTGGAGCAAGCTTCATTCCTGGAAGGGCCCAGGGGGTGGGCATGAGGGTCTCTTCGGGGCTCGGAACGTGCGGATAACAGAGGCTGTGGGACAACAGCAACATGAGACCCTGACAGGAGAGCTGTCGTTTCCCCTTTCGGAAGCAGGATGCTTGCGGCCCCCAGGCTGTGTGCCAATCCCCCTTGCTGCCTGGCTTCTGTTCACTGCTGGCTAGCGCTTCTGCAGCAGGTGAGCGTCTTGCCTAGAAACCAGGCGCTTGCTGTCCCTTGCTGGGAGCTCATGGCCCCACACACGTCCCTAGAGGGTGATGGCAACTTGGCTGAGAGCCACCAGGTGAGCTGTAGTTCTCCATGCGGAGAGGCCTGCCGCGGGTTTCGAGAATCCTGAGTCAGGGCTGTGCTTCAAGCGGAGGGTGAGTTCCGAGGCTGGAGGAGGCTCGGAGTCACACTGGTTCCCAAGGGGGAACACTCATTGCCAAAAGTCTCTCCCGTGGCTCCAGTGCCCCCTTCCTGGGCCAGGGGCTCTTGGAAACCCCTCTGAATGGAAAGCCCAGCTCATCATCTGCCGGCCTCTCCTGCTGGCAGCGCTCGCGTTCGGCAGCCTTCAAACTGCTTCAGGAAGGCAGTTCCTTGGAGTCAGAGACTGGCAGGCTGGGCAGCCTGAGGGTGAGGCGTGCAGCTGCGTGAGGAAAGCCCTGGGCTTAGCATTCACCCTGGGATGTCGTGCCTGGGTTCTGGGTACCTCGGAGAGAACCTCCACTCACTCTCCAAGCTGAGATCAACAGGCAGGAGTTCCCTGAGCAGCGCTAAACCACAGCCCCTCCCAGGCTGTCCCAAGACGTCCGTGCGGCCTACTCCCACTTCAGCCATACAACACATGCAGACCCTGGGGGGAGCAACGTTCAAGATGGAAGGTCCCACTTGCACGGCCTGTGTGTCTCTTCCACTGCTCAGAAGCTGCTGAGGCACAGGCTGAGTGTCCACATTCACCCTGAGGCCTGAAGGCCAAACGGTCATTACCCCAGGGCGAAGTGGGTTGGATGTGGCTCCTTGGTGGCTCGCCCAGCAGCCCTGCTGCTGGCCTTGCCTTCGCTGCTGGCAAACCTCTGGGAGGAAAAAGAGCGTCTCTGGCAAGAATCAAAAAGTGCTTGCCATCCCCTGGCTAGGAGCGCCTCCTACACCCCTCTTTGTGCGGCGAGCACACACATCAACTACTACCCTCCAAGGAAGCTGCAGCTTTCCAGCCAGAAAGGCCTGCAGCCCTTGCCGTGAAACCACAGTCAACAGGCTGTTGGACTGGGCCAAGTGCCTTGTAGGAGGCCTTGGACGCGCAGGGCTGCACTGTTTTCCGTTGGGGCACACCGTTGGGGAGAAGGCTCTGGCCTAGCCATCAGCGCACACCCTCCTAGCCAGAGGCCCTTGGGATCCACTGGGTGGGCAGGCTGAAGGCGCGAGCAGGGCTTTGGTGCTTGCAGAGTCAATTTGGGCCCTGCTTTGGAAGGGTTTCAGGGACCCAGTTCTAGGGAGGCTTAGCTTCCCTGCTGTGGCACACCCAGGTCAGGTAGCCCAGCTGCCACCCTAAAGGCTCCCTGCTTTGCCCTCACCCTGGGGTCTCCCACGTGGGTTCTGTCTCCCGAAGCACAACCCCAATGTGGATCCAGTCTGGACAGAAAAGCACACGATATCCCAGAGCACTCCAGGGCCTCAGCGGCTCAAAGGGGCATCAAGGCCTACCTAGGGGGCCTCTCTTCCCTAGGCCATACCCAGCCTGCACACTCTCTGTGGAGCAAGCTTCATTCCTGGAAGGGCCCAGGGGGTGGGCATGAGGGTCTCTTCGGGGCTCGGAACGTGCGGATAACAGAGGCTGTGGGACAACAGCAACATGAGACCCTGACAGGAGAGCTGTCATTTCCCCTTTGGGAAGCAGGATGCTTGCGGCCCCCAGGCTGCGTGCCAATCCCCCTTGCTGCCTGGCTTCTGTTCACTGCTGGCTAGCGCTTCTGCAGCAGGTGAGCGTCTTGCCTAGAAACCGGGCGCTTGCCGTCCCTTGCTGGGAGCTCATGGCCCCACACACGTCCCTAGAGGGTGATGGCAACTTGGCTGAGAGCCACCAGGTGAGCTGTAGTTCTCCATGCGGAGAGGCCTGCCGCGGGTTTCGAGAATCCTGAGTCAGGGCTGTGCTTCAAGCGGAGGGTGAGTTCCGAGGCTGGAGGAGGCTCGGAGTCACACTGGTTCCCAAGGGGGAACACTCATTGCCAAAAGTCTCTCCCGTGGCTCCAGTGCCCCCTTCCTGGGCCAGGGGCCCTTGGAAACCCCTCTGAATGGAAAGCCCAGCTCATCATCTGCCGGCCTCTCCTGCTGGCAGCGCTCGCGTTCGGCAGCCTTCAAACTGCTTCAGGAAGGCAGTTCCTTGGAGTCGGAGACTGGCAGGCTGGGCAGCCTGAGGGTGAGGCGTGCAGCTGCGTGAGGAAAGCCCTGGGCTTAGCATTCACCCTGGGACATCGTGCCTGGGTTCTGGGTACCTCGGAGAGAACCTCCACTCACTCTCCAAGCTGAGATCAACAGGCAGGAGTTCCCTGAGCAGCGCTAAACCACAGCCCCTCCCAGGCTGTCCCAAGACGTCCGTGCGGCCTACTCCCACTTCAGCCATACAACACATGCAGACCCTGGGGGAGCAACGTTCAAGATGGAAGGTCCCACTTGCACGGCCTGTGTGTCTCTTCCACTGCTCAGAAGCTGCTGAGGCACAGGCTGAGTGTCCACATTCACCCTGAGGCCTGAAGGCCAAACGGTCATTACCCCAGGGCGAAGTGGGTTGGATGTGGCTCCTTGGCGGCTCGCCCAGCAGCCCTGCTGCTGGCCTTGCCTTCGCTGCTGGCAAACCTCTGGGAGGAAAAAGAGCGTCTCTGGCAAGAATCAAAAAGTGCTTGCCATCCCCTGGCTAGGAGCGCCTCCTACACCCCTCTTTGTGCGGCGAGCACACACATCAACTACTACCCTCCAAGGAAGCTGCAGCTTTCCAGCCAGAAAGGCCTGCAGCCCTTGCCGTGAAACCACAGTCAACAGGCTGTTGGACTGGGCCAAGTGCCTTGTAGGAGGCCTTGGACGCGCAGGGCTGCACTGTTTTCCGTTGGGGCACACCGTTGGGGAGAAGGCTCTGGCCTAGCCATCAGCGCACACCCTCCTAGCCAGAGGCCCTTGGGATCCACTGGGTGGGCAGGCTGAAGGCGCGAGCAGGGCTTTGGTGCTTGCAGAGTCAATTTGGGCCCTGCTTTGGAAGGGTTTCAGGGACCCAGTTCTAGGGAGGCTTAGCTTCCCTGCTGTGGCACACCCAGGTCAGGTAGCCCAGCTGCCACCCTAAAGGCTCCCTGCTTTGCCCTCACCCTGGCGTCTCCCACGTGGGTTCTGTCTCCCGAAGCACAACCCCAATGTGGATCCAGTCTGGACAGAAAAGCACACGATATCCCAGAGCACTCCAGGGCCTCAGCGGCTCAAAGGGGCATCAAGGCCTACCTAGGGGGCCTCTCTTCCCTAGGCCATACCCAGCCTGCACACTCTCTGTGGAGCAAGCTTCATTCCTGGAAGGGCCCAGGGGGTGGGCATGAGGGTCTCTTCGGGGCTCGGAACGTGCGGATAACAGAGGCTGTGGGACAACAGCAACATGAGACCCTGACAGGAGAGCTGTCATTTCCCCTTTGGGAAGCAGGATGCTTGCGGCCCCCAGGCTGCGTGCCAATCCCCCTTGCTGCCTGGCTTCTGTTCACTGCTGGCTAGCGCTTCTGCAGCAGGTGAGCGTCTTGCCTAGAAACCGGGCGCTTGCCGTCCCTTGCTGGGAGCTCATGGCCCCACACACGTCCCTAGAGGGTGATGGCAACTTGGCTGAGAGCCACCAGGTGAGCTGTAGTTCTCCATGCGGAGAGGCCTGCCGCGGGTTTCGAGAATCCTGAGTCAGGGCTGTGCTTCAAGCGGAGGGTGAGTTCCGAGGCTGGAGGAGGCTCGGAGTCACACTGGTTCCCAAGGGGGAACACTCATTGCCAAAAGTCTCTCCCGTGGCTCCAGTGCCCCCTTCCTGGGCCAGGGGCCCTTGGAAACCCCTCTGAATGGAAAGCCCAGCTCATCATCTGCCGGCCTCTCCTGCTGGCAGCGCTCGCGTTCGGCAGCCTTCAAACTGCTTCAGGAAGGCAGTTCCTTGGAGTCGGAGACTGGCAGGCTGGGCAGCCTGAGGGTGAGGCGTGCAGCTGCGTGAGGAAAGCCCTGGGCTTAGCATTCACCCTGGGACATCGTGCCTGGGTTCTGGGTACCTCGGAGAGAACCTCCACTCACTCTCCAAGCTGAGATCAACAGGCAGGAGTTCCCTGAGCAGCGCTAAACCACAGCCCCTCCCAGGCTGTCCCAAGACGTCCGTGCGGCCTACTCCCACTTCAGCCATACAACACATGCAGACCCTGGGGGAGCAACGTTCAAGATGGAAGGTCCCACTTGCACGGCCTGTGTGTCTCTTCCACTGCTCAGAAGCTGCTGAGGCACAGGCTGAGTGTCCACATTCACCCTGAGGCCTGAAGGCCAAACGGTCATTACCCCAGGGCGAAGTGGGTTGGATGTGGCTCCTTGGCGGCTCGCCCAGCAGCCCTGCTGCTGGCCTTGCCTTCGCTGCTGGCAAACCTCTGGGAGGAAAAAGAGCGTCTCTGGCAAGAATCAAAAAGTGCTTGCCATCCCCTGGCTAGGAGCGCCTCCTACACCCCTCTTTGTGCGGCGAGCACACACATCAACTACTACCCTCCAAGGAAGCTGCAGCTTTCCAGCCAGAAAGGCCTGCAGCCCTTGCCGTGAAACCACAGTCAACAGGCTGTTGGACTGGGCCAAGTGCCTTGTAGGAGGCCTTGGACGCGCAGGGCTGCACTGTTTTCCGTTGGGGCACACCGTTGGGGAGAAGGCTCTGGCCTAGCCATCAGCGCACACCCTCCTAGCCAGAGGCCCTTGGGATCCACTGGGTGGGCAGGCTGAAGGCGCGAGCAGGGCTTTGGTGCTTGCAGAGTCAATTTGGGCCCTGCTTTGGAAGGGTTTCAGGGACCCAGTTCTAGGGAGGCTTAGCTTCCCTGCTGTGGCACACCCAGGTCAGGTAGCCCAGCTGCCACCCTAAAGGCTCCCTGCTTTGCCCTCACCCTGGCGTCTCCCACGTGGGTTCTGTCTCCCGAAGCACAACCCCAATGTGGATCCAGTCTGGACAGAAAAGCACACGATATCCCAGAGCACTCCAGGGCCTCAGCGGCTCAAAGGGGCATCAAGGCCTACCTAGGGGGCCTCTCTTCCCTAGGCCATACCCAGCCTGCACACTCTCTGTGGAGCAAGCTTCATTCCTGGAAGGGCCCAGGGGGTGGGCATGAGGGTCTCTTCGGGGCTCGGAACGTGCGGATAACAGAGGCTGTGGGACAACAGCAACATGAGACCCTGACAGGAGAGCTGTCATTTCCCCTTTGGGAAGCAGGATGCTTGCGGCCCCCAGGCTGCGTGCCAATCCCCCTTGCTGCCTGGCTTCTGTTCACTGCTGGCTAGCGCTTCTGCAGCAGGTGAGCGTCTTGCCTAGAAACCGGGCGCTTGCCGTCCCTTGCTGGGAGCTCATGGCCCCACACACGTCCCTAGAGGGTGATGGCAACTTGGCTGAGAGCCACCAGGTGAGCTGTAGTTCTCCATGCGGAGAGGCCTGCCGCGGGTTTCGAGAATCCTGAGTCAGGGCTGTGCTTCAAGCGGAGGGTGAGTTCCGAGGCTGGAGGAGGCTCGGAGTCACACTGGTTCCCAAGGGGGAACACTCATTGCCAAAAGTCTCTCCCGTGGCTCCAGTGCCCCCTTCCTGGGCCAGGGGCCCTTGGAAACCCCTCTGAATGGAAAGCCCAGCTCATCATCTGCCAGCCTCTCCTGCTGGCAGCGCTCGCGTTCGGCAGCCTTCAAACTGCTTCAGGAAGGCAGTTCCTTGGAGTCGGAGACTGGCAGGCTGGGCAGCCTGAGGGTGAGGCGTGCAGCTGCGTGAGGAAAGCCCTGGGCTTAGCATTCACCCTGGGACATCGTGCCTGGGTTCTGGGTACCTCGGAGAGAACCTCCACTCACTCTCCAAGCTGAGATCAACAGGCAGGAGTTCCCTGAGCAGCGCTAAACCACAGCCCCTCCCAGGCTGTCCCAAGACGTCCGTGCGGCCTACTCCCACTTCAGCCATACAACACATGCAGACCCTGGGGGAGCAACGTTCAAGATGGAAGGTCCCACTTGCACGGCCTGTGTGTCTCTTCCACTGCTCAGAAGCTGCTGAGGCACAGGCTGAGTGTCCACATTCACCCTGAGGCCTGAAGGCCAAACGGTCATTACCCCAGGGCGAAGTGGGTTGGATGTGGCTCCTTGGCGGCTCGCCCAGCAGCCCTGCTGCTGGCCTTGCCTTCGCTGCTGGCAAACCTCTGGGAGGAAAAAGAGCGTCTCTGGCAAGAATCAAAAAGTGCTTGCCATCCCCTGGCTAGGAGCGCCTCCTACACCCCTCTTTGTGCGGCGAGCACACACATCAACTACTACCCTCCAAGGAAGCTGCAGCTTTCCAGCCAGAAAGGCCTGCAGCCCTTGCCGTGAAACCACAGTCAACAGGCTGTTGGACTGGGCCAAGTGCCTTGTAGGAGGCCTTGGACGCGCAGGGCTGCACTGTTTTCCGTTGGGGCACACCGTTGGGGAGAAGGCTCTGGCCTAGCCATCAGCGCACACCCTCCTAGCCAGAGGCCCTTGGGATCCACTGGGTGGGCAGGCTGAAGGCGCGAGCAGGGCTTTGGTGCTTGCAGAGTCAATTTGGGCCCTGCTTTGGAAGGGTTTCAGGGACCCAGTTCTAGGGAGGCTTAGCTTCCCTGCTGTGGCACACCCAGGTCAGGTAGCCCAGCTGCCACCCTAAAGGCTCCCTGCTTTGCCCTCACCCTGGGGTCTCCCACGTGGGTTCTGTCTCCCGAAGCACAACCCCAATGTGGATCCAGTCTGGACAGAAAAGCACACGATATCCCAGAGCACTCCAGGGCCTCAGCGGCTCAAAGGGGCATCAAGGCCTACCTAGGGGGCCTCTCTTCCCTAGGCCATACCCAGCCTGCACACTCTCTGTGGAGCAAGCTTCATTCCTGGAAGGGCCCAGGGGGTGGGCATGAGGGTCTCTTCGGGGCTCGGAACGTGCGGATAACAGAGGCTGTGGGACAACAGCAACATGAGACCCTGACAGGAGAGCTGTCATTTCCCCTTTGGGAAGCAGGATGCTTGCGGCCCCCAGGCTGCGTGCCAATCCCCCTTGCTGCCTGGCTTCTGTTCACTGCTGGCTAGCGCTTCTGCAGCAGGTGAGCGTCTTGCCTAGAAACCGGGCGCTTGCCGTCCCTTGCTGGGAGCTCATGGCCCCACACACGTCCCTAGAGGGTGATGGCAACTTGGCTGAGAGCCACCAGGTGAGCTGTAGTTCTCCATGCGGAGAGGCCTGCCGCGGGTTTCGAGAATCCTGAGTCAGGGCTGTGCTTCAAGCGGAGGGTGAGTTCCGAGGCTGGAGGAGGCTCGGAGTCACACTGGTTCCCAAGGGGGAACACTCATTGCCAAAAGTCTCTCCCGTGGCTCCAGTGCCCCCTTCCTGGGCCAGGGGCCCTTGGAAACCCCTCTGAATGGAAAGCCCAGCTCATCATCTGCCGGCCTCTCCTGCTGGCAGCGCTCGCGTTCGGCAGCCTTCAAACTGCTTCAGGAAGGCAGTTCCTTGGAGTCGGAGACTGGCAGGCTGGGCAGCCTGAGGGTGAGGCGTGCAGCTGCGTGAGGAAAGCCCTGGGCTTAGCATTCACCCTGGGACGTCGTGCCTGGGTTCTGGGTACCTCGGAGAGAACCTCCACTCACTCTCCAAGCTGAGATCAACAGGCAGGAGTTCCCTGAGCAGCGCTAAACCACAGCCCCTCCCAGGCTGTCCCAAGACGTCCGTGCAGCCTACTCCCACTTCAGCCATACAACACATGCAGACCCTGGGGGGAGCAACGTTCAAGATGGAAGGTCCCACTTGCACGGCCTGTGTGTCTCTTCCACTGCTCAGAAGCTGCTGAGGCACAGGCTGAGTGTCCACATTCACCCTGAGGCCTGAAGGCCAAACGGTCATTACCCCAGGGCGAAGTGGGTTGGATGTGGCTCCTTGGCGGCTCGCCCAGCAGCCCTGCTGCTGGCCTTGCCTTCGCTGCTGGCAAACCTCTGGGAGGAAAAAGAGCGTCTCTGGCAAGAATCAAAAAGTGCTTGCCATCCCCTGGCTAGGAGCGCCTCCTACACCCCTCTTTGTGCGGCGAGCACACACATCAACTACTACCCTCCAAGGAAGCTGCAGCTTTCCAGCCAGAAAGGCCTGCAGCCCTTGCCGTGAAACCACAGTCAACAGGCTGTTGGACTGGGCCAAGTGCCTTGTAGGAGGCCTTGGACGCGCAGGGCTGCACTGTTTTCCGTTGGGGCACACCGTTGGGGAGAAGGCTCTGGCCTAGCCATCAGCGCACACCCTCCTAGCCAGAGGCCCTTGGGATCCACTGGGTGGGCAGGCTGAAGGCGCGAGCAGGGCTTTGGTGCTTGCAGAGTCAATTTGGGCCCTGCTTTGGAAGGGTTTCAGGGACCCAGTTCTAGGGAGGCTTAGCTTCCCTGCTGTGGCACACCCAGGTCAGGTAGCCCAGCTGCCACCCTAAAGGCTCCCTGCTTTGCCCTCACCCTGGGGTCTCCCACGTGGGTTCTGTCTCCCCAAGCACAACCTCAATGTGGATCCAGTCTGGACAGAAAAGCACACAATATCCCAGAGCACTCCAGGGCCTCAGCGGCTCAAAGGGGCATCAAGGCCTACCTAGGGGGCCTCTCTTCCCTAGGCCATACCCAGCCTGCACACTCTCTGTGGAGCAAGCTTCATTCCTGGAAGGGCCCAGGGGGTGGGCATGAGGGTCTCTTCGGGGCTCGGAACGTGCGGATAACAGAGGCTGTGGGACAACAGCAACATGAGACCCTGACAGGAGAGCTGTCATTTCCCCTTTGGGAAGCAGGATGCTTGCGGCCCCCAGGCTGCGTGCCAATCCCCCTTGCTGCCTGGCTTCTGTTCACTGCTGGCTAGCGCTTCTGCAGCAGGTGAGCGTCTTGCCTAGAAACCGGGCGCTTGCCGTCCCTTGCTGGGAGCTCATGGCCCCACACACGTCCCTAGAGGGTGATGGCAACTTGGCTGAGAGCCACCAGGTGAGCTGTAGTTCTCCATGCGGAGAGGCCTGCCGCGGGTTTCGAGAATCCTGAGTCAGGGCTGTGCTTCAAGCGGAGGGTGAGTTCCGAGGCTGGAGGAGGCTCGGAGTCACACTGGTTCCCAAGGGGGAACACTCATTGCCAAAAGTCTCTCCCGTGGCTCCAGTGCCCCCTTCCTGGGCCAGGGGCTCTTGGAAACCCCTCTGAATGGAAAGCCCAGCTCATCATCTGCCGGCCTCTCCTGCTGGCAGCGCTCGCGTTCGGCAGCCTTCAAACTGCTTCAGGAAGGCAGTTCCTTGGAGTCAGAGACTGGCAGGCTGGGCAGCCTGAGGGTGAGGCGTGCAGCTGCGTGAGGAAAGCCCTGGGCTTAGCATTCACCCTGGGATGTCGTGCCTGGGTTCTGGGTACCTCGGAGAGAACCTCCACTCACTCTCCAAGCTGAGATCAACAGGCAGGAGTTCCCTGAGCAGCGCTAAACCACAGCCCCTCCCAGGCTGTCCCAAGACGTCCGTGCGGCCTACTCCCACTTCAGCCATACAACACATGCAGACCCTGGGGGGAGCAACGTTCAAGATGGAAGGTCCCACTTGCACGGCCTGTGTGTCTCTTCCACTGCTCAGAAGCTGCTGAGGCACAGGCTGAGTGTCCACATTCACCCTGAGGCCTGAAGGCCAAACGGTCATTACCCCAGGGCGAAGTGGGTTGGATGTGGCTCCTTGGCGGCTCGCCCAGCAGCCCTGCTGCTGGCCTTGCCTTCGCTGCTGGCAAACCTCTGGGAGGAAAAAGAGCGTCTCTGGCAAGAATCAAAAAGTGCTTGCCATCCCCTGGCTAGGAGCGCCTCCTACACCCCTCTTTGTGCGGCGAGCACACACATCAACTACTACCCTCCAAGGAAGCTGCAGCTTTCCAGCCAGAAAGGCCTGCAGCCCTTGCCGTGAAACCACAGTCAACAGGCTGTTGGACTGGGCCAAGTGCCTTGTAGGAGGCCTTGGACGCGCAGGGCTGCACTGTTTTCCGTTGGGGCACACCGTTGGGGAGAAGGCTCTGGCCTAGCCATCAGCGCACACCCTCCTAGCCAGAGGCCCTTGGGATCCACTGGGTGGGCAGGCTGAAGGCGCGAGCAGGGCTTTGGTGCTTGCAGAGTCAATTTGGGCCCTGCTTTGGAAGGGTTTCAGGGACCCAGTTCTAGGGAGGCTTAGCTTCCCTGCTGTGGCACACCCAGGTCAGGTAGCCCAGCTGCCACCCTAAAGGCTCCCTGCTTTGCCCTCACCCTGGGGTCTCCCACGTGGGTTCTGTCTCCCGAAGCACAACCCCAATGTGGATCCAGTCTGGACAGAAAAGCACACGATATCCCAGAGCACTCCAGGGCCTCAGCGGCTCAAAGGGGCATCAAGGCCTACCTAGGGGGCCTCTCTTCCCTAGGCCATACCCAGCCTGCACACTCTCTGTGGAGCAAGCTTCATTCCTGGAAGGGCCCAGGGGGTGGGCATGAGGGTCTCTTCGGGGCTCGGAACGTGCGGATAACAGAGGCTGTGGGACAACAGCAACATGAGACCCTGACAGGAGAGCTGTCATTTCCCCTTTGGGAAGCAGGATGCTTGCGGCCCCCAGGCTGCGTGCCAATCCCCCTTGCTGCCTGGCTTCTGTTCACTGCTGGCTAGCGCTTCTGCAGCAGGTGAGCGTCTTGCCTAGAAACCGGGCGCTTGCCGTCCCTTGCTGGGAGCTCATGGCCCCACACACGTCCCTAGAGGGTGATGGCAACTTGGCTGAGAGCCACCAGGTGAGCTGTAGTTCTCCATGCGGAGAGGCCTGCCGCGGGTTTCGAGAATCCTGAGTCAGGGCTGTGCTTCAAGCGGAGGGTGAGTTCCGAGGCTGGAGGAGGCTCGGAGTCACACTGGTTCCCAAGGGGGAACACTCATTGCCAAAAGTCTCTCCCGTGGCTCCAGTGCCCCCTTCCTGGGCCAGGGGCCCTTGGAAACCCCTCTGAATGGAAAGCCCAGCTCATCATCTGCCGGCCTCTCCTGCTGGCAGCGCTCGCGTTCGGCAGCCTTCAAACTGCTTCAGGAAGGCAGTTCCTTGGAGTCGGAGACTGGCAGGCTGGGCAGCCTGAGGGTGAGGCGTGCAGCTGCGTGAGGAAAGCCCTGGGCTTAGCATTCACCCTGGGACATCGTGCCTGGGTTCTGGGTACCTCGGAGAGAACCTCCACTCACTCTCCAAGCTGAGATCAACAGGCAGGAGTTCCCTGAGCAGCGCTAAACCACAGCCCCTCCCAGGCTGTCCCAAGACGTCCGTGCGGCCTACTCCCACTTCAGCCATACAACACATGCAGACCCTGGGGGAGCAACGTTCAAGATGGAAGGTCCCACTTGCACGGCCTGTGTGTCTCTTCCACTGCTCAGAAGCTGCTGAGGCACAGGCTGAGTGTCCACATTCACCCTGAGGCCTGAAGGCCAAACGGTCATTACCCCAGGGCGAAGTGGGTTGGATGTGGCTCCTTGGCGGCTCGCCCAGCAGCCCTGCTGCTGGCCTTGCCTTCGCTGCTGGCAAACCTCTGGGAGGAAAAAGAGCGTCTCTGGCAAGAATCAAAAAGTGCTTGCCATCCCCTGGCTAGGAGCGCCTCCTACACCCCTCTTTGTGCGGCGAGCACACACATCAACTACTACCCTCCAAGGAAGCTGCAGCTTTCCAGCCAGAAAGGCCTGCAGCCCTTGCCGTGAAACCACAGTCAACAGGCTGTTGGACTGGGCCAAGTGCCTTGTAGGAGGCCTTGGACGCACAGGGCTGCACTGTTTTCCGTTGGGGCACACCGTTGGGGAGAAGGCTCTGGCCTAGCCATCAGCGCACACCCTCCTAGCCAGAGGCCCTTGGGATCCACTGGGTGGGCAGGCTGAAGGCGCGAGCAGGGCTTTGGTGCTTGCAGAGTCAATTTGGGCCCTGCTTTGGAAGGGTTTCAGGGACCCAGTTCTAGGGAGGCTTAGCTTCCCTGCTGTGGCACACCCAGGTCAGGTAGCCCAGCTGCCACCCTAAAGGCTCCCTGCTTTGCCCTCACCCTGGCGTCTCCCACGTGGGTTCTGTCTCCCGAAGCACAACCCCAATGTGGATCCAGTCTGGACAGAAAAGCACACGATATCCCAGAGCACTCCAGGGCCTCAGCGGCTCAAAGGGGCATCAAGGCCTACCTAGGGGGCCTCTCTTCCCTAGGCCATACCCAGCCTGCACACTCTCTGTGGAGCAAGCTTCATTCCTGGAAGGGCCCAGGGGGTGGGCATGAGGGTCTCTTCGGGGCTCGGAACGTGCGGATAACAGAGGCTGTGGGACAACAGCAACATGAGACCCTGACAGGAGAGCTGTCATTTCCCCTTTGGGAAGCAGGATGCTTGCGGCCCCCAGGCTGCGTGCCAATCCCCCTTGCTGCCTGGCTTCTGTTCACTGCTGGCTAGCGCTTCTGCAGCAGGTGAGCGTCTTGCCTAGAAACCGGGCGCTTGCCGTCCCTTGCTGGGAGCTCATGGCCCCACACACGTCCCTAGAGGGTGATGGCAACTTGGCTGAGAGCCACCAGGTGAGCTGTAGTTCTCCATGCGGAGAGGCCTGCCGCGGGTTTCGAGAATCCTGAGTCAGGGCTGTGCTTCAAGCGGAGGGTGAGTTCCGAGGCTGGAGGAGGCTCGGAGTCACACTGGTTCCCAAGGGGGAACACTCATTGCCAAAAGTCTCTCCCGTGGCTCCAGTGCCCCCTTCCTGGGCCAGGGGCCCTTGGAAACCCCTCTGAATGGAAAGCCCAGCTCATCATCTGCCGGCCTCTCCTGCTGGCAGCGCTCGCGTTCGGCAGCCTTCAAACTGCTTCAGGAAGGCAGTTCCTTGGAGTCGGAGACTGGCAGGCTGGGCAGCCTGAGGGTGAGGCGTGCAGCTGCGTGAGGAAAGCCCTGGGCTTAGCATTCACCCTGGGACATCGTGCCTGGGTTCTGGGTACCTCGGAGAGAACCTCCACTCACTCTCCAAGCTGAGATCAACAGGCAGGAGTTCCCTGAGCAGCGCTAAACCACAGCCCCTCCCAGGCTGTCCCAAGACGTCCGTGCGGCCTACTCCCACTTCAGCCATACAACACATGCAGACCCTGGGGGAGCAACGTTCAAGATGGAAGGTCCCACTTGCACGGCCTGTGTGTCTCTTCCACTGCTCAGAAGCTGCTGAGGCACAGGCTGAGTGTCCACATTCACCCTGAGGCCTGAAGGCCAAACGGTCATTACCCCAGGGCGAAGTGGGTTGGATGTGGCTCCTTGGCGGCTCGCCCAGCAGCCCTGCTGCTGGCCTTGCCTTCGCTGCTGGCAAACCTCTGGGAGGAAAAAGAGCGTCTCTGGCAAGAATCAAAAAGTGCTTGCCATCCCCTGGCTAGGAGCGCCTCCTACACCCCTCTTTGTGCGGCGAGCACACACATCAACTACTACCCTCCAAGGAAGCTGCAGCTTTCCAGCCAGAAAGGCCTGCAGCCCTTGCCGTGAAACCACAGTCAACAGGCTGTTGGACTGGGCCAAGTGCCTTGTAGGAGGCCTTGGACGCGCAGGGCTGCACTGTTTTCCGTTGGGGCACACCGTTGGGGAGAAGGCTCTGGCCTAGCCATCAGCGCACACCCTCCTAGCCAGAGGCCCTTGGGATCCACTGGGTGGGCAGGCTGAAGGCGCGAGCAGGGCTTTGGTGCTTGCAGAGTCAATTTGGGCCCTGCTTTGGAAGGGTTTCAGGGACCCAGTTCTAGGGAGGCTTAGCTTCCCTGCTGTGGCACACCCAGGTCAGGTAGCCCAGCTGCCACCCTAAAGGCTCCCTGCTTTGCCCTCACCCTGGGGTCTCCCACGTGGGTTCTGTCTCCCGAAGCACAACCCCAATGTGGATCCAGTCTGGACAGAAAAGCACACGATATCCCAGAGCACTCCAGGGCCTCAGCAGCTCAAAGGGGCATCAAGGCCTACCTAGGGGGCCTCTCTTCCCTAGGCCATACCCAGCCTGCACACTCTCTGTGGAGCAAGCTTCATTCCTGGAAGGGCCCAGGGGGTGGGCATGAGGGTCTCTTCGGGGCTCGGAACGTGCGGATAACAGAGGCTGTGGGACAACAGCAACATGAGACCCTGACAGGAGAGCTGTCGTTTCCCCTTTGGGAAGCAGGATGCTTGCGGCCCCCAGGCTGCGTGCCAATCCCCCTTGCTGCCTGGCTTCTGTTCACTGCTGGCTAGCGCTTCTGCAGCAGGTGAGCGTCTTGCCTAGAAACCGGGCGCTTGCCGTCCCTTGCTGGGAGCTCATGGCCCCACACACGTCCCTAGAGGGTGATGGCAACTTGGCTGAGAGCCACCAGGTGAGCTGTAGTTCTCCATGCGGAGAGGCCTGCCGCGGGTTTCGAGAATCCTGAGTCAGGGCTGTGCTTCAAGCGGAGGGTGAGTTCCGAGGCTGGAGGAGGCTCGGAGTCACACTGGTTCCCAAGGGGGAACACTCATTGCCAAAAGTCTCTCCCGTGGCTCCAGTGCCCCCTTCCTGGGCCAGGGGCCCTTGGAAACCCCTCTGAATGGAAAGCCCAGCTCATCATCTGCCGGCCTCTCCTGCTGGCAGCGCTCGTGTTCGGCAGCCTTCAAACTGCTTCAGGAAGGCAGTTCCTTGGAGTCGGAGACTGGCAGGCTGGGCAGCCTGAGGGTGAGGCGTGCAGCTGCGTGAGGAAAGCCCTGGGCTTAGCATTCACCCTGGGACATCGTGCCTGGGTTCTGGGTACCTCGGAGAGAACCTCCACTCACTCTCCAAGCTGAGATCAACAGGCAGGAGTTCCCTGAGCAGCGCTAAACCACAGCCCCTCCCAGGCTGTCCCAAGACGTCCGTGCGGCCTACTCCCACTTCAGCCATACAACACATGCAGACCCTGGGGGAGCAACGTTCAAGATGGAAGGTCCCACTTGCACGGCCTGTGTGTCTCTTCCACTGCTCAGAAGCTGCTGAGGCACAGGCTGAGTGTCCACATTCACCCTGAGGCCTGAAGGCCAAACGGTCATTACCCCAGGGCGAAGTGGGTTGGATGTGGCTCCTTGGCGGCTCGCCCAGCAGCCCTGCTGCTGGCCTTGCCTTCACTGCTGGCAAACCTCTGGGAGGAAAAAGAGCGTCTCTGGCAAGAATCAAAAAGTGCTTGCCATCCCCTGGCTAGGAGCGCCTCCTACACCCCTCTTTGTGCGGCGAGCACACACATCAACTACTACCCTCCAAGGAAGCTGCAGCTTTCCAGCCAGAAAGGCCTGCAGCCCTTGCCGTGAAACCACAGTCAACAGGCTGTTGGACTGGGCCAAGTGCCTTGTAGGAGGCCTTGGACGCGCAGGGCTGCACTGTTTTCCGTTGGGGCACACCGTTGGGGAGAAGGCTCTGGCCTAGCCATCAGCGCACACCCTCCTAGCCAGAGGCCCTTGGGATCCACTGGGTGGGCAGGCTGAAGGCGCGAGCAGGGCTTTGGTGCTTGCAGAGTCAATTTGGGCCCTGCTTTGGAAGGGTTTCAGGGACCCAGTTCTAGGGAGGCTTAGCTTCCCTGCTGTGGCACACCCAGGTCAGGTAGCCCAGCTGCCACCCTAAAGGCTCCCTGCTTTGCCCTCACCCTGGGGTCTCCCACGTGGGTTCTGTCTCCCGAAGCACAACCCCAATGTGGATCCAGTCTGGACAGAAAAGCACACGATATCCCAGAGCACTCCAGGGCCTCAGCGGCTCAAAGGGGCATCAAGGCCTACCTAGGGGGCCTCTCTTCCCTAGGCCATACCCAGCCTGCACACTCTCTGTGGAGCAAGCTTCATTCCTGGAAGGGCCCAGGGGGTGGGCATGAGGGTCTCTTCGGGGCTCGGAACGTGCGGATAACAGAGGCTGTGGGACAACAGCAACATGAGACCCTGACAGGAGAGCTGTCATTTCCCCTTTGGGAAGCAGGATGCTTGCGGCCCCCAGGCTGCGTGCCAATCCCCCTTGCTGCCTGGCTTCTGTTCACTGCTGGCTAGCGCTTCTGCAGCAGGTGAGCGTCTTGCCTAGAAACCGGGCGCTTGCCGTCCCTTGCTGGGAGCTCATGGCCCCACACACGTCCCTAGAGGGTGATGGCAACTTGGCTGAGAGCCACCAGGTGAGCTGTAGTTCTCCATGCGGAGAGGCCTGCCGCGGGTTTCGAGAATCCTGAGTCAGGGCTGTGCTTCAAGCGGAGGGTGAGTTCCGAGGCTGGAGGAGGCTCGGAGTCACACTGGTTCCCAAGGGGGAACACTCATTGCCAAAAGTCTCTCCCGTGGCTCCAGTGCCCCCTTCCTGGGCCAGGGGCCCTTGGAAACCCCTCTGAATGGAAAGCCCAGCTCATCATCTGCCGGCCTCTCCTGCTGGCAGCGCTCGCGTTCGGCAGCCTTCAAACTGCTTCAGGAAGGCAGTTCCTTGGAGTCGGAGACTGGCAGGCTGGGCAGCCTGAGGGTGAGGCGTGCAGCTGCGTGAGGAAAGCCCTGGGCTTAGCATTCACCCTGGGACATCGTGCCTGGGTTCTGGGTACCTCGGAGAGAACCTCCACTCACTCTCCAAGCTGAGATCAACAGGCAGGAGTTCCCTGAGCAGCGCTAAACCACAGCCCCTCCCAGGCTGTCCCAAGACGTCCGTGCGGCCTACTCCCACTTCAGCCATACAACACATGCAGACCCTGGGGGAGCAACGTTCAAGATGGAAGGTCCCACTTGCACGGCCTGTGTGTCTCTTCCACTGCTCAGAAGCTGCTGAGGCACAGGCTGAGTGTCCACATTCACCCTGAGGCCTGAAGGCCAAACGGTCATTACCCCAGGGCGAAGTGGGTTGGATGTGGCTCCTTGGCGGCTCGCCCAGCAGCCCTGCTGCTGGCCTTGCCTTCGCTGCTGGCAAACCTCTGGGAGGAAAAAGAGCGTCTCTGGCAAGAATCAAAAAGTGCTTGCCATCCCCTGGCTAGGAGCGCCTCCTACACCCCTCTTTGTGCGGCGAGCACACACATCAACTACTACCCTCCAAGGAAGCTGCAGCTTTCCAGCCAGAAAGGCCTGCAGCCCTTGCCGTGAAACCACAGTCAACAGGCTGTTGGACTGGGCCAAGTGCCTTGTAGGAGGCCTTGGACGCGCAGGGCTGCACTGTTTTCCGTTGGGGCACACCGTTGGGGAGAAGGCTCTGGCCTAGCCATCAGCGCACACCCTCCTAGCCAGAGGCCCTTGGGATCCACTGGGTGGGCAGGCTGAAGGCGCGAGCAGGGCTTTGGTGCTTGCAGAGTCAATTTGGGCCCTGCTTTGGAAGGGTTTCAGGGACCCAGTTCTAGGGAGGCTTAGCTTCCCTGCTGTGGCACACCCAGGTCAGGTAGCCCAGCTGCCACCCTAAAGGCTCCCTGCTTTGCCCTCACCCTGGGGTCTCCCACGTGGGTTCTGTCTCCCGAAGCACAACCCCAATGTGGATCCAGTCTGGACAGAAAAGCACACGATATCCCAGAGCACTCCAGGGCCTCAGCGGCTCAAAGGGGCATCAAGGCCTACCTAGGGGGCCTCTCTTCCCTAGGCCATACCCAGCCTGCACACTCTCTGTGGAGCAAGCTTCATTCCTGGAAGGGCCCAGGGGGTGGGCATGAGGGTCTCTTCGGGGCTCGGAACGTGCGGATAACAGAGGCTGTGGGACAACAGCAACATGAGACCCTGACAGGAGAGCTGTCGTTTCCCCTTTGGGAAGCAGGATGCTTGCGGCCCCCAGGCTGCGTGCCAATCCCCCTTGCTGCCTGGCTTCTGTTCACTGCTGGCTAGCGCTTCTGCAGCAGGTGAGCGTCTTGCCTAGAAACCGGGCGCTTGCCGTCCCTTGCTGGGAGCTCATGGCCCCACACACGTCCCTAGAGGGTGATGGCAACTTGGCTGAGAGCCACCAGGTGAGCTGTAGTTCTCCATGCAGAGAGGCCTGCCGCGGGTTTCGAGAATCCTGAGTCAGGGCTGTGCTTCAAGCGGAGGGTGAGTTCCGAGGCTGGAGGAGGCTCGGAGTCACACTGGTTCCCAAGGGGGAACACTCATTGCCAAAAGTCTCTCCCGTGGCTCCAGTGCCCCCTTCCTGGGCCAGGGGCCCTTGGAAACCCCTCTGAATGGAAAGCCCAGCTCATCATCTGCCGGCCTCTCCTGCTGGCAGCGCTCGTGTTCGGCAGCCTTCAAACTGCTTCAGGAAGGCAGTTCCTTGGAGTCGGAGACTGGCAGGCTGGGCAGCCTGAGGGTGAGGCGTGCAGCTGCGTGAGGAAAGCCCTGGGCTTAGCATTCACCCTGGGACATCGTGCCTGGGTTCTGGGTACCTCGGAGAGAACCTCCACTCACTCTCCAAGCTGAGATCAACAGGCAGGAGTTCCCTGAGCAGCGCTAAACCACAGCCCCTCCCAGGCTGTCCCAAGACGTCCGTGCGGCCTACTCCCACTTCAGCCATACAACACATGCAGACCCTGGGGGAGCAACGTTCAAGATGGAAGGTCCCACTTGCACGGCCTGTGTGTCTCTTCCACTGCTCAGAAGCTGCTGAGGCACAGGCTGAGTGTCCACATTCACCCTGAGGCCTGAAGGCCAAACGGTCATTACCCCAGGGCGAAGTGGGTTGGATGTGGCTCCTTGGCGGCTCGCCCAGCAGCCCTGCTGCTGGCCTTGCCTTCACTGCTGGCAAACCTCTGGGAGGAAAAAGAGCGTCTCTGGCAAGAATCAAAAAGTGCTTGCCATCCCCTGGCTAGGAGCGCCTCCTACACCCCTCTTTGTGCGGCGAGCACACACATCAACTACTACCCTCCAAGGAAGCTGCAGCTTTCCAGCCAGAAAGGCCTGCAGCCCTTGCCGTGAAACCACAGTCAACAGGCTGTTGGACTGGGCCAAGTGCCTTGTAGGAGGCCTTGGACGCGCAGGGCTGCACTGTTTTCCGTTGGGGCACACCGTTGGGGAGAAGGCTCTGGCCTAGCCATCAGCGCACACCCTCCTAGCCAGAGGCCCTTGGGATCCACTGGGTGGGCAGGCTGAAGGCGCGAGCAGGGCTTTGGTGCTTGCAGAGTCAATTTGGGCCCTGCTTTGGAAGGGTTTCAGGGACCCAGTTCTAGGGAGGCTTAGCTTCCCTGCTGTGGCACACCCAGGTCAGGTAGCCCAGCTGCCACCCTAAAGGCTCCCTGCTTTGCCCTCACCCTGGCGTCTCCCACGTGGCTTCTGTCTCCCGAAGCACAACCCCAATGTGGATCCAGTCTGGACAGAAAAGCACACGATATCCCAGAGCACTCCAGGGCCTCAGCGGCTCAAAGGGGCATCAAGGCCTACCTAGGGGGCCTCTCTTCCCTAGGCCATACCCAGCCTGCACACTCTCTGTGGAGCAAGCTTCATTCCTGGAAGGGCCCAGGGGGTGGGCATGAGGGTCTCTTCGGGGCTCGGAACGTGCGGATAACAGAGGCTGTGGGACAACAGCAACATGAGACCCTGACAGGAGAGCTGTCATTTCCCCTTTGGGAAGCAGGATGCTTGCGGCCCCCAGGCTGCGTGCCAATCCCCCTTGCTGCCTGGCTTCTGTTCACTGCTGGCTAGCGCTTCTGCAGCAGGTGAGCGTCTTACCTAGAAACCGGGCGCTTGCCGTCCCTTGCTGGGAGCTCATGGCCCCACACACGTCCCTAGAGGGTGATGGCAACTTGGCTGAGAGCCACCAGGTGAGCTGTAGTTCTCCATGCGGAGAGGCCTGCCGCGGGTTTCGAGAATCCTGAGTCAGGGCTGTGCTTCAAGCGGAGGGTGAGTTCCGAGGCTGGAGGAGGCTCGGAGTCACACTGGTTCCCAAGGGGGAACACTCATTGCCAAAAGTCTCTCCCGTGGCTCCAGTGCCCCCTTCCTGGGCCAGGGGCCCTTGGAAACCCCTCTGAATGGAAAGCCCAGCTCATCATCTGCCGGCCTCTCCTGCTGGCAGCGCTCGCGTTCGGCAGCCTTCAAACTGCTTCAGGAAGGCAGTTCCTTGGAGTCGGAGACTGGCAGGCTGGGCAGCCTGAGGGTGAGGCGTGCAGCTGCGTGAGGAAAGCCCTGGGCTTAGCATTCACCCTGGGACATCGTGCCTGGGTTCTGGGTACCTCGGAGAGAACCTCCACTCACTCTCCAAGCTGAGATCAACAGGCAGGAGTTCCCTGAGCAGCGCTAAACCACAGCCCCTCCCAGGCTGTCCCAAGACGTCCGTGCGGCCTACTCCCACTTCAGCCATACAACACATGCAGACCCTGGGGGAGCAACGTTCAAGATGGAAGGTCCCACTTGCACGGCCTGTGTGTCTCTTCCACTGCTCAGAAGCTGCTGAGGCACAGGCTGAGTGTCCACATTCACCCTGAGGCCTGAAGGCCAAACGGTCATTACCCCAGGGCGAAGTGGGTTGGATGTGGCTCCTTGGCGGCTCGCCCAGCAGCCCTGCTGCTGGCCTTGCCTTCGCTGCTGGCAAACCTCTGGGAGGAAAAAGAGCGTCTCTGGCAAGAATCAAAAAGTGCTTGCCATCCCCTGGCTAGGAGCGCCTCCTACACCCCTCTTTGTGCGGCGAGCACACACATCAACTACTACCCTCCAAGGAAGCTGCAGCTTTCCAGCCAGAAAGGCCTGCAGCCCTTGCCGTGAAACCACAGTCAACAGGCTGTTGGACTGGGCCAAGTGCCTTGTAGGAGGCCTTGGACGCGCAGGGCTGCACTGTTTTCCGTTGGGGCACACCGTTGGGGAGAAGGCTCTGGCCTAGCCATCAGCGCACACCCTCCTAGCCAGAGGCCCTTGGGATCCACTGGGTGGGCAGGCTGAAGGCGCGAGCAGGGCTTTGGTGCTTGCAGAGTCAATTTGGGCCCTGCTTTGGAAGGGTTTCAGGGACCCAGTTCTAGGGAGGCTTAGCTTCCCTGCTGTGGCACACCCAGGTCAGGTAGCCCAGCTGCCACCCTAAAGGCTCCCTGCTTTGCCCTCACCCTGGGGTCTCCCACGTGGGTTCTGTCTCCCGAAGCACAACCCCAATGTGGATCCAGTCTGGACAGAAAAGCACACGATATCCCAGAGCACTCCAGGGCCTCAGCGGCTCAAAGGGGCATCAAGGCCTACCTAGGGGGCCTCTCTTCCCTAGGCCATACCCAGCCTGCACACTCTCTGTGGAGCAAGCTTCATTCCTGGAAGGGCCCAGGGGGTGGGCATGAGGGTCTCTTCGGGGCTCGGAACGTGCGGATAACAGAGGCTGTGGGACAACAGCAACATGAGACCCTGACAGGAGAGCTGTCATTTCCCCTTTGGGAAGCAGGATGCTTGCGGCCCCCAGGCTGCGTGCCAATCCCCCTTGCTGCCTGGCTTCTGTTCACTGCTGGCTAGCGCTTCTGCAGCAGGTGAGCGTCTTGCCTAGAAACCGGGCGCTTGCCGTCCCTTGCTGGGAGCTCATGGCCCCACACACGTCCCTAGAGGGTGATGGCAACTTGGCTGAGAGCCACCAGGTGAGCTGTAGTTCTCCATGCGGAGAGGCCTGCCGCGGGTTTCGAGAATCCTGAGTCAGGGCTGTGCTTCAAGCGGAGGGTGAGTTCCGAGGCTGGAGGAGGCTCGGAGTCACACTGGTTCCCAAGGGGGAACACTCATTGCCAAAAGTCTCTCCCGTGGCTCCAGTGCCCCCTTCCTGGGCCAGGGGCCCTTGGAAACCCCTCTGAATGGAAAGCCCAGCTCATCATCTGCCGGCCTCTCCTGCTGGCAGCGCTCGCGTTCGGCAGCCTTCAAACTGCTTCAGGAAGGCAGTTCCTTGGAGTCGGAGACTGGCAGGCTGGGCAGCCTGAGGGTGAGGCGTGCAGCTGCGTGAGGAAAGCCCTGGGCTTAGCATTCACCCTGGGACATCGTGCCTGGGTTCTGGGTACCTCGGAGAGAACCTCCACTCACTCTCCAAGCTGAGATCAACAGGCAGGAGTTCCCTGAGCAGCGCTAAACCACAGCCCCTCCCAGGCTGTCCCAAGACGTCCGTGCGGCCTACTCCCACTTCAGCCATACAACACATGCAGACCCTGGGGGAGCAACGTTCAAGATGGAAGGTCCCACTTGCACGGCCTGTGTGTCTCTTCCACTGCTCAGAAGCTGCTGAGGCACAGGCTGAGTGTCCACATTCACCCTAAGGCCTGAAGGCCAAACGGTCATTACCCCAGGGCGAAGTGGGTTGGATGTGGCTCCTTGGCGGCTCGCCCAGCAGCCCTGCTGCTGGCCTTGCCTTCGCTGCTGGCAAACCTCTGGGAGGAAAAAGAGCGTCTCTGGCAAGAATCAAAAAGTGCTTGCCATCCCCTGGCTAGGAGCGCCTCCTACACCCCTCTTTGTGCGGCGAGCACACACATCAACTACTACCCTCCAAGGAAGCTGCAGCTTTCCAGCCAGAAAGGCCTGCAGCCCTTGCCGTGAAACCACAGTCAACAGGCTGTTGGACTGGGCCAAGTGCCTTGTAGGAGGCCTTGGACGCACAGGGCTGCACTGTTTTCCGTTGGGGCACACCGTTGGGGAGAAGGCTCTGGCCTAGCCATCAGCGCACACCCTCCTAGCCAGAGGCCCTTGGGATCCACTGGGTGGGCAGGCTGAAGGCGCGAGCAGGGCTTTGGTGCTTGCAGAGTCAATTTGGGCCCTGCTTTGGAAGGGTTTCAGGGACCCAGTTCTAGGGAGGCTTAGCTTCCCTGCTGTGGCACACCCAGGTCAGGTAGCCCAGCTGCCACCCTAAAGGCTCCCTGCTTTGCCCTCACCCTGGCGTCTCCCACGTGGGTTCTGTCTCCCGAAGCACAACCCCAATGTGGATCCAGTCTGGACAGAAAAGCACACGATATCCCAGAGCACTCCAGGGCCTCAGCGGCTCAAAGGGGCATCAAGGCCTACCTAGGGGGCCTCTCTTCCCTAGGCCATACCCAGCCTGCACACTCTCTGTGGAGCAAGCTTCATTCCTGGAAGGGCCCAGGGGGTGGGCATGAGGGTCTCTTCGGGGCTCGGAACGTGCGGATAACAGAGGCTGTGGGACAACAGCAACATGAGACCCTGACAGGAGAGCTGTCATTTCCCCTTTGGGAAGCAGGATGCTTGCGGCCCCCAGGCTGCGTGCCAATCCCCCTTGCTGCCTGGCTTCTGTTCACTGCTGGCTAGCGCTTCTGCAGCAGGTGAGCGTCTTGCCTAGAAACCGGGCGCTTGCCGTCCCTTGCTGGGAGCTCATGGCCCCACACACGTCCCTAGAGGGTGATGGCAACTTGGCTGAGAGCCACCAGGTGAGCTGTAGTTCTCCATGCGGAGAGGCCTGCCGCGGGTTTCGAGAATCCTGAGTCAGGGCTGTGCTTCAAGCGGAGGGTGAGTTCCGAGGCTGGAGGAGGCTCGGAGTCACACTGGTTCCCAAGGGGGAACACTCATTGCCAAAAGTCTCTCCCGTGGCTCCAGTGCCCCCTTCCTGGGCCAGGGGCCCTTGGAAACCCCTCTGAATGGAAAGCCCAGCTCATCATCTGCCGGCCTCTCCTGCTGGCAGCGCTCGCGTTCGGCAGCCTTCAAACTGCTTCAGGAAGGCAGTTCCTTGGAGTCGGAGACTGGCAGGCTGGGCAGCCTGAGGGTGAGGCGTGCAGCTGCGTGAGGAAAGCCCTGGGCTTAGCATTCACCCTGGGACATCGTGCCTGGGTTCTGGGTACCTCGGAGAGAACCTCCACTCACTCTCCAAGCTGAGATCAACAGGCAGGAGTTCCCTGAGCAGCGCTAAACCACAGCCCCTCCCAGGCTGTCCCAAGACGTCCGTGCGGCCTACTCCCACTTCAGCCATACAACACATGCAGACCCTGGGGGAGCAACGTTCAAGATGGAAGGTCCCACTTGCACGGCCTGTGTGTCTCTTCCACTGCTCAGAAGCTGCTGAGGCACAGGCTGAGTGTCCACATTCACCCTGAGGCCTGAAGGCCAAACGGTCATTACCCCAGGGCGAAGTGGGTTGGATGTGGCTCCTTGGCGGCTCGCCCAGCAGCCCTGCTGCTGGCCTTGCCTTCGCTGCTGGCAAACCTCTGGGAGGAAAAAGAGCGTCTCTGGCAAGAATCAAAAAGTGCTTGCCATCCCCTGGCTAGGAGCGCCTCCTACACCCCTCTTTGTGCGGCGAGCACACACATCAACTACTACCCTCCAAGGAAGCTGCAGCTTTCCAGCCAGAAAGGCCTGCAGCCCTTGCCGTGAAACCACAGTCAACAGGCTGTTGGACTGGGCCAAGTGCCTTGTAGGAGGCCTTGGACGCGCAGGGCTGCACTGTTTTCCGTTGGGGCACACCGTTGGGGAGAAGGCTCTGGCCTAGCCATCAGCGCACACCCTCCTAGCCAGAGGCCCTTGGGATCCACTGGGTGGGCAGGCTGAAGGCGCGAGCAGGGCTTTGGTGCTTGCAGAGTCAATTTGGGCCCTGCTTTGGAAGGGTTTCAGGGACCCAGTTCTAGGGAGGCTTAGCTTCCCTGCTGTGGCACACCCAGGTCAGGTAGCCCAGCTGCCACCCTAAAGGCTCCCTGCTTTGCCCTCACCCTGGGGTCTCCCACGTGGGTTCTGTCTCCCGAAGCACAACCCCAATGTGGATCCAGTCTGGACAGAAAAGCACACGATATCCCAGAGCACTCCAGGTCCTCAGCGGCTCAAAGGGGCATCAAGGCCTACCTAGGGGGCCTCTCTTCCCTAGGCCATACCCAGCCTGCACACTCTCTGTGGAGCAAGCTTCATTCCTGGAAGGGCCCAGGGGGTGGGCATGAGGGTCTCTTCGGGGCTCGGAACGTGCGGATAACAGAGGCTGTGGGACAACAGCAACATGAGACCCTGACAGGAGAGCTGTCGTTTCCCCTTTGGGAAGCAGGATGCTTGCGGCCCCCAGGCTGCGTGCCAATCCCCCTTGCTGCCTGGCTTCTGTTCACTGCTGGCTAGCGCTTCTGCAGCAGGTGAGCGTCTTGCCTAGAAACCGGGCGCTTGCCGTCCCTTGCTGGGAGCTCATGGCCCCACACACGTCCCTAGAGGGTGATGGCAACTTGGCTGAGAGCCACCAGGTGAGCTGTAGTTCTCCATGCGGAGAGGCCTGCCGCGGGTTTCGAGAATCCTGAGTCAGGGCTGTGCTTCAAGCGGAGGGTGAGTTCCGAGGCTGGAGGAGGCTCGGAGTCACACTGGTTCCCAAGGGGGAACACTCATTGCCAAAAGTCTCTCCCGTGGCTCCAGTGCCCCCTTCCTGGGCCAGGGGCCCTTGGAAACCCCTCTGAATGGAAAGCCCAGCTCATCATCTGCCGGCCTCTCCTGCTGGCAGCGCTCGCGTTCGGCAGCCTTCAAACTGCTTCAGGAAGGCAGTTCCTTGGAGTCGGAGACTGGCAGGCTGGGCAGCCTGAGGGTGAGGCGTGCAGCTGCGTGAGGAAAGCCCTGGGCTTAGCATTCACCCTGGGACATCGTGCCTGGGTTCTGGGTACCTCGGAGAGAACCTCCACTCACTCTCCAAGCTGAGATCAACAGGCAGGAGTTCCCTGAGCAGCGCTAAACCACAGCCCCTCCCAGGCTGTCCCAAGACGTCCGTGCGGCCTACTCCCACTTCAGCCATACAACACATGCAGACCCTGGGGGAGCAACGTTCAAGATGGAAGGTCCCACTTGCACGGCCTGTGTGTCTCTTCCACTGCTCAGAAGCTGCTGAGGCACAGGCTGAGTGTCCACATTCACCCTGAGGCCTGAAGGCCAAACGGTCATTACCCCAGGGCGAAGTGGGTTGGATGTGGCTCCTTGGCGGCTCGCCCAGCAGCCCTGCTGCTGGCCTTGCCTTCGCTGCTGGCAAACCTCTGGGAGGAAAAAGAGCGTCTCTGGCAAGAATCAAAAAGTGCTTGCCATCCCCTGGCTAGGAGCGCCTCCTACACCCCTCTTTGTGCGGCGAGCACACACATCAACTACTACCCTCCAAGGAAGCTGCAGCTTTCCAGCCAGAAAGGCCTGCAGCCCTTGCCGTGAAACCACAGTCAACAGGCTGTTGGACTGGGCCAAGTGCCTTGTAGGAGGCCTTGGACGCGCAGGGCTGCACTGTTTTCCGTTGGGGCACACCGTTGGGGAGAAGGCTCTGGCCTAGCCATCAGCGCACACCCTCCTAGCCAGAGGCCCTTGGGATCCACTGGGTGGGCAGGCTGAAGGCGCGAGCAGGGCTTTGGTGCTTGCAGAGTCAATTTGGGCCCTGCTTTGGAAGGGTTTCAGGGACCCAGTTCTAGGGAGGCTTAGCTTCCCTGCTGTGGCACACCCAGGTCAGGTAGCCCAGCTGCCACCCTAAAGGCTCCCTGCTTTGCCCTCACCCTGGGGTCTCCCACGTGGGTTCTGTCTCCCGAAGCACAACCCCAATGTGGATCCAGTCTGGACAGAAAAGCACACGATATCCCAGAGCACTCCAGGGCCTCAGCGGCTCAAAGGGGCATCAAGGCCTACCTAGGGGGCCTCTCTTCCCTAGGCCATACCCAGCCTGCACACTCTCTGTGGAGCAAGCTTCATTCCTGGAAGGGCCCAGGGGGTGGGCATGAGGGTCTCTTCGGGGCTCGGAACGTGCGGATAACAGAGGCTGTGGGACAACAGCAACATGAGACCCTGACAGGAGAGCTGTCGTTTCCCCTTTGGGAAGCAGGATGCTTGCGGCCCCCAGGCTGCGTGCCAATCCCCCTTGCTGCCTGGCTTCTGTTCACTGCTGGCTAGCGCTTCTGCAGCAGGTGAGCATCTTGCCTAGAAACCGGGCGCTTGCCGTCCCTTGCTGGGAGCTCATGGCCCCACACACGTCCCTAGAGGGTGATGGCAACTTGGCTGAGAGCCACCAGGTGAGCTGTAGTTCTCCATGCGGAGAGGCCTGCCGCGGGTTTCGAGAATCCTGAGTCAGGGCTGTGCTTCAAGCGGAGGGTGAGTTCCGAGGCTGGAGGAGGCTCGGAGTCACACTGGTTCCCAAGGGGGAACACTCATTGCCAAAAGTCTCTCCCGTGGCTCCAGTGCCCCCTTCCTGGGCCAGGGGCCCTTGGAAACCCCTCTGAATGGAAAGCCCAGCTCATCATCTGCCGGCCTCTCCTGCTGGCAGCGCTCGCGTTCGGCAGCCTTCAAACTGCTTCAGGAAGGCAGTTCCTTGGAGTCGGAGACTGGCAGGCTGGGCAGCCTGAGGGTGAGGCGTGCAGCTGCGTGAGGAAAGCCCTGGGCTTAGCATTCACCCTGGGACATCGTGCCTGGGTTCTGGGTACCTCGGAGAGAACCTCCACTCACTCTCCAAGCTGAGATCAACAGGCAGGAGTTCCCTGAGCAGCGCTAAACCACAGCCCCTCCCAGGCTGTCCCAAGACGTCCGTGCGGCCTACTCCCACTTCAGCCATACAACACATGCAGACCCTGGGGGAGCAACGTTCAAGATGGAAGGTCCCACTTGCACGGCCTGTGTGTCTCTTCCACTGCTCAGAAGCTGCTGAGGCACAGGCTGAGTGTCCACATTCACCCTGAGGCCTGAAGGCCAAACGGTCATTACCCCAGGGCGAAGTGGGTTGGATGTGGCTCCTTGGCGGCTCGCCCAGCAGCCCTGCTGCTGGCCTTGCCTTCGCTGCTGGCAAACCTCTGGGAGGAAAAAGAGCGTCTCTGGCAAGAATCAAAAAGTGCTTGCCATCCCCTGGCTAGGAGCGCCTCCTACACCCCTCTTTGTGCGGCGAGCACACACATCAACTACTACCCTCCAAGGAAGCTGCAGCTTTCCAGCCAGAAAGGCCTGCAGCCCTTGCCGTGAAACCACAGTCAACAGGCTGTTGGACTGGGCCAAGTGCCTTGTAGGAGGCCTTGGACGCGCAGGGCTGCACTGTTTTCCGTTGGGGCACACCGTTGGGGAGAAGGCTCTGGCCTAGCCATCAGCGCACACCCTCCTAGCCAGAGGCCCTTGGGATCCACTGGGTGGGCAGGCTGAAGGCGCGAGCAGGGCTTTGGTGCTTGCAGAGTCAATTTGGGCCCTGCTTTGGAAGGGTTTCAGGGACCCAGTTCTAGGGAGGCTTAGCTTCCCTGCTGTGGCACACCCAGGTCAGGTAGCCCAGCTGCCACCCTAAAGGCTCCCTGCTTTGCCCTCACCCTGGGGTCTCCCACGTGGGTTCTGTCTCCCGAAGCACAACCCCAATGTGGATCCAGTCTGGACAGAAAAGCACACGATATCCCAGAGCACTCCAGGGCCTCAGCGGCTCAAAGGGGCATCAAGGCCTACCTAGGGGGCCTCTCTTCCCTAGGCCATACCCAGCCTGCACACTCTCTGTGGAGCAAGCTTCATTCCTGGAAGGGCCCAGGGGGTGGGCATGAGGGTCTCTTCGGGGCTCGGAACGTGCGGATAACAGAGGCTGTGGGACAACAGCAACATGAGACCCTGACAGGAGAGCTGTCATTTCCCCTTTGGGAAGCAGGATGCTTGCGGCCCCCAGGCTGCGTGCCAATCCCCCTTGCTGCCTGGCTTCTGTTCACTGCTGGCTAGCGCTTCTGCAGCAGGTGAGCGTCTTGCCTAGAAACCGGGCGCTTGCCGTCCCTTGCTGGGAGCTCATGGCCCCACACACGTCCCTAGAGGGTGATGGCAACTTGGCTGAGAGCCACCAGGTGAGCTGTAGTTCTCCATGCGGAGAGGCCTGCCGCGGGTTTCGAGAATCCTGAGTCAGGGCTGTGCTTCAAGCGGAGGGTGAGTTCCGAGGCTGGAGGAGGCTCGGAGTCACACTGGTTCCCAAGGGGGAACACTCATTGCCAAAAGTCTCTCCCGTGGCTCCAGTGCCCCCTTCCTGGGCCAGGGGCCCTTGGAAACCCCTCTGAATGGAAAGCCCAGCTCATCATCTGCCGGCCTCTCCTGCTGGCAGCGCTCGCGTTCGGCAGCCTTCAAACTGCTTCAGGAAGGCAGTTCCTTGGAGTCGGAGACTGGCAGGCTGGGCAGCCTGAGGGTGAGGCGTGCAGCTGCGTGAGGAAAGCCCTGGGCTTAGCATTCACCCTGGGACATCGTGCCTGGGTTCTGGGTACCTCGGAGAGAACCTCCACTCACTCTCCAAGCTGAGATCAACAGGCAGGAGTTCCCTGAGCAGTGCTAAACCACAGCCCCTCCCAGGCTGTCCCAAGACGTCCGTGCGGCCTACTCCCACTTCAGCCATACAACACATGCAGACCCTGGGGGAGCAACGTTCAAGATGGAAGGTCCCACTTGCACGGCCTGTGTGTCTCTTCCACTGCTCAGAAGCTGCTGAGGCACAGGCTGAGTGTCCACATTCACCCTGAGGCCTGAAGGCCAAACGGTCATTACCCCAGGGCGAAGTGGGTTGGATGTGGCTCCTTGGCGGCTCGCCCAGCAGCCCTGCTGCTGGCCTTGCCTTCGCTGCTGGCAAACCTCTGGGAGGAAAAAGAGCGTCTCTGGCAAGAATCAAAAAGTGCTTGCCATCCCCTGGCTAGGAGCGCCTCCTACACCCCTCTTTGTGCGGCGAGCACACACATCAACTACTACCCTCCAAGGAAGCTGCAGCTTTCCAGCCAGAAAGGCCTGCAGCCCTTGCCGTGAAACCACAGTCAACAGGCTGTTGGACTGGGCCAAGTGCCTTGTAGGAGGCCTTGGACGCGCAGGGCTGCACTGTTTTCCGTTGGGGCACACCGTTGGGGAGAAGGCTCTGGCCTAGCCATCAGCGCACACCCTCCTAGCCAGAGGCCCTTGGGATCCACTGGGTGGGCAGGCTGAAGGCGCGAGCAGGGCTTTGGTGCTTGCAGAGTCAATTTGGGCCCTGCTTTGGAAGGGTTTCAGGGACCCAGTTCTAGGGAGGCTTAGCTTCCCTGCTGTGGCACACCCAGGTCAGGTAGCCCAGCTGCCACCCTAAAGGCTCCCTGCTTTGCCCTCACCCTGGCGTCTCCCACGTGGGTTCTGTCTCCCGAAGCACAACCCCAATGTGGATCCAGTCTGGACAGAAAAGCACACGATATCCCAGAGCACTCCAGGGCCTCAGCGGCTCAAAGGGGCATCAAGGCCTACCTAGGGGGCCTCTCTTCCCTAGGCCATACCCAGCCTGCACACTCTCTGTGGAGCAAGCTTCATTCCTGGAAGGGCCCAGGGGGTGGGCATGAGGGTCTCTTCGGGGCTCGGAACGTGCGGATAACAGAGGCTGTGGGACAACAGCAACATGAGACCCTGACAGGAGAGCTGTCATTTCCCCTTTGGGAAGCAGGATGCTTGCGGCCCCCAGGCTGCGTGCCAATCCCCCTTGCTGCCTGGCTTCTGTTCACTGCTGGCTAGCGCTTCTGCAGCAGGTGAGCGTCTTGCCTAGAAACCGGGCGCTTGCCGTCCCTTGCTGGGAGCTCATGGCCCCACACACGTCCCTAGAGGGTGATGGCAACTTGGCTGAGAGCCACCAGGTGAGCTGTAGTTCTCCATGCGGAGAGGCCTGCCGCGGGTTTCGAGAATCCTGAGTCAGGGCTGTGCTTCAAGCGGAGGGTGAGTTCCGAGGCTGGAGGAGGCTCGGAGTCACACTGGTTCCCAAGGGGGAACACTCATTGCCAAAAGTCTCTCCCGTGGCTCCAGTGCCCCCTTCCTGGGCCAGGGGCCCTTGGAAACCCCTCTGAATGGAAAGCCCAGCTCATCATCTGCCGGCCTCTCCTGCTGGCAGCGCTCGCGTTCGGCAGCCTTCAAACTGCTTCAGGAAGGCAGTTCCTTGGAGTCGGAGACTGGCAGGCTGGGCAGCCTGAGGGTGAGGCGTGCAGCTGCGTGAGGAAAGCCCTGGGCTTAGCATTCACCCTGGGACATCGTGCCTGGGTTCTGGGTACCTCGGAGAGAACCTCCACTCACTCTCCAAGCTGAGATCAACAGGCAGGAGTTCCCTGAGCAGCGCTAAACCACAGCCCCTCCCAGGCTGTCCCAAGACGTCCGTGCGGCCTACTCCCACTTCAGCCATACAACACATGCAGACCCTGGGGGAGCAACGTTCAAGATGGAAGGTCCCACTTGCACGGCCTGTGTGTCTCTTCCACTGCTCAGAAGCTGCTGAGGCACAGGCTGAGTGTCCACATTCACCCTGAGGCCTGAAGGCCAAACGGTCATTACCCCAGGGCGAAGTGGGTTGGATGTGGCTCCTTGGCGGCTCGCCCAGCAGCCCTGCTGCTGGCCTTGCCTTCGCTGCTGGCAAACCTCTGGGAGGAAAAAGAGCGTCTCTGGCAAGAATCAAAAAGTGCTTGCCATCCCCTGGCTAGGAGCGCCTCCTACACCCCTCTTTGTGCGGCGAGCACACACATCAACTACTACCCTCCAAGGAAGCTGCAGCTTTCCAGCCAGAAAGGCCTGCAGCCCTTGCCGTGAAACCACAGTCAACAGGCTGTTGGACTGGGCCAAGTGCCTTGTAGGAGGCCTTGGACGCGCAGGGCTGCACTGTTTTCCGTTGGGGCACACCGTTGGGGAGAAGGCTCTGGCCTAGCCATCAGCGCACACCCTCCTAGCCAGAGGCCCTTGGGATCCACTGGGTGGGCAGGCTGAAGGCGCGAGCAGGGCTTTGGTGCTTGCAGAGTCAATTTGGGCCCTGCTTTGGAAGGGTTTCAGGGACCCAGTTCTAGGGAGGCTTAGCTTCCCTGCTGTGGCACACCCAGGTCAGGTAGCCCAGCTGCCACCCTAAAGGCTCCCTGCTTTGCCCTCACCCTGGCGTCTCCCACGTGGGTTCTGTCTCCCGAAGCACAACCCCAATGTGGATCCAGTCTGGACAGAAAAGCACACGATATCCCAGAGCACTCCAGGGCCTCAGCGGCTCAAAGGGGCATCAAGGCCTACCTAGGGGGCCTCTCTTCCCTAGGCCATACCCAGCCTGCACACTCTCTGTGGAGCAAGCTTCATTCCTGGAAGGGCCCAGGGGGTGGGCATGAGGGTCTCTTCGGGGCTCGGAACGTGCGGATAACAGAGGCTGTGGGACAACAGCAACATGAGACCCTGACAGGAGAGCTGTCGTTTCCCCTTTGGGAAGCAGGATGCTTGCGGCCCCCAGGCTGCGTGCCAATCCCCCTTGCTGCCTGGCTTCTGTTCACTGCTGGCTAGCGCTTCTGCAGCAGGTGAGCGTCTTGCCTAGAAACCGGGCGCTTGCCGTCCCTTGCTGGGAGCTCATGGCCCCACACACGTCCCTAGAGGGTGATGGCAACTTGGCTGAGAGCCACCAGGTGAGCTGTAGTTCTCCATGCGGAGAGGCCTGCCGCGGGTTTCGAGAATCCTGAGTCAGGGCTGTGCTTCAAGCGGAGGGTGAGTTCCGAGGCTGGAGGAGGCTCGGAGTCACACTGGTTCCCAAGGGGGAACACTCATTGCCAAAAGTCTCTCCCGTGGCTCCAGTGCCCCCTTCCTGGGCCAGGGGCCCTTGGAAACCCCTCTGAATGGAAAGCCCAGCTCATCATCTGCCGGCCTCTCCTGCTGGCAGCGCTCGCGTTCGGCAGCCTTCAAACTGCTTCAGGAAGGCAGTTCCTTGGAGTCGGAGACTGGCAGGCTGGGCAGCCTGAGGGTGAGGCGTGCAGCTGCGTGAGGAAAGCCCTGGGCTTAGCATTCACCCTGGGACATCGTGCCTGGGTTCTGGGTACCTCGGAGAGAACCTCCACTCACTCTCCAAGCTGAGATCAACAGGCAGGAGTTCCCTGAGCAGCGCTAAACCACAGCCCCTCCCAGGCTGTCCCAAGACGTCCGTGCGGCCTACTCCCACTTCAGCCATACAACACATGCAGACCCTGGGGGAGCAACGTTCAAGATGGAAGGTCCCACTTGCACGGCCTGTGTGTCTCTTCCACTGCTCAGAAGCTGCTGAGGCACAGGCTGAGTGTCCACATTCACCCTGAGGCCTGAAGGCCAAACGGTCATTACCCCAGGGCGAAGTGGGTTGGATGTGGCTCCTTGGCGGCTCGCCCAGCAGCCCTGCTGCTGGCCTTGCCTTCGCTGCTGGCAAACCTCTGGGAGGAAAAAGAGCGTCTCTGGCAAGAATCAAAAAGTGCTTGCCATCCCCTGGCTAGGAGCGCCTCCTACACCCCTCTTTGTGCGGCGAGCACACACATCAACTACTACCCTCCAAGGAAGCTGCAGCTTTCCAGCCAGAAAGGCCTGCAGCCCTTGCCGTGAAACCACAGTCAACAGGCTGTTGGACTGGGCCAAGTGCCTTGTAGGAGGCCTTGGACGCGCAGGGCTGCACTGTTTTCCGTTGGGGCACACCGTTGGGGAGAAGGCTCTGGCCTAGCCATCAGCGCACACCCTCCTAGCCAGAGGCCCTTGGGATCCACTGGGTGGGCAGGCTGAAGGCGCGAGCAGGGCTTTGGTGCTTGCAGAGTCAATTTGGGCCCTGCTTTGGAAGGGTTTCAGGGACCCAGTTCTAGGGAGGCTTAGCTTCCCTGCTGTGGCACACCCAGGTCAGGTAGCCCAGCTGCCACCCTAAAGGCTCCCTGCTTTGCCCTCACCCTGGGGTCTCCCACGTGGGTTCTGTCTCCCGAAGCACAACCCCAATGTGGATCCAGTCTGGACAGAAAAGCACACGATATCCCAGAGCACTCCAGGGCCTCAGCGGCTCAAAGGGGCATCAAGGCCTACCTAGGGGGCCTCTCTTCCCTAGGCCATACCCAGCCTGCACACTCTCTGTGGAGCAAGCTTCATTCCTGGAAGGGCCCAGGGGGTGGGCATGAGGGTCTCTTCGGGGCTCGGAACGTGCGGATAACAGAGGCTGTGGGACAACAGCAACATGAGACCCTGACAGGAGAGCTGTCATTTCCCCTTTGGGAAGCAGGATGCTTGCGGCCCCCAGGCTGCGTGCCAATCCCCCTTGCTGCCTGGCTTCTGTTCACTGCTGGCTAGCGCTTCTGCAGCAGGTGAGCGTCTTGCCTAGAAACCGGGCGCTTGCCGTCCCTTGCTGGGAGCTCATGGCCCCACACACGTCCCTAGAGGGTGATGGCAACTTGGCTGAGAGCCACCAGGTGAGCTGTAGTTCTCCATGCGGAGAGGCCTGCCGCGGGTTTCGAGAATCCTGAGTCAGGGCTGTGCTTCAAGCGGAGGGTGAGTTCCGAGGCTGGAGGAGGCTCGGAGTCACACTGGTTCCCAAGGGGGAACACTCATTGCCAAAAGTCTCTCCCGTGGCTCCAGTGCCCCCTTCCTGGGCCAGGGGCCCTTGGAAACCCCTCTGAATGGAAAGCCCAGCTCATCATCTGCCGGCCTCTCCTGCTGGCAGCGCTCGCGTTCGGCAGCCTTCAAACTGCTTCAGGAAGGCAGTTCCTTGGAGTCGGAGACTGGCAGGCTGGGCAGCCTGAGGGTGAGGCGTGCAGCTGCGTGAGGAAAGCCCTGGGCTTAGCATTCACCCTGGGACATCGTGCCTGGGTTCTGGGTACCTCGGAGAGAACCTCCACTCACTCTCCAAGCTGAGATCAACAGGCAGGAGTTCCCTGAGCAGTGCTAAACCACAGCCCCTCCCAGGCTGTCCCAAGACGTCCGTGCGGCCTACTCCCACTTCAGCCATACAACACATGCAGACCCTGGGGGAGCAACGTTCAAGATGGAAGGTCCCACTTGCACGGCCTGTGTGTCTCTTCCACTGCTCAGAAGCTGCTGAGGCACAGGCTGAGTGTCCACATTCACCCTGAGGCCTGAAGGCCAAACGGTCATTACCCCAGGGCGAAGTGGGTTGGATGTGGCTCCTTGGCGGCTCGCCCAGCAGCCCTGCTGCTGGCCTTGCCTTCGCTGCTGGCAAACCTCTGGGAGGAAAAAGAGCGTCTCTGGCAAGAATCAAAAAGTGCTTGCCATCCCCTGGCTAGGAGCGCCTCCTACACCCCTCTTTGTGCGGCGAGCACACACATCAACTACTACCCTCCAAGGAAGCTGCAGCTTTCCAGCCAGAAAGGCCTGCAGCCCTTGCCGTGAAACCACAGTCAACAGGCTGTTGGACTGGGCCAAGTGCCTTGTAGGAGGCCTTGGACGCGCAGGGCTGCACTGTTTTCCGTTGGGGCACACCGTTGGGGAGAAGGCTCTGGCCTAGCCATCAGCGCACACCCTCCTAGCCAGAGGCCCTTGGGATCCACTGGGTGGGCAGGCTGAAGGCGCGAGCAGGGCTTTGGTGCTTGCAGAGTCAATTTGGGCCCTGCTTTGGAAGGGTTTCAGGGACCCAGTTCTAGGGAGGCTTAGCTTCCCTGCTGTGGCACACCCAGGTCAGGTAGCCCAGCTGCCACCCTAAAGGCTCCCTGCTTTGCCCTCACCCTGGCGTCTCCCACGTGGGTTCTGTCTCCCGAAGCACAACCCCAATGTGGATCCAGTCTGGACAGAAAAGCACACGATATCCCAGAGCACTCCAGGGCCTCAGCGGCTCAAAGGGGCATCAAGGCCTACCTAGGGGGCCTCTCTTCCCTAGGCCATACCCAGCCTGCACACTCTCTGTGGAGCAAGCTTCATTCCTGGAAGGGCCCAGGGGGTGGGCATGAGGGTCTCTTCGGGGCTCGGAACGTGCGGATAACAGAGGCTGTGGGACAACAGCAACATGAGACCCTGACAGGAGAGCTGTCATTTCCCCTTTGGGAAGCAGGATGCTTGCGGCCCCCAGGCTGCGTGCCAATCCCCCTTGCTGCCTGGCTTCTGTTCACTGCTGGCTAGCGCTTCTGCAGCAGGTGAGCGTCTTGCCTAGAAACCGGGCGCTTGCCGTCCCTTGCTGGGAGCTCATGGCCCCACACACGTCCCTAGAGGGTGATGGCAACTTGGCTGAGAGCCACCAGGTGAGCTGTAGTTCTCCATGCGGAGAGGCCTGCCGCGGGTTTCGAGAATCCTGAGTCAGGGCTGTGCTTCAAGCGGAGGGTGAGTTCCGAGGCTGGAGGAGGCTCGGAGTCACACTGGTTCCCAAGGGGGAACACTCATTGCCAAAAGTCTCTCCCGTGGCTCCAGTGCCCCCTTCCTGGGCCAGGGGCCCTTGGAAACCCCTCTGAATGGAAAGCCCAGCTCATCATCTGCCGGCCTCTCCTGCTGGCAGCGCTCGCGTTCGGCAGCCTTCAAACTGCTTCAGGAAGGCAGTTCCTTGGAGTCGGAGACTGGCAGGCTGGGCAGCCTGAGGGTGAGGCGTGCAGCTGCGTGAGGAAAGCCCTGGGCTTAGCATTCACCCTGGGACATCGTGCCTGGGTTCTGGGTACCTCGGAGAGAACCTCCACTCACTCTCCAAGCTGAGATCAACAGGCAGGAGTTCCCTGAGCAGCGCTAAACCACAGCCCCTCCCAGGCTGTCCCAAGACGTCCGTGCGGCCTACTCCCACTTCAGCCATACAACACATGCAGACCCTGGGGGAGCAACGTTCAAGATGGAAGGTCCCACTTGCACGGCCTGTGTGTCTCTTCCACTGCTCAGAAGCTGCTGAGGCACAGGCTGAGTGTCCACATTCACCCTGAGGCCTGAAGGCCAAACGGTCATTACCCCAGGGCGAAGTGGGTTGGATGTGGCTCCTTGGCGGCTCGCCCAGCAGCCCTGCTGCTGGCCTTGCCTTCGCTGCTGGCAAACCTCTGGGAGGAAAAAGAGCGTCTCTGGCAAGAATCAAAAAGTGCTTGCCATCCCCTGGCTAGGAGCGCCTCCTACACCCCTCTTTGTGCGGCGAGCACACACATCAACTACTACCCTCCAAGGAAGCTGCAGCTTTCCAGCCAGAAAGGCCTGCAGCCCTTGCCGTGAAACCACAGTCAACAGGCTGTTGGACTGGGCCAAGTGCCTTGTAGGAGGCCTTGGACGCGCAGGGCTGCACTGTTTTCCGTTGGGGCACACCGTTGGGGAGAAGGCTCTGGCCTAGCCATCAGCGCACACCCTCCTAGCCAGAGGCCCTTGGGATCCACTGGGTGGGCAGGCTGAAGGCGCGAGCAGGGCTTTGGTGCTTGCAGAGTCAATTTGGGCCCTGCTTTGGAAGGGTTTCAGGGACCCAGTTCTAGGGAGGCTTAGCTTCCCTGCTGTGGCACACCCAGGTCAGGTAGACCAGCTGCCACCCTAAAGGCTCCCTGCTTTGCCCTCACCCTGGGGTCTCCCACGTGGGTTCTGTCTCCCGAAGCACAACCCCAATGTGGATCCAGTCTGGACAGAAAAGCACACGATATCCCAGAGCACTCCAGGGCCTCAGCGGCTCAAAGGGGCATCAAGGCCTACCTAGGGGGCCTCTCTTCCCTAGGCCATACCCAGCCTGCACACTCTCTGTGGAGCAAGCTTCATTCCTGGAAGGGCCCAGGGGGTGGGCATGAGGGTCTCTTCGGGGCTCGGAACGTGCGGATAACAGAGGCTGTGGGACAACAGCAACATGAGACCCTGACAGGAGAGCTGTCGTTTCCCCTTTGGGAAGCAGGATGCTTGCGGCCCCCAGGCTGCGTGCCAATCCCCCTTGCTGCCTGGCTTCTGTTCACTGCTGGCTAGCGCTTCTGCAGCAGGTGAGCGTCTTGCCTAGAAACCGGGCGCTTGCCGTCCCTTGCTGGGAGCTCATGGCCCCACACACGTCCCTAGAGGGTGATGGCAACTTGGCTGAGAGCCACCAGGTGAGCTGTAGTTCTCCATGCGGAGAGGCCTGCCGCGGGTTTCGAGAATCCTGAGTCAGGGCTGTGCTTCAAGCGGAGGGTGAGTTCCGAGGCTGGAGGAGGCTCGGAGTCACACTGGTTCCCAAGGGGGAACACTCATTGCCAAAAGTCTCTCCCGTGGCTCCAGTGCCCCCTTCCTGGGCCAGGGGCCCTTGGAAACCCCTCTGAATGGAAAGCCCAGCTCATCATCTGCCGGCCTCTCCTGCTGGCAGCGCTCGCGTTCGGCAGCCTTCAAACTGCTTCAGGAAGGCAGTTCCTTGGAGTCGGAGACTGGCAGGCTGGGCAGCCTGAGGGTGAGGCGTGCAGCTGCGTGAGGAAAGCCCTGGGCTTAGCATTCACCCTGGGACATCGTGCCTGGGTTCTGGGTACCTCGGAGAGAACCTCCACTCACTCTCCAAGCTGAGATCAACAGGCAGGAGTTCCCTGAGCAGCGCTAAACCACAGCCCCTCCCAGGCTGTCCCAAGACGTCCGTGCGGCCTACTCCCACTTCAGCCATACAACACATGCAGACCCTGGGGGAGCAACGTTCAAGATGGAAGGTCCCACTTGCACGGCCTGTGTGTCTCTTCCACTGCTCAGAAGCTGCTGAGGCACAGGCTGAGTGTCCACATTCACCCTGAGGCCTGAAGGCCAAACGGTCATTACCCCAGGGCGAAGTGGGTTGGATGTGGCTCCTTGGCGGCTCGCCCAGCAGCCCTGCTGCTGGCCTTGCCTTCACTGCTGGCAAACCTCTGGGAGGAAAAAGAGCGTCTCTGGCAAGAATCAAAAAGTGCTTGCCATCCCCTGGCTAGGAGCGCCTCCTACACCCCTCTTTGTGCGGCGAGCACACACATCAACTACTACCCTCCAAGGAAGCTGCAGCTTTCCAGCCAGAAAGGCCTGCAGCCCTTGCCGTGAAACCACAGTCAACAGGCTGTTGGACTGGGCCAAGTGCCTTGTAGGAGGCCTTGGATGCGCAGGGCTGCACTGTTTTCCGTTGGGGCACACCGTTGGGGAGAAGGCTCTGGCCTAGCCATCAGCGCACACCCTCCTAGCCAGAGGCCCTTGGGATCCACTGGGTGGGCAGGCTGAAGGCGCGAGCAGGGCTTTGGTGCTTGCAGAGTCAATTTGGGCCCTGCTTTGGAAGGGTTTCAGGGACCCAGTTCTAGGGAGGCTTAGCTTCCCTGCTGTGGCACACCCAGGTCAGGTAGCCCAGCTGCCACCCTAAAGGCTCCCTGCTTTGCCCTCACCCTGGGGTCTCCCACGTGGGTTCTGTCTCCCCAAGCACAACCTCAATGTGGATCCAGTCTGGACAGAAAAGCACACGATATCCCAGAGGACTCCAGGGCCTCAGCGGCTCAAAGGGGCATCAAGGCCTACCTAGGGGGCCTCTCTTCCCTAGGCCATACCCAGCCTGCACACTCTCTGTGGAGCAAGCTTCATTCCTGGAAGGGCCCAGGGGGTGGGCATGAGGGTCTCTTCGGGGCTCGGAACGTGCGGATAACAGAGGCTGTGGGACAACAGCAACATGAGACCCTGACAGGAGAGCTGTCGTTTCCCCTTTGGGAAGCAGGATGCTTGCGGCCCCCAGGCTGCGTGCCAATCCCCCTTGCTGCCTGGCTTCTGTTCACTGCTGGCTAGCGCTTCTGCAGCAGGTGAGCGTCTTGCCTAGAAACCGGGCGCTTGCTGTCCCTTGCTGGGAGCTCATGGCCCCACACACGTCCCTAGAGGGTGATGGCAAATTGGCTGAGAGCCACCAGGTGAGCTGTAGTTCTCCATGCGGAGAGGCCTGCCGCGGGTTTCGAGAATCCTGAGTCAGGGCTGTGCTTCAAGCGGAGGGTGAGTTCCGAGGCTGGAGGAGGCTCGGAGTCACACTGGTTCCCAAGGGGGAACACTCATTGCCAAAAGTCTCTCCCGTGGCTCCAGTGCCCCCTTCCTGGGCCAGGGGCTCTTGGAAACCCCTCTGAATGGAAAGCCCAGCTCATCATCTGCCGGCCTCTCCTGCTGGCAGCGCTCGCGTTCGGCAGCCTTCAAACTGCTTCAGGAAGGCAGTTCCTTGGAGTCGGAGACTGGCAGGCTGGGCAGCCTGAGGGTGAGGCGTGCAGCTGCGTGAGGAAAGCCCTGGGCTTAGCATTCACCCTGGGACGTCGTGCCTGGGTTCTGGGTACCTCGGAGAGAACCTCCACTCACTCTCCAAGCTGAGATCAACAGGCAGGAGTTCCCTGAGCAGCGCTAAACCACAGCCCCTCCCAGGCTGTCCCAAGACGTCCGTGCGGCCTACTCCCACTTCAGCCATACAACACATGCAGACCCTGGGGGGAGCAACGTTCAAGATGGAAGGTCCCACTTGCACGGCCTGTGTGTCTCTTCCACTGCTCAGAAGCTGCTGAGGCACAGGCTGAGTGTCCACATTCACCCTGAGGCCTGAAGGCCAAACGGTCATTACCCCAGGGCGAAGTGGGTTGGATGTGGCTCCTTGGCGGCTCGCCCAGCAGCCCTGCTGCTGGCCTTGCCTTCGCTGCTGGCAAACCTCTGGGAGGAAAAAGAGCGTCTCTGGCAAGAATCAAAAAGTGCTTGCCATCCCCTGGCTAGGAGCACCTCCTACACCCCTCATTGTGCGGCGAGCACACACATCAACTACTACCCTCCAAGGAAGCTGCAGCTTTCCAGCCAGAAAGGCCTGCAGCCCTTGCCGTGAAACCACAGTCAACAGGCTGTTGGACTGGGCCAAGTGCCTTGTAGGAGGCCTTGGACGCGCAGGGCTGCACTGTTTTCCGTTGGGGCACACCGTTGGGGAGAAGGCTCTGGCCTAGCCATCAGCGCACACCCTCCTAGCCAGAGGCCCTTGGGATCCACTGGGTGGGCAGGCTGAAGGCGCGAGCAGGGCTTTGGTGCTTGCAGAGTCAATTTGGGCCCTGCTTTGGAAGGGTTTCAGGGACCCAGTTCTAGGGAGGCTTAGCTTCCCTGCTGTGGCACACCCAGGTCAGGTAGCCCAGCTGCCACCCTAAAGGCTCCCTGCTCTGCCCTCACCCTGGGGTCTCCCACGTGTTTTCTGTCTCCCCAAGCACAACCTCAATGTGGATCCAGTCTGGACAGAAAAGCACACAATATCCCAGAGCACTTCAGGGCCTCAGCGGCTCAAAGGGGCATCAAGGCCTACCTAGGGGGCCTCTCTTCCCTAGGCCATACCCAGCCTGCACACTCTCTGTGGAGCAAGCTTCATTCCTGGAAGGGCTCAGGGGGTGGGCATGAGGGTCTCTTCGGGGCTCGGAACGTGCAGATAACTGAGGCTGTGGGACAACAGCAACATGAGACCCTGACAGGAGAGCTGTCATTTCCCCTTTGGGAAGCAGGATGCTTGCGGCCCCCAGGCTGCGTGCCAATCCCCCTTGCTGCCTGGCTTCTGTTCACTGCTGGCTAGCGCTTCTGCAGCAGGTGAGCGTCTTGCCTAGAAACCGGGCGCTTGCCGTCCCTTGCTGGGAGCTCATGGCCCCACACACGTCCCTAGAGGGTGATGGCAACTTGGCTGAGAGCCACCAGGTGAGCTGTAGTTCTCCATGCGGAGAGGCCTGCCGCGGGTTTCGAGAATCCTGAGTCAGGGCTGTGCTTCAAGCGGAGGGTGAGTTCCGAGGCTGGAGGAGGCTCGGAGTCACACTGGCTCCCAAGGGGGAACACTCATTGCCAAAAGTCTCTCCCGTGGCTCCAGTGCCCCCTTCCTGGGCCAGGGGCCCTTGGAAACCCCTCTGAATGGAAAGCCCAGCTCATCATCTGCCGGCCTCTCCTGCTGGCAGCGCTCGCGTTCGGCAGCCTTCAAACTGCTTCAGGAAGGCAGTTCCTTGGAGTCGGAGACTGGCAGGCTGGGCAGCCTGAGGGTGAGGCGTGCAGCTGCGTGAGGAAAGCCCTGGGCTTAGCATTCACCCTGGGACGTCGTGCCTGGGTTCTGGGTACCTCGGAGAGAACCTCCACTCACTCTCCAAGCTGAGATCAACAGGCAGGAGTTCCCTGAGCAGCGCTAAACCACAGCCCCTCCCAGGCTGTCCCAAGACGTCCGTGCGGCCTACTCCCACTTCAGCCATACAACACATGCAGACCCTGGGGGGAGCAACGTTCAAGATGGAAGGTCCCACTTGCACGGCCTGTGTGTCTCTTCCACTGCTCAGAAGCTGCTGAGGCACAGGCTGAGTGTCCACATTCACCCTGAGGCCTGAAGGCCAAACGGTCATTACCCCAGGGCGAAGTGGGTTGGATGTGGCTCCTTGGCGGCTCGCCCAGCAGCCCTGCTGCTGGCCTTGCCTTCGCTGCTGGCAAACCTCTGGGAGGAAAAAGAGCGTCTCTGGCAAGAATCAAAAAGTGCTTGCCATCCCCTGGCTAGGAGCACCTCCTACACCCCTCTTTGTGCGGCGAGCACACACATCAACTACTACCCTCCAAGGAAGCTGCAGCTTTCCAGCCAGAAAGGCCTGCAGCCCTTGCCGTGAAACCACAGTCAACAGGCTGTTGGACTGGGCCAAGTGCCTTGTAGGAGGCCTTGGACGCGCAGGGCTGCACTGTTTTCCGTTGGGGCACACCGTTGGGGAGAAGGCTCTGGCCTAGCCATCAGCGCACACCCTCCTAGCCAGAGGCCCTTGGGATCCACTGGGTGGGCAGGCTGAAGGCGCGAGCAGGGCTTTGGTGCTTGCAGAGTCAATTTGGGCCCTGCTTTGGAAGGGTTTCAGGGACCCAGTTCTAGGGAGGCTTAGCTTCCCTGCTGTGGCACACCCAGGTCAGGTAGCCCAGCTGCCACCCTAAAGGCTCCCTGCTCTGCCCTCACCCTGGGGTCTCCCACGTGTGTTCTGTCTCCCCAAGCACAACCTCAATGTGGATCCAGTCTGGACAGAAAAGCACACAATATTCCAGAGCACTTCAGGGCCTCAGCGGCTCAAAGGGGCATCAAGGCCTACCTAGGGGGCCTCTCTTCCCTAGGCCATACCCAGCCTGCACACTCTCTGTGGAGCAAGCTTCATTCCTGGAAGGGCTCAGGGGGTGGGCATGAGGGTCTCTTCGGGGCTCGGAACGTGCAGATAACAGAGGCTGTGGGACAACAGCAACATGAGACCCTGACAGGAGAGCTGTCATTTCCTCTTTGGGAAGCAGGATGCTTGCGGCCCCCAGGCTGCGTGCCAATCCCCCTTGCTGCCTGGCTTCTGTTCACTGCTGGCTAGCGCTTCTGCAGCAGGTGAGCGTCTTGCCTAGAAACCGGGCGCTTGCCGTCCCTTGCTGGGAGCTCATGGCCCCACACACGTCCCTAGAGGGTGATGGCAACTTGGCTGAGAGCCACCAGGTGAGCTGTAGTTCTCCATGCGGAGAGGCCTGCCGCGGGTTTCGAGAATCCTGAGTCAGGGCTGTGCTTCAAGCGGAGGGTGAGTTCCGAGGCTGGAGGAGGCTCGGAGTCACACTGGCTCCCAAGGGGGAACACTCATTGCCAAAAGTCTCTCCCGTGGCTCCAGTGCCCCCTTCCTGGGCCAGGGGCCCTTGGAAACCCCTCTGAATGGAAAGCCCAGCTCATCATCTGCCGGCCTCTCCTGCTGGCAGCGCTCGCGTTCGGCAGCCTTCAAACTGCTTCAGGAAGGCAGTTCCTTGGAGTCGGAGACTGGCAGGCTGGGCAGCCTGAGGGTGAGGCGTGCAGCTGCGTGAGGAAAGCCCTGGGCTTAGCATTCACCCTGGGACGTCGTGCCTGGGTTCTGGGTACCTCGGAGAGAACCTCCACTCACTCTCCAAGCTGAGATCAACAGGCAGGAGTTCCCTGAGCAGCGCTAAACCACAGCCCCTCCCAGGCTGTCCCAAGACGTCCGTGCGGCCTACTCCCACTTCAGCCATACAACACATGCAGACCCTGGGGGGAGCAACGTTCAAGATGGAAGGTCCCACTTGCACGGCCTGTGTGTCTCTTCCACTGCTCAGAAGCTGCTGAGGCACAGGCTGAGTGTCCACATTCACCCTGAGGCCTGAATGCCAAACGGTCATTACCCCAGGGCGAAGTGGGTTGGATGTGGCTCCTTGGCGGCTCGCCCAGCAGCCCTGCTGCTGGCCTTGCCTTCGCTGCTGGCAAACCTCTGGGAGGAAAAAGAGCGTCTCTGGCAAGAATCAAAAAGTGCTTGCCATCCCCTGGCTAGGAGCACCTCCTACACCCCTCATTGTGCGGCGAGCACACACATCAACTACTACCCTCCAAGGAAGCTGCAGCTTTCCAGCCAGAAAGGCCTGCAGCCCTTGCCGTGAAACCACAGTCAACAGGCTGTTGGACTGGGCCAAGTGCCTTGTAGGAGGCCTTGGACGCGCAGGGCTGCACTGTTTTCCGTTGGGGCACACCGTTGGGGAGAAGGCTCTGGCCTAGCCATCAGCGCACACCCTCCTAGCCAGAGGCCCTTGGGATCCACTGGGTGGGCAGGCTGAAGGCGCGAGCAGGGCTTTGGTGCTTGCAGAGTCAATTTGGGCCCTGCTTTGGAAGGGTTTCAGGGACCCAGTTCTAGGGAGGCTTAGCTTCCCTGCTGTGGCACACCCAGGTCAGGTAGCCCAGCTGCCACCCTAAAGGCTCCCTGCTCTGCCCTCACCCTGGGGTCTCCCACGTGTGTTCTGTCTCCCCAAGCACAACCTCAATGTGGATCCAGTCTGGACAGAAAAGCACACAATATCCCAGAGCACTTCAGGGCCTCAGCGGCTCAAAGGGGCATCAAGGCCTACCTAGGGGGCCTCTCTTCCCTAGGCCATACCCAGCCTGCACACTCTCTGTGGAGCAAGCTTCATTCCTGGAAGGGCTCAGGGGGTGGGCATGAGGGTCTCTTCGGGGCTCGGAACGTGCAGATAACAGAGGCTGTGGGACAACAGCAACATGAGACCCTGACAGGAGAGCTGTCATTTCCCCTTTGGGAAGCAGGATGCTTGCGGCCCCCAGGCTGCGTGCCAATCCCCCTTGCTGCCTGGCTTCTGTTCACTGCTGGCTAGCGCTTCTGCAGCAGGTGAGCGTCTTGCCTAGAAACCGGGCGCTTGCCGTCCCTTGCTGGGAGCTCATGGCCCCACACACGTCCCTAGAGGGTGATGGCAACTTGGCTGAGAGCCACCAGGTGAGCTGTAGTTCTCCATGCGGAGAGGCCTGCCGCGGGTTTCGAGAATCCTGAGTCAGGGCTGTGCTTCAAGCGGAGGGTGAGTTCCGAGGCTGGAGGAGGCTCGGAGTCACACTGGCTCCCAAGGGGGAACACTCATTGCCAAAAGTCTCTCCCGTGGCTCCAGTGCCCCCTTCCTGGGCCAGGGGCCCTTGGAAACCCCTCTGAATGGAAAGCCCAGCTCATCATCTGCCGGCCTCTCCTGCTGGCAGCGCTCGCGTTCGGCAGCCTTCAAACTGCTTCAGGAAGGCAGTTCCTTGGAGTCGGAGACTGGCAGGCTGGGCAGCCTGAGGGTGAGGCGTGCAGCTGCGTGAGGAAAGCCCTGGGCTTAGCATTCACCCTGGGACGTCGTGCCTGGGTTCTGGGTACCTCGGAGAGAACCTCCACTCACTCTCCAAGCTGAGATCAACAGGCAGGAGTTCCCTGAGCAGCGCTAAACCACAGCCCCTCCCAGGCTGTCCCAAGACGTCCGTGCGGCCTACTCCCACTTCAGCCATACAACACATGCAGACCCTGGGGGGAGCAACGTTCAAGATGGAAGGTCCCACTTGCACGGCCTGTGTGTCTCTTCCACTGCTCAGAAGCTGCTGAGGCACAGTCTGAGTGTCCACATTCACCCTGAGGCCTGAAGGCCAAACGGTCATTACCCCAGGGCGAAGTGGGTTGGATGTGGCTCCTTGGCGGCTCGCCCAGCAGCCCTGCTGCTGGCCTTGCCTTCGCTGCTGGCAAACCTCTGGGAGGAAAAAGAGCGTCTCTGGCAAGAATCAAAAAGTGCTTGCCATCCCCTGGCTAGGAGCACCTCCTACACCCCTCATTGTGCGGCGAGCACACACATCAACTACTACCCTCCAAGGAAGCTGCAGCTTTCCAGCCAGAAAGGCCTGCAGCCCTTGCCGTGAAACCACAGTCAACAGGCTGTTGGACTGGGCCAAGTGCCTTGTAGGAGGCCTTGGACGCGCAGGGCTGCACTGTTTTCCGTTGGGGCACACCGTTGGGGAGAAGGCTCTGGCCTAGCCATCAGCGCACACCCTCCTAGCCAGAGGCCCTTGGGATCCACTGGGTGGGCAGGCTGAAGGCGCGAGCAGGGCTTTGGTGCTTGCAGAGTCAATTTGGGCCCTGCTTTGGAAGGGTTTCAGGGACCCAGTTCTAGGGAGGCTTAGCTTCCCTGCTGTGGCACACCCAGGTCAGGTAGCCCAGCTGCCACCCTAAAGGCTCCCTGCTTTGCCCTCACCCTGGGGTCTCCCACGTGTGTTCTGTCTCCCCAAGCACAACCTCAATGTGGATCCAGTCTGGACAGAAAAGCACACAATATCCCAGAGCACTTCAGGGCCTCAGCGGCTCAAAGGGGCATCAAGGCCTACCTAGGGGGCCTCTCTTCCCTAGGCCATACCCAGCCTGCACACTCTCTGTGGAGCAAGCTTCATTCCTGGAAGGGCTCAGGGGGTGGGCATGAGGGTCTCTTCGGGGCTCGGAACGTGCAGATAACAGAGGCTGTGGGACAACAGCAACATGAGACCCTGACAGGAGAGCTGTCATTTCCTCTTTGGGAAGAAGGATGCTTGCGGCCCCCAGGCTGCGTGCCAATCCCCCTTGCTGCCTGGCTTCTGTTCACTGCTGGCTAGCGCTTCTGCAGCAGGTGAGCGTCTTGCCTAGAAACCGGGCGCTTGCCGTCCCTTGCTGGGAGCTCATGGCCCCACACACGTCCCTAGAGGGTGATGGCAACTTGGCTGAGAGCCACCAGGTGAGCTGTAGTTCTCCATGCGGAGAGGCCTGCCGCGGGTTTCGAGAATCCTGAGTCAGGGCTGTGCTTCAAGCGGAGGGTGAGTTCCGAGGCTGGAGGAGGCTCGGAGTCACACTGGCTCCCAAGGGGGAACACTCATTGCCAAAAGTCTCTCCCGTGGCTCCAGTGCCCCCTTCCTGGGCCAGGGGCCCTTGGAAACCCCTCTGAATGGAAAGCCCAGCTCATCATCTGCCGGCCTCTCCTGCTGGCAGCGCTCGCGTTCGGCAGCCTTCAAACTGCTTCAGGAAGGCAGTTCCTTGGAGTCGGAGACTGGCAGGCTGGGCAGCCTGAGGGTGAGGCGTGCAGCTGCGTGAGGAAAGCCCTGGGCTTAGCATTCACCCTGGGACGTCGTGCCTGGGTTCTGGGTACCTCGGAGAGAACCTCCACTCACTCTCCAAGCTGAGATCAACAGGCAGGAGTTCCCTGAGCAGCGCTAAACCACAGCCCCTCCCAGGCTGTCCCAAGACGTCCGTGCGGCCTACTCCCACTTCAGCCATACAACACATGCAGACCCTGGGGGGAGCAACGTTCAAGATGGAAGGTCCCACTTGCACGGCCTGTGTGTCTCTTCCACTGCTCAGAAGCTGCTGAGGCACAGGCTGAGTGTCCACATTCACCCTGAGGCCTGAAGGCCAAACGGTCATTACCCCAGGGCGAAGTGGGTTGGATGTGGCTCCTTGGCGGCTCGCCCAGCAGCCCTGCTGCTGGCCTTGCCTTCGCTGCTGGCAAACCTCTGGGAGGAAAAAGAGCGTCTCTGGCAAGAATCAAAAAGTGCTTGCCATCCCCTGGCTAGGAGCACCTCCTACACCCCTCATTGTGCGGCGAGCACACACATCAACTACTACCCTCCAAGGAAGCTGCAGCTTTCCAGCCAGAAAGGCCTGCAGCCCTTGCCGTGAAACCACAGTCAACAGGCTGTTGGACTGGGCCAAGTGCCTTGTAGGAGGCCTTGGACGCGCAGGGCTGCACTGTTTTCCGTTGGGGCACACCGTTGGGGAGAAGGCTCTGGCCTAGCCATCAGCGCACACCCTCCTAGCCAGAGGCCCTTGGGATCCACTGGGTGGGCAGGCTGAAGGCGCGAGCAGGGCTTTGGTGCTTGCAGAGTCAATTTGGGCCCTGCTTTGGAAGGGTTTCAGGGACCCAGTTCTAGGGAGGCTTAGCTTCCCTGCTGTGGCACACCCAGGTCAGGTAGCCCAGCTGCCACCCTAAAGGCTCCCTGCTCTGCCCTCACCCTGGGGTCTCCCACGTGGGTTCTGTCTCCCCAAGCACAACCTCAATGTGGATCCAGTCTGGACAGAAAAGCACACGATATCCCAGAGGACTCCAGGGCCTCAGCGGCTCAAAGGGGCATCAAGGCCTACCTAGGGGGCCTCTCTTCCCTAGGCCATACCCAGCCTGCACACTCTCTGTGGAGCAAGCTTCATTCCTGGAAGGGCCCAGGGGGTGGGCATGAGGGTCTCTTCGGGGCTCGGAACGTGCGGATAACAGAGGCTGTGGGACAACAGCAACATGAGACCCTGACAGGAGAGCTGTCGTTTCCCCTTTGGGAAGCAGGATGCTTGCGGCCCCCAGGCTGCGTGCCAATCCCCCTTGCTGCCTGGCTTCTGTTCACTGCTGGCTAGCGCTTCTGCAGCAGGTGAGCGTCTTGCCTAGAAACCGGGCGCTTGCTGTCCCTTGCTGGGAGCTCATGGCCCCACACACGTCCCTAGAGGGTGATGGCAACTTGGCTGAGAGCCACCAGGTGAGCTGTAGTTCTCCATGCGGAGAGGCCTGCCACGGGTTTCGAGAATCCTGAGTCAGGGCTGTGCTTCAAGCGGAGGGTGAGTTCCGAGGCTGGAGGAGGCTCGGAGTCACACTGGTTCCCAAGGGGGAACACTCATTGCCAAAAGTCTCTCCCGTGGCTCCAGTGCCCCCTTCCTGGGCCAGGGGCTCTTGGAAACCCCTCTGAATGGAAAGCCCAGCTCATCATCTGCCGGCCTCTCCTGCTGGCAGCGCTCGCGTTCGGCAGCCTTCAAACTGCTTCAGGAAGGCAGTTCCTTGGAGTCGGAGACTGGCAGGCTGGGCAGCCTGAGGGTGAGGCGTGCAGCTGCGTGAGGAAAGCCCTGGGCTTAGCATTCACCCTGGGACGTCGTGCCTGGGTTCTGGGTACCTCGGAGAGAACCTCCACTCACTCTCCAAGCTGAGATCAACAGGCAGGAGTTCCCTGAGCAGCGCTAAACCACAGCCCCTCCCAGGCTGTCCCAAGACGTCCGTGCGGCCTACTCCCACTTCAGCCATACAACACATGCAGACCCTGGGGCGAGCAACGTTCAAGATGGAAGGTCCCACTTGCACGGCCTGTGTGTCTCTTCCACTGCTCAGAAGCTGCTGAGGCACAGGCTGAGTGTCCACATTCACCCTGAGGCCTGAAGGCCAAACGGTCATTACCCCAGGGCGAAGTGGGTTGGATGTGGCTCCTTGGCGGCTCGCCCAGCAGCCCTGCTGCTGGCCTTGCCTTCGCTGCTGGCAAACCTCTGGGAGGAAAAAGAGCGTCTCTGGCAAGAATCAAAAAGTGCTTGCCATCCCCTGGCTAGGAGCGCCTCCTACACCCCTCTTTGTGCGGCGAGCACACACATCAACTACTACCCTCCAAGGAAGCTGCAGCTTTCCAGCCAGAAAGGCCTGCAGCCCTTGCCGTGAAACCACAGTCAACAGGCTGTTGGACTGGGCCAAGTGCCTTGTAGGAGGCCTTGGACGCGCAGGGCTGCACTGTTTTCCGTTGGGGCACACCGTTGGGGAGAAGGCTCTGGCCTAGCCATCAGCGCACACCCTCCTAGCCAGAGGCCCTTGGGATCCACTGGGTGGGCAGGCTGAAGGCGCGAGCAGGGCTTTGGTGCTTGCAGAGTCAATTTGGGCCCTGCTTTGGAAGGGTTTCAGGGACCCAGTTCTAGGGAGGCTTAGCTTCCCTGCTGTGGCACACCCAGGTCAGGTAGCCCAGCTGCCACCCTAAAGGCTCCCTGCTTTGCCCTCACCCTGGGGTCTCCCACGTGGGTTCTGTCTCCCCAAGCACAACCTCAATGTGGATCCAGTCTGGACAGAAAAGCACACAATATCCCAGAGCACTCCAGGGCCTCAGCGGCTCAAAGGGGCATCAAGGCCTACCTAGGGGGCCTCTCTTCCCTAGGCCATACCCAGCCTGCACACTCTCTGTGGAGCAAGCTTCATTCCTGGAAGGGCCCAGGGGGTGGGCATGAGGGTCTCTTTGGGGCTCGGAACGTGCGGATAACAGAGGCTGTGGGACAATAGCAACATGAGACCCTGACAGGAGAGCTGTCGTTTCCCCTTTGGGAAGCAGGATGCTTGCGGCCCCCAGGCTGCGTGCCAATCCCCCTTGCTGCCTGGCTTCTGTTCACTGCTGGCTAGCGCTTCTGCAGCAGGTGAGCGTCTTGCCTAGAAACCGGGCGCTTGCCGTCCCTTGCTGGGAGCTCATGGCCCCACACACGTCCCTAGAGGGTGATGGCAACTTGGCTGAGAGCCACCAGGTGAGCTGTAGTTCTCCATGCGGAGAGGCCTGCCGCGGGTTTCGAGAATCCTGAGTCAGGGCTGTGCTTCAAGCGGAGGGTGAGTTCCGAGGCTGGAGGAGGCTCGGAGTCACACTGGTTCCCAAGGGGGAACACTCATTGCCAAAAGTCTCTCCCGTGGCTCCAGTGCCCCCTTCCTGGGCCAGGGGCCCTTGGAAACCCCTCTGAATGGAAAGCCCAGCTCATCATCTGCCGGCCTCTCCTGCTGGCAGCGCTCGCGTTCGGCAGCCTTCAAACTGCTTCAGGAAGGCAGTTCCTTGGAGTCGGAGACTGGCAGGCTGGGCAGCCTGAGGGTGAGGCGTGCAGCTGCGTGAGGAAAGCCCTGGGCTTAGCATTCACCCTGGGACGTCGTGCCTGGGTTCTGGGTACCTCGGAGAGAACCTCCACTCACTCTCCAAGCTGAGATCAACAGGCAGGAGTTCCCTGAGCAGCGCTAAACCACAGCCCCTCCCAGGCTGTCCCAAGACGTCCGTGCGGCCTACTCCCACTTCAGCCATACAACACATGCAGACCCTGGGGGGAGCAACGTTCAAGATGGAAGGTCCCACTTGCTCGGCCTGTGTGTCTCTTCCACTGCTCAGAAGCTGCTGAGGCACAGGCTGAGTGTCCACATTCACCCTGAGGCCTGAAGGCCAAACGGTCATTACCCCAGGGCGAAGTGGGTTGGATGTGGCTCCTTGGCGGCTCGCCCAGCAGCCCTGCTGCTGGCCTTGCCTTCGCTGCTGGCAAACCTCTGGGAGGAAAAAGAGCGTCTCTGGCAAGAATCAAAAAGTGCTTGCCATCCCCTGGCTAGGAGCGCCTCCTACACCCCTCTTTGTGCGGCGAGCACACACATCAACTACTACCCTCCAAGGAAGCTGCAGCTTTCCAGCCAGAAAGGCCTGCAGCCCTTGCCGTGAAACCACAGTCAACAGGCTGTTGGACTGGGCCAAGTGCCTTGTAGGAGGCCTTGGACGCGCAGGGCTGCACTGTTTTCCGTTGGGGCACACCGTTGGGGAGAAGGCTCTGGCCTAGCCATCAGCGCACACCCTCCTAGCCAGAGGCCCTTGGGATCCACTGGGTGGGCAGGCTGAAGGCGCGAGCAGGGCTTTGGTGCTTGCAGAGTCAATTTGGGCCCTGCTTTGGAAGGGTTTCAGGGACCCAGTTCTAGGGAGGCTTAGCTTCCCTGCTGTGGCACACCCAGGTCAGGTAGCCCAGCTGCCACCCTAAAGGCTCCCTGCTCTGCCCTCACCCTGGGGTCTCCCACGTGGGTTCTGTCTCCCCAAGCACAACCTCAATGTGGATCCAGTCTGGACAGAAAAGCACACAATATCCCAGAGCACTCCAGGGCCTCAGCGGCTCAAAGGGGCATCAAGGCCTACCTAGGGGGCCTCTCTTCCCTAGGCCATACCCAGCCTGCACACTCTCTGTGGAGCAAGCTTCATTCCTGGAAGGGCCCAGGGGGTGGGCATGAGGGTCTCTTCGGGGCTCGGAACGTGCGGATAACAGAGGCTGTGGGACAACAGCAACATGAGACCCTGACAGGAGAGCTGTCGTTTCCCCTTTGGGAAGCAGGATGCTTGCGGCCTCCAGGCTGCGTGCCAATCCCCCTTGCTGCCTGGCTTCTGTTCACTGCTGGCTAGCGCTTCAGCAGCAGGTGAGCGTCTTGCCTAGAAACCGGGCGCTTGCCGTCCCTTGCTGGGAGCTCATGGCCCCACACACGTCCCTAGAGGGTGATGGCAACTTGGCTGAGAGCCACCAGGTGAGCTGTAGTTCTCCAAGCGGAGAGGCCTGCCGCGGGTTTCGAGAATCCTGAGTCAGGGCTGTGCTTCAAGCGGAGGGTGAGTTCCGAGGCTGGAGGAGGCTCGGAGTCACACTGGTTCCCAAGGGGGAACACTCATTGCCAAAAGTCTCTCCCGTGGCTCCAGTGCCCCCTTCCTGGGCCAGGGGCCCTTGGAAAGCCCTCTGAATGGAAAGCCCAGCTCATCATCTGCCGGCCTCTCCTGCTGGCAGCGCTCGCGTTCGGCAGCCTTCAAACTGCTTCAGGAAGGCGGTTCCTTGGAGTCGGAGACTGGCAGGCTGGGCAGCCTGAGGGTGAGGCGTGCAGCTGCGTGAGGAAAGCCCTGGGCTTAGCATTCACCCTGGGACGTCGTGCCTGGGTTCTGGGTACCTCGGAGAGAACCTCCACTCACTCTCCAAGCTGAGATCAACAGGCAGGAGTTCCCTGAGCAGCGCTAAACCACAGCCCCTCCCAGGCTGTCCCAAGACGTCCGTGCGGCCTACTCCCACTTCAGCCATACAACACATGCAGACCCTGGGGGGAGCAACGTTCAAGATGGAAGGTCCCACTTGCACGGCCTGTGTGTCTCTTCCACTGCTCAGAAGCTGCTGAGGCACAGGCTGAGTGTCCACATTCACCCTGAGGCCTGAAGGCCCAAACGGTCATTACCCCAGGGCGAAGTGGGTTGGATGTGGCTCCTTGGCGGCTCGCCCAGCAGCCCTGCTGCTGGCCTTGCCTTCGCTGCTGGCAAACCTCTGGGAGGAAAAAGAGCGTCTCTGGCAAGAATCAAAAAGTGCTTGCCATCCCCTGGCTAGGAGCGCCTCCTACACCCCTCTTTGTGCGGCGAGCACACACATCAACTACTACCCTCCAAGGAAGCTGCAGCTTTCCAGCCAGAAAGGCCTGCAGCCCTTGCCGTGAAACCACAGTCAACAGGCTGTTGGACTGGGCCAAGTGCCTTGTAGGAGGCCTTGGACGCGCAGGGCTGCACTGTTTTCCGTTGGGGCACACCGTTGGGGAGAAGGCTCTGGCCTAGCCATCAGCGCACACCCTCCTAGCCAGAGGCCCTTGGGGTCCACTGGGTGGGCAGGCTGAAGGCGCGAGCAGGGCTTTGGTGCTTGCAGAGTCAATTTGGGCCCTGCTTTGGAAGGGTTTCAGGGACCCAGTTCGAGGGAGGCTTAGCTTCCCTGCTGTGGCACACCCAGGTCAGGTAGCCCAGCTGCCACCCTAAAGGCTCCCTGCTTTGCCCTCACCCTGGGGTCTCCCACGTGGGTTCTGTCTCCCCAAGCACAACCTCAATGTGGATCCAGTCTGGACAGAAAAGCACACAATATCCCAGAGCACTCCAGGGCCTCAGCGGCTCAAAGGGGCATCAAGGCCTACCTAGGGGGCCTCTCTTCCCTAGGCCATACCCAGCCTGCACACTCTCTGTGGAGCAAGCTTCATTCCTGGAAGGGCCCAGGGGTGGGCATGAGGGTCTCTTCGGGGCTCGGAACGTGCGGATAACAGAGGCTGTGGGACAACAGCAACATGAGACCCTGACAGGAGAGCTGTCGTTTCCCCTTTGGGAAGCAGGATGCTTGCGGCCTCCAGGCTGCGTGCCAATCCCCCTTGCTGCCTGGCTTCTGTTCACTGCTGGCTAGCGCTTCAGCAGCAGGTGAGCGTCTTGCCTAGAAACCGGGCGCTTGCCGTCCCTTGCTGGAGCTCATGGCCCCACACACGTCCCTAGAGGGTGATGGCAACTTGGCTGAGAGCCACCAGGTGAGCTGTAGTTCTCCAAGCGGAGAGGCCTGCCGCGGGTTTCGATAATCCTGAGTCAGGGCTGTGCTTCAAGCGGAGGGTGAGTTCCGAGGCTGGAGGAGGCTCGGAGTCACACTGGTTCCCAAGGGGGAACACTCATTGCCAAAAGTCTCTCCCGTGGCTCCAGTGCCCCCTTCCTGGGCCAGGGGCCCTTGGAAAGCCCTCTGAATGGAAAGCCCAGCTCATCATCTGCCGGCCTCTCCTGCTGGCAGCGCTCGCGTTCGGCAGCCTTCAAACTGCTTCAGGAAGGCAGTTCCTTGGAGTCGGAGACTGGCAGGCTGGGCAGCCTGAGGGTGAGGCGTGCAGCTGCGTGAGGAAAGCCCTGGGCTTAGCATTCACCCTGGGACGTCGTGCCTGGGTTCTGGGTACCTCGGAGAGAACCTCCACTCACTCTCCAAGCTGAGATCAACAGGCAGGAGTTCCCTGAGCAGCGCTAAACCACAGCCCCTCCCAGGCTGTCCCAAGACGTCCGTGCGGCCTACTCCCACTTCAGCCATACAACACATGCAGACCCTGGGGGGAGCAACGTTCAAGATGGAAGGTCCCACTTGCACGGCCTGTGTGTCTCTTCCACTGCTCAGAAGCTGCTGAGGCACAGGCTGAGTGTCCACATTCACCCTGAGGCCTGAAGGCCAAACGGTCATTACCCCAGGGCGAAGTGGGTTGGATGTGGCTCCTTGGCGGCTCGCCCAGCAGCCCTGCTGCTGGCCTTGCCTTCGCTGCTGGCAAACCTCTGGGAGGAAAAAGAGCGTCTCTGGCAAGAATCAAAAAGTGCTTGCCATCCCCTGGCTAGGAGCGCCTCCTACACCCCTCTTTGTGCGGCGAGCACACACATCAACTACTACCCTCCAAGGAAGCTGCAGCTTTCCAGCCAGAAAGGCCTGCAGCCCTTGCCGTGAAACCACAGTCAACAGGCTGTTGGACTGGGCCAAGTGCCTTGTAGGAGGCCTTGGACGCGCAGGGCTGCACTGTTTTCCGTTGGGGCACACCGTTGGGGAGAAGGCTCTGGCCTAGCCATCAGCGCACACCCTCCTAGCCAGAGGCCCTTGGGGTCCACTGGGTGGGCAGGCTGAAGGCGCAAGCAGGGCTTTGGTGCTTGCAGAGTCAATTTGGGCCCTGCTTTGGAAGGGTTTCAGGGACCCAGTTCGAGGGAGGCTTAGCTTCCCTGCTGTGGCACACCCAGGTCAGGTAGCCCAGCTGCCACCCTAAAGGCTCCCTGCTTTGCCCTCACCCTGGGGTCTCCCACGTGGGTTCTGTCTCCCCAAGCACAACCTCAATGTGGATCCAGTCTGGACAGAAAAGCACACAATATCCCAGAGCACTCCAGGGCCTCAGCGGCTCAAAGGGGCATCAAGGCCTACCTAGGGGGCCTCTCTTCCCTAGGCCATACCCAGCCTGCACACTCTCTGTGGAGCAAGCTTCATTCCTGGAAGGGCCCAGGGGGTGGGCATGAGGGTCTCTTCGGGGCTCGGAACGTGCGGATAACAGAGGCTGTGGGACAACAGCAACATGAGACCCTGACAGGAGAGCTGTCGTTTCCCCTTTGGGAAGCAGGATGCTTGCGGCCCCCAGGCTGCGTGCCAATCCCCCTTGCTGCCTGGCTTCTGTTCACTGCTGGCTAGCGCTTCTGCAGCAGGTGAGCGTCTTGCCTAGAAACCGGGCGCTTGCCGTCCCTTGCTGGGAGCTCATGGCCCCACACACGTCCCTAGAGGGTGATGGCAACTTGGCTGAGAGCCACCAGGTGAGCTGTAGTTCTCCATGCGGAGAGGCCTGCCGCGGGTTTCGAGAATCCTGAGTCAGGGCTGTGCTTCAAGCGGAGGGTGAGTTCCGAGGCTGGAGGAGGCTCGGAGTCACACTGGTTCCCAAGGGGAACACTCATTGCCAAAAGTCTCTCCCGTGGCTCCAGTGCCCCCTTCCTGGGCCAGGGGCCCTTGGAAACCCCTCTGAATGGAAAGCCCAGCTCATCATCTGCCGGCCTCTCCTGCTGGCAGCGCTCGCGTTCGGCAGCCTTCAAACTGCTTCAGGAAGGCAGTTCCTTGGAGTCGGAGACTGGCAGGCTGGGCAGCCTGAGGGTGAGGCGTGCAGCTGCGTGAGGAAAGCCCTGGGCTTAGCATTCACCCTGGGACGTCGTGCCTGGGTTCTGGGTACCTCAGAGAGAACCTCCACTCACTCTCCAAGCTGAGATCAACAGGCAGGAGTTCCCTGAGCAGCGCTAAACCACAGCCCCTCCCAGGCTGTCCCAAGACGTCCGTGCGGCCTACTCCCACTTCAGCCATACAACACATGCAGACCCTGGGGGGAGCAACGTTCAAGATGGAAGGTCCCACTTGCACGGCCTGTGTGTCTCTTCCACTGCTCAGAAGCTGCTGAGGCACAGGCTGAGTGTCCACATTCACCCTGAGGCCTGAAGGCCAAACGGTCATTACCCCAGGGCGAAGTGGGTTGGATGTGGCTCCTTGGCGGCTCGCCCAGCAGCCCTGCTGCTGGCCTTGCCTTCGCTGCTGGCAAACCTCTGGGAGGAAAAAGAGCGTCTCTGGCAAGAATCAAAAAGTGCTTGCCATCCCCTGGCTAGGAGCGCCTCCTACACCCCTCTTTGTGCGGCGAGCACACACATCAACTACTACCCTCCAAGGAAGCTGCAGCTTTCCAGCCAGAAAGGCCTGCAGCCCTTGCCGTGAAACCACAGTCAACAGGCTGTTGGACTGGGCCAAGTGCCTTGTAGGAGGCCTTGGACGCGCAGGGCTGCACTGTTTTCCGTTGGGGCACACCGTTGGGGAGAAGGCTCTGGCCTAGCCATCAGCGCACACCCTCCTAGCCAGAGGCCCTTGGGGTCCACTGGGTGGGCAGGCTGAAGGCGCGAGCAGGGCTTTGGTGCTTGCAGAGTCAATTTGGGCCCTGCTTTGGAAGGGTTTCAGGGACCCAGTTCGAGGGAGGCTTAGCTTCCCTGCTGTGGCACACCCAGGTCAGGTAGCCCAGCTGCCACCCTAAAGGCTCCCTGCTTTGCCCTCACCCTGGGGTCTCCCACGTGGGTTCTGTCTCCCCAAGCACAACCTCAATGTGGATCCAGTCTGGACAGAAAAGCACACAATATCCCAGAGCACTCCAGGGCCTCAGCGGCTCAAAGGGGCATCAAGGCCTACCTAGGGGGCCTCTCTTCCCTAGGCCATACCCAGCCTGCACACTCTCTGTGGAGCAAGCTTCATTCCTGGAGGGCCCAGGGGGTGGGCATGAGGGTCTCTTCGGGGCTCGGAACGTGCGGATAACAGAGGCTGTGGGACAACAGCAACATGAGACCCTGACAGGAGAGCTGTCGTTTCCCCTTTGGGAAGCAGGATGCTTGCGGCCCCCAGGCTGCGTGCCAATCCCCCTTGCTGCCTGGCTTCTGTTCACTGCTGGCTAGCGCTTCTGCAGCAGGTGAGCGTCTTGCCTAGAAACTGGGCGCTTGCCGTCCCTTGCTGGGAGCTCATGGCCCCACACACGTCCCTAGAGGGTGATGGCAACTTGGCTGAGAGCCACCAGGTGAGCTGTAGTTCTCCATGCGGAGAGGCCTGCCGCGGGTTTCGAGAATCCTGAGTCAGGGCTGTGCTTCAAGTGGAGGGTGAGTTCCGAGGCTGGAGGAGGCTCGGAGTCACACTGGTTCCCAAGGGGGAACACTCATTGCCAAAAGTCTCTCCCGTGGCTCCAGTGCCCCCTTCCTGGGCCAGGGGCCCTTGGAAACCCCTCTGAATGGAAAGCCCAGCTCATCATCTGCCGGCCTCTCCTGCTGGCAGCGCTCGCGTTCGGCAGCCTTCAAACTGCTTCAGGAAGGCAGTTCCTTGGAGTCGGAGACTGGCAGGCTGGGCAGCCTGAGGGTGAGGCGTGCAGCTGCGTGAGGAAAGCCCTGGGCTTAGCATTCACCCTGGGACGTCGTGCCTGGGTTCTGGGTACCTCAGAGAGAACCTCCACTCACTCTCCAAGCTGAGATCAACAGGCAGGAGTTCCCTGAGCAGCGCTAAACCACAGCCCCTCCCAGGCTGTCCCAAGACGTCCGTGCGGCCTACTCCCACTTCAGCCATACAACACATGCAGACCCTGGGGGGAGCAACGTTCAAGATGGAAGGTCCCACTTGCACGGCCTGTGTGTCTCTTCCACTGCTCAGAAGCTGCTGAGGCACAGGCTGAGTGTCCACATTCACCCTGAGGCCTGAAGGCCAAACGGTCATTACCCCAGGGCGAAGTGGGTTGGATGTGGCTCCTTGGCGGCTCGCCCAGCAGCCCTGCTGCTGGCCTTGCCTTCGCTGCTGGCAAACCTCTGGGAGGAAAAAGAGCGTCTCTGGCAAGAATCAAAAAGTGCTTGCCATCCCCTGGCTAGGAGCGCCTCCTACACCCCTCTTTGTGCGGCGAGCACACACATCAACTACTACCCTCCAAGGAAGCTGCAGCTTTCCAGCCAGAAAGGCCTGCAGCCCTTGCCGTGAAACCACAGTCAACAGGCTGTTGGACTGGGCCAAGTGCCTTGTAGGAGGCCTTGGACGCGCAGGGCTGCACTGTTTTCCGTTGGGGCACACCGTTGGGGAGAAGGCTCTGGCCTAGCCATCAGCGCACACCCTCCTAGCCAGAGGCCCTTGGGGTCCACTGGGTGGGCAGGCTGAAGGCGCGAGCAGGGCTTTGGTGCTTGCAGAGTCAATTTGGGCCCTGCTTTGGAAGGGTTTCAGGGACCCAGTTCGAGGGAGGCTTAGCTTCCCTGCTGTGGCACACCCAGGTCAGGTAGCCCAGCTGCCACCCTAAAGGCTCCCTGCTTTGCCCTCACCCTGGGGTCTCCCACGTGGGTTCTGTCTCCCCAAGCACAACCTCAATGTGGATCCAGTCTGGACAGAAAAGCACACAATATCCCAGAGCACTCCAGGGCCTCAGCGGCTCAAAGGGGCATCAAGGCCTACCTAGGGGGCCTCTCTTCCCTAGGCCATACCCAGCCTGCACACTCTCTGTGGAGCAAGCTTCATTCCTGGAAGGGCCCAGGGGGTGGGCATGAGGGTCTCTTCGGGGCTCGGAACGTGCGGATAACAGAGGCTGTGGGACAACAGCAACATGAGACCCTGACAGGAGAGCTGTCGTTTCCCCTTTGGGAAGCAGGATGCTTGCGGCCCCCAGGCTGCGTGCCAATCCCCCTTGCTGCCTGGCTTCTGTTCACTGCTGGCTAGCGCTTCTGCAGCAGGTGAGCGTCTTGCCTAGAAACCGGGCGCTTGCCGTCCCTTGCTGGGAGCTCCTGGCCCCACACACGTCCCTAGAGGGTGATGGCAACTTGGCTGAGAGCCACCAGGTGAGCTGTAGTTCTCCATGCGGAGAGGCCTGCCGCGGGTTTCGAGAATCCTGAGTCAGGGCTGTGCTTCAAGCGGAGGGTGAGTTCCGAGGCTGGAGGAGGCTCGGAGTCACACTGGTTCCCAAGGGGGAACACTCATTGCCAAAAGTCTCTCCCGTGGCTCCAGTGCCCCCTTCCTGGGCCAGGGGCCCTTGGAAACCCCTCTGAATGGAAAGCCCAGCTCATCATCTGCCGGCCTCTCCTGCTGGCAGCGCTCGCGTTCGGCAGCCTTCAAACTGCTTCAGGAAGGCAGTTCCTTGGAGTCGGAGACTGGCAGGCTGGGCAGCCTGAGGGTGAGGCGTGCAGCTGCGTGAGGAAAGCCCTGGGCTTAGCATTCACCCTGGGACGTCGTGCCTGGGTTCTGGGTACCTCGGAGAGAACCTCCACTCACTCTCCAAGCTGAGATCAACAGGCAGGAGTTCCCTGAGCAGCGCTAAACCACAGCCCCTCCCAGGCTGTCCCAAGACGTCCGTGCGGCCTACTCCCACTTCAGCCATACAACACATGCAGACCCTGGGGGAGCAACGTTCAAGATGGAAGGTCCACTTGCACGGCCTGTGTGTCTCTTCCACTGCTCAGAAGCTGCTGAGGCACAGGCTGAGTGTCCACATTCACCCTGAGGCCTGAAGGCCAAACGGTCATTACCCCAGGGCGAAGTGGGTTGGATGTGGCTCCTTGGCGGCTCGCCCAGCAGCCCTGCTGCTGGCCTTGCCTTCGCTGCTGGCAAACCTCTGGGAGGAAAAAGAGCGTCTCTGGCAAGAATCAAAAAGTGCTTGCCATCCCCTGGCTAGGAGCGCCTCCTACACCCCTCTTTGTGCGGCGAGCACACACATCAACTACTACCCTCCAAGGAAGCTGCAGCTTTCCAGCCAGAAAGGCCTGCAGCCCTTGCCGTGAAACCACAGTCAACAGGCTGTTGGACTGGGCCAAGTGCCTTGTAGGAGGCCTTGGACGCGCAGGGCTGCACTGTTTTCCGTTGGGGCACACCGTTGGGGAGAAGGCTCTGGCCTAGCCATCAGCGCACACCCTCCTAGCCAGAGGCCCTTGGGGTCCACTGGGTGGGCAGGCTGAAGGCGCGATCAGGGCTTTGGTGCTTGCAGAGTCAATTTGGGCCCTGCTTTGGAAGGGTTTCAGGGACCCAGTTCGAGGGAGGCTTAGCTTCCCTGCTGTGGCACACCCAGGTCAGGTAGCCCAGCTGCCACCCTAAAGGCTCCCTGCTTTGCCCTCACCCTGGGGTCTCCCACGTGGGTTCTGTCTCCCCAAGCACAACCTCAATGTGGATCCAGTCTGGACAGAAAAGCACACAATATCCCAGAGCACTCCAGGGCCTCAGCGGCTCAAAGGGGCATCAAGGCCTACCTAGGGGGCCTCTCTTCCCTAGGCCATACCCAGCCTGCACACTCTCTGTGGAGCAAGCTTCATTCCTGGAAGGGCCCAGGGGGTGGGCATGAGGGTCTCTTCGGGGCTCGGAACGTGCAGATAACAGAGGCTGTGGGACAACAGCAACATGAGACCCTGACAGGAGAGCTGTCGTTTCCCCTTTGGGAAGCAGGATGCTTGCGGCCTCCAGGCTGCGTGCCAATCCCCCTTGCTGCCTGGCTTCTGTTCACTGCTGGCTAGCGCTTCAGCAGCAGGTGAGCGTCTTGCCTAGAAACCGGGCGCTTGCCGTCCCTTGCTGGGAGCTCATGGCCCCACACACGTCCCTAGAGGGTGATGGCAACTTGGCTGAGAGCCAGCAGGTGAGCTGTAGTTCTCCATGCGGAGAGGCCTGCCGCGGGTTTCGAGAATCCTGAGTCAGGGCTGTGCTTCAAGTGGAGGGTGAGTTCCGAGGCTGGAGGAGGCTCGGAGTCACACTGGTTCCCAAGGGGGAACACTCATTGCCAAAAGTCTCTCCCGTGGCTCCAGTGCCCCCTTCCTGGGCCAGGGGCCCTTGGAAACCCCTCTGAATGGAAAGCCCAGCTCATCATCTGCCGGCCTCTCCTGCTGGCAGCGCTTGCGTTCGGCAGCCTTCAAACTGCTTCAGGAAGGCAGTTCCTTGGAGTCGGAGACTGGCAGGCTGGGCAGCCTGAGGGTGAGGCGTGCAGCTGCGTGAGGAAAGCCCTGGGCTTAGCATTCACCCTGGGACGTCGTGCCTGGGTTCTGGGTACCTCGGAGAGAACCTCCACTCACTCTCCAAGCTGAGATCAACAGGCAGGAGTTCCCTGAGCAGCGCTAAACCACAGCCCCTCCCAGGCTGTCCCAAAACGTCCGTGCGGCCTACTCCCACTTCAGCCATACAACACATGCAGACCCTGGGGGGAGCAACGTTCAAGATGGAAGGTCCCACTTGCACGGCCTGTGTGTCTCTTCCACTGCTCAGAAGCTGCTGAGGCACAGGCTGAGTGTCCACATTCACCCTGAGGCCTGAAGGCCAAACGGTCATTACCCCAGGGCGAAGTGGGTTGGATGTGGCTCCTTGGCGGCTCGCCCAGCAGCCCTGCTGCTGGCCTTGCCTTCGCTGCTGGCAAACCTCTGGGAGGAAAAAGAGCGTCTCTGGCAAGAATCAAAAAGTGCTTGCCATCCCCTGGCTAGGAGCGCCTCCTACACCCCTCTTTGTGCGGCGAGCACACACATCAACTACTACCCTCCAAGGAAGCTGCAGCTTTCCAGCCAGAAAGGCCTGCAGCCCTTGCCGTGAAACCACAGTCAACAGGCTGTTGGACTGGGCCAAGTGCCTTGTAGGAGGCCTTGGACGCGCAGGGCTGCACTGTTTTCCGTTGGGGCACACCGTTGGGGAGAAGGCTCTGGCCTAGCCATCAGCGCACACCCTCCTAGCCAGAGGCCCTTGGGGTCCACTGGGTGGGCAGGCTGAAGGCGCGAGCAGGGCTTTGGTGCTTGCAGAGTCAATTTGGGCCCTGCTTTGGAAGGGTTTCAGGGACCCAGTTCGAGGGAGGCTTAGCTTCCCTGCTGTGGCACACCCAGGTCAGGTAGCCCAGCTGCCACCCTAAAGGCTCCCTGCTTTGCCCTCACCCTGGGGTCTCCCACGTGGGTTCTGTCTCCCCAAGCACAACCTCAATGTGGATCCAGTCTGGACAGAAAAGCACACAATATCCCAGAGCACTCCAGGGCCTCAGCGGCTCAAAGGGGCATCAAGGCCTACCTAGGGGGCCTCTCTTCCCTAGGCCATATCCAGCCTGCACACTCTCTGTGGAGCAAGCTTCATTGCTGGAAGGGCCCAGGGGGTGGGCATGAGGGTCTCTTCGGGGCTCGGAACGTGCGGATAACAGAGGCTGTGGGACAACAGCAACATGAGACCCTGACAGGAGAGCTGTCGTTTCCCCTTTGGGAAGCAGGATGCTTGCGGCCCCCAGGCTGCGTGCCAATCCCCCTTGCTGCCTGGCTTCTGTTCACTGCTGGCTAGCGCTTCTGCAGCAGGTGAGCGTCTTGCCTAGAAACCGGGCGCTTGCCGTCCCTTGCTGGGAGCTCATGGCCCCACACACGTCCCTAGAGGGTGATGGCAACTTGGCTGAGAGCCACCAGGTGAGCTGTAGTTCTCCATGCGGAGAGGCCTGCCGTGGGTTTCGAGAATCCTGAGTCAGGGCTGTGCTTCAAGCGGAGGGTGAGTTCCGAGGCTGGAGGAGGCTCGGAGTCACACTGGTTCCCAAGGGGGAACACTCATTGCCAAAAGTCTCTCCCGTGGCTCCAGTGCCCCCTTCCTGGGCCAGGGGCCCTTGGAAACCCCTCTGAATGGAAAGCCCAGCTCATCATCTGCCGGCCTCTCCTGCTGGCAGCGCTCGCGTTCGGCAGCCTTCAAACTGCTTCAGGAAGGCAGTTCCTTGGAGTCGGAGACTGGCAGGCTGGGCAGCCTGAGGGTGAGGCGTGCAGCTGCGTGAGGAAAGCCCTGGGCTTAGCATTCACCCTGGGACGTCGTGCCTGGGTTCTGGGTACCTCGGAGAGAACCTCCACTCACTCTCCAAGCTGAGATCAACAGGCAGGAGTTCCCTGAGCAGCGCTAAACCACAGCCCCTCCCAGGCTGTCCCAAGACGTCCGTGCGGCCTACTCCCACTTCAGCCATACAACACATGCAGACCCTGGGGGGAGCAACGTTCAAGATGGAAGGTCCCACTTGCACGGCCTGTGTGTCTCTTCCACTGCTCAGAAGCTGCTGAGGCACAGGCTGAGTGTCCACATTCACCCTGAGGCCTGAAGGCCAAACGGTCATTACCCCAGGGCGAAGTGGGTTGGATGTGGCTCCTTGGCGGCTCGCCCAGCAGCCCTGCTGCTGGCCTTGCCTTCGCTGCTGGCAAACCTCTGGGAGGAAAAAGAGCGTCTCTGGCAAGAATCAAAAAGTGCTTGCCATCCCCTGGCTAGGAGCGCCTCCTACACCCCTCTTTGTGCGGCGAGCACACACATCAACTACTACCCTCCAAGGAAGCTGCAGCTTTCCAGCCAGAAAGGCCTGCAGCCCTTGCCGTGAAACCACAGTCAACAGGCTGTTGGACTGGGCCAAGTGCCTTGTAGGAGGCCTTGGACGCGCAGGGCTGCACTGTTTTCCGTTGGGGCACACCGTTGGGGAGAAGGCTCTGGCCTAGCCATCAGCGCACACCCTCCTAGCCAGAGGCCCTTGGGGTCCACTGGGTGGGCAGGCTGAAGGCGCGAGCAGGGCTTTGGTGCTTGCAGAGTCAATTTGGGCCCTGCTTTGGAAGGGTTTCAGGGACCCAGTTCGAGGGAGGCTTAGCTTCCCTGCTGTGGCACACCCAGGTCAGGTAGCCCAGCTGCCACCCTAAAGGCTCCCTGCTTTGCCCTCACCCTGGGGTCTCCCACGTGGGTTCTGTCTCCCCAAGCACAACCTCAATGTGGATCCAGTCTGGACAGAAAAGCACACAATATCCCAGAGCACTCCAGGGCCTCAGCGGCTCAAAGGGGCATCAAGGCCTACCTAGGGGGCCTCTCTTCCCTAGGCCATACCCAGCCTGCACACTCTCTGTGGAGCAAGCTTCATTCCTGGAAGGGCCCAGGGGGTGGGCATGAGGGTCTCTTCGGGGCTCGGAACGTGCGGATAACAGAGGCTGTGGGACAACAGCAACATGAGACCCTGACAGGAGAGCTGTCGTTTCCCCTTTGGGAAGCAGGATGCTTGCGGCCCCCAGGCTGCGTGCCAATCCCCCTTGCTGCCTGGCTTCTGTTCACTGCTGGCTAGCGCTTCTGCAGCAGGTGAGCGTCTTGCCTAGAAACCGGGCGCTTGCCGTCCCTTGCTGGGAGCTCATGGCCCCACACACGTCCCTAGAGGGTGATGGCAACTTGGCTGAGAGCCAGCAGGTGAGCTGTAGTTCTCCATGCGGAGAGGCCTGCCGCGGGTTTCGAGAATCCTGAGTCAGGGCTGTGCTTCAAGCGGAGGGTGAGTTCCGAGGCTGGAGGAGGCTCGGAGTCACACTGGTTCCCAAGGGGGAACACTCATTGCCAAAAGTCTCTCCCGTGGCTCCAGTGCCCCCTTCCTGGGCCAGGGGCCCTTGGAAACCCCTCTGAATGGAAAGCCCAGCTCATCATCTGCCGGCCTCTCCTGCTGGCAGCACTCGTGTTCGGCAGCCTTCAAACTGCTTCAGGAAGGCAGTTCCTTGGAGTCGGAGACTGGCAGGCTGGGCAGCCTGAGGGTGAGGCGTGCAGCTGCGTGAGGAAAGCCCTGGGCTTAGCATTCACCCTGGGACGTCGTGCCTGGGTTCTGGGTACCTCGGAGAGAACCTCCACTCACTCTCCAAGCTGAGATCAACAGGCAGGAGTTCCCTGAGCAGCGCTAAACCACAGCCCCTCCCAGGCTGTCCCAAGACGTCCGTGCGGCCTACTCCCACTTCAGCCATACAACACATGCAGACCCTGGGGGGAGCAACGTTCAAGATGGAAGGTCCCACTTGCACGGCCTGTGTGTCTCTTCCACTGCTCAGAAGCTGCTGAGGCACAGGCTGAGTGTCCACATTCACCCTGAGGCCTGAAGGCCAAACGGTCATTACCCCAGGGCGAAGTGGGTTGGATGTGGCTCCTTGGCGGCTCGCCCAGCAGCCCTGCTGCTGGCCTTGCCTTCGCTGCTGGCAAACCTCTGGGAGGAAAAAGAGCGTCTCTGGCAAGAATCAAAAAGTGCTTGCCATCCCCTGGCTAGGAGCGCCTCCTACACCCCTCTTTGTGCGGCGAGCACACACATCAACTACTACCCTCCAAGGAAGCTGCAGCTTTCCAGCCAGAAAGGCCTGCAGCCCTTGCCGTGAAACCACAGTCAACAGGCTGTTGGACTGGGCCAAGTGCCTTGTAGGAGGCCTTGGACGCGCAGGGCTGCACTGTTTTCCGTTGGGGCACACCGTTGGGGAGAAGGCTCTGGCCTAGCCATCAGCGCACACCCTCCTAGCCAGAGGCCCTTGGGGTCCACTGGGTGGGCAGGCTGAAGGCGCGAGCAGGGCTTTGGTGCTTGCAGAGTCAATTTGGGCCCTGCTTTGGAAGGGTTTCAGGGACCCAGTTCTAGGGAGGCTTAGCTTCCCTGCTGTGGCACACCCAGGTCAGGTAGCCCAGCTGCCACCCTAAAGGCTCCCTGCTTTGCCCTCACCCTGGGGTCTCCCACGTGGGTTCTGTCTCCCCAAGCACAACCTCAATGTGGATCCAGTCTGGACAGAAAAGCACACAATATCCCAGAGCACTCCAGGGCCTCAGCGGCTCAAAGGGGCATCAAGGCCTACCTAGGGGGCCTCTCTTCCCTAGGCCATACCCAGCCTGCACACTCTCTGTGGAGCAAGCTTCATTGCTGGAAGGGCCCAGGGGGTGGGCATGAGGGTCTCTTCGGGGCTCGGAACGTGCGGATAACAGAGGCTGTGGGACAACAGCAACATGAGACCCTGACAGGAGAGCTGTCGTTTCCCCTTTGGGAAGCAGGATGCTTGCGGCCCCCAGGCTGCGTGCCAATCCCCCTTGCTGCCTGGCTTCTGTTCACTGCTGGCTAGCGCTTCTGCAGCAGGTGAGCGTCTTGCCTAGAAACCGGGCGCTTGCCGTCCCTTGCTGGGAGCTCATGGCCCCACACACGTCCCTAGAGGGTGATGGCAACTTGGCTGAGAGCCACCAGGTGAGCTGTAGTTCTCCATGCGGAGAGGCCTGCCGTGGGTTTCGAGAATCCTGAGTCAGGGCTGTGCTTCAAGCGGAGGGTGAGTTCCGAGGCTGGAGGAGGCTCGGAGTCACACTGGTTCCCAAGGGGGAACACTCATTGCCAAAAGTCTCTCCCGTGGCTCCAGTGCCCCCTTCCTGGGCCAGGGGCCCTTGGAAACCCCTCTGAATGGAAAGCCCAGCTCATCATCTGCCGGCCTCTCCTGCTGGCAGCGCTCGCGTTCGGCAGCCTTCAAACTGCTTCAGGAAGGCAGTTCCTTGGAGTCGGAGACTGGCAGGCTGGGCAGCCTGAGGGTGAGGCGTGCAGCTGCGTGAGGAAAGCCCTGGGCTTAGCATTCACCCTGGGACGTCGTGCCTGGGTTCTGGGTACCTCGGAGAGAACCTCCACTCACTCTCCAAGCTGAGATCAACAGGCAGGAGTTCCCTGAGCAGCGCTAAACCACAGCCCCTCCCAGGCTGTCCCAAGACGTCCGTGCGGCCTACTCCCACTTCAGCCATACAACACATGCAGACCCTGGGGGGAGCAACGTTCAAGATGGAAGGTCCCACTTGCACGGCCTGTGTGTCTCTTCCACTGCTCAGAAGCTGCTGAGGCACAGGCTGAGTGTCCACATTCACCCTGAGGCCTGAAGGCCAAACGGTCATTACCCCAGGGCGAAGTGGGTTGGATGTGGCTCCTTGGCGGCTCGCCCAGCAGCCCTGCTGCTGGCCTTGCCTTCGCTGCTGGCAAACCTCTGGGAGGAAAAAGAGCGTCTCTGGCAAGAATCAAAAAGTGCTTGCCATCCCCTGGCTAGGAGCGCCTCCTACACCCCTCTTTGTGCGGCGAGCACACACATCAACTACTACCCTCCAAGGAAGCTGCAGCTTTCCAGCCAGAAAGGCCTGCAGCCCTTGCCGTGAAACCACAGTCAACAGGCTGTTGGACTGGGCCAAGTGCCTTGTAGGAGGCCTTGGACGCGCAGGGCTGCACTGTTTTCCGTTGGGGCACACCGTTGGGGAGAAGGCTCTGGCCTAGCCATCAGCGCACACCCTCCTAGCCAGAGGCCCTTGGGGTCCACTGGGTGGGCAGGCTGAAGGCGCGAGCAGGGCTTTGGTGCTTGCAGAGTCAATTTGGGCCCTGCTTTGGAAGGGTTTCAGGGACCCAGTTCGAGGGAGGCTTAGCTTCCCTGCTGTGGCACACCCAGGTCAGGTAGCCCAGCTGCCACCCTAAAGGCTCCCTGCTTTGCCCTCACCCTGGGGTCTCCCACGTGGGTTCTGTCTCCCCAAGCACAACCTCAATGTGGATCCAGTCTGGACAGAAAAGCACACAATATCCCAGAGCACTCCAGGGCCTCAGCGGCTCAAAGGGGCATCAAGGCCTACCTAGGGGGCCTCTCTTCCCTAGGCCATACCCAGCCTGCACACTCTCTGTGGAGCAAGCTTCATTCCTGGAAGGGCCCAGGGGGTGGGCATGAGGGTCTCTTCGGGGCTCGGAACGTGCGGATAACAGAGGCTGTGGGACAACAGCAACATGAGACCCTGACAGGAGAGCTGTCGTTTCCCCTTTGGGAAGCAGGATGCTTGCGGCCCCCAGGCTGCGTGCCAATCCCCCTTGCTGCCTGGCTTCTGTTCACTGCTGGCTAGCGCTTCTGCAGCAGGTGAGCGTCTTGCCTAGAAACCGGGCGCTTGCCGTCCCTTGCTGGGAGCTCCTGGCCCCACACACGTCCCTAGAGGGTGATGGCAACTTGGCTGAGAGCCACCAGGTGAGCTGTAGTTCTCCATGCGGAGAGGCCTGCCGCGGGTTTCGAGAATCCTGAGTCAGGGCTGTGCTTCAAGCGGAGGGTGAGTTCCGAGGCTGGAGGAGGCTCGGAGTCACACTGGTTCCCAAGGGGGAACACTCATTGCCAAAAGTCTCTCCCGTGGCTCCAGTGCCCCCTTCCTGGGCCAGGGGCCCTTGGAAACCCCTCTGAATGGAAAGCCCAGCTCATCATCTGCCGGCCTCTCCTGCTGGCAGCACTCGTTTTCGGCAGCCTTCAAACTGCTTCAGGAAGGCAGTTCCTTGGAGTCGGAGACTGGCAGGCTGGGCAGCCTGAGGGTGAGGCGTGCAGCTGCGTGAGGAAAGCCCTGGGCTTAGCATTCACCCTGGGACGTCGTGCCTGGGTTCTGGGTACCTCGGAGAGAACCTCCACTCACTCTCCAAGCTGAGATCAACAGGCAGGAGTTCCCTGAGCAGCACTAAACCACAGCCCCTCCCAGGCTGTCCCAAGACGTCCGTGCGGCCTACTCCCACTTCAGCCATACAACACATGCAGACCCTGGGGGGAGCAACGTTCAAGATGGAAGGTCCCACTTGCACGGCCTGTGTGTCTCTTCCACTGCTCAGAAGCTGCTGAGGCACAGGCTGAGTGTCCACATTCACCCTGAGGCCTGAAGGCCAAACGGTCATTACCCCAGGGCGAAGTGGGTTGGATGTGGCTCCTTGGCGGCTCGCCCAGCAGCCCTGCTGCTGGCCTTGCCTTCGCTGCTGGCAAACCTCTGGGAGGAAAAAGAGCGTCTCTGGCAAGAATCAAAAAGTGCTTGCCATCCCCTGGCTAGGAGCGCCTCCTACACCCCTCTTTGTGCGGCGAGCACACACATCAACTACTACCCTCCAAGGAAGCTGCAGCTTTCCAGCCAGAAAGGCCTGCAGCCCTTGCCGTGAAACCACAGTCAACAGGCTGTTGGACTGGGCCAAGTGCCTTGTAGGAGGCCTTGGACGCGCAGGGCTGCACTGTTTTCCGTTGGGGCACACCGTTGGGGAGAAGGCTCTGGCCTAGCCATCAGCGCACACCCTCCTAGCCAGAGGCCCTTGGGGTCCACTGGGTGGGCAGGCTGAAGGCGCGAGCAGGGCTTTGGTGCTTGCAGAGTCAATTTGGGCCCTGCTTTGGAAGGGTTTCAGGGACCCAGTTCGAGGGAGGCTTAGCTTCCCTGCTGTGGCACACCCAGGTCAGGTAGCCCAGCTGCCACCCTAAAGGCTCCCTGCTTTGCCCTCACCCTGGGGTCTCCCACGTGGGTTCTGTCTCCCCAAGCACAACCTCAATGTGGATCCAGTCTGGACAGAAAAGCACACAATATCCCAGAGCACTCCAGGGCCTCAGCGGCTCAAAGGGGCATCAAGGCCTACCTAGGGGGCCTCTCTTCCCTAGGCCATACCCAGCCTGCACACTCTCTGTGGAGCAAGCTTCATTGCTGGAAGGGCCCAGGGGGTGGGCATGAGGGTCTCTTCGGGGCTCGGAACGTGCGGATAACAGAGGCTGTGGGACAACAGCAACATGAGACCCTGACAGGAGAGCTGTCGTTTCCCCTTTGGGAAGCAGGATGCTTGCGGCCCCCAGGCTGCGTGCCAATCCCCCTTGCTGCCTGGCTTCTGTTCACTGCTGGCTAGCGCTTCTGCAGCAGGTGAGCGTCTTGCCTAGAAACCGGGCGCTTGCCGTCCCTTGCTGGGAGCTCATGGCCCCACACACGTCCCTAGAGGGTGATGGCAACTTGGCTGAGAGCCACCAGGTGAGCTGTAGTTCTCCATGCGGTGAGGCCTGCCGTGGGTTTCGAGAATCCTGAGTCAGGGCTGTGCTTCAAGCGGAGGGTGAGTTCCGAGGCTGGAGGAGGCTCGGAGTCACACTGGTTCCCAAGGGGGAACACTCATTGCCAAAAGTCTCTCCCGTGGCTCCAGTGCCCCCTTCCTGGGCCAGGGGCCCTTGGAAACCCCTCTGAATGGAAAGCCCAGCTCATCATCTGCCGGCCTCTCCTGCTGGCAGCGCTCGCGTTCGGCAGCCTTCAAACTGCTTCAGGAAGGCAGTTCCTTGGAGTCGGAGACTGGCAGGCTGGGCAGCCTGAGGGTGAGGCGTGCAGCTGCGTGAGGAAAGCCCTGGGCTTAGCATTCACCCTGGGACGTCGTGCCTGTGTTCTGGGTACCTCGGAGAGAACCTCCACTCACTCTCCAAGCTGAGATCAACAGGCAGGAGTTCCCTGAGCAGCGCTAAACCACAGCCCCTCCCAGGCTGTCCCAAGACGTCCGTGCGGCCTACTCCCACTTCAGCCATACAACACATGCAGACCCTGGGGGGAGCAACGTTCAAGATGGAAGGTCCCACTTGCACGGCCTGTGTGTCTCTTCCACTGCTCAGAAGCTGCTGAGGCACAGGCTGAGTGTCCACATTCACCCTGAGGCCTGAAGGCCAAACGGTCATTACCCCAGGGCGAAGTGGGTTGGATGTGGCTCCTTGGCGGCTCGCCCAGCAGCCCTGCTGCTGGCCTTGCCTTCGCTGCTGGCAAACCTCTGGGAGGAAAAAGAGCGTCTCTGGCAAGAATCAAAAAGTGCTTGCCATCCCCTGGCTAGGAGCGCCTCCTACACCCCTCTTTGTGCGGCGAGCACACACATCAACTACTACCCTCCAAGGAAGCTGCAGCTTTCCAGCCAGAAAGGCCTGCAGCCCTTGCCGTGAAACCACAGTCAACAGGCTGTTGGACTGGGCCAAGTGCCTTGTAGGAGGCCTTGGACGCGCAGGGCTGCACTGTTTTCCGTTGGGGCACACCGTTGGGGAGAAGGCTCTGGCCTAGCCATCAGCGCACACCCTCCTAGCCAGAGGCCCTTGGGGTCCACTGGGTGGGCAGGCTGAAGGCGCGAGCAGGGCTTTGGTGCTTGCAGAGTCAATTTGGGCCCTGCTTTGGAAGGGTTTCAGGGACCCAGTTCGAGGGAGGCTTAGCTTCCCTGCTGTGGCACACCCAGGTCAGGTAGCCCAGCTGCCACCCTAAAGGCTCCCTGCTTTGCCCTCACCCTGGGGTCTCCCACGTGGGTTCTGTCTCCCCAAGCACAACCTCAATGTGGATCCAGTCTGGACAGAAAAGCACACAATATCCCAGAGCACTCCAGGGCCTCAGCGGCTCAAAGGGGCATCAAGGCCTACCTAGGGGGCCTCTCTTCCCTAGGCCATACCCAGCCTGCACACTCTCTGTGGAGCAAGCTTCATTCCTGGAAGGGCCCAGGGGGTGGGCATGAGGGTCTCTTCGGGGCTCGGAACGTGCGGATAACAGAGGCTGTGGGACAACAGCAACATGAGACCCTGACAGGAGAGCTGTCGTTTCCCCTTTGGGAAGCAGGATGCTTGCGGCCCCCAGGCTGCGTGCCAATCCCCCTTGCTGCCTGGCTTCTGTTCACTGCTGGCTAGCGCTTCTGCAGCAGGTGAGCGTCTTGCCTAGAAACCGGGCGCTTGCCGTCCCTTGCTGGGAGCTCCTGGCCCCACACACGTCCCTAGAGGGTGATGGCAACTTGGCTGAGAGCCACCAGGTGAGCTGTAGTTCTCCATGCGGAGAGGCCTGCCGCGGGTTTCGAGAATCCTGAGTCAGGGCTGTGCTTCAAGCGGAGGGTGAGTTCCGAGGCTGGAGGAGGCTCGGAGTCACACTGGTTCCCAAGGGGGAACACTCATTGCCAAAAGTCTCTCCCGTGGCTCCAGTGCCCCCTTCCTGGGCCAGGGGCCCTTGGAAAACCCTCTGAATGGAAAGCCCAGCTCATCATCTGCCGGCCTCTCTTGCTGGCAGCACTCGTGTTCGGCAGCCTTCAAACTGCTTCAGGAAGGCAGTTCCTTGGAGTCGGAGACTGGCAGGCTGGGCAGCCTGAGGGTGAGGCGTGCAGCTGCGTGAGGAAAGCCCTGGGCTTAGCATTCACCCTGGGACGTCGTGCCTGGGTTCTGGGTACCTCGGAGAGAACCTCCACTCACTCTCCAAGCTGAGATCAACAGGCAGGAGTTCCCTGAGCAGCGCTAAACCACAGCCCCTCCCAGGCTGTCCCAAGACGTCCGTGCGGCCTACTCCCACTTCAGCCATACAACACATGCAGACCCTGGGGGGAGCAACGTTCAAGATGGAAGGTCCCACTTGCACGGCCTGTGTGTCTCTTCCACTGCTCAGAAGCTGCTGAGGCACAGGCTGAGTGTCCACATTCACCCTGAGGCCTGAAGGCCAAACGGTCATTACCCCAGGGCGAAGTGGGTTGGATGTGGCTCCTTGGCGGCTCGCCCAGCAGCCCTGCTGCTGGCCTTGCCTTCGCTGCTGGCAAACCTCTGGGAGGAAAAAGAGCGTCTCTGGCAAGAATCAAAAAGTGCTTGCCATCCCCTGGCTAGGAGCGCCTCCTACACCCCTCTTTGTGCGGCGAGCACACACATCAACTACTACCCTCCAAGGAAGCTGCAGCTTTCCAGCCAGAAAGGCCTGCAGCCCTTGCCGTGAAACCACAGTCAACAGGCTGTTGGACTGGGCCAAGTGCCTTGTAGGAGGCCTTGGACGCGCAGGGCTGCACTGTTTTCCGTTGGGGCACACCGTTGGGGAGAAGGCTCTGGCCTAGCCATCAGCGCACACCCTCCTAGCCAGAGGCCCTTGGGGTCCACTGGGTGGGCAGGCTGAAGGCGCGAGCAGGGCTTTGGTGCTTGCAGAGTCAATTTGGGCCCTGCTTTGGAAGGGTTTCAGGGACCCAGTTCGAGGGAGGCTTAGCTTCCCTGCTGTGGCACACCCAGGTCAGGTAGCCCAGCTGCCACCCTAAAGGCTCCCTGCTTTGCCCTCACCCTGGGGTCTCCCACGTGGGTTCTGTCTCCCCAAGCACAACCTCAATGTGGATCCAGTCTGGACAGAAAAGCACACAATATCCCAGAGCACTCCAGGGCCTCAGCGGCTCAAAGGGGCATCAAGGCCTACCTAGGGGGCCTCTCTTCCCTAGGCCATACCCAGCCTGCACACTCTCTGTGGAGCAAGCTTCATTCCTGGAAGGGCCCAGGGGGTGGGCATGAGGGTCTCTTCGGGGCTCGGAACGTGCGGATAACAGAGGCTGTTGGACAACAGCAACATGAGACCCTGACAGGAGAGCTGTCGTTTCCCCTTTGGGAAGCAGGATGCTTGCGGCCCCCAGGCTGCGTGCCAATCCCCCTTGCTGCCTGGCTTCTGTTCACTGCTGGCTAGCGCTTCTGCAGCAGGTGAGCGTCTTGCCTAGAAACCGGGCACTTGCCGTCCCTTGCTGGGAGCTCATGGCCCCACACACGTCCCTAGAGGGTGATGGCAACTTGGCTGAGAGCCACCAGGTGAGCTGTAGTTCTCCATGCGGAGAGGCCTGCCGCGGGTTTCGAGAATCCTGAGTCAGGGCTGTGCTTCAAGCGGAGGGTGAGTTCCGAGGCTGGAGGAGGCTCGGAGTCACACTGGTTCCCAAGGGGGAACACTCATTGCCAAAAGTCTCTCCCGTGGCTCCAGTGCCCCCTTCCTGGGCCAGGGGCCCTTGGAAACCCCTCTGAATGGAAAGCCCAGCTCATCATCTGCCGGCCTCTCCTGCTGGCAGCGCTCGCGTTCGGCAGCCTTCAAACTGCTTCAGGAAGGCAGTTCCTTGGAGTCGGAGACTGGCAGGCTGGGCAGCCTGAGGGTGAGGCGTGCAGCTGCGTGAGGAAAGCCCTGGGCTTAGCATTCACCCTGGGACGTCGTGCCTGGGTTCTGGGTACCTCGGAGAGAACCTCCACTCACTCTCCAAGCTGAGATCAACAGGCAGGAGTTCCCTGAGCAGCGCTAAACCACAGCCCCTCCCAGGCTGTCCCAAGACGTCCGTGCGGCCTACTCCCACTTCAGCCATACAACACATGCAGACCCTGGGGGGAGCAACGTTCAAGATGGAAGGTCCCACTTGCACGGCCTGTGTGTCTCTTCCACTGCTCAGAAGCTGCTGAGGCACAGGCTGAGTGTCCACATTCACCCTGAGGCCTGAAGGCCAAACGGTCATTACCCCAGGGCGAAGTGGGTTGGATGTGGCTCCTTGGCGGCTCGCCCAGCAGCCCTGCTGCTGGCCTTGCCTTCGCTGCTGGCAAACCTCTGGGAGGAAAAAGAGCGTCTCTGGCAAGAATCAAAAAGTGCTTGCCATCCCCTGGCTAGGAGCGCCTCCTACACCCCTCTTGGTGCGGCGAGCACACACATCAACTACTACCCTCCAAGGAAGCTGCAGCTTTCCAGCCAGAAAGGCCTGCAGCCCTTGCCGTGAAACCACAGTCAACAGGCTGTTGGACTGGGCCAAGTGCCTTGTAGGAGGCCTTGGACGCGCAGGGCTGCACTGTTTTCCGTTGGGGCACACCGTTGGGGAGAAGGCTCTGGCCTAGCCATCAGCGCACACCCTCCTAGCCAGAGGCCCTTGGGGTCCACTGGGTGGGCAGGCTGAAGGCGCGAGCAGGGCTTTGGTGCTTGCAGAGTCAATTTGGGCCCTGCTTTGGAAGGGTTTCAGGGACCCAGTTCGAGGGAGGCTTAGCTTCCCTGCTGTGGCACACCCAGGTCAGGTAGCCCAGCTGCCACCCTAAAGGCTCCCTGCTTTGCCCTCACCCTGGGGTCTCCCACGTGGGTTCTGTCTCCCCAAGCACAACCTCAATGTGGATCCAGTCTGGACAGAAAAGCACACAATATCCCAGAGCACTCCAGGGCCTCAGCGGCTCAAAGGGGCATCAAGGCCTACCTAGGGGGCCTCTCTTCCCTAGGCCATACCCAGCCTGCACACTCTCTGTGGAGCAAGCTTCATTCCTGGAAGGGCCCAGGGGGTGGGCATGAGGGTCTCTTCGGGGCTCGGAACGTGCGGATAACAGAGGCTGTGGGACAACAGCAACATGAGACCCTGACAGGAGAGCTGTCGTTTCCCCTTTGGGAAGCAGGATGCTTGCGGCCCCCAGGCTGCGTGCCAATCCCCCTTGCTGCCTGGCTTCTGTTCACTGCTGGCTAGCGCTTCTGCAGCAGGTGAGCATCTTGCCTAGAAACCGGGCGCTTGCCGTCCCTTGCTGGGAGCTCATGGCCCCACACACGTCCCTAGAGGGTGATGGCAACTTGGCTGAGAGCCACCAGGTGAGCTGTAGTTCTCCATGCGGAGAGGCCTGCCGTGGGTTTCGAGAATCCTGAGTCAGGGCTGTGCTTCAAGCGGAGGGTGAGTTCCGAGGCTGGAGGAGGCTCGGAGTCACACTGGTTCCCAAGGGGGAACACTCATTGCCAAAAGTCTCTCCCGTGGCTCCAGTGCCCCCTTCCTGGGCCAGGGGCCCTTGGAAACCCCTCTGAATGGAAAGCCCAGCTCATCATCTGCCGGCCTCTCCTGCTGGCAGCGCTCGCGTTCGGCAGCCTTCAAACTGCTTCAGGAAGGCAGTTCCTTGGAGTCGGAGACTGGCAGGCTGGGCAGCCTGAGGGTGAGGCGTGCAGCTGCGTGAGGAAAGCCCTGGGCTTAGCATTCACCCTGGGACGTCGTGCCTGGGTTCTGGGTACCTCGGAGAGAACCTCCACTCACTCTCCAAGCTGAGATCAACAGGCAGGAGTTCCCTGAGCAGCGCTAAACCACAGCCCCTCCCAGGCTGTCCCAAGACGTCCGTGCGGCCTACTCCCACTTCAGCCATACAACACATGCAGACCCTGGGGGGAGCAACGTTCAAGATGGAAGGTCCCACTTGCACGGCCTGTGTGTCTCTTCCACTGCTCAGAAGCTGCTGAGGCACAGGCTGAGTGTCCACATTCACCCTGAGGCCTGAAGGCCAAACGGTCATTACCCCAGGGCGAAGTGGGTTGGATGTGGCTCCTTGGCGGCTCGCCCAGCAGCCCTGCTGCTGGCCTTGCCTTCGCTGCTGGCAAACCTCTGGGAGGAAAAAGAGCGTCTCTGGCAAGAATCAAAAAGTGCTTGCCATCCCCTGGCTAGGAGCGCCTCCTACACCCCTCTTTGTGCGGCGAGCACACACATCAACTACTACCCTCCAAGGAAGCTGCAGCTTTCCAGCCAGAAAGGCCTGCAGCCCTTGCCGTGAAACCACAGTCAACAGGCTGTTGGACTGGGCCAAGTGCCTTGTAGGAGGCCTTGGACGCGCAGGGCTGCACTGTTTTCCGTTGGGGCACACCGTTGGGGAGAAGGCTCTGGCCTAGCCATCAGCGCACACCCTCCTAGCCAGAGGCCCTTGGGGTCCACTGGGTGGGCAGGCTGAAGGCGCGAGCAGGGCTTTGGTGCTTGCAGAGTCAATTTGGGCCCTGCTTTGGAAGGGTTTCAGGGACCCAGTTCGAGGGAGGCTTAGCTTCCCTGCTGTGGCACACCCAGGTCAGGTAGCCCAGCTGCCACCCTAAAGGCTCCCTGCTTTGCCCTCACCCTGGGGTCTCCCACGTGGGTTCTGTCTCCCCAAGCACAACCTCAATGTGGATCCAGTCTGGACAGAAAAGCACACAATATCCCAGAGCACTCCAGGGCCTCAGCGGCTCAAAGGGGCATCAAGGCCTACCTAGGGGGCCTCTCTTCCCTAGGCCATACCCAGCCTGCACACTCTCTGTGGAGCAAGCTTCATTCCTGGAAGGGCCCAGGGGGTGGGCATGAGGGTCTCTTCGGGGCTCGGAACGTGCGGATAACAGAGGCTGTGGGACAACAGCAACATGAGACCCTGACAGGAGAGCTGTCGTTTCCCCTTTGGGAAGCAGGATGCTTGCGGCCCCCAGGCTGCGTGCCAATCCCCCTTGCTGCCTGGCTTCTGTTCACTGCTGGCTAGCGCTTCTGCAGCAGGTGAGCGTCTTGCCTAGAAACCGGGCGCTTGCCGTCCCTTGCTGGGAGCTCATGGCCCCACACACGTCCCTAGAGGGTGATGGCAACTTGGCTGAGAGCCACCAGGTGAGCTGTAGTTCTCCATGCGGAGAGGCCTGCCGCGGGTTTCGAGAATCCTGAGTCAGGGCTGTGCTTCAAGCGGAGGGTGAGTTCCGAGGCTGGAGGAGGCTCGGAGTCACACTGGTTCCCAAGGGGGAACACTCATTGCCAAAAGTCTCTCCCGTGGCTCCAGTGCCCCCTTCCTGGGCCAGGGGCCCTTGGAAAGCCCTCTGAATGGAAAGCCCAGCTCATCATCTGCCGGCCTCTCCTGCTGGCAGCGCTCGCGTTCGGCAGCCTTCAAACTGCTTCAGGAAGGCAGTTCCTTGGAGTCGGAGACTGGCAGGCTGGGCAGCCTGAGGGTGAGGCGTGCAGCTGCGTGAGGAAAGCCCTGGGCTTAGCATTCACCCTGGGACGTCGTGCCTGGGTTCTGGGTACCTCGGAGAGAACCTCCACTCACTCTCCAAGCTGAGATCAACAGGCAGGAGTTCCCTGAGCAGCGCTAAACCACAGCCCCTCCCAGGCTGTCCCAAGACGTCCGTGCGGCCTACTCCCACTTCAGCCATACAACACATGCAGACCCTGGGGGGAGCAACGTTCAAGATGGAAGGTCCCACTTGCACGGCCTGTGTGTCTCTTCCACTGCTCAGAAGCTGCTGAGGCACAGGCTGAGTGTCCACATTCACCCTGAGGCCTGAAGGCCAAACGGTCATTACCCCAGGGCGAAGTGGGTTGGATGTGGCTCCTTGGCGGCTCGCCCAGCAGCCCTGCTGCTGGCCTTGCCTTCGCTGCTGGCAAACCTCTGGGAGGAAAAAGAGCGTCTCTGGCAAGAATCAAAAAGTGCTTGCCATCCCCTGGCTAGGAGCGCCTCCTACACCCCTCTTTGTGCGGCGAGCACACACATCAACTACTACCCTCCAAGGAAGCTGCAGCTTTCCAGCCAGAAAGGCCTGCAGCCCTTGCCGTGAAACCACAGTCAACAGGCTGTTGGACTGGGCCAAGTGCCTTGTAGGAGGCCTTGGACGCGCAGGGCTGCACTGTTTTCCGTTGGGGCACACCGTTGGGGAGAAGGCTCTGGCCTAGCCATCAGCGCACACCCTCCTAGCCAGAGGCCCTTGGGGTCCACTGGGTGGGCAGGCTGAAGGCGCGAGCAGGGCTTTGGTGCTTGCAGAGTCAATTTGGGCCCTGCTTTGGAAGGGTTTCAGGGACCCAGTTCGAGGGAGGCTTAGCTTCCCTGCTGTGGCACACCCAGGTCAGGTAGCCCAGCTGCCACCCTAAAGGCTCCCTGCTTTGCCCTCACCCTGGGGTCTCCCACGTGGGTTCTGTCTCCCCAAGCACAACCTCAATGTGGATCCAGTCTGGACAGAAAAGCACACAATATCCCAGAGCACTCCAGGGCCTCAGCGGCTCAAAGGGGCATCAAGGCCTACCTAGGGGGCCTCTCTTCCCTAGGCCATACCCAGCCTGCACACTCTCTGTGGAGCAAGCTTCATTCCTGGAAGGGCCCAGGGGGTGGGCATGAGGGTCTCTTCGGGGCTCGGAACGTGCGGATAACAGAGGCTGTGGGACAACAGCAACATGAGACCCTGACAGGAGAGCTGTCGTTTCCCCTTTGGGAAGCAGGATGCTTGCGGCCCCCAGGCTGCGTGCCAATCCCCCTTGCTGCCTGGCTTCTGTTCACTGCTGGCTAGCGCTTCTGCAGCAGGTGAGCGTCTTGCCTAGAAACCGGGCGCTTGCCGTCCCTTGCTGGGAGCTCATGGCCCCACACACGTCCCTAGAGGGTGATGGCAACTTGGCTGAGAGCCACCAGGTGAGCTGTAGTTCTCCATGCGGAGAGGCCTGCCGCGGGTTTCGAGAATCCTGAGTCAGGGCTGTGCTTCAAGCGGAGGGTGAGTTCCGAGGCTGGAGGAGGCTCGGAGTCACACTGGTTCCCAAGGGGGAACACTCATTGCCAAAAGTCTCTCCCGTGGCTCCAGTGCCCCCTTCCTGGGCCAGGGGCCCTTGGAAACCCCTCTGAATGGAAAGCCCAGCTCATCATCTGCCGGCCTCTCCTGCTGGCAGCGCTCGCGTTCGGCAGCCTTCAAACTGCTTCAGGAAGGCAGTTCCTTGGAGTCGGAGACTGGCAGGCTGGGCAGCCTGAGGGTGAGGCGTGCAGCTGCGTGAGGAAAGCCCTGGGCTTAGCATTCACCCTGGGACGTCGTGCCTGGGTTCTGGGTACCTCGGAGAGAACCTCCACTCACTCTCCAAGCTGAGATCAACAGGCAGGAGTTCCCTGAGCAGCGCTAAACCACAGCCCCTCCCAGGCTGTCCCAAGACGTCCGTGCGGCCTACTCCCACTTCAGCCATACAACACATGCAGACCCTGGGGGGAGCAACGTTCAAGATGGAAGGTCCCACTTGCACGGCCTGTGTGTCTCTTCCACTGCTCAGAAGCTGCTGAGGCACAGGCTGAGTGTCCACATTCACCCTGAGGCCTGAAGGCCAAACGGTCATTACCCCAGGGCGAAGTGGGTTGGATGTGGCTCCTTGGCGGCTCGCCCAGCAGCCCTGCTGCTGGCCTTGCCTTCGCTGCTGGCAAACCTCTGGGAGGAAAAAGAGCGTCTCTGGCAAGAATCAAAAAGTGCTTGCCATCCCCTGGCTAGGAGCGCCTCCTACACCCCTCTTTGTGCGGCGAGCACACACATCAACTACTACCCTCCAAGGAAGCTGCAGCTTTCCAGCCAGAAAGGCCTGCAGCCCTTGCCGTGAAACCACAGTCAACAGGCTGTTGGACTGGGCCAAGTGCCTTGTAGGAGGCCTTGGACGCGCAGGGCTGCACTGTTTTCCGTTGGGGCACACCGTTGGGGAGAAGGCTCTGGCCTAGCCATCAGCGCACACCCTCCTAGCCAGAGGCCCTTGGGGTCCACTGGGTGGGCAGGCTGAAGGCGCGAGCAGGGCTTTGGTGCTTGCAGAGTCAATTTGGGCCCTGCTTTGGAAGGGTTTCAGGGACCCAGTTCGAGGGAGGCTTAGCTTCCCTGCTGTGGCACACCCAGGTCAGGTAGCCCAGCTGCCACCCTAAAGGCTCCCTGCTTTGCCCTCACCCTGGGGTCTCCCACGTGGGTTCTGTCTCCCCAAGCACAACCTCAATGTGGATCCAGTCTGGACAGAAAAGCACACAATATCCCAGAGCACTCCAGGGCCTCAGCGGCTCAAAGGGGCATCAAGGCCTACCTAGGGGGCCTCTCTTCCCTAGGCCATACCCAGCCTGCACACTCTCTGTGGAGCAAGCTTCATTCCTGGAAGGGCCCAGGGGGTGGGCATGAGGGTCTCTTCGGGGCTCGGAACGTGCGGATAACAGAGGCTGTGGGACAACAGCAACATGAGACCCTGACAGGAGAGCTGTCGTTTCCCCTTTGGGAAGCAGGATGCTTGCGGCCCCCAGGCTGCGTGCCAATCCCCCTTGCTGCCTGGCTTCTGTTCACTGCTGGCTAGCGCTTCTGCAGCAGGTGAGCGTCTTGCCTAGAAACCGGGCGCTTGCCGTCCCTTGCTGGGAGCTCATGGCCCCACACACGTCCCTAGAGGGTGATGGCAACTTGGCTGAGAGCCACCAGGTGAGCTGTAGTTCTCCATGCGGAGAGGCCTGCCGCGGGTTTCGAGAATCCTGAGTCAGGGCTGTGCTTCAAGCGGAGGGTGAGTTCCGAGGCTGGAGGAGGCTCGGAGTCACACTGGTTCCCAAGGGGGAACACTCATTGCCAAAAGTCTCTCCCGTGGCTCCAGTGCCCCCTTCCTGGGCCAGGGGCCCTTGGAAAGCCCTCTGAATGGAAAGCCCAGCTCATCATCTGCCGGCCTCTCCTGCTGGCAGCGCTCGCGTTCGGCAGCCTTCAAACTGCTTCAGGAAGGCAGTTCCTTGGAGTCGGAGACTGGCAGGCTGGGCAGCCTGAGGGTGAGGCGTGCAGCTGCGTGAGGAAAGCCCTGGGCTTAGCATTCACCCTGGGACGTCGTGCCTGGGTTCTGGGTACCTCGGAGAGAACCTCCACTCACTCTCCAAGCTGAGATCAACAGGCAGGAGTTCCCTGAGCAGCGCTAAACCACAGCCCCTCCCAGGCTGTCCCAAGACGTCCGTGCGGCCTACTCCCACTTCAGCCATACAACACATGCAGACCCTGGGGGGAGCAACGTTCAAGATGGAAGGTCCCACTTGCACGGCCTGTGTGTCTCTTCCACTGCTCAGAAGCTGCTGAGGCACAGGCTGAGTGTCCACATTCACCCTGAGGCCTGAAGGCCAAACGGTCATTACCCCAGGGCGAAGTGGGTTGGATGTGGCTCCTTGGCGGCTCGCCCAGCAGCCCTGCTGCTGGCCTTGCCTTCGCTGCTGGCAAACCTCTGGGAGGAAAAAGAGCGTCTCTGGCAAGAATCAAAAAGTGCTTGCCATCCCCTGGCTAGGAGCGCCTCCTACACCCCTCTTTGTGCGGCGAGCACACACATCAACTACTACCCTCCAAGGAAGCTGCAGCTTTCCAGCCAGAAAGGCCTGCAGCCCTTGCCGTGAAACCACAGTCAACAGGCTGTTGGACTGGGCCAAGTGCCTTGTAGGAGGCCTTGGACGCGCAGGGCTGCACTGTTTTCCGTTGGGGCACACCGTTGGGGAGAAGGCTCTGGCCTAGCCATCAGCGCACACCCTCCTAGCCAGAGGCCCTTGGGGTCCACTGGGTGGGCAGGCTGAAGGCGCGAGCAGGGCTTTGGTGCTTGCAGAGTCAATTTGGGCCCTGCTTTGGAAGGGTTTCAGGGACCCAGTTCGAGGGAGGCTTAGCTTCCCTGCTGTGGCACACCCAGGTCAGGTAGCCCAGCTGCCACCCTAAAGGCTCCCTGCTTTGCCCTCACCCTGGGGTCTCCCACGTGGGTTCTGTCTCCCCAAGCACAACCTCAATGTGGATCCAGTCTGGACAGAAAAGCACACAATATCCCAGAGCACTCCAGGGCCTCAGCGGCTCAAAGGGGCATCAAGGCCTACCTAGGGGGCCTCTCTTCCCTAGGCCATACCCAGCCTGCACACTCTCTGTGGAGCAAGCTTCATTCCTGGAAGGGCCCAGGGGGTGGGCATGAGGGTCTCTTCGGGGCTCGGAACGTGCGGATAACAGAGGCTGTGGGACAACAGCAACATGAGACCCTGACAGGAGAGCTGTCGTTTCCCCTTTGGGAAGCAGGATGCTTGCGGCCCCCAGGCTGCGTGCCAATCCCCCTTGCTGCCTGGCTTCTGTTCACTGCTGGCTAGCGCTTCTGCAGCAGGTGAGCGTCTTGCCTAGAAACCGGGCGCTTGCCGTCCCTTGCTGGGAGCTCATGGCCCCACACACGTCCCTAGAGGGTGATGGCAACTTGGCTGAGAGCCACCAGGTGAGCTGTAGTTCTCCATGCGGAGAGGCCTGCCGCGGGTTTCGAGAATCCTGAGTCAGGGCTGTGCTTCAAGCGGAGGGTGAGTTCCGAGGCTGGAGGAGGCTCGGAGTCACACTGGTTCCCAAGGGGGAACACTCATTGCCAAAAGTCTCTCCCGTGGCTCCAGTGCCCCCTTCCTGGGCCAGGGGCCCTTGGAAACCCCTCTGAATGGAAAGCCCAGCTCATCATCTGCCGGCCTCTCCTGCTGGCAGCGCTCGCGTTCGGCAGCCTTCAAACTGCTTCAGGAAGGCAGTTCCTTGGAGTCGGAGACTGGCAGGCTGGGCAGCCTGAGGGTGAGGCGTGCAGCTGCGTGAGGAAAGCCCTGGGCTTAGCATTCACCCTGGGACGTCGTGCCTGGGTTCTGGGTACCTCGGAGAGAACCTCCACTCACTCTCCAAGCTGAGATCAACAGGCAGGAGTTCCCTGAGCAGCGCTAAACCACAGCCCCTCCCAGGCTGTCCCAAGACGTCCGTGCGGCCTACTCCCACTTCAGCCATACAACACATGCAGACCCTGGGGGGAGCAACGTTCAAGATGGAAGGTCCCACTTGCACGGCCTGTGTGTCTCTTCCACTGCTCAGAAGCTGCTGAGGCACAGGCTGAGTGTCCACATTCACCCTGAGGCCTGAAGGCCAAACGGTCATTACCCCAGGGCGAAGTGGGTTGGATGTGGCTCCTTGGCGGCTCGCCCAGCAGCCCTGCTGCTGGCCTTGCCTTCGCTGCTGGCAAACCTCTGGGAGGAAAAAGAGCGTCTCTGGCAAGAATCAAAAAGTGCTTGCCATCCCCTGGCTAGGAGCGCCTCCTACACCCCTCTTTGTGCAGCGAGCACACACATCAACTACTACCCTCCAAGGAAGCTGCAGCTTTCCAGCCAGAAAGGCCTGCAGCCCTTGCCGTGAAACCACAGTCAACAGGCTGTTGGACTGGGCCAAGTGCCTTGTAGGAGGCCTTGGACGCGCAGGGCTGCACTGTTTTCCGTTGGGGCACACCGTTGGGGAGAAGGCTCTGGCCTAGCCATCAGCGCACACCCTCCTAGCCAGAGGCCCTTGGGGTCCACTGGGTGGGCAGGCTGAAGGCGCAAGCAGGGCTTTGGTGCTTGCAGAGTCAATTTGGGCCCTGCTTTGGAAGGGTTTCAGGGACCCAGTTCGAGGGAGGCTTAGCTTCCCTGCTGTGGCACACCCAGGTCAGGTAGCCCAGCTGCCACCCTAAAGGCTCCCTGCTTTGCCCTCACCCTGGGGTCTCCCACGTGGGTTCTGTCTCCCCAAGCACAACCTCAATGTGGATCCAGTCTGGACAGAAAAGCACACAATATCCCAGAGCACTCCAGGGCCTCAGCGGCTCAAAGGGGCATCAAGGCCTACCTAGGGGGCCTCTCTTCCCTAGGCCATACCCAGCCTGCACACTCTCTGTGGAGCAAGCTTCATTGCTGGAAGGGCCCAGGGGGTGGGCATGAGGGTCTCTTCGGGGCTCGGAACGTGCGGATAACAGAGGCTGTGGGACAACAGCAACATGAGACCCTGACAGGAGAGCTGTCGTTTCCCCTTTGGGAAGCAGGATGCTTGCGGCCCCCAGGCTGCGTGCCAATCCCCCTTGCTGCCTGGCTTCTGTTCACTGCTGGCTAGCGCTTCTGCAGCAGGTGAGCGTCTTGCCTAGAAACCGGGCGCTTGCCGTCCCTTGCTGGGAGCTCATGGCCCCACACACGTCCCTAGAGGGTGATGGCAACTTGGCTGAGAGCCACCAGGTGAGCTGTAGTTCTCCATGCGGAGAGGCCTGCCGCGGGTTTCGAGAATCCTGAGTCAGGGCTGTGCTTCAAGCGGAGGGTGAGTTCCGAGGCTGGGGAGGCTCGGAGTCACACTGGTTCCCAAGGGGGAACACTCATTGCCAAAAGTCTCTCCCGTGGCTCCAGTGCCCCCTTCCTGGGCCAGGGGCCCTTGGAAACCCCTCTGAATGGAAAGCCCAGCTCATCATCTGCCGGCCTCTCCTGCTGGCAGCGCTCGCGTTCGGCAGCCTTCAAACTGCTTCAGGAAGGCAGTTCCTTGGAGTCGGAGACTGGCAGGCTGGGCAGCCTGAGGGTGAGGCGTGCAGCTGCGTGAGGAAAGCCCTGGGCTTAGCATTCACCCTGGGACGTCGTGCCTGGGTTCTGGGTACCTCGGAGAGAACCTCCACTCACTCTCCAAGCTGAGATCAACAGGCAGGAGTTCCCTGAGCAGCGCTAAACCACAGCCCCTCCCAGGCTGTCCCAAGACGTCCGTGCGGCCTACTCCCACTTCAGCCATACAACACATGCAGACCCTGGGGGGAGCAACGTTCAAGATGGAAGGTCCCACTTGCACGGCCTGTGTGTCTCTTCCACTGCTCAGAAGCTGCTGAGGCACAGGCTGAGTGTCCACATTCACCCTGAGGCCTGAAGGCCAAACGGTCATTACCCCAGGGCGAAGTGGGTTGGATGTGGCTCCTTGGCGGCTCGCCCAGCAGCCCTGCTGCTGGCCTTGCCTTCGCTGCTGGCAAACCTCTGGGAGGAAAAAGAGCGTCTCTGGCAAGAATCAAAAAGTGCTTGCCATCCCCTGGCTAGGAGCGCCTCCTACACCCCTCTTTGTGCGGCGAGCACACACATCAACTACTACCCTCCAAGGAAGCTGCAGCTTTCCAGCCAGAAAGGCCTGCAGCCCTTGCCGTGAAACCACAGTCAACAGGCTGTTGGACTGGGCCAAGTGCCTTGTAGGAGGCCTTGGACGCGCAGGGCTGCACTGTTTTCCGTTGGGGCACACCGTTGGGGAGAAGGCTCTGGCCTAGCCATCAGCGCACACCCTCCTAGCCAGAGGCCCTTGGGGTCCACTGGGTGGGCAGGCTGAAGGCGCGAGCAGGGCTTTGGTGCTTGCAGAGTCAATTTGGGCCCTGCTTTGGAAGGGTTTCAGGGACCCAGTTCGAGGGAGGCTTAGCTTCCCTGCTGTGGCACACCCAGGTCAGGTAGCCCAGCTGCCACCCTAAAGGCTCCCTGCTTTGCCCTCACCCTGGGGTCTCCCACGTGGGTTCTGTCTCCCCAAGCACAACCTCAATGTGGATCCAGTCTGGACAGAAAAGCACACAATATCCCAGAGCACTCCAGGGCCTCAGCGGCTCAAAGGGGCATCAAGGCCTACCTAGGGGGCCTCTCTTCCCTAGGCCATACCCAGCCTGCACACTCTCTGTGGAGCAAGCTTCATTCCTGGAAGGGCCCAGGGGGTGGGCATGAGGGTCTCTTCGGGGCTCGGAACGTGCGGATAACAGAGGCTGTGGGACAACAGCAACATGAGACCCTGACAGGAGAGCTGTCGTTTCCCCTTTGGGAAGCAGGATGCTTGCGGCCCCCAGGCTGCGTGCCAATCCCCCTTGCTGCCTGGCTTCTGTTCACTGCTGGCTAGCGCTTCTGCAGCAGGTGAGCGTCTTGCCTAGAAACCGGGCGCTTGCCGTCCCTTGCTGGGAGCTCATGGCCCCACACACGTCCCTAGAGGGTGATGGCAACTTGGCTGAGAGCCACCAGGTGAGCTGTAGTTCTCCATGCGGAGAGGCCTGCCGCGGGTTTCGAGAATCCTGAGTCAGGGCTGTGCTTCAAGCGGAGGGTGAGTTCCGAGGCTGGAGGAGGCTCGGAGTCACACTGGTTCCCAAGGGGGAACACTCATTGCCAAAAGTCTCTCCCGTGGCTCCAGTGCCCCCTTCCTGGGCCAGGGGCCCTTGGAAAGCCCTCTGAATGGAAAGCCCAGCTCATCATCTGCCGGCCTCTCCTGCTGGCAGCGCTCGCGTTCGGCAGCCTTCAAACTGCTTCAGGAAGGCAGTTCCTTGGAGTCGGAGACTGGCAGGCTGGGCAGCCTGAGGGTGAGGCGTGCAGCTGCGTGAGGAAAGCCCTGGGCTTAGCATTCACCCTGGGACGTCGTGCCTGGGTTCTGGGTACCTCGGAGAGAACCTCCACTCACTCTCCAAGCTGAGATCAACAGGCAGGAGTTCCCTGAGCAGCGCTAAACCACAGCCCCTCCCAGGCTGTCCCAAGACGTCCGTGCGGCCTACTCCCACTTCAGCCATACAACACATGCAGACCCTGGGGGGAGCAACGTTCAAGATGGAAGGTCCCACTTGCACGGCCTGTGTGTCTCTTCCACTGCTCAGAAGCTGCTGAGGCACAGGCTGAGTGTCCACATTCACCCTGAGGCCTGAAGGCCAAACGGTCATTACCCCAGGGCGAAGTGGGTTGGATGTGGCTCCTTGGCGGCTCGCCCAGCAGCCCTGCTGCTGGCCTTGCCTTCGCTGCTGGCAAACCTCTGGGAGGAAAAAGAGCGTCTCTGGCAAGAATCAAAAAGTGCTTGCCATCCCCTGGCTAGGAGCGCCTCCTACACCCCTCTTTGTGCGGCGAGCACACACATCAACTACTACCCTCCAAGGAAGCTGCAGCTTTCCAGCCAGAAAGGCCTGCAGCCCTTGCCGTGAAACCACAGTCAACAGGCTGTTGGACTGGGCCAAGTGCCTTGTAGGAGGCCTTGGACGCGCAGGGCTGCACTGTTTTCCGTTGGGGCACACCGTTGGGGAGAAGGCTCTGGCCTAGCCATCAGCGCACACCCTCCTAGCCAGAGGCCCTTGGGGTCCACTGGGTGGGCAGGCTGAAGGCGCGAGCAGGGCTTTGGTGCTTGCAGAGTCAATTTGGGCCCTGCTTTGGAAGGGTTTCAGGGACCCAGTTCGAGGGAGGCTTAGCTTCCCTGCTGTGGCACACCCAGGTCAGGTAGCCCAGCTGCCACCCTAAAGGCTCCCTGCTTTGCCCTCACCCTGGGGTCTCCCACGTGGGTTCTGTCTCCCCAAGCACAACCTCAATGTGGATCCAGTCTGGACAGAAAAGCACACAATATCCCAGAGCACTCCAGGGCCTCAGCGGCTCAAAGGGGCATCAAGGCCTACCTAGGGGGCCTCTCTTCCCTAGGCCATACCCAGCCTGCACACTCTCTGTGGAGCAAGCTTCATTCCTGGAAGGGCCCAGGGGGTGGGCATGAGGGTCTCTTCGGGGCTCGGAACGTGCGGATAACAGAGGCTGTGGGACAACAGCAACATGAGACCCTGACAGGAGAGCTGTCGTTTCCCCTTTGGGAAGCAGGATGCTTGCGGCCCCCAGGCTGCGTGCCAATCCCCCTTGCTGCCTGGCTTCTGTTCACTGCTGGCTAGCGCTTCTGCAGCAGGTGAGCATCTTGCCTAGAAACCGGGCGCTTGCCGTCCCTTGCTGGGAGCTCATGGCCCCACACACGTCCCTAGAGGGTGATGGCAACTTGGCTGAGAGCCACCAGGTGAGCTGTAGTTCTCCATGCGGAGAGGCCTGCCGCGGGTTTCGAGAATCCTGAGTCAGGGCTGTGCTTCAAGCGGAGGGTGAGTTCCGAGGCTGGAGGAGGCTCGGAGTCACACTGGTTCCCAAGGGGGAACACTCATTGCCAAAAGTCTCTCCCGTGGCTCCAGTGCCCCCTTCCTGGGCCAGGGGCCCTTGGAAAGCCCTCTGAATGGAAAGCCCAGCTCATCATCTGCCGGCCTCTCCTGCTGGCAGCGCTCGCGTTCGGCAGCCTTCAAACTGCTTCAGGAAGGCAGTTCCTTGGAGTCGGAGACTGGCAGGCTGGGCAGCCTGAGGGTGAGGCGTGCAGCTGCGTGAGGAAAGCCCTGGGCTTAGCATTCACCCTGGGACGTCGTGCCTGGGTTCTGGGTACCTCGGAGAGAACCTCCACTCACTCTCCAAGCTGAGATCAACAGGCAGGAGTTCCCTGAGCAGCGCTAAACCACAGCCCCTCCCAGGCTGTCCCAAGACGTCCGTGCGGCCTACTCCCACTTCAGCCATACAACACATGCAGACCCTGGGGGGAGCAACGTTCAAGATGGAAGGTCCCACTTGCACGGCCTGTGTGTCTCTTCCACTGCTCAGAAGCTGCTGAGGCACAGGCTGAGTGTCCACATTCACCCTGAGGCCTGAAGGCCAAACGGTCATTACCCCAGGGCGAAGTGGGTTGGATGTGGCTCCTTGGCGGCTCGCCCAGCAGCCCTGCTGCTGGCCTTGCCTTCGCTGCTGGCAAACCTCTGGGAGGAAAAAGAGCGTCTCTGGCAAGAATCAAAAAGTGCTTGCCATCCCCTGGCTAGGAGCGCCTCCTACACCCCTCTTTGTGCGGCGAGCACACACATCAACTACTACCCTCCAAGGAAGCTGCAGCTTTCCAGCCAGAAAGGCCTGCAGCCCTTGCCGTGAAACCACAGTCAACAGGCTGTTGGACTGGGCCAAGTGCCTTGTAGGAGGCCTTGGACGCGCAGGGCTGCACTGTTTTCCGTTGGGGCACACCGTTGGGGAGAAGGCTCTGGCCTAGCCATCAGCGCACACCCTCCTAGCCAGAGGCCCTTGGGGTCCACTGGGTGGGCAGGCTGAAGGCGCGAGCAGGGCTTTGGTGCTTGCAGAGTCAATTTGGGCCCTGCTTTGGAAGGGTTTCAGGGACCCAGTTCGAGGGAGGCTTAGCTTCCCTGCTGTGGCACACCCAGGTCAGGTAGCCCAGCTGCCACCCTAAAGGCTCCCTGCTTTGCCCTCACCCTGGGGTCTCCCACGTGGGTTCTGTCTCCCCAAGCACAACCTCAATGTGGATCCAGTCTGGACAGAAAAGCACACAATATCCCAGAGCACTCCAGGGCCTCAGCGGCTCAAAGGGGCATCAAGGCCTACCTAGGGGGCCTCTCTTCCCTAGGCCATACCCAGCCTGCACACTCTCTGTGGAGCAAGCTTCATTCCTGGAAGGGCCCAGGGGGTGGGCATGAGGGTCTCTTCGGGGCTCGGAACGTGCGGATAACAGAGGCTGTGGGACAACAGCAACATGAGACCCTGACAGGAGAGCTGTCGTTTCCCCTTTGGGAAGCAGGATGCTTGCGGCCCCCAGGCTGCGTGCCAATCCCCCTTGCTGCCTGGCTTCTGTTCACTGCTGGCTAGCGCTTCTGCAGCAGGTGAGCGTCTTGCCTAGAAACCGGGCGCTTGCCGTCCCTTGCTGGGAGCTCATGGCCCCACACACGTCCCTAGAGGGTGATGGCAACTTGGCTGAGAGCCACCAGGTGAGCTGTAGTTCTCCATGCGGAGAGGCCTGCCGCGGGTTTCGAGAATCCTGAGTCAGGGCTGTGCTTCAAGCGGAGGGTGAGTTCCGAGGCTGGAGGAGGCTCGGAGTCACACTGGTTCCCAAGGGGGAACACTCATTGCCAAAAGTCTCTCCCGTGGCTCCAGTGCCCCCTTCCTGGGCCAGGGGCCCTTGGAAAGCCCTCTGAATGGAAAGCCCAGCTCATCATCTGCCGGCCTCTCCTGCTGGCAGCGCTCGCGTTCGGCAGCCTTCAAACTGCTTCAGGAAGGCAGTTCCTTGGAGTCGGAGACTGGCAGGCTGGGCAGCCTGAGGGTGAGGCGTGCAGCTGCGTGAGGAAAGCCCTGGGCTTAGCATTCACCCTGGGACGTCGTGCCTGGGTTCTGGGTACCTCGGAGAGAACCTCCACTCACTCTCCAAGCTGAGATCAACAGGCAGGAGTTCCCTGAGCAGCGCTAAACCACAGCCCCTCCCAGGCTGTCCCAAGACGTCCGTGCGGCCTACTCCCACTTCAGCCATACAACACATGCAGACCCTGGGGGGAGCAACGTTCAAGATGGAAGGTCCCACTTGCACGGCCTGTGTGTCTCTTCCACTGCTCAGAAGCTGCTGAGGCACAGGCTGAGTGTCCACATTCACCCTGAGGCCTGAAGGCCAAACGGTCATTACCCCAGGGCGAAGTGGGTTGGATGTGGCTCCTTGGCGGCTCGCCCAGCAGCCCTGCTGCTGGCCTTGCCTTCGCTGCTGGCAAACCTCTGGGAGGAAAAAGAGCGTCTCTGGCAAGAATCAAAAAGTGCTTGCCATCCCCTGGCTAGGAGCGCCTCCTACACCCCTCTTTGTGCGGCGAGCACACACATCAACTACTACCCTCCAAGGAAGCTGCAGCTTTCCAGCCAGAAAGGCCTGCAGCCCTTGCCGTGAAACCACAGTCAACAGGCTGTTGGACTGGGCCAAGTGCCTTGTAGGAGGCCTTGGACGCGCAGGGCTGCACTGTTTTCCGTTGGGGCACACCGTTGGGGAGAAGGCTCTGGCCTAGCCATCAGCGCACACCCTCCTAGCCAGAGGCCCTTGGGGTCCACTGGGTGGGCAGGCTGAAGGCGCGAGCAGGGCTTTGGTGCTTGCAGAGTCAATTTGGGCCCTGCTTTGGAAGGGTTTCAGGGACCCAGTTCGAGGGAGGCTTAGCTTCCCTGCTGTGGCACACCCAGGTCAGGTAGCCCAGCTGCCACCCTAAAGGCTCCCTGCTTTGCCCTCACCCTGGGGTCTCCCACGTGGGTTCTGTCTCCCCAAGCACAACCTCAATGTGGATCCAGTCTGGACAGAAAAGCACACAATATCCCAGAGCACTCCAGGGCCTCAGCGGCTCAAAGGGGCATCAAGGCCTACCTAGGGGGCCTCTCTTCCCTAGGCCATACCCAGCCTGCACACTCTCTGTGGAGCAAGCTTCATTCCTGGAAGGGCCCAGGGGGTGGGCATGAGGGTCTCTTCGGGGCTCGGAACGTGCGGATAACAGAGGCTGTGGGACAACAGCAACATGAGACCCTGACAGGAGAGCTGTCGTTTCCCCTTTGGGAAGCAGGATGCTTGCGGCCCCCAGGCTGCGTGCCAATCCCCCTTGCTGCCTGGCTTCTGTTCACTGCTGGCTAGCGCTTCTGCAGCAGGTGAGCGTCTTGCCTAGAAACCGGGCGCTTGCCGTCCCTTGCTGGGAGCTCATGGCCCCACACACGTCCCTAGAGGGTGATGGCAACTTGGCTGAGAGCCACCAGGTGAGCTGTAGTTCTCCATGCGGAGAGGCCTGCCGCGGGTTTCGAGAATCCTGAGTCAGGGCTGTGCTTCAAGCGGAGGGTGAGTTCCGAGGCTGGAGGAGGCTCGGAGTCACACTGGTTCCCAAGGGGGAACACTCATTGCCAAAAGTCTCTCCCGTGGCTCCAGTGCCCCCTTCCTGGGCCAGGGGCCCTTGGAAAGCCCTCTGAATGGAAAGCCCAGCTCATCATCTGCCGGCCTCTCCTGCTGGCAGCGCTCGCGTTCGGCAGCCTTCAAACTGCTTCAGGAAGGCAGTTCCTTGGAGTCGGAGACTGGCAGGCTGGGCAGCCTGAGGGTGAGGCGTGCAGCTGCGTGAGGAAAGCCCTGGGCTTAGCATTCACCCTGGGACGTCGTGCCTGGGTTCTGGGTACCTCGGAGAGAACCTCCACTCACTCTCCAAGCTGAGATCAACAGGCAGGAGTTCCCTGAGCAGCGCTAAACCACAGCCCCTCCCAGGCTGTCCCAAGACGTCCGTGCGGCCTACTCCCACTTCAGCCATACAACACATGCAGACCCTGGGGGGAGCAACGTTCAAGATGGAAGGTCCCACTTGCACGGCCTGTGTGTCTCTTCCACTGCTCAGAAGCTGCTGAGGCACAGGCTGAGTGTCCACATTCACCCTGAGGCCTGAAGGCCAAACGGTCATTACCCCAGGGCGAAGTGGGTTGGATGTGGCTCCTTGGCGGCTCGCCCAGCAGCCCTGCTGCTGGCCTTGCCTTCGCTGCTGGCAAACCTCTGGGAGGAAAAAGAGCGTCTCTGGCAAGAATCAAAAAGTGCTTGCCATCCCCTGGCTAGGAGCGCCTCCTACACCCCTCTTTGTGCGGCGAGCACACACATCAACTACTACCCTCCAAGGAAGCTGCAGCTTTCCAGCCAGAAAGGCCTGCAGCCCTTGCCGTGAAACCACAGTCAACAGGCTGTTGGACTGGGCCAAGTGCCTTGTAGGAGGCCTTGGACGCGCAGGGCTGCACTGTTTTCCGTTGGGGCACACCGTTGGGGAGAAGGCTCTGGCCTAGCCATCAGCGCACACCCTCCTCGCCAGAGGCCCTTGGGGTCCACTGGGTGGGCAGGCTGAAGGCGCGAGCAGGGCTTTGGTGCTTGCAGAGTCAATTTGGGCCCTGCTTTGGAAGGGTTTCAGGGACCCAGTTCGAGGGAGGCTTAGCTTCCCTGCTGTGGCACACCCAGGTCAGGTAGCCCAGCTGCCACCCTAAAGGCTCCCTGCTTTGCCCTCACCCTGGGGTCTCCCACGTGGGTTCTGTCTCCCCAAGCACAACCTCAATGTGGATCCAGTCTGGACAGAAAAGCACACAATATCCCAGAGCACTCCAGGGCCTCAGCGGCTCAAAGGGGCATCAAGGCCTACCTAGGGGGCCTCTCTTCCCTAGGCCATACCCAGCCTGCACACTCTCTGTGGAGCAAGCTTCATTCCTGGAAGGGCCCAGGGGGTGGGCATGAGGGTCTCTTCGGGGCTCGGAACGTGCGGATAACAGAGGCTGTGGGACAACAGCAACATGAGACCCTGACAGGAGAGCTGTCGTTTCCCCTTTGGGAAGCAGGATGCTTGCGGCCCCCAGGCTGCGTGCCAATCCCCCTTGCTGCCTGGCTTCTGTTCACTGCTGGCTAGCGCTTCTGCAGCAGGTGAGCGTCTTGCCTAGAAACCGGGCGCTTGCCGTCCCTTGCTGGGAGCTCATGGCCCCACACACGTCCCTAGAGGGTGATGGCAACTTGGCTGAGAGCCACCAGGTGAGCTGTAGTTCTCCATGCGGAGAGGCCTGCCGCGGGTTTCGAGAATCCTGAGTCAGGGCTGTGCTTCAAGCGGAGGGTGAGTTCCGAGGCTGGAGGAGGCTCGGAGTCACACTGGTTCCCAAGGGGGAACACTCATTGCCAAAAGTCTCTCCCGTGGCTCCAGTGCCCCCTTCCTGGGCCAGGGGCCCTTGGAAAGCCCTCTGAATGGAAAGCCCAGCTCATCATCTGCCGGCCTCTCCTGCTGGCAGCGCTCGCGTTCGGCAGCCTTCAAACTGCTTCAGGAAGGCAGTTCCTTGGAGTCGGAGACTGGCAGGCTGGGCAGCCTGAGGGTGAGGCGTGCAGCTGCGTGAGGAAAGCCCTGGGCTTAGCATTCACCCTGGGACGTCGTGCCTGGGTTCTGGGTACCTCGGAGAGAACCTCCACTCACTCTCCAAGCTGAGATCAACAGGCAGGAGTTCCCTGAGCAGCGCTAAACCACAGCCCCTCCCAGGCTGTCCCAAGACGTCCGTGCGGCCTACTCCCACTTCAGCCATACAACACATGCAGACCCTGGGGGGAGCAACGTTCAAGATGGAAGGTCCCACTTGCACGGCCTGTGTGTCTCTTCCACTGCTCAGAAGCTGCTGAGGCACAGGCTGAGTGTCCACATTCACCCTGAGGCCTGAAGGCCAAACGGTCATTACCCCAGGGCGAAGTGGGTTGGATGTGGCTCCTTGGCGGCTCGCCCAGCAGCCCTGCTGCTGGCCTTGCCTTCGCTGCTGGCAAACCTCTGGGAGGAAAAAGAGCGTCTCTGGCAAGAATCAAAAAGTGCTTGCCATCCCCTGGCTAGGAGCGCCTCCTACACCCCTCTTTGTGCAGCGAGCACACACATCAACTACTACCCTCCAAGGAAGCTGCAGCTTTCCAGCCAGAAAGGCCTGCAGCCCTTGCCGTGAAACCACAGTCAACAGGCTGTTGGACTGGGCCAAGTGCCTTGTAGGAGGCCTTGGACGCGCAGGGCTGCACTGTTTTCCGTTGGGGCACACCGTTGGGGAGAAGGCTCTGGCCTAGCCATCAGCGCACACCCTCCTAGCCAGAGGCCCTTGGGGTCCACTGGGTGGGCAGGCTGAAGGCGCAAGCAGGGCTTTGGTGCTTGCAGAGTCAATTTGGGCCCTGCTTTGGAAGGGTTTCAGGGACCCAGTTCGAGGGAGGCTTAGCTTCCCTGCTGTGGCACACCCAGGTCAGGTAGCCCAGCTGCCACCCTAAAGGCTCCCTGCTTTGCCCTCACCCTGGGGTCTCCCACGTGGGTTCTGTCTCCCCAAGCACAACCTCAATGTGGATCCAGTCTGGACAGAAAAGCACACAATATCCCAGAGCACTCCAGGGCCTCAGCGGCTCAAAGGGGCATCAAGGCCTACCTAGGGGGCCTCTCTTCCCTAGGCCATACCCAGCCTGCACACTCTCTGTGGAGCAAGCTTCATTGCTGGAAGGGCCCAGGGGGTGGGCATGAGGGTCTCTTCGGGGCTCGGAACGTGCGGATAACAGAGGCTGTGGGACAACAGCAACATGAGACCCTGACAGGAGAGCTGTCGTTTCCCCTTTGGGAAGCAGGATGCTTGCGGCCCCCAGGCTGCGTGCCAATCCCCCTTGCTGCCTGGCTTCTGTTCACTGCTGGCTAGCGCTTCTGCAGCAGGTGAGCGTCTTGCCTAGAAACCGGGCGCTTGCCGTCCCTTGCTGGGAGCTCATGGCCCCACACACGTCCCTAGAGGGTGATGGCAACTTGGCTGAGAGCCACCAGGTGAGCTGTAGTTCTCCATGCGGAGAGGCCTGCCGCGGGTTTCGAGAATCCTGAGTCAGGGCTGTGCTTCAAGCGGAGGGTGAGTTCCGAGGCTGGAGGAGGCTCGGAGTCACACTGGTTCCCAAGGGGGAACACTCATTGCCAAAAGTCTCTCCCGTGGCTCCAGTGCCCCCTTCCTGGGCCAGGGGCCCTTGGAAACCCCTCTGAATGGAAAGCCCAGCTCATCATCTGCCGGCCTCTCCTGCTGGCAGCGCTCGCGTTCGGCAGCCTTCAAACTGCTTCAGGAAGGCAGTTCCTTGGAGTCGGAGACTGGCAGGCTGGGCAGCCTGAGGGTGAGGCGTGCAGCTGCGTGAGGAAAGCCCTGGGCTTAGCATTCACCCTGGGACATCGTGCCTGGGTTCTGGGTACCTCGGAGAGAACCTCCACTCACTCTCCAAGCTGAGATCAACAGGCAGGAGTTCCCTGAGCAGCGCTAAACCACAGCCCCTCCCAGGCTGTCCCAAGACGTCCGTGCGGCCTACTCCCACTTCAGCCATACAACACATGCAGACCCTGGGGGGAGCAACGTTCAAGATGGAAGGTCCCACTTGCACGGCCTGTGTGTCTCTTCCACTGCTCAGAAGCTGCTGAGGCACAGGCTGAGTGTCCACATTCACCCTGAGGCCTGAAGGCCAAACGGTCATTACCCCAGGGCGAAGTGGGTTGGATGTGGCTCCTTGGCGGCTCGCCCAGCAGCCCTGCTGCTGGCCTTGCCTTCGCTGCTGGCAAACCTCTGGGAGGAAAAAGAGCGTCTCTGGCAAGAATCAAAAAGTGCTTGCCATCCCCTGGCTAGGAGCGCCTCCTACACCCCTCTTTGTGCGGCGAGCACACACATCAACTACTACCCTCCAAGGAAGCTGCAGCTTTCCAGCCAGAAAGGCCTGCAGCCCTTGCCGTGAAACCACAGTCAACAGGCTGTTGGACTGGGCCAAGTGCCTTGTAGGAGGCCTTGGACGCGCAGGGCTGCACTGTTTTCCGTTGGGGCACACCGTTGGGGAGAAGGCTCTGGCCTAGCCATCAGCGCACACCCTCCTAGCCAGAGGCCCTTGGGGTCCACTGGGTGGGCAGGCTGAAGGCGCGAGCAGGGCTTTGGTGCTTGCAGAGTCAATTTGGGCCCTGCTTTGGAAGGGTTTCAGGGACCCAGTTCGAGGGAGGCTTAGCTTCCCTGCTGTGGCACACCCAGGTCAGGTAGCCCAGCTGCCACCCTAAAGGCTCCCTGCTTTGCCCTCACCCTGGGGTCTCCCACGTGGGTTCTGTCTCCCCAAGCACAACCTCAATGTGGATCCAGTCTGGACAGAAAAGCACACAATATCCCAGAGCACTCCAGGGCCTCAGCGGCTCAAAGGGGCATCAAGGCCTACCTAGGGGGCCTCTCTTCCCTAGGCCATACCCAGCCTGCACACTCTCTGTGGAGCAAGCTTCATTCCTGGAAGGGCCCAGGGGGTGGGCATGAGGGTCTCTTCGGGGCTCGGAACGTGCGGATAACAGAGGCTGTGGGACAACAGCAACATGAGACCCTGACAGGAGAGCTGTCGTTTCCCCTTTGGGAAGCAGGATGCTTGCGGCCCCCAGGCTGCGTGCCAATCCCCCTTGCTGCCTGGCTTCTGTTCACTGCTGGCTAGCGCTTCTGCAGCAGGTGAGCGTCTTGCCTAGAAACCGGGCGCTTGCCGTCCCTTGCTGGGAGCTCATGGCCCCACACACGTCCCTAGAGGGTGATGGCAACTTGGCTGAGAGCCACCAGGTGAGCTGTAGTTCTCCATGCGGAGAGGCCTGCCGCGGGTTTCGAGAATCCTGAGTCAGGGCTGTGCTTCAAGCGGAGGGTGAGTTCCGAGGCTGGAGGAGGCTCGGAGTCACACTGGTTCCCAAGGGGGAACACTCATTGCCAAAAGTCTCTCCCGTGGCTCCAGTGCCCCCTTCCTGGGCCAGGGGCCCTTGGAAACCCCTCTGAATGGAAAGCCCAGCTCATCATCTGCCGGCCTCTCCTGCTGGCAGCGCTCGCGTTCGGCAGCCTTCAAACTGCTTCAGGAAGGCAGTTCCTTGGAGTCGGAGACTGGCAGGCTGGGCAGCCTGAGGGTGAGGCGTGCAGCTGCGTGAGGAAAGCCCTGGGCTTAGCATTCACCCTGGGACGTCGTGCCTGGGTTCTGGGTACCTCGGAGAGAACCTCCACTCACTCTCCAAGCTGAGATCAACAGGCAGGAGTTCCCTGAGCAGCGCTAAACCACAGCCCCTCCCAGGCTGTCCCAAGACGTCCGTGCGGCCTACTCCCACTTCAGCCATACAACACATGCAGACCCTGGGGGGAGCAACGTTCAAGATGGAAGGTCCCACTTGCACGGCCTGTGTGTCTCTTCCACTGCTCAGAAGCTGCTGAGGCACAGGCTGAGTGTCCACATTCACCCTGAGGCCTGAAGGCCAAACGGTCATTACCCCAGGGCAAAGTGGGTTGGATGTGGCCCCTTGGCGGCTCGCCCAGCAGCCCTGCTGCTGGCCTTGCCTTCGCTGCTGGCAAACCTCTGGGAGGAAAAAGAGCGTCTCTGGCAAGAATCAAAAAGTGCTTGCCATCCCCTGGCTAGGAGCGCCTCCTACACCCCTCTTTGTGCGGCGAGCACACACATCAACTACTACCCTCCAAGGAAGCTGCAGCTTTCCAGCCAGAAAGGCCTGCAGCCCTTGCCGTGAAACCACAGTCAACAGGCTGTTGGACTGGGCCAAGTGCCTTGTAGGAGGCCTTGGACGCGCAGGGCTGCACTGTTTTCCGTTGGGGCACACCGTTGGGGAGAAGGCTCTGGCCTAGCCATCAGCGCACACCCTCCTAGCCAGAGGCCCTTGGGGTCCACTGGGTGGGCAGGCTGAAGGCGCGAGCAGGGCTTTGGTGCTTGCAGAGTCAATTTGGGCCCTGCTTTGGAAGGGTTTCAGGGACCCAGTTCGAGGGAGGCTTAGCTTCCCTGCTGTGGCACACCCAGGTCAGGTAGCCCAGCTGCCACCCTAAAGGCTCCCTGCTTTGCCCTCACCCTGGGGTCTCCCACGTGGGTTCTGTCTCCCCAAGCACAACCTCAATGTGGATCCAGTCTGGACAGAAAAGCACACAATATCCCAGAGCACTCCAGGGCCTCAGCGGCTCAAAGGGGCATCAAGGCCTACCTAGGGGGCCTCTCTTCCCTAGGCCATACCCAGCCTGCACACTCTCTGTGGAGCAAGCTTCATTCCTGGAAGGGCCCAGGGGGTGGGCATGAGGGTCTCTTCGGGGCTCGGAACGTGCGGATAACAGAGGCTGTGGGACAACAGCAACATGAGACCCTGACAGGAGAGCTGTCGTTTCCCCTTTGGGAAGCAGGATGCTTGCGGCCCCCAGGCTGCGTGCCAATCCCCCTTGCTGCCTGGCTTCTGTTCACTGCTGGCTAGCGCTTCTGCAGCAGGTGAGCGTCTTGCCTAGAAACCGGGCGCTTGCCGTCCCTTGCTGGGAGCTCATGGCCCCACACACGTCCCTAGAGGGTGATGGCAACTTGGCTGAGAGCCACCAGGTGAGCTGTAGTTCTCCATGCGGAGAGGCCTGCCGCGGGTTTCGAGAATCCTGAGTCAGGGCTGTGCTTCAAGCGGAGGGTGAGTTCCGAGGCTGGAGGAGGCTCGGAGTCACACTGGTTCCCAAGGGGGAACACTCATTGCCAAAAGTCTCTCCCGTGGCTCCAGTGCCCCCTTCCTGGGCCAGGGGCCCTTGGAAACCCCTCTGAATGGAAAGCCCAGCTCATCATCTGCCGGCCTCTCCTGCTGGCAGCGCTCGCGTTCGGCAGCCTTCAAACTGCTTCAGGAAGGCAGTTCCTTGGAGTCGGAGACTGGCAGGCTGGGCAGCCTGAGGGTGAGGCGTGCAGCTGCGTGAGGAAAGCCCTGGGCTTAGCATTCACCCTGGGACGTCGTGCCTGGGTTCTGGGTACCTCGGAGAGAACCTCCACTCACTCTCCAAGCTGAGATCAACAGGCAGGAGTTCCCTGAGCAGCGCTAAACCACAGCCCCTCCCAGGCTGTCCCAAGACGTCCGTGCGGCCTACTCCCACTTCAGCCATACAACACATGCAGACCCTGGGGGGAGCAACGTTCAAGATGGAAGGTCCCACTTGCACGGCCTGTGTGTCTCTTCCACTGCTCAGAAGCTGCTGAGGCACAGGCTGAGTGTCCACATTCACCCTGAGGCCTGAAGGCCAAACGGTCATTACCCCAGGGCAAAGTGGGTTGGATGTGGCCCCTTGGCGGCTCGCCCAGCAGCCCTGCTGCTGGCCTTGCCTTCGCTGCTGGCAAACCTCTGGGAGGAAAAAGAGCGTCTCTGGCAAGAATCAAAAAGTGCTTGCCATCCCCTGGCTAGGAGCGCCTCCTACACCCCTCTTTGTGCGGCGAGCACACACATCAACTACTACCCTCCAAGGAAGCTGCAGCTTTCCAGCCAGAAAGGCCTGCAGCCCTTGCCGTGAAACCACAGTCAACAGGCTGTTGGACTGGGCCAAGTGCCTTGTAGGAGGCCTTGGACGCGCAGGGCTGCACTGTTTTCCGTTGGGGCACACCGTTGGGGAGAAGGCTCTGGCCTAGCCATCAGCGCACACCCTCCTAGCCAGAGGCCCTTGGGGTCCACTGGGTGGGCAGGCTGAAGGCGCGAGCAGGGCTTTGGTGCTTGCAGAGTCAATTTGGGCCCTGCTTTGGAAGGGTTTCAGGGACCCAGTTCGAGGGAGGCTTAGCTTCCCTGCTGTGGCACACCCAGGTCAGGTAGCCCAGCTGCCACCCTAAAGGCTCCCTGCTTTGCCCTCACCCTGGGGTCTCCCACGTGGGTTCTGTCTCCCCAAGCACAACCTCAATGTGGATCCAGTCTGGACAGAAAAGCACACAATATCCCAGAGCACTCCAGGGCCTCAGCGGCTCAAAGGGGCATCAAGGCCTACCTAGGGGGCCTCTCTTCCCTAGGCCATACCCAGCCTGCACACTCTCTGTGGAGCAAGCTTCATTCCTGGAAGGGCCCAGGGGGTGGGCATGAGGGTCTCTTCGGGGCTCGGAACGTGCGGATAACAGAGGCTGTGGGACAACAGCAACATGAGACCCTGACAGGAGAGCTGTCGTTTCCCCTTTGGGAAGCAGGATGCTTGCGGCCCCCAGGCTGCGTGCCAATCCCCCTTGCTGCCTGGCTTCTGTTCACTGCTGGCTAGCGCTTCTGCAGCAGGTGAGCGTCTTGCCTAGAAACCGGGCGCTTGCCGTCCCTTGCTGGGAGCTCATGGCCCCACACACGTCCCTAGAGGGTGATGGCAACTTGGCTGAGAGCCACCAGGTGAGCTGTAGTTCTCCATGCGGAGAGGCCTGCCGCGGGTTTCGAGAATCCTGAGTCAGGGCTGTGCTTCAAGCGGAGGGTGAGTTCCGAGGCTGGAGGAGGCTCGGAGTCACACTGGTTCCCAAGGGGGAACACTCATTGCCAAAAGTCTCTCCCGTGGCTCCAGTGCCCCCTTCCTGGGCCAGGGGCCCTTGGAAACCCCTCTGAATGGAAAGCCCAGCTCATCATCTGCCGGCCTCTCCTGCTGGCAGCGCTCGCGTTCGGCAGCCTTCAAACTGCTTCAGGAAGGCAGTTCCTTGGAGTCGGAGACTGGCAGGCTGGGCAGCCTGAGGGTGAGGCGTGCAGCTGCGTGAGGAAAGCCCTGGGCTTAGCATTCACCCTGGGACGTCGTGCCTGGGTTCTGGGTACCTCGGAGAGAACCTCCACTCACTCTCCAAGCTGAGATCAACAGGCAGGAGTTCCCTGAGCAGCGCTAAACCACAGCCCCTCCCAGGCTGTCCCAAGACGTCCGTGCGGCCTACTCCCACTTCAGCCATACAACACATGCAGACCCTGGGGGGAGCAACGTTCAAGATGGAAGGTCCCACTTGCACGGCCTGTGTGTCTCTTCCACTGCTCAGAAGCTGCTGAGGCACAGGCTGAGTGTCCACATTCACCCTGAGGCCTGAAGGCCAAACGGTCATTACCCCAGGGCGAAGTGGGTTGGATGTGGCTCCTTGGCGGCTCGCCCAGCAGCCCTGCTGCTGGCCTTGCCTTCGCTGCTGGCAAACCTCTGGGAGGAAAAAGAGCGTCTCTGGCAAGAATCAAAAAGTGCTTGCCATCCCCTGGCTAGGAGCGCCTCCTACACCCCTCTTTGTGCGGCGAGCACACACATCAACTACTACCCTCCAAGGAAGCTGCAGCTTTCCAGCCAGAAAGGCCTGCAGCCCTTGCCGTGAAACCACAGTCAACAGGCTGTTGGACTGGGCCAAGTGCCTTGTAGGAGGCCTTGGACGCGCAGGGCTGCACTGTTTTCCGTTGGGGCACACCGTTGGCGAGAAGGCTCTGGCCTAGCCATCAGCGCACACCCTCCTAGCCAGAGGCCCTTGGGGTCCACTGGGTGGGCAGGCTGAAGGCGCGAGCAGGGCTTTGGTGCTTGCAGAGTCAATTTGGGCCCTGCTTTGGAAGGGTTTCAGGGACCCAGTTCGAGGGAGGCTTAGCTTCCCTGCTGTGGCACACCCAGGTCAGGTAGCCCAGCTGCCACCCTAAAGGCTCCCTGCTTTGCCCTCACCCTGGGGTCTCCCACGTGGGTTCTGTCTCCCCAAGCACAACCTCAATGTGGATCCAGTCTGGACAGAAAAGCACACAATATCCCAGAGCACTCCAGGGCCTCAGCGGCTCAAAGGGGCATCAAGGCCTACCTAGGGGGCCTCTCTTCCCTAGGCCATACCCAGCCTGCACACTCTCTGTGGAGCAAGCTTCATTCCTGGAAGGGCCCAGGGGGTGGGCATGAGGGTCTCTTCGGGGCTCGGAACGTGCGGATAACAGAGGCTGTGGGACAACAGCAACATGAGACCCTGACAGGAGAGCTGTCGTTTCCCCTTTGGGAAGCAGGATGCTTGCGGCCCCCAGGCTGCGTGCCAATCCCCCTTGCTGCCTGGCTTCTGTTCACTGCTGGCTAGCGCTTCTGCAGCAGGTGAGCGTCTTGCCTAGAAACCGGGCGCTTGCCGTCCCTTGCTGGGAGCTCATGGCCCCACACACGTCCCTAGAGGGTGATGGCAACTTGGCTGAGAGCCACCAGGTGAGCTGTAGTTCTCCATGCGGAGAGGCCTGCCGCGGGTTTCGAGAATCCTGAGTCAGGGCTGTGCTTCAAGCGGAGGGTGAGTTCCGAGGCTGGAGGAGGCTCGGAGTCACACTGGTTCCCAAGGGGGAACACTCATTGCCAAAAGTCTCTCCCGTGGCTCCAGTGCCCCCTTCCTGGGCCAGGGGCCCTTGGAAACCCCTCTGAATGGAAAGCCCAGCTCATCATCTGCCGGCCTCTCCTGCTGGCAGCGCTCGCGTTCGGCAGCCTTCAAACTGCTTCAGGAAGGCAGTTCCTTGGAGTCGGAGACTGGCAGGCTGGGCAGCCTGAGGGTGAGGCGTGCAGCTGCGTGAGGAAAGCCCTGGGCTTAGCATTCACCCTGGGACGTCGTGCCTGGGTTCTGGGTACCTCGGAGAGAACCTCCACTCACTCTCCAAGCTGAGATCAACAGGCAGGAGTTCCCTGAGCAGCGCTAAACCACAGCCCCTCCCAGGCTGTCCCAAGACGTCCGTGCGGCCTACTCCCACTTCAGCCATACAACACATGCAGACCCTGGGGGGAGCAACGTTCAAGATGGAAGGTCCCACTTGCACGGCCTGTGTGTCTCTTCCACTGCTCAGAAGCTGCTGAGGCACAGGCTGAGTGTCCACATTCACCCTGAGGCCTGAAGGCCAAACGGTCATTACCCCAGGGCGAAGTGGGTTGGATGTGGCTCCTTGGCGGCTCGCCCAGCAGCCCTGCTGCTGGCCTTGCCTTCGCTGCTGGCAAACCTCTGGGAGGAAAAAGAGCGTCTCTGGCAAGAATCAAAAAGTGCTTGCCATCCCCTGGCTAGGAGCGCCTCCTACACCCCTCTTTGTGCGGCGAGCACACACATCAACTACTACCCTCCAAGGAAGCTGCAGCTTTCCAGCCAGAAAGGCCTGCAGCCCTTGCCGTGAAACCACAGTCAACAGGCTGTTGGACTGGGCCAAGTGCCTTGTAGGAGGCCTTGGACGCGCAGGGCTGCACTGTTTTCCGTTGGGGCACACCGTTGGGGAGAAGGCTCTGGCCTAGCCATCAGCGCACACCCTCCTAGCCAGAGGCCCTTGGGGTCCACTGGGTGGGCAGGCTGAAGGCGCGAGCAGGGCTTTGGTGCTTGCAGAGTCAATTTGGGCCCTGCTTTGGAAGGGTTTCAGGGACCCAGTTCGAGGGAGGCTTAGCTTCCCTGCTGTGGCACACCCAGGTCAGGTAGCCCAGCTGCCACCCTAAAGGCTCCCTGCTCTGCCCTCACCCTGTGGTCTCCCACGTGGGTTCTGTCTCCCCAAGCACAACCTCAATGTGGATCCAGTCTGGACAGAAAAGCACACAATATCCCAGAGCACTCCAGGGCCTCAGCGGCTCAAAGGGGCATCAAGGCCTACCTAGGGGGCCTCTCTTCCCTAGGCCATACCCAGCCTGCACACTCTCTGTGGAGCAAGCTTCATTCCTGGAAGGGCCCAGGGGGTGGGCATGAGGGTCTCTTCGGGGCTCGGAACGTGCGGATAACAGAGGCTGTGGGACAACAGCAACATGAGACCCTGACAGGAGAGCTGTCGTTTCCCCTTTGGGAAGCAGGATGCTTGCGGCCCCCAGGCTGCGTGCCAATCCCCCTTGCTGCCTGGCTTCTGTTCACTGCTGGCTAGCGCTTCTGCAGCAGGTGAGCGTCTTGCCTAGAAACCGGGCGCTTGCCGTCCCTTGCTGGGAGCTCATGGCCCCACACACGTCCCTAGAGGGTGATGGCAACTTGGCTGAGAGCCACCAGGTGAGCTGTAGTTCTCCATGCGGAGAGGCCTGCCGCGGGTTTCGAGAATCCTGAGTCAGGGCTGTGCTTCAAGCGGAGGGTGAGTTCCGAGGCTGGAGGAGGCTCGGAGTCACACTGGTTCCCAAGGGGGAACACTCATTGCCAAAAGTCTCTCCCGTGGCTCCAGTGCCCCCTTCCTGGGCCAGGGGCCCTTGGAAACCCCTCTGAATGGAAAGCCCAGCTCATCATCTGCCGGCCTCTCCTGCTGGCAGCGCTCGCGTTCGGCAGCCTTCAAACTGCTTCAGGAAGGCAGTTCCTTGGAGTCGGAGACTGGCAGGCTGGGCAGCCTGAGGGTGAGGCGTGCAGCTGCGTGAGGAAAGCCCTGGGCTTAGCATTCACCCTGGGACGTCGTGCCTGGGTTCTGGGTACCTCGGAGAGAACCTCCACTCACTCTCCAAGCTGAGATCAACAGGCAGGAGTTCCCTGAGCAGCGCTAAACCACAGCCCCTCCCAGGCTGTCCCAAGACGTCCGTGCGGCCTACTCCCACTTCAGCCATACAACACATGCAGACCCTGGGGGGAGCAACGTTCAAGATGGAAGGTCCCACTTGCACGGCCTGTGTGTCTCTTCCACTGCTCAGAAGCTGCTGAGGCACAGGCTGAGTGTCCACATTCACCCTGAGGCCTGAAGGCCAAACGGTCATTACCCCAGGGCGAAGTGGGTTGGATGTGGCTCCTTGGCGGCTCGCCCAGCAGCCCTGCTGCTGGCCTTGCCTTCGCTGCTGGCAAACCTCTGGGAGGAAAAAGAGCGTCTCTGGCAAGAATCAAAAAGTGCTTGCCATCCCCTGGCTAGGAGCGCCTCCTACACCCCTCTTTGTGCGGCGAGCACACACATCAACTACTACCCTCCAAGGAAGCTGCAGCTTTCCAGCCAGAAAGGCCTGCAGCCCTTGCCGTGAAACCACAGTCAACAGGCTGTTGGACTGGGCCAAGTGCCTTGTAGGAGGCCTTGGACGCGCAGGGCTGCACTGTTTTCCGTTGGGGCACACCGTTGGGGAGAAGGCTCTGGCCTAGCCATCAGCGCACACCCTCCTAGCCAGAGGCCCTTGGGGTCCACTGGGTGGGCAGGCTGAAGGCGCGAGCAGGGCTTTGGTGCTTGCAGAGTCAATTTGGGCCCTGCTTTGGAAGGGTTTCAGGGACCCAGTTCGAGGGAGGCTTAGCTTCCCTGCTGTGGCACACCCAGGTCAGGTAGCCCAGCTGCCACCCTAAAGGCTCCCTGCTTTGCCCTCACCCTGGGGTCTCCCACGTGGGTTCTGTCTCCCCAAGCACAACCTCAATGTGGATCCAGTCTGGACAGAAAAGCACACAATATCCCAGAGCACTCCAGGGCCTCAGCGGCTCAAAGGGGCATCAAGGCCTACCTAGGGGGCCTCTCTTCCCTAGGCCATACCCAGCCTGCACACTCTCTGTGGAGCAAGCTTCATTCCTGGAAGGGCCCAGGGGGTGGGCATGAGGGTCTCTTCGGGGCTCGGAACGTGCGGATAACAGAGGCTGTGGGACAACAGCAACATGAGACCCTGACAGGAGAGCTGTCGTTTCCCCTTTGGGAAGCAGGATGCTTGCGGCCCCCAGGCTGCGTGCCAATCCCCCTTGCTGCCTGGCTTCTGTTCACTGCTGGCTAGCGCTTCTGCAGCAGGTGAGCGTCTTGCCTAGAAACCGGGCGCTTGCCGTCCCTTGCTGGGAGCTCATGGCCCCACACACGTCCCTAGAGGGTGATGGCAACTTGGCTGAGAGCCACCAGGTGAGCTGTAGTTCTCCATGCGGAGAGGCCTGCCGCAGGTTTCGAGAATCCTGAGTCAGGGCTGTGCTTCAAGCGGAGGGTGAGTTCCGAGGCTGGAGGAGGCTCGGAGTCACACTGGTTCCCAAGGGGGAACACTCATTGCCAAAAGTCTCTCCCGTGGCTCCAGTGCCCCCTTCCTGGGCCAGGGGCCCTTGGAAACCCCTCTGAATGGAAAGCCCAGCTCATCATCTGCCGGCCTCTCCTGCTGGCAGCGCTCGCGTTCGGCAGCCTTCAAACTGCTTCAGGAAGGCAGTTCCTTGGAGTCGGAGACTGGCAGGCTGGGCAGCCTGAGGGTGAGGCGTGCAGCTGCGTGAGGAAAGCCCTGGGCTTAGCATTCACCCTGGGACATCGTGCCTGGGTTCTGGGTACCTCGGAGAGAACCTCCACTCACTCTCCAAGCTGAGATCAACAGGCAGGAGTTCCCTGAGCAGCGCTAAACCACAGCCCCTCCCAGGCTGTCCCAAGACGTCCGTGCGGCCTACTCCCACTTCAGCCATACAACACATGCAGACCCTGGGGGGAGCAACGTTCAAGATGGAAGGTCCCACTTGCACGGCCTGTGTGTCTCTTCCACTGCTCAGAAGCTGCTGAGGCACAGGCTGAGTGTCCACATTCACCCTGAGGCCTGAAGGCCAAACGGTCATTACCCCAGGGCGAAGTGGGTTGGATGTGGCTCCTTGGCGGCTCGCCCAGCAGCCCTGCTGCTGGCCTTGCCTTCGCTGCTGGCAAACCTCTGGGAGGAAAAAGAGCGTCTCTGGCAAGAATCAAAAAGTGCTTGCCATCCCCTGGCTAGGAGCGCCTCCTACACCCCTCTTTGTGCGGCGAGCACACACATCAACTACTACCCTCCAAGGAAGCTGCAGCTTTCCAGCCAGAAAGGCCTGCAGCCCTTGCCGTGAAACCACAGTCAACAGGCTGTTGGACTGGGCCAAGTGCCTTGTAGGAGGCCTTGGACGCGCAGGGCTGCACTGTTTTCCGTTGGGGCACACCGTTGGGGAGAAGGCTCTGGCCTAGCCATCAGCGCACACCCTCCTAGCCAGAGGCCCTTGGGGTCCACTGGGTGGGCAGGCTGAAGGCGCGAGCAGGGCTTTGGTGCTTGCAGAGTCAATTTGGGCCCTGCTTTGGAAGGGTTTCAGGGACCCAGTTCGAGGGAGGCTTAGCTTCCCTGCTGTGGCACACCCAGGTCAGGTAGCCCAGCTGCCACCCTAAAGGCTCCCTGCTTTGCCCTCACCCTGGGGTCTCCCACGTGGGTTCTGTCTCCCCAAGCACAACCTCAATGTGGATCCAGTCTGGACAGAAAAGCACACAATATCCCAGAGCACTCCAGGGCCTCAGCGGCTCAAAGGGGCATCAAGGCCTACCTAGGGGGCCTCTCTTCCCTAGGCCATACCCAGCCTGCACACTCTCTGTGGAGCAAGCTTCATTCCTGGAAGGGCCCAGGGGGTGGGCATGAGGGTCTCTTCGGGGCTCGGAACGTGCGGATAACAGAGGCTGTGGGACAACAGCAACATGAGACCCTGACAGGAGAGCTGTCGTTTCCCCTTTGGGAAGCAGGATGCTTGCGGCCCCCAGGCTGCGTGCCAATCCCCCTTGCTGCCTGGCTTCTGTTCACTGCTGGCTAGCGCTTCTGCAGCAGGTGAGCGTCTTGCCTAGAAACCGGGCGCTTGCCGTCCCTTGCTGGGAGCTCATGGCCCCACACACGTCCCTAGAGGGTGATGGCAACTTGGCTGAGAGCCAGCAGGTGAGCTGTAGTTCTCCATGCGGAGAGGCCTGCCGCGGGTTTCGAGAATCCTGAGTCAGGGCTGTGCTTCAAGCGGAGGGTGAGTTCCGAGGCTGGAGGAGGCTCGGAGTCACACTGGTTCCCAAGGGGGAACACTCATTGCCAAAAGTCTCTCCCGTGGCTCCAGTGCCCCCTTCCTGGGCCAGGGGCCCTTGGAAACCCCTCTGAATGGAAAGCCCAGCTCATCATCTGCCGGCCTCTCCTGCTGGCAGCGCTCGCGTTCGGCAGCCTTCAAACTGCTTCAGGAAGGCAGTTCCTTGGAGTCGGAGACTGGCAGGCTGGGCAGCCTGAGGGTGAGGCGTGCAGCTGCGTGAGGAAAGCCCTGGGCTTAGCATTCACCCTGGGACGTCGTGCCTGGGTTCTGGGTACCTCGGAGAGAACCTCCACTCACTCTCCAAGCTGAGATCAACAGGCAGGAGTTCCCTGAGCAGCGCTAAACCACAGCCCCTCCCAGGCTGTCCCAAGACGTCCGTGCGGCCTACTCCCACTTCAGCCATACAACACATGCAGACCCTGGGGGGAGCAACGTTCAAGATGGAAGGTCCCACTTGCACGGCCTGTGTGTCTCTTCCACTGCTCAGAAGCTGCTGAGGCACAGGCTGAGTGTCCACATTCACCCTGAGGCCTGAAGGCCAAACGGTCATTACCCCAGGGCGAAGTGGGTTGGATGTGGCCCCTTGGCGGCTCGCCCAGCAGCCCTGCTGCTGGCCTTGCCTTCGCTGCTGGCAAACCTCTGGGAGGAAAAAGAGCGTCTCTGGCAAGAATCAAAAAGTGCTTGCCATCCCCTGGCTAGGAGCGCCTCCTACACCCCTCTTTGTGCGGCGAGCACACACATCAACTACTACCCTCCAAGGAAGCTGCAGCTTTCCAGCCAGAAAGGCCTGCAGCCCTTGCCGTGAAACCACAGTCAACAGGCTGTTGGACTGGGCCAAGTGCCTTGTAGGAGGCCTTGGACGCGCAGGGCTGCACTGTTTTCCGTTGGGGCACACCGTTGGGGAGAAGGCTCTGGCCTAGCCATCAGCGCACACCCTCCTAGCCAGAGGCCCTTGGGGTCCACTGGGTGGGCAGGCTGAAGGCGCGAGCAGGGCTTTGGTGCTTGCAGAGTCAATTTGGGCCCTGCTTTGGAAGGGTTTCAGGGACCCAGTTCGAGGGAGGCTTAGCTTCCCTGCTGTGGCACACCCAGGTCAGGTAGCCCAGCTGCCACCCTAAAGGCTCCCTGCTTTGCCCTCACCCTGGGGTCTCCCACGTGGGTTCTGTCTCCCCAAGCACAACCTCAATGTGGATCCAGTCTGGACAGAAAAGCACACAATATCCCAGAGCACTCCAGGGCCTCAGCGGCTCAAAGGGGCATCAAGGCCTACCTAGGGGGCCTCTCTTCCCTAGGCCATACCCAGCCTGCACACTCTCTGTGGAGCAAGCTTCATTCCTGGAAGGGCCCAGGGGGTGGGCATGAGGGTCTCTTCGGGGCTCGGAACGTGCGGATAACAGAGGCTGTGGGACAACAGCAACATGAGACCCTGACAGGAGAGCTGTCGTTTCCCCTTTGGGAAGCAGGATGCTTGCGGCCCCCAGGCTGCGTGCCAATCCCCCTTGCTGCCTGGCTTCTGTTCACTGCTGGCTAGCGCTTCTGCAGCAGGTGAGCGTCTTGCCTAGAAACCGGGCGCTTGCCGTCCCTTGCTGGGAGCTCATGGCCCCACACACGTCCCTAGAGGGTGATGGCAACTTGGCTGAGAGCCACCAGGTGAGCTGTAGTTCTCCATGCGGAGAGGCCTGCCGCGGGTTTCGAGAATCCTGAGTCAGGGCTGTGCTTCAAGCGGAGGGTGAGTTCCGAGGCTGGAGGAGGCTCGGAGTCACACTGGTTCCCAAGGGGGAACACTCATTGCCAAAAGTCTCTCCCGTGGCTCCAGTGCCCCCTTCCTGGGCCAGGGGCCCTTGGAAACCCCTCTGAATGGAAAGCCCAGCTCATCATCTGCCGGCCTCTCCTGCTGGCAGCGCTCGCGTTCGGCAGCCTTCAAACTGCTTCAGGAAGGCAGTTCCTTGGAGTCGGAGACTGGCAGGCTGGGCAGCCTGAGGGTGAGGCGTGCAGCTGCGTGAGGAAAGCCCTGGGCTTAGCATTCACCCTGGGACATCGTGCCTGGGTTCTGGGTACCTCGGAGAGAACCTCCACTCACTCTCCAAGCTGAGATCAACAGGCAGGAGTTCCCTGAGCAGCGCTAAACCACAGCCCCTCCCAGGCTGTCCCAAGACGTCCGTGCGGCCTACTCCCACTTCAGCCATACAACACATGCAGACCCTGGGGGGAGCAACGTTCAAGATGGAAGGTCCCACTTGCACGGCCTGTGTGTCTCTTCCACTGCTCAGAAGCTGCTGAGGCACAGGCTGAGTGTCCACATTCACCCTGAGGCCTGAAGGCCAAACGGTCATTACCCCAGGGCGAAGTGGGTTGGATGTGGCTCCTTGGCGGCTCGCCCAGCAGCCCTGCTGCTGGCCTTGCCTTCGCTGCTGGCAAACCTCTGGGAGGAAAAAGAGCGTCTCTGGCAAGAATCAAAAAGTGCTTGCCATCCCCTGGCTAGGAGCGCCTCCTACACCCCTCTTTGTGCGGCGAGCACACACATCAACTACTACCCTCCAAGGAAGCTGCAGCTTTCCAGCCAGAAAGGCCTGCAGCCCTTGCCGTGAAACCACAGTCAACAGGCTGTTGGACTGGGCCAAGTGCCTTGTAGGAGGCCTTGGACGCGCAGGGCTGCACTGTTTTCCGTTGGGGCACACCGTTGGGGAGAAGGCTCTGGCCTAGCCATCAGCGCACACCCTCCTAGCCAGAGGCCCTTGGGGTCCACTGGGTGGGCAGGCTGAAGGCGCGAGCAGGGCTTTGGTGCTTGCAGAGTCAATTTGGGCCCTGCTTTGGAAGGGTTTCAGGGACCCAGTTCGAGGGAGGCTTAGCTTCCCTGCTGTGGCACACCCAGGTCAGGTAGCCCAGCTGCCACCCTAAAGGCTCCCTGCTTTGCCCTCACCCTGGGGTCTCCCACGTGGGTTCTGTCTCCCCAAGCACAACCTCAATGTGGATCCAGTCTGGACAGAAAAGCACACAATATCCCAGAGCACTCCAGGGCCTCAGCGGCTCAAAGGGGCATCAAGGCCTACCTAGGGGGCCTCTCTTCCCTAGGCCATACCCAGCCTGCACACTCTCTGTGGAGCAAGCTTCATTCCTGGAAGGGCCCAGGGGGTGGGCATGAGGGTCTCTTCGGGGCTCGGAACGTGCGGATAACAGAGGCTGTGGGACAACAGCAACATGAGACCCTGACAGGAGAGCTGTCGTTTCCCCTTTGGGAAGCAGGATGCTTGCGGCCCCCAGGCTGCGTGCCAATCCCCCTTGCTGCCTGGCTTCTGTTCACTGCTGGCTAGCGCTTCTGCAGCAGGTGAGCGTCTTGCCTAGAAACCGGGCGCTTGCCGTCCCTTGCTGGGAGCTCATGGCCCCACACACGTCCCTAGAGGGTGATGGCAACTTGGCTGAGAGCCACCAGGTGAGCTGTAGTTCTCCATGCGGAGAGGCCTGCCGCGGGTTTCGAGAATCCTGAGTCAGGGCTGTGCTTCAAGCGGAGGGTGAGTTCCGAGGCTGGAGGAGGCTCGGAGTCACACTGGTTCCCAAGGGGGAACACTCATTGCCAAAAGTCTCTCCCGTGGCTCCAGTGCCCCCTTCCTGGGCCAGGGGCCCTTGGAAACCCCTCTGAATGGAAAGCCCAGCTCATCATCTGCCGGCCTCTCCTGCTGGCAGCGCTCGCGTTCGGCAGCCTTCAAACTGCTTCAGGAAGGCAGTTCCTTGGAGTCGGAGACTGGCAGGCTGGGCAGCCTGAGGGTGAGGCGTGCAGCTGCGTGAGGAAAGCCCTGGGCTTAGCATTCACCCTGGGACGTCGTGCCTGGGTTCTGGGTACCTCGGAGAGAACCTCCACTCACTCTCCAAGCTGAGATCAACAGGCAGGAGTTCCCTGAGCAGCGCTAAACCACAGCCCCTCCCAGGCTGTCCCAAGACGTCCGTGCGGCCTACTCCCACTTCAGCCATACAACACATGCAGACCCTGGGGGGAGCAACGTTCAAGATGGAAGGTCCCACTTGCACGGCCTGTGTGTCTCTTCCACTGCTCAGAAGCTGCTGAGGCACAGGCTGAGTGTCCACATTCACCCTGAGGCCTGAAGGCCAAACGGTCATTACCCCAGGGCGAAGTGGGTTGGATGTGGCTCCTTGGCGGCTCGCCCAGCAGCCCTGCTGCTGGCCTTGCCTTCGCTGCTGGCAAACCTCTGGGAGGAAAAAGAGCGTCTCTGGCAAGAATCAAAAAGTGCTTGCCATCCCCTGGCTAGGAGCGCCTCCTACACCCCTCTTTGTGCGGCGAGCACACACATCAACTACTACCCTCCAAGGAAGCTGCAGCTTTCCAGCCAGAAAGGCCTGCAGCCCTTGCCGTGAAACCACAGTCAACAGGCTGTTGGACTGGGCCAAGTGCCTTGTAGGAGGCCTTGGACGCGCAGGGCTGCACTGTTTTCCGTTGGGGCACACCGTTGGGGAGAAGGCTCTGGCCTAGCCATCAGCGCACACCCTCCTAGCCAGAGGCCCTTGGGGTCCACTGGGTGGGCAGGCTGAAGGCGCGAGCAGGGCTTTGGTGCTTGCAGAGTCAATTTGGGCCCTGCTTTGGAAGGGTTTCAGGGACCCAGTTCGAGGGAGGCTTAGCTTCCCTGCTGTGGCACACCCAGGTCAGGTAGCCCAGCTGCCACCCTAAAGGCTCCCTGCTCTGCCCTCACCCTGTGGTCTCCCACGTGGGTTCTGTCTCCCCAAGCACAACCTCAATGTGGATCCAGTCTGGACAGAAAAGCACACAATATCCCAGAGCACTCCAGGGCCTCAGCGGCTCAAAGGGGCATCAAGGCCTACCTAGGGGGCCTCTCTTCCCTAGGCCATACCCAGCCTGCACACTCTCTGTGGAGCAAGCTTCATTCCTGGAAGGGCCCAGGGGGTGGGCATGAGGGTCTCTTCGGGGCTCGGAACGTGCGGATAACAGAGGCTGTGGGACAACAGCAACATGAGACCCTGACAGGAGAGCTGTCGTTTCCCCTTTGGGAAGCAGGATGCTTGCGGCCCCCAGGCTGCGTGCCAATCCCCCTTGCTGCCTGGCTTCTGTTCACTGCTGGCTAGCGCTTCTGCAGCAGGTGAGCGTCTTGCCTAGAAACCGGGCGCTTGCCGTCCCTTGCTGGGAGCTCATGGCCCCACACACGTCCCTAGAGGGTGATGGCAACTTGGCTGAGAGCCACCAGGTGAGCTGTAGTTCTCCATGCGGAGAGGCCTGCCGCGGGTTTCGAGAATCCTGAGTCAGGGCTGTGCTTCAAGCGGAGGGTGAGTTCCGAGGCTGGAGGAGGCTCGGAGTCACACTGGTTCCCAAGGGGGAACACTCATTGCCAAAAGTCTCTCCCGTGGCTCCAGTGCCCCCTTCCTGGGCCAGGGGCCCTTGGAAACCCCTCTGAATGGAAAGCCCAGCTCATCATCTGCCGGCCTCTCCTGCTGGCAGCGCTCGCGTTCGGCAGCCTTCAAACTGCTTCAGGAAGGCAGTTCCTTGGAGTCGGAGACTGGCAGGCTGGGCAGCCTGAGGGTGAGGCGTGCAGCTGCGTGAGGAAAGCCCTGGGCTTAGCATTCACCCTGGGACGTCGTGCCTGGGTTCTGGGTACCTCGGAGAGAACCTCCACTCACTCTCCAAGCTGAGATCAACAGGCAGGAGTTCCCTGAGCAGCGCTAAACCACAGCCCCTCCCAGGCTGTCCCAAGACGTCCGTGCGGCCTACTCCCACTTCAGCCATACAACACATGCAGACCCTGGGGGGAGCAACGTTCAAGATGGAAGGTCCCACTTGCACGGCCTGTGTGTCTCTTCCACTGCTCAGAAGCTGCTGAGGCACAGGCTGAGTGTCCACATTCACCCTGAGGCCTGAAGGCCAAACGGTCATTACCCCAGGGCGAAGTGGGTTGGATGTGGCTCCTTGGCGGCTCGCCCAGCAGCCCTGCTGCTGGCCTTGCCTTCGCTGCTGGCAAACCTCTGGGAGGAAAAAGAGCGTCTCTGGCAAGAATCAAAAAGTGCTTGCCATCCCCTGGCTAGGAGCGCCTCCTACACCCCTCTTTGTGCGGCGAGCACACACATCAACTACTACCCTCCAAGGAAGCTGCAGCTTTCCAGCCAGAAAGGCCTGCAGCCCTTGCCGTGAAACCACAGTCAACAGGCTGTTGGACTGGGCCAAGTGCCTTGTAGGAGGCCTTGGACGCGCAGGGCTGCACTGTTTTCCGTTGGGGCACACCGTTGGGGAGAAGGCTCTGGCCTAGCCATCAGCGCACACCCTCCTAGCCAGAGGCCCTTGGGGTCCACTGGGTGGGCAGGCTGAAGGCGCGAGCAGGGCTTTGGTGCTTGCAGAGTCAATTTGGGCCCTGCTTTGGAAGGGTTTCAGGGACCCAGTTCGAGGGAGGCTTAGCTTCCCTGCTGTGGCACACCCAGGTCAGGTAGCCCAGCTGCCACCCTAAAGGCTCCCTGCTTTGCCCTCACCCTGGGGTCTCCCACGTGGGTTCTGTCTCCCCAAGCACAACCTCAATGTGGATCCAGTCTGGACAGAAAAGCACACAATATCCCAGAGCACTCCAGGGCCTCAGCGGCTCAAAGGGGCATCAAGGCCTACCTAGGGGGCCTCTCTTCCCTAGGCCATACCCAGCCTGCACACTCTCTGTGGAGCAAGCTTCATTCCTGGAAGGGCCCAGGGGGTGGGCATGAGGGTCTCTTCGGGGCTCGGAACGTGCGGATAACAGAGGCTGTGGGACAACAGCAACATGAGACCCTGACAGGAGAGCTGTCGTTTCCCCTTTGGGAAGCAGGATGCTTGCGGCCCCCAGGCTGCGTGCCAATCCCCCTTGCTGCCTGGCTTCTGTTCACTGCTGGCTAGCGCTTCTGCAGCAGGTGAGCGTCTTGCCTAGAAACCGGGCGCTTGCCGTCCCTTGCTGGGAGCTCATGGCCCCACACACGTCCCTAGAGGGTGATGGCAACTTGGCTGAGAGCCACCAGGTGAGCTGTAGTTCTCCATGCGGAGAGGCCTGCCGCGGGTTTCGAGAATCCTGAGTCAGGGCTGTGCTTCAAGCGGAGGGTGAGTTCCGAGGCTGGAGGAGGCTCGGAGTCACACTGGTTCCCAAGGGGGAACACTCATTGCCAAAAGTCTCTCCCGTGGCTCCAGTGCCCCCTTCCTGGGCCAGGGGCCCTTGGAAACCCCTCTGAATGGAAAGCCCAGCTCATCATCTGCCGGCCTCTCCTGCTGGCAGCGCTCGCGTTCGGCAGCCTTCAAACTGCTTCAGGAAGGCAGTTCCTTGGAGTCGGAGACTGGCAGGCTGGGCAGCCTGAGGGTGAGGCGTGCAGCTGCGTGAGGAAAGCCCTGGGCTTAGCATTCACCCTGGGACGTCGTGCCTGGGTTCTGGGTACCTCGGAGAGAACCTCCACTCACTCTCCAAGCTGAGATCAACAGGCAGGAGTTCCCTGAGCAGCGCTAAACCACAGCCCCTCCCAGGCTGTCCCAAGACGTCCATGCGGCCTACTCCCACTTCAGCCATACAACACATGCAGACCCTGGGGGGAGCAACGTTCAAGATGGAAGGTCCCACTTGCACGGCCTGTGTGTCTCTTCCACTGCTCAGAAGCTGCTGAGGCACAGGCTGAGTGTCCACATTCACCCTGAGGCCTGAAGGCCAAACGGTCATTACCCCAGGGCGAAGTGGGTTGGATGTGGCTCCTTGGCGGCTCGCCCAGCAGCCCTGCTGCTGGCCTTGCCTTCGCTGCTGGCAAACCTCTGGGAGGAAAAAGAGCGTCTCTGGCAAGAATCAAAAAGTGCTTGCCATCCCCTGGCTAGGAGCGCCTCCTACACCCCTCTTTGTGCGGCGAGCACACACATCAACTACTACCCTCCAAGGAAGCTGCAGCTTTCCAGCCAGAAAGGCCTGCAGCCCTTGCCGTGAAACCACAGTCAACAGGCTGTTGGACTGGGCCAAGTGCCTTGTAGGAGGCCTTGGACGCGCAGGGCTGCACTGTTTTCCGTTGGGGCACACCGTTGGGGAGAAGGCTCTGGCCTAGCCATCAGCGCACACCCTCCTAGCCAGAGGCCCTTGGGGTCCACTGGGTGGGCAGGCTGAAGGCGCGAGCAGGGCTTTGGTGCTTGCAGAGTCAATTTGGGCCCTGCTTTGGAAGGGTTTCAGGGACCCAGTTCTAGGGAGGCTTAGCTTCCCTGCTGTGGCACACCCAGGTCAGGTAGCCCAGCTGCCACCCTAAAGGCTCCCTGCTTTGCCCTCACCCTGGGGTCTCCCACGTGGGTTCTGTCTCCCCAAGCACAACCTCAATGTGGATCCAGTCTGGACAGAAAAGCACACAATATCCCAGAGCACTCCAGGGCCTCAGCGGCTCAAAGGGGCATCAAGGCCTACCTAGGGGGCCTCTCTTCCCTAGGCCATACCCAGCCTGCACACTCTCTGTGGAGCAAGCTTCATTCCTGGAAGGGCCCAGGGGGTGGGCATGAGGGTCTCTTCGGGGCTCGGAACGTGCGGATAACAGAGGCTGTGGGACAACCGCAACATGAGACCCTGACAGGAGAGCTGTCGTTTCCCCTTTGGGAAGCAGGATGCTTGCGGCCCCCAGGCTGCGTGCCAATCCCCCTTGCTGCCTGGCTTCTGTTCACTGCTGGCTAGCGCTTCTGCAGCAGGTGAGCGTCTTGCCTAGAAACCGGGCGCTTGCCGTCCCTTGCTGGGAGCTCCTGGCCCCACACACGTCCCTAGAGGGTGATGGCAACTTGGCTGAGAGCCACCAGGTGAGCTGTAGTTCTCCATGCGGAGAGGCCTGCCGCGGGTTTCGAGAATCCTGAGTCAGGGCTGTGCTTCAAGCGGAGGGTGAGTTCCGAGGCTGGAGGAGGCTCGGAGTCACACTGGTTCCCAAGGGGGAACACTCATTGCCAAAAGTCTCTCCCGTGGCTCCAGTGCCCCCTTCCTGGGCCAGGGGCCCTTGGAAACCCCTCTGAATGGAAAGCCCAGCTCATCATCTGCCGGCCTCTCCTGCTGGCAGCGCTCGCGTTCGGCAGCCTTCAAACTGCTTCAGGAAGGCAGTTCCTTGGAGTCAGAGACTGGCAGGCTGGGCAGCCTGAGGGTGAGGCGTGCAGCTGCGTGAGGAAAGCCCTGGGCTTAGCATTCACCCTGGGACGTCGTGCCTGGGTTCTGGGTACCTCGGAGAGAACCTCCACTCACTCTCCAAGCTGAGATCAACAGGCAGGAGTTCCCTGAGCAGCGCTAAACCACAGCCCCTCCCAGGCTGTCCCAAGACGTCCGTGCGGCCTACTCCCACTTCAGCCATACAACACATGCAGACCCTGGGGGGAGCAACGTTCAAGATGGAAGGTCCCACTTGCACGGCCTGTGTGTCTCTTCCACTGCTCAGAAGCTGCTGAGGCACAGGCTGAGTGTCCACATTCACCCTGAGGCCTGAAGGCCAAACGGTCATTACCCCAGGGCGAAGTGGGTTGGATGTGGCCCCTTGGCGGCTCGCCCAGCAGCCCTGCTGCTGGCCTTGCCTTCGCTGCTGGCAAACCTCTGGGAGGAAAAAGAGCGTCTCTGGCAAGAATCAAAAAGTGCTTGCCATCCCCTGGCTAGGAGCGCCTCCTACACCCCTCTTTGTGCGGCGAGCACACACATCAACTACTACCCTCCAAGGAAGCTGCAGCTTTCCAGCCAGAAAGGCCTGCAGCCCTTGCCGTGAAACCACAGTCAACAGGCTGTTGGACTGGGCCAAGTGCCTTGTAGGAGGCCTTGGACGCGCAGGGCTGCACTGTTTTCCGTTGGGGCACACCGTTGGGGAGAAGGCTCTGGCCTAGCCATCAGCGCACACCCTCCTAGCCAGAGGCCCTTGGGGTCCACTGGGTGGGCAGGCTGAAGGCGCGAGCAGGGCTTTGGTGCTTGCAGAGTCAATTTGGGCCCTGCTTTGGAAGGGTTTCAGGGACCCAGTTCGAGGGAGGCTTAGCTTCCCTGCTGTGGCACACCCAGGTCAGGTAGCCCAGCTGCCACCCTAAAGGCTCCCTGCTTTGCCCTCACCCTGGGGTCTCCCACGTGGGTTCTGTCTCCCCAAGCACAACCTCAATGTGGATCCAGTCTGGACAGAAAAGCACACAATATCCCAGAGCACTCCAGGGCCTCAGCGGCTCAAAGGGGCATCAAGGCCTACCTAGGGGGCCTCTCTTCCCTAGGCCATACCCAGCCTGCACACTCTCTGTGGAGCAAGCTTCATTCCTGGAAGGGCCCAGGGGGTGGGCATGAGGGTCTCTTCGGGGCTCGGAACGTGCGGATAACAGAGGCTGTGGGACAACCGCAACATGAGACCCTGACAGGAGAGCTGTCGTTTCCCCTTTGGGAAGCAGGATGCTTGCGGCCCCCAGGCTGCGTGCCAATCCCCCTTGCTGCCTGGCTTCTGTTCACTGCTGGCTAGCGCTTCTGCAGCAGGTGAGCGTCTTGCCTAGAAACCGGGCGCTTGCCGTCCCTTGCTGGGAGCTCCTGGCCCCACACACGTCCCTAGAGGGTGATGGCAACTTGGCTGAGAGCCACCAGGTGAGCTGTAGTTCTCCATGCGGAGAGGCCTGCCGTGGGTTTCGAGAATCCTGAGTCAGGGCTGTGCTTCAAGCGGAGGGTGAGTTCCGAGGCTGGAGGAGGCTCGGAGTCACACTGGTTCCCAAGGGGGAACACTCATTGCCAAAAGTCTCTCCCGTGGCTCCAGTGCCCCCTTCCTGGGCCAGGGGCCCTTGGAAACCCCTCTGAATGGAAAGCCCAGCTCATCATCTGCCGGCCTCTCCTGCTGGCAGCGCTCGCGTTCGGCAGCCTTCAAACTGCTTCAGGAAGGCAGTTCCTTGGAGTCGGAGACTGGCAGGCTGGGCAGCCTGAGGGTGAGGCGTGCAGCTGCGTGAGGAAAGCCCTGGGCTTAGCATTCACCCTGGGACGTCGTGCCTGGGTTCTGGGTACCTCGGAGAGAACCTCCACTCACTCTCCAAGCTGAGATCAACAGGCAGGAGTTCCCTGAGCAGCGCTAAACCACAGCCCCTCCCAGGCTGTCCCAAGACGTCCGTGCGGCCTACTCCCACTTCAGCCATACAACACATGCAGACCCTGGGGGGAGCAACGTTCAAGATGGAAGGTCCCACTTGCACGGCCTGTGTGTCTCTTCCACTGCTCAGAAGCTGCTGAGGCACAGGCTGAGTGTCCACATTCACCCTGAGGCCTGAAGGCCAAACGGTCATTACCCCAGGGCGAAGTGGGTTGGATGTGGCTCCTTGGCGGCTCGCCCAGCAGCCCTGCTGCTGGCCTTGCCTTCGCTGCTGGCAAACCTCTGGGAGGAAAAAGAGCGTCTCTGGCAAGAATCAAAAAGTGCTTGCCATCCCCTGGCTAGGAGCGCCTCCTACACCCCTCTTTGTGCGGCGAGCACACACATCAACTACTACCCTCCAAGGAAGCTGCAGCTTTCCAGCCAGAAAGGCCTGCAGCCCTTGCCGTGAAACCACAGTCAACAGGCTGTTGGACTGGGCCAAGTGCCTTGTAGGAGGCCTTGGACGCGCAGGGCTGCACTGTTTTCCGTTGGGGCACACCGTTGGGGAGAAGGCTCTGGCCTAGCCATCAGCGCACACCCTCCTAGCCAGAGGCCCTTGGGGTCCACTGGGTGGGCAGGCTGAAGGCGCGAGCAGGGCTTTGGTGCTTGCAGAGTCAATTTGGGCCCTGCTTTGGAAGGGTTTCAGGGACCCAGTTCGAGGGAGGCTTAGCTTCCCTGCTGTGGCACACCCAGGTCAGGTAGCCCAGCTGCCACCCTAAAGGCTCCCTGCTTTGCCCTCACCCTGGGGTCTCCCACGTGGGTTCTGTCTCCCCAAGCACAACCTCAATGTGGATCCAGTCTGGACAGAAAAGCACACAATATCCCAGAGCACTCCAGGGCCTCAGCGGCTCAAAGGGGCATCAAGGCCTACCTAGGGGGCCTCTCTTCCCTAGGCCATACCCAGCCTGCACACTCTCTGTGGAGCAAGCTTCATTCCTGGAAGGGCCCAGGGGGTGGGCATGAGGGTCTCTTCGGGGCTCGGAACGTGCGGATAACAGAGGCTGTGGGACAACAGCAACATGAGACCCTGACAGGAGAGCTGTCGTTTCCCCTTTGGGAAGCAGGATGCTTGCGGCCCCCAGGCTGCGTGCCAATCCCCCTTGCTGCCTGGCTTCTGTTCACTGCTGGCTAGCGCTTCTGCAGCAGGTGAGCGTCTTGCCTAGAAACCGGGCGCTTGCCGTCCCTTGCTGGGAGCTCATGGCCCCACACACGTCCCTAGAGGGTGATGGCAACTTGGCTGAGAGCCACCAGGTGAGCTGTAGTTCTCCATGCGGAGAGGCCTGCCGCGGGTTTCGAGAATCCTGAGTCAGGGCTGTGCTTCAAGCGGAGGGTGAGTTCCGAGGCTGGAGGAGGCTCGGAGTCACACTGGTTCCCAAGGGGGAACACTCATTGCCAAAAGTCTCTCCCGTGGCTCCAGTGCCCCCTTCCTGGGCCAGGGGCCCTTGGAAAGCCCTCTGAATGGAAAGCCCAGCTCATCATCTGCCGGCCTCTCCTGCTGGCAGCGCTCGCGTTCGGCAGCCTTCAAACTGCTTCAGGAAGGCAGTTCCTTGGAGTCGGAGACTGGCAGGCTGGGCAGCCTGAGGGTGAGGCGTGCAGCTGCGTGAGGAAAGCCCTGGGCTTAGCATTCACCCTGGGACGTCGTGCCTGGGTTCTGGGTACCTCGGAGAGAACCTCCACTCACTCTCCAAGCTGAGATCAACAGGCAGGAGTTCCCTGAGCAGCGCTAAACCACAGCCCCTCCCAGGCTGTCCCAAGACGTCCGTGCGGCCTACTCCCACTTCAGCCATACAACACATGCAGACCCTGGGGGGAGCAACGTTCAAGATGGAAGGTCCCACTTGCACGGCCTGTGTGTCTCTTCCACTGCTCAGAAGCTGCTGAGGCACAGGCTGAGTGTCCACATTCACCCTGAGGCCTGAAGGCCAAACGGTCATTACCCCAGGGCGAAGTGGGTTGGATGTGGCTCCTTGGCGGCTCGCCCAGCAGCCCTGCTGCTGGCCTTGCCTTCGCTGCTGGCAAACCTCTGGGAGGAAAAAGAGCGTCTCTGGCAAGAATCAAAAAGTGCTTGCCATCCCCTGGCTAGGAGCGCCTCCTACACCCCTCTTTGTGCGGCGAGCACACACATCAACTACTACCCTCCAAGGAAGCTGCAGCTTTCCAGCCAGAAAGGCCTGCAGCCCTTGCCGTGAAACCACAGTCAACAGGCTGTTGGACTGGGCCAAGTGCCTTGTAGGAGGCCTTGGACGCGCAGGGCTGCACTGTTTTCCGTTGGGGCACACCGTTGGGGAGAAGGCTCTGGCCTAGCCATCAGCGCACACCCTCCTAGCCAGAGGCCCTTGGGGTCCACTGGGTGGGCAGGCTGAAGGCGCGAGCAGGGCTTTGGTGCTTGCAGAGTCAATTTGGGCCCTGCTTTGGAAGGGTTTCAGGGACCCAGTTCGAGGGAGGCTTAGCTTCCCTGCTGTGGCACACCCAGGTCAGGTAGCCCAGCTGCCACCCTAAAGGCTCCCTGCTTTGCCCTCACCCTGGGGTCTCCCACGTGGGTTCTGTCTCCCCAAGCACAACCTCAATGTGGATCCAGTCTGGACAGAAAAGCACACAATATCCCAGAGCACTCCAGGGCCTCAGCGGCTCAAAGGGGCATCAAGGCCTACCTAGGGGGCCTCTCTTCCCTAGGCCATACCCAGCCTGCACACTCTCTGTGGAGCAAGCTTCATTCCTGGAAGGGCCCAGGGGGTGGGCATGAGGGTCTCTTCGGGGCTCGGAACGTGCGGATAACAGAGGCTGTGGGACAACAGCAACATGAGACCCTGACAGGAGAGCTGTCGTTTCCCCTTTGGGAAGCAGGATGCTTGCGGCCCCCAGGCTGCGTGCCAATCCCCCTTGCTGCCTGGCTTCTGTTCACTGCTGGCTAGCGCTTCTGCAGCAGGTGAGCGTCTTGCCTAGAAACCGGGCGCTTGCCGTCCCTTGCTGGGAGCTCATGGCCCCACACACGTCCCTAGAGGGTGATGGCAACTTGGCTGAGAGCCACCAGGTGAGCTGTAGTTCTCCATGCGGAGAGGCCTGCCGCGGGTTTCGAGAATCCTGAGTCAGGGCTGTGCTTCAAGCGGAGGGTGAGTTCCGAGGCTGGAGGAGGCTCGGAGTCACACTGGTTCCCAAGGGGGAACACTCATTGCCAAAAGTCTCTCCCGTGGCTCCAGTGCCCCCTTCCTGGGCCAGGGGCCCTTGGAAACCCCTCTGAATGGAAAGCCCAGCTCATCATCTGCCGGCCTCTCCTGCTGGCAGCGCTCGCGTTCGGCAGCCTTCAAACTGCTTCAGGAAGGCAGTTCCTTGGAGTCGGAGACTGGCAGGCTGGGCAGCCTGAGGGTGAGGCGTGCAGCTGCGTGAGGAAAGCCCTGGGCTTAGCATTCACCCTGGGACGTCGTGCCTGGGTTCTGGGTACCTCGGAGAGAACCTCCACTCACTCTCCAAGCTGAGATCAACAGGCAGGAGTTCCCTGAGCAGCGCTAAACCACAGCCCCTCCCAGGCTGTCCCAAGACGTCCGTGCGGCCTACTCCCACTTCAGCCATACAACACATGCAGACCCTGGGGGGAGCAACGTTCAAGATGGAAGGTCCCACTTGCACGGCCTGTGTGTCTCTTCCACTGCTCAGAAGCTGCTGAGGCACAGGCTGAGTGTCCACATTCACCCTGAGGCCTGAAGGCCAAACGGTCATTACCCCAGGGCGAAGTGGGTTGGATGTGGCTCCTTGGCGGCTCGCCCAGCAGCCCTGCTGCTGGCCTTGCCTTCGCTGCTGGCAAACCTCTGGGAGGAAAAAGAGCGTCTCTGGCAAGAATCAAAAAGTGCTTGCCATCCCCTGGCTAGGAGCGCCTCCTACACCCCTCTTTGTGCAGCGAGCACACACATCAACTACTACCCTCCAAGGAAGCTGCAGCTTTCCAGCCAGAAAGGCCTGCAGCCCTTGCCGTGAAACCACAGTCAACAGGCTGTTGGACTGGGCCAAGTGCCTTGTAGGAGGCCTTGGACGCGCAGGGCTGCACTGTTTTCCGTTGGGGCACACCGTTGGGGAGAAGGCTCTGGCCTAGCCATCAGCGCACACCCTCCTAGCCAGAGGCCCTTGGGGTCCACTGGGTGGGCAGGCTGAAGGCGCGAGCAGGGCTTTGGTGCTTGCAGAGTCAATTTGGGCCCTGCTTTGGAAGGGTTTCAGGGACCCAGTTCGAGGGAGGCTTAGCTTCCCTGCTGTGGCACACCCAGGTCAGGTAGCCCAGCTGCCACCCTAAAGGCTCCCTGCTTTGCCCTCACCCTGGGGTCTCCCACGTGGGTTCTGTCTCCCCAAGCACAACCTCAATGTGGATCCAGTCTGGACAGAAAAGCACACAATATCCCAGAGCACTCCAGGGCCTCAGCGGCTCAAAGGGGCATCAAGGCCTACCTAGGGGGCCTCTCTTCCCTAGGCCATACCCAGCCTGCACACTCTCTGTGGAGCAAGCTTCATTGCTGGAAGGGCCCAGGGGGTGGGCATGAGGGTCTCTTCGGGGCTCGGAACGTGCGGATAACAGAGGCTGTGGGACAACAGCAACATGAGACCCTGACAGGAGAGCTGTCGTTTCCCCTTTGGGAAGCAGGATGCTTGCGGCCCCCAGGCTGCGTGCCAATCCCCCTTGCTGCCTGGCTTCTGTTCACTGCTGGCTAGCGCTTCTGCAGCAGGTGAGCGTCTTGCCTAGAAACCGGGCGCTTGCCGTCCCTTGCTGGGAGCTCATGGCCCCACACACGTCCCTAGAGGGTGATGGCAACTTGGCTGAGAGCCACCAGGTGAGCTGTAGTTCTCCATGCGGAGAGGCCTGCCGCGGGTTTCGAGAATCCTGAGTCAGGGCTGTGCTTCAAGCGGAGGGTGAGTTCCGAGGCTGGGGAGGCTCGGAGTCACACTGGTTCCCAAGGGGGAACACTCATTGCCAAAAGTCTCTCCCGTGGCTCCAGTGCCCCCTTCCTGGGCCAGGGGCCCTTGGAAACCCCTCTGAATGGAAAGCCCAGCTCATCATCTGCCGGCCTCTCCTGCTGGCAGCGCTCGCGTTCGGCAGCCTTCAAACTGCTTCAGGAAGGCAGTTCCTTGGAGTCGGAGACTGGCAGGCTGGGCAGCCTGAGGGTGAGGCGTGCAGCTGCGTGAGGAAAGCCCTGGGCTTAGCATTCACCCTGGGACGTCGTGCCTGGGTTCTGGGTACCTCGGAGAGAACCTCCACTCACTCTCCAAGCTGAGATCAACAGGCAGGAGTTCCCTGAGCAGCGCTAAACCACAGCCCCTCCCAGGCTGTCCCAAGACGTCCGTGCGGCCTACTCCCACTTCAGCCATACAACACATGCAGACCCTGGGGGGAGCAACGTTCAAGATGGAAGGTCCCACTTGCACGGCCTGTGTGTCTCTTCCACTGCTCAGAAGCTGCTGAGGCACAGGCTGAGTGTCCACATTCACCCTGAGGCCTGAAGGCCAAACGGTCATTACCCCAGGGCGAAGTGGGTTGGATGTGGCCCCTTGGCGGCTCGCCCAGCAGCCCTGCTGCTGGCCTTGCCTTCGCTGCTGGCAAACCTCTGGGAGGAAAAAGAGCGTCTCTGGCAAGAATCAAAAAGTGCTTGCCATCCCCTGGCTAGGAGCGCCTCCTACACCCCTCTTTGTGCGGCGAGCACACACATCAACTACTACCCTCCAAGGAAGCTGCAGCTTTCCAGCCAGAAAGGCCTGCAGCCCTTGCCGTGAAACCACAGTCAACAGGCTGTTGGACTGGGCCAAGTGCCTTGTAGGAGGCCTTGGACGCGCAGGGCTGCACTGTTTTCCGTTGGGGCACACCGTTGGGGAGAAGGCTCTGGCCTAGCCATCAGCGCACACCCTCCTAGCCAGAGGCCCTTGGGGTCCACTGGGTGGGCAGGCTGAAGGCGCGAGCAGGGCTTTGGTGCTTGCAGAGTCAATTTGGGCCCTGCTTTGGAAGGGTTTCAGGGACCCAGTTCGAGGGAGGCTTAGCTTCCCTGCTGTGGCACACCCAGGTCAGGTAGCCCAGCTGCCACCCTAAAGGCTCCCTGCTTTGCCCTCACCCTGGGGTCTCCCACGTGGGTTCTGTCTCCCCAAGCACAACCTCAATGTGGATCCAGTCTGGACAGAAAAGCACACAATATCCCAGAGCACTCCAGGGCCTCAGCGGCTCAAAGGGGCATCAAGGCCTACCTAGGGGGCCTCTCTTCCCTAGGCCATACCCAGCCTGCACACTCTCTGTGGAGCAAGCTTCATTCCTGGAAGGGCCCAGGGGGTGGGCATGAGGGTCTCTTCGGGGCTCGGAACGTGCGGATAACAGAGGCTGTGGGACAACAGCAACATGAGACCCTGACAGGAGAGCTGTCGTTTCCCCTTTGGGAAGCAGGATGCTTGCGGCCCCCAGGCTGCGTGCCAATCCCCCTTGCTGCCTGGCTTCTGTTCACTGCTGGCTAGCGCTTCTGCAGCAGGTGAGCGTCTTGCCTAGAAACCGGGCGCTTGCCGTCCCTTGCTGGGAGCTCATGGCCCCACACACGTCCCTAGAGGGTGATGGCAACTTGGCTGAGAGCCACCAGGTGAGCTGTAGTTCTCCATGCGGAGAGGCCTGCCGTGGGTTTCGAGAATCCTGAGTCAGGGCTGTGCTTCAAGCGGAGGGTGAGTTCCGAGGCTGGAGGAGGCTCGGAGTCACACTGGTTCCCAAGGGGGAACACTCATTGCCAAAAGTCTCTCCCGTGGCTCCAGTGCCCCCTTCCTGGGCCAGGGGCCCTTGGAAACCCCTCTGAATGGAAAGCCCAGCTCATCATCTGCCGGCCTCTCCTGCTGGCAGCGCTCGCGTTCGGCAGCCTTCAAACTGCTTCAGGAAGGCAGTTCCTTGGAGTCGGAGACTGGCAGGCTGGGCAGCCTGAGGGTGAGGCGTGCAGCTGCGTGAGGAAAGCCCTGGGCTTAGCATTCACCCTGGGACGTCGTGCCTGGGTTCTGGGTACCTCGGAGAGAACCTCCACTCACTCTCCAAGCTGAGATCAACAGGCAGGAGTTCCCTGAGCAGCGCTAAACCACAGCCCCTCCCAGGCTGTCCCAAGACGTCCGTGCGGCCTACTCCCACTTCAGCCATACAACACATGCAGACCCTGGGGGGAGCAACGTTCAAGATGGAAGGTCCCACTTGCACGGCCTGTGTGTCTCTTCCACTGCTCAGAAGCTGCTGAGGCACAGGCTGAGTGTCCACATTCACCCTGAGGCCTGAAGGCCAAACGGTCATTACCCCAGGGCGAAGTGGGTTGGATGTGGCTCCTTGGCGGCTCGCCCAGCAGCCCTGCTGCTGGCCTTGCCTTCGCTGCTGGCAAACCTCTGGGAGGAAAAAGAGCGTCTCTGGCAAGAATCAAAAAGTGCTTGCCATCCCCTGGCTAGGAGCGCCTCCTACACCCCTCTTTGTGCGGCGAGCACACACATCAACTACTACCCTCCAAGGAAGCTGCAGCTTTCCAGCCAGAAAGGCCTGCAGCCCTTGCCGTGAAACCACAGTCAACAGGCTGTTGGACTGGGCCAAGTGCCTTGTAGGAGGCCTTGGACGCGCAGGGCTGCACTGTTTTCCGTTGGGGCACACCGTTGGGGAGAAGGCTCTGGCCTAGCCATCAGCGCACACCCTCCTAGCCAGAGGCCCTTGGGGTCCACTGGGTGGGCAGGCTGAAGGCGCGAGCAGGGCTTTGGTGCTTGCAGAGTCAATTTGGGCCCTGCTTTGGAAGGGTTTCAGGGACCCAGTTCGAGGGAGGCTTAGCTTCCCTGCTGTGGCACACCCAGGTCAGGTAGCCCAGCTGCCACCCTAAAGGCTCCCTGCTTTGCCCTCACCCTGGGGTCTCCCACGTGGGTTCTGTCTCCCCAAGCACAACCTCAATGTGGATCCAGTCTGGACAGAAAAGCACACAATATCCCAGAGCACTCCAGGGCCTCAGCGGCTCAAAGGGGCATCAAGGCCTACCTAGGGGGCCTCTCTTCCCTAGGCCATACCCAGCCTGCACACTCTCTGTGGAGCAAGCTTCATTCCTGGAAGGGCCCAGGGGGTGGGCATGAGGGTCTCTTCGGGGCTCGGAACGTGCGGATAACAGAGGCTGTGGGACAACAGCAACATGAGACCCTGACAGGAGAGCTGTCGTTTCCCCTTTGGGAAGCAGGATGCTTGCGGCCCCCAGGCTGCGTGCCAATCCCCCTTGCTGCCTGGCTTCTGTTCACTGCTGGCTAGCGCTTCTGCAGCAGGTGAGCGTCTTGCCTAGAAACCGGGCGCTTGCCGTCCCTTGCTGGGAGCTCATGGCCCCACACACGTCCCTAGAGGGTGATGGCAACTTGGCTGAGAGCCACCAGGTGAGCTGTAGTTCTCCATGCGGAGAGGCCTGCCGCGGGTTTCGAGAATCCTGAGTCAGGGCTGTGCTTCAAGCGGAGGGTGAGTTCCGAGGCTGGAGGAGGCTCGGAGTCACACTGGTTCCCAAGGGGGAACACTCATTGCCAAAAGTCTCTCCCGTGGCTCCAGTGCCCCCTTCCTGGGCCAGGGGCCCTTGGAAAGCCCTCTGAATGGAAAGCCCAGCTCATCATCTGCCGGCCTCTCCTGCTGGCAGCGCTCGCGTTCGGCAGCCTTCAAACTGCTTCAGGAAGGCAGTTCCTTGGAGTCGGAGACTGGCAGGCTGGGCAGCCTGAGGGTGAGGCGTGCAGCTGCGTGAGGAAAGCCCTGGGCTTAGCATTCACCCTGGGACGTCGTGCCTGGGTTCTGGGTACCTCGGAGAGAACCTCCACTCACTCTCCAAGCTGAGATCAACAGGCAGGAGTTCCCTGAGCAGCGCTAAACCACAGCCCCTCCCAGGCTGTCCCAAGACGTCCGTGCGGCCTACTCCCACTTCAGCCATACAACACATGCAGACCCTGGGGGGAGCAACGTTCAAGATGGAAGGTCCCACTTGCACGGCCTGTGTGTCTCTTCCACTGCTCAGAAGCTGCTGAGGCACAGGCTGAGTGTCCACATTCACCCTGAGGCCTGAAGGCCAAACGGTCATTACCCCAGGGCGAAGTGGGTTGGATGTGGCTCCTTGGCGGCTCGCCCAGCAGCCCTGCTGCTGGCCTTGCCTTCGCTGCTGGCAAACCTCTGGGAGGAAAAAGAGCGTCTCTGGCAAGAATCAAAAAGTGCTTGCCATCCCCTGGCTAGGAGCGCCTCCTACACCCCTCTTTGTGCGGCGAGCACACACATCAACTACTACCCTCCAAGGAAGCTGCAGCTTTCCAGCCAGAAAGGCCTGCAGCCCTTGCCGTGAAACCACAGTCAACAGGCTGTTGGACTGGGCCAAGTGCCTTGTAGGAGGCCTTGGACGCGCAGGGCTGCACTGTTTTCCGTTGGGGCACACCGTTGGGGAGAAGGCTCTGGCCTAGCCATCAGCGCACACCCTCCTAGCCAGAGGCCCTTGGGGTCCACTGGGTGGGCAGGCTGAAGGCGCGAGCAGGGCTTTGGTGCTTGCAGAGTCAATTTGGGCCCTGCTTTGGAAGGGTTTCAGGGACCCAGTTCGAGGGAGGCTTAGCTTCCCTGCTGTGGCACACCCAGGTCAGGTAGCCCAGCTGCCACCCTAAAGGCTCCCTGCTTTGCCCTCACCCTGGGGTCTCCCACGTGGGTTCTGTCTCCCCAAGCACAACCTCAATGTGGATCCAGTCTGGACAGAAAAGCACACAATATCCCAGAGCACTCCAGGGCCTCAGCGGCTCAAAGGGGCATCAAGGCCTACCTAGGGGGCCTCTCTTCCCTAGGCCATACCCAGCCTGCACACTCTCTGTGGAGCAAGCTTCATTCCTGGAAGGGCCCAGGGGGTGGGCATGAGGGTCTCTTCGGGGCTCGGAACGTGCGGATAACAGAGGCTGTGGGACAACAGCAACATGAGACCCTGACAGGAGAGCTGTCGTTTCCCCTTTGGGAAGCAGGATGCTTGCGGCCCCCAGGCTGCGTGCCAATCCCCCTTGCTGCCTGGCTTCTGTTCACTGCTGGCTAGCGCTTCTGCAGCAGGTGAGCGTCTTGCCTAGAAACCGGGCGCTTGCCGTCCCTTGCTGGGAGCTCATGGCCCCACACACGTCCCTAGAGGGTGATGGCAACTTGGCTGAGAGCCACCAGGTGAGCTGTAGTTCTCCATGCGGAGAGGCCTGCCGCGGGTTTCGAGAATCCTGAGTCAGGGCTGTGCTTCAAGCGGAGGGTGAGTTCCGAGGCTGGAGGAGGCTCGGAGTCACACTGGTTCCCAAGGGGGAACACTCATTGCCAAAAGTCTCTCCCGTGGCTCCAGTGCCCCCTTCCTGGGCCAGGGGCCCTTGGAAAGCCCTCTGAATGGAAAGCCCAGCTCATCATCTGCCGGCCTCTCCTGCTGGCAGCGCTCGCGTTCGGCAGCCTTCAAACTGCTTCAGGAAGGCAGTTCCTTGGAGTCGGAGACTGGCAGGCTGGGCAGCCTGAGGGTGAGGCGTGCAGCTGCGTGAGGAAAGCCCTGGGCTTAGCATTCACCCTGGGACGTCGTGCCTGGGTTCTGGGTACCTCGGAGAGAACCTCCACTCACTCTCCAAGCTGAGATCAACAGGCAGGAGTTCCCTGAGCAGCGCTAAACCACAGCCCCTCCCAGGCTGTCCCAAGACGTCCGTGCGGCCTACTCCCACTTCAGCCATACAACACATGCAGACCCTGGGGGGAGCAACGTTCAAGATGGAAGGTCCCACTTGCACGGCCTGTGTGTCTCTTCCACTGCTCAGAAGCTGCTGAGGCACAGGCTGAGTGTCCACATTCACCCTGAGGCCTGAAGGCCAAACGGTCATTACCCCAGGGCGAAGTGGGTTGGATGTGGCTCCTTGGCGGCTCGCCCAGCAGCCCTGCTGCTGGCCTTGCCTTCGCTGCTGGCAAACCTCTGGGAGGAAAAAGAGCGTCTCTGGCAAGAATCAAAAAGTGCTTGCCATCCCCTGGCTAGGAGCGCCTCCTACACCCCTCTTTGTGCGGCGAGCACACACATCAACTACTACCCTCCAAGGAAGCTGCAGCTTTCCAGCCAGAAAGGCCTGCAGCCCTTGCCGTGAAACCACAGTCAACAGGCTGTTGGACTGGGCCAAGTGCCTTGTAGGAGGCCTTGGACGCGCAGGGCTGCACTGTTTTCCGTTGGGGCACACCGTTGGGGAGAAGGCTCTGGCCTAGCCATCAGCGCACACCCTCCTAGCCAGAGGCCCTTGGGGTCCACTGGGTGGGCAGGCTGAAGGCGCAAGCAGGGCTTTGGTGCTTGCAGAGTCAATTTGGGCCCTGCTTTGGAAGGGTTTCAGGGACCCAGTTCGAGGGAGGCTTAGCTTCCCTGCTGTGGCACACCCAGGTCAGGTAGCCCAGCTGCCACCCTAAAGGCTCCCTGCTTTGCCCTCACCCTGGGGTCTCCCACGTGGGTTCTGTCTCCCCAAGCACAACCTCAATGTGGATCCAGTCTGGACAGAAAAGCACACAATATCCCAGAGCACTCCAGGGCCTCAGCGGCTCAAAGGGGCATCAAGGCCTACCTAGGGGGCCTCTCTTCCCTAGGCCATACCCAGCCTGCACACTCTCTGTGGAGCAAGCTTCATTGCTGGAAGGGCCCAGGGGGTGGGCATGAGGGTCTCTTCGGGGCTCGGAACGTGCGGATAACAGAGGCTGTGGGACAACAGCAACATGAGACCCTGACAGGAGAGCTGTCGTTTCCCCTTTGGGAAGCAGGATGCTTGCGGCCCCCAGGCTGCGTGCCAATCCCCCTTGCTGCCTGGCTTCTGTTCACTGCTGGCTAGCGCTTCTGCAGCAGGTGAGCGTCTTGCCTAGAAACCGGGCGCTTGCCGTCCCTTGCTGGGAGCTCATGGCCCCACACACGTCCCTAGAGGGTGATGGCAACTTGGCTGAGAGCCACCAGGTGAGCTGTAGTTCTCCATGCGGAGAGGCCTGCCGCGGGTTTCGAGAATCCTGAGTCAGGGCTGTGCTTCAAGCGGAGGGTGAGTTCCGAGGCTGGGGAGGCTCGGAGTCACACTGGTTCCCAAGGGGGAACACTCATTGCCAAAAGTCTCTCCCGTGGCTCCAGTGCCCCCTTCCTGGGCCAGGGGCCCTTGGAAACCCCTCTGAATGGAAAGCCCAGCTCATCATCTGCCGGCCTCTCCTGCTGGCAGCGCTCGCGTTCGGCAGCCTTCAAACTGCTTCAGGAAGGCAGTTCCTTGGAGTCGGAGACTGGCAGGCTGGGCAGCCTGAGGGTGAGGCGTGCAGCTGCGTGAGGAAAGCCCTGGGCTTAGCATTCACCCTGGGACATCGTGCCTGGGTTCTGGGTACCTCGGAGAGAACCTCCACTCACTCTCCAAGCTGAGATCAACAGGCAGGAGTTCCCTGAGCAGCGCTAAACCACAGCCCCTCCCAGGCTGTCCCAAGACGTCCGTGCGGCCTACTCCCACTTCAGCCATACAACACATGCAGACCCTGGGGGGAGCAACGTTCAAGATGGAAGGTCCCACTTGCACGGCCTGTGTGTCTCTTCCACTGCTCAGAAGCTGCTGAGGCACAGGCTGAGTGTCCACATTCACCCTGAGGCCTGAAGGCCAAACGGTCATTACCCCAGGGCGAAGTGGGTTGGATGTGGCTCCTTGGCGGCTCGCCCAGCAGCCCTGCTGCTGGCCTTGCCTTCGCTGCTGGCAAACCTCTGGGAGGAAAAAGAGCGTCTCTGGCAAGAATCAAAAAGTGCTTGCCATCCCCTGGCTAGGAGCGCCTCCTACACCCCTCTTTGTGCGGCGAGCACACACATCAACTACTACCCTCCAAGGAAGCTGCAGCTTTCCAGCCAGAAAGGCCTGCAGCCCTTGCCGTGAAACCACAGTCAACAGGCTGTTGGACTGGGCCAAGTGCCTTGTAGGAGGCCTTGGACGCGCAGGGCTGCACTGTTTTCCGTTGGGGCACACCGTTGGGGAGAAGGCTCTGGCCTAGCCATCAGCGCACACCCTCCTAGCCAGAGGCCCTTGGGGTCCACTGGGTGGGCAGGCTGAAGGCGCGAGCAGGGCTTTGGTGCTTGCAGAGTCAATTTGGGCCCTGCTTTGGAAGGGTTTCAGGGACCCAGTTCGAGGGAGGCTTAGCTTCCCTGCTGTGGCACACCCAGGTCAGGTAGCCCAGCTGCCACCCTAAAGGCTCCCTGCTTTGCCCTCACCCTGGGGTCTCCCACGTGGGTTCTGTCTCCCCAAGCACAACCTCAATGTGGATCCAGTCTGGACAGAAAAGCACACAATATCCCAGAGCACTCCAGGGCCTCAGCGGCTCAAAGGGGCATCAAGGCCTACCTAGGGGGCCTCTCTTCCCTAGGCCATACCCAGCCTGCACACTCTCTGTGGAGCAAGCTTCATTCCTGGAAGGGCCCAGGGGGTGGGCATGAGGGTCTCTTCGGGGCTCGGAACGTGCGGATAACAGAGGCTGTGGGACAACAGCAACATGAGACCCTGACAGGAGAGCTGTCGTTTCCCCTTTGGGAAGCAGGATGCTTGCGGCCCCCAGGCTGCGTGCCAATCCCCCTTGCTGCCTGGCTTCTGTTCACTGCTGGCTAGCGCTTCTGCAGCAGGTGAGCGTCTTGCCTAGAAACCGGGCGCTTGCCGTCCCTTGCTGGGAGCTCATGGCCCCACACACGTCCCTAGAGGGTGATGGCAACTTGGCTGAGAGCCACCAGGTGAGCTGTAGTTCTCCATGCGGAGAGGCCTGCCGCGGGTTTCGAGAATCCTGAGTCAGGGCTGTGCTTCAAGCGGAGGGTGAGTTCCGAGGCTGGAGGAGGCTCGGAGTCACACTGGTTCCCAAGGGGGAACACTCATTGCCAAAAGTCTCTCCCGTGGCTCCAGTGCCCCCTTCCTGGGCCAGGGGCCCTTGGAAACCCCTCTGAATGGAAAGCCCAGCTCATCATCTGCCGGCCTCTCCTGCTGGCAGCGCTCGCGTTCGGCAGCCTTCAAACTGCTTCAGGAAGGCAGTTCCTTGGAGTCGGAGACTGGCAGGCTGGGCAGCCTGAGGGTGAGGCGTGCAGCTGCGTGAGGAAAGCCCTGGGCTTAGCATTCACCCTGGGACATCGTGCCTGGGTTCTGGGTACCTCGGAGAGAACCTCCACTCACTCTCCAAGCTGAGATCAACAGGCAGGAGTTCCCTGAGCAGCGCTAAACCACAGCCCCTCCCAGGCTGTCCCAAGACGTCCGTGCGGCCTACTCCCACTTCAGCCATACAACACATGCAGACCCTGGGGGGAGCAACGTTCAAGATGGAAGGTCCCACTTGCACGGCCTGTGTGTCTCTTCCACTGCTCAGAAGCTGCTGAGGCACAGGCTGAGTGTCCACATTCACCCTGAGGCCTGAAGGCCAAACGGTCATTACCCCAGGGCGAAGTGGGTTGGATGTGGCTCCTTGGCGGCTCGCCCAGCAGCCCTGCTGCTGGCCTTGCCTTCGCTGCTGGCAAACCTCTGGGAGGAAAAAGAGCGTCTCTGGCAAGAATCAAAAAGTGCTTGCCATCCCCTGGCTAGGAGCGCCTCCTACACCCCTCTTTGTGCGGCGAGCACACACATCAACTACTACCCTCCAAGGAAGCTGCAGCTTTCCAGCCAGAAAGGCCTGCAGCCCTTGCCGTGAAACCACAGTCAACAGGCTGTTGGACTGGGCCAAGTGCCTTGTAGGAGGCCTTGGACGCGCAGGGCTGCACTGTTTTCCGTTGGGGCACACCGTTGGGGAGAAGGCTCTGGCCTAGCCATCAGCGCACACCCTCCTAGCCAGAGGCCCTTGGGGTCCACTGGGTGGGCAGGCTGAAGGCGCGAGCAGGGCTTTGGTGCTTGCAGAGTCAATTTGGGCCCTGCTTTGGAAGGGTTTCAGGGACCCAGTTCGAGGGAGGCTTAGCTTCCCTGCTGTGGCACACCCAGGTCAGGTAGCCCAGCTGCCACCCTAAAGGCTCCCTGCTTTGCCCTCACCCTGGGGTCTCCCACGTGGGTTCTGTCTCCCCAAGCACAACCTCAATGTGGATCCAGTCTGGACAGAAAAGCACACAATATCCCAGAGCACTCCAGGGCCTCAGCGGCTCAAAGGGGCATCAAGGCCTACCTAGGGGGCCTCTCTTCCCTAGGCCATACCCAGCCTGCACACTCTCTGTGGAGCAAGCTTCATTCCTGGAAGGGCCCAGGGGGTGGGCATGAGGGTCTCTTCGGGGCTCGGAACGTGCGGATAACAGAGGCTGTGGGACAACAGCAACATGAGACCCTGACAGGAGAGCTGTCGTTTCCCCTTTGGGAAGCAGGATGCTTGCGGCCCCCAGGCTGCGTGCCAATCCCCCTTGCTGCCTGGCTTCTGTTCACTGCTGGCTAGCGCTTCTGCAGCAGGTGAGCGTCTTGCCTAGAAACCGGGCGCTTGCCGTCCCTTGCTGGGAGCTCATGGCCCCACACACGTCCCTAGAGGGTGATGGCAACTTGGCTGAGAGCCACCAGGTGAGCTGTAGTTCTCCATGCGGAGAGGCCTGCCGCGGGTTTCGAGAATCCTGAGTCAGGGCTGTGCTTCAAGCGGAGGGTGAGTTCCGAGGCTGGAGGAGGCTCGGAGTCACACTGGTTCCCAAGGGGGAACACTCATTGCCAAAAGTCTCTCCCGTGGCTCCAGTGCCCCCTTCCTGGGCCAGGGGCCCTTGGAAACCCCTCTGAATGGAAAGCCCAGCTCATCATCTGCCGGCCTCTCCTGCTGGCAGCGCTCGCGTTCGGCAGCCTTCAAACTGCTTCAGGAAGGCAGTTCCTTGGAGTCGGAGACTGGCAGGCTGGGCAGCCTGAGGGTGAGGCGTGCAGCTGCGTGAGGAAAGCCCTGGGCTTAGCATTCACCCTGGGACGTCGTGCCTGGGTTCTGGGTACCTCGGAGAGAACCTCCACTCACTCTCCAAGCTGAGATCAACAGGCAGGAGTTCCCTGAGCAGCGCTAAACCACAGCCCCTCCCAGGCTGTCCCAAGACGTCCGTGCGGCCTACTCCCACTTCAGCCATACAACACATGCAGACCCTGGGGGGAGCAACGTTCAAGATGGAAGGTCCCACTTGCACGGCCTGTGTGTCTCTTCCACTGCTCAGAAGCTGCTGAGGCACAGGCTGAGTGTCCACATTCACCCTGAGGCCTGAAGGCCAAACGGTCATTACCCCAGGGCAAAGTGGGTTGGATGTGGCCCCTTGGCGGCTCGCCCAGCAGCCCTGCTGCTGGCCTTGCCTTCGCTGCTGGCAAACCTCTGGGAGGAAAAAGAGCGTCTCTGGCAAGAATCAAAAAGTGCTTGCCATCCCCTGGCTAGGAGCGCCTCCTACACCCCTCTTTGTGCGGCGAGCACACACATCAACTACTACCCTCCAAGGAAGCTGCAGCTTTCCAGCCAGAAAGGCCTGCAGCCCTTGCCGTGAAACCACAGTCAACAGGCTGTTGGACTGGGCCAAGTGCCTTGTAGGAGGCCTTGGACGCGCAGGGCTGCACTGTTTTCCGTTGGGGCACACCGTTGGGGAGAAGGCTCTGGCCTAGCCATCAGCGCACACCCTCCTAGCCAGAGGCCCTTGGGGTCCACTGGGTGGGCAGGCTGAAGGCGCGAGCAGGGCTTTGGTGCTTGCAGAGTCAATTTGGGCCCTGCTTTGGAAGGGTTTCAGGGACCCAGTTCGAGGGAGGCTTAGCTTCCCTGCTGTGGCACACCCAGGTCAGGTAGCCCAGCTGCCACCCTAAAGGCTCCCTGCTTTGCCCTCACCCTGGGGTCTCCCACGTGGGTTCTGTCTCCCCAAGCACAACCTCAATGTGGATCCAGTCTGGACAGAAAAGCACACAATATCCCAGAGCACTCCAGGGCCTCAGCGGCTCAAAGGGGCATCAAGGCCTACCTAGGGGGCCTCTCTTCCCTAGGCCATACCCAGCCTGCACACTCTCTGTGGAGCAAGCTTCATTCCTGGAAGGGCCCAGGGGGTGGGCATGAGGGTCTCTTCGGGGCTCGGAACGTGCGGATAACAGAGGCTGTGGGACAACAGCAACATGAGACCCTGACAGGAGAGCTGTCGTTTCCCCTTTGGGAAGCAGGATGCTTGCGGCCCCCAGGCTGCGTGCCAATCCCCCTTGCTGCCTGGCTTCTGTTCACTGCTGGCTAGCGCTTCTGCAGCAGGTGAGCGTCTTGCCTAGAAACCGGGCGCTTGCCGTCCCTTGCTGGGAGCTCATGGCCCCACACACGTCCCTAGAGGGTGATGGCAACTTGGCTGAGAGCCACCAGGTGAGCTGTAGTTCTCCATGCGGAGAGGCCTGCCGCGGGTTTCGAGAATCCTGAGTCAGGGCTGTGCTTCAAGCGGAGGGTGAGTTCCGAGGCTGGAGGAGGCTCGGAGTCACACTGGTTCCCAAGGGGGAACACTCATTGCCAAAAGTCTCTCCCGTGGCTCCAGTGCCCCCTTCCTGGGCCAGGGGCCCTTGGAAACCCCTCTGAATGGAAAGCCCAGCTCATCATCTGCCGGCCTCTCCTGCTGGCAGCGCTCGCGTTCGGCAGCCTTCAAACTGCTTCAGGAAGGCAGTTCCTTGGAGTCGGAGACTGGCAGGCTGGGCAGCCTGAGGGTGAGGCGTGCAGCTGCGTGAGGAAAGCCCTGGGCTTAGCATTCACCCTGGGACGTCGTGCCTGGGTTCTGGGTACCTCGGAGAGAACCTCCACTCACTCTCCAAGCTGAGATCAACAGGCAGGAGTTCCCTGAGCAGCGCTAAACCACAGCCCCTCCCAGGCTGTCCCAAGACGTCCGTGCGGCCTACTCCCACTTCAGCCATACAACACATGCAGACCCTGGGGGGAGCAACGTTCAAGATGGAAGGTCCCACTTGCACGGCCTGTGTGTCTCTTCCACTGCTCAGAAGCTGCTGAGGCACAGGCTGAGTGTCCACATTCACCCTGAGGCCTGAAGGCCAAACGGTCATTACCCCAGGGCGAAGTGGGTTGGATGTGGCTCCTTGGCGGCTCGCCCAGCAGCCCTGCTGCTGGCCTTGCCTTCGCTGCTGGCAAACCTCTGGGAGGAAAAAGAGCGTCTCTGGCAAGAATCAAAAAGTGCTTGCCATCCCCTGGCTAGGAGCGCCTCCTACACCCCTCTTTGTGCGGCGAGCACACACATCAACTACTACCCTCCAAGGAAGCTGCAGCTTTCCAGCCAGAAAGGCCTGCAGCCCTTGCCGTGAAACCACAGTCAACAGGCTGTTGGACTGGGCCAAGTGCCTTGTAGGAGGCCTTGGACGCGCAGGGCTGCACTGTTTTCCGTTGGGGCACACCGTTGGCGAGAAGGCTCTGGCCTAGCCATCAGCGCACACCCTCCTAGCCAGAGGCCCTTGGGGTCCACTGGGTGGGCAGGCTGAAGGCGCGAGCAGGGCTTTGGTGCTTGCAGAGTCAATTTGGGCCCTGCTTTGGAAGGGTTTCAGGGACCCAGTTCGAGGGAGGCTTAGCTTCCCTGCTGTGGCACACCCAGGTCAGGTAGCCCAGCTGCCACCCTAAAGGCTCCCTGCTTTGCCCTCACCCTGGGGTCTCCCACGTGGGTTCTGTCTCCCCAAGCACAACCTCAATGTGGATCCAGTCTGGACAGAAAAGCACACAATATCCCAGAGCACTCCAGGGCCTCAGCGGCTCAAAGGGGCATCAAGGCCTACCTAGGGGGCCTCTCTTCCCTAGGCCATACCCAGCCTGCACACTCTCTGTGGAGCAAGCTTCATTCCTGGAAGGGCCCAGGGGGTGGGCATGAGGGTCTCTTCGGGGCTCGGAACGTGCGGATAACAGAGGCTGTGGGACAACAGCAACATGAGACCCTGACAGGAGAGCTGTCGTTTCCCCTTTGGGAAGCAGGATGCTTGCGGCCCCCAGGCTGCGTGCCAATCCCCCTTGCTGCCTGGCTTCTGTTCACTGCTGGCTAGCGCTTCTGCAGCAGGTGAGCGTCTTGCCTAGAAACCGGGCGCTTGCCGTCCCTTGCTGGGAGCTCATGGCCCCACACACGTCCCTAGAGGGTGATGGCAACTTGGCTGAGAGCCACCAGGTGAGCTGTAGTTCTCCATGCGGAGAGGCCTGCCGCGGGTTTCGAGAATCCTGAGTCAGGGCTGTGCTTCAAGCGGAGGGTGAGTTCCGAGGCTGGAGGAGGCTCGGAGTCACACTGGTTCCCAAGGGGGAACACTCATTGCCAAAAGTCTCTCCCGTGGCTCCAGTGCCCCCTTCCTGGGCCAGGGGCCCTTGGAAACCCCTCTGAATGGAAAGCCCAGCTCATCATCTGCCGGCCTCTCCTGCTGGCAGCGCTCGCGTTCGGCAGCCTTCAAACTGCTTCAGGAAGGCAGTTCCTTGGAGTCGGAGACTGGCAGGCTGGGCAGCCTGAGGGTGAGGCGTGCAGCTGCGTGAGGAAAGCCCTGGGCTTAGCATTCACCCTGGGACGTCGTGCCTGGGTTCTGGGTACCTCGGAGAGAACCTCCACTCACTCTCCAAGCTGAGATCAACAGGCAGGAGTTCCCTGAGCAGCGCTAAACCACAGCCCCTCCCAGGCTGTCCCAAGACGTCCGTGCGGCCTACTCCCACTTCAGCCATACAACACATGCAGACCCTGGGGGGAGCAACGTTCAAGATGGAAGGTCCCACTTGCACGGCCTGTGTGTCTCTTCCACTGCTCAGAAGCTGCTGAGGCACAGGCTGAGTGTCCACATTCACCCTGAGGCCTGAAGGCCAAACGGTCATTACCCCAGGGCGAAGTGGGTTGGATGTGGCTCCTTGGCGGCTCGCCCAGCAGCCCTGCTGCTGGCCTTGCCTTCGCTGCTGGCAAACCTCTGGGAGGAAAAAGAGCGTCTCTGGCAAGAATCAAAAAGTGCTTGCCATCCCCTGGCTAGGAGCGCCTCCTACACCCCTCTTTGTGCGGCGAGCACACACATCAACTACTACCCTCCAAGGAAGCTGCAGCTTTCCAGCCAGAAAGGCCTGCAGCCCTTGCCGTGAAACCACAGTCAACAGGCTGTTGGACTGGGCCAAGTGCCTTGTAGGAGGCCTTGGACGCGCAGGGCTGCACTGTTTTCCGTTGGGGCACACCGTTGGGGAGAAGGCTCTGGCCTAGCCATCAGCGCACACCCTCCTAGCCAGAGGCCCTTGGGGTCCACTGGGTGGGCAGGCTGAAGGCGCGAGCAGGGCTTTGGTGCTTGCAGAGTCAATTTGGGCCCTGCTTTGGAAGGGTTTCAGGGACCCAGTTCGAGGGAGGCTTAGCTTCCCTGCTGTGGCACACCCAGGTCAGGTAGCCCAGCTGCCACCCTAAAGGCTCCCTGCTTTGCCCTCACCCTGGGGTCTCCCACGTGGGTTCTGTCTCCCCAAGCACAACCTCAATGTGGATCCAGTCTGGACAGAAAAGCACACAATATCCCAGAGCACTCCAGGGCCTCAGCGGCTCAAAGGGGCATCAAGGCCTACCTAGGGGGCCTCTCTTCCCTAGGCCATACCCAGCCTGCACACTCTCTGTGGAGCAAGCTTCATTCCTGGAAGGGCCCAGGGGGTGGGCATGAGGGTCTCTTCGGGGCTCGGAACGTGCGGATAACAGAGGCTGTGGGACAACAGCAACATGAGACCCTGACAGGAGAGCTGTCGTTTCCCCTTTGGGAAGCAGGATGCTTGCGGCCCCCAGGCTGCGTGCCAATCCCCCTTGCTGCCTGGCTTCTGTTCACTGCTGGCTAGCGCTTCTGCAGCAGGTGAGCGTCTTGCCTAGAAACCGGGCGCTTGCCGTCCCTTGCTGGGAGCTCATGGCCCCACACACGTCCCTAGAGGGTGATGGCAACTTGGCTGAGAGCCACCAGGTGAGCTGTAGTTCTCCATGCGGAGAGGCCTGCCGCGGGTTTCGAGAATCCTGAGTCAGGGCTGTGCTTCAAGCGGAGGGTGAGTTCCGAGGCTGGAGGAGGCTCGGAGTCACACTGGTTCCCAAGGGGGAACACTCATTGCCAAAAGTCTCTCCCGTGGCTCCAGTGCCCCCTTCCTGGGCCAGGGGCCCTTGGAAACCCCTCTGAATGGAAAGCCCAGCTCATCATCTGCCGGCCTCTCCTGCTGGCAGCGCTCGCGTTCGGCAGCCTTCAAACTGCTTCAGGAAGGCAGTTCCTTGGAGTCGGAGACTGGCAGGCTGGGCAGCCTGAGGGTGAGGCGTGCAGCTGCGTGAGGAAAGCCCTGGGCTTAGCATTCACCCTGGGACGTCGTGCCTGGGTTCTGGGTACCTCGGAGAGAACCTCCACTCACTCTCCAAGCTGAGATCAACAGGCAGGAGTTCCCTGAGCAGCGCTAAACCACAGCCCCTCCCAGGCTGTCCCAAGACGTCCGTGCGGCCTACTCCCACTTCAGCCATACAACACATGCAGACCCTGGGGGGAGCAACGTTCAAGATGGAAGGTCCCACTTGCACGGCCTGTGTGTCTCTTCCACTGCTCAGAAGCTGCTGAGGCACAGGCTGAGTGTCCACATTCACCCTGAGGCCTGAAGGCCAAACGGTCATTACCCCAGGGCGAAGTGGGTTGGATGTGGCTCCTTGGCGGCTCGCCCAGCAGCCCTGCTGCTGGCCTTGCCTTCGCTGCTGGCAAACCTCTGGGAGGAAAAAGAGCGTCTCTGGCAAGAATCAAAAAGTGCTTGCCATCCCCTGGCTAGGAGCGCCTCCTACACCCCTCTTTGTGCGGCGAGCACACACATCAACTACTACCCTCCAAGGAAGCTGCAGCTTTCCAGCCAGAAAGGCCTGCAGCCCTTGCCATGAAACCACAGTCAACAGGCTGTTGGACTGGGCCAAGTGCCTTGTAGGAGGCCTTGGACGCGCAGGGCTGCACTGTTTTCCGTTGGGGCACACCGTTGGGGAGAAGGCTCTGGCCTAGCCATCAGCGCACACCCTCCTAGCCAGAGGCCCTTGGGATCCACTGGGTGGGCAGGCTGAAGGCGCGAGCAGGGCTTTGGTGCTTGCAGAGTCAATTTGGGCCCTGCTTTGGAAGGGTTTCAGGGACCCAGTTCGAGGGAGGCTTAGCTTCCCTGCTGTGGCACACCCAGGTCAGGTAGCCCAGCTGCCACCCTAAAGGCTCCCTGCTCTGCCCTCACCCTGTGGTCTCCCACGTGGGTTCTGTCTCCCCAAGCACAACCTCAATGTGGATCCAGTCTGGACAGAAAAGCACACAATATCCCAGAGCACTCCAGGGCCTCAGCGGCTCAAAGGGGCATCAAGGCCTACCTAGGGGGCCTCTCTTCCCTAGGCCATACCCAGCCTGCACACTCTCTGTGGAGCAAGCTTCATTCCTGGAAGGGCCCAGGGGGTGGGCATGAGGGTCTCTTCGGGGCTCGGAACGTGCGGATAACAGAGGCTGTGGGACAACAGCAACATGAGACCCTGACAGGAGAGCTGTCGTTTCCCCTTTGGGAAGCAGGATGCTTGCGGCCCCCAGGCTGCGTGCCAATCCCCCTTGCTGCCTGGCTTCTGTTCACTGCTGGCTAGCGCTTCTGCAGCAGGTGAGCGTCTTGCCTAGAAACCGGGCGCTTGCCGTCCCTTGCTGGGAGCTCATGGCCCCACACACGTCCCTAGAGGGTGATGGCAACTTGGCTGAGAGCCACCAGGTGAGCTGTAGTTCTCCATGCGGAGAGGCCTGCCGCGGGTTTCGAGAATCCTGAGTCAGGGCTGTGCTTCAAGCGGAGGGTGAGTTCCGAGGCTGGAGGAGGCTCGGAGTCACACTGGTTCCCAAGGGGGAACACTCATTGCCAAAAGTCTCTCCCGTGGCTCCAGTGCCCCCTTCCTGGGCCAGGGGCCCTTGGAAACCCCTCTGAATGGAAAGCCCAGCTCATCATCTGCCGGCCTCTCCTGCTGGCAGCGCTCGCGTTCGGCAGCCTTCAAACTGCTTCAGGAAGGCAGTTCCTTGGAGTCGGAGACTGGCAGGCTGGGCAGCCTGAGGGTGAGGCGTGCAGCTGCGTGAGGAAAGCCCTGGGCTTAGCATTCACCCTGGGACGTCGTGCCTGGGTTCTGGGTACCTCGGAGAGAACCTCCACTCACTCTCCAAGCTGAGATCAACAGGCAGGAGTTCCCTGAGCAGCGCTAAACCACAGCCCCTCCCAGGCTGTCCCAAGACGTCCGTGCGGCCTACTCCCACTTCAGCCATACAACACATGCAGACCCTGGGGGGAGCAACGTTCAAGATGGAAGGTCCCACTTGCACGGCCTGTGTGTCTCTTCCACTGCTCAGAAGCTGCTGAGGCACAGGCTGAGTGTCCACATTCACCCTGAGGCCTGAAGGCCAAACGGTCATTACCCCAGGGCGAAGTGGGTTGGATGTGGCTCCTTGGCGGCTCGCCCAGCAGCCCTGCTGCTGGCCTTGCCTTCGCTGCTGGCAAACCTCTGGGAGGAAAAAGAGCGTCTCTGGCAAGAATCAAAAAGTGCTTGCCATCCCCTGGCTAGGAGCGCCTCCTACACCCCTCTTTGTGCGGCGAGCACACACATCAACTACTACCCTCCAAGGAAGCTGCAGCTTTCCAGCCAGAAAGGCCTGCAGCCCTTGCCGTGAAACCACAGTCAACAGGCTGTTGGACTGGGCCAAGTGCCTTGTAGGAGGCCTTGGACGCGCAGGGCTGCACTGTTTTCCGTTGGGGCACACCGTTGGGGAGAAGGCTCTGGCCTAGCCATCAGCGCACACCCTCCTAGCCAGAGGCCCTTGGGGTCCACTGGGTGGGCAGGCTGAAGGCGCGAGCAGGGCTTTGGTGCTTGCAGAGTCAATTTGGGCCCTGCTTTGGAAGGGTTTCAGGGACCCAGTTCGAGGGAGGCTTAGCTTCCCTGCTGTGGCACACCCAGGTCAGGTAGCCCAGCTGCCACCCTAAAGGCTCCCTGCTTTGCCCTCACCCTGGGGTCTCCCACGTGGGTTCTGTCTCCCCAAGCACAACCTCAATGTGGATCCAGTCTGGACAGAAAAGCACACAATATCCCAGAGCACTCCAGGGCCTCAGCGGCTCAAAGGGGCATCAAGGCCTACCTAGGGGTCCTCTCTTCCCTAGGCCATACCCAGCCTGCACACTCTCTGTGGAGCAAGCTTCATTCCTGGAAGGGCCCAGGGGGTGGGCATGAGGGTCTCTTCGGGGCTCGGAACGTGCGGATAACAGAGGCTGTGGGACAACAGCAACATGAGACCCTGACAGGAGAGCTGTCGTTTCCCCTTTGGGAAGCAGGATGCTTGCGGCCCCCAGGCTGCGTGCCAATCCCCCTTGCTGCCTGGCTTCTGTTCACTGCTGGCTAGCGCTTCTGCAGCAGGTGAGCGTCTTGCCTAGAAACCGGGCGCTTGCCGTCCCTTGCTGGGAGCTCATGGCCCCACACACGTCCCTAGAGGGTGATGGCAACTTGGCTGAGAGCCACCAGGTGAGCTGTAGTTCTCCATGCGGAGAGGCCTGCCGCAGGTTTCGAGAATCCTGAGTCAGGGCTGTGCTTCAAGCGGAGGGTGAGTTCCGAGGCTGGAGGAGGCTCGGAGTCACACTGGTTCCCAAGGGGGAACACTCATTGCCAAAAGTCTCTCCCGTGGCTCCAGTGCCCCCTTCCTGGGCCAGGGGCCCTTGGAAACCCCTCTGAATGGAAAGCCCAGCTCATCATCTGCCGGCCTCTCCTGCTGGCAGCGCTCGCGTTCGGCAGCCTTCAAACTGCTTCAGGAAGGCAGTTCCTTGGAGTCGGAGACTGGCAGGCTGGGCAGCCTGAGGGTGAGGCGTGCAGCTGCGTGAGGAAAGCCCTGGGCTTAGCATTCACCCTGGGACATCGTGCCTGGGTTCTGGGTACCTCGGAGAGAACCTCCACTCACTCTCCAAGCTGAGATCAACAGGCAGGAGTTCCCTGAGCAGCGCTAAACCACAGCCCCTCCCAGGCTGTCCCAAGACGTCCGTGCGGCCTACTCCCACTTCAGCCATACAACACATGCAGACCCTGGGGGGAGCAACGTTCAAGATGGAAGGTCCCACTTGCACGGCCTGTGTGTCTCTTCCACTGCTCAGAAGCTGCTGAGGCACAGGCTGAGTGTCCACATTCACCCTGAGGCCTGAAGGCCAAACGGTCATTACCCCAGGGCGAAGTGGGTTGGATGTGGCTCCTTGGCGGCTCGCCCAGCAGCCCTGCTGCTGGCCTTGCCTTCGCTGCTGGCAAACCTCTGGGAGGAAAAAGAGCGTCTCTGGCAAGAATCAAAAAGTGCTTGCCATCCCCTGGCTAGGAGCGCCTCCTACACCCCTCTTTGTGCGGCGAGCACACACATCAACTACTACCCTCCAAGGAAGCTGCAGCTTTCCAGCCAGAAAGGCCTGCAGCCCTTGCCGTGAAACCACAGTCAACAGGCTGTTGGACTGGGCCAAGTGCCTTGTAGGAGGCCTTGGACGCGCAGGGCTGCACTGTTTTCCGTTGGGGCACACCGTTGGGGAGAAGGCTCTGGCCTAGCCATCAGCGCACACCCTCCTAGCCAGAGGCCCTTGGGGTCCACTGGGTGGGCAGGCTGAAGGCGCGAGCAGGGCTTTGGTGCTTGCAGAGTCAATTTGGGCCCTGCTTTGGAAGGGTTTCAGGGACCCAGTTCGAGGGAGGCTTAGCTTCCCTGCTGTGGCACACCCAGGTCAGGTAGCCCAGCTGCCACCCTAAAGGCTCCCTGCTTTGCCCTCACCCTGGGGTCTCCCACGTGGGTTCTGTCTCCCCAAGCACAACCTCAATGTGGATCCAGTCTGGACAGAAAAGCACACAATATCCCAGAGCACTCCAGGGCCTCAGCGGCTCAAAGGGGCATCAAGGCCTACCTAGGGGGCCTCTCTTCCCTAGGCCATACCCAGCCTGCACACTCTCTGTGGAGCAAGCTTCATTCCTGGAAGGGCCCAGGGGGTGGGCATGAGGGTCTCTTCGGGGCTCGGAACGTGCGGATAACAGAGGCTGTGGGACAACAGCAACATGAGACCCTGACAGGAGAGCTGTCGTTTCCCCTTTGGGAAGCAGGATGCTTGCGGCCCCCAGGCTGCGTGCCAATCCCCCTTGCTGCCTGGCTTCTGTTCACTGCTGGCTAGCGCTTCTGCAGCAGGTGAGCGTCTTGCCTAGAAACCGGGCGCTTGCCGTCCCTTGCTGGGAGCTCATGGCCCCACACACGTCCCTAGAGGGTGATGGCAACTTGGCTGAGAGCCAGCAGGTGAGCTGTAGTTCTCCATGCGGAGAGGCCTGCCGCGGGTTTCGAGAATCCTGAGTCAGGGCTGTGCTTCAAGCGGAGGGTGAGTTCCGAGGCTGGAGGAGGCTCGGAGTCACACTGGTTCCCAAGGGGGAACACTCATTGCCAAAAGTCTCTCCCGTGGCTCCAGTGCCCCCTTCCTGGGCCAGGGGCCCTTGGAAACCCCTCTGAATGGAAAGCCCAGCTCATCATCTGCCGGCCTCTCCTGCTGGCAGCGCTCGCGTTCGGCAGCCTTCAAACTGCTTCAGGAAGGCAGTTCCTTGGAGTCGGAGACTGGCAGGCTGGGCAGCCTGAGGGTGAGGCGTGCAGCTGCGTGAGGAAAGCCCTGGGCTTAGCATTCACCCTGGGACGTCGTGCCTGGGTTCTGGGTACCTCGGAGAGAACCTCCACTCACTCTCCAAGCTGAGATCAACAGGCAGGAGTTCCCTGAGCAGCGCTAAACCACAGCCCCTCCCAGGCTGTCCCAAGACGTCCGTGCGGCCTACTCCCACTTCAGCCATACAACACATGCAGACCCTGGGGGGAGCAACGTTCAAGATGGAAGGTCCCACTTGCACGGCCTGTGTGTCTCTTCCACTGCTCAGAAGCTGCTGAGGCACAGGCTGAGTGTCCACATTCACCCTGAGGCCTGAAGGCCAAACGGTCATTACCCCAGGGCGAAGTGGGTTGGATGTGGCCCCTTGGCGGCTCGCCCAGCAGCCCTGCTGCTGGCCTTGCCTTCGCTGCTGGCAAACCTCTGGGAGGAAAAAGAGCGTCTCTGGCAAGAATCAAAAAGTGCTTGCCATCCCCTGGCTAGGAGCGCCTCCTACACCCCTCTTTGTGCGGCGAGCACACACATCAACTACTACCCTCCAAGGAAGCTGCAGCTTTCCAGCCAGAAAGGCCTGCAGCCCTTGCCGTGAAACCACAGTCAACAGGCTGTTGGACTGGGCCAAGTGCCTTGTAGGAGGCCTTGGACGCGCAGGGCTGCACTGTTTTCCGTTGGGGCACACCGTTGGGGAGAAGGCTCTGGCCTAGCCATCAGCGCACACCCTCCTAGCCAGAGGCCCTTGGGGTCCACTGGGTGGGCAGGCTGAAGGCGCGAGCAGGGCTTTGGTGCTTGCAGAGTCAATTTGGGCCCTGCTTTGGAAGGGTTTCAGGGACCCAGTTCGAGGGAGGCTTAGCTTCCCTGCTGTGGCACACCCAGGTCAGGTAGCCCAGCTGCCACCCTAAAGGCTCCCTGCTTTGCCCTCACCCTGGGGTCTCCCACGTGGGTTCTGTCTCCCCAAGCACAACCTCAATGTGGATCCAGTCTGGACAGAAAAGCACACAATATCCCAGAGCACTCCAGGGCCTCAGCGGCTCAAAGGGGCATCAAGGCCTACCTAGGGGGCCTCTCTTCCCTAGGCCATACCCAGCCTGCACACTCTCTGTGGAGCAAGCTTCATTCCTGGAAGGGCCCAGGGGGTGGGCATGAGGGTCTCTTCGGGGCTCGGAACGTGCGGATAACAGAGGCTGTGGGACAACAGCAACATGAGACCCTGACAGGAGAGCTGTCGTTTCCCCTTTGGGAAGCAGGATGCTTGCGGCCCCCAGGCTGCGTGCCAATCCCCCTTGCTGCCTGGCTTCTGTTCACTGCTGGCTAGCGCTTCTGCAGCAGGTGAGCGTCTTGCCTAGAAACCGGGCGCTTGCCGTCCCTTGCTGGGAGCTCATGGCCCCACACACGTCCCTAGAGGGTGATGGCAACTTGGCTGAGAGCCAGCAGGTGAGCTGTAGTTCTCCATGCGGAGAGGCCTGCCGCGGGTTTCGAGAATCCTGAGTCAGGGCTGTGCTTCAAGCGGAGGGTGAGTTCCGAGGCTGGAGGAGGCTCGGAGTCACACTGGTTCCCAAGGGGGAACACTCATTGCCAAAAGTCTCTCCCGTGGCTCCAGTGCCCCCTTCCTGGGCCAGGGGCCCTTGGAAACCCCTCTGAATGGAAAGCCCAGCTCATCATCTGCCGGCCTCTCCTGCTGGCAGCGCTCGCGTTCGGCAGCCTTCAAACTGCTTCAGGAAGGCAGTTCCTTGGAGTCGGAGACTGGCAGGCTGGGCAGCCTGAGGGTGAGGCGTGCAGCTGCGTGAGGAAAGCCCTGGGCTTAGCATTCACCCTGGGACATCGTGCCTGGGTTCTGGGTACCTCGGAGAGAACCTCCACTCACTCTCCAAGCTGAGATCAACAGGCAGGAGTTCCCTGAGCAGCGCTAAACCACAGCCCCTCCCAGGCTGTCCCAAGACGTCCGTGCGGCCTACTCCCACTTCAGCCATACAACACATGCAGACCCTGGGGGGAGCAACGTTCAAGATGGAAGGTCCCACTTGCACGGCCTGTGTGTCTCTTCCACTGCTCAGAAGCTGCTGAGGCACAGGCTGAGTGTCCACATTCACCCTGAGGCCTGAAGGCCAAACGGTCATTACCCCAGGGCGAAGTGGGTTGGATGTGGCTCCTTGGCGGCTCGCCCAGCAGCCCTGCTGCTGGCCTTGCCTTCGCTGCTGGCAAACCTCTGGGAGGAAAAAGAGCGTCTCTGGCAAGAATCAAAAAGTGCTTGCCATCCCCTGGCTAGGAGCGCCTCCTACACCCCTCTTTGTGCGGCGAGCACACACATCAACTACTACCCTCCAAGGAAGCTGCAGCTTTCCAGCCAGAAAGGCCTGCAGCCCTTGCCGTGAAACCACAGTCAACAGGCTGTTGGACTGGGCCAAGTGCCTTGTAGGAGGCCTTGGACGCGCAGGGCTGCACTGTTTTCCGTTGGGGCACACCGTTGGGGAGAAGGCTCTGGCCTAGCCATCAGCGCACACCCTCCTAGCCAGAGGCCCTTGGGGTCCACTGGGTGGGCAGGCTGAAGGCGCGAGCAGGGCTTTGGTGCTTGCAGAGTCAATTTGGGCCCTGCTTTGGAAGGGTTTCAGGGACCCAGTTCGAGGGAGGCTTAGCTTCCCTGCTGTGGCACACCCAGGTCAGGTAGCCCAGCTGCCACCCTAAAGGCTCCCTGCTTTGCCCTCACCCTGGGGTCTCCCACGTGGGTTCTGTCTCCCCAAGCACAACCTCAATGTGGATCCAGTCTGGACAGAAAAGCACACAATATCCCAGAGCACTCCAGGGCCTCAGCGGCTCAAAGGGGCATCAAGGCCTACCTAGGGGGCCTCTCTTCCCTAGGCCATACCCAGCCTGCACACTCTCTGTGGAGCAAGCTTCATTCCTGGAAGGGCCCAGGGGGTGGGCATGAGGGTCTCTTCGGGGCTCGGAACGTGCGGATAACAGAGGCTGTGGGACAACAGCAACATGAGACCCTGACAGGAGAGCTGTCGTTTCCCCTTTGGGAAGCAGGATGCTTGCGGCCCCCAGGCTGCGTGCCAATCCCCCTTGCTGCCTGGCTTCTGTTCACTGCTGGCTAGCGCTTCTGCAGCAGGTGAGCGTCTTGCCTAGAAACCGGGCGCTTGCCGTCCCTTGCTGGGAGCTCATGGCCCCACACACGTCCCTAGAGGGTGATGGCAACTTGGCTGAGAGCCACCAGGTGAGCTGTAGTTCTCCATGCGGAGAGGCCTGCCGCGGGTTTCGAGAATCCTGAGTCAGGGCTGTGCTTCAAGCGGAGGGTGAGTTCCGAGGCTGGAGGAGGCTCGGAGTCACACTGGTTCCCAAGGGGGAACACTCATTGCCAAAAGTCTCTCCCGTGGCTCCAGTGCCCCCTTCCTGGGCCAGGGGCCCTTGGAAACCCCTCTGAATGGAAAGCCCAGCTCATCATCTGCCGGCCTCTCCTGCTGGCAGCGCTCGCGTTCGGCAGCCTTCAAACTGCTTCAGGAAGGCAGTTCCTTGGAGTCGGAGACTGGCAGGCTGGGCAGCCTGAGGGTGAGGCGTGCAGCTGCGTGAGGAAAGCCCTGGGCTTAGCATTCACCCTGGGACGTCGTGCCTGGGTTCTGGGTACCTCGGAGAGAACCTCCACTCACTCTCCAAGCTGAGATCAACAGGCAGGAGTTCCCTGAGCAGCGCTAAACCACAGCCCCTCCCAGGCTGTCCCAAGACGTCCGTGCGGCCTACTCCCACTTCAGCCATACAACACATGCAGACCCTGGGGGGAGCAACGTTCAAGATGGAAGGTCCCACTTGCACGGCCTGTGTGTCTCTTCCACTGCTCAGAAGCTGCTGAGGCACAGGCTGAGTGTCCACATTCACCCTGAGGCCTGAAGGCCAAACGGTCATTACCCCAGGGCGAAGTGGGTTGGATGTGGCTCCTTGGCGGCTCGCCCAGCAGCCCTGCTGCTGGCCTTGCCTTCGCTGCTGGCAAACCTCTGGGAGGAAAAAGAGCGTCTCTGGCAAGAATCAAAAAGTGCTTGCCATCCCCTGGCTAGGAGCGCCTCCTACACCCCTCTTTGTGCGGCGAGCACACACATCAACTACTACCCTCCAAGGAAGCTGCAGCTTTCCAGCCAGAAAGGCCTGCAGCCCTTGCCGTGAAACCACAGTCAACAGGCTGTTGGACTGGGCCAAGTGCCTTGTAGGAGGCCTTGGACGCGCAGGGCTGCACTGTTTTCCGTTGGGGCACACCGTTGGGGAGAAGGCTCTGGCCTAGCCATCAGCGCACACCCTCCTAGCCAGAGGCCCTTGGGGTCCACTGGGTGGGCAGGCTGAAGGCGCGAGCAGGGCTTTGGTGCTTGCAGAGTCAATTTGGGCCCTGCTTTGGAAGGGTTTCAGGGACCCAGTTCGAGGGAGGCTTAGCTTCCCTGCTGTGGCACACCCAGGTCAGGTAGCCCAGCTGCCACCCTAAAGGCTCCCTGCTCTGCCCTCACCCTGTGGTCTCCCACGTGGGTTCTGTCTCCCCAAGCACAACCTCAATGTGGATCCAGTCTGGACAGAAAAGCACACAATATCCCAGAGCACTCCAGGGCCTCAGCGGCTCAAAGGGGCATCAAGGCCTACCTAGGGGGCCTCTCTTCCCTAGGCCATACCCAGCCTGCACACTCTCTGTGGAGCAAGCTTCATTCCTGGAAGGGCCCAGGGGGTGGGCATGAGGGTCTCTTCGGGGCTCGGAACGTGCGGATAACAGAGGCTGTGGGACAACAGCAACATGAGACCCTGACAGGAGAGCTGTCGTTTCCCCTTTGGGAAGCAGGATGCTTGCGGCCCCCAGGCTGCGTGCCAATCCCCCTTGCTGCCTGGCTTCTGTTCACTGCTGGCTAGCGCTTCTGCAGCAGGTGAGCGTCTTGCCTAGAAACCGGGCGCTTGCCGTCCCTTGCTGGGAGCTCATGGCCCCACACACGTCCCTAGAGGGTGATGGCAACTTGGCTGAGAGCCACCAGGTGAGCTGTAGTTCTCCATGCGGAGAGGCCTGCCGCGGGTTTCGAGAATCCTGAGTCAGGGCTGTGCTTCAAGCGGAGGGTGAGTTCCGAGGCTGGAGGAGGCTCGGAGTCACACTGGTTCCCAAGGGGGAACACTCATTGCCAAAAGTCTCTCCCGTGGCTCCAGTGCCCCCTTCCTGGGCCAGGGGCCCTTGGAAACCCCTCTGAATGGAAAGCCCAGCTCATCATCTGCCGGCCTCTCCTGCTGGCAGCGCTCGCGTTCGGCAGCCTTCAAACTGCTTCAGGAAGGCAGTTCCTTGGAGTCGGAGACTGGCAGGCTGGGCAGCCTGAGGGTGAGGCGTGCAGCTGCGTGAGGAAAGCCCTGGGCTTAGCATTCACCCTGGGACGTCGTGCCTGGGTTCTGGGTACCTCGGAGAGAACCTCCACTCACTCTCCAAGCTGAGATCAACAGGCAGGAGTTCCCTGAGCAGCGCTAAACCACAGCCCCTCCCAGGCTGTCCCAAGACGTCCGTGCGGCCTACTCCCACTTCAGCCATACAACACATGCAGACCCTGGGGGGAGCAACGTTCAAGATGGAAGGTCCCACTTGCACGGCCTGTGTGTCTCTTCCACTGCTCAGAAGCTGCTGAGGCACAGGCTGAGTGTCCACATTCACCCTGAGGCCTGAAGGCCAAACGGTCATTACCCCAGGGCGAAGTGGGTTGGATGTGGCTCCTTGGCGGCTCGCCCAGCAGCCCTGCTGCTGGCCTTGCCTTCGCTGCTGGCAAACCTCTGGGAGGAAAAAGAGCGTCTCTGGCAAGAATCAAAAAGTGCTTGCCATCCCCTGGCTAGGAGCGCCTCCTACACCCCTCTTTGTGCGGCGAGCACACACATCAACTACTACCCTCCAAGGAAGCTGCAGCTTTCCAGCCAGAAAGGCCTGCAGCCCTTGCCGTGAAACCACAGTCAACAGGCTGTTGGACTGGGCCAAGTGCCTTGTAGGAGGCCTTGGACGCGCAGGGCTGCACTGTTTTCCGTTGGGGCACACCGTTGGGGAGAAGGCTCTGGCCTAGCCATCAGCGCACACCCTCCTAGCCAGAGGCCCTTGGGGTCCACTGGGTGGGCAGGCTGAAGGCGCGAGCAGGGCTTTGGTGCTTGCAGAGTCAATTTGGGCCCTGCTTTGGAAGGGTTTCAGGGACCCAGTTCGAGGGAGGCTTAGCTTCCCTGCTGTGGCACACCCAGGTCAGGTAGCCCAGCTGCCACCCTAAAGGCTCCCTGCTTTGCCCTCACCCTGGGGTCTCCCACGTGGGTTCTGTCTCCCCAAGCACAACCTCAATGTGGATCCAGTCTGGACAGAAAAGCACACAATATCCCAGAGCACTCCAGGGCCTCAGCGGCTCAAAGGGGCATCAAGGCCTACCTAGGGGGCCTCTCTTCCCTAGGCCATACCCAGCCTGCACACTCTCTGTGGAGCAAGCTTCATTCCTGGAAGGGCCCAGGGGGTGGGCATGAGGGTCTCTTCGGGGCTCGGAACGTGCGGATAACAGAGGCTGTGGGACAACAGCAACATGAGACCCTGACAGGAGAGCTGTCGTTTCCCCTTTGGGAAGCAGGATGCTTGCGGCCCCCAGGCTGCGTGCCAATCCCCCTTGCTGCCTGGCTTCTGTTCACTGCTGGCTAGCGCTTCTGCAGCAGGTGAGCGTCTTGCCTAGAAACCGGGCGCTTGCCGTCCCTTGCTGGGAGCTCATGGCCCCACACACGTCCCTAGAGGGTGATGGCAACTTGGCTGAGAGCCACCAGGTGAGCTGTAGTTCTCCATGCGGAGAGGCCTGCCGCGGGTTTCGAGAATCCTGAGTCAGGGCTGTGCTTCAAGCGGAGGGTGAGTTCCGAGGCTGGAGGAGGCTCGGAGTCACACTGGTTCCCAAGGGGGAACACTCATTGCCAAAAGTCTCTCCCGTGGCTCCAGTGCCCCCTTCCTGGGCCAGGGGCCCTTGGAAACCCCTCTGAATGGAAAGCCCAGCTCATCATCTGCCGGCCTCTCCTGCTGGCAGCGCTCGCGTTCGGCAGCCTTCAAACTGCTTCAGGAAGGCAGTTCCTTGGAGTCGGAGACTGGCAGGCTGGGCAGCCTGAGGGTGAGGCGTGCAGCTGCGTGAGGAAAGCCCTGGGCTTAGCATTCACCCTGGGACGTCGTGCCTGGGTTCTGGGTACCTCGGAGAGAACCTCCACTCACTCTCCAAGCTGAGATCAACAGGCAGGAGTTCCCTGAGCAGCGCTAAACCACAGCCCCTCCCAGGCTGTCCCAAGACGTCCATGCGGCCTACTCCCACTTCAGCCATACAACACATGCAGACCCTGGGGGGAGCAACGTTCAAGATGGAAGGTCCCACTTGCACGGCCTGTGTGTCTCTTCCACTGCTCAGAAGCTGCTGAGGCACAGGCTGAGTGTCCACATTCACCCTGAGGCCTGAAGGCCAAACGGTCATTACCCCAGGGCGAAGTGGGTTGGATGTGGCTCCTTGGCAGCTCGCCCAGCAGCCCTGCTGCTGGCCTTGCCTTCGCTGCTGGCAAACCTCTGGGAGGAAAAAGAGCGTCTCTGGCAAGAATCAAAAAGTGCTTGCCATCCCCTGGCTAGGAGCGCCTCCTACACCCCTCTTTGTGCGGCGAGCACACACATCAACTACTACCCTCCAAGGAAGCTGCAGCTTTCCAGCCAGAAAGGCCTGCAGCCCTTGCCGTGAAACCACAGTCAACAGGCTGTTGGACTGGGCCAAGTGCCTTGTAGGAGGCCTTGGACGCGCAGGGCTGCACTGTTTTCCGTTGGGGCACACCGTTGGGGAGAAGGCTCTGGCCTAGCCATCAGCGCACACCCTCCTAGCCAGAGGCCCTTGGGGTCCACTGGGTGGGCAGGCTGAAGGCGCGAGCAGGGCTTTGGTGCTTGCAGAGTCAATTTGGGCCCTGCTTTGGAAGGGTTTCAGGGACCCAGTTCTAGGGAGGCTTAGCTTCCCTGCTGTGGCACACCCAGGTCAGGTAGCCCAGCTGCCACCCTAAAGGCTCCCTGCTTTGCCCTCACCCTGGGGTCTCCCACGTGGGTTCTGTCTCCCCAAGCACAACCTCAATGTGGATCCAGTCTGGACAGAAAAGCACACAATATCCCAGAGCACTCCAGGGCCTCAGCGGCTCAAAGGGGCATCAAGGCCTACCTAGGGGGCCTCTCTTCCCTAGGCCATACCCAGCCTGCACACTCTCTGTGGAGCAAGCTTCATTCCTGGAAGGGCCCAGGGGGTGGGCATGAGGGTCTCTTCGGGGCTCGGAACGTGCGGATAACAGAGGCTGTGGGACAACCGCAACATGAGACCCTGACAGGAGAGCTGTCGTTTCCCCTTTGGGAAGCAGGATGCTTGCGGCCCCCAGGCTGCGTGCCAATCCCCCTTGCTGCCTGGCTTCTGTTCACTGCTGGCTAGCGCTTCTGCAGCAGGTGAGCGTCTTGCCTAGAAACCGGGCGCTTGCCGTCCCTTGCTGGGAGCTCCTGGCCCCACACACGTCCCTAGAGGGTGATGGCAACTTGGCTGAGAGCCACCAGGTGAGCTGTAGTTCTCCATGCGGAGAGGCCTGCCGCGGGTTTCGAGAATCCTGAGTCAGGGCTGTGCTTCAAGCGGAGGGTGAGTTCCGAGGCTGGAGGAGGCTCGGAGTCACACTGGTTCCCAAGGGGGAACACTCATTGCCAAAAGTCTCTCCCGTGGCTCCAGTGCCCCCTTCCTGGGCCAGGGGCCCTTGGAAACCCCTCTGAATGGAAAGCCCAGCTCATCATCTGCCGGCCTCTCCTGCTGGCAGCGCTCGCGTTCGGCAGCCTTCAAACTGCTTCAGGAAGGCAGTTCCTTGGAGTCGGAGACTGGCAGGCTGGGCAGCCTGAGGGTGAGGCGTGCAGCTGCGTGAGGAAAGCCCTGGGCTTAGCATTCACCCTGGGACGTCGTGCCTGGGTTCTGGGTACCTCGGAGAGAACCTCCACTCACTCTCCAAGCTGAGATCAACAGGCAGGAGTTCCCTGAGCAGCGCTAAACCACAGCCCCTCCCAGGCTGTCCCAAGACGTCCGTGCGGCCTACTCCCACTTCAGCCATACAACACATGCAGACCCTGGGGGGAGCAACGTTCAAGATGGAAGGTCCCACTTGCACGGCCTGTGTGTCTCTTCCACTGCTCAGAAGCTGCTGAGGCACAGGCTGAGTGTCCACATTCACCCTGAGGCCTGAAGGCCAAACGGTCATTACCCCAGGGCGAAGTGGGTTGGATGTGGCTCCTTGGCGGCTCGCCCAGCAGCCCTGCTGCTGGCCTTGCCTTCGCTGCTGGCAAACCTCTGGGAGGAAAAAGAGCGTCTCTGGCAAGAATCAAAAAGTGCTTGCCATCCCCTGGCTAGGAGCGCCTCCTACACCCCTCTTTGTGCGGCGAGCACACACATCAACTACTACCCTCCAAGGAAGCTGCAGCTTTCCAGCCAGAAAGGCCTGCAGCCCTTGCCGTGAAACCACAGTCAACAGGCTGTTGGACTGGGCCAAGTGCCTTGTAGGAGGCCTTGGACGCGCAGGGCTGCACTGTTTTCCGTTGGGGCACACCGTTGGGGAGAAGGCTCTGGCCTAGCCATCAGCGCACACCCTCCTAGCCAGAGGCCCTTGGGGTCCACTGGGTGGGCAGGCTGAAGGCGCGAGCAGGGCTTTGGTGCTTGCAGAGTCAATTTGGGCCCTGCTTTGGAAGGGTTTCAGGGACCCAGTTCGAGGGAGGCTTAGCTTCCCTGCTGTGGCACACCCAGGTCAGGTAGCCCAGCTGCCACCCTAAAGGCTCCCTGCTTTGCCCTCACCCTGGGGTCTCCCACGTGGGTTCTGTCTCCCCAAGCACAACCTCAATGTGGATCCAGTCTGGACAGAAAAGCACACAATATCCCAGAGCACTCCAGGGCCTCAGCGGCTCAAAGGGGCATCAAGGCCTACCTAGGGGGCCTCTCTTCCCTAGGCCATACCCAGCCTGCACACTCTCTGTGGAGCAAGCTTCATTCCTGGAAGGGCCCAGGGGGTGGGCATGAGGGTCTCTTCGGGGCTCGGAACGTGCGGATAACAGAGGCTGTGGGACAACCGCAACATGAGACCCTGACAGGAGAGCTGTCGTTTCCCCTTTGGGAAGCAGGATGCTTGCGGCCCCCAGGCTGCGTGCCAATCCCCCTTGCTGCCTGGCTTCTGTTCACTGCTGGCTAGCGCTTCTGCAGCAGGTGAGCGTCTTGCCTAGAAACCGGGCGCTTGCCGTCCCTTGCTGGGAGCTCCTGGCCCCACACACGTCCCTAGAGGGTGATGGCAACTTGGCTGAGAGCCACCAGGTGAGCTGTAGTTCTCCATGCGGAGAGGCCTGCCGCGGGTTTCGAGAATCCTGAGTCAGGGCTGTGCTTCAAGCGGAGGGTGAGTTCCGAGGCTGGAGGAGGCTCGGAGTCACACTGGTTCCCAAGGGGGAACACTCATTGCCAAAAGTCTCTCCCGTGGCTCCAGTGCCCCCTTCCTGGGCCAGGGGCCCTTGGAAACCCCTCTGAATGGAAAGCCCAGCTCATCATCTGCCGGCCTCTCCTGCTGGCAGCGCTCGCGTTCGGCAGCCTTCAAACTGCTTCAGGAAGGCAGTTCCTTGGAGTCGGAGACTGGCAGGCTGGGCAGCCTGAGGGTGAGGCGTGCAGCTGCGTGAGGAAAGCCCTGGGCTTAGCATTCACCCTGGGACGTCGTGCCTGGGTTCTGGGTACCTCAGAGAGAACCTCCACTCACTCTCCAAGCTGAGATCAACAGCCAGGAGTTCCCTGAGCAGCGCTGAGCCACGGCCCCTCTCAGGCTGTCCCAAGACGTCCGTGCGGCCTACTCCCACTTCAGCCATACAACACATGCAGACCCTGGGAGGAGCAACGTTCAAGATGGAAGGTTCCACTTGCACGGCCTGTGTGTCTCTTCCACTGCTCAGAAGCTGCTGAGGCACAGGCTGAGTGTCCACATTCACCCTGAGGCCTGAAGGCCAAACGGTCATTACTCCAGGGCGAAGTGGGTTGGATGTGGCTCCTTGGCGGCTCGCCCAGCAGCCCTGCTGCTGGCCTTGCCTTCGCTGCTGGCAAACCTCTGGGAGGAAAAAGAGCGTCTCTGGCAAGAATCAAAAAGTGCTTGCCATCCCCTGGCTAGGAGCACCTCCTATACCCCTCTTTGTGCGGCGAACACACACATCAACTACTACCCTCCAAGGAAGCTGCAGCTTTCCAGCCAGAAAGGCCTGCAGCCCTTGCCGTGAAACCACAGTCAACAGGCTGTTGGACTGGGCCAAGTGCCTTGTAGGAGGCCTTGGACGCGCAGGGCTGCACTGTTTTCCGTTGGGGCACACCGTTGGGGAGAAGGCTCTGGCCTAGCCATCAGCGCACACCCTCCTAGCCAGAGGCCCTTGGGGTCCACTGGGTGGGCAGGCTGAAGGCGCGAGCAGGGCTTTGGTGCTTGCAGAGTCAATTTGGGCCCTGCTTTGGAAGGGTTTCAGGGACCCAGTTCGAGGGAGGCTTAGCTTCCCTGCTGTGGCACACCCAGGTCAGGTAGCCCAGCTGCCACCCTAAAGGCTCCCTGCTCTGCCCTCACCCTGGGGTCTCCCACGTGGGTTCTGTCTCCCCAAGCACAACCTCAATGTGGATCCAGTCTGGACAGAAAAGCACACAATATCCCAGAGCACTCCAGGGCCTCAGCGGCTCAAAGGGGCATCAAGGCCTACCTAGGGGGCCTCTCTTCCCTAGGCCATACCCAGCCTGCACACTCTCTGTGGAGCAAGCTTCATTCCTGGAAGGGCCCAGGGGGTGGGCATGAGGGTCTCTTCGGGGCTCGGAACGTGCGGATAACAGAGGCTGTGGGACAACAGCAACATGAGACCCTGACAGGAGAGCTGTCGTTTCCCCTTTGGGAAGCAGGATGCTTGCGGCCCCCAGGCTGCGTGCCAATCCCCCTTGCTGCCTGGCTTCTGTTCACTGCTGGCTAGCGCTTCTGCAGCAGGTGAGCGTCTTGCCTAGAAACCGGGCGCTTGCCGTCCCTTGCTGGGAGCTCATGGCCCCACACACGTCCCTAGAGGGTGATGGCAACTTGGCTGAGAGCCACCAGGTGAGCTGTAGTTCTCCATGCGGAGAGGCCTGCCGCGGGTTTCGAGAATCCTGAGTCAGGGCTGTGCTTCAAGTGGAGGGTGAGTTCCGAGGCTGGAGGAGGCTCGGAGTCACACTGGTTCCCAAGGGGGAACACTCATTGCCAAAAGTCTCTCCCGTGGCTCCAGTGCCCCCTTCCTGGGCCAGGGGCCCTTGGAAACCCCTCTGAATGGAAAGCCCAGCTCATCATCTGCCGGCCTCTCCTGCTGGCAGCGCTCGCGTTCGGCAGCCTTCAAACTGCTTCAGGAAGGCAGTTCCTTGGAGTCGGAGACTGGCAGGCTGGGCAGCCTGAGGGTGAGGCGTGCAGCTGCGTGAGGAAAGCCCTGGGCTTAGCATTCACCCTGGGACGTCGTGCCTGGGTTCTGGGTACCTCGGAGAGAACCTCCACTCACTCTCCAAGCTGAGATCAACAGGCAGGAGTTCCCTGAGCAGCGCTAAACCACAGCCCCTCCCAGGCTGTCCCAAGACGTCCATGCGGCCTACTCCCACTTCAGCCATACAACACATGCAGACCCTGGGGGGAGCAACGTTCAAGATGGAAGGTCCCACTTGCACGGCCTGTGTGTCTCTTCCACTGCTCAGAAGCTGCTGAGGCACAGGCTGAGTGTCCACATTCACCCTGAGGCCTGAAGGCCAAACGGTCATTACCCCAGGGCGAAGTGGGTTGGATGTGGCTCCTTGGCGGCTCGCCCAGCAGCCCTGCTGCTGGCCTTGCCTTCGCTGCTGGCAAACCTCTGGGAGGAAAAAGAGCGTCTCTGGCAAGAATCAAAAAGTGCTTGCCATCCCCTGGCTAGGAGCGCCTCCTACACCCCTCTTTGTGCGGCGAGCACACACATCAACTACTACCCTCCAAGGAAGCTGCAGCTTTCCAGCCAGAAAGGCCTGCAGCCCTTGCCGTGAAACCACACTCAACAGGCTGTTGGACTGGGCCAAGTGCCTTGTAGGAGGCCTTGGACGCGCAGGGCTGCACTGTTTTCCGTTGGGGCACACCGTTGGGGAGAAGGCTCTGGCCTAGCCATCAGCGCACACCCTCCTAGCCAGAGGCCCTTGGGGTCCACTGGGTGGGCAGGCTGAAGGCGCGAGCAGGGCTTTGGTGCTTGCAGAGTCAATTTGGGCCCTGCTTTGGAAGGGTTTCAGGGACCCAGTTCGAGGGAGGCTTAGCTTCCCTGCTGTGGCACACCCAGGTCAGGTAGCCCAGCTGCCACCCTAAAGGCTCCCTGCTTTGCCCTCACCCTGGGGTCTCCCACGTGGGTTCTGTCTCCCCAAGCACAACCTCAATGTGGATCCAGTCTGGACAGAAAAGCACACAATATCCCAGAGCACTCCAGGGCCTCAGCGGCTCAAAGGGGCATCAAGGCCTACCTAGGGGGCCTCTCTTCCCTAGGCCATACCCAGCCTGCACACTCTCTGTGGAGCAAGCTTCATTCCTGGAAGGGCCCAGGGGGTGGGCATGAGGGTCTCTTCGGGGCTCGGAACGTGCGGATAACAGAGGCTGTGGGACAACCGCAACATGAGACCCTGACAGGAGAGCTGTCGTTTCCCCTTTGGGAAGCAGGATGCTTGCGGCCCCCAGGCTGCGTGCCAATCCCCCTTGCTGCCTGGCTTCTGTTCACTGCTGGCTAGCGCTTCTGCAGCAGGTGAGCGTCTTGCCTAGAAACCGGGCGCTTGCCGTCCCTTGCTGGGAGCTCATGGCCCCACACACGTCCCTAGAGGGTGATGGCAACTTGGCTGAGAGCCACCAGGTGAGCTGTAGTTCTCCATGCGGAGAGGCCTGCCGCGGGTTTCGAGAATCCTGAGTCAGGGCTGTGCTTCAAGCGGAGGGTGAGTTCCGAGGCTGGAGGAGGCTCGGAGTCACACTGGTTCCCAAGGGGGAACACTCATTGCCAAAAGTCTCTCCCGTGGCTCCAGTGCCCCCTTCCTGGGCCAGGGGCCCTTGGAAACCCCTCTGAATGGAAAGCCCAGCTCATCATCTGCCGGCCTCTCCTGCTGGCAGCGCTCGCGTTCGGCAGCCTTCAAACTGCTTCAGGAAGGCAGTTCCTTGGAGTCGGAGACTGGCAGGCTGGGCAGCCTGAGGGTGAGGCGTGCAGCTGCGTGAGGAAAGCCCTGGGCTTAGCATTCACCCTGGGACGTCGTGCCTGGGTTCTGGGTACCTCGGAGAGAACCTCCACTCACTCTCCAAGCTGAGATCAACAGGCAGGAGTTCCCTGAGCAGCGCTAAACCACAGCCCCTCCCAGGCTGTCCCAAGACGTCCGTGCGGCCTACTCCCACTTCAGCCATACAACACATGCAGACCCTGGGGGGAGCAACGTTCAAGATGGAAGGTCCCACTTGCACGGCCTGTGTGTCTCTTCCACTGCTCAGAAGCTGCTGAGGCACAGGCTGAGTGTCCACATTCACCCTGAGGCCTGAAGGCCAAACGGTCATTACCCCAGGGCGAAGTGGGTTGGATGTGGCTCCTTGGCGGCTCGCCCAGCAGCCCTGCTGCTGGCCTTGCCTTCGCTGCTGGCAAACCTCTGGGAGGAAAAAGAGCGTCTCTGGCAAGAATCAAAAAGTGCTTGCCATCCCCTGGCTAGGAGCGCCTCCTACACCCCTCTTTGTGCGGCGAGCACACACATCAACTACTACCCTCCAAGGAAGCTGCAGCTTTCCAGCCAGAAAGGCCTGCAGCCCTTGCCGTGAAACCACACTCAACAGGCTGTTGGACTGGGCCAAGTGCCTTGTAGGAGGCCTTGGACGCGCAGGGCTGCACTGTTTTCCGTTGGGGCACACCGTTGGGGAGAAGGCTCTGGCCTAGCCATCAGCGCACACCCTCCTAGCCAGAGGCCCTTGGGGTCCACTGGGTGGGCAGGCTGAAGGCGCGAGCAGGGCTTTGGTGCTTGCAGAGTCAATTTGGGCCCTGCTTTGGAAGGGTTTCAGGGACCCAGTTCGAGGGAGGCTTAGCTTCCCTGCTGTGGCACACCCAGGTCAGGTAGCCCAGCTGCCACCCTAAAGGCTCCCTGCTTTGCCCTCACCCTGGGGTCTCCCACGTGGGTTCTGTCTCCCCAAGCACAACCTCAATGTGGATCCAGTCTGGACAGAAAAGCACACAATATCCCAGAGCACTCCAGGGCCTCAGCGGCTCAAAGGGGCATCAAGGCCTACCTAGGGGGCCTCTCTTCCCTAGGCCATACCCAGCCTGCACACTCTCTGTGGAGCAAGCTTCATTCCTGGAAGGGCCCAGGGGGTGGGCATGAGGGTCTCTTCGGGGCTCGGAACGTGCGGATAACAGAGGCTGTGGGACAACAGCAACATGAGACCCTGACAGGAGAGCTGTCGTTTCCCCTTTGGGAAGCAGGATGCTTGCGGCCCCCAGGCTGCGTGCCAATCCCCCTTGCTGCCTGGCTTCTGTTCACTGCTGGCTAGCGCTTCTGCAGCAGGTGAGCGTCTTGCCTAGAAACCGGGCGCTTGCCGTCCCTTGCTGGGAGCTCCTGGCCCCACACACGTCCCTAGAGGGTGATGGCAACTTGGCTGAGAGCCACCAGGTGAGCTGTAGTTCTCCATGCGGAGAGGCCTGCCGCGGGTTTCGAGAATCCTGAGTCAGGGCTGTGCTTCAAGCGGAGGGTGAGTTCCGAGGCTGGAGGAGGCTCGGAGTCACACTGGTTCCCAAGGGGGAACACTCATTGCCAAAAGTCTCTCCCGTGGCTCCAGTGCCCCCTTCCTGGGCCAGGGGCCCTTGGAAACCCCTCTGAATGGAAAGCCCAGCTCATCATCTGCCGGCCTCTCCTGCTGGCAGCGCTCGCGTTCGGCAGCCTTCAAACTGCTTCAGGAAGGCAGTTCCTTGGAGTCGGAGACTGGCAGGCTGGGCAGCCTGAGGGTGAGGCGTGCAGCTGCGTGAGGAAAGCCCTGGGCTTAGCATTCACCCTGGGACGTCGTGCCTGGGTTCTGGGTACCTCGGAGAGAACCTCCACTCACTCTCCAAGCTGAGATCAACAGGCAGGAGTTCCCTGAGCAGCGCTAAACCACAGCCCCTCCCAGGCTGTCCCAAGACGTCCGTGCGGCCTACTCCCACTTCAGCCATACAACACATGCAGACCCTGGGGGGAGCAACGTTCAAGATGGAAGGTCCCACTTGCACGGCCTGTGTGTCTCTTCCACTGCTCAGAAGCTGCTGAGGCACAGGCTGAGTGTCCACATTCACCCTGAGGCCTGAAGGCCAAACGGTCATTACCCCAGGGCGAAGTGGGTTGGATGTGGCTCCTTGGCGGCTCGCCCAGCAGCCCTGCTGCTGGCCTTGCCTTCGCTGCTGGCAAACCTCTGGGAGGAAAAAGAGCGTCTCTGGCAAGAATCAAAAAGTGCTTGCCATCCCCTGGCTAGGAGCGCCTCCTACACCCCTCTTTGTGCGGCGAGCACACACATCAACTACTACCCTCCAAGGAAGCTGCAGCTTTCCAGCCAGAAAGGCCTGCAGCCCTTGCCGTGAAACCACAGTCAACAGGCTGTTGGACTGGGCCAAGTGCCTTGTAGGAGGCCTTGGACGCGCAGGGCTGCACTGTTTTCCGTTGGGGCACACCGTTGGGGAGAAGGCTCTGGCCTAGCCATCAGCGCACACCCTCCTAGCCAGAGGCCCTTGGGGTCCACTGGGTGGGCAGGCTGAAGGCGCGAGCAGGGCTTTGGTGCTTGCAGAGTCAATTTGGGCCCTGCTTTGGAAGGGTTTCAGGGACCCAGTTCGAGGGAGGCTTAGCTTCCCTGCTGTGGCACACCCAGGTCAGGTAGCCCAGCTGCCACCCTAAAGGCTCCCTGCTTTGCCCTCACCCTGGGGTCTCCCACGTGGGTTCTGTCTCCCCAAGCACAACCTCAATGTGGATCCAGTCTGGACAGAAAAGCACACAATATCCCAGAGCACTCCAGGGCCTCAGCGGCTCAAAGGGGCATCAAGGCCTACCTAGGGGGCCTCTCTTCCCTAGGCCATACCCAGCCTGCACACTCTCTGTGGAGCAAGCTTCATTGCTGGAAGGGCCCAGGGGGTGGGCATGAGGGTCTCTTCGGGGCTCGGAACGTGCGGATAACAGAGGCTGTGGGACAACAGCAACATGAGACCCTGACAGGAGAGCTGTCGTTTCCCCTTTGGGAAGCAGGATGCTTGCGGCCCCCAGGCTGCGTGCCAATCCCCCTTGCTGCCTGGCTTCTGTTCACTGCTGGCTAGCGCTTCTGCAGCAGGTGAGCGTCTTGCCTAGAAACCGGGCGCTTGCCGTCCCTTGCTGGGAGCTCATGGCCCCACACACGTCCCTAGAGGGTGATGGCAACTTGGCTGAGAGCCACCAGGTGAGCTGTAGTTCTCCATGCGGAGAGGCCTGCCGCGGGTTTCGAGAATCCTGAGTCAGGGCTGTGCTTCAAGCGGAGGGTGAGTTCCGAGGCTGGAGGAGGCTCGGAGTCACACTGGTTCCCAAGGGGGAACACTCATTGCCAAAAGTCTCTCCCGTGGCTCCAGTGCCCCCTTCCTGGGCCAGGGGCCCTTGGAAACCCCTCTGAATGGAAAGCCCAGCTCATCATCTGCCGGCCTCTCCTGCTGGCAGCGCTCGCGTTCAGCAGCCTTCAAACTGCTTCAGGAAGGCAGTTCCTTGGAGTCGGAGACTGGCAGGCTGGGCAGCCTGAGGGTGAGGCGTGCAGCTGCGTGAGGAAAGCCCTGGGCTTAGCATTCACCCTGGGACGTCGTGCCTGGGTTCTGGGTACCTCGGAGAGAACCTCCACTCACTCTCCAAGCTGAGATCAACAGGCAGGAGTTCCCTGAGCAGCGCTAAACCACAGCCCCTCCCAGGCTGTCCCAAGACGTCCGTGCGGCCTACTCCCACTTCAGCCATACAACACATGCAGACCCTGGGGGGAGCAACGTTCAAGATGGAAGGTCCCACTTGCACGGCCTGTGTGTCTCTTCCACTGCTCAGAAGCTGCTGAGGCACAGGCTGAGTGTCCACATTCACCCTGAGGCCTGAAGGCCAAACGGTCATTACCCCAGGGCGAAGTGGGTTGGATGTGGCTCCTTGGCGGCTCGCCCAGCAGCCCTGCTGCTGGCCTTGCCTTCGCTGCTGGCAAACCTCTGGGAGGAAAAAGAGCGTCTCTGGCAAGAATCAAAAAGTGCTTGCCATCCCCTGGCTAGGAGCGCCTCCTACACCCCTCTTTGTGCGGCGAGCACACACATCAACTACTACCCTCCAAGGAAGCTGCAGCTTTCCAACCAGAAAGGCCTGCAGCCCTTGCCGTGAAACCACAGTCAACAGGCTGTTGGACTGGGCCAAGTGCCTTGTAGGAGGCCTTGGACGCGCAGGGCTGCACTGTTTTCCGTTGGGGCACACCGTTGGGGAGAAAGCTCTGGCCTAGCCATCAGCGCACACCCTCCTAGCCAGAGGCCCTTGGGGTCCACTGGGTGGGCAGGCTGAAGGCGCGAGCAGGGCTTTGGTGCTTGCAGAGTCAATTTGGGCCCTGCTTTGGAAGGGTTTCAGGGACCCAGTTCGAGGGAGGCTTAGCTTCCCTGCTGTGGCACACCCAGGTCAGGTAGCCCAGCTGCCACCCTAAAGGCTCCCTGCTTTGCCCTCACCCTGGGGTCTCCCACGTGGGTTCTGTCTCCCCAAGCACAACCTCAATGTGGATCCAGTCTGGACAGAAAAGCACACAATATCCCAGAGCACTCCAGGGCCTCAGCGGCTCAAAGGGGCATCAAGGCCTACCTAGGGGGCCTCTCTTCCCTAGGCCATACCCAGCCTGCACACTCTCTGTGGAGCAAGCTTCATTGCTGGAAGGGCCCAGGGGGTGGGCATGAGGGTCTCTTCGGGGCTCGGAACGTGCGGATAACAGAGGCTGTGGGACAACAGCAACATGAGACCCTGACAGGAGAGCTGTCGTTTCCCCTTTGGGAAGCAGGATGCTTGCGGCCCCCAGGCTGCGTGCCAATCCCCCTTGCTGCCTGGCTTCTGTTCACTGCTGGCTAGCGCTTCTGCAGCAGGTGAGCGTCTTGCCTAGAAACCGGGCGCTTGCCGTCCCTTGCTGGGAGCTCCTGGCCCCACACACGTCCCTAGAGGGTGATGGCAACTTGGCTGAGAGCCACCAGGTGAGCTGTAGTTCTCCATGCGGAGAGGCCTGCCGCGGGTTTCGAGAATCCTGAGTCAGGGCTGTGCTTCAAGCGGAGGGTGAGTTCCGAGGCTGGAGGAGGCTCGGAGTCACACTGGTTCCCAAGGGGGAACACTCATTGCCAAAAGTCTCTCCCGTGGCTCCAGTGCCCCCTTCCTGGGCCAGGGGCCCTTGGAAACCCCTCTGAATGGAAAGCCCAGCTCATCATCTGCCGGCCTCTCCTGCTGGCAGCGCTCGCGTTCGGCAGCCTTCAAACTGCTTCAGGAAGGCAGTTCCTTGGAGTCGGAGACTGGCAGGCTGGGCAGCCTGAGGGTGAGGCGTGCAGCTGCGTGAGGAAAGCCCTGGGCTTAGCATTCACCCTGGGACGTCGTGCCTGGGTTCTGGGTACCTCGGAGAGAACCTCCACTCACTCTCCAAGCTGAGATCAACAGGCAGGAGTTCCCTGAGCAGCGCTAAACCACAGCCCCTCCCAGGCTGTCCCAAGACGTCCGTGCGGCCTACTCCCACTTCAGCCATACAACACATGCAGACCCTGGGGGGAGCAACGTTCAAGATGGAAGGTCCCACTTGCACGGCCTGTGTGTCTCTTCCACTGCTCAGAAGCTGCTGAGGCACAGGCTGAGTGTCCACATTCACCCTGAGGCCTGAAGGCCAAACGGTCATTACCCCAGGGCGAAGTGGGTTGGATGTGGCTCCTTGGCGGCTCGCCCAGCAGCCCTGCTGCTGGCCTTGCCTTCGCTGCTGGCAAACCTCTGGGAGGAAAAAGAGCGTCTCTGGCAAGAATCAAAAAGTGCTTGCCATCCCCTGGCTAGGAGCGCCTCCTACACCCCTCTTTGTGCGGCGAGCACACACATCAACTACTACCCTCCAAGGAAGCTGCAGCTTTCCAACCAGAAAGGCCTGCAGCCCTTGCCGTGAAACCACAGTCAACAGGCTGTTGGACTGGGCCAAGTGCCTTGTAGGAGGCCTTGGACGCGCAGGGCTGTACTGTTTTCCGTTGGGGCACACCGTTGGGGAGAAAGCTCTGGCCTAGCCATCAGCGCACACCCTCCTAGCCAGAGGCCCTTGGGGTCCACTGGGTGGGCAGGCTGAAGGCGCGAGCAGGGCTTTGGTGCTTGCAGAGTCAATTTGGGCCCTGCTTTGGAAGGGTTTCAGGGACCCAGTTCGAGGGAGGCTTAGCTTCCCTGCTGTGGCACACCCAGGTCAGGTAGCCCAGCTGCCACCCTAAAGGCTCCCTGCTTTGCCCTCACCCTGGGGTCTCCCACGTGGGTTCTGTCTCCCCAAGCACAACCTCAATGTGGATCCAGTCTGGACAGAAAAGCACACAATATCCCAGAGCACTCCAGGGCCTCAGCGGCTCAAAGGGGCATCAAGGCCTACCTAGGGGGCCTCTCTTCCCTAGGCCATACCCAGCCTGCACACTCTCTGTGGAGCAAGCTTCATTCCTGGAAGGGCCCAGGGGGTGGGCATGAGGGTCTCTTCGGGGCTCGGAACGTGCGGATAACAGAGGCTGTGGGACAACAGCAACATGAGACCCTGACAGGAGAGCTGTCGTTTCCCCTTTGGGAAGCAGGATGCTTGCGGCCCCCAGGCTGCGTGCCAATCCCCCTTGCTGCCTGGCTTCTGTTCACTGCTGGCTAGCGCTTCTGCAGCAGGTGAGCGTCTTGCCTAGAAACTGGGCGCTTGCCGTCCCTTGCTGGGAGCTCATGGCCCCACACACGTCCCTAGAGGGTGATGGCAACTTGGCTGAGAGCCACCAGGTGAGCTGTAGTTCTCCATGCGGAGAGGCCTGCCGCGGGTTTCGAGAATCCTGAGTCAGGGCTGTGCTTCAAGCGGAGGGTGAGTTCCGAGGCTGGAGGAGGCTCAGAGTCACACTGGTTCCCAAGGGGGAACACTCATTGCCAAAAGTCTCTCCCGTGGCTCCAGTGCCCCCTTCCTGGGCCAGGGGCCCTTGGAAACCCCTCTGAATGGAAAGCCCAGCTCATCATCTGCCGGCCTCTCCTGCTGGCAGTGCTCGCGTTCGGCAGCCTTCAAACTGCTTCAGGAAGGCAGTTCCTTGGAGTCGGAGACTGGCAGGCTGGGCAGCCTGAGGGTGAGGCGTGCAGCTGCGTGAGGAAAGCCCTGGGCTTAGCATTCACCCTGGGACGTCGTGCCTGGGTTCTGGGTACCTCGGAGAGAACCTCCACTCACTCTCCAAGCTGAGATCAACAGGCAGGAGTTCCCTGAGCAGCGCTAAACCACAGCCCCTCCCAGGCTGTCCCAAGACGTCCGTGCGGCCTACTCCCACTTCAGCCATACAACACATGCAGACCCTGGGGGGAGCAACGTTCAAGATGGAAGGTCCCACTTGCACGGCCTGTGTGTCTCTTCCACTGCTCAGAAGCTGCTGAGGCACAGGCTGAGTGTCCACATTCACCCTGAGGCCTGAAGGCCAAACGGTCATTACCCCAGGGCGAAGTGGGTTGGATGTGGCTCCTTGGCGGCTCGCCCAGCAGCCCTGCTGCTGGCCTTGCCTTCGCTGCTGGCAAACCTCTGGGAGGAAAAAGAGCGTCTCTGGCAAGAATCAAAAAGTGCTTGCCATCCCCTGGCTAGGAGCGCCTCCTACACCCCTCTTTGTGCGGCGAGCACACACATCAACTACTACCCTCCAAGGAAGCTGCAGCTTTCCAGCCAGAAAGGCCTGCAGCCCTTGCCGTGAAACCACAGTCAACAGGCTGTTGGACTGGGCCAAGTGCCTTGTAGGAGGCCTTGGACGTGCAGGGCTGCACTGTTTTCCGTTGGGGCACACCGTTGGGGAGAAGGCTCTGGCCTAGCCATCAGCGCACACCCTCCTAGCCAGAGGCCCTTGGGGTCCACTGGGTGGGCAGGCTGAAGGCGCGAGCAGGGCTTTGGTGCTTGCAGAGTCAATTTGGGCCCTGCTTTGGAAGGGTTTCAGGGACCCAGTTCGAGGGAGGCTTAGCTTCCCTGCTGTGGCACACCCAGGTCAGGTAGCCCAGCTGCCACCCTAAAGGCTCCCTGCTTTGCCCTCACCCTGGGGTCTCCCACGTGGGTTCTGTCTCCCCAAGCACAACCTCAATGTGGATCCAGTCTGGACAGAAAAGCACACGATATCCCAGAGCACTCCAGGGCCTCAGCGGCTCAAAGGGGCATCAAGGCCTACCTAGGGGGCCTCTCTTCCCTAGGCCATACCCAGCCTGCACACTCTCTGTGGAGCAAGCTTCATTCCTGGAAGGGCCCAGGGGGTGGGCATGAGGGTCTCTTCGGGGCTCGGAACGTGCGGATAACAGAGGCTGTGGGACAACAGCAACATGAGACCCTGACAGGAGAGCTGTCGTTTCCCCTTTGGGAAGCAGGATGCTTGCGGCCCCCAGGCTGCGTGCCAATCCCCCTTGCTGCCTGGCTTCTGTTCACTGCTGGCTAGCGCTTCTGCAGCAGGTGAGCGTCTTGCCTAGAAACCGGGCGCTTGCCGTCCCTTGCTGGGAGCTCCTGGCCCCACACACGTCCCTAGAGGGTGATGGCAACTTGGCTGAGAGCCACCAGGTGAGCTGTAGTTCTCCATGCGGAGAGGCCTGCCGCGGGTTTCGAGAATCCTGAGTCAGGGCTGTGCTTCAAGCGGAGGGTGAGTTCCGAGGCTGGAGGAGGCTCGGAGTCACACTGGTTCCCAAGGGGGAACACTCATTGCCAAAAGTCTCTCCCGTGGCTCCAGTGCCCCCTTCCTGGGCCAGGGGCCCTTGGAAACCCCTCTGAATGGAAAGCCCAGCTCATCATCTGCCGGCCTCTCCTGCTGGCAGCGCTCGCGTTCGGCAGCCTTCAAACTGCTTCAGGAAGGCAGTTCCTTGGAGTCGGAGACTGGCAGGCTGGGCAGCCTGAGGGTGAGGCGTGCAGCTGCGTGAGGAAAGCCCTGGGCTTAGCATTCACCCTGGGACGTCGTGCCTGGGTTCTGGGTACCTCGGAGAGAACCTCCACTCACTCTCCAAGCTGAGATCAACAGGCAGGAGTTCCCTGAGCAGCGCTAAACCACAGCCCCTCCCAGGCTGTCCCAAGACGTCCGTGCGGCCTACTCCCACTTCAGCCATACAACACATGCAGACCCTGGGGGGAGCAACGTTCAAGATGGAAGGTCCCACTTGCACGGCCTGTGTGTCTCTTCCACTGCTCAGAAGCTGCTGAGGCACAGGCTGAGTGTCCACATTCACCCTGAGGCCTGAAGGCCAAACGGTCATTACCCCAGGGCGAAGTGGGTTGGATGTGGCTCCTTGGCGGCTCGCCCAGCAGCCCTGCTGCTGGCCTTGCCTTCGCTGCTGGCAAACCTCTGGGAGGAAAAAGAGCGTCTCTGGCAAGAATCAAAAAGTGCTTGCCATCCCCTGGCTAGGAGCGCCTCCTACACCCCTCTTTGTGCGGCGAGCACACACATCAACTACTACCCTCCAAGGAAGCTGCAGCTTTCCAGCCAGAAAGGCCTGCAGCCCTTGCCGTGAAACCACAGTCAACAGGCTGTTGGACTGGGCCAAGTGCCTTGTAGGAGGCCTTGGACGCGCAGGGCTGCACTGTTTTCCGTTGGGGCACACCGTTGGGGAGAAGGCTCTGGCCTAGCCATCAGCGCACACCCTCCTAGCCAGAGGCCCTTGGGGTCCACTGGGTGGGCAGGCTGAAGGCGCGAGCAGGGCTTTGGTGCTTGCAGAGTCAATTTGGGCCCTGCTTTGGAAGGGTTTCAGGGACCCAGTTCGAGGGAGGCTTAGCTTCCCTGCTGTGGCACACCCAGGTCAGGTAGCCCAGCTGCCACCCTAAAGGCTCCCTGCTTTGCCCTCACCCTGGGGTCTCCCACGTGGGTTCTGTCTCCCCAAGCACAACCTCAATGTGGATCCAGTCTGGACAGAAAAGCACACAATATCCCAGAGCACTCCAGGGCCTCAGCGGCTCAAAGGGGCATCAAGGCCTACCTAGGGGGCCTCTCTTCCCTAGGCCATACCCAGCCTGCACACTCTCTGTGGAGCAAGCTTCATTCCTGGAAGGGCCCAGGGGGTGGGCATGAGGGTCTCTTCGGGGCTCGGAACGTGCGGATAACAGAGGCTGTGGGACAACAGCAACATGAGACCCTGACAGGAGAGCTGTCGTTTCCCCTTTGGGAAGCAGGATGCTTGCGGCCCCCAGGCTGCATGCCAATCCCCCTTGCTGCCTGGCTTCTGTTCACTGCTGGCTAGCGCTTCTGCAGCAGGTGAGCGTCTTGCCTAGAAACCGGGCGCTTGCCGTCCCTTGCTGGGAGCTCATGGCCCCACACACGTCCCTAGAGGGTGATGGCAACTTGGCTGAGAGCCACCAGGTGAGCTGTAGTTCTCCATGCGGAGAGGCCTGCCGCGGGTTTCGAGAATCCTGAGTCAGGGCTGTGCTTCAAGCGGAGGGTGAGTTCCGAGGCTGGAGGAGGCTCGGAGTCACACTGGTTCCCAAGGGGGAACACTCATTGCCAAAAGTCTCTCCCGTGGCTCCAGTGCCCCCTTCCTGGGCCAGGGGCCCTTGGAAACCCCTCTGAATGGAAAGCCCAGCTCATCATCTGCCGGCCTCTCCTGCTGGCAGCGCTCGCGTTCGGCAGCCTTCAAACTGCTTCAGGAAGGCAGTTCCTTGGAGTCGGAGACTGGCAGGCTGGGCAGCCTGAGGGTGAGGCGTGCAGCTGCGTGAGGAAAGCCCTGGGCTTAGCATTCACCCTGGGACGTCGTGCCTGGGTTCTGGGTACCTCGGAGAGAACCTCCACTCACTCTCCAAGCTGAGATCAACAGGCAGGAGTTCCCTGAGCAGCGCTAAACCACAGCCCCTCCCAGGCTGTCCCAAGACGTCCGTGCGGCCTACTCCCACTTCAGCCATACAACACATGCAGACCCTGGGGGGAGCAACGTTCAAGATGGAAGGTCCCACTTGCACGGCCTGTGTGTCTCTTCCACTGCTCAGAAGCTGCTGAGGCACAGGCTGAGTGTCCACATTCACCCTGAGGCCTGAAGGCCAAACGGTCATTACCCCAGGGCGAAGTGGGTTGGATGTGGCTCCTTGGCGGCTCGCCCAGCAGCCCTGCTGCTGGCCTTGCCTTCGCTGCTGGCAAACCTCTGGGAGGAAAAAGAGCGTCTCTGGCAAGAATCAAAAAGTGCTTGCCATCCCCTGGCTAGGAGCGCCTCCTACACCCCTCTTTGTGCGGCGAGCACACACATCAACTACTACCCTCCAAGGAAGCTGCAGCTTTCCAGCCAGAAAGGCCTGCAGCCCTTGCCGTGAAACCACAGTCAACAGGCTGTTGGACTGGGCCAAGTGCCTTGTAGGAGGCCTTGGACGCGCAGGGCTGCACTGTTTTCCGTTGGGGCACACCGTTGGGGAGAAGGCTCTGGCCTAGCCATCAGCGCACACCCTCCTAGCCAGAGGCCCTTGGGGTCCACTGGGTGGGCAGGCTGAAGGCGCGAGCAGGGCTTTGGTGCTTGCAGAGTCAATTTGGGCCCTGCTTTGGAAGGGTTTCAGGGACCCAGTTCGAGGGAGGCTTAGCTTCCCTGCTGTGGCACACCCAGGTCAGGTAGCCCAGCTGCCACCCTAAAGGCTCCCTGCTTTGCCCTCACCCTGGGGTCTCCCACGTGGGTTCTGTCTCCCCAAGCACAACCTCAATGTGGATCCAGTCTGGACAGAAAAGCACACAATATCCCAGAGCACTCCAGGGCCTCAGCGGCTCAAAGGGGCATCAAGGCCTACCTAGGGGGCCTCTCTTCCCTAGGCCATACCCAGCCTGCACACTCTCTGTGGAGCAAGCTTCATTCCTGGAAGGGCCCAGGGGGTGGGCATGAGGGTCTCTTCGGGGCTCGGAACGTGCGGATAACAGAGGCTGTGGGACAACAGCAACATGAGACCCTGACAGGAGAGCTGTCGTTTCCCCTTTGGGAAGCAGGATGCTTGCGGCCCGCAGGCTGCGTGCCAATCCCCCTTGCTGCCTGGCTTCTGTTCACTGCTGGCTAGCGCTTCTGCAGCAGGTGAGCGTCTTGCCTAGAAACCGGGCGCTTGCCGTCCCTTGCTGGGAGCTCATGGCCCCACACACGTCCCTAGAGGGTGATGGCAACTTGGCTGAGAGCCACCAGGTGAGCTGTAGTTCTCCATGCGGAGAGGCCTGCCGTGGGTTTCGAGAATCCTGAGTCAGGGCTGTGCTTCAAGCGGAGGGTGAGTTCCGAGGCTGGAGGAGGCTCGGAGTCACACTGGTTCCCAAGGGGGAACACTCATTGCCAAAAGTCTCTCCCGTGGCTCCAGTGCCCCCTTCCTGGGCCAGGGGCCCTTGGAAACCCCTCTGAATGGAAAGCCCAGCTCATCATCTGCCGGCCTCTCCTGCTGGCAGCGCTCGCGTTCGGCAGCCTTCAAACTGCTTCAGGAAGGCAGTTCCTTGGAGTCGGAGACTGGCAGGCTGGGCAGCCTGAGGGTGAGGCGTGCAGCTGCGTGAGGAAAGCCCTGGGCTTAGCATTCACCCTGGGACGTCGTGCCTGGGTTCTGGGTACCTCGGAGAGAACCTCCACTCACTCTCCAAGCTGAGATCAACAGGCAGGAGTTCCCTGAGCAGCGCTAAACCACAGCCCCTCCCAGGCTGTCCCAAGACGTCCGTGCGGCCTACTCCCACTTCAGCCATACAACACATGCAGACCCTGGGGGGAGCAACGTTCAAGATGGAAGGTCCCACTTGCACGGCCTGTGTGTCTCTTCCACTGCTCAGAAGCTGCTGAGGCACAGGCTGAGTGTCCACATTCACCCTGAGGCCTGAAGGCCAAACGGTCATTACCCCAGGGCGAAGTGGGTTGGATGTGGCTCCTTGGCGGCTCGCCCAGCAGCCCTGCTGCTGGCCTTGCCTTCGCTGCTGGCAAACCTCTGGGAGGAAAAAGAGCGTCTCTGGCAAGAATCAAAAAGTGCTTGCCATCCCCTGGCTAGGAGCGCCTCCTACACCCCTCTTTGTGCGGCGAGCACACACATCAACTACTACCCTCCAAGGAAGCTGCAGCTTTCCAGCCAGAAAGGCCTGCAGCCCTTGCCGTGAAACCACAGTCAACAGGCTGTTGGACTGGGCCAAGTGCCTTGTAGGAGGCCTTGGACGCGCAGGGCTGCACTGTTTTCCGTTGGGGCACACCATTGGGGAGAAGGCTCTGGCCTAGCCATCAGCGCACACCCTCCTAGCCAGAGGCCCTTGGGGTCCACTGGGTGGGCAGGCTGAAGGCGCGAGCAGGGCTTTGGTGCTTGCAGAGTCAATTTGGGCCCTGCTTTGGAAGGGTTTCAGGGACCCAGTTCAAGGGAGGCTTAGCTTCCCTGCTGTGGCACACCCAGGTCAGGTAGCCCAGCTGCCACCCTAAAGGCTCCCTGCTTTGCCCTCACCCTGGGGTCTCCCACGTGGGTTCTGTCTCCCCAAGCACAACCTCAATGTGGATCCAGTCTGGACAGAAAAGCACACAATATCCCAGAGCACTCCAGGGCCTCAGCGGCTCAAAGGGGCATCAAGGCCTACCTAGGGGGCCTCTCTTCCCTAGGCCATACCCAGCCTGCACACTCTCTGTGGAGCAAGCTTCATTCCTGGAAGGGCCCAGGGGGTGGGCATGAGGGTCTCTTCGGGGCTCGGAACGTGCGGATAACAGAGGCTGTGGGACAACAGCAACATGAGACCCTGACAGGAGAGCTGTCGTTTCCCCTTTGGGAAGCAGGATGCTTGCGGCCCGCAGGCTGCGTGCCAATCCCCCTTGCTGCCTGGCTTCTGTTCACTGCTGGCTAGCGCTTCTGCAGCAGGTGAGCGTCTTGCCTAGAAACCGGGCGCTTGCCGTCCCTTGCTGGGAGCTCATGGCCCCACACACGTCCCTAGAGGGTGATGGCAACTTGGCTGAGAGCCAGCAGGTGAGCTGTAGTTCTCCATGCGGAGAGGCCTGCCACGGGTTTCGAGAATCCTGAGTCAGGGCTGTGCTTCAAGCGGAGGGTGAGTTCCGAGGCTGGAGGAGGCTCGGAGTCACACTGGTTCCCAAGGGGGAACACTCATTGCCAAAAGTCTCTCCCGTGGCTCCAGTGCCCCCTTCCTGGGCCAGGGGCCCTTGGAAACCCCTCTGAATGGAAAGCCCAGCTCATCATCTGCCGGCCTCTCCTGCTGGCAGCGCTCGCGTTCGGCAGCCTTCAAACTGCTTCAGGAAGGCAGTTCCTTGGAGTCGGAGACTGGCAGGCTGGGCAGCCTGAGGGTGAGGCGTGCAGCTGCGTGAGGAAAGCCCTGGGCTTAGCATTCACCCTGGGACGTCGTGCCTGGGTTCTGGGTACCTCGGAGAGAACCTCCACTCACTCTCCAAGCTGAGATCAACAGGCAGGAGTTCCCTGAGCAGCGCTAAACCACAGCCCCTCCCAGGCTGTCCCAAGACGTCCGTGCGGCCTACTCCCACTTCAGCCATACAACACATGCAGACCCTGGGGGGAGCAACGTTCAAGATGGAAGGTCCCACTTGCACGGCCTGTGTGTCTCTTCCACTGCTCAGAAGCTGCTGAGGCACAGGCTGAGTGTCCACATTCACCCTGAGGCCTGAAGGCCAAACGGTCATTACCCCAGGGCGAAGTGGGTTGGATGTGGCTCCTTGGCGGCTCGCCCAGCAGCCCTGCTGCTGGCCTTGCCTTCGCTGCTGGCAAACCTCTGGGAGGAAAAAGAGCGTCTCTGGCAAGAATCAAAAAGTGCTTGCCATCCCCTGGCTAGGAGCGCCTCCTACACCCCTCTTTGTGCGGCGAGCACACACATCAACTACTACCCTCCAAGGAAGCTGCAGCTTTCCAGCCAGAAAGGCCTGCAGCCCTTGCCGTGAAACCACAGTCAACAGGCTGTTGGACTGGGCCAAGTGCCTTGTAGGAGGCCTTGGACGCGCAGGGCTGCACTGTTTTCCGTTGGGGCACACCGTTGGGGAGAAGGCTCTGGCCTAGCCATCAGCGCACACCCTCCTAGCCAGAGGCCCTTGGGGTCCACTGGGTGGGCAGGCTGAAGGCGCGAGCAGGGCTTTGGTGCTTGCAGAGTCAATTTGGGCCCTGCTTTGGAAGGGTTTCAGGGACCCAGTTCGAGGGAGGCTTAGCTTCCCTGCTGTGGCACACCCAGGTCAGGTAGCCCAGCTGCCACCCTAAAGGCTCCCTGCTTTGCCCTCACCCTGGGGTCTCCCACGTGGGTTCTGTCTCCCCAAGCACAACCTCAATGTGGATCCAGTCTGGACAGAAAAGCACACAATATCCCAGAGCACTCCAGGGCCTCAGCGGCTCAAAGGGGCATCAAGGCCTACCTAGGGGGCCTCTCTTCCCTAGGCCATACCCAGCCTGCACACTCTCTGTGGAGCAAGCTTCATTGCTGGAAGGGCCCAGGGGGTGGGCATGAGGGTCTCTTCGGGGCTCGGAACGTGCGGATAACAGAGGCTGTGGGACAACAGCAACATGAGACCCTGACAGGAGAGCTGTCGTTTCCCCTTTGGGAAGCAGGATGCTTGCGGCCCCCAGGCTGCGTGCCAATCCCCCTTGCTGCCTGGCTTCTGTTCACTGCTGGCTAGCGCTTCTGCAGCAGGTGAGCGTCTTGCCTAGAAACCGGGCGCTTGCCGTCCCTTGCTGGGAGCTCATGGCCCCACACACGTCCCTAGAGGGTGATGGCAACTTGGCTGAGAGCCACCAGGTGAGCTGTAGTTCTCCATGCGGAGAGGCCTGCCGCGGGTTTCGAGAATCCTGAGTCAGGGCTGTGCTTCAAGCGGAGGGTGAGTTCCGAGGCTGGAGGAGGCTCGGAGTCACACTGGTTCCCAAGGGGGAACACTCATTGCCAAAAGTCTCTCCCGTGGCTCCAGTGCCCCCTTCCTGGGCCAGGGGCCCTTGGAAACCCCTCTGAATGGAAAGCCCAGCTCATCATCTGCCGGCCTCTCCTGCTGGCAGCGCTCGCGTTCGGCAGCCTTCAAACTGCTTCAGGAAGGCAGTTCCTTGGAGTCGGAGACTGGCAGGCTGGGCAGCCTGAGGGTGAGGCGTGCAGCTGCGTGAGGAAAGCCCTGGGCTTAGCATTCACCCTGGGACGTCGTGCCTGGGTTCTGGGTACCTCGGAGAGAACCTCCACTCACTCTCCAAGCTGAGATCAACAGGCAGGAGTTCCCTGAGCAGCGCTAAACCACAGCCCCTCCCAGGCTGTCCCAAGACGTCCGTGCGGCCTACTCCCACTTCAGCCATACAACACATGCAGACCCTGGGGGGAGCAACGTTCAAGATGGAAGGTCCCACTTGCACGGCCTGTGTGTCTCTTCCACTGCTCAGAAGCTGCTGAGGCACAGGCTGAGTGTCCACATTCACCCTGAGGCCTGAAGGCCAAACGGTCATTACCCCAGGGCGAAGTGGGTTGGATGTGGCTCCTTGGCGGCTCGCCCAGCAGCCCTGCTGCTGGCCTTGCCTTCGCTGCTGGCAAACCTCTGGGAGGAAAAAGAGCGTCTCTGGCAAGAATCAAAAAGTGCTTGCCATCCCCTGGCTAGGAGCGCCTCCTACACCCCTCTTTGTGCGGCGAGCACACACATCAACTACTACCCTCCAAGGAAGCTGCAGCTTTCCAACCAGAAAGGCCTGCAGCCCTTGCCGTGAAACCACAGTCAACAGGCTGTTGGACTGGGCCAAGTGCCTTGTAGGAGGCCTTGGACGCGCAGGGCTGCACTGTTTTCCGTTGGGGCACACCGTTGGGGAGAAAGCTCTGGCCTAGCCATCAGCGCACACCCTCCTAGCCAGAGGCCCTTGGGGTCCACTGGGTGGGCAGGCTGAAGGCGCGAGCAGGGCTTTGGTGCTTGCAGAGTCAATTTGGGCCCTGCTTTGGAAGGGTTTCAGGGACCCAGTTCGAGGGAGGCTTAGCTTCCCTGCTGTGGCACACCCAGGTCAGGTAGCCCAGCTGCCACCCTAAAGGCTCCCTGCTTTGCCCTCACCCTGGGGTCTCCCACGTGGGTTCTGTCTCCCCAAGCACAACCTCAATGTGGATCCAGTCTGGACAGAAAAGCACACAATATCCCAGAGCACTCCAGGGCCTCAGCGGCTCAAAGGGGCATCAAGGCCTACCTAGGGGGCCTCTCTTCCCTAGGCCATACCCAGCCTGCACACTCTCTGTGGAGCAAGCTTCATTCCTGGAAGGGCCCAGGGGGTGGGCATGAGGGTCTCTTCGGGGCTCGGAACGTGCGGATAACAGAGGCTGTGGGACAACAGCAACATGAGACCCTGACAGGAGAGCTGTCGTTTCCCCTTTGGGAAGCAGGATGCTTGCGGCCCCCAGGCTGCGTGCCAATCCCCCTTGCTGCCTGGCTTCTGTTCACTGCTGGCTAGCGCTTCTGCAGCAGGTGAGCGTCTTGCCTAGAAACCGGGCGCTTGCCGTCCCTTGCTGGGAGCTCCTGGCCCCACACACGTCCCTAGAGGGTGATGGCAACTTGGCTGAGAGCCACCAGGTGAGCTGTAGTTCTCCATGCGGAGAGGCCTGCCGCGGGTTTCGAGAATCCTGAGTCAGGGCTGTGCTTCAAGCGGAGGGTGAGTTCCGAGGCTGGAGGAGGCTCGGAGTCACACTGGTTCCCAAGGGGGAACACTCATTGCCAAAAGTCTCTCCCGTGGCTCCAGTGCCCCCTTCCTGGGCCAGGGGCCCTTGGAAACCCCTCTGAATGGAAAGCCCAGCTCATCATCTGCCGGCCTCTCCTGCTGGCAGCGCTCGCGTTCGGCAGCCTTCAAACTGCTTCAGGAAGGCAGTTCCTTGGAGTCGGAGACTGGCAGGCTGGGCAGCCTGAGGGTGAGGCGTGCAGCTGCGTGAGGAAAGCCCTGGGCTTAGCATTCACCCTGGGACGTCGTGCCTGGGTTCTGGGTACCTCGGAGAGAACCTCCACTCACTCTCCAAGCTGAGATCAACAGGCAGGAGTTCCCTGAGCAGCGCTAAACCACAGCCCCTCCCAGGCTGTCCCAAGACGTCCGTGCGGCCTACTCCCACTTCAGCCATACAACACATGCAGACCCTGGGGGGAGCAACGTTCAAGATGGAAGGTCCCACTTGCACGGCCTGTGTGTCTCTTCCACTGCTCAGAAGCTGCTGAGGCACAGGCTGAGTGTCCACATTCACCCTGAGGCCTGAAGGCCAAACGGTCATTACCCCAGGGCGAAGTGGGTTGGATGTGGCTCCTTGGCGGCTCGCCCAGCAGCCCTGCTGCTGGCCTTGCCTTCGCTGCTGGCAAACCTCTGGGAGGAAAAAGAGCGTCTCTGGCAAGAATCAAAAAGTGCTTGCCATCCCCTGGCTAGGAGCGCCTCCTACACCCCTCTTTGTGCGGCGAGCACACACATCAACTACTACCCTCCAAGGAAGCTGCAGCTTTCCAACCAGAAAGGCCTGCAGCCCTTGCCGTGAAACCACAGTCAACAGGCTGTTGGACTGGGCCAAGTGCCTTGTAGGAGGCCTTGGACGCGCAGGGCTGTACTGTTTTCCGTTGGGGCACACCGTTGGGGAGAAAGCTCTGGCCTAGCCATCAGCGCACACCCTCCTAGCCAGAGGCCCTTGGGGTCCACTGGGTGGGCAGGCTGAAGGCGCGAGCAGGGCTTTGGTGCTTGCAGAGTCAATTTGGGCCCTGCTTTGGAAGGGTTTCAGGGACCCAGTTCGAGGGAGGCTTAGCTTCCCTGCTGTGGCACACCCAGGTCAGGTAGCCCAGCTGCCACCCTAAAGGCTCCCTGCTTTGCCCTCACCCTGGGGTCTCCCACGTGGGTTCTGTCTCCCCAAGCACAACCTCAATGTGGATCCAGTCTGGACAGAAAAGCACACAATATCCCAGAGCACTCCAGGGCCTCAGCGGCTCAAAGGGGCATCAAGGCCTACCTAGGGGGCCTCTCTTCCCTAGGCCATACCCAGCCTGCACACTCTCTGTGGAGCAAGCTTCATTCCTGGAAGGGCCCAGGGGGTGGGCATGAGGGTCTCTTCGGGGCTCGGAACGTGCGGATAACAGAGGCTGTGGGACAACAGCAACATGAGACCCTGACAGGAGAGCTGTCGTTTCCCCTTTGGGAAGCAGGATGCTTGCGGCCCCCAGGCTGCGTGCCAATCCCCCTTGCTGCCTGGCTTCTGTTCACTGCTGGCTAGCGCTTCTGCAGCAGGTGAGCGTCTTGCCTAGAAACTGGGCGCTTGCCGTCCCTTGCTGGGAGCTCATGGCCCCACACACGTCCCTAGAGGGTGATGGCAACTTGGCTGAGAGCCACCAGGTGAGCTGTAGTTCTCCATGCGGAGAGGCCTGCCGCGGGTTTCGAGAATCCTGAGTCAGGGCTGTGCTTCAAGCGGAGGGTGAGTTCCGAGGCTGGAGGAGGCTCAGAGTCACACTGGTTCCCAAGGGGGAACACTCATTGCCAAAAGTCTCTCCCGTGGCTCCAGTGCCCCCTTCCTGGGCCAGGGGCCCTTGGAAACCCCTCTGAATGGAAAGCCCAGCTCATCATCTGCCGGCCTCTCCTGCTGGCAGTGCTCGCGTTCGGCAGCCTTCAAACTGCTTCAGGAAGGCAGTTCCTTGGAGTCGGAGACTGGCAGGCTGGGCAGCCTGAGGGTGAGGCGTGCAGCTGCGTGAGGAAAGCCCTGGGCTTAGCATTCACCCTGGGACGTCGTGCCTGGGTTCTGGGTACCTCGGAGAGAACCTCCACTCACTCTCCAAGCTGAGATCAACAGGCAGGAGTTCCCTGAGCAGCGCTAAACCACAGCCCCTCCCAGGCTGTCCCAAGACGTCCGTGCGGCCTACTCCCACTTCAGCCATACAACACATGCAGACCCTGGGGGGAGCAACGTTCAAGATGGAAGGTCCCACTTGCACGGCCTGTGTGTCTCTTCCACTGCTCAGAAGCTGCTGAGGCACAGGCTGAGTGTCCACATTCACCCTGAGGCCTGAAGGCCAAACGGTCATTACCCCAGGGCGAAGTGGGTTGGATGTGGCTCCTTGGCGGCTCGCCCAGCAGCCCTGCTGCTGGCCTTGCCTTCGCTGCTGGCAAACCTCTGGGAGGAAAAAGAGCGTCTCTGGCAAGAATCAAAAAGTGCTTGCCATCCCCTGGCTAGGAGCGCCTCCTACACCCCTCTTTGTGCGGCGAGCACACACATCAACTACTACCCTCCAAGGAAGCTGCAGCTTTCCAGCCAGAAAGGCCTGCAGCCCTTGCCGTGAAACCACAGTCAACAGGCTGTTGGACTGGGCCAAGTGCCTTGTAGGAGGCCTTGGACGTGCAGGGCTGCACTGTTTTCCGTTGGGGCACACCGTTGGGGAGAAGGCTCTGGCCTAGCCATCAGCGCACACCCTCCTAGCCAGAGGCCCTTGGGGTCCACTGGGTGGGCAGGCTGAAGGCGCGAGCAGGGCTTTGGTGCTTGCAGAGTCAATTTGGGCCCTGCTTTGGAAGGGTTTCAGGGACCCAGTTCGAGGGAGGCTTAGCTTCCCTGCTGTGGCACACCCAGGTCAGGTAGCCCAGCTGCCACCCTAAAGGCTCCCTGCTTTGCCCTCACCCTGGGGTCTCCCACGTGGGTTCTGTCTCCCCAAGCACAACCTCAATGTGGATCCAGTCTGGACAGAAAAGCACACGATATCCCAGAGCACTCCAGGGCCTCAGCGGCTCAAAGGGGCATCAAGGCCTACCTAGGGGGCCTCTCTTCCCTAGGCCATACCCAGCCTGCACACTCTCTGTGGAGCAAGCTTCATTCCTGGAAGGGCCCAGGGGGTGGGCATGAGGGTCTCTTCGGGGCTCGGAACGTGCGGATAACAGAGGCTGTGGGACAACAGCAACATGAGACCCTGACAGGAGAGCTGTCGTTTCCCCTTTGGGAAGCAGGATGCTTGCGGCCCCCAGGCTGCGTGCCAATCCCCCTTGCTGCCTGGCTTCTGTTCACTGCTGGCTAGCGCTTCTGCAGCAGGTGAGCGTCTTGCCTAGAAACCGGGCGCTTGCCGTCCCTTGCTGGGAGCTCCTGGCCCCACACACGTCCCTAGAGGGTGATGGCAACTTGGCTGAGAGCCACCAGGTGAGCTGTAGTTCTCCATGCGGAGAGGCCTGCCGCGGGTTTCGAGAATCCTGAGTCAGGGCTGTGCTTCAAGCGGAGGGTGAGTTCCGAGGCTGGAGGAGGCTCGGAGTCACACTGGTTCCCAAGGGGGAACACTCATTGCCAAAAGTCTCTCCCGTGGCTCCAGTGCCCCCTTCCTGGGCCAGGGGCCCTTGGAAACCCCTCTGAATGGAAAGCCCAGCTCATCATCTGCCGGCCTCTCCTGCTGGCAGCGCTCGCGTTCGGCAGCCTTCAAACTGCTTCAGGAAGGCAGTTCCTTGGAGTCGGAGACTGGCAGGCTGGGCAGCCTGAGGGTGAGGCGTGCAGCTGCGTGAGGAAAGCCCTGGGCTTAGCATTCACCCTGGGACGTCGTGCCTGGGTTCTGGGTACCTCGGAGAGAACCTCCACTCACTCTCCAAGCTGAGATCAACAGGCAGGAGTTCCCTGAGCAGCGCTAAACCACAGCCCCTCCCAGGCTGTCCCAAGACGTCCGTGCGGCCTACTCCCACTTCAGCCATACAACACATGCAGACCCTGGGGGGAGCAACGTTCAAGATGGAAGGTCCCACTTGCACGGCCTGTGTGTCTCTTCCACTGCTCAGAAGCTGCTGAGGCACAGGCTGAGTGTCCACATTCACCCTGAGGCCTGAAGGCCAAACGGTCATTACCCCAGGGCGAAGTGGGTTGGATGTGGCTCCTTGGCGGCTCGCCCAGCAGCCCTGCTGCTGGCCTTGCCTTCGCTGCTGGCAAACCTCTGGGAGGAAAAAGAGCGTCTCTGGCAAGAATCAAAAAGTGCTTGCCATCCCCTGGCTAGGAGCGCCTCCTACACCCCTCTTTGTGCGGCGAGCACACACATCAACTACTACCCTCCAAGGAAGCTGCAGCTTTCCAGCCAGAAAGGCCTGCAGCCCTTGCCGTGAAACCACAGTCAACAGGCTGTTGGACTGGGCCAAGTGCCTTGTAGGAGGCCTTGGACGCGCAGGGCTGCACTGTTTTCCGTTGGGGCACACCGTTGGGGAGAAGGCTCTGGCCTAGCCATCAGCGCACACCCTCCTAGCCAGAGGCCCTTGGGGTCCACTGGGTGGGCAGGCTGAAGGCGCGAGCAGGGCTTTGGTGCTTGCAGAGTCAATTTGGGCCCTGCTTTGGAAGGGTTTCAGGGACCCAGTTCGAGGGAGGCTTAGCTTCCCTGCTGTGGCACACCCAGGTCAGGTAGCCCAGCTGCCACCCTAAAGGCTCCCTGCTTTGCCCTCACCCTGGGGTCTCCCACGTGGGTTCTGTCTCCCCAAGCACAACCTCAATGTGGATCCAGTCTGGACAGAAAAGCACACAATATCCCAGAGCACTCCAGGGCCTCAGCGGCTCAAAGGGGCATCAAGGCCTACCTAGGGGGCCTCTCTTCCCTAGGCCATACCCAGCCTGCACACTCTCTGTGGAGCAAGCTTCATTCCTGGAAGGGCCCAGGGGGTGGGCATGAGGGTCTCTTCGGGGCTCGGAACGTGCGGATAACAGAGGCTGTGGGACAACAGCAACATGAGACCCTGACAGGAGAGCTGTCGTTTCCCCTTTGGGAAGCAGGATGCTTGCGGCCCCCAGGCTGCATGCCAATCCCCCTTGCTGCCTGGCTTCTGTTCACTGCTGGCTAGCGCTTCTGCAGCAGGTGAGCGTCTTGCCTAGAAACCGGGCGCTTGCCGTCCCTTGCTGGGAGCTCATGGCCCCACACACGTCCCTAGAGGGTGATGGCAACTTGGCTGAGAGCCACCAGGTGAGCTGTAGTTCTCCATGCGGAGAGGCCTGCCGCGGGTTTCGAGAATCCTGAGTCAGGGCTGTGCTTCAAGCGGAGGGTGAGTTCCGAGGCTGGAGGAGGCTCGGAGTCACACTGGTTCCCAAGGGGGAACACTCATTGCCAAAAGTCTCTCCCGTGGCTCCAGTGCCCCCTTCCTGGGCCAGGGGCCCTTGGAAACCCCTCTGAATGGAAAGCCCAGCTCATCATCTGCCGGCCTCTCCTGCTGGCAGCGCTCGCGTTCGGCAGCCTTCAAACTGCTTCAGGAAGGCAGTTCCTTGGAGTCGGAGACTGGCAGGCTGGGCAGCCTGAGGGTGAGGCGTGCAGCTGCGTGAGGAAAGCCCTGGGCTTAGCATTCACCCTGGGACGTCGTGCCTGGGTTCTGGGTACCTCGGAGAGAACCTCCACTCACTCTCCAAGCTGAGATCAACAGGCAGGAGTTCCCTGAGCAGCGCTAAACCACAGCCCCTCCCAGGCTGTCCCAAGACGTCCGTGCGGCCTACTCCCACTTCAGCCATACAACACATGCAGACCCTGGGGGGAGCAACGTTCAAGATGGAAGGTCCCACTTGCACGGCCTGTGTGTCTCTTCCACTGCTCAGAAGCTGCTGAGGCACAGGCTGAGTGTCCACATTCACCCTGAGGCCTGAAGGCCAAACGGTCATTACCCCAGGGCGAAGTGGGTTGGATGTGGCTCCTTGGCGGCTCGCCCAGCAGCCCTGCTGCTGGCCTTGCCTTCGCTGCTGGCAAACCTCTGGGAGGAAAAAGAGCGTCTCTGGCAAGAATCAAAAAGTGCTTGCCATCCCCTGGCTAGGAGCGCCTCCTACACCCCTCTTTGTGCGGCGAGCACACACATCAACTACTACCCTCCAAGGAAGCTGCAGCTTTCCAGCCAGAAAGGCCTGCAGCCCTTGCCGTGAAACCACAGTCAACAGGCTGTTGGACTGGGCCAAGTGCCTTGTAGGAGGCCTTGGACGCGCAGGGCTGCACTGTTTTCCGTTGGGGCACACCGTTGGGGAGAAGGCTCTGGCCTAGCCATCAGCGCACACCCTCCTAGCCAGAGGCCCTTGGGGTCCACTGGGTGGGCAGGCTGAAGGCGCGAGCAGGGCTTTGGTGCTTGCAGAGTCAATTTGGGCCCTGCTTTGGAAGGGTTTCAGGGACCCAGTTCGAGGGAGGCTTAGCTTCCCTGCTGTGGCACACCCAGGTCAGGTAGCCCAGCTGCCACCCTAAAGGCTCCCTGCTTTGCCCTCACCCTGGGGTCTCCCACGTGGGTTCTGTCTCCCCAAGCACAACCTCAATGTGGATCCAGTCTGGACAGAAAAGCACACAATATCCCAGAGCACTCCAGGGCCTCAGCGGCTCAAAGGGGCATCAAGGCCTACCTAGGGGGCCTCTCTTCCCTAGGCCATACCCAGCCTGCACACTCTCTGTGGAGCAAGCTTCATTCCTGGAAGGGCCCAGGGGGTGGGCATGAGGGTCTCTTCGGGGCTCGGAACGTGCGGATAACAGAGGCTGTGGGACAACAGCAACATGAGACCCTGACAGGAGAGCTGTCGTTTCCCCTTTGGGAAGCAGGATGCTTGCGGCCCGCAGGCTGCGTGCCAATCCCCCTTGCTGCCTGGCTTCTGTTCACTGCTGGCTAGCGCTTCTGCAGCAGGTGAGCGTCTTGCCTAGAAACCGGGCGCTTGCCGTCCCTTGCTGGGAGCTCCTGGCCCCACACACGTCCCTAGAGGGTGATGGCAACTTGGCTGAGAGCCACCAGGTGAGCTGTAGTTCTCCATGCGGAGAGGCCTGCCGTGGGTTTCGAGAATCCTGAGTCAGGGCTGTGCTTCAAGCGGAGGGTGAGTTCCGAGGCTGGAGGAGGCTCGGAGTCACACTGGTTCCCAAGGGGGAACACTCATTGCCAAAAGTCTCTCCCGTGGCTCCAGTGCCCCCTTCCTGGGCCAGGGGCCCTTGGAAACCCCTCTGAATGGAAAGCCCAGCTCATCATCTGCCGGCCTCTCCTGCTGGCAGCGCTCGCGTTCGGCAGCCTTCAAACTGCTTCAGGAAGGCAGTTCCTTGGAGTCGGAGACTGGCAGGCTGGGCAGCCTGAGGGTGAGGCGTGCAGCTGCGTGAGGAAAGCCCTGGGCTTAGCATTCACCCTGGGACGTCGTGCCTGGGTTCTGGGTACCTCGGAGAGAACCTCCACTCACTCTCCAAGCTGAGATCAACAGGCAGGAGTTCCCTGAGCAGCGCTAAACCACAGCCCCTCCCAGGCTGTCCCAAGACGTCCGTGCGGCCTACTCCCACTTCAGCCATACAACACATGCAGACCCTGGGGGGAGCAACGTTCAAGATGGAAGGTCCCACTTGCACGGCCTGTGTGTCTCTTCCACTGCTCAGAAGCTGCTGAGGCACAGGCTGAGTGTCCACATTCACCCTGAGGCCTGAAGGCCAAACGGTCATTACCCCAGGGCGAAGTGGGTTGGATGTGGCTCCTTGGCGGCTCGCCCAGCAGCCCTGCTGCTGGCCTTGCCTTCGCTGCTGGCAAACCTCTGGGAGGAAAAAGAGCGTCTCTGGCAAGAATCAAAAAGTGCTTGCCATCCCCTGGCTAGGAGCGCCTCCTACACCCCTCTTTGTGCGGCGAGCACACACATCAACTACTACCCTCCAAGGAAGCTGCAGCTTTCCAGCCAGAAAGGCCTGCAGCCCTTGCCGTGAAACCACAGTCAACAGGCTGTTGGACTGGGCCAAGTGCCTTGTAGGAGGCCTTGGACGCGCAGGGCTGCACTGTTTTCCGTTGGGGCACACCATTGGGGAGAAGGCTCTGGCCTAGCCATCAGCGCACACCCTCCTAGCCAGAGGCCCTTGGGGTCCACTGGGTGGGCAGGCTGAAGGCGCGAGCAGGGCTTTGGTGCTTGCAGAGTCAATTTGGGCCCTGCTTTGGAAGGGTTTCAGGGACCCAGTTCAAGGGAGGCTTAGCTTCCCTGCTGTGGCACACCCAGGTCAGGTAGCCCAGCTGCCACCCTAAAGGCTCCCTGCTTTGCCCTCACCCTGGGGTCTCCCACGTGGGTTCTGTCTCCCCAAGCACAACCTCAATGTGGATCCAGTCTGGACAGAAAAGCACACAATATCCCAGAGCACTCCAGGGCCTCAGCGGCTCAAAGGGGCATCAAGGCCTACCTAGGGGGCCTCTCTTCCCTAGGCCATACCCAGCCTGCACACTCTCTGTGGAGCAAGCTTCATTCCTGGAAGGGCCCAGGGGGTGGGCATGAGGGTCTCTTCGGGGCTCGGAACGTGCGGATAACAGAGGCTGTGGGACAACAGCAACATGAGACCCTGACAGGAGAGCTGTCGTTTCCCCTTTGGGAAGCAGGATGCTTGCGGCCCGCAGGCTGCGTGCCAATCCCCCTTGCTGCCTGGCTTCTGTTCACTGCTGGCTAGCGCTTCTGCAGCAGGTGAGCGTCTTGCCTAGAAACCGGGCGCTTGCCGTCCCTTGCTGGGAGCTCATGGCCCCACACACGTCCCTAGAGGGTGATGGCAACTTGGCTGAGAGCCAGCAGGTGAGCTGTAGTTCTCCATGCGGAGAGGCCTGCCACGGGTTTCGAGAATCCTGAGTCAGGGCTGTGCTTCAAGCGGAGGGTGAGTTCCGAGGCTGGAGGAGGCTCGGAGTCACACTGGTTCCCAAGGGGGAACACTCATTGCCAAAAGTCTCTCCCGTGGCTCCAGTGCCCCCTTCCTGGGCCAGGGGCCCTTGGAAACCCCTCTGAATGGAAAGCCCAGCTCATCATCTGCCGGCCTCTCCTGCTGGCAGCGCTCGCGTTCGGCAGCCTTCAAACTGCTTCAGGAAGGCAGTTCCTTGGAGTCGGAGACTGGCAGGCTGGGCAGCCTGAGGGTGAGGCGTGCAGCTGCGTGAGGAAAGCCCTGGGCTTAGCATTCACCCTGGGACGTCGTGCCTGGGTTCTGGGTACCTCGGAGAGAACCTCCACTCACTCTCCAAGCTGAGATCAACAGGCAGGAGTTCCCTGAGCAGCGCTAAACCACAGCCCCTCCCAGGCTGTCCCAAGACGTCCGTGCGGCCTACTCCCACTTCAGCCATACAACACATGCAGACCCTGGGGGGAGCAACGTTCAAGATGGAAGGTCCCACTTGCACGGCCTGTGTGTCTCTTCCACTGCTCAGAAGCTGCTGAGGCACAGGCTGAGTGTCCACATTCACCCTGAGGCCTGAAGGCCAAACGGTCATTACCCCAGGGCGAAGTGGGTTGGATGTGGCTCCTTGGCGGCTCGCCCAGCAGCCCTGCTGCTGGCCTTGCCTTCGCTGCTGGCAAACCTCTGGGAGGAAAAAGAGCGTCTCTGGCAAGAATCAAAAAGTGCTTGCCATCCCCTGGCTAGGAGCGCCTCCTACACCCCTCTTTGTGCGGCGAGCACACACATCAACTACTACCCTCCAAGGAAGCTGCAGCTTTCCAGCCAGAAAGGCCTGCAGCCCTTGCCGTGAAACCACAGTCAACAGGCTGTTGGACTGGGCCAAGTGCCTTGTAGGAGGCCTTGGACGCGCAGGGCTGCACTGTTTTCCGTTGGGGCACACCGTTGGGGAGAAGGCTCTGGCCTAGCCATCAGCGCACACCCTCCTAGCCAGAGGCCCTTGGGGTCCACTGGGTGGGCAGGCTGAAGGCGCGAGCAGGGCTTTGGTGCTTGCAGAGTCAATTTGGGCCCTGCTTTGGAAGGGTTTCAGGGACCCAGTTCAAGGGAGGCTTAGCTTCCCTGCTGTGGCACACTCAGGTCAGGTAGCCCAGCTGCCACCCTAAAGGCTCCCTGCTTTGCCCTCACCCTGGGGTCTCCCACGTGGGTTCTGTCTCCCCAAGCACAACCTCAATGTGGATCCAGTCTGGACAGAAAAGCACACAATATCCCAGAGCACTCCAGGGCCTCAGCGGCTCAAAGGGGCATCAAGGCCTACCTAGGGGGCCTCTCTTCCCTAGGCCATACCCAGCCTGCACACTCTCTGTGGAGCAAGCTTCATTCCTGGAAGGGCCCAGGGGGTGGGCATGAGGGTCTCTTCGGGGCTCGGAACGTGCGGATAACAGAGGCTGTGGGACAACAGCAACATGAGACCCTGACAGGAGAGCTGTCGTTTCCCCTTTGGGAAGCAGGATGCTTGCGGCCCCCAGGCTGCGTGCCAATCCCCCTTGCTGCCTGGCTTCTGTTCACTGCTGGCTAGCGCTTCTGCAGCAGGTGAGCGTCTTGCCTAGAAACCGGGCGCTTGCCGTCCCTTGCTGGGAGCTCATGGCCCCACACACGTCCCTAGAGGGTGATGGCAACTTGGCTGAGAGCCACCAGGTGAGCTGTAGTTCTCCATGCGGAGAGGCCTGCCGCGGGTTTCGAGAATCCTGAGTCAGGGCTGTGCTTCAAGCGGAGGGTGAGTTCCGAGGCTGGAGGAGGCTCGGAGTCACACTGGTTCCCAAGGGGGAACACTCATTGCCAAAAGTCTCTCCCGTGGCTCCAGTGCCCCCTTCCTGGGCCAGGGGCCCTTGGAAACCCCTCTGAATGGAAAGCCCAGCTCATCATCTGCCGGCCTCTCCTGCTGGCAGCGCTCGCGTTCGGCAGCCTTCAAACTGCTTCAGGAAGGCAGTTCCTTGGAGTCGGAGACTGGCAGGCTGGGCAGCCTGAGGGTGAGGCATGCAGCTGCGTGAGGAAAGCCCTGGGCTTAGCATTCACCCTGGGACGTCGTGCCTGGGTTCTGGGTACCTCGGAGAGAACCTCCACTCACTCTCCAAGCTGAGATCAACAGGCAGGAGTTCCCTGAGCAGCGCTAAACCACAGCCCCTCCCAGGCTGTCCCAAGACGTCCGTGCGGCCTACTCCCACTTCAGCCATACAACACATGCAGACCCTGGGGGGAGCAACGTTCAAGATGGAAGGTCCCACTTGCACGGCCTGTGTGTCTCTTCCACTGCTCAGAAGCTGCTGAGGCACAGGCTGAGTGTCCACATTCACCCTGAGGCCTGAAGGCCAAACGGTCATTACCCCAGGGCGAAGTGGGTTGGATGTGGCTCCTTGGCGGCTCGCCCAGCAGCCCTGCTGCTGGCCTTGCCTTCGCTGCTGGCAAACCTCTGGGAGGAAAAAGAGCGTCTCTGGCAAGAATCAAAAAGTGCTTGCCATCCCCTGGCTAGGAGCGCCTCCTACACCCCTCTTTGTGCGGCGAGCACACACATCAACTACTACCCTCCAAGGAAGCTGCAGCTTTCCAGCCAGAAAGGCCTGCAGCCCTTGCCGTGAAACCACAGTCAACAGGCTGTTGGACTGGGCCAAGTGCCTTGTAGGAGGCCTTGGACGCGCAGGGCTGCACTGTTTTCCGTTGGGGCACACCGTTGGGGAGAAGGCTCTGGCCTAGCCATCAGCGCACACCCTCCTAGCCAGAGGCCCTTGGGATCCACTGGGTGGGCAGGCTGAAGGCGCGAGCAGGGCTTTGGTGCTTGCAGAGTCAATTTGGGCCCTGCTTTGGAAGGGTTTCAGGGACCCAGTTCTAGGGAGGCTTAGCTTCCCTGCTGTGGCACACCCAGGTCAGGTAGCCCAGCTGCCACCCTAAAGGCTCCCTGCTTTGCCCTCACCCTGGGGTCTCCCACGTGGGTTCTGTCTCCCCAAGCACAACCCCAATGTGGATCCAGTCTGGACAGAAAAGCACACGATATCCCAGAGCACTCCAGGGCCTCAGCGGCTCAAAGGGGCATCAAGGCCTACCTAGGGGGCCTCTCTTCCCTAGGCCATACCCAGCCTGCACACTCTCTGTGGAGCAAGCTTCATTCCTGGAAGGGCCCAGGGGGTGGGCATGAGGGTCTCTTCGGGGCTCGGAACGTGCGGATAACAGAGGCTGTGGGACAACAGCAACATGAGACCCTGACAGGAGAGCTGTCGTTTCCCCTTTGGGAAGCAGGATGCTTGCGGCCCCCAGGCTGCGTGCCAATCCCCCTTGCTGCCTGGCTTCTGTTCACTGCTGGCTAGCACTTCTGCAGCAGGTGAGTGTCTTGCCTAGAATCCGGGCGCTTGCCGTCCCTTGCTGGGAGCTCATGGCCCCACACACGTCCCTAGAGGGTGATGGCAACTTGGCTGAGAGCCACCAGGTGAGCTGTAGTTCTCCATGCGGAGAGGCCTGTCGCGGGTTTCAAGAATCCTGAGTCAGGGCTGTGCTTCAAGCGGAGGGTGAGTTCCGAGGCTGGAGGAGGCTCGGAGTCACACTGGTTCCCAAGGGGGAACACTCATTGCCAAAAGTCTCTCCCGTGGCTCCAGTGCCCCCTTCCTGGGCCAGGGGCCCTTGGAAACCCCTCTGAATGGAAAGCCCAGCTCATCATCTGCCGGCCTCTCCTGCTGGCAGCGCTCGCGTTCGGCAGCCTTCAAACTGCTTCAGGAAGGCAGTTCCTTGGAGTCGGAGACTGGCAGGCTGGGCAGCCTGAGGGTGAGGCGTGCAGCTGCGTGAGGAAAGCCCTGGGCTTAGCATTCACCCTGGGACGTCGTGCCTGGGTTCTGGGTACCTCGGAGAGAACCTCCACTCACTCTCCAAGCTGAGAGCAACAGGCAGGAGTTCCCTGAGCAGCGCTAAACCACAGCCCCTCCCAGGCTGTCCCAAGACGTCCGTGCGGCCTACTCCCACTTCAGCCATACAACACATGCAGACCCTGGGGGGAGCAACGTTCAAGATGGAAGGTCCCACTTGCACGGCCTGTGTGTCTCTTCCACTGCTCAGAAGCTGCTGAGGCACAGGCTGAGTGTCCACATTCACCCTGAGGCCTGAAGGCCAAACGGTCATTACCCCAGGGCGAAGTGGGTTGGATGTGGCTCCTTGGCGGCTCGCCCAGCAGCCCTGCTGCTGGCCTTGCCTTCGCTGCTGGCAAACCTCTGGGAGGAAAAAGAGCGTCTCTGGCAAGAATCAAAAAGTGCTTGCCATCCCCTGGCTAGGAGCGCCTCCTACACCCCTCTTTGTGCGGCGAGCACACACATCAACTACTACCCTCCAAGGAAGCTGCAGCTTTCCAGCCAGAAAGGCCTGCAGCCCTTGCCGTGAAACCACAGTCAACAGGCTGTTGGACTGGGCCAAGTGCCTTGTAGGAGGCCTTGGACGCGCAGGGCTGCACTGTTTTCCGTTGGGGCACACCGTTGGGGAGAAGGCTCTGGCCTAGCCATCAGCGCACACCCTCCTAGCCAGAGGCCCTTGGGATCCACTGGGTGGGCAGGCTGAAGGCACGAGCAGGGCTTTGGTGCTTGCAGAGTCAATTTGGGCCCTGCTTTGGAAGGGTTTCAGGGACCCAGTTCTAGGGAGGCTTAGCTTCCCTGCTGTGGCACACCCAGGTCAGGTAGCCCAGCTGCCACCCTAAAGGCTCCCTGCTTTGCCCTCACCCTGGGGTCTCCCACGTGGGTTCTGTCTCCCCAAGCACAACCTCAATGTGGATCCAGTCTGGACAGAAAAGCACACAATATCCCAGAGCACTCCAGGGCCTCAGCGGCTCAAAGGGGCATCAAGGCCTACCTAGGGGGCCTCTCTTCCCTAGGCCATACCCAGCCTGCACACTCTCTGTGGAGCAAGCTTCATTCCTGGAAGGGCCCAGGGGGTGGGCATGAGGGTCTCTTCGGGGCTCGGAACGTGCGGATAACAGAGGCTGTGGGACAACAGCAACATGAGACCCTGACAGGAGAGCTGTCGTTTCCCCTTTGGGAAGCAGGATGCTTGCGGCCCCCAGGCTGCGTGCCAATCCCCCTTGCTGCCTGGCTTCTGTTCACTGCTGGCTAGCGCTTCTGCAGCAGGTGAGCGTCTTGCCTAGAAACCGGGTGCTTGCCGTCCCTTGCTGGGAGCTCATGGCCCCACACACGTCCCTAGAGGGTGATGGCAACTTGGCTGAGAGCCACCAGGTGAGCTGTAGTTCTCCATGCGGAGAGGCCTGCCGCGGGTTTCGAGAATCCTGAGTCAGGGCTGTGCTTCAAGCGGAGGGTGAGTTCCGAGGCTGGAGGAGGCTCGGAGTCACACTGGTTCCCAAGGGGGAACACTCATTGCCAAAAGTCTCTCCCGTGGCTCCAGTGCCCCCTTCCTGGGCCAGGGGCTCTTGGAAACCCCTCTGAATGGAAAGCCCAGCTCATCATCTGCCGGCCTCTCCTGCTGGCAGCGCTCGCGTTCGGCAGCCTTCAAACTGCTTCAGGAAGGCAGTTCCTTGGAGTCGGAGACTGGCAGGCTGGGCAGCCTGAGGGTGAGGCGTGCAGCTGCGTGAGGAAAGCCCTGGGCTTAGCATTCACCCTGGGACGTCGTGCCTGGGTTCTGGGTACCTCGGAGAGAACCTCCACTCACTCTCCAAGCTGAGATCAACAGGCAGGAGTTCCCTGAGCAGCGCTAAACCACAGCCCCTCCCAGGCTGTCCCAAGACGTCCGTGCGGCCTACTCCCACTTCAGCCATACAACACATGCAGACCCTGGGGGGAGCAACGTTCAAGATGGAAGGTCCCACTTGCACGGCCTGTGTGTCTCTTCCACTGCTCAGAAGCTGCTGAGGCACAGGCTGAGTGTCCACATTCACCCTGAGGCCTGAAGGCCAAACGGTCATTACCCCAGGGCGAAGTGGGTTGGATGTGGCTCCTTGGCGGCTCGCCCAGCAGCCCTGCTGCTGGCCTTGCCTTCGCTGCTGGCAAACCTCTGGGAGGAAAAAGAGCGTCTCTGGCAAGAATCAAAAAGTGCTTGCCATCCCCTGGCTAGGAGCGCCTCCTACACCCCTCTTTGTGCGGCGAGCACACACATCAACTACTACCCTCCAAGGAAGCTGCAGCTTTCCAGCCAGAAAGGCCTGCAGCCCTTGCCGTGAAACCACAGTCAACAGGCTGTTGGACTGGGCCAAGTGCCTTGTAGGAGGCCTTGGACGCGCAGGGCTGCACTGTTTTCCGTTGGGGCACACCGTTGGGGAGAAGGCTCTGGCCTAGCCATCAGCGCACACCCTCCTAGCCAGAGGCCCTTGGGGTCCACTGGGTGGGCAGGCTGAAGGCGCGAGCAGGGCTTTGGTGCTTGCAGAGTCAATTTGGGCCCTGCTTTGGAAGGGTTTCAGGGACCCAGTTCAAGGGAGGCTTAGCTTCCCTGCTGTGGCACACCCAGGTCAGGTAGCCCAGCTGCCACCCTAAAGGCTCCCTGCTTTGCCCTCACCCTGGGGTCTCCCACGTGGGTTCTGTCTCCCCAAGCACAACCTCAATGTGGATCCAGTCTGGACAGAAAAGCACACAATATCCCAGAGCACTCCAGGGCCTCAGCGGCTCAAAGGGGCATCAAGGCCTACCTAGGGGGCCTCTCTTCCCTAGGCCATACCCAGCCTGCACACTCTCTGTGGAGCAAGCTTCATTCCTGGAAGGGCCCAGGGGGTGGGCATGAGGGTCTCTTCGTGGCTCGGAACGTGCGGATAACAGAGGCTGTGGGACAACAGCAACATGAGACCCTGACAGGAGAGCTGTCGTTTCCCCTTTGGGAAGCAGGATGCTTGCGGCCCCCAGGCTGCGTGCCAATCCCCCTTGCTGCCTGGCTTCTGTTCACTGCTGGCTAGCGCTTCTGCAGCAGGTGAGCGTCTTGCCTAGAAACCGGGCGCTTGCCATCCCTTGCTGGGAGCTCATGGCCCCACACACGTCCCTAGAGGGTGATGGCAACTTGGCTGAGAGCCACCAGGTGAGCTGTAGTTCTCCATGCGGAGAGGCCTGCCGCGGGTTTCGAGAATCCTGAGTCAGGGCTGTGCTTCAAGCGGAGGGTGAGTTCCGAGGCTGGAGGAGGCTCGGAGTCACACTGGTTCCCAAGGGGGAACACTCATTGCCAAAAGTCTCTCCCGTGGCTCCAGTGCCCCCTTCCTGGGCCAGGGGCCCTTGGAAACCCCTCTGAATGGAAAGCCCAGCTCATCATCTGCCGGCCTCTCCTGCTGGCAGCGCTCGCGTTCGGCAGCCTTCAAACTGCTTCAGGAAGGCAGTTCCTTGGAGTCGGAGACTGGCAGGCTGGGCAGCCTGAGGGTGAGGCATGCAGCTGCGTGAGGAAAGCCCTGGGCTTAGCATTCACTCTGGGACGTCGTGCCTGGGTTCTGGGTACCTCGGAGAGAACCTCCACTCACTCTCCAAGCTGAGATCAACAGGCAGGAGTTCCCTGAGCAGCGCTAAACCACAGCCCCTCCCAGGCTGTCCCAAGACGTCCGTGCGGCCTACTCCCACTTCAGCCATACAACACATGCAGACCCTGGGGGGAGCAACGTTCAAGATGGAAGGTCCCACTTGCACGGCCTGTGTGTCTCTTCCACTGCTCAGAAGCTGCTGAGGCACAGGCTGAGTGTCCACATTCACCCTGAGGCCTGAAGGCCAAACGGTCATTACCCCAGGGCGAAGTGGGTTGGATGTGGCTCCTTGGCGGCTCGCCCAGCAGCCCTGCTGCTGGCCTTGCCTTCGCTGCTGGCAAACCTCTGGGAGGAAAAAGAGCGTCTCTGGCAAGAATCAAAAAGTGCTTGCCATCCCCTGGCTAGGAGCGCCTCCTACACCCCTCTTTGTGCGGCGAGCACACACATCAACTACTACCCTCCAAGGAAGCTGCAGCTTTCCAGCCAGAAAGGCCTGCAGCCCTTGCCGTGAAACCACAGTCAACAGGCTGTTGGACTGGGCCAAGTGCCTTGTAGGAGGCCTTGGACGCGCAGGGCTGCACTGTTTTCCGTTGGGGCACACCGTTGGGGAGAAGGCTCTGGCCTAGCCATCAGCGCACACCCTCCTAGCCAGAGGCCCTTGGGGTCCACTGGGTGGGCAGGCTGAAGGCGCGAGCAGGGCTTTGGTGCTTGCAGAGTCAATTTGGGCCCTGCTTTGGAAGGGTTTCAGGGACCCAGTTCAAGGGAGGCTTAGCTTCCCTGCTGTGGCACACCCAGGTCAGGTAGCCCAGCTGCCACCCTAAAGGCTCCCTGCTTTGCCCTCACCCTGGGGTCTCCCACGTGGGTTCTGTCTCCCCAAGCACAACCTCAATGTGGATCCAGTCTGGACAGAAAAGCACACAATATCCCAGAGCACTCCAGGGCCTCAGCGGCTCAAAGGGGCATCAAGGCCTACCTAGGGGGCCTCTCTTCCCTAGGCCATACCCAGCCTGCACACTCTCTGTGGAGCAAGCTTCATTCCTGGAAGGGCCCAGGGGGTGGGCATGAGGGTCTCTTCGGGGCTCGGAACGTGCGGATAACAGAGGCTGTGGGACAACAGCAACATGAGACCCTGACAGGAGAGCTGTCGTTTCCCCTTTGGGAAGCAGGATGCTTGCGGCCCCCAGGCTGCGTGCCAATCCCCCTTGCTGCCTGGCTTCTGTTCACTGCTGGCTAGCGCTTCTGCAGCAGGTGAGCGTCTTGCCTAGAAACCGGGCGCTTGCCGTCCCTTGCTGGGAGCTCATGGCCCCACACACGTCCCTAGAGGGTGATGGCAACTTGGCTGAGAGCCACCAGGTGAGCTGTAGTTCTCCATGCGGAGAGGCCTGTCGCGGGTTTCAAGAATCCTGAGTCAGGGCTGTGCTTCAAGCGGAGGGTGAGTTCCGAGGCTGGAGGAGGCTCGGAGTCACACTGGTTCCCAAGGGGGAACACTCATTGCCAAAAGTCTCTCCCGTGGCTCCAGTGCCCCCTTCCTGGGCCAGGGGCCCTTGGAAACCCCTCTGAATGGAAAGCCCAGCTCATCATCTGCCGGCCTCTCCTGCTGGCAGCGCTCGCGTTCGGCAGCCTTCAAACTGCTTCAGGAAGGCAGTTCCTTGGAGTCGGAGACTGGCAGGCTGGGCAGCCTGAGGGTGAGGCGTGCAGCTGCGTGAGGAAAGCCCTGGGCTTAGCATTCACCCTGGGACGTCGTGCCTGGGTTCTGGGTACCTCGGAGAGAACCTCCACTCACTCTCCAAGCTGAGAGCAACAGGCAGGAGTTCCCTGAGCAGCGCTAAACCACAGCCCCTCCCAGGCTGTCCCAAGACGTCCGTGCGGCCTACTCCCACTTCAGCCATACAACACATGCAGACCCTGGGGGGAGCAACGTTCAAGATGGAAGGTCCCACTTGCACGGCCTGTGTGTCTCTTCCACTGCTCAGAAGCTGCTGAGGCACAGGCTGAGTGTCCACATTCACCCTGAGGCCTGAAGGCCAAACGGTCATTACCCCAGGGCGAAGTGGGTTGGATGTGGCTCCTTGGCGGCTCGCCCAGCAGCCCTGCTGCTGGCCTTGCCTTCGCTGCTGGCAAACCTCTGGGAGGAAAAAGAGCGTCTCTGGCAAGAATCAAAAAGTGCTTGCCATCCCCTGGCTAGGAGCGCCTCCTACACCCCTCTTTGTGCGGCGAGCACACACATCAACTACTACCCTCCAAGGAAGCTGCAGCTTTCCAGCCAGAAAGGCCTGCAGCCCTTGCCGTGAAACCACAGTCAACAGGCTGTTGGACTGGGCCAAGTGCCTTGTAGGAGGCCTTGGACGCGCAGGGCTGCACTGTTTTCCGTTGGGGCACACCGTTGGGGAGAAGGCTCTGGCCTAGCCATCAGCGCACACCCTCCTAGCCAGAGGCCCTTGGGATCCACTGGGTGGGCAGGCTGAAGGCACGAGCAGGGCTTTGGTGCTTGCAGAGTCAATTTGGGCCCTGCTTTGGAAGGGTTTCAGGGACCCAGTTCTAGGGAGGCTTAGCTTCCCTGCTGTGGCACACCCAGGTCAGGTAGCCCAGCTGCCACCCTAAAGGCTCCCTGCTTTGCCCTCACCCTGGGGTCTCCCACGTGGGTTCTGTCTCCCCAAGCACAACCTCAATGTGGATCCAGTCTGGACAGAAAAGCACACAATATCCCAGAGCACTCCAGGGCCTCAGCGGCTCAAAGGGGCATCAAGGCCTACCTAGGGGGCCTCTCTTCCCTAGGCCATACCCAGCCTGCACACTCTCTGTGGAGCAAGCTTCATTCCTGGAAGGGCCCAGGGGGTGGGCATGAGGGTCTCTTCGGGGCTCGGAACGTGCGGATAACAGAGGCTGTGGGACAACAGCAACATGAGACCCTGACAGGAGAGCTGTCGTTTCCCCTTTGGGAAGCAGGATGCTTGCGGCCCCCAGGCTGCGTGCCAATCCCCCTTGCTGCCTGGCTTCTGTTCACTGCTGGCTAGCGCTTCTGCAGCAGGTGAGCGTCTTGCCTAGAAACCGGGTGCTTGCCGTCCCTTGCTGGGAGCTCATGGCCCCACACACGTCCCTAGAGGGTGATGGCAACTTGGCTGAGAGCCACCAGGTGAGCTGTAGTTCTCCATGCGGAGAGGCCTGCCGCGGGTTTCGAGAATCCTGAGTCAGGGCTGTGCTTCAAGCGGAGGGTGAGTTCCGAGGCTGGAGGAGGCTCGGAGTCACACTGGTTCCCAAGGGGGAACACTCATTGCCAAAAGTCTCTCCCGTGGCTCCAGTGCCCCCTTCCTGGGCCAGGGGCTCTTGGAAACCCCTCTGAATGGAAAGCCCAGCTCATCATCTGCCGGCCTCTCCTGCTGGCAGCGCTCGCGTTCGGCAGCCTTCAAACTGCTTCAGGAAGGCAGTTCCTTGGAGTCGGAGACTGGCAGGCTGGGCAGCCTGAGGGTGAGGCGTGCAGCTGCGTGAGGAAAGCCCTGGGCTTAGCATTCACCCTGGGACGTCGTGCCTGGGTTCTGGGTACCTCGGAGAGAACCTCCACTCACTCTCCAAGCTGAGATCAACAGGCAGGAGTTCCCTGAGCAGCGCTAAACCACAGCCCCTCCCAGGCTGTCCCAAGACGTCCGTGCGGCCTACTCCCACTTCAGCCATACAACACATGCAGACCCTGGGGGGAGCAACGTTCAAGATGGAAGGTCCCACTTGCACGGCCTGTGTGTCTCTTCCACTGCTCAGAAGCTGCTGAGGCACAGGCTGAGTGTCCACATTCACCCTGAGGCCTGAAGGCCAAACGGTCATTACCCCAGGGCGAAGTGGGTTGGATGTGGCTCCTTGGCGGCTCGCCCAGCAGCCCTGCTGCTGGCCTTGCCTTCGCTGCTGGCAAACCTCTGGGAGGAAAAAGAGCGTCTCTGGCAAGAATCAAAAAGTGCTTGCCATCCCCTGGCTAGGAGCGCCTCCTACACCCCTCTTTGTGCGGCGAGCACACACATCAACTACTACCCTCCAAGGAAGCTGCAGCTTTCCAGCCAGAAAGGCCTGCAGCCCTTGCCGTGAAACCACAGTCAACAGGCTGTTGGACTGGGCCAAGTGCCTTGTAGGAGGCCTTGGACGCGCAGGGCTGCACTGTTTTCCGTTGGGGCACACCGTTGGGGAGAAGGCTCTGGCCTAGCCATCAGCGCACACCCTCCTAGCCAGAGGCCCTTGGGGTCCACTGGGTGGGCAGGCTGAAGGCGCGAGCAGGGCTTTGGTGCTTGCAGAGTCAATTTGGGCCCTGCTTTGGAAGGGTTTCAGGGACCCAGTTCAAGGGAGGCTTAGCTTCCCTGCTGTGGCACACCCAGGTCAGGTAGCCCAGCTGCCACCCTAAAGGCTCCCTGCTTTGCCCTCACCCTGGGGTCTCCCACGTGGGTTCTGTCTCCCCAAGCACAACCTCAATGTGGATCCAGTCTGGACAGAAAAGCACACAATATCCCAGAGCACTCCAGGGCCTCAGCGGCTCAAAGGGGCATCAAGGCCTACCTAGGGGGCCTCTCTTCCCTAGGCCATACCCAGCCTGCACACTCTCTGTGGAGCAAGCTTCATTCCTGGAAGGGCCCAGGGGGTGGGCATGAGGGTCTCTTCGGGGCTCGGAACGTGCGGATAACAGAGGCTGTGGGACAACAGCAACATGAGACCCTGACAGGAGAGCTGTCGTTTCCCCTTTGGGAAGCAGGATGCTTGCGGCCCCCAGGCTGCGTGCCAATCCCCCTTGCTGCCTGGCTTCTGTTCACTGCTGGCTAGCGCTTCTGCAGCAGGTGAGCGTCTTGCCTAGAAACCGGGCGCTTGCCGTCCCTTGCTGGGAGCTCATGGCCCCACACACGTCCCTAGAGGGTGATGGCAACTTGGCTGAGAGCCACCAGGTGAGCTGTAGTTCTCCATGCGGAGAGGCCTGCCGCGGGTTTCGAGAATCCTGAGTCAGGGCTGTGCTTCAAGCGGAGGGTGAGTTCCGAGGCTGGAGGAGGCTCGGAGTCACACTGGTTCCCAAGGGGGAACACTCATTGCCAAAAGTCTCTCCCGTGGCTCCAGTGCCCCCTTCCTGGGCCAGGGGCCCTTGGAAACCCCTCTGAATGGAAAGCCCAGCTCATCATCTGCCGGCCTCTCCTGCTGGCAGCGCTCGCGTTCGGCAGCCTTCAAACTGCTTCAGGAAGGCAGTTCCTTGGAGTCGGAGACTGGCAGGCTGGGCAGCCTGAGGGTGAGGCATGCAGCTGCGTGAGGAAAGCCCTGGGCTTAGCATTCACCCTGGGACGTCGTGCCTGGGTTCTGGGTACCTCGGAGAGAACCTCCACTCACTCTCCAAGCTGAGATCAACAGGCAGGAGTTCCCTGAGCAGCGCTAAACCACAGCCCCTCCCAGGCTGTCCCAAGACGTCCGTGCGGCCTACTCCCACTTCAGCCATACAACACATGCAGACCCTGGGGGGAGCAACGTTCAAGATGGAAGGTCCCACTTGCACGGCCTGTGTGTCTCTTCCACTGCTCAGAAGCTGCTGAGGCACAGGCTGAGTGTCCACATTCACCCTGAGGCCTGAAGGCCAAACGGTCATTACCCCAGGGCGAAGTGGGTTGGATGTGGCTCCTTGGCGGCTCGCCCAGCAGCCCTGCTGCTGGCCTTGCCTTCGCTGCTGGCAAACCTCTGGGAGGAAAAAGAGCGTCTCTGGCAAGAATCAAAAAGTGCTTGCCATCCCCTGGCTAGGAGCGCCTCCTACACCCCTCTTTGTGCGGCGAGCACACACATCAACTACTACCCTCCAAGGAAGCTGCAGCTTTCCAGCCAGAAAGGCCTGCAGCCCTTGCCGTGAAACCACAGTCAACAGGCTGTTGGACTGGGCCAAGTGCCTTGTAGGAGGCCTTGGACGCGCAGGGCTGCACTGTTTTCCGTTGGGGCACACCGTTGGGGAGAAGGCTCTGGCCTAGCCATCAGCGCACACCCTCCTAGCCAGAGGCCCTTGGGGTCCACTGGGTGGGCAGGCTGAAGGCGCGAGCAGGGCTTTGGTGCTTGCAGAGTCAATTTGGGCCCTGCTTTGGAAGGGTTTCAGGGACCCAGTTCAAGGGAGGCTTAGCTTCCCTGCTGTGGCACACCCAGGTCAGGTAGCCCAGCTGCCACCCTAAAGGCTCCCTGCTTTGCCCTCACCCTGGGGTCTCCCACGTGGGTTCTGTCTCCCCAAGCACAACCTCAATGTGGATCCAGTCTGGACAGAAAAGCACACAATATCCCAGAGCACTCCAGGGCCTCAGCGGCTCAAAGGGGCATCAAGGCCTACCTAGGGGGCCTCTCTTCCCTAGGCCATACCCAGCCTGCACACTCTCTGTGGAGCAAGCTTCATTCCTGGAAGGGCCCAGGGGGTGGGCATGAGGGTCTCTTCGGGGCTCGGAACGTGCGGATAACAGAGGCTGTGGGACAACAGCAACATGAGACCCTGACAGGAGAGCTGTCGTTTCCCCTTTGGGAAGCAGGATGCTTGCGGCCCCCAGGCTGCGTGCCAATCCCCCTTGCTGCCTGGCTTCTGTTCACTGCTGGCTAGCGCTTCTGCAGCAGGTGAGCGTCTTGCCTAGAAACCGGGCGCTTGCCGTCCCTTGCTGGGAGCTCATGGCCCCACACACGTCCCTAGAGGGTGATGGCAACTTGGCTGAGAGCCACCAGGTGAGCTGTAGTTCTCCATGCGGAGAGGCCTGCCGCGGGTTTCGAGAATCCTGAGTCAGGGCTGTGCTTCAAGCGGAGGGTGAGTTCCGAGGCTGGAGGAGGCTCGGAGTCACACTGGTTCCCAAGGGGGAACACTCATTGCCAAAAGTCTCTCCCGTGGCTCCAGTGCCCCCTTCCTGGGCCAGGGGCCCTTGGAAACCCCTCTGAATGGAAAGCCCAGCTCATCATCTGCCGGCCTCTCCTGCTGGCAGCGCTCGCGTTCGGCAGCCTTCAAACTGCTTCAGGAAGGCAGTTCCTTGGAGTCGGAGACTGGCAGGCTGGGCAGCCTGAGGGTGAGGCATGCAGCTGCGTGAGGAAAGCCCTGGGCTTAGCATTCACCCTGGGACGTCGTGCCTGGGTTCTGGGTACCTCGGAGAGAACCTCCACTCACTCTCCAAGCTGAGATCAACAGGCAGGAGTTCCCTGAGCAGCGCTAAACCACAGCCCCTCCCAGGCTGTCCCAAGACGTCCGTGCGGCCTACTCCCACTTCAGCCATACAACACATGCAGACCCTGGGGGGAGCAACGTTCAAGATGGAAGGTCCCACTTGCACGGCCTGTGTGTCTCTTCCACTGCTCAGAAGCTGCTGAGGCACAGGCTGAGTGTCCACATTCACCCTGAGGCCTGAAGGCCAAACGGTCATTACCCCAGGGCGAAGTGGGTTGGATGTGGCTCCTTGGCGGCTCGCCCAGCAGCCCTGCTGCTGGCCTTGCCTTCGCTGCTGGCAAACCTCTGGGAGGAAAAAGAGCGTCTCTGGCAAGAATCAAAAAGTGCTTGCCATCCCCTGGCTAGGAGCGCCTCCTACACCCCTCTTTGTGCGGCGAGCACACACATCAACTACTACCCTCCAAGGAAGCTGCAGCTTTCCAGCCAGAAAGGCCTGCAGCCCTTGCCGTGAAACCACAGTCAACAGGCTGTTGGACTGGGCCAAGTGCCTTGTAGGAGGCCTTGGACGCGCAGGGCTGCACTGTTTTCCGTTGGGGCACACCGTTGGGGAGAAGGCTCTGGCCTAGCCATCAGCGCACACCCTCCTAGCCAGAGGCCCTTGGGATCCACTGGGTGGGCAGGCTGAAGGCGCGAGCAGGGCTTTGGTGCTTGCAGAGTCAATTTGGGCCCTGCTTTGGAAGGGTTTCAGGGACCCAGTTCTAGGGAGGCTTAGCTTCCCTGCTGTGGCACACCCAGGTCAGGTAGCCCAGCTGCCACCCTAAAGGCTCCCTGCTTTGCCCTCACCCTGGGGTCTCCCACGTGGGTTCTGTCTCCCGAAGCACAACCCCAATGTGGATCCAGTCTGGACAGAAAAGCACACGATATCCCAGAGCACTCCAGGGCCTCAGCGGCTCAAAGGGGCATCAAGGCCTACCTAGGGGGCCTCTCTTCCCTAGGCCATACCCAGCCTGCACACTCTCTGTGGAGCAAGCTTCATTCCTGGAAGGGCCCAGGGGGTGGGCATGAGGGTCTCTTCGGGGCTCGGAACGTGCGGATAACAGAGGCTGTGGGACAACAGCAACATGAGACCCTGACAGGAGAGCTGTCGTTTCCCCTTTGGGAAGCAGGATGCTTGCGGCCCCCAGGCTGCGTGCCAATCCCCCTTGCTGCCTGGCTTCTGTTCACTGCTGGCTAGCACTTCTGCAGCAGGTGAGTGTCTTGCCTAGAATCCGGGCGCTTGCCGTCCCTTGCTGGGAGCTCATGGCCCCACACACGTCCCTAGAGGGTGATGGCAACTTGGCTGAGAGCCACCAGGTGAGCTGTAGTTCTCCATGCGGAGAGGCCTGTCGCGGGTTTCAAGAATCCTGAGTCAGGGCTGTGCTTCAAGCGGAGGGTGAGTTCCGAGGCTGGAGGAGGCTCGGAGTCACACTGGTTCCCAAGGGGGAACACTCATTGCCAAAAGTCTCTCCCGTGGCTCCAGTGCCCCCTTCCTGGGCCAGGGGCCCTTGGAAACCCCTCTGAATGGAAAGCCCAGCTCATCATCTGCCGGCCTCTCCTGCTGGCAGCGCTCGCGTTCGGCAGCCTTCAAACTGCTTCAGGAAGGCAGTTCCTTGGAGTCGGAGACTGGCAGGCTGGGCAGCCTGAGGGTGAGGCGTGCAGCTGCGTGAGGAAAGCCCTGGGCTTAGCATTCACCCTGGGACGTCGTGCCTGGGTTCTGGGTACCTCGGAGAGAACCTCCACTCACTCTCCAAGCTGAGATCAACAGGCAGGAGTTCCCTGAGCAGCGCTAAACCACAGCCCCTCCCAGGCTGTCCCAAGACGTCCGTGCGGCCTACTCCCACTTCAGCCATACAACACATGCAGACCCTGGGGGGAGCAACGTTCAAGATGGAAGGTCCCACTTGCACGGCCTGTGTGTCTCTTCCACTGCTCAGAAGCTGCTGAGGCACAGGCTGAGTGTCCACATTCACCCTGAGGCCTGAAGGCCAAACGGTCATTACCCCAGGGCGAAGTGGGTTGGATGTGGCTCCTTGGCGGCTCGCCCAGCAGCCCTGCTGCTGGCCTTGCCTTCGCTGCTGGCAAACCTCTGGGAGGAAAAAGAGCGTCTCTGGCAAGAATCAAAAAGTGCTTGCCATCCCCTGGCTAGGAGCGCCTCCTACACCCCTCTTTGTGCGGCGAGCACACACATCAACTACTACCCTCCAAGGAAGCTGCAGCTTTCCAGCCAGAAAGGCCTGCAGCCCTTGCCGTGAAACCACAGTCAACAGGCTGTTGGACTGGGCCAAGTGCCTTGTAGGAGGCCTTGGACGCGCAGGGCTGCACTGTTTTCCGTTGGGGCACACCGTTGGGGAGAAGGCTCTGGCCTAGCCATCAGCGCACACCCTCCTAGCCAGAGGCCCTTGGGATCCACTGGGTGGGCAGGCTGAAGGCGCGAGCAGGGCTTTGGTGCTTGCAGAGTCAATTTGGGCCCTGCTTTGGAAGGGTTTCAGGGACCCAGTTCTAGGGAGGCTTAGCTTCCCTGCTGTGGCACACCCAGGTCAGGTAGCCCAGCTGCCACCCTAAAGGCTCCCTGCTTTGCCCTCACCCTGGGGTCTCCCACGTGGGTTCTGTCTCCCCAAGCACAACCTCAATGTGGATCCAGTCTGGACAGAAAAGCACACAATATCCCAGAGCACTCCAGGGCCTCAGCGGCTCAAAGGGGCATCAAGGCCTACCTAGGGGGCCTCTCTTCCCTAGGCCATACCCAGCCTGCACACTCTCTGTGGAGCAAGCTTCATTCCTGGAAGGGCCCAGGGGGTGGGCATGAGGGTCTCTTCGGGGCTCGGAACGTGCGGATAACAGAGGCTGTGGGACAACAGCAACATGAGACCCTGACAGGAGAGCTGTCGTTTCCCCTTTGGGAAGCAGGATGCTTGCGGCCCCCAGGCTGCGTGCCAATCCCCCTTGCTGCCTGGCTTCTGTTCACTGCTGGCTAGCGCTTCTGCAGCAGGTGAGCGTCTTGCCTAGAAACCGGGTGCTTGCCGTCCCTTGCTGGGAGCTCATGGCCCCACACACGTCCCTAGAGGGTGATGGCAACTTGGCTGAGAGCCACCAGGTGAGCTGTAGTTCTCCATGCGGAGAGGCCTGCCGCGGGTTTCGAGAATCCTGAGTCAGGGCTGTGCTTCAAGCGGAGGGTGAGTTCCGAGGCTGGAGGAGGCTCGGAGTCACACTGGTTCCCAAGGGGGAACACTCATTGCCAAAAGTCTCTCCCGTGGCTCCAGTGCCCCCTTCCTGGGCCAGGGGCTCTTGGAAACCCCTCTGAATGGAAAGCCCAGCTCATCATCTGCCGGCCTCTCCTGCTGGCAGCGCTCGCGTTCGGCAGCCTTCAAACTGCTTCAGGAAGGCAGTTCCTTGGAGTCGGAGACTGGCAGGCTGGGCAGCCTGAGGGTGAGGCGTGCAGCTGCGTGAGGAAAGCCCTGGGCTTAGCATTCACCCTGGGACGTCGTGCCTGGGTTCTGGGTACCTCGGAGAGAACCTCCACTCACTCTCCAAGCTGAGATCAACAGGCAGGAGTTCCCTGAGCAGCGCTAAACCACAGCCCCTCCCAGGCTGTCCCAAGACGTCCGTGCGGCCTACTCCCACTTCAGCCATACAACACATGCAGACCCTGGGGGGAGCAACGTTCAAGATGGAAGGTCCCACTTGCACGGCCTGTGTGTCTCTTCCACTGCTCAGAAGCTGCTGAGGCACAGGCTGAGTGTCCACATTCACCCTGAGGCCTGAAGGCCAAACGGTCATTACCCCAGGGCGAAGTGGGTTGGATGTGGCTCCTTGGCGGCTCGCCCAGCAGCCCTGCTGCTGGCCTTGCCTTCGCTGCTGGCAAACCTCTGGGAGGAAAAAGAGCGTCTCTGGCAAGAATCAAAAAGTGCTTGCCATCCCCTGGCTAGGAGCGCCTCCTACACCCCTCTTTGTGCGGCGAGCACACACATCAACTACTACCCTCCAAGGAAGCTGCAGCTTTCCAGCCAGAAAGGCCTGCAGCCCTTGCCGTGAAACCACAGTCAACAGGCTGTTGGACTGGGCCAAGTGCCTTGTAGGAGGCCTTGGACGCGCAGGGCTGCACTGTTTTCCGTTGGGGCACACCGTTGGGGAGAAGGCTCTGGCCTAGCCATCAGCGCACACCCTCCTAGCCAGAGGCCCTTGGGATCCACTGGGTGGGCAGGCTGAAGGCGCGAGCAGGGCTTTGGTGCTTGCAGAGTCAATTTGGGCCCTGCTTTGGAAGGGTTTCAGGGACCCAGTTCTAGGGAGGCTTAGCTTCCCTGCTGTGGCACACCCAGGTCAGGTAGCCCAGCTGCCACCCTAAAGGCTCCCTGCTTTGCCCTCACCCTGGGGTCTCCCACGTGGGTTCTGTCTCCCGAAGCACAACCCCAATGTGGATCCAGTCTGGACAGAAAAGCACACGATATCCCAGAGCACTCCAGGGCCTCAGCGGCTCAAAGGGGCATCAAGGCCTACCTAGGGGGCCTCTCTTCCCTAGGCCATACCCAGCCTGCACACTCTCTGTGGAGCAAGCTTCATTCCTGGAAGGGCCCAGGGGGTGGGCATGAGGGTCTCTTCGGGGCTCGGAACGTGCGGATAACAGAGGCTGTGGGACAACAGCAACATGAGACCCTGACAGGAGAGCTGTCATTTCCCCTTTGGGAAGCAGGATGCTTGCGGCCCCCAGGCTGCGTGCCAATCCCCCTTGCTGCCTGGCTTCTGTTCACTGCTGGCTAGCGCTTCTGCAGCAGGTGAGCGTCTTGCCTAGAAACCGGGCGCTTGCCGTCCCTTGCTGGGAGCTCATGGCCCCACACACGTCCCTAGAGGGTGATGGCAACTTGGCTGAGAGCCACCAGGTGAGCTGTAGTTCTCCATGCGGAGAGGCCTGCCGCGGGTTTTGAGAATCCTGAGTCAGGGCTGTGCTTCAAGCGGAGGGTGAGTTCCGAGGCTGGAGGAGGCTCGGAGTCACACTGGTTCCCAAGGGGGAACACTCATTGCCAAAAGTCTCTCCCGTGGCTCCAGTGCCCCCTTCCTGGGCCAGGGGCCCTTGGAAACCCCTCTGAATGGAAAGCCCAGCTCATCATCTGCCGGCCTCTCCTGCTGGCAGCGCTCGCATTCGGCAGCCTTCAAACTGCTTCAGGAAGGCAGTTCCTTGGAGTCGGAGACTGGCAGGCTGGGCAGCCTGAGGGTGAGGCGTGCAGCTGCGTGAGGAAAGCCCTGGGCTTAGCATTCACCCTGGGACATCGTGCCTGGGTTCTGGGTACCTCGGAGAGAACCTCCACTCACTCTCCAAGCTGAGATCAACAGGCAGGAGTTCCCTGAGCAGCGCTAAACCACAGCCCCTCCCAGGCTGTCCCAAGACGTCCGTGCGGCCTACTCCCACTTCAGCCATACAACACATGCAGACCCTGGGGGGAGCAACGTTCAAGATGGAAGGTCCCACTTGCACGGCCTGTGTGTCTCTTCCACTGCTCAGAAGCTGCTGAGGCACAGGCTGAGTGTCCACATTCACCCTGAGGCCTGAAGGCCAAACGGTCATTACCCCAGGGCGAAGTGGGTTGGATGTGGCTCCTTGGCGGCTCGCCCAGCAGCCCTGCTGCTGGCCTTGCCTTCGCTGCTGGCAAACCTCTGGGAGGAAAAAGAGCGTCTCTGGCAAGAATCAAAAAGTGCTTGCCATCCCCTGGCTAGGAGCGCCTCCTACACCCCTCTTTGTGCGGCGAGCACACACATCAACTACTACCCTCCAAGGAAGCTGCAGCTTTCCAGCCAGAAAGGCCTGCAGCCCTTGCCGTGAAACCACAGTCAACAGGCTGTTGGACTGGGCCAAGTGCCTTGTAGGAGGCCTTGGACGCGCAGGGCTGCACTGTTTTCCGTTGGGGCACACCGTTGGGGAGAAGGCTCTGGCCTAGCCATCAGCGCACACCCTCCTAGCCAGAGGCCCTTGGGATCCACTGGGTGGGCAGGCTGAAGGCGCGAGCAGGGCTTTGGTGCTTGCAGAGTCAATTTGGGCCCTGCTTTGGAAGGGTTTCAGGGACCCAGTTCTAGGGAGGCTTAGCTTCCCTGCTGTGGCACACCCAGGTCAGGTAGCCCAGCTGCCACCCTAAAGGCTCCCTGCTTTGCCCTCACCCTGGGGTCTCCCACGTGGGTTCTGTCTCCCGAAGCACAACCCCAATGTGGATCCAGTCTGGACAGAAAAGCACACGATATCCCAGAGCACTCCAGGGCCTCAGCGGCTCAAAGGGGCATCAAGGCCTACCTAGGGGGCCTCTCTTCCCTAGGCCATACCCAGCCTGCACACTCTCTGTGGAGCAAGCTTCATTCCTGGAAGGGCCCAGGGGGTGGGCATGAGGGTCTCTTCGGGGCTCGGAACGTGCGGATAACAGAGGCTGTGGGACAACAGCAACATGAGACCCTGACAGGAGAGCTGTCGTTTCCCCTTTGGGAAGCAGGATGCTTGCGGCCCCCAGGCTGCGTGCCAATCCCCCTTGCTGCCTGGCTTCTGTTCACTGCTGGCTAGCGCTTCTGCAGCAGGTGAGCGTCTTGCCTAGAAACCAGGCGCTTGCCGTCCCTTGCTGGGAGCTCATGGCCCCACACACGTCCCTAGAGGGTGATGGCAACTTGGCTGAGAGCCACCAGGTGAGCTGTAGTTCTCCATGCGGAGAGGCCTGCTGCGGGTTTCGAGAATCCTGAGTCAGGGCTGTGCTTCAAGCGGAGGGTGAGTTCCGAGGCTGGAGGAGGCTCGGAGTCACACTGGTTCCCAAGGGGGAACACTCATTGCCAAAAGTCTCTCCCGTGGCTCCAGTGCCCCCTTCCTGGGCCAGGGGCCCTTGGAAACCCCTCTGAATGGAAAGCCCAGCTCATCATCTGCCGGCCTCTCCTGCTGGCAGCGCTCGCGTTCGGCAGCCTTCAAACTGCTTCAGGAAGGCAGTTCCTTGGAGTCGGAGACTGGCAGGCTGGGCAGCCTGAGGGTGAGGCGTGCAGCTGCGTGAGGAAAGCCCTGGGCTTAGCATTCACCCTGGGACGTCGTGCCTGGGTTCTGGGTACCTCGGAGAGAACCTCCACTCACTCTCCAAGCTGAGATCAACAGGCAGGAGTTCCCTGAGCAGCGCTAAACCACAGCCCCTCCCAGGCTGTCCCAAGACGTCCGTGCGGCCTACTCCCACTTCAGCCATACAACACATGCAGACCCTGGGGGGAGCAACGTTCAAGATGGAAGGTCCCACTTGCACGGCCTGTGTGTCTCTTCCACTGCTCAGAAGCTGCTGAGGCACAGGCTGAGTGTCCACATTCACCCTGAGGCCTGAAGGCCAAACGGTCATTACCCCAGGGCGAAGTGGGTTGGATGTGGCTCCTTGGCGGCTCGCCCAGCAGCCCTGCTGCTGGCCTTGCCTTCGCTGCTGGCAAACCTCTGGGAGGAAAAAGAGCGTCTCTGGCAAGAATCAAAAAGTGCTTGCCATCCCCTGGCTAGGAGCGCCTCCTACACCCCTCTTTGTGCGGCGAGCACACACATCAACTACTACCCTCCAAGGAAGCTGCAGCTTTCCAGCCAGAAAGGCCTGCAGCCCTTGCCGTGAAACCACAGTCAACAGGCTGTTGGACTGGGCCAAGTGCCTTGTAGGAGGCCTTGGACGCGCAGGGCTGCACTGTTTTCCGTTGGGGCACACCGTTGGGGAGAAGGCTCTGGCCTAGCCATCAGCGCACACCCTCCTAGCCAGAGGCCCTTGGGATCCACTGGGTGGGCAGGCTGAAGGCGCGAGCAGGGCTTTGGTGCTTGCAGAGTCAATTTGGGCCCTGCTTTGGAAGGGTTTCAGGGACCCAGTTCTAGGGAGGCTTAGCTTCCCTGCTGTGGCACACCCAGGTCAGGTAGCCCAGCTGCCACCCTAAAGGCTCCCTGCTTTGCCCTCACCCTGGGGTCTCCCACGTGGGTTCTGTCTCCCGAAGCACAACCCCAATGTGGATCCAGTCTGGACAGAAAAGCACACGATATCCCAGAGCACTCCAGGGCCTCAGCGGCTCAAAGGGGCATCAAGGCCTACCTAGGGGGCCTCTCTTCCCTAGGCCATACCCAGCCTGCACACTCTCTGTGGAGCAAGCTTCATTCCTGGAAGGGCCCAGCGGGTGGGCATGAGGGTCTCTTCGGGGCTCGGAACGTGCGGATAACAGAGGCTGTGGGACAACAGCAACATGAGACCCTGACAGGAGAGCTGTCGTTTCCCCTTTGGGAAGCAGGATGCTTGCGGCCCCCAGGCTGTGTGCCAATCCCCCTTGCTGCCTGGCTTCTGTTCACTGCTGGCTAGCGCTTCTGCAGCAGGTGAGCGTTTTGCCTAGAAACCGGGCGCTTGCCATCCCTTGCTGGGAGCTCATGGCCCCATACACGTCCCTAGAGGGTGATGGCAACTTGGCTGAGAGCCACCAGGTGAGCTGTAGTTCTCCATGCGGAGAGGCCTGCTGCGGGTTTCGAGAATCCTGAGTCAGGGCTGTGCTTCAAGCGGAGGGTGAGTTCCGAGGCTGGAGGAGGCTCGGAGTCACACTGGTTCCCAAGGGGGAACACTCATTGCCAAAAGTCTCTCCCGTGGCTCCAGTGCCCCCTTCCTGGGCCAGGGGCCCTTGGAAACCCCTCTGAATGGAAAGCCCAGCTCATCATCTGCCGGCCTCTCCTGCTGGCAGCGCTCGCGTTTGGCAGCCTTCAAACTGCTTCAGGAAGGCAGTTCCTTGGAGTCGGAGACTGGCAGGCTGGGCAGCCTGAGGGTGAGGCATGCAGCTGCGTGAGGAAAGCCCTGGGCTTAGCATTCACCCTGGGACGTCGTGCCTGGGTTCTGGGTACCTCGGAGAGAACCTCCACTCACTCTCCAAGCTGAGAGCAACAGGCAGGAGTTCCCTGAGCAGCGCTAAACCACAGCCCCTCCCAGGCTGTCCCAAGACGTCCGTGCGGCCTACTCCCACTTCAGCCATACAACACATGCAGACCCTGGGGGGAGCAACGTTCAAGATGGAAGGTCCCACTTGCACGGCCTGTGTGTCTCTTCCACTGCTCAGAAGCTGCTGAGGCACAGGCTGAGTGTCCACATTCACCCTGAGGCCTGAAGGCCAAACGGTCATTACCCCAGGGCGAAGTGGGTTGGATGTGGCTCCTTGGCGGCTCGCCCAGCAGCCCTGCTGCTGGCCTTGCCTTCGCTGCTGGCAAACCTCTGGGAGGAAAAAGAGCGTCTCTGGCAAGAATCAAAAAGTGCTTGCCATCCCCTGGCTAGGAGCGCCTCCTACACCCCTCTTTGTGCGGCGAGCACACACATCAACTACTACCCTCCAAGGAAGCTGCAGCTTTCCAGCCAGAAAGGCCTGCAGCCCTTGCCGTGAAACCACAGTCAACAGGCTGTTGGACTGGGCCAAGTGCCTTGTAGGAGGCCTTGGACGCGCAGGGCTGCACTGTTTTCCGTTGGGGCACACCGTTGGGGAGAAGGCTCTGGCCTAGCCATCAGCGCACACCCTCCTAGCCAGAGGCCCTTGGGATCCACTGGGTGGGCAGGCTGAAGGCGCGAGCAGGGCTTTGGTGCTTGCAGAGTCAATTTGGGCCCTGCTTTGGAAGGGTTTCAGGGACCCAGTTCTAGGGAGGCTTAGCTTCCCTGCTGTGGCACACCCAGGTCAGGTAGCCCAGCTGCCACCCTAAAGGCTCCCTGCTTTGCCCTCACCCTGGGGTCTCCCACGTGGGTTCTGTCTCCCGAAGCACAACCCCAATGTGGATCCAGTCTGGACAGAAAAGCACACGATATCCCAGAGCACTCCAGGGCCTCAGCGGCTCAAAGGGGCATCAAGGCCTACCTAGGGGGCCTCTCTTCCCTAGGCCATACCCAGCCTGCACACTCTCTGTGGAGCAAGCTTCATTCCTGGAAGGGCCCAGGGGGTGGGCATGAGGGTCTCTTCGGGGCTCGGAACGTGCGGATAACAGAGGCTGTGGGACAACAGCAACATGAGACCCTGACAGGAGAGCTGTCGTTTCCCCTTTGGGAAGCAGGATGCTTGCGGCCCCCAGGCTGCGTGCCAATCCCCCTTGCTGCCTGGCTTCTGTTCACTGCTGGCTAGCGCTTCTGCAGCAGGTGAGCGTCTTGCCTAGAAACCAGGCGCTTGCCGTCCCTTGCTGGGAGCTCATGGCCCCACACACGTCCCTAGAGGGTGATGGCAACTTGGCTGAGAGCCACCAGGTGAGCTGTAGTTCTCCATGCGGAGAGGCCTGCTGCGGGTTTCGAGAATCCTGAGTCAGGGCTGTGCTTCAAGCGGAGGGTGAGTTCCGAGGCTGGAGGAGGCTCGGAGTCACACTGGTTCCCAAGGGGGAACACTCATTGCCAAAAGTCTCTCCCGTGGCTCCAGTGCCCCCTTCCTGGGCCAGGGGCCCTTGGAAACCCCTCTGAATGGAAAGCCCAGCTCATCATCTGCCGGCCTCTCCTGCTGGCAGCGCTCGCGTTCGGCAGCCTTCAAACTGCTTCAGGAAGGCAGTTCCTTGGAGTCGGAGACTGGCAGGCTGGGCAGCCTGAGGGTGAGGCGTGCAGCTGCGTGAGGAAAGCCCTGGGCTTAGCATTCACCCTGGGACGTCGTGCCTGGGTTCTGGGTACCTCGGAGAGAACCTCCACTCACTCTCCAAGCTGAGATCAACAGGCAGGAGTTCCCTGAGCAGCGCTAAACCACAGCCCCTCCCAGGCTGTCCCAAGACGTCCGTGCGGCCTACTCCCACTTCAGCCATACAACACATGCAGACCCTGGGGGGAGCAACGTTCAAGATGGAAGGTCCCACTTGCACGGCCTGTGTGTCTCTTCCACTGCTCAGAAGCTGCTGAGGCACAGGCTGAGTGTCCACATTCACCCTGAGGCCTGAAGGCCAAACGGTCATTACCCCAGGGCGAAGTGGGTTGGATGTGGCTCCTTGGCGGCTCGCCCAGCAGCCCTGCTGCTGGCCTTGCCTTCGCTGCTGGCAAACCTCTGGGAGGAAAAAGAGCGTCTCTGGCAAGAATCAAAAAGTGCTTGCCATCCCCTGGCTAGGAGCGCCTCCTACACCCCTCTTTGTGCGGCGAGCACACACATCAACTACTACCCTCCAAGGAAGCTGCAGCTTTCCAGCCAGAAAGGCCTGCAGCCCTTGCCGTGAAACCACAGTCAACAGGCTGTTGGACTGGGCCAAGTGCCTTGTAGGAGGCCTTGGACGCGCAGGGCTGCACTGTTTTCCGTTGGGGCACACCGTTGGGGAGAAGGCTCTGGCCTAGCCATCAGCGCACACCCTCCTAGCCAGAGGCCCTTGGGATCCACTGGGTGGGCAGGCTGAAGGCGCGAGCAGGGCTTTGGTGCTTGCAGAGTCAATTTGGGCCCTGCTTTGGAAGGGTTTCAGGGACCCAGTTCTAGGGAGGCTTAGCTTCCCTGCTGTGGCACACCCAGGTCAGGTAGCCCAGCTGCCACCCTAAAGGCTCCCTGCTTTGCCCTCACCCTGGGGTCTCCCACGTGGGTTCTGTCTCCCGAAGCACAACCCCAATGTGGATCCAGTCTGGACAGAAAAGCACACGATATCCCAGAGCACTCCAGGGCCTCAGCGGCTCAAAGGGGCATCAAGGCCTACCTAGGGGGCCTCTCTTCCCTAGGCCATACCCAGCCTGCACACTCTCTGTGGAGCAAGCTTCATTCCTGGAAGGGCCCAGGGGGTGGGCATGAGGGTCTCTTCGGGGCTCGGAACGTGCGGATAACAGAGGCTGTGGGACAACAGCAACATGAGACCCTGACAGGAGAGCTGTCGTTTCCCCTTTGGGAAGCAGGATGCTTGCGGCCCCCAGGCTGCGTGCCAATCCCCCTTGCTGCCTGGCTTCTGTTCACTGCTGGCTAGCGCTTCTGCAGCAGGTGAGCGTCTTGCCTAGAAACCGGGCGCTTGCCGTCCCTTGCTGGGAGCTCATGGCCCCACACACGTCCCTAGAGGGTGATGGCAACTTGGCTGAGAGCCACCAGGTGAGCTGTAGTTCTCCATGCGGAGAGGCCTGCCGCGGGTTTCGAGAATCCTGAGTCAGGGCTGTGCTTCAAGCGGAGGGTGAGTTCCGAGGCTGGAGGAGGCTCGGAGTCACACTGGTTCCCAAGGGGGAACACTCATTGCCAAAAGTCTCTCCCGTGGCTCCAGTGCCCCCTTCCTGGGCCAGGGGCTCTTGGAAACCCCTCTGAATGGAAAGCCCAGCTCATCATCTGCCGGCCTCTCCTGCTGGCAGCGCTCGCGTTCGGCAGCCTTCAAACTGCTTCAGGAAGGCAGTTCCTTGGAGTCGGAGACTGGCAGGCTGGGCAGCCTGAGGGTGAGGCGTGCAGCTGCGTGAGGAAAGCCCTGGGCTTAGCATTCACCCTGGGACGTCGTGCCTGGGTTCTGGGTACCTCGGAGAGAACCTCCACTCACTCTCCAAGCTGAGATCAACAGGCAGGAGTTCCCTGAGCAGCGCTAAACCACAGCCCCTCCCAGGCTGTCCCAAGACGTCCGTGCGGCCTACTCCCACTTCAGCCATACAACACATGCAGACCCTGGGGGGAGCAACGTTCAAGATGGAAGGTCCCACTTGCACGGCCTGTGTGTCTCTTCCACTGCTCAGAAGCTGCTGAGGCACAGGCTGAGTGTCCACATTCACCCTGAGGCCTGAAGGCCAAACGGTCATTACCCCAGGGCGAAGTGGGTTGGATGTGGCTCCTTGGCGGCTCGCCCAGCAGCCCTGCTGCTGGCCTTGCCTTCGCTGCTGGCAAACCTCTGGGAGGAAAAAGAGCGTCTCTGGCAAGAATCAAAAAGTGCTTGCCATCCCCTGGCTAGGAGCGCCTCCTACACCCCTCTTTGTGCGGCGAGCACACACATCAACTACTACCCTCCAAGGAAGCTGCAGCTTTCCAGCCAGAAAGGCCTGCAGCCCTTGCCGTGAAACCACAGTCAACAGGCTGTTGGACTGGGCCAAGTGCCTTGTAGGAGGCCTTGGACGCGCAGGGCTGCACTGTTTTCCGTTGGGGCACACCGTTGGGGAGAAGGCTCTGGCCTAGCCATCAGCGCACACCCTCCCAGCCAGAGGCCCTTGGGATCCACTGGGTGGGCAGGCTGAAGGCGCGAGCAGGGCTTTGGTGCTTGCAGAGTCAATTTGGGCCCTGCTTTGGAAGGGTTTCAGGGACCCAGTTCTAGGGAGGCTTAGCTTCCCTGCTGTGGCACACCCAGGTCAGGTAGCCCAGCTGCCACCCTAAAGGCTCCCTGCTTTGCCCTCACCCTGGGGTCTCCCACGTGGGTTCTGTCTCCCGAAGCACAACCCCAATGTGGATCCAGTCTGGACAGAAAAGCACACGATATCCCAGAGCACTCCAGGGCCTCAGCGGCTCAAAGGGGCATCAAGGCCTACCTAGGGGGCCTCTCTTCCCTAGGCCATACCCAGCCTGCACACTCTCTGTGGAGCAAGCTTCATTCCTGGAAGGGCCCAGGGGGTGGGCATGAGGGTCTCTTCGGGGCTCGGAACGTGCGGATAACAGAGGCTGTGGGACAACAGCAACATGAGACCCTGACAGGAGAGCTGTCATTTCCCCTTTGGGAAGCAGGATGCTTGCGGCCCCCAGGCTGCGTGCCAATCCCCCTTGCTGCCTGGCTTCTGTTCACTGCTGGCTAGCGCTTCTGCAGCAGGTGAGCGTCTTGCCTAGAAACCGGGCGCTTGCCGTCCCTTGCTGGGAGCTCATGGCCCCACACACGTCCCTAGAGGGTGATGGCAACTTGGCTGAGAGCCACCAGGTGAGCTGTAGTTCTCCATGCGGAGAGGCCTGCCGCGGGTTTTGAGAATCCTGAGTCAGGGCTGTGCTTCAAGCGGAGGGTGAGTTCCGAGGCTGGAGGAGGCTCGGAGTCACACTGGTTCCCAAGGGGGAACACTCATTGCCAAAAGTCTCTCCCGTGGCTCCAGTGCCCCCTTCCTGGGCCAGGGGCCCTTGGAAACCCCTCTGAATGGAAAGCCCAGCTCATCATCTGCCGGCCTCTCCTGCTGGCAGCGCTCGCGTTTGGCAGCCTTCAAACTGCTTCAGGAAGGCAGTTCCTTGGAGTCGGAGACTGGCAGGCTGGGCAGCCTGAGGGTGAGGCATGCAGCTGCGTGAGGAAAGCCCTGGGCTTAGCATTCACCCTGGGACGTCGTGCCTGGGTTCTGGGTACCTCGGAGAGAACCTCCACTCACTCTCCAAGCTGAGAGCAACAGGCAGGAGTTCCCTGAGCAGCGCTAAACCACAGCCCCTCCCAGGCTGTCCCAAGACGTCCGTGCAGCCTACTCCCACTTCAGCCATACAACACATGCAGACCCTGGGGGGAGCAACGTTCAAGATGGAAGGTCCCACTTGCACGGCCTGTGTGTCTCTTCCACTGCTCAGAAGCTGCTGAGGCACAGGCTGAGTGTCCACATTCACCCTGAGGCCTGAAGGCCAAACGGTCATTACCCCAGGGCGAAGTGGGTTGGATGTGGCTCCTTGGCGGCTCGCCCAGCAGCCCTGCTGCTGGCCTTGCCTTCGCTGCTGGCAAACCTCTGGGAGGAAAAAGAGCGTCTCTGGCAAGAATCAAAAAGTGCTTGCCATCCCCTGGCTAGGAGCGCCTCCTACACCCCTCTTTGTGCGGCGAGCACACACATCAACTACTACCCTCCAAGGAAGCTGCAGCTTTCCAGCCAGAAAGGCCTGCAGCCCTTGCCGTGAAACCACAGTCAACAGGCTGTTGGACTGGGCCAAGTGCCTTGTAGGAGGCCTTGGACGCGCAGGGCTGCACTGTTTTCCGTTGGGGCACACCGTTGGGGAGAAGGCTCTGGCCTAGCCATCAGCGCACACCCTCCTAGCCAGAGGCCCTTGGGATCCACTGGGTGGGCAGGCTGAAGGCGCGAGCAGGGCTTTGGTGCTTGCAGAGTCAATTTGGGCCCTGCTTTGGAAGGGTTTCAGGGACCCAGTTCTAGGGAGGCTTAGCTTCCCTGCTGTGGCACACCCAGGTCAGGTAGCCCAGCTGCCACCCTAAAGGCTCCCTGCTTTGCCCTCACCCTGGGGTCTCCCACGTGGGTTCTGTCTCCCGAAGCACAACCCCAATGTGGATCCAGTCTGGACAGAAAAGCACACGATATCCCAGAGCACTCCAGGGCCTCAGCGGCTCAAAGGGGCATCAAGGCCTACCTAGGGGGCCTCTCTTCCCTAGGCCATACCCAGCCTGCACACTCTCTGTGGAGCAAGCTTCATTCCTGGAAGGGCCCAGGGGGTGGGCATGAGGGTCTCTTCGGGGCTCGGAACGTGCGGATAACAGAGGCTGTGGGACAACAGCAACATGAGACCCTGACAGGAGAGCTGTCGTTTCCCCTTTGGGAAGCAGGATGCTTGCGGCCCCCAGGCTGCGTGCCAATCCCCCTTGCTGCCTGGCTTCTGTTCACTGCTGGCTAGCGCTTCTGCAGCAGGTGAGCGTCTTGCCTAGAAACCAGGCGCTTGCCGTCCCTTGCTGGGAGCTCATGGCCCCACACACGTCCCTAGAGGGTGATGGCAACTTGGCTGAGAGCCACCAGGTGAGCTGTAGTTCTCCATGCGGAGAGGCCTGCTGCGGGTTTCGAGAATCCTGAGTCAGGGCTGTGCTTCAAGCGGAGGGTGAGTTCCGAGGCTGGAGGAGGCTCGGAGTCACACTGGTTCCCAAGGGGGAACACTCATTGCCAAAAGTCTCTCCCGTGGCTCCAGTGCCCCCTTCCTGGGCCAGGGGCCCTTGGAAACCCCTCTGAATGGAAAGCCCAGCTCATCATCTGCCGGCCTCTCCTGCTGGCAGCGCTCGCGTTCGGCAGCCTTCAAACTGCTTCAGGAAGGCAGTTCCTTGGAGTCGGAGACTGGCAGGCTGGGCAGCCTGAGGGTGAGGCGTGCAGCTGCGTGAGGAAAGCCCTGGGCTTAGCATTCACCCTGGGACGTCGTGCCTGGGTTCTGGGTACCTCGGAGAGAACCTCCACTCACTCTCCAAGCTGAGATCAACAGGCAGGAGTTCCCTGAGCAGCGCTAAACCACAGCCCCTCCCAGGCTGTCCCAAGACGTCCGTGCGGCCTACTCCCACTTCAGCCATACAACACATGCAGACCCTGGGGGGAGCAACGTTCAAGATGGAAGGTCCCACTTGCACGGCCTGTGTGTCTCTTCCACTGCTCAGAAGCTGCTGAGGCACAGGCTGAGTGTCCACATTCACCCTGAGGCCTGAAGGCCAAACGGTCATTACCCCAGGGCGAAGTGGGTTGGATGTGGCTCCTTGGCGGCTCGCCCAGCAGCCCTGCTGCTGGCCTTGCCTTCGCTGCTGGCAAACCTCTGGGAGGAAAAAGAGCGTCTCTGGCAAGAATCAAAAAGTGCTTGCCATCCCCTGGCTAGGAGCGCCTCCTACACCCCTCTTTGTGCGGCGAGCACACACATCAACTACTACCCTCCAAGGAAGCTGCAGCTTTCCAGCCAGAAAGGCCTGCAGCCCTTGCCGTGAAACCACAGTCAACAGGCTGTTGGACTGGGCCAAGTGCCTTGTAGGAGGCCTTGGACGCGCAGGGCTGCACTGTTTTCCGTTGGGGCACACCGTTGGGGAGAAGGCTCTGGCCTAGCCATCAGCGCACACCCTCCTAGCCAGAGGCCCTTGGGATCCACTGGGTGGGCAGGCTGAAGGCGCGAGCAGGGCTTTGGTGCTTGCAGTGTCAATTTGGGCCCTGCTTTGGAAGGGTTTCAGGGACCCAGTTCTAGGGAGGCTTAGCTTCCCTGCTGTGGCACACCCAGGTCAGGTAGCCCAGCTGCCACCCTAAAGGCTCCCTGCTTTGCCCTCACCCTGGGGTCTCCCACGTGGGTTCTGTCTCCCGAAGCACAACCCCAATGTGGATCCAGTCTGGACAGAAAAGCACACGATATCCCAGAGCACTCCAGGGCCTCAGCGGCTCAAAGGGGCATCAAGGCCTACCTAGGGGGCCTCTCTTCCCTAGGCCATACCCAGCCTGCACACTCTCTGTGGAGCAAGCTTCATTCCTGGAAGGGCCCAGGGGGTGGGCATGAGGGTCTCTTCGGGGCTCGGAACGTGCGGATAACAGAGGCTGTGGGACAACAGCAACATGAGACCCTGACAGGAGAGCTGTCGTTTCCCCTTTGGGAAGCAGGATGCTTGCGGCCCCCAGGCTGCGTGCCAATCCCCCTTGCTGCCTGGCTTCTGTTCACTGCTGGCTAGCGCTTCTGCAGCAGGTGAGCGTCTTGCCTAGAAACCGGGCGCTTGCCGTCCCTTGCTGGGAGCTCATGGCCCCACACACGTCCCTAGAGGGTGATGGCAACTTGGCTGAGAGCCACCAGGTGAGCTGTAGTTCTCCATGCGGAGAGGCCTGCCGCGGGTTTCGAGAATCCTGAGTCAGGGCTGTGCTTCAAGCGGAGGGTGAGTTCCGAGGCTGGAGGAGGCTCGGAGTCACACTGGTTCCCAAGGGGGAACACTCATTGCCAAAAGTCTCTCCCGTGGCTCCAGTGCCCCCTTCCTGGGCCAGGGGCTCTTGGAAACCCCTCTGAATGGAAAGCCCAGCTCATCATCTGCCGGCCTCTCCTGCTGGCAGCGCTCGCGTTCGGCAGCCTTCAAACTGCTTCAGGAAGGCAGTTCCTTGGAGTCGGAGACTGGCAGGCTGGGCAGCCTGAGGGTGAGGCGTGCAGCTGCGTGAGGAAAGCCCTGGGCTTAGCATTCACCCTGGGACGTCGTGCCTGGGTTCTGGGTACCTCGGAGAGAACCTCCACTCACTCTCCAAGCTGAGATCAACAGGCAGGAGTTCCCTGAGCAGCGCTAAACCACAGCCCCTCCCAGGCTGTCCCAAGACGTCCGTGCGGCCTACTCCCACTTCAGCCATACAACACATGCAGACCCTGGGGGGAGCAACGTTCAAGATGGAAGGTCCCACTTGCACGGCCTGTGTGTCTCTTCCACTGCTCAGAAGCTGCTGAGGCACAGGCTGAGTGTCCACATTCACCCTGAGGCCTGAAGGCCAAACGGTCATTACCCCAGGGCGAAGTGGGTTGGATGTGGCTCCTTGGCGGCTCGCCCAGCAGCCCTGCTGCTGGCCTTGCCTTCGCTGCTGGCAAACCTCTGGGAGGAAAAAGAGCGTCTCTGGCAAGAATCAAAAAGTGCTTGCCATCCCCTGGCTAGGAGCGCCTCCTACACCCCTCTTTGTGCGGCGAGCACACACATCAACTACTACCCTCCAAGGAAGCTGCAGCTTTCCAGCCAGAAAGGCCTGCAGCCCTTGCCGTGAAACCACAGTCAACAGGCTGTTGGACTGGGCCAAGTGCCTTGTAGGAGGCCTTGGACGCGCAGGGCTGCACTGTTTTCCGTTGGGGCACACCGTTGGGGAGAAGGCTCTGGCCTAGCCATCAGCGCACACCCTCCTAGCCAGAGGCCCTTGGGATCCACTGGGTGGGCAGGCTGAAGGCGCGAGCAGGGCTTTGGTGCTTGCAGAGTCAATTTGGGCCCTGCTTTGGAAGGGTTTCAGGGACCCAGTTCTAGGGAGGCTTAGCTTCCCTGCTGTGGCACACCCAGGTCAGGTAGCCCAGCTGCCACCCTAAAGGCTCCCTGCTTTGCCCTCACCCTGGGGTCTCCCACGTGGGTTCTGTCTCCCGAAGCACAACCCCAATGTGGATCCAGTCTGGACAGAAAAGCACACGATATCCCAGAGCACTCCAGGGCCTCAGCGGCTCAAAGGGGCATCAAGGCCTACCTAGGGGGCCTCTCTTCCCTAGGCCATACCCAGCCTGCACACTCTCTGTGGAGCAAGCTTCATTCCTGGAAGGGCCCAGGGGGTGGGCATGAGGGTCTCTTCGGGGCTCGGAACGTGCGGATAACAGAGGCTGTGGGACAACAGCAACATGAGACCCTGACAGGAGAGCTGTCATTTCCCCTTTGGGAAGCAGGATGCTTGCGGCCCCCAGGCTGCGTGCCAATCCCCCTTGCTGCCTGGCTTCTGTTCACTGCTGGCTAGCGCTTCTGCAGCAGGTGAGCGTCTTGCCTAGAAACCGGGCGCTTGCCGTCCCTTGCTGGGAGCTCATGGCCCCACACACGTCCCTAGAGGGTGATGGCAACTTGGCTGAGAGCCACCAGGTGAGCTGTAGTTCTCCATGCGGAGAGGCCTGCCGCGGGTTTTGAGAATCCTGAGTCAGGGCTGTGCTTCAAGCGGAGGGTGAGTTCCGAGGCTGGAGGAGGCTCGGAGTCACACTGGTTCCCAAGGGGGAACACTCATTGCCAAAAGTCTCTCCCGTGGCTCCAGTGCCCCCTTCCTGGGCCAGGGGCCCTTGGAAACCCCTCTGAATGGAAAGCCCAGCTCATCATCTGCCGGCCTCTCCTGCTGGCAGCGCTCGCATTCGGCAGCCTTCAAACTGCTTCAGGAAGGCAGTTCCTTGGAGTCGGAGACTGGCAGGCTGGGCAGCCTGAGGGTGAGGCGTGCAGCTGCGTGAGGAAAGCCCTGGGCTTAGCATTCACCCTGGGACATCGTGCCTGGGTTCTGGGTACCTCGGAGAGAACCTCCACTCACTCTCCAAGCTGAGATCAACAGGCAGGAGTTCCCTGAGCAGCGCTAAACCACAGCCCCTCCCAGGCTGTCCCAAGACGTCCGTGCGGCCTACTCCCACTTCAGCCATACAACACATGCAGACCCTGGGGGGAGCAACGTTCAAGATGGAAGGTCCCACTTGCACGGCCTGTGTGTCTCTTCCACTGCTCAGAAGCTGCTGAGGCACAGGCTGAGTGTCCACATTCACCCTGAGGCCTGAAGGCCAAACGGTCATTACCCCAGGGCGAAGTGGGTTGGATGTGGCTCCTTGGCGGCTCGCCCAGCAGCCCTGCTGCTGGCCTTGCCTTCGCTGCTGGCAAACCTCTGGGAGGAAAAAGAGCGTCTCTGGCAAGAATCAAAAAGTGCTTGCCATCCCCTGGCTAGGAGCGCCTCCTACACCCCTCTTTGTGCGGCGAGCACACACATCAACTACTACCCTCCAAGGAAGCTGCAGCTTTCCAGCCAGAAAGGCCTGCAGCCCTTGCCGTGAAACCACAGTCAACAGGCTGTTGGACTGGGCCAAGTGCCTTGTAGGAGGCCTTGGACGCGCAGGGCTGCACTGTTTTCCGTTGGGGCACACCGTTGGGGAGAAAGCTCTGGCCTAGCCATCAGCGCACACCCTCCTAGCCAGAGGCCCTTGGGATCCACTGGGTGGGCAGGCTGAAGGCGCGAGCAGGGCTTTGGTGCTTGCAGAGTCAATTTGGGCCCTGCTTTGGAAGGGTTTCAGGGACCCAGTTCTAGGGAGGCTTAGCTTCCCTGCTGTGGCACACCCAGGTCAGGTAGCCCAGCTGCCACCCTAAAGGCTCCCTGCTTTGCCCTCACCCTGGGGTCTCCCACGTGGGTTCTGTCTCCCGAAGCACAACCCCAATGTGGATCCAGTCTGGACAGAAAAGCACACGATATCCCAGAGCACTCCAGGGCCTCAGCGGCTCAAAGGGGCATCAAGGCCTACCTAGGGGGCCTCTCTTCCCTAGGCCATACCCAGCCTGCACACTCTCTGTGGAGCAAGCTTCATTCCTGGAAGGGCCCAGCGGGTGGGCATGAGGGTCTCTTCGGGGCTCGGAACGTGCGGATAACAGAGGCTGTGGGACAACAGCAACATGAGACCCTGACAGGAGAGCTGTCGTTTCCCCTTTGGGAAGCAGGATGCTTGCGGCCCCCAGGCTGTGTGCCAATCCCCCTTGCTGCCTGGCTTCTGTTCACTGCTGGCTAGCGCTTCTGCAGCAGGTGAGCGTTTTGCCTAGAAACCGGGCGCTTGCCATCCCTTGCTGGGAGCTCATGGCCCCATACACGTCCCTAGAGGGTGATGGCAACTTGGCTGAGAGCCACCAGGTGAGCTGTAGTTCTCCATGCGGAGAGGCCTGCTGCGGGTTTCGAGAATCCTGAGTCAGGGCTGTGCTTCAAGCGGAGGGTGAGTTCCGAGGCTGGAGGAGGCTCGGAGTCACACTGGTTCCCAAGGGGGAACACTCATTGCCAAAAGTCTCTCCCGTGGCTCCAGTGCCCCCTTCCTGGGCCAGGGGCCCTTGGAAACCCCTCTGAATGGAAAGCCCAGCTCATCATCTGCCGGCCTCTCCTGCTGGCAGCGCTCACGTTTGGCAGCCTTCAAACTGCTTCAGGAAGGCAGTTCCTTGGAGTCGGAGACTGGCAGGCTGGGCAGCCTGAGGGTGAGGCGTGCAGCTGCGTGAGGAAAGCCCTGGGCTTAGCATTCACCCTGGGACGTCGTGCCTGGGTTCTGGGTACCTCGGAGAGAACCTCCACTCCCTCTCCAAGCTGAGATCAACAGGCAGGAGTTCCCTGAGCAGCGCTAAACCACAGCCCCTCCCAGGCTGTCCCAAGACGTCCGTGCGGCCTACTCCCACTTCAGCCATACAACACATGCAGACCCTGGGGGGAGCAACGTTCAAGATGGAAGGTCCCACTTGCACGGCCTGTGTGTCTCTTCCACTGCTCAGAAGCTGCTGAGGCACAGGCTGAGTGTCCACATTCACCCTGAGGCCTGAAGGCCAAACGGTCATTACCCCAGGGCGAAGTGGGTTGGATGTGGCTCCTTGGCGGCTCGCCCAGCAGCCCTGCTGCTGGCCTTGCCTTCGCTGCTGGCAAACCTCTGGGAGGAAAAAGAGCGTCTCTGGCAAGAATCAAAAAGTGCTTGCCATCCCCTGGCTAGGAGCGCCTCCTACACCCCTCTTTGTGCGGCGAGCACACACATCAACTACTACCCTCCAAGGAAGCTGCAGCTTTCCAGCCAGAAAGGCCTGCAGCCCTTGCCGTGAAACCACAGTCAACAGGCTGTTGGACTGGGCCAAGTGCCTTGTAGGAGGCCTTGGACGCGCAGGGCTGCACTGTTTTCCGTTGGGGCACACCGTTGGGGAGAAGGCTCTGGCCTAGCCATCAGCGCACACCCTCCTAGCCAGAGGCCCTTGGGATCCACTGGGTGGGCAGGCTGAAGGCGCGAGCAGGGCTTTGGTGCTTGCAGAGTCAATTTGGGCCCTGCTTTGGAAGGGTTTCAGGGACCCAGTTCTAGGGAGGCTTAGCTTCCCTGCTGTGGCACACCCAGGTCAGGTAGCCCAGCTGCCACCCTAAAGGCTCCCTGCTTTGCCCTCACCCTGGGGTCTCCCACGTGGGTTCTGTCTCCCGAAGCACAACCCCAATGTGGATCCAGTCTGGACAGAAAAGCACACGATATCCCAGAGCACTCCAGGGCCTCAGCGGCTCAAAGGGGCATCAAGGCCTACCTAGGGGGCCTCTCTTCCCTAGGCCATACCCAGCCTGCACACTCTCTGTGGAGCAAGCTTCATTCCTGGAAGGGCCCAGGGGGTGGGCATGAGGGTCTCTTCGGGGCTCGGAACGTGCGGATAACAGAGGCTGTGGGACAACAGCAACATGAGACCCTGACAGGAGAGCTGTCGTTTCCCCTTTGGGAAGCAGGATGCTTGCGGCCCCCAGGCTGCGTGCCAATCCCCCTTGCTGCCTGGCTTCTGTTCACTGCTGGCTAGCGCTTCTGCAGCAGGTGAGCGTCTTGCCTAGAAACCGGGCGCTTGCCGTCCCTTGCTGGGAGCTCATGGCCCCACACACGTCCCTAGAGGGTGATGGCAACTTGGCTGAGAGCCACCAGGTGAGCTGTAGTTCTCCATGCGGAGAGGCCTGCCGTGGGTTTCGAGAATCCTGAGTCAGGGCTGTGCTTCAAGCGGAGGGTGAGTTCCGAGGCTGGAGGAGGCTCGGAGTCACACTGGTTCCCAAGGGGGAACACTCATTGCCAAAAGTCTCTCCCGTGGCTCCAGTGCCCCCTTCCTGGGCCAGGGGCTCTTGGAAACCCCTCTGAATGGAAAGCCCAGCTCATCATCTGCCGGCCTCTCCTGCTGGCAGCGCTCGCGTTCGGCAGCCTTCAAACTGCTTCAGGAAGGCAGTTCCTTGGAGTCGGAGACTGGCAGGCTGGGCAGCCTGAGGGTGAGGCGTGCAGCTGCGTGAGGAAAGCCCTGGGCTTAGCATTCACCCTGGGACGTCGTGCCTGGGTTCTGGGTACCTCGGAGAGAACCTCCACTCACTCTCCAAGCTGAGATCAACAGGCAGGAGTTCCCTGAGCAGCGCTAAACCACAGCCCCTCCCAGGCTGTCCCAAGACGTCCGTGCGGCCTACTCCCACTTCAGCCATACAACACATGCAGACCCTGGGGGGAGCAACGTTCAAGATGGAAGGTCCCACTTGCACGGCCTGTGTGTCTCTTCCACTGCTCAGAAGCTGCTGAGGCACAGGCTGAGTGTCCACATTCACCCTGAGGCCTGAAGGCCAAACGGTCATTACCCCAGGGCGAAGTGGGTTGGATGTGGCTCCTTGGCGGCTCGCCCAGCAGCCCTGCTGCTGGCCTTGCCTTCGCTGCTGGCAAACCTCTGGGAGGAAAAAGAGCGTCTCTGGCAAGAATCAAAAAGTGCTTGCCATCCCCTGGCTAGGAGCGCCTCCTACACCCCTCTTTGTGCGGCGAGCACACACATCAACTACTACCCTCCAAGGAAGCTGCAGCTTTCCAGCCAGAAAGGCCTGCAGCCCTTGCCGTGAAACCACAGTCAACAGGCTGTTGGACTGGGCCAAGTGCCTTGTAGGAGGCCTTGGACGCGCAGGGCTGCACTGTTTTCCGTTGGGGCACACCGTTGGGGAGAAGGCTCTGGCCTAGCCATCAGCGCACACCCTCCTAGCCAGAGGCCCTTGGGATCCACTGGGTGGGCAGGCTGAAGGCGCGAGCAGGGCTTTGGTGCTTGCAGAGTCAATTTGGGCCCTGCTTTGGAAGGGTTTCAGGGACCCAGTTCTAGGGAGGCTTAGCTTCCCTGCTGTGGCACACCCAGGTCAGGTAGCCCAGCTGCCACCCTAAAGGCTCCCTGCTTTGCCCTCACCCTGGGGTCTCCCACGTGGGTTCTGTCTCCCGAAGCACAACCCCAATGTGGATCCAGTCTGGACAGAAAAGCACACGATATCCCAGAGCACTCCAGGGCCTCAGCGGCTCAAAGGGGCATCAAGGCCTACCTAGGGGGCCTCTCTTCCCTAGGCCATACCCAGCCTGCACACTCTCTGTGGAGCAAGCTTCATTCCTGGAAGGGCCCAGGGGGTGGGCATGAGGGTCTCTTCGGGGCTCGGAACGTGCGGATAACAGAGGCTGTGGGACAACAGCAACATGAGACCCTGACAGGAGAGCTGTCATTTCCCCTTTGGGAAGCAGGATGCTTGCGGCCCCCAGGCTGCGTGCCAATCCCCCTTGCTGCCTGGCTTCTGTTCACTGCTGGCTAGCGCTTCTGCAGCAGGTGAGCGTCTTGCCTAGAAACCGGGCGCTTGCCGTCCCTTGCTGGGAGCTCATGGCCCCACACACGTCCCTAGAGGGTGATGGCAACTTGGCTGAGAGCCACCAGGTGAGCTGTAGTTCTCCATGCGGAGAGGCCTGCCGCGGGTTTTGAGAATCCTGAGTCAGGGCTGTGCTTCAAGCGGAGGGTGAGTTCCGAGGCTGGAGGAGGCTCGGAGTCACACTGGTTCCCAAGGGGGAACACTCATTGCCAAAAGTCTCTCCCGTGGCTCCAGTGCCCCCTTCCTGGGCCAGGGGCCCTTGGAAACCCCTCTGAATGGAAAGCCCAGCTCATCATCTGCCGGCCTCTCCTGCTGGCAGCGCTCGCATTCGGCAGCCTTCAAACTGCTTCAGGAAGGCAGTTCCTTGGAGTCGGAGACTGGCAGGCTGGGCAGCCTGAGGGTGAGGCGTGCAGCTGCGTGAGGAAAGCCCTGGGCTTAGCATTCACCCTGGGACATCGTGCCTGGGTTCTGGGTACCTCGGAGAGAACCTCCACTCACTCTCCAAGCTGAGATCAACAGGCAGGAGTTCCCTGAGCAGCGCTAAACCACAGCCCCTCCCAGGCTGTCCCAAGACGTCCGTGCGGCCTACTCCCACTTCAGCCATACAACACATGCAGACCCTGGGGGGAGCAACGTTCAAGATGGAAGGTCCCACTTGCACGGCCTGTGTGTCTCTTCCACTGCTCAGAAGCTGCTGAGGCACAGGCTGAGTGTCCACATTCACCCTGAGGCCTGAAGGCCAAACGGTCATTACCCCAGGGCGAAGTGGGTTGGATGTGGCTCCTTGGCGGCTCGCCCAGCAGCCCTGCTGCTGGCCTTGCCTTCGCTGCTGGCAAACCTCTGGGAGGAAAAAGAGCGTCTCTGGCAAGAATCAAAAAGTGCTTGCCATCCCCTGGCTAGGAGCGCCTCCTACACCCCTCTTTGTGCGGCGAGCACACACATCAACTACTACCCTCCAAGGAAGCTGCAGCTTTCCAGCCAGAAAGGCCTGCAGCCCTTGCCGTGAAACCACAGTCAACAGGCTGTTGGACTGGGCCAAGTGCCTTGTAGGAGGCCTTGGACGCGCAGGGCTGCACTGTTTTCCGTTGGGGCACACCGTTGGGGAGAAGGCTCTGGCCTAGCCATCAGCGCACACCCTCCTAGCCAGAGGCCCTTGGGATCCACTGGGTGGGCAGGCTGAAGGCGCGAGCAGGGCTTTGGTGCTTGCAGAGTCAATTTGGGCCCTGCTTTGGAAGGGTTTCAGGGACCCAGTTCGAGGGAGGCTTAGCTTCCCTGCTGTGGCACACCCAGGTCAGGTAGCCCAGCTGCCACCCTAAAGGCTCCCTGCTTTGCCCTCACCCTGGGGTCTCCCACGTGGGTTCTGTCTCCCGAAGCACAACCCCAATGTGGATCCAGTCTGGACAGAAAAGCACACGATATCCCAGAGCACTCCAGGGCCTCAGCGGCTCAAAGGGGCATCAAGGCCTACCTAGGGGGCCTCTCTTCCCTAGGCCATACCCAGCCTGCACACTCCCTGTGGAGCAAGCTTCATTCCTGGAAGGGCCCAGCGGGTGGGCATGAGGGTCTCTTCGGGGCTCGGAACGTGCGGATAACAGAGGCTGTGGGACAACAGCAACATGAGACCCTGACAGGAGAGCTGTCGTTTCCCCTTTGGGAAGCAGGATGCTTGCGGCCCCCAGGCTGTGTGCCAATCCCCCTTGCTGCCTGGCTTCTGTTCACTGCTGGCTAGCGCTTCTGCAGCAGGTGAGCGTTTTGCCTAGAAACCGGGCGCTTGCCATCCCTTGCTGGGAGCTCATGGCCCCATACACGTCCCTAGAGGGTGATGGCAACTTGGCTGAGAGCCACCAGGTGAGCTGTAGTTCTCCATGCGGAGAGGCCTGCTGCGGGTTTCGAGAATCCTGAGTCAGGGCTGTGCTTCAAGCGGAGGGTGAGTTCCGAGGCTGGAGGAGGCTCGGAGTCACACTGGTTCCCAAGGGGGAACACTCATTGCCAAAAGTCTCTCCCGTGGCTCCAGTGCCCCCTTCCTGGGCCAGGGGCCCTTGGAAACCCCTCTGAATGGAAAGCCCAGCTCATCATCTGCCGGCCTCTCCTGCTGGCAGCGCTCGCGTTTGGCAGCCTTCAAACTGCTTCAGGAAGGCAGTTCCTTGGAGTCGGAGACTGGCAGGCTGGGCAGCCTGAGGGTGAGGCATGCAGCTGCGTGAGGAAAGCCCTGGGCTTAGCATTCACCCTGGGACGTCGTGCCTGGGTTCTGGGTACCTCGGAGAGAACCTCCACTCACTCTCCAAGCTGAGAGCAACAGGCAGGAGTTCCCTGAGCAGCGCTAAACCACAGCCCCTCCCAGGCTGTCCCAAGACGTCCGTGCAGCCTACTCCCACTTCAGCCATACAACACATGCAGACCCTGGGGGGAGCAACGTTCAAGATGGAAGGTCCCACTTGCACGGCCTGTGTGTCTCTTCCACTGCTCAGAAGCTGCTGAGGCACAGGCTGAGTGTCCACATTCACCCTGAGGCCTGAAGGCCAAACGGTCATTACCCCAGGGCGAAGTGGGTTGGATGTGGCTCCTTGGCGGCTCGCCCAGCAGCCCTGCTGCTGGCCTTGCCTTCGCTGCTGGCAAACCTCTGGGAGGAAAAAGAGCGTCTCTGGCAAGAATCAAAAAGTGCTTGCCATCCCCTGGCTAGGAGCGCCTCCTACACCCCTCTTTGTGCGGCGAGCACACACATCAACTACTACCCTCCAAGGAAGCTGCAGCTTTCCAGCCAGAAAGGCCTGCAGCCCTTGCCGTGAAACCACAGTCAACAGGCTGTTGGACTGGGCCAAGTGCCTTGTAGGAGGCCTTGGACGCGCAGGGCTGCACTGTTTTCCGTTGGGGCACACCGTTGGGGAGAAGGCTCTGGCCTAGCCATCAGCGCACACCCTCCTAGCCAGAGGCCCTTGGGATCCACTGGGTGGGCAGGCTGAAGGCGCGAGCAGGGCTTTGGTGCTTGCAGAGTCAATTTGGGCCCTGCTTTGGAAGGGTTTCAGGGACCCAGTTCTAGGGAGGCTTAGCTTCCCTGCTGTGGCACACCCAGGTCAGGTAGCCCAGCTGCCACCCTAAAGGCTCCCTGCTTTGCCCTCACCCTGGGGTCTCCCACGTGGGTTCTGTCTCCCGAAGCACAACCCCAATGTGGATCCAGTCTGGACAGAAAAGCACACGATATCCCAGAGCACTCCAGGGCCTCAGCGGCTCAAAGGGGCATCAAGGCCTACCTAGGGGGCCTCTCTTCCCTAGGCCATACCCAGCCTGCACACTCTCTGTGGAGCAAGCTTCATTCCTGGAAGGGCCCAGGGGGTGGGCATGAGGGTCTCTTCGGGGCTCGGAACGTGCGGATAACAGAGGCTGTGGGACAACAGCAACATGAGACCCTGACAGGAGAGCTGTCGTTTCCCCTTTGGGAAGCAGGATGCTTGCGGCCCCCAGGCTGCGTGCCAATCCCCCTTGCTGCCTGGCTTCTGTTCACTGCTGGCTAGCGCTTCTGCAGCAGGTGAGCGTCTTGCCTAGAAACCAGGCGCTTGCCGTCCCTTGCTGGGAGCTCATGGCCCCACACACGTCCCTAGAGGGTGATGGCAACTTGGCTGAGAGCCACCAGGTGAGCTGTAGTTCTCCATGCGGAGAGGCCTGCTGCGGGTTTCGAGAATCCTGAGTCAGGGCTGTGCTTCAAGCGGAGGGTGAGTTCCGAGGCTGGAGGAGGCTCGGAGTCACACTGGTTCCCAAGGGGGAACACTCATTGCCAAAAGTCTCTCCCGTGGCTCCAGTGCCCCCTTCCTGGGCCAGGGGCCCTTGGAAACCCCTCTGAATGGAAAGCCCAGCTCATCATCTGCCGGCCTCTCCTGCTGGCAGCGCTCGCGTTCGGCAGCCTTCAAACTGCTTCAGGAAGGCAGTTCCTTGGAGTCGGAGACTGGCAGGCTGGGCAGCCTGAGGGTGAGGCGTGCAGCTGCGTGAGGAAAGCCCTGGGCTTAGCATTCACCCTGGGACGTCGTGCCTGGGTTCTGGGTACCTCGGAGAGAACCTCCACTCACTCTCCAAGCTGAGATCAACAGGCAGGAGTTCCCTGAGCAGCGCTAAACCACAGCCCCTCCCAGGCTGTCCCAAGACGTCCGTGCGGCCTACTCCCACTTCAGCCATACAACACATGCAGACCCTGGGGGGAGCAACGTTCAAGATGGAAGGTCCCACTTGCACGGCCTGTGTGTCTCTTCCACTGCTCAGAAGCTGCTGAGGCACAGGCTGAGTGTCCACATTCACCCTGAGGCCTGAAGGCCAAACGGTCATTACCCCAGGGCGAAGTGGGTTGGATGTGGCTCCTTGGCGGCTCGCCCAGCAGCCCTGCTGCTGGCCTTGCCTTCGCTGCTGGCAAACCTCTGGGAGGAAAAAGAGCGTCTCTGGCAAGAATCAAAAAGTGCTTGCCATCCCCTGGCTAGGAGCGCCTCCTACACCCCTCTTTGTGCGGCGAGCACACACATCAACTACTACCCTCCAAGGAAGCTGCAGCTTTCCAGCCAGAAAGGCCTGCAGCCCTTGCCGTGAAACCACAGTCAACAGGCTGTTGGACTGGGCCAAGTGCCTTGTAGGAGGCCTTGGACGCGCAGGGCTGCACTGTTTTCCGTTGGGGCACACCGTTGGGGAGAAGGCTCTGGCCTAGCCATCAGCGCACACCCTCCTAGCCAGAGGCCCTTGGGATCCACTGGGTGGGCAGGCTGAAGGCGCGAGCAGGGCTTTGGTGCTTGCAGAGTCAATTTGGGCCCTGCTTTGGAAGGGTTTCAGGGACCCAGTTCTAGGGAGGCTTAGCTTCCCTGCTGTGGCACACCCAGGTCAGGTAGCCCAGCTGCCACCCTAAAGGCTCCCTGCTTTGCCCTCACCCTGGGGTCTCCCACGTGGGTTCTGTCTCCCCAAGCACAACCTCAATGTGGATCCAGTCTGGACAGAAAAGCACACAATATCCCAGAGCACTCCAGGGCCTCAGCGGCTCAAAGGGGCATCAAGGCCTACCTAGGGGGCCTCTCTTCCCTAGGCCATACCCAGCCTGCACACTCTCTGTGGAGCAAGCTTCATTCCTGGAAGGGCCCAGGGGGTGGGCATGAGGGTCTCTTCAGGGCTCGGAACGTGCGGATAACAGAGGCTGTGGGACAACAGCAACATGAGACCCTGACAGGAGAGCTGTCGTTTCCCCTTTGGGAAGCAGGATGCTTGCGGCCCCCAGGCTGCGTGCCAATCCCCCTTGCTGCCTGGCTTCTGTTCACTGCTGGCTAGCGCTTCTGCAGCAGGTGAGCGTTTTGCCTAGAAACCGGGCGCTTGCCGTGCCTTGCTGGGAGCTCATGGCCCCACACACGTCCCTAGAGGGTGATGGCAACTTGGCTGAGAGCCACCAGGTGAGCTGTAGTTCTCCATGCGGAGAGGCCTGCCGCGGGTTTCGAGAATCCTGAGTCAGGGCTGTGCTTCAAGCGGAGGGTGAGTTCCGAGGCTGGAGGAGGCTCGGAGTCACACTGGTTCCCAAGGGGGAACACTCATTGCCAAAAGTCTCTCCCGTGGCTCCAGTGCCCCCTTCCTGGGCCAGGGGCCCTTGGAAACCCCTCTGAATGGAAAGCCCAGCTCATCATCTGCCGGCCTCTCCTGCTGGCAGCGCTCGCGTTCGGCAGCCTTCAAACTGCTTCAGGAAGGCAGTTCTTTGGAGTCGGAGACTGCAAGGCTGGGCAGCATGAGGGTGAGGCGTGCAGCTGCGTGAGGAAAGCCCTGGGCTTAGCATTCACCCTGGGACGTCGTGCCTGGGTTCTGGGTACCTCGGAGAGAACCTCCACTCACTCTCCAAGCTGAGAGCAACAGGCAGGAGTTCCCTGAGCAGCGCTAAACCACAGCCCCTCCCAGGCTGTCCCAAGACGTCCGTGCGGCCTACTCCCACTTCAGCCATACAACACATGCAGACCCTGGGGGGAGCAACGTTCAAGATGGAAGGTCCCACTTGCACGGCCTGTGTGTCTCTTCCACTGCTCAGAAGCTGCTGAGGCACAGGCTGAGTGTCCACATTCACCCTGAGGCCTGAAGGCCAAACGGTCATTACCCCAGGGCGAAGTGGGTTGGATGTGGCTCCTTGGCGGCTCGCCCAGCAGCCCTGCTGCTGGCCTTGCCTTCGCTGCTGGCAAACCTCTGGGAGGAAAAAGAGCGTCTCTGGCAAGAATCAAAAAGTGCTTGCCATCCCCTGGCTAGGAGCGCCTCCTACACCCCTCTTTGTGCGGCGAGCACACACATCAACTACTACCCTCCAAGGAAGCTGCAGCTTTCCAGCCAGAAAGGCCTGCAGCCCTTGCCGTGAAACCACAGTCAACAGGCTGTTGGACTGGGCCAAGTGCCTTGTAGGAGGCCTTGGACGCGCAGGGCTGCACTGTTTTCCGTTGGGGCACACCGTTGGGGAGAAGGCTCTGGCCTAGCCATCAGCGCACACCCTCCTAGCCAGAGGCCCTTGGGATCCACTGGGTGGGCAGGCTGAAGGCGCGAGCAGGGCTTTGGTGCTTGCAGAGTCAATTTGGGCCCTGCTTTGGAAGGGTTTCAGGGACCCAGTTCTAGGGAGGCTTAGCTTCCCTGCTGTGGCACACCCAGGTCAGGTAGCCCAGCTGCCACCCTAAAGGCTCCCTGCTTTGCCCTCACCCTGGGGTCTCCCACGTGGGTTCTGTCTCCCGAAGCACAACCCCAATGTGGATCCAGTCTGGACAGAAAAGCACACGATATCCCAGAGCACTCCAGGGCCTCAGCGGCTCAAAGGGGCATCAAGGCCTACCTAGGGGGCCTCTCTTCCCTAGGCCATACCCAGCCTGCACACTCTCTGTGGAGCAAGCTTCATTCCTGGAAGGGCCCAGGGGGTGGGCATGAGGGTCTCTTCGGGGCTCGGAACGTGCGGATAACAGAGGCTGTGGGACAACAGCAACATGAGACCCTGACAGGAGAGCTGTCATTTCCCCTTTGGGAAGCAGGATGCTTGCGGCCCCCAGGCTGCGTGCCAATCCCCCTTGCTGCCTGGCTTCTGTTCACTGCTGGCTAGCGCTTCTGCAGCAGGTGAGCGTCTTGCCTAGAAACCGGGCGCTTGCCGTCCCTTGCTGGGAGCTCATGGCCCCACACACGTCCCTAGAGGGTGATGGCAACTTGGCTGAGAGCCACCAGGTGAGCTGTAGTTCTCCATGCGGAGAGGCCTGCCGCGGGTTTTGAGAATCCTGAGTCAGGGCTGTGCTTCAAGCGGAGGGTGAGTTCCGAGGCTGGAGGAGGCTCGGAGTCACACTGGTTCCCAAGGGGGAACACTCATTGCCAAAAGTCTCTCCCGTGGCTCCAGTGCCCCCTTCCTGGGCCAGGGGCCCTTGGAAACCCCTCTGAATGGAAAGCCCAGCTCATCATCTGCCGGCCTCTCCTGCTGGCAGCGCTCGCATTCGGCAGCCTTCAAACTGCTTCAGGAAGGCAGTTCCTTGGAGTCGGAGACTGGCAGGCTGGGCAGCCTGAGGGTGAGGCGTGCAGCTGCGTGAGGAAAGCCCTGGGCTTAGCATTCACCCTGGGACATCGTGCCTGGGTTCTGGGTACCTCGGAGAGAACCTCCACTCACTCTCCAAGCTGAGATCAACAGGCAGGAGTTCCCTGAGCAGCGCTAAACCACAGCCCCTCCCAGGCTGTCCCAAGACGTCCGTGCGGCCTACTCCCACTTCAGCCATACAACACATGCAGACCCTGGGGGGAGCAACGTTCAAGATGGAAGGTCCCACTTGCACGGCCTGTGTGTCTCTTCCACTGCTCAGAAGCTGCTGAGGCACAGGCTGAGTGTCCACATTCACCCTGAGGCCTGAAGGCCAAACGGTCATTACCCCAGGGCGAAGTGGGTTGGATGTGGCTCCTTGGCGGCTCGCCCAGCAGCCCTGCTGCTGGCCTTGCCTTCGCTGCTGGCAAACCTCTGGGAGGAAAAAGAGCGTCTCTGGCAAGAATCAAAAAGTGCTTGCCATCCCCTGGCTAGGAGCGCCTCCTACACCCCTCTTTGTGCGGCGAGCACACACATCAACTACTACCCTCCAAGGAAGCTGCAGCTTTCCAGCCAGAAAGGCCTGCAGCCCTTGCCGTGAAACCACAGTCAACAGGCTGTTGGACTGGGCCAAGTGCCTTGTAGGAGGCCTTGGACGCGCAGGGCTGCACTGTTTTCCGTTGGGGCACACCGTTGGGGAGAAAGCTCTGGCCTAGCCATCAGCGCACACCCTCCTAGCCAGAGGCCCTTGGGATCCACTGGGTGGGCAGGCTGAAGGCGCGAGCAGGGCTTTGGTGCTTGCAGAGTCAATTTGGGCCCTGCTTTGGAAGGGTTTCAGGGACCCAGTTCGAGGGAGGCTTAGCTTCCCTGCTGTGGCACACCCAGGTCAGGTAGCCCAGCTGCCACCCTAAAGGCTCCCTGCTTTGCCCTCACCCTGGGGTCTCCCACGTGGGTTCTGTCTCCCGAAGCACAACCCCAATGTGGATCCAGTCTGGACAGAAAAGCACACGATATCCCAGAGCACTCCAGGGCCTCAGCGGCTCAAAGGGGCATCAAGGCCTACCTAGGGGGCCTCTCTTCCCTAGGCCATACCCAGCCTGCACACTCTCTGTGGAGCAAGCTTCATTCCTGGAAGGGCCCAGCGGGTGGGCATGAGGGTCTCTTCAGGGCTCGGAACGTGCGGATAACAGAGGCTGTGGGACAACAGCAACATGAGACCCTGACAGGAGAGCTGTCGTTTCCCCTTTGGGAAGCAGGATGCTTGCGGCCCCCAGGCTGTGTGCCAATCCCCCTTGCTGCCTGGCTTCTGTTCACTGCTGGCTAGCGCTTCTGCAGCAGGTGAGCGTTTTGCCTAGAAACCGGGCGCTTGCCATCCCTTGCTGGGAGCTCATGGCCCCATACACGTCCCTAGAGGGTGATGGCAACTTGGCTGAGAGCCACCAGGTGAGCTGTAGTTCTCCATGCGGAGAGGCCTGCTGCGGGTTTCGAGAATCCTGAGTCAGGGCTGTGCTTCAAGCGGAGGGTGAGTTCCGAGGCTGGAGGAGGCTCGGAGTCACACTGGTTCCCAAGGGGGAACACTCATTGCCAAAAGTCTCTCCCGTGGCTCCAGTGCCCCCTTCCTGGGCCAGGGGCCCTTGGAAACCCCTCTGAATGGAAAGCCCAGCTCATCATCTGCCGGCCTCTCCTGCTGGCAGCGCTCGCGTTTGGCAGCCTTCAAACTGCTTCAGGAAGGCAGTTCCTTGGAGTCGGAGACTGGCAGGCTGGGCAGCCTGAGGGTGAGGCATGCAGCTGCGTGAGGAAAGCCCTGGGCTTAGCATTCACCCTGGGACGTCGTGCCTGGGTTCTGGGTACCTCGGAGAGAACCTCCACTCACTCTCCAAGCTGAGAGCAACAGGCAGGAGTTCCCTGAGCAGCGCTAAACCACAGCCCCTCCCAGGCTGTCCCAAGACGTCCGTGCAGCCTACTCCCACTTCAGCCATACAACACATGCAGACCCTGGGGGGAGCAACGTTCAAGATGGAAGGTCCCACTTGCACGGCCTGTGTGTCTCTTCCACTGCTCAGAAGCTGCTGAGGCACAGGCTGAGTGTCCACATTCACCCTGAGGCCTGAAGGCCAAACGGTCATTACCCCAGGGCGAAGTGGGTTGGATGTGGCTCCTTGGCGGCTCGCCCAGCAGCCCTGCTGCTGGCCTTGCCTTCGCTGCTGGCAAACCTCTGGGAGGAAAAAGAGCGTCTCTGGCAAGAATCAAAAAGTGCTTGCCATCCCCTGGCTAGGAGCGCCTCCTACACCCCTCTTTGTGCGGCGAGCACACACATCAACTACTACCCTCCAAGGAAGCTGCAGCTTTCCAGCCAGAAAGGCCTGCAGCCCTTGCCGTGAAACCACAGTCAACAGGCTGTTGGACTGGGCCAAGTGCCTTGTAGGAGGCCTTGGACGCGCAGGGCTGCACTGTTTTCCGTTGGGGCACACCGTTGGGGAGAAGGCTCTGGCCTAGCCATCAGCGCACACCCTCCTAGCCAGAGGCCCTTGGGATCCACTGGGTGGGCAGGCTGAAGGCGCGAGCAGGGCTTTGGTGCTTGCAGAGTCAATTTGGGCCCTGCTTTGGAAGGGTTTCAGGGACCCAGTTCTAGGGAGGCTTAGCTTCCCTGCTGTGGCACACCCAGGTCAGGTAGCCCAGCTGCCACCCTAAAGGCTCCCTGCTTTGCCCTCACCCTGGGGTCTCCCACGTGGGTTCTGTCTCCCCAAGCACAACCTCAATGTGGATCCAGTCTGGACAGAAAAGCACACAATATCCCAGAGCACTCCAGGGCCTCAGCGGCTCAAAGGGGCATCAAGGCCTACCTAGGGGGCCTCTCTTCCCTAGGCCATACCCAGCCTGCACACTCTCTGTGGAGCAAGCTTCATTCCTGGAAGGGCCCAGGGGGTGGGCATGAGGGTCTCTTCGGGGCTCGGAACGTGCGGATAACAGAGGCTGTGGGACAACAGCAACATGAGACCCTGACAGGAGAGCTGTCGTTTCCCCTTTGGGAAGCAGGATGCTTGCGGCCCCCAGGCTGCGTGCCAATCCCCCTTGCTGCCTGGCTTCTGTTCACTGCTGGCTAGCGCTTCTGCAGCAGGTGAGCGTCTTGCCTAGAAACCAGGCGCTTGCCGTCCCTTGCTGGGAGCTCATGGCCCCACACACGTCCCTAGAGGGTGATGGCAACTTGGCTGAGAGCCACCAGGTGAGCTGTAGTTCTCCATGCGGAGAGGCCTGCCGCGGGTTTCGAGAATCCTGAGTCAGGGCTGTGCTTCAAGCGGAGGGTGAGTTCCGAGGCTGGAGGAGGCTCGGAGTCACACTGGTTCCCAAGGGGGAACACTCATTGCCAAAAGTCTCTCCCGTGGCTCCAGTGCCCCCTTCCTGGGCCAGGGGCCCTTGGAAACCCCTCTGAATGGAAAGCCCAGCTCATCATCTGCCGGCCTCTCCTGCTGGCAGCGCTCGCGTTCGGCAGCCTTCAAACTGCTTCAGGAAGGCAGTTCCTTGGAGTCGGAGACTGGCAGGCTGGGCAGCCTGAGGGTGAGGCGTGCAGCTGCGTGAGGAAAGCCCTGGGCTTAGCATTCACCCTGGGACGTCGTGCCTGGGTTCTGGGTACCTCGGAGAGAACCTCCACTCCCTCTCCAAGCTGAGATCAACAGGCAGGAGTTCCCTGAGCAGCGCTAAACCACAGCCCCTCCCAGGCTGTCCCAAGACGTCCGTGCGGCCTACTCCCACTTCAGCCATACAACACATGCAGACCCTGGGGGGAGCAACGTTCAAGATGGAAGGTCCCACTTGCACGGCCTGTGTGTCTCTTCCACTGCTCAGAAGCTGCTGAGGCACAGGCTGAGTGTCCACATTCACCCTGAGGCCTGAAGGCCAAACGGTCATTACCCCAGGGCGAAGTGGGTTGGATGTGGCTCCTTGGCGGCTCGCCCAGCAGCCCTGCTGCTGGCCTTGCCTTCGCTGCTGGCAAACCTCTGGGAGGAAAAAGAGCGTCTCTGGCAAGAATCAAAAAGTGCTTGCCATCCCCTGGCTAGGAGCGCCTCCTACACCCCTCTTTGTGCGGCGAGCACACACATCAACTACTACCCTCCAAGGAAGCTGCAGCTTTCCAGCCAGAAAGGCCTGCAGCCCTTGCCGTGAAACCACAGTCAACAGGCTGTTGGACTGGGCCAAGTGCCTTGTAGGAGGCCTTGGACGCGCAGGGCTGCACTGTTTTCCGTTGGGGCACACCGTTGGGGAGAAGGCTCTGGCCTAGCCATCAGCGCACACCCTCCTAGCCAGAGGCCCTTGGGATCCACTGGGTGGGCAGGCTGAAGGCGCGAGCAGGGCTTTGGTGCTTGCAGAGTCAATTTGGGCCCTGCTTTGGAAGGGTTTCAGGGACCCAGTTCTAGGGAGGCTTAGCTTCCCTGCTGTGGCACACCCAGGTCAGGTAGCCCAGCTGCCACCCTAAAGGCTCCCTGCTTTGCCCTCACCCTGGGGTCTCCCACGTGGGTTCTGTCTCCCCAAGCACAACCTCAATGTGGATCCAGTCTGGACAGAAAAGCACACAATATCCCAGAGCACTCCAGGGCCTCAGCGGCTCAAAGGGGCATCAAGGCCTACCTAGGGGGCCTCTCTTCCCTAGGCCATACCCAGCCTGCACACTCTCTGTGGAGCAAGCTTCATTCCTGGAAGGGCCCAGGGGGTGGGCATGAGGGTCTCTTTGGGGCTCGGAACGTGCAGATAACAGAGGCTGTGGGACAACAGCAACATGAGACCCTGACAGGAGAGCTGTCGTTTCCCCTTTGGGAAGCAGGATGCTTGCGGCCCCCAGGCTGCGTGCCAATCCCCCTTGCTTCCTGGCTTCTGTTCACTGCTGGCTAGCGCTTCTGCAGCAGGTGAGCGTCTTGCCTAGAAACCGGGCGCTTGCCGTCCCTTGCTGGGAGCTCATGGCCCCACACACGTCCCTAGAGGGTGATGGCAACTTGGCTGAGAGCCAGCAGGTGAGCTGTAGTTCTCCATGCGGAGAGGCCTGCCGCGGGTTTCGAGAATCCTGAGTCAGGGCTGTGCTTCAAGCGGAGGGTGAGTTCCGAGGCTGGAGGAGGCTCGGAGTCACACTGGTTCCCAAGGGGGAACACTCATTGCCAAAAGTCTCTCCCGTGGCTCCAGTGCCCCCTTCCTGGGCCAGGGGCTCTTGGAAACCCCTCTGAATGGAAAGCCCAGCTCATCATCTGCCGGCCTCTCCTGCTGGCAGCGCTCGCGTTTGGCAGCCTTCAAACTGCTTCAGGAAGGCAGTTCCTTGGAGTCGGAGACTGGCAGGCTGGGCAGCCTGAGGGTGAGGCGTGCAGCTGCGTGAGGAAAGCCCTGGGCTTAGCATTCACCCTGGGACGTCGTGCCTGGGTTCTGGGTACCTCGGAGAGAACCTCCACTCACTCTCCAAGCTGAGATCAACAGGCAGGAGTTCCCTGAGCAGCGCTAAACCACAGCCCCTCCCAGGCTGTCCCAAGACGTCCGTGCGGCCTACTCCCACTTCAGCCATACAACACATGCAGACCCTGGGGGGAGCAACGTTCAAGATGGAAGGTCCCACTTGCACGGCCTGTGTGTCTCTTCCACTGCTCAGAAGCTGCTGAGGCACAGGCTGAGTGTCCACATTCACCCTGAGGCCTGAAGGCCAAACGGTCATTACCCCAGGGCGAAGTGGGTTGGATGTGGCTCCTTGGCGGCTCGCCCAGCAGCCCTGCTGCTGGCCTTGCCTTCGCTGCTGGCAAACCTCTGGGAGGAAAAAGAGCGTCTCTGGCAAGAATCAAAAAGTGCTTGCCATCCCCTGGCTAGGAGCGCCTCCTACACCCCTCTTTGTGCGGCGAGCACACACATCAACTACTACCCTCCAAGGAAGCTGCAGCTTTCCAGCCAGAAAGGCCTGCAGCCCTTGCCGTGAAACCACAGTCAACAGGCTGTTGGACTGGGCCAAGTGCCTTGTAGGAGGCCTTGGACGCGCAGGGCTGCACTGTTTTCCGTTGGGGCACACCGTTGGGGAGAAGGCTCTGGCCTAGCCATCAGCGCACACCCTCCTAGCCAGAGGCCCTTGGGATCCACTGGGTGGGCAGGCTGAAGGCGCGAGCAGGGCTTTGGTGCTTGCAGAGTCAATTTGGGCCCTGCTTTGGAAGGGTTTCAGGGACCCAGTTCTAGGGAGGCTTAGCTTCCCTGCTGTGGCACACCCAGGTCAGGTAGCCCAGCTGCCACCCTAAAGGCTCCCTGCTTTGCCCTCACCCTGGGGTCTCCCACGTGGGTTCTGTCTCCCGAAGCACAACCCCAATGTGGATCCAGTCTGGACAGAAAAGCACACGATATCCCAGAGCACTCCAGGGCCTCAGCGGCTCAAAGGGGCATCAAGGCCTACCTAGGGGGCCTCTCTTCCCTAGGCCATACCCAGCCTGCACACTCTCTGTGGAGCAAGCTTCATTCCTGGAAGGGCCCAGGGGGTGGGCATGAGGGTCTCTTCGGGGCTCGGAACGTGCGGATAACAGAGGCTGTGGGACAACAGCAACATGAGACCCTGACAGGAGAGCTGTCATTTCCCCTTTGGGAAGCAGGATGCTTGCGGCCCCCAGGCTGCGTGCCAATCCCCCTTGCTGCCTGGCTTCTGTTCACTGCTGGCTAGCGCTTCTGCAGCAGGTGAGCGTCTTGCCTAGAAACCGGGCGCTTGCCGTCCCTTGCTGGGAGCTCATGGCCCCACACACGTCCCTAGAGGGTGATGGCAACTTGGCTGAGAGCCACCAGGTGAGCTGTAGTTCTCCATGCGGAGAGGCCTGCCGCGGGTTTCGAGAATCCTGAGTCAGGGCTGTGCTTCAAGCGGAGGGTGAGTTCCGAGGCTGGAGGAGGCTCGGAGTCACACTGGTTCCCAAGGGGGAACACTCATTGCCAAAAGTCTCTCCCGTGGCTCCAGTGCCCCCTTCCTGGGCCAGGGGCCCTTGGAAACCCCTCTGAATGGAAAGCCCAGCTCATCATCTGCCGGCCTCTCCTGCTGGCAGCGCTCGCGTTCGGCAGCCTTCAAACTGCTTCAGGAAGGCAGTTCCTTGGAGTCGGAGACTGGCAGGCTGGGCAGCCTGAGGGTGAGGCGTGCAGCTGCGTGAGGAAAGCCCTGGGCTTAGCATTCACCCTGGGACATCGTGCCTGGGTTCTGGGTACCTCGGAGAGAACCTCCACTCACTCTCCAAGCTGAGATCAACAGGCAGGAGTTCCCTGAGCAGCGCTAAACCACAGCCCCTCCCAGGCTGTCCCAAGACGTCCGTGCGGCCTACTCCCACTTCAGCCATACAACACATGCAGACCCTGGGGGAGCAACGTTCAAGATGGAAGGTCCCACTTGCACGGCCTGTGTGTCTCTTCCACTGCTCAGAAGCTGCTGAGGCACAGGCTGAGTGTCCACATTCACCCTGAGGCCTGAAGGCCAAACGGTCATTACCCCAGGGCGAAGTGGGTTGGATGTGGCTCCTTGGCGGCTCGCCCAGCAGCCCTGCTGCTGGCCTTGCCTTCGCTGCTGGCAAACCTCTGGGAGGAAAAAGAGCGTCTCTGGCAAGAATCAAAAAGTGCTTGCCATCCCCTGGCTAGGAGCGCCTCCTACACCCCTCTTTGTGCGGCGAGCACACACATCAACTACTACCCTCCAAGGAAGCTGCAGCTTTCCAGCCAGAAAGGCCTGCAGCCCTTGCCGTGAAACCACAGTCAACAGGCTGTTGGACTGGGCCAAGTGCCTTGTAGGAGGCCTTGGACGCGCAGGGCTGCACTGTTTTCCGTTGGGGCACACCGTTGGGGAGAAGGCTCTGGCCTAGCCATCAGCGCACACCCTCCTAGCCAGAGGCCCTTGGGATCCACTGGGTGGGCAGGCTGAAGGCGCGAGCAGGGCTTTGGTGCTTGCAGAGTCAATTTGGGCCCTGCTTTGGAAGGGTTTCAGGGACCCAGTTCTAGGGAGGCTTAGCTTCCCTGCTGTGGCACACCCAGGTCAGGTAGCCCAGCTGCCACCCTAAAGGCTCCCTGCTTTGCCCTCACCCTGGGGTCTCCCACGTGGGTTCTGTCTCCCCAAGCACAACCCCAATGTGGATCCAGTCTGGACAGAAAAGCACATGATATCCCAGAGCACTCCAGGGCCTCAGCGGCTCAAAGGGGCATCAAGGCCTACCTAGGGGGCCTCTCTTCCCTAGGCCATACCCAGCCTGCACACTCTCTGTGGAGCAAGCTTCATTCCTGGAAGGGCCCAGGGGGTGGGCATGAGGGTCTCTTCGGGGCTCGGAACGTGCGGATAACAGAGGCTGTGGGACAACAGCAACATGAGACCCTGACAGGAGAGCTGTCATTTCCCCTTTGGGAAGCAGGATGCTTGCGGCCCCCAGGCTGCGTGCCAATCCCCCTTGCTGCCTGGCTTCTGTTCACTGCTGGCTAGCGCTTCTGCAGCAGGTGAGCGTCTTGCCTAGAAACCGGGCGCTTGCCGTCCCTTGCTGGGAGCTCATGGCCCCACACACGTCCCTAGAGGGTGATGGCAACTTGGCTGAGAGCCACCAGGTGAGCTGTAGTTCTCCATGCGGAGAGGCCTGCTGCAGGTTTCGAGAATCCTGAGTCAGGGCTGTGCTTCAAGCGGAGGGTGAGTTCCGAGGCTGGAGGAGGCTCGGAGTCACACTGGTTCCCAAGGGGGAACACTCATTGCCAAAAGTCTCTCCCGTGGCTCCAGTGCCCCCTTCCTGGGCCAGGGGCCCTTGGAAACCCCTCTGAATGGAAAGCCCAGCTCATCATCTGCCGGCCTCTCCTGCTGGCAGCGCTCGCGTTTGGCAGCCTTCAAACTGCTTCAGGAAGGCAGTTCCTTGGAGTCGGAGACTGGCAGGCTGGGCAGCCTGAGGGTGAGGCATGCAGCTGCGTGAGGAAAGCCCTGGGCTTAGCATTCACCCTGGGACGTCGTGCCTGGGTTCTGGGTACCTCGGAGAGAACCTCCACTCACTCTCCAAGCTGAGAGCAACAGGCAGGAGTTCCCTGAGCAGCGCTAAACCACAGCCCCTCCCAGGCTGTCCCAAGACGTCCGTGCAGCCTACTCCCACTTCAGCCATACAACACATGCAGACCCTGGGGGGAGCAACGTTCAAGATGGAAGGTCCCACTTGCACGGCCTGTGTGTCTCTTCCACTGCTCAGAAGCTGCTGAGGCACAGGCTGAGTGTCCACATTCACCCTGAGGCCTGAAGGCCAAACGGTCATTACCCCAGGGCGAAGTGGGTTGGATGTGGCTCCTTGGCGGCTCGCCCAGCAGCCCTGCTGCTGGCCTTGCCTTCGCTGCTGGCAAACCTCTGGGAGGAAAAAGAGCGTCTCTGGCAAGAATCAAAAAGTGCTTGCCATCCCCTGGCTAGGAGCGCCTCCTACACCCCTCTTTGTGCGGCGAGCACACACATCAACTACTACCCTCCAAGGAAGCTGCAGCTTTCCAGCCAGAAAGGCCTGCAGCCCTTGCCGTGAAACCACAGTCAACAGGCTGTTGGACTGGGCCAAGTGCCTTGTAGGAGGCCTTGGACGCGCAGGGCTGCACTGTTTTCCGTTGGGGCACACCGTTGGGGAGAAGGCTCTGGCCTAGCCATCAGCGCACACCCTCCTAGCCAGAGGCCCTTGGGATCCACTGGGTGGGCAGGCTGAAGGCGCGAGCAGGGCTTTGGTGCTTGCAGAGTCAATTTGGGCCCTGCTTTGGAAGGGTTTCAGGGACCCAGTTCTAGGGAGGCTTAGCTTCCCTGCTGTGGCACACCCAGGTCAGGTAGCCCAGCTGCCACCCTAAAGGCTCCCTGCTTTGCCCTCACCCTGGGGTCTCCCACGTGGGTTCTGTCTCCCGAAGCACAACCCCAATGTGGATCCAGTCTGGACAGAAAAGCACACGATATCCCAGAGCACTCCAGGGCCTCAGCGGCTCAAAGGGGCATCAAGGCCTACCTAGGGGGCCTCTCTTCCCTAGGCCATACCCAGCCTGCACACTCTCTGTGGAGCAAGCTTCATTCCTGGAAGGGCCCAGGGGGTGGGCATGAGGGTCTCTTCGGGGCTCGGAACGTGCGGATAACAGAGGCTGTGGGACAACAGCAACATGAGACCCTGACAGGAGAGCTGTCATTTCCCCTTTGGGAAGCAGGATGCTTGCGGCCCCCAGGCTGCGTGCCAATCCCCCTTGCTGCCTGGCTTCTGTTCACTGCTGGCTAGCGCTTCTGCAGCAGGTGAGCGTCTTGCCTAGAAACCGGGCGCTTGCCGTCCCTTGCTGGGAGCTCATGGCCCCACACACGTCCCTAGAGGGTGATGGCAACTTGGCTGAGAGCCACCAGGTGAGCTGTAGTTCTCCATGCGGAGAGGCCTGCCGCGGGTTTCGAGAATCCTGAGTCAGGGCTGTGCTTCAAGCGGAGGGTGAGTTCCGAGGCTGGAGGAGGCTCGGAGTCACACTGGTTCCCAAGGGGGAACACTCATTGCCAAAAGTCTCTCCCGTGGCTCCAGTGCCCCCTTCCTGGGCCAGGGGCCCTTGGAAACCCCTCTGAATGGAAAGCCCAGCTCATCATCTGCCGGCCTCTCCTGCTGGCAGCGCTCGCGTTTGGCAGCCTTCAAACTGCTTCAGGAAGGCAGTTCCTTGGAGTCGGAGACTGGCAGGCTGGGCAGCCTGAGGGTGAGGCGTGCAGCTGCGTGAGGAAAGCCCTGGGCTTAGCATTCACCCTGGGACGTCGTGCCTGGGTTCTGGGTACCTCGGAGAGAACCTCCACTCACTCTCCAAGCTGAGATCAACAGGCAGGAGTTCCCTGAGCAGCGCTAAACCACAGCCCCTCCCAGGCTGTCCCAAGACGTCCGTGCGGCCTACTCCCACTTCAGCCATACAACACATGCAGACCCTGGGGGAGCAACGTTCAAGATGGAAGGTCCCACTTGCACGGCCTGTGTGTCTCTTCCACTGCTCAGAAGCTGCTGAGGCACAGGCTGAGTGTCCACATTCACCCTGAGGCCTGAAGGCCAAACGGTCATTACCCCAGGGCGAAGTGGGTTGGATGTGGCTCCTTGGCGGCTCGCCCAGCAGCCCTGCTGCTGGCCTTGCCTTCGCTGCTGGCAAACCTCTGGGAGGAAAAAGAGCGTCTCTGGCAAGAATCAAAAAGTGCTTGCCATCCCCTGGCTAGGAGCGCCTCCTACACCCCTCTTTGTGCGGCGAGCACACACATCAACTACTACCCTCCAAGGAAGCTGCAGCTTTCCAGCCAGAAAGGCCTGCAGCCCTTGCCGTGAAACCACAGTCAACAGGCTGTTGGACTGGGCCAAGTGCCTTGTAGGAGGCCTTGGACGCGCAGGGCTGCACTGTTTTCCGTTGGGGCACACCGTTGGGGAGAAGGCTCTGGCCTAGCCATCAGCGCACACCCTCCTAGCCAGAGGCCCTTGGGATCCACTGGGTGGGCAGGCTGAAGGCGCGAGCAGGGCTTTGGTGCTTGCAGAGTCAATTTGGGCCCTGCTTTGGAAGGGTTTCAGGGACCCAGTTCTAGGGAGGCTTAGCTTCCCTGCTGTGGCACACCCAGGTCAGGTAGCCCAGCTGCCACCCTAAAGGCTCCCTGCTTTGCCCTCACCCTGGGGTCTCCCACGTGGGTTCTGTCTCCCGAAGCACAACCCCAATGTGGATCCAGTCTGGACAGAAAAGCACACGATATCCCAGAGCACTCCAGGGCCTCAGCGGCTCAAAGGGGCATCAAGGCCTACCTAGGGGGCCTCTCTTCCCTAGGCCATACCCAGCCTGCACACTCTCTGTGGAGCAAGCTTCATTCCTGGAAGGGCCCAGGGGGTGGGCATGAGGGTCTCTTCGGGGCTCGGAACGTGCGGATAACAGAGGCTGTGGGACAACAGCAACATGAGACCCTGACAGGAGAGCTGTCATTTCCCCTTTGGGAAGCAGGATGCTTGCGGCCCCCAGGCTGCGTGCCAATCCCCCTTGCTGCCTGGCTTCTGTTCACTGCTGGCTAGCGCTTCTGCAGCAGGTGAGCGTCTTGCCTAGAAACCGGGCGCTTGCCGTCCCTTGCTGGGAGCTCATGGCCCCACACACGTCCCTAGAGGGTGATGGCAACTTGGCTGAGAGCCACCAGGTGAGCTGTAGTTCTCCATGCGGAGAGGCCTGCCGCGGGTTTCGAGAATCCTGAGTCAGGGCTGTGCTTCAAGCGGAGGGTGAGTTCCGAGGCTGGAGGAGGCTCGGAGTCACACTGGTTCCCAAGGGGGAACACTCATTGCCAAAAGTCTCTCCCGTGGCTCCAGTGCCCCCTTCCTGGGCCAGGGGCCCTTGGAAACCCCTCTGAATGGAAAGCCCAGCTCATCATCTGCCGGCCTCTCCTGCTGGCAGCGCTCGCGTTCGGCAGCCTTCAAACTGCTTCAGGAAGGCAGTTCCTTGGAGTCGGAGACTGGCAGGCTGGGCAGCCTGAGGGTGAGGCGTGCAGCTGCGTGAGGAAAGCCCTGGGCTTAGCATTCACCCTGGGACGTCGTGCCTGGGTTCTGGGTACCTCGGAGAGAACCTCCACTCACTCTCCAAGCTGAGATCAACAGGCAGGAGTTCCCTGAGCAGCGCTAAACCACAGCCCCTCCCAGGCTGTCCCAAGACGTCCGTGCGGCCTACTCCCACTTCAGCCATACAACACATGCAGACCCTGGGGGGAGCAACGTTCAAGATGGAAGGTCCCACTTGCACGGCCTGTGTGTCTCTTCCACTGCTCAGAAGCTGCTGAGGCACAGGCTGAGTGTCCACATTCACCCTGAGGCCTGAAGGCCAAACGGTCATTACCCCAGGGCGAAGTGGGTTGGATGTGGCTCCTTGGCGGCTCGCCCAGCAGCCCTGCTGCTGGCCTTGCCTTCGCTGCTGGCAAACCTCTGGGAGGAAAAAGAGCGTCTCTGGCAAGAATCAAAAAGTGCTTGCCATCCCCTGGCTAGGAGCGCCTCCTACACCCCTCTTTGTGCGGCGAGCACACACATCAACTACTACCCTCCAAGGAAGCTGCAGCTTTCCAGCCAGAAAGGCCTGCAGCCCTTGCCGTGAAACCACAGTCAACAGGCTGTTGGACTGGGCCAAGTGCCTTGTAGGAGGCCTTGGACGCGCAGGGCTGCACTGTTTTCCGTTGGGGCACACCGTTGGGGAGAAGGCTCTGGCCTAGCCATCAGCGCACACCCTCCTAGCCAGAGGCCCTTGGGATCCACTGGGTGGGCAGGCTGAAGGCGCGAGCAGGGCTTTGGTGCTTGCAGAGTCAATTTGGGCCCTGCTTTGGAAGGGTTTCAGGGACCCAGTTCTAGGGAGGCTTAGCTTCCCTGCTGTGGCACACCCAGGTCAGGTAGCCCAGCTGCCACCCTAAAGGCTCCCTGCTTTGCCCTCACCCTGGGGTCTCCCACGTGGGTTCTGTCTCCCGAAGCACAACCCCAATGTGGATCCAGTCTGGACAGAAAAGCACACGATATCCCAGAGCACTCCAGGGCCTCAGCGGCTCAAAGGGGCATCAAGGCCTACCTAGGGGGCCTCTCTTCCCTAGGCCATACCCAGCCTGCACACTCTCTGTGGAGCAAGCTTCATTCCTGGAAGGGCCCAGGGGGTGGGCATGAGGGTCTCTTCGGGGCTCGGAACGTGCGGATAACAGAGGCTGTGGGACAACAGCAACATGAGACCCTGACAGGAGAGCTGTCATTTCCCCTTTGGGAAGCAGGATGCTTGCGGCCCCCAGGCTGCGTGCCAATCCCCCTTGCTGCCTGGCTTCTGTTCACTGCTGGCTAGCGCTTCTGCAGCAGGTGAGCGTCTTGCCTAGAAACCGGGCGCTTGCCGTCCCTTGCTGGGAGCTCATGGCCCCACACACGTCCCTAGAGGGTGATGGCAACTTGGCTGAGAGCCACCAGGTGAGCTGTAGTTCTCCATGCGGAGAGGCCTGCCGCGGGTTTCGAGAATCCTGAGTCAGGGCTGTGCTTCAAGCGGAGGGTGAGTTCCGAGGCTGGAGGAGGCTCGGAGTCACACTGGTTCCCAAGGGGGAACACTCATTGCCAAAAGTCTCTCCCGTGGCTCCAGTGCCCCCTTCCTGGGCCAGGGGCCCTTGGAAACCCCTCTGAATGGAAAGCCCAGCTCATCATCTGCCGGCCTCTCCTGCTGGCAGCGCTCGCGTTCGGCAGCCTTCAAACTGCTTCAGGAAGGCAGTTCCTTGGAGTCGGAGACTGGCAGGCTGGGCAGCCTGAGGGTGAGGCGTGCAGCTGCGTGAGGAAAGCCCTGGGCTTAGCATTCACCCTGGGACATCGTGCCTGGGTTCTGGGTACCTCGGAGAGAACCTCCACTCACTCTCCAAGCTGAGATCAACAGGCAGGAGTTCCCTGAGCAGCGCTAAACCACAGCCCCTCCCAGGCTGTCCCAAGACGTCCGTGCGGCCTACTCCCACTTCAGCCATACAACACATGCAGACCCTGGGGGAGCAACGTTCAAGATGGAAGGTCCCACTTGCACGGCCTGTGTGTCTCTTCCACTGCTCAGAAGCTGCTGAGGCACAGGCTGAGTGTCCACATTCACCCTGAGGCCTGAAGGCCAAACGGTCATTACCCCAGGGCGAAGTGGGTTGGATGTGGCTCCTTGGCGGCTCGCCCAGCAGCCCTGCTGCTGGCCTTGCCTTCGCTGCTGGCAAACCTCTGGGAGGAAAAAGAGCGTCTCTGGCAAGAATCAAAAAGTGCTTGCCATCCCCTGGCTAGGAGCGCCTCCTACACCCCTCTTTGTGCGGCGAGCACACACATCAACTACTACCCTCCAAGGAAGCTGCAGCTTTCCAGCCAGAAAGGCCTGCAGCCCTTGCCGTGAAACCACAGTCAACAGGCTGTTGGACTGGGCCAAGTGCCTTGTAGGAGGCCTTGGACGCGCAGGGCTGCACTGTTTTCCGTTGGGGCACACCGTTGGGGAGAAGGCTCTGGCCTAGCCATCAGCGCACACCCTCCTAGCCAGAGGCCCTTGGGATCCACTGGGTGGGCAGGCTGAAGGCGCGAGCAGGGCTTTGGTGCTTGCAGAGTCAATTTGGGCCCTGCTTTGGAAGGGTTTCAGGGACCCAGTTCTAGGGAGGCTTAGCTTCCCTGCTGTGGCACACCCAGGTCAGGTAGCCCAGCTGCCACCCTAAAGGCTCCCTGCTTTGCCCTCACCCTGGGGTCTCCCACGTGGGTTCTGTCTCCCGAAGCACAACCCCAATGTGGATCCAGTCTGGACAGAAAAGCACACGATATCCCAGAGCACTCCAGGGCCTCAGCGGCTCAAAGGGGCATCAAGGCCTACCTAGGGGGCCTCTCTTCCCTAGGCCATACCCAGCCTGCACACTCTCTGTGGAGCAAGCTTCATTCCTGGAAGGGCCCAGGGGGTGGGCATGAGGGTCTCTTCGGGGCTCGGAACGTGCGGATAACAGAGGCTGTGGGACAACAGCAACATGAGACCCTGACAGGAGAGCTGTCATTTCCCCTTTGGGAAGCAGGATGCTTGCGGCCCCCAGGCTGCGTGCCAATCCCCCTTGCTGCCTGGCTTCTGTTCACTGCTGGCTAGCGCTTCTGCAGCAGGTGAGCGTCTTGCCTAGAAACTGGGCGCTTGCCGTCCCTTGCTGGGAGCTCATGGCCCCACACACGTCCCTAGAGGGTGATGGCAACTTGGCTGAGAGCCACCAGGTGAGCTGTAGTTCTCCATGCGGAGAGGCCTGCCGCGGGTTTCGAGAATCCTGAGTCAGGGCTGTGCTTCAAGCGGAGGGTGAGTTCCGAGGCTGGAGGAGGCTCGGAGTCACACTGGTTCCCAAGGGGGAACACTCATTGCCAAAAGTCTCTCCCGTGGCTCCAGTGCCCCCTTCCTGGGCCAGGGGCCCTTGGAAACCCCTCTGAATGGAAAGCCCAGCTCATCATCTGCCGGCCTCTCCTGCTGGCAGCGCTCGCGTTCGGCAGCCTTCAAACTGCTTCAGGAAGGCAGTTCCTTGGAGTCGGAGACTGGCAGGCTGGGCAGCCTGAGGGTGAGGCGTGCAGCTGCGTGAGGAAAGCCCTGGGCTTAGCATTCACCCTGGGACATCGTGCCTGGGTTCTGGGTACCTCGGAGAGAACCTCCACTCACTCTCCAAGCTGAGATCAACAGGCAGGAGTTCCCTGAGCAGCGCTAAACCACAGCCCCTCCCAGGCTGTCCCAAGACGTCCGTGCGGCCTACTCCCACTTCAGCCATACAACACATGCAGACCCTGGGGGGAGCAACGTTCAAGATGGAAGGTCCCACTTGCACGGCCTGTGTGTCTCTTCCACTGCTCAGAAGCTGCTGAGGCACAGGCTGAGTGTCCACATTCACCCTGAGGCCTGAAGGCCAAACGGTCATTACCCCAGGGCGAAGTGGGTTGGATGTGGCTCCTTGGCGGCTCGCCCAGCAGCCCTGCTGCTGGCCTTGCCTTCGCTGCTGGCAAACCTCTGGGAGGAAAAAGAGCGTCTCTGGCAAGAATCAAAAAGTGCTTGCCATCCCCTGGCTAGGAGCGCCTCCTACACCCCTCTTTGTGCGGCGAGCACACACATCAACTACTACCCTCCAAGGAAGCTGCAGCTTTCCAGCCAGAAAGGCCTGCAGCCCTTGCCGTGAAACCACAGTCAACAGGCTGTTGGACTGGGCCAAGTGCCTTGTAGGAGGCCTTGGACGCGCAGGGCTGCACTGTTTTCCGTTGGGGCACACCGTTGGGGAGAAGGCTCTGGCCTAGCCATCAGCGCACACCCTCCTAGCCAGAGGCCCTTGGGATCCACTGGGTGGGCAGGCTGAAGGCGCGAGCAGGGCTTTGGTGCTTGCAGAGTCAATTTGGGCCCTGCTTTGGAAGGGTTTCAGGGACCCAGTTCGAGGGAGGCTTAGCTTCCCTGCTGTGGCACACCCAGGTCAGGTAGCCCAGCTGCCACCCTAAAGGCTCCCTGCTTTGCCCTCACCCTGGGGTCTCCCACGTGGGTTCTGTCTCCCGAAGCACAACCCCAATGTGGATCCAGTCTGGACAGAAAAGCACACGATATCCCAGAGCACTCCAGGGCCTCAGCGGCTCAAAGGGGCATCAAGGCCTACCTAGGGGGCCTCTCTTCCCTAGGCCATACCCAGCCTGCACACTCTCTGTGGAGCAAGCTTCATTCCTGGAAGGGCCCAGCGGGTGGGCATGAGGGTCTCTTCGGGGCTCGGAACGTGCGGATAACAGAGGCTGTGGGACAACAGCAACATGAGACCCTGACAGGAGAGCTGTCGTTTCCCCTTTGGGAAGCAGGATGCTTGCGGCCCCCAGGCTGTGTGCCAATCCCCCTTGCTGCCTGGCTTCTGTTCACTGCTGGCTAGCGCTTCTGCAGCAGGTGAGCGTTTTGCCTAGAAACCGGGCGCTTGCCATCCCTTGCTGGGAGCTCATGGCCCCATACACGTCCCTAGAGGGTGATGGCAACTTGGCTGAGAGCCACCAGGTGAGCTGTAGTTCTCCATGCGGAGAGGCCTGCTGCGGGTTTCGAGAATCCTGAGTCAGGGCTGTGCTTCAAGCGGAGGGTGAGTTCCGAGGCTGGAGGAGGCTCGGAGTCACACTGGTTCCCAAGGGGGAACACTCATTGCCAAAAGTCTCTCCCGTGGCTCCAGTGCCCCCTTCCTGGGCCAGGGGCCCTTGGAAACCCCTCTGAATGGAAAGCCCAGCTCATCATCTGCCGGCCTCTCCTGCTGGCAGCGCTCGCGTTTGGCAGCCTTCAAACTGCTTCAGGAAGGCAGTTCCTTGGAGTCGGAGACTGGCAGGCTGGGCAGCCTGAGGGTGAGGCATGCAGCTGCGTGAGGAAAGCCCTGGGCTTAGCATTCACCCTGGGACGTCGTGCCTGGGTTCTGGGTACCTCGGAGAGAACCTCCACTCACTCTCCAAGCTGAGAGCAACAGGCAGGAGTTCCCTGAGCAGCGCTAAACCACAGCCCCTCCCAGGCTGTCCCAAGACGTCCGTGCAGCCTACTCCCACTTCAGCCATACAACACATGCAGACCCTGGGGGGAGCAACGTTCAAGATGGAAGGTCCCACTTGCACGGCCTGTGTGTCTCTTCCACTGCTCAGAAGCTGCTGAGGCACAGGCTGAGTGTCCACATTCACCCTGAGGCCTGAAGGCCAAACGGTCATTACCCCAGGGCGAAGTGGGTTGGATGTGGCTCCTTGGCGGCTCGCCCAGCAGCCCTGCTGCTGGCCTTGCCTTCGCTGCTGGCAAACCTCTGGGAGGAAAAAGAGCGTCTCTGGCAAGAATCAAAAAGTGCTTGCCATCCCCTGGCTAGGAGCGCCTCCTACACCCCTCTTTGTGCGGCGAGCACACACATCAACTACTACCCTCCAAGGAAGCTGCAGCTTTCCAGCCAGAAAGGCCTGCAGCCCTTGCCGTGAAACCACAGTCAACAGGCTGTTGGACTGGGCCAAGTGCCTTGTAGGAGGCCTTGGACGCGCAGGGCTGCACTGTTTTCCGTTGGGGCACACCGTTGGGGAGAAGGCTCTGGCCTAGCCATCAGCGCACACCCTCCTAGCCAGAGGCCCTTGGGATCCACTGGGTGGGCAGGCTGAAGGCGCGAGCAGGGCTTTGGTGCTTGCAGAGTCAATTTGGGCCCTGCTTTGGAAGGGTTTCAGGGACCCAGTTCTAGGGAGGCTTAGCTTCCCTGCTGTGGCACACCCAGGTCAGGTAGCCCAGCTGCCACCCTAAAGGCTCCCTGCTTTGCCCTCACCCTGGGGTCTCCCACGTGGGTTCTGTCTCCCCAAGCACAACCTCAATGTGGATCCAGTCTGGACAGAAAAGCACACAATATCCCAGAGCACTCCAGGGCCTCAGCGGCTCAAAGGGGCATCAAGGCCTACCTAGGGGGCCTCTCTTCCCTAGGCCATACCCAGCCTGCACACTCTCTGTGGAGCAAGCTTCATTCCTGGAAGGGCCCAGGGGGTGGGCATGAGGGTCTCTTCGGGGCTCGGAACGTGCGGATAACAGAGGCTGTGGGACAACAGCAACATGAGACCCTGACAGGAGAGCTGTCGTTTCCCCTTTGGGAAGCAGGATGCTTGCGGCCCCCAGGCTGCGTGCCAATCCCCCTTGCTGCCTGGCTTCTGTTCACTGCTGGCTAGCGCTTCTGCAGCAGGTGAGCGTCTTGCCTAGAAACCGGGCGCTTGCCGTCCCTTGCTGGGAGCTCCTGGCCCCACACACGTCCCTAGAGGGTGATGGCAACTTGGCTGAGAGCCACCAGGTGAGCTGTAGTTCTCCATGCGGAGAGGCCTGCTGCGGGTTTCGAGAATCCTGAGTCAAAGCTGTGCTTCAAGCGGAGGGTGAGTTCCGAGGCTGGAGGAGGCTCGGAGTCACACTGGTTCCCAAGGGGGAACACTCATTGCCAAAAGTCTCTCCCGTGGCTCCAGTGCCCCCTTCCTGGGCCAGGGGCCCTTGGAAACCCCTCTGAATGGAAAGCCCAGCTCATCATCTGCCGGCCTCTCCTGCTGGCAGCGCTCGCGTTTGGCAGCCTTCAAACTGCTTCAGGAAGGCAGTTCCTTGGAGTCGGAGACTGGCAGGCTGGGCAGCCTGAGGGTGAGGCGTGCAGCTGCGTGAGGAAAGCCCTGGGCTTAGCATTCACCCTGGGACGTCGTGCCTGGGTTCTGGGTACCTCGGAGAGAACCTCCACTCACTCTCCAAGCTGAGATCAACAGGCAGGAGTTCCCTGAGCAGCGCTAAACCACAGCCCCTCCCAGGCTGTCCCAAGACGTCCGTGCGGCCTACTCCCACTTCAGCCATACAACACATGCAGACCCTGGGGGGAGCAACGTTCAAGATGGAAGGTCCCACTTGCACGGCCTGTGTGTCTCTTCCACTGCTCAGAAGCTGCTGAGGCACAGGCTGAGTGTCCACATTCACCCTGAGGCCTGAAGGCCAAACGGTCATTACCCCAGGGCGAAGTGGGTTGGATGTGGCTCCTTGGCGGCTCGCCCAGCAGCCCTGCTGCTGGCCTTGCCTTCGCTGCTGGCAAACCTCTGGGAGGAAAAAGAGCGTCTCTGGCAAGAATCAAAAAGTGCTTGCCATCCCCTGGCTAGGAGCGCCTCCTACACCCCTCTTTGTGCGGCGAGCACACACATCAACTACTACCCTCCAAGGAAGCTGCAGCTTTCCAGCCAGAAAGGCCTGCAGCCCTTGCCGTGAAACCACAGTCAACAGGCTGTTGCACTGGGCCAAGTGCCTTGTAGGAGGCCTTGGACGCGCAGGGCTGCACTGTTTTCCGTTGGGGCACACCGTTGGGGAGAAGGCTCTGGCCTAGCCATCAGCGCACACCCTCCTAGCCAGAGGCCCTTGGGATCCACTGGGTGGGCAGGCTGAAGGCGCGAGCAGGGCTTTGGTGCTTGCAGAGTCAATTTGGGCCCTGCTTTGGAAGGGTTTCAGGGACCCAGTTCTAGGGAGGCTTAGCTTCCCTGCTGTGGCACACCCAGGTCAGGTAGCCCAGCTGCCACCCTAAAGGCTCCCTGCTTTGCCCTCACCCTGGGGTCTCCCACGTGGGTTCTGTCTCCCGAAGCACAACCCCAATGTGGATCCAGTCTGGACAGAAAAGCACACGATATCCCAGAGCACTCCAGGGCCTCAGCGGCTCAAAGGGGCATCAAGGCCTACCTAGGGGGCCTCTCTTCCCTAGGCCATACCCAGCCTGCACACTCTCTGTGGAGCAAGCTTCATTCCTGGAAGGGCCCAGGGGGTGGGCATGAGGGTCTCTTCGGGGCTCGGAACGTGCGGATAACAGAGGCTGTGGGACAACAGCAACATGAGACCCTGACAGGAGAGCTGTCGTTTCCCCTTTGGGAAGCAGGATGCTTGCGGCCCCCAGGCTGTGTGCCAATCCCCCTTGCTGCCTGGCTTCTGTTCACTGCTGGCTAGCGCTTCTGCAGCAGGTGAGCGTTTTGCCTAGAAACCGGGCGCTTGCCATCCCTTGCTGGGAGCTCATGGCCCCACACACGTCCCTAGAGGGTGATGGCAACTTGGCTGAGAGCCACCAGGTGAGCTGTAGTTCTCCATGCGGAGAGGCCTGCTGCGGGTTTCGAGAATCCTGAGTCAGGGCTGTGCTTCAAGCGGAGGGTGAGTTCCGAGGCTGGAGGAGGCTCGCAGTCACACTGGTTCCCAAGGGGGAACACTCATTGCCAAAAGTCTCTCCCGTGGCTCCAGTGCCCCCTTTCTGGGCCAGGGGCCCTTGGAAACCCCTCTGAATGGAAAGCCCAGCTCATCATCTGCCGGCCTCTCCTGCTGGCAGCGCTCGCGTTTGGCAGCCTTCAAACTGCTTCAGGAAGGCAGTTCCTTGGAGTCGGAGACTGGCAGGCTGGGCAGCCTGAGGGTGAGGCATGCAGCTGCGTGAGGAAAGCCCTGGGCTTAGCATTCACCCTGGGACGTCGTGCCTGGGTTCTGGGTACCTCGGAGAGAACCTCCACTCACTCTCCAAGCTGAGAGCAACAGGCAGGAGTTCCCTGAGCAGCGCTAAACCACAGCCCCTCCCAGGCTGTCCCAAGACGTCCGTGCAGCCTACTCCCACTTCAGCCATACAACACATGCAGACCCTGGGGGGAGCAACGTTCAAGATGGAAGGTCCCACTTGCACGGCCTGTGTGTCTCTTCCACTGCTCAGAAGCTGCTGAGGCACAGGCTGAGTGTCCACATTCACCCTGAGGCCTGAAGGCCAAACGGTCATTACCCCAGGGCGAAGTGGGTTGGATGTGGCTCCTTGGCGGCTCGCCCAGCAGCCCTGCTGCTGGCCTTGCCTTCGCTGCTGGCAAACCTCTGGGAGGAAAAAGAGCGTCTCTGGCAAGAATCAAAAAGTGCTTGCCATCCCCTGGCTAGGAGCGCCTCCTACACCCCTCTTTGTGCGGCGAGCACACACATCAACTACTACCCTCCAAGGAAGCTGCAGCTTTCCAGCCAGAAAGGCCTGCAGCCCTTGCCGTGAAACCACAGTCAACAGGCTGTTGGACTGGGCCAAGTGCCTTGTAGGAGGCCTTGGACGCGCAGGGCTGCACTGTTTTCCGTTGGGGCACACCGTTGGGGAGAAGGCTCTGGCCTAGCCATCAGCGCACACCCTCCTAGCCAGAGGCCCTTGGGATCCACTGGGTGGGCAGGCTGAAGGCGCGAGCAGGGCTTTGGTGCTTGCAGAGTCAATTTGGGCCCTGCTTTGGAAGGGTTTCAGGGACCCAGTTCTAGGGAGGCTTAGCTTCCCTGCTGTGGCACACCCAGGTCAGGTAGCCCAGCTGCCACCCTAAAGGCTCCCTGCTTTGCCCTCACCCTGGGGTCTCCCACGTGGGTTCTGTCTCCCGAAGCACAACCCCAATGTGGATCCAGTCTGGACAGAAAAGCACACGATATCCCAGAGCACTCCAGGGCCTCAGCGGCTCAAAGGGGCATCAAGGCCTACCTAGGGGGCCTCTCTTCCCTAGGCCATACCCAGCCTGCACACTCTCTGTGGAGCAAGCTTCATTCCTGGAAGGGCCCAGGGGGTGGGCATGAGGGTCTCTTCGGGGCTCGGAACGTGCGGATAACAGAGGCTGTGGGACAACAGCAACATGAGACCCTGACAGGAGAGCTGTCATTTCCCCTTTGGGAAGCAGGATGCTTGCGGCCCCCAGGCTGCGTGCCAATCCCCCTTGCTGCCTGGCTTCTGTTCACTGCTGGCTAGCGCTTCTGCAGCAGGTGAGCGTCTTGCCTAGAAACCGGGCGCTTGCCGTCCCTTGCTGGGAGCTCATGGCCCCACACACGTCCCTAGAGGGTGATGGCAACTTGGCTGAGAGCCACCAGGTGAGCTGTAGTTCTCCATGCGGAGAGGCCTGCCGCGGGTTTCGAGAATCCTGAGTCAGGGCTGTGCTTCAAGCGGAGGGTGAGTTCCGAGGCTGGAGGAGGCTCGGAGTCACACTGGTTCCCAAGGGGGAACACTCATTGCCAAAAGTCTCTCCCGTGGCTCCAGTGCCCCCTTCCTGGGCCAGGGGCCCTTGGAAACCCCTCTGAATGGAAAGCCCAGCTCATCATCTGCCGGCCTCTCCTGCTGGCAGCGCTCGCGTTCGGCAGCCTTCAAACTGCTTCAGGAAGGCAGTTCCTTGGAGTCGGAGACTGGCAGGCTGGGCAGCCTGAGGGTGAGGCGTGCAGCTGCGTGAGGAAAGCCCTGGGCTTAGCATTCACCCTGGGACGTCGTGCCTGGGTTCTGGGTACCTCGGAGAGAACCTCCACTCACTCTCCAAGCTGAGATCAACAGGCAGGAGTTCCCTGAGCAGCGCTAAACCACAGCCCCTCCCAGGCTGTCCCAAGACGTCCGTGCAGCCTATTCCCACTTCAGCCATACAACACATGCAGACCCTGGGGGAGCAACGTTCAAGATGGAAGGTCCCACTTGCACGGCCTGTGTGTCTCTTCCACTGCTCAGAAGCTGCTGAGGCACAGGCTGAGTGTCCACATTCACCCTGAGGCCTGAAGGCCAAACGGTCATTACCCCAGGGCGAAGTGGGTTGGATGTGGCTCCTTGGCGGCTCGCCCAGCAGCCCTGCTGCTGGCCTTGCCTTCGCTGCTGGCAAACCTCTGGGAGGAAAAAGAGCGTCTCTGGCAAGAATCAAAAAGTGCTTGCCATCCCCTGGCTAGGAGCGCCTCCTACACCCCTCTTTGTGCGGCGAGCACACACATCAACTACTACCCTCCAAGGAAGCTGCAGCTTTCCAGCCAGAAAGGCCTGCAGCCCTTGCCGTGAAACCACAGTCAACAGGCTGTTGGACTGGGCCAAGTGCCTTGTAGGAGGCCTTGGACGCGCAGGGCTGCACTGTTTTCCGTTGGGGCACACCGTTGGGGAGAAGGCTCTGGCCTAGCCATCAGCGCACACCCTCCTAGCCAGAGGCCCTTGGGATCCACTGGGTGGGCAGGCTGAAGGCGCGAGCAGGGCTTTGGTGCTTGCAGAGTCAATTTGGGCCCTGCTTTGGAAGGGTTTCAGGGACCCAGTTCTAGGGAGGCTTAGCTTCCCTGCTGTGGCACACCCAGGTCAGGTAGCCCAGCTGCCACCCTAAAGGCTCCCTGCTTTGCCCTCACCCTGGGGTCTCCCACGTGGGTTCTGTCTCCCGAAGCACAACCCCAATGTGGATCCAGTCTGGACAGAAAAGCACACGATATCCCAGAGCACTCCAGGGCCTCAGCGGCTCAAAGGGGCATCAAGGCCTACCTAGGGGGCCTCTCTTCCCTAGGCCATACCCAGCCTGCACACTCTCTGTGGAGCAAGCTTCATTCCTGGAAGGGCCCAGGGGGTGGGCATGAGGGTCTCTTCGGGGCTCGGAACGTGCGGATAACAGAGGCTGTGGGACAACAGCAACATGAGACCCTGACAGGAGAGCTGTCATTTCCCCTTTGGGAAGCAGGATGCTTGCGGCCCCCAGGCTGCGTGCCAATCCCCCTTGCTGCCTGGCTTCTGTTCACTGCTGGCTAGCGCTTCTGCAGCAGGTGAGCGTCTTGCCTAGAAACCGGGCGCTTGCCGTCCCTTGCTGGGAGCTCATGGCCCCACACACGTCCCTAGAGGGTGATGGCAACTTGGCTGAGAGCCACCAGGTGAGCTGTAGTTCTCCATGCGGAGAGGCCTGCCGCGGGTTTCGAGAATCCTGAGTCAGGGCTGTGCTTCAAGCGGAGGGTGAGTTCCGAGGCTGGAGGAGGCTCGGAGTCACACTGGTTCCCAAGGGGGAACACTCATTGCCAAAAGTCTCTCCCGTGGCTCCAGTGCCCCCTTCCTGGGCCAGGGGCCCTTGGAAACCCCTCTGAATGGAAAGCCCAGCTCATCATCTGCCGGCCTCTCCTGCTGGCAGCGCTCGCGTTCGGCAGCCTTCAAACTGCTTCAGGAAGGCAGTTCCTTGGAGTCGGAGACTGGCAGGCTGGGCAGCCTGAGGGTGAGGCGTGCAGCTGCGTGAGGAAAGCCCTGGGCTTAGCATTCACCCTGGGACGTCGTGCCTGGGTTCTGGGTACCTCGGAGAGAACCTCCACTCACTCTCCAAGCTGAGATCAACAGGCAGGAGTTCCCTGAGCAGCGCTAAACCACAGCCCCTCCCAGGCTGTCCCAAGACGTCCGTGCAGCCTACTCCCACTTCAGCCATACAACACATGCAGACCCTGGGGGGAGCAACGTTCAAGATGGAAGGTCCCACTTGCACGGCCTGTGTGTCTCTTCCACTGCTCAGAAGCTGCTGAGGCACAGGCTGAGTGTCCACATTCACCCTGAGGCCTGAAGGCCAAACGGTCATTACCCCAGGGCGAAGTGGGTTGGATGTGGCTCCTTGGCGGCTCGCCCAGCAGCCCTGCTGCTGGCCTTGCCTTCGCTGCTGGCAAACCTCTGGGAGGAAAAAGAGCGTCTCTGGCAAGAATCAAAAAGTGCTTGCCATCCCCTGGCTAGGAGCGCCTCCTACACCCCTCTTTGTGCGGCGAGCACACACATCAACTACTACCCTCCAAGGAAGCTGCAGCTTTCCAGCCAGAAAGGCCTGCAGCCCTTGCCGTGAAACCACAGTCAACAGGCTGTTGGACTGGGCCAAGTGCCTTGTAGGAGGCCTTGGACGCGCAGGGCTGCACTGTTTTCCGTTGGGGCACACCGTTGGGGAGAAGGCTCTGGCCTAGCCATCAGCGCACACCCTCCTAGCCAGAGGCCCTTGGGATCCACTGGGTGGGCAGGCTGAAGGCGCGAGCAGGGCTTTGGTGCTTGCAGAGTCAATTTGGGCCCTGCTTTGGAAGGGTTTCAGGGACCCAGTTCTAGGGAGGCTTAGCTTCCCTGCTGTGGCACACCCAGGTCAGGTAGCCCAGCTGCCACCCTAAAGGCTCCCTGCTTTGCCCTCACCCTGGGGTCTCCCACGTGGGTTCTGTCTCCCGAAGCACAACCCCAATGTGGATCCAGTCTGGACAGAAAAGCACACGATATCCCAGAGCACTCCAGGGCCTCAGCGGCTCAAAGGGGCATCAAGGCCTACCTAGGGGGCCTCTCTTCCCTAGGCCATACCCAGCCTGCACACTCTCTGTGGAGCAAGCTTCATTCCTGGAAGGGCCCAGGGGGTGGGCATGAGGGTCTCTTCGGGGCTCGGAACGTGCGGATAACAGAGGCTGTGGGACAACAGCAACATGAGACCCTGACAGGAGAGCTGTCATTTCCCCTTTGGGAAGCAGGATGCTTGCGGCCCCCAGGCTGCGTGCCAATCCCCCTTGCTGCCTGGCTTCTGTTCACTGCTGGCTAGCGCTTCTGCAGCAGGTGAGCGTCTTGCCTAGAAACCGGGCGCTTGCCGTCCCTTGCTGGGAGCTCATGGCCCCACACACGTCCCTAGAGGGTGATGGCAACTTGGCTGAGAGCCACCAGGTGAGCTGTAGTTCTCCATGCGGAGAGGCCTGCCGCGGGTTTCGAGAATCCTGAGTCAGGGCTGTGCTTCAAGCGGAGGGTGAGTTCCGAGGCTGGAGGAGGCTCGGAGTCACACTGGTTCCCAAGGGGGAACACTCATTGCCAAAAGTCTCTCCCGTGGCTCCAGTGCCCCCTTCCTGGGCCAGGGGCCCTTGGAAACCCCTCTGAATGGAAAGCCCAGCTCATCATCTGCCGGCCTCTCCTGCTGGCAGCGCTCGCGTTCGGCAGCCTTCAAACTGCTTCAGGAAGGCAGTTCCTTGGAGTCGGAGACTGGCAGGCTGGGCAGCCTGAGGGTGAGGCGTGCAGCTGCGTGAGGAAAGCCCTGGGCTTAGCATTCACCCTGGGACGTCGTGCCTGGGTTCTGGGTACCTCGGAGAGAACCTCCACTCACTCTCCAAGCTGAGAGCAACAGGCAGGAGTTCCCTGAGCAGCGCTAAACCACAGCCCCTCCCAGGCTGTCCCAAGACGTCCGTGCAGCCTACTCCCACTTCAGCCATACAACACATGCAGACCCTGGGGGGAGCAACGTTCAAGATGGAAGGTCCCACTTGCACGGCCTGTGTGTCTCTTCCACTGCTCAGAAGCTGCTGAGGCACAGGCTGAGTGTCCACATTCACCCTGAGGCCTGAAGGCCAAACGGTCATTACCCCAGGGCGAAGTGGGTTGGATGTGGCTCCTTGGCGGCTCGCCCAGCAGCCCTGCTGCTGGCCTTGCCTTCGCTGCTGGCAAACCTCTGGGAGGAAAAAGAGCGTCTCTGGCAAGAATCAAAAAGTGCTTGCCATCCCCTGGCTAGGAGCGCCTCCTACACCCCTCTTTGTGCGGCGAGCACACACATCAACTACTACCCTCCAAGGAAGCTGCAGCTTTCCAGCCAGAAAGGCCTGCAGCCCTTGCCGTGAAACCACAGTCAACAGGCTGTTGGACTGGGCCAAGTGCCTTGTAGGAGGCCTTGGACGCGCAGGGCTGCACTGTTTTCCGTTGGGGCACACCGTTGGGGAGAAGGCTCTGGCCTAGCCATCAGCGCACACCCTCCTAGCCAGAGGCCCTTGGGATCCACTGGGTGGGCAGGCTGAAGGCGCGAGCAGGGCTTTGGTGCTTGCAGAGTCAATTTGGGCCCTGCTTTGGAAGGGTTTCAGGGACCCAGTTCTAGGGAGGCTTAGCTTCCCTGCTGTGGCACACCCAGGTCAGGTAGCCCAGCTGCCACCCTAAAGGCTCCCTGCTTTGCCCTCACCCTGGGGTCTCCCACGTGGGTTCTGTCTCCCGAAGCACAACCCCAATGTGGATCCAGTCTGGACAGAAAAGCACACGATATCCCAGAGCACTCCAGGGCCTCAGCGGCTCAAAGGGGCATCAAGGCCTACCTAGGGGGCCTCTCTTCCCTAGGCCATACCCAGCCTGCACACTCTCTGTGGAGCAAGCTTCATTCCTGGAAGGGCCCAGGGGGTGGGCATGAGGGTCTCTTCGGGGCTCGGAACGTGCGGATAACAGAGGCTGTGGGACAACAGCAACATGAGACCCTGACAGGAGAGCTGTCATTTCCCCTTTGGGAAGCAGGATGCTTGCGGCCCCCAGGCTGCGTGCCAATCCCCCTTGCTGCCTGGCTTCTGTTCACTGCTGGCTAGCGCTTCTGCAGCAGGTGAGCGTCTTGCCTAGAAACCAGGCGCTTGCCGTCCCTTGCTGGGAGCTCATGGCCCCACACACGTCCCTAGAGGGTGATGGCAACTTGGCTGAGAGCCACCAGGTGAGCTGTAGTTCTCCATGCGGAGAGGCCTGCCGCGGGTTTCGAGAATCCTGAGTCAGGGCTGTGCTTCAAGCGGAGGGTGAGTTCCGAGGCTGGAGGAGGCTCGGAGTCACACTGGTTCCCAAGGGGGAACACTCATTGCCAAAAGTCTCTCCCGTGGCTCCAGTGCCCCCTTCCTGGGCCAGGGGCCCTTGGAAACCCCTCTGAATGGAAAGCCCAGCTCATCATCTGCCGGCCTCTCCTGCTGGCAGCGCTCGCGTTTGGCAGCCTTCAAACTGCTTCAGGAAGGCAGTTCCTTGGAGTCGGAGACTGGCAGGCTGGGCAGCCTGAGGGTGAGGCGTGCAGCTGCGTGAGGAAAGCCCTGGGCTTAGCATTCACCCTGGGACGTCGTGCCTGGGTTCTGGGTACCTCGGAGAGAACCTCCACTCACTCTCCAAGCTGAGATCAACAGGCAGGAGTTCCCTGAGCAGCGCTAAACCACAGCCCCTCCCAGGCTGTCCCAAGACGTCCGTGCGGCCTACTCCCACTTCAGCCATACAACACATGCAGACCCTGGGGGAGCAACGTTCAAGATGGAAGGTCCCACTTGCACGGCCTGTGTGTCTCTTCCACTGCTCAGAAGCTGCTGAGGCACAGGCTGAGTGTCCACATTCACCCTGAGGCCTGAAGGCCAAACGGTCATTACCCCAGGGCGAAGTGGGTTGGATGTGGCTCCTTGGCGGCTCGCCCAGCAGCCCTGCTGCTGGCCTTGCCTTCGCTGCTGGCAAACCTCTGGGAGGAAAAAGAGCGTCTCTGGCAAGAATCAAAAAGTGCTTGCCATCCCCTGGCTAGGAGCGCCTCCTACACCCCTCTTTGTGCGGCGAGCACACACATCAACTACTACCCTCCAAGGAAGCTGCAGCTTTCCAGCCAGAAAGGCCTGCAGCCCTTGCCGTGAAACCACAGTCAACAGGCTGTTGGACTGGGCCAAGTGCCTTGTAGGAGGCCTTGGACGCGCAGGGCTGCACTGTTTTCCGTTGGGGCACACCGTTGGGGAGAAGGCTCTGGCCTAGCCATCAGCGCACACCCTCCTAGCCAGAGGCCCTTGGGATCCACTGGGTGGGCAGGCTGAAGGCGCGAGCAGGGCTTTGGTGCTTGCAGAGTCAATTTGGGCCCTGCTTTGGAAGGGTTTCAGGGACCCAGTTCTAGGGAGGCTTAGCTTCCCTGCTGTGGCACACCCAGGTCAGGTAGCCCAGCTGCCACCCTAAAGGCTCCCTGCTTTGCCCTCACCCTGGGGTCTCCCACGTGGGTTCTGTCTCCCCAAGCACAACCTCAATGTGGATCCAGTCTGGACAGAAAAGCACACAATATCCCAGAGCACTCCAGGGCCTCAGCGGCTCAAAGGGGCATCAAGGCCTACCTAGGGGGCCTCTCTTCCCTAGGCCATACCCAGCCTGCACACTCTCTGTGGAGCAAGCTTCATTCCTGGAAGGGCCCAGGGGGTGGGCATGAGGGTCTCTTTGGGGCTCGGAACGTGCAGATAACAGAGGCTGTGGGACAACAGCAACATGAGACCCTGACAGGAGAGCTGTCGTTTCCCCTTTGGGAAGCAGGATGCTTGCGGCCCCCAGGCTGCGTGCCAATCCCCCTTGCTGCCTGGCTTCTGTTCACTGCTGGCCAGCGCTTCTGCAGCAGGTGAGCGTCTTGCCTAGAAACCGGGCGCTTGCCGTCCCTTGCTGGGAGCTCATGGCCCCACACACGTCCCTAGAGGGTGATGGCAACTTGGCTGAGAGCCACCAGGTGAGCTGTAGTTCTCCATGCGGAGAGGCCTGCCGCGGGTTTCGAGAATCCTGAGTCAGGGCTGTGCTTCAAGCGGAGGGTGAGTTCCGAGGCTGGAGGAGGCTCGGAGTCACACTGGTTCCCAAGGGGGAACACTCATTGCCAAAAGTCTCTCCCATGGCTCCAGTGCCCCCTTCCTGGGCCAGGGGCTCTTGGAAACCCCTCTGAATGGAAAGCCCAGCTCATCATCTGCCGGCCTCTCCTGCTGGCAGCGCTCGCGTTCGGCAGCCTTCAAACTGCTTCAGGAAGGCAGTTCCTTGGAGTCGGAGACTGGCAGGCTGGGCAGCCTGAGGGTGAGGCGTGCAGCTGCGTGAGGAAAGCCCTGGGCTTAGCATTCACCCTGGGACGTCGTGCCTGGGTTCTGGGTACCTCGGAGAGAACCTCCACTCACTCTCCAAGCTGAGATCAACAGGCAGGAGTTCCCTGAGCAGCGCTAAACCACAGCCCCTCCCAGGCTGTCCCAAGACGTCCGTGCGGCCTACTCCCACTTCAGCCATACAACACATGCAGACCCTGGGGGGAGCAACGTTCAAGATGGAAGGTCCCACTTGCACGGCCTGTGTGTCTCTTCCACTGCTCAGAAGCTGCTGAGGCACAGGCTGAGTGTCCACATTCACCCTGAGGCCTGAAGGCCAAACGGTCATTACCCCAGGGCGAAGTGGGTTGGATGTGGCTCCTTGGCGGCTCGCCCAGCAGCCCTGCTGCTGGCCTTGCCTTCGCTGCTGGCAAACCTCTGGGAGGAAAAAGAGCGTCTCTGGCAAGAATCAAAAAGTGCTTGCCATCCCCTGGCTAGGAGCGCCTCCTACACCCCTCTTTGTGCGGCGAGCACACACATCAACTACTACCCTCCAAGGAAGCTGCAGCTTTCCAGCCAGAAAGGCCTGCAGCCCTTGCCGTGAAACCACAGTCAACAGGCTGTTGGACTGGGCCAAGTGCCTTGTAGGAGGCCTTGGACGCGCAGGGCTGCACTGTTTTCCGTTGGGGCACACCGTTGGGGAGAAGGCTCTGGCCTAGCCATCAGCGCACACCCTCCTAGCCAGAGGCCCTTGGGATCCACTGGGTGGGCAGGCTGAAGGCGCGAGCAGGGCTTTGGTGCTTGCAGAGTCAATTTGGGCCCTGCTTTGGAAGGGTTTCAGGGACCCAGTTCTAGGGAGGCTTAGCTTCCCTGCTGTGGCACACCCAGGTCAGGTAGCCCAGCTGCCACCCTAAAGGCTCCCTGCTTTGCCCTCACCCTGGGGTCTCCCACGTGGGTTCTGTCTCCCGAAGCACAACCCCAATGTGGATCCAGTCTGGACAGAAAAGCACACGATATCCCAGAGCACTCCAGGGCCTCAGCGGCTCAAAGGGGCATCAAGGCCTACCTAGGGGGCCTCTCTTCCCTAGGCCATACCCAGCCTGCACACTCTCTGTGGAGCAAGCTTCATTCCTGGAAGGGCCCAGGGGGTGGGCATGAGGGTCTCTTCGGGGCTCGGAACGTGCGGATAACAGAGGCTGTGGGACAACAGCAACATGAGACCCTGACAGGAGAGCTGTCATTTCCCCTTTGGGAAGCAGGATGCTTGCGGCCCCCAGGCTGCGTGCCAATCCCCCTTGCTGCCTGGCTTCTGTTCACTGCTGGCTAGCGCTTCTGCAGCAGGTGAGCGTCTTGCCTAGAAACCGGGCGCTTGCCGTCCCTTGCTGGGAGCTCATGGCCCCACACACGTCCCTAGAGGGTGATGGCAACTTGGCTGAGAGCCACCAGGTGAGCTGTAGTTCTCCATGCGGAGAGGCCTGCCGCGGGTTTCGAGAATCCTGAGTCAGGGCTGTGCTTCAAGCGGAGGGTGAGTTCCGAGGCTGGAGGAGGCTCGGAGTCACACTGGTTCCCAAGGGGGAACACTCATTGCCAAAAGTCTCTCCCGTGGCTCCAGTGCCCCCTTCCTGGGCCAGGGGCCCTTGGAAACCCCTCTGAATGGAAAGCCCAGCTCATCATCTGCCGGCCTCTCCTGCTGGCAGCGCTCGCGTTCGGCAGCCTTCAAACTGCTTCAGGAAGGCAGTTCCTTGGAGTCGGAGACTGGCAGGCTGGGCAGCCTGAGGGTGAGGCGTGCAGCTGCGTGAGGAAAGCCCTGGGCTTAGCATTCACCCTGGGACATCGTGCCTGGGTTCTGGGTACCTCGGAGAGAACCTCCACTCACTCTCCAAGCTGAGATCAACAGGCAGGAGTTCCCTGAGCAGCGCTAAACCACAGCCCCTCCCAGGCTGTCCCAAGACGTCCGTGCGGCCTACTCCCACTTCAGCCATACAACACATGCAGACCCTGGGGGAGCAACGTTCAAGATGGAAGGTCCCACTTGCACGGCCTGTGTGTCTCTTCCACTGCTCAGAAGCTGCTGAGGCACAGGCTGAGTGTCCACATTCACCCTGAGGCCTGAAGGCCAAACGGTCATTACCCCAGGGCGAAGTGGGTTGGATGTGGCTCCTTGGCGGCTCGCCCAGCAGCCCTGCTGCTGGCCTTGCCTTCGCTGCTGGCAAACCTCTGGGAGGAAAAAGAGCGTCTCTGGCAACAATCAAAAAGTGCTTGCCATCCCCTGGCTAGGAGCGCCTCCTACACCCCTCTTTGTGCGGCGAGCACACACATCAACTACTACCCTCCAAGGAAGCTGCAGCTTTCCAGCCAGAAAGGCCTGCAGCCCTTGCCGTGAAACCACAGTCAACAGGCTGTTGGACTGGGCCAAGTGCCTTGTAGGAGGCCTTGGACGCGCAGGGCTGCACTGTTTTCCGTTGGGGCACACCGTTGGGGAGAAGGCTCTGGCCTAGCCATCAGCGCACACCCTCCTAGCCAGAGGCCCTTGGGATCCACTGGGTGGGCAGGCTGAAGGCGCGAGCAGGGCTTTGGTGCTTGCAGAGTCAATTTGGGCCCTGCTTTGGAAGGGTTTCAGGGACCCAGTTCTAGGGAGGCTTAGCTTCCCTGCTGTGGCACACCCAGGTCAGGTAGCCCAGCTGCCACCCTAAAGGCTCCCTGCTTTGCCCTCACCCTGGGGTCTCCCACGTGGGTTCTGTCTCCCGAAGCACAACCCCAATGTGGATCCAGTCTGGACAGAAAAGCACACGATATCCCAGAGCACTCCAGGGCCTCAGCGGCTCAAAGGGGCATCAAGGCCTACCTAGGGGGCCTCTCTTCCCTAGGCCATACCCAGCCTGCACACTCTCTGTGGAGCAAGCTTCATTCCTGGAAGGGCCCAGGGGGTGGGCATGAGGGTCTCTTCGGGGCTCGGAACGTGCGGATAACAGAGGCTGTGGGACAACAGCAACATGAGACCCTGACAGGAGAGCTGTCATTTCCCCTTTGGGAAGCAGGATGCTTGCGGCCCCCAGGCTGCGTGCCAATCCCCCTTGCTGCCTGGCTTCTGTTCACTGCTGGCTAGCGCTTCTGCAGCAGGTGAGCGTCTTGCCTAGAAACTGGGCGCTTGCCGTCCCTTGCTGGGAGCTCATGGCCCCACACACGTCCCTAGAGGGTGATGGCAACTTGGCTGAGAGCCACCAGGTGAGCTGTAGTTCTCCATGCGGAGAGGCCTGCCGCGGGTTTCGAGAATCCTGAGTCAGGGCTGTGCTTCAAGCGGAGGGTGAGTTCCGAGGCTGGAGGAGGCTCGGAGTCACACTGGTTCCCAAGGGGGAACACTCATTGCCAAAAGTCTCTCCCGTGGCTCCAGTGCCCCCTTCCTGGGCCAGGGGCCCTTGGAAACCCCTCTGAATGGAAAGCCCAGCTCATCATCTGCCGGCCTCTCCTGCTGGCAGCGCTCGCGTTCGGCAGCCTTCAAACTGCTTCAGGAAGGCAGTTCCTTGGAGTCGGAGACTGGCAGGCTGGGCAGCCTGAGGGTGAGGCGTGCAGCTGCGTGAGGAAAGCCCTGGGCTTAGCATTCACCCTGGGACATCGTGCCTGGGTTCTGGGTACCTCGGAGAGAACCTCCACTCACTCTCCAAGCTGAGATCAACAGGCAGGAGTTCCCTGAGCAGCGCTAAACCACAGCCCCTCCCAGGCTGTCCCAAGACGTCCGTGCGGCCTACTCCCACTTCAGCCATACAACACATGCAGACCCTGGGGGAGCAACGTTCAAGATGGAAGGTCCCACTTGCACGGCCTGTGTGTCTCTTCCACTGCTCAGAAGCTGCTGAGGCACAGGCTGAGTGTCCACATTCACCCTGAGGCCTGAAGGCCAAACGGTCATTACCCCAGGGCGAAGTGGGTTGGATGTGGCTCCTTGGCGGCTCGCCCAGCAGCCCTGCTGCTGGCCTTGCCTTCGCTGCTGGCAAACCTCTGGGAGGAAAAAGAGCGTCTCTGGCAAGAATCAAAAAGTGCTTGCCATCCCCTGGCTAGGAGCGCCTCCTACACCCCTCTTTGTGCGGCGAGCACACACATCAACTACTACCCTCCAAGGAAGCTGCAGCTTTCCAGCCAGAAAGGCCTGCAGCCCTTGCCGTGAAACCACAGTCAACAGGCTGTTGGACTGGGCCAAGTGCCTTGTAGGAGGCCTTGGACGCGCAGGGCTGCACTGTTTTCCGTTGGGGCACACCGTTGGGGAGAAGGCTCTGGCCTAGCCATCAGCGCACACCCTCCTAGCCAGAGGCCCTTGGGATCCACTGGGTGGGCAGGCTGAAGGCGCGAGCAGGGCTTTGGTGCTTGCAGAGTCAATTTGGGCCCTGCTTTGGAAGGGTTTCAGGGACCCAGTTCTAGGGAGGCTTAGCTTCCCTGCTGTGGCACACCCAGGTCAGGTAGCCCAGCTGCCACCCTAAAGGCTCCCTGCTTTGCCCTCACCCTGGGGTCTCCCACGTGGGTTCTGTCTCCCGAAGCACAACCCCAATGTGGATCCAGTCTGGACAGAAAAGCACATGATATCCCAGAGCACTCCAGGGCCTCAGCGGCTCAAAGGGGCATCAAGGCCTACCTAGGGGGCCTCTCTTCCCTAGGCCATACCCAGCCTGCACACTCTCTGTGGAGCAAGCTTCATTCCTGGAAGGGCCCAGGGGGTGGGCATGAGGGTCTCTTCGGGGCTCGGAACGTGCGGATAACAGAGGCTGTGGGACAACAGCAACATGAGACCCTGACAGGAGAGCTGTCATTTCCCCTTTGGGAAGCAGGATGCTTGCGGCCCCCAGGCTGCGTGCCAATCCCCCTTGCTGCCTGGCTTCTGTTCACTGCTGGCTAGCGCTTCTGCAGCAGGTGAGCGTCTTGCCTAGAAACCGGGCGCTTGCCGTCCCTTGCTGGGAGCTCATGGCCCCACACACGTCCCTAGAGGGTGATGGCAACTTGGCTGAGAGCCACCAGGTGAGCTGTAGTTCTCCATGCGGAGAGGCCTGCCGCGGGTTTCGAGAATCCTGAGTCAGGGCTGTGCTTCAAGCGGAGGGTGAGTTCCGAGGCTGGAGGAGGCTCGGAGTCACACTGGTTCCCAAGGGGGAACACTCATTGCCAAAAGTCTCTCCCGTGGCTCCAGTGCCCCCTTCCTGGGCCAGGGGCCCTTGGAAACCCCTCTGAATGGAAAGCCCAGCTCATCATCTGCCGGCCTCTCCTGCTGGCAGCGCTCGCGTTCGGCAGCCTTCAAACTGCTTCAGGAAGGCAGTTCCTTGGAGTCGGAGACTGGCAGGCTGGGCAGCCTGAGGGTGAGGCGTGCAGCTGCGTGAGGAAAGCCCTGGGCTTAGCATTCACCCTGGGACATCGTGCCTGGGTTCTGGGTACCTCGGAGAGAACCTCCACTCACTCTCCAAGCTGAGATCAACAGGCAGGAGTTCCCTGAGCAGCGCTAAACCACAGCCCCTCCCAGGCTGTCCCAAGACGTCCGTGCGGCCTACTCCCACTTCAGCCATACAACACATGCAGACCCTGGGGGAGCAACGTTCAAGATGGAAGGTCCCACTTGCACGGCCTGTGTGTCTCTTCCACTGCTCAGAAGCTGCTGAGGCACAGGCTGAGTGTCCACATTCACCCTGAGGCCTGAAGGCCAAACGGTCATTACCCCAGGGCGAAGTGGGTTGGATGTGGCTCCTTGGCGGCTCGCCCAGCAGCCCTGCTGCTGGCCTTGCCTTCGCTGCTGGCAAACCTCTGGGAGGAAAAAGAGCGTCTCTGGCAAGAATCAAAAAGTGCTTGCCATCCCCTGGCTAGGAGCGCCTCCTACACCCCTCTTTGTGCGGCGAGCACACACATCAACTACTACCCTCCAAGGAAGCTGCAGCTTTCCAGCCAGAAAGGCCTGCAGCCCTTGCCGTGAAACCACAGTCAACAGGCTGTTGGACTGGGCCAAGTGCCTTGTAGGAGGCCTTGGACGCGCAGGGCTGCACTGTTTTCCGTTGGGGCACACCGTTGGGGAGAAGGCTCTGGCCTAGCCATCAGCGCACACCCTCCTAGCCAGAGGCCCTTGGGATCCACTGGGTGGGCAGGCTGAAGGCGCGAGCAGGGCTTTGGTGCTTGCAGAGTCAATTTGGGCCCTGCTTTGGAAGGGTTTCAGGGACCCAGTTCTAGGGAGGCTTAGCTTCCCTGCTGTGGCACACCCAGGTCAGGTAGCCCAGCTGCCACCCTAAAGACTCCCTGCTTTGCCCTCACCCTGGCGTCTCCCACGTGGGTTCTGTCTCCCGAAGCACAACCCCAATGTGGATCCAGTCTGGACAGAAAAGCACACGATATCCCAGAGCACTCCAGGGCCTCAGCGGCTCAAAGGGGCATCAAGGCCTACCTAGGGGGCCTCTCTTCCCTAGGCCATACCCAGCCTGCACACTCTCTGTGGAGCAAGCTTCATTCCTGGAAGGGCCCAGGGGGTGGGCATGAGGGTCTCTTCGGGGCTCGGAACGTGCGGATAACAGAGGCTGTGGGACAACAGCAACATGAGACCCTGACAGGAGAGCTGTCATTTCCCCTTTGGGAAGCAGGATGCTTGCGGCCCCCAGGCTGCGTGCCAATCCCCCTTGCTGCCTGGCTTCTGTTCACTGCTGGCTAGCGCTTCTGCAGCAGGTGAGCGTCTTGCCTAGAAACCGGGCGCTTGCCGTCCCTTGCTGGGAGCTCATGGCCCCACACACGTCCCTAGAGGGTGATGGCAACTTGGCTGAGAGCCACCAGGTGAGCTGTAGTTCTCCATGCGGAGAGGCCTGCCGCGGGTTTCGAGAATCCTGAGTCAGGGCTGTGCTTCAAGCGGAGGGTGAGTTCCGAGGCTGGAGGAGGCTCGGAGTCACACTGGTTCCCAAGGGGGAACACTCATTGCCAAAAGTCTCTCCCGTGGCTCCAGTGCCCCCTTCCTGGGCCAGGGGCCCTTGGAAACCCCTCTGAATGGAAAGCCCAGCTCATCATCTGCCGGCCTCTCCTGCTGGCAGCGCTCGCGTTCGGCAGCCTTCAAACTGCTTCAGGAAGGCAGTTCCTTGGAGTCGGAGACTGGCAGGCTGGGCAGCCTGAGGGTGAGGCGTGCAGCTGCGTGAGGAAAGCCCTGGGCTTAGCATTCACCCTGGGACATCGTGCCTGGGTTCTGGGTACCTCGGAGAGAACCTCCACTCACTCTCCAAGCTGAGATCAACAGGCAGGAGTTCCCTGAGCAGCGCTAAACCACAGCCCCTCCCAGGCTGTCCCAAGACGTCCGTGCGGCCTACTCCCACTTCAGCCATACAACACATGCAGACCCTGGGGGAGCAACGTTCAAGATGGAAGGTCCCACTTGCACGGCCTGTGTGTCTCTTCCACTGCTCAGAAGCTGCTGAGGCACAGGCTGAGTGTCCACATTCACCCTGAGGCCTGAAGGCCAAACGGTCATTACCCCAGGGCGAAGTGGGTTGGATGTGGCTCCTTGGCGGCTTGCCCAGCAGCCCTGCTGCTGGCCTTGCCTTCGCTGCTGGCAAACCTCTGGGAGGAAAAAGAGCGTCTCTGGCAAGAATCAAAAAGTGCTTGCCATCCCCTGGCTAGGAGCGCCTCCTACACCCCTCTTTGTGCGGCGAGCACACACATCAACTACTACCCTCCAAGGAAGCTGCAGCTTTCCAGCCAGAAAGGCCTGCAGCCCTTGCCGTGAAACCACAGTCAACAGGCTGTTGGACTGGGCCAAGTGCCTTGTAGGAGGCCTTGGACGCGCAGGGCTGCACTGTTTTCCGTTGGGGCACACCGTTGGGGAGAAGGCTCTGGCCTAGCCATCAGCGCACACCCTCCTAGCCAGAGGCCCTTGGGATCCACTGGGTGGGCAGGCTGAAGGCGCGAGCAGGGCTTTGGTGCTTGCAGAGTCAATTTGGGCCCTGCTTTGGAAGGGTTTCAGGGACCCAGTTCTAGGGAGGCTTAGCTTCCCTGCTGTGGCACACCCAGGTCAGGTAGCCCAGCTGCCACCCTAAAGGCTCCCTGCTTTGCCCTCACCCTGGGGTCTCCCACGTGGGTTCTGTCTCCCGAAGCACAACCCCAATGTGGATCCAGTCTGGACAGAAAAGCACACGATATCCCAGAGCACTCCAGGGCCTCAGCGGCTCAAAGGGGCATCAAGGCCTACCTAGGGGGCCTCTCTTCCCTAGGCCATACCCAGCCTGCACACTCTCTGTGGAGCAAGCTTCATTCCTGGAAGGGCCCAGGGGGTGGGCATGAGGGTCTCTTCGGGGCTCGGAACGTGCGGATAACAGAGGCTGTGGGACAACAGCAACATGAGACCCTGACAGGAGAGCTGTCATTTCCCCTTTGGGAAGCAGGATGCTTGCGGCCCCCAGGCTGCGTGCCAATCCCCCTTGCTGCCTGGCTTCTGTTCACTGCTGGCTAGCGCTTCTGCAGCAGGTGAGCGTCTTGCCTAGAAACCGGGCGCTTGCCGTCCCTTGCTGGGAGCTCATGGCCCCACACACGTCCCTAGAGGGTGATGGCAACTTGGCTGAGAGCCAGCAGGTGAGCTGTAGTTCTCCATGCGGAGAGGCCTGCCGCGGGTTTCGAGAATCCTGAGTCAGGGCTGTGCTTCAAGCGGAGGGTGAGTTCCGAGGCTGGAGGAGGCTCGGAGTCACACTGGTTCCCAAGGGGGAACACTCATTGCCAAAAGTCTCTCCCGTGGCTCCAGTGCCCCCTTCCTGGGCCAGGGGCCCTTGGAAACCCCTCTGAATGGAAAGCCCAGCTCATCATCTGCCGGCCTCTCCTGCTGGCAGCGCTCGCGTTCGGCAGCCTTCAAACTGCTTCAGGAAGGCAGTTCCTTGGAGTCGGAGACTGGCAGGCTGGGCAGCCTGAGGGTGAGGCGTGCAGCTGCGTGAGGAAAGCCCTGGGCTTAGCATTCACCCTGGGACATCGTGCCTGGGTTCTGGGTACCTCGGAGAGAACCTCCACTCACTCTCCAAGCTGAGATCAACAGGCAGGAGTTCCCTGAGCAGCGCTAAACCACAGCCCCTCCCAGGCTGTCCCAAGACGTCCGTGCGGCCTACTCCCACTTCAGCCATACAACACATGCAGACCCTGGGGGAGCAACGTTCAAGATGGAAGGTCCCACTTGCACGGCCTGTGTGTCTCTTCCACTGCTCAGAAGCTGCTGAGGCACAGGCTGAGTGTCCACATTCACCCTGAGGCCTGAAGGCCAAACGGTCATTACCCCAGGGCGAAGTGGGTTGGATGTGGCTCCTTGGTGGCTCGCCCAGCAGCCCTGCTGCTGGCCTTGCCTTCGCTGCTGGCAAACCTCTGGGAGGAAAAAGAGCGTCTCTGGCAAGAATCAAAAAGTGCTTGCCATCCCCTGGCTAGGAGCGCCTCCTACACCCCTCTTTGTGCGGCGAGCACACACATCAACTACTACCCTCCAAGGAAGCTGCAGCTTTCCAGCCAGAAAGGCCTGCAGCCCTTGCCGTGAAACCACAGTCAACAGGCTGTTGGACTGGGCCAAGTGCCTTGTAGGAGGCCTTGGACGCGCAGGGCTGCACTGTTTTCCGTTGGGGCACACCGTTGGGGAGAAGGCTCTGGCCTAGCCATCAGCGCACACCCTCCTAGCCAGAGGCCCTTGGGATCCACTGGGTGGGCAGGCTGAAGGCGCGAGCAGGGCTTTGGTGCTTGCAGAGTCAATTTGGGCCCTGCTTTGGAAGGGTTTCAGGGACCCAGTTCTAGGGAGGCTTAGCTTCCCTGCTGTGGCACACCCAGGTCAGGTAGCCCAGCTGCCACCCTAAAGGCTCCCTGCTTTGCCCTCACCCTGGGGTCTCCCACGTGGGTTCTGTCTCCCGAAGCACAACCCCAATGTGGATCCAGTCTGGACAGAAAAGCACACGATATCTCAGAGCACTCCAGGGCCTCAGCGGCTCAAAGGGGCATCAAGGCCTACCTAGGGGGCCTCTCTTCCCTAGGCCATACCCAGCCTGCACACTCTCTGTGGAGCAAGCTTCATTCCTGGAAGGGCCCAGGGGGTGGGCATGAGGGTCTCTTCGGGGCTCGGAACGTGCGGATAACAGAGGCTGTGGGACAACAGCAACATGAGACCCTGACAGGAGAGCTGTCATTTCCCCTTTGGGAAGCAGGATGCTTGCGGCCCCCAGGCTGCGTGCCAATCCCCCTTGCTGCCTGGCTTCTGTTCACTGCTGGCTAGCGCTTCTGCAGCAGGTGAGCGTCTTGCCTAGAAACCGGGCGCTTGCCGTCCCTTGCTGGGAGCTCATGGCCCCACACACGTCCCTAGAGGGTGATGGCAACTTGGCTGAGAGCCACCAGGTGAGCTGTAGTTCTCCATGCGGAGAGGCCTGCCGCGGGTTTCGAGAATCCTGAGTCAGGGCTGTGCTTCAAGCGGAGGGTGAGTTCCGAGGCTGGAGGAGGCTCGGAGTCACACTGGTTCCCAAGGGGGAACACTCATTGCCAAAAGTCTCTCCCGTGGCTCCAGTGCCCCCTTCCTGGGCCAGGGGCCCTTGGAAACCCCTCTGAATGGAAAGCCCAGCTCATCATCTGCCGGCCTCTCCTGCTGGCAGCGCTCGCGTTCGGCAGCCTTCAAACTGCTTCAGGAAGGCAGTTCCTTGGAGTCGGAGACTGGCAGGCTGGGCAGCCTGAGGGTGAGGCGTGCAGCTGCGTGAGGAAAGCCCTGGGCTTAGCATTCACCCTGGGACATCGTGCCTGGGTTCTGGGTACCTCGGAGAGAACCTCCACTCACTCTCCAAGCTGAGATCAACAGGCAGGAGTTCCCTGAGCAGCGCTAAACCACAGCCCCTCCCAGGCTGTCCCAAGACGTCCGTGCGGCCTACTCCCACTTCAGCCATACAACACATGCAGACCCTGGGGGAGCAACGTTCAAGATGGAAGGTCCCACTTGCACGGCCTGTGTGTCTCTTCCACTGCTCAGAAGCTGCTGAGGCACAGGCTGAGTGTCCACATTCACCCTGAGGCCTGAAGGCCAAACGGTCATTACCCCAGGGCGAAGTGGGTTGGATGTGGCTCCTTGGCGGCTCGCCCAGCAGCCCTGCTGCTGGCCTTGCCTTCGCTGCTGGCAAACCTCTGGGAGGAAAAAGAGCGTCTCTGGCAAGAATCAAAAAGTGCTTGCCATCCCCTGGCTAGGAGCGCCTCCTACACCCCTCTTTGTGCGGTGAGCACACACATCAACTACTACCCTCCAAGGAAGCTGCAGCTTTCCAGCCAGAAAGGCCTGCAGCCCTTGCCGTGAAACCACAGTCAACAGGCTGTTGGACTGGGCCAAGTGCCTTGTAGGAGGCCTTGGACGCGCAGGGCTGCACTGTTTTCCGTTGGGGCACACCGTTGGGGAGAAGGCTCTGGCCTAGCCATCAGCGCACACCCTCCTAGCCAGAGGCCCTTGGGATCCACTGGGTGGGCAGGCTGAAGGCGCGAGCAGGGCTTTGGTGCTTGCAGAGTCAATTTGGGCCCTGCTTTGGAAGGGTTTCAGGGACCCAGTTCTAGGGAGGCTTAGCTTCCCTGCTGTGGCACACCCAGGTCAGGTAGCCCAGCTGCCACCCTAAAGGCTCCCTGCTTTGCCCTCACCCTGGGGTCTCCCACGTGGGTTCTGTCTCCCGAAGCACAACCCCAATGTGGATCCAGTCTGGACAGAAATGCACACGATATCCCAGAGCACTCCAGGGCCTCAGCGGCTCAAAGGGGCATCAAGGCCTACCTAGGGGGCCTCTCTTCCCTAGGCCATACCCAGCCTGCACACTCTCTGTGGAGCAAGCTTCATTCCTGGAAGGGCCCAGGGGGTGGGCATGAGGGTCTCTTCGGGGCTCGGAACGTGCGGATAACAGAGGCTGTGGGACAACAGCAACATGAGACCCTGACAGGAGAGCTGTCATTTCCCCTTTGGGAAGCAGGATGCTTGCGGCCCCCAGGCTGCGTGCCAATCCCCCTTGCTGCCTGGCTTCTGTTCACTGCTGGCTAGCGCTTCTGCAGCAGGTGAGCGTCTTGCCTAGAAACTGGGCGCTTGCCGTCCCTTTCTGGGAGCTCATGGCCCCACACACGTCCCTAGAGGGTGATGGCAACTTGGCTGAGAGCCAGCAGGTGAGCTGTAGTTCTCCATGCGGAGAGGCCTGCCGCGGGTTTCGAGAATCCTGAGTCAGGGCTGTGCTTCAAGCGGAGGGTGAGTTCCGAGGCTGGAGGAGGCTCGGAGTCACACTGGTTCCCAAGGGGGAACACTCATTGCCAAAAGTCTCTCCCGTGGCTCCAGTGCCCCCTTCCTGGGCCAGGGGCCCTTGGAAACCCCTCTGAATGGAAAGCCCAGCTCATCATCTGCCGGCCTCTCCTGCTGGCAGCGCTCGCGTTCGGCAGCCTTCAAACTGCTTCAGGAAGGCAGTTCCTTGGAGTCGGAGACTGGCAGGCTGGGCAGCCTGAGGGTGAGGCGTGCAGCTGCGTGAGGAAAGCCCTGGGCTTAGCATTCACCCTGGGACGTCGTGCCTGGGTTCTGGGTACCTCGGAGAGAACCTCCACTCACTCTCCAAGCTGAGATCAACAGGCAGGAGTTCCCTGAGCAGCGCTAAACCACAGCCCCTCCCAGGCTGTCCCAAGACGTCCGTGCGGCCTACTCCCACTTCAGCCATACAACACATGCAGACCCTGGGGGGAGCAACGTTCAAGATGGAAGGTCCCACTTGCACGGCCTGTGTGTCTCTTCCACTGCTCAGAAGCTGCTGAGGCACAGGCTGAGTGTCCACATTCACCCTGAGGCCTGAAGGCCAAACGGTCATTACCCCAGGGCGAAGTGGGTTGGATGTGGCTCCTTGGCGGCTCGCCCAGCAGCCCTGCTGCTGGCCTTGCCTTCGCTGCTGGCAAACCTCTGGGAGGAAAAAGAGCGTCTCTGGCAAGAATCAAAAAGTGCTTGCCATCCCCTGGCTAGGAGCGCCTCCTACACCCCTCTTTGTGCGGCGAGCACACACATCAACTACTACCCTCCAAGGAAGCTGCAGCTTTCCAGCCAGAAAGGCCTGCAGCCCTTGCCGTGAAACCACAGTCAACAGGCTGTTGGACTGGGCCAAGTGCCTTGTAGGAGGCCTTGGACGCGCAGGGCTGCACTGTTTTCCGTTGGGGCACACCGTTGGGGAGAAGGCTCTGGCCTAGCCATCAGCGCACACCCTCCTAGCCAGAGGCCCTTGGGATCCACTGGGTGGGCAGGCTGAAGGCGCGAGCAGGGCTTTGGTGCTTGCAGAGTCAATTTGGGCCCTGCTTTGGAAGGGTTTCAGGGACCCAGTTCTAGGGAGGCTTAGCTTCCCTGCTGTGGCACACCCAGGTCAGGTAGCCCAGCTGCCACCCTAAAGGCTCCCTGCTTTGCCCTCACCCTGGGGTCTCCCACGTGGGTTCTGTCTCCCCAAGCACAACCTCAATGTGGATCCAGTCTGGACAGAAAAGCACACAATATCCCAGAGCACTCCAGGGCCTCAGCGGCTCAAAGGGGCATCAAGGCCTACCTAGGGGGCCTCTCTTCCCTAGGCCATACCCAGCCTGCACACTCTCTGTGGAGCAAGCTTCATTCCTGGAAGGGCCCAGGGGGTGGGCATGAGGGTCTCTTCGGGGCTCGGAACGTGCGGATAACAGAGGCTGTGGGACAACAGCAACATGAGACCCTGACAGGAGAGCTGTCGTTTCCCCTTTGGGAAGCAGGATGCTTGCAGCCCCCAGGCTGCGTGCCAATCCCCCTTGCTGCCTGGCTTCTGTTCACTGCTGGCTAGTGCTTCTGCAGCAGGTGAGCGTCTTGCCTAGAAACCGGGCGCTTGCCGTCCCTTGCTGGGAGCTCATGGCCCCACACACGTCCCTAGAGGGTGATGGCAACTTGGCTGAGAGCCACCAGGTGAGCTGTAGTTCTCCATGCGGAGAGGCCTGCCGCGGGTTTCGAGAATCCTGAGTCAGGGCTGTGCTTCAAGCGGAGGGTGAGTTCCGAGGCTGGAGGAGGCTCGGAGTCACACTGGTTCCCAAGGGGGAACACTCATTGCCAAAAGTCTCTCCCGTGGCTCCAGTGCCCCCTTCCTGGGCCAGGGGCCCTTGGAAACCCCTCTGAATGGATAGCCCAGCTCATCATCTGCCGGCCTCTCCTGCTGGCAGCGCTCGCGTTCGGCAGCCTTCAAACTGCTTCAGGAAGGCAGTTCCTTGGAGTGGGAGACTGGCAGGCTGGGCAGCCTGAGGGTGAGGCGTGCAGCTGCGTGAGGAAAGCCCTGGGCTTAGCATTCACCCTGGGACGTCGTGCCTGGGTTCTGGGTACCTCGGAGAGAACCTCCACTCACTCTCCAAGCTGAGAGCAACAGGCAGGAGTTCCCTGAGCAGCGCTAAACCACAGCCCCTCCCAGGCTGTCCCAAGACGTCCGTGCGGCCTACTCCCACTTCAGCCATACAACACATGCAGACCCTGGGGGGAGCAACGTTCAAGATGGAAGGTCCCACTTGCACGGCCTGTGTGTCTCTTCCACTGCTCAGAAGCTGCTGAGGCACAGGCTGAGTGTCCACATTCACCCTGAGGCCTGAAGGCCAAACGGTCATTACCCCAGGGCGAAGTGGGTTGGATGTGGCTCCTTGGCGGCTCGCCCAGCAGCCCTGCTGCTGGCCTTGCCTTCGCTGCTGGCAAACCTCTGGGAGGAAAAAGAGCGTCTCTGGCAAGAATCAAAAAGTGCTTGCCATCCCCTGGCTAGGAGCGCCTCCTACACCCCTCTTTGTGCGGCGAGCACACACATCAACTACTACCCTCCAAGGAAGCTGCAGCTTTCCAGCCAGAAAGGCCTGCAGCCCTTGCCGTGAAACCACAGTCAACAGGCTGTTGGACTGGGCCAAGTGCCTTGTAGGAGGCCTTGGACGCGCAGGGCTGCACTGTTTTCCGTTGGGGCACACCGTTGGGGAGAAGGCTCTGGCCTAGCCATCAGCGCACACCCTCCTAGCCAGAGGCCCTTGGGATCCACTGGGTGGGCAGGCTGAAGGCGCGAGCAGGGCTTTGGTGCTTGCAGAGTCAATTTGGGCCCTGCTTTGGAAGGGTTTCAGGGACCCAGTTCTAGGGAGGCTTAGCTTCCCTGCTGTGGCACACCCAGGTCAGGTAGCCCAGCTGCCACCCTAAAGGCTCCCTGCTTTGCCCTCACCCTGGGGTCTCCCACGTGGGTTCTGTCTCCCCAAGCACAACCTCAATGTGGATCCAGTCTGGACAGAAAAGCACACAATATCCCAGAGCACTCCAGGGCCTCAGCGGCTCAAAGGGGCATCAAGGCCTACCTAGGGGGCCTCTCTTCCCTAGGCCATACCCAGCCTGCACACTCTCTGTGGAGCAAGCTTCATTCCTGGAAGGGCCCAGGGGGTGGGCATGAGGGTCTCTTCGGGGCTCGGAACGTGCGGATAACAGAGGCTGTGGGACAACAGCAACATGAGACCCTGACAGGAGAGCTGTCGTTTCCCCTTTGGGAAGCAGGATGCTTGCGGCCCCCAGGCTGCGTGCCAATCCCCCTTGCTGCCTGGCTTCTGTTCACTGCTGGCTAGCGCTTCTGCAGCAGGTGAGCGTCTTGCCTAGAAACCAGGCGCTTGCCGTCCCTTGCTGGGAGCTCATGGCCCCACACACGTCCCTAGAGGGTGATGGCAACTTGGCTGAGAGCCACCAGGTGAGCTGTAGTTCTCCATGCGGAGAGGCCTGCCGCGGGTTTCGAGAATCCTGAGTCAGGGCTGTGCTTCAAGCGGAGGGTGAGTTCCGAGGCTGGAGGAGGCTCGGAGTCACACTGGTTCCCAAGGGGGAACACTCATTGCCAAAAGTCTCTCCCGTGGCTCCAGTGCCCCCTTCCTGGGCCAGGGGCTCTTGGAAACCCCTCTGAATGGAAAGCCCAGCTCATCATCTGCCGGCCTCTCCTGCTGGCAGCGCTCGCGTTCGGCAGCCTTCAAACTGCTTCAGGAAGGCAGTTCCTTGGAGTCGGAGACTGGCAGGCTGGGCAGCCTGAGGGTGAGGCGTGCAGCTGCGTGAGGAAAGCCCTGGGCTTAGCATTCACCCTGGGACGTCGTGCCTGGGTTCTGGGTACCTCGGAGAGAACCTCCACTCACTCTCCAAGCTGAGATCAACAGGCAGGAGTTCCCTGAGCAGCGCTAAACCACAGCCCCTCCCAGGCTGTCCCAAGACGTCCGTGCGGCCTACTCCCACTTCAGCCATACAACACATGCAGACCCTGGGGGGAGCAACGTTCAAGATGGAAGGTCCCACTTGCACGGCCTGTGTGTCTCTTCCACTGCTCAGAAGCTGCTGAGGCACAGGCTGAGTGTCCACATTCACCCTGAGGCCTGAAGGCCAAACGGTCATTACCCCAGGGCGAAGTGGGTTGGATGTGGCTCCTTGGCGGCTCGCCCAGCAGCCCTGCTGCTGGCCTTGCCTTCGCTGCTGGCAAACCTCTGGGAGGAAAAAGAGCGTCTCTGGCAAGAATCAAAAAGTGCTTGCCATCCCCTGGCTAGGAGCGCCTCCTACACCCCTCTTTGTGCGGCGAGCACACACATCAACTACTACCCTCCAAGGAAGCTGCAGCTTTCCAGCCAGAAAGGCCTGCAGCCCTTGCCGTGAAACCACAGTCAACAGGCTGTTGGACTGGGCCAAGTGCCTTGTAGGAGGCCTTGGACGCGCAGGGCTGCACTGTTTTCCGTTGGGGCACACCGTTGGGGAGAAGGCTCTGGCCTAGCCATCAGCGCACACCCTCCTAGCCAGAGGCCCTTGGGATCCACTGGGTGGGCAGGCTGAAGGCGCGAGCAGGGCTTTGGTGCTTGCAGAGTCAATTTGGGCCCTGCTTTGGAAGGGTTTCAGGGACCCAGTTCTAGGGAGGCTTAGCTTCCCTGCTGTGGCACACCCAGGTCAGGTAGCCCAGCTGCCACCCTAAAGGCTCCCTGCTTTGCCCTCACCCTGGGGTCTCCCACGTGGGTTCTGTCTCCCGAAGCACAACCCCAATGTGGATCCAGTCTGGACAGAAAAGCACACGATATCCCAGAGCACTCCAGGGCCTCAGCGGCTCAAAGGGGCATCAAGGCCTACCTAGGGGGCCTCTCTTCCCTAGGCCATACCCAGCCTGCACACTCTCTGTGGAGCAAGCTTCATTCCTGGAAGGGCCCAGGGGGTGGGCATGAGGGTCTCTTCGGGGCTCGGAACGTGCGGATAACAGAGGCTGTGGGACAACAGCAACATGAGACCCTGACAGGAGAGCTGTCATTTCCCCTTTGGGAAGCAGGATGCTTGCGGCCCCCAGGCTGCGTGCCAATCCCCCTTGCTGCCTGGCTTCTGTTCACTGCTGGCTAGCGCTTCTGCAGCAGGTGAGCGTCTTGCCTAGAAACCGGGCGCTTGCCGTCCCTTGCTGGGAGCTCATGGCCCCACACACGTCCCTAGAGGGTGATGGCAACTTGGCTGAGAGCCACCAGGTGAGCTGTAGTTCTCCATGCGGAGAGGCCTGCTGCGGGTTTCGAGAATCCTGAGTCAGGGCTGTGCTTCAAGCGGAGGGTGAGTTCCGAGGCTGGAGGAGGCTCGGAGTCACACTGGTTCCCAAGGGGGAACACTCATTGCCAAAAGTCTCTCCCGTGGCTCCAGTGCCCCCTTCCTGGGCCAGGGGCCCTTGGAAACCCCTCTGAATGGAAAGCCCAGCTCATCATCTGCCGGCCTCTCCTGCTGGCAGCGCTCGTATTCGGCAGCCTTCAAACTGCTTCAGGAAGGCAGTTCCTTGGAGTCGGAGACTGGCAGGCTGGGCAGCCTGAGGGTGAGGCGTGCAGCTGCGTGAGGAAAGCCCTGGGCTTAGCATTCACCCTGGGACATCGTGCCTGGGTTCTGGGTACCTCGGAGAGAACCTCCACTCACTCTCCAAGCTGAGATCAACAGGCAGGAGTTCCCTGAGCAGCGCTAAACCACAGCCCCTCCCAGGCTGTCCCAAGACGTCCGTGCGGCCTACTCCCACTTCAGCCATACAACACATGCAGACCCTGGGGGGAGCAACGTTCAAGATGGAAGGTCCCACTTGCACGGCCTGTGTGTCTCTTCCACTGCTCAGAAGCTGCTGAGGCACAGGCTGAGTGTCCACATTCACCCTGAGGCCTGAAGGCCAAACGGTCATTACCCCAGGGCGAAGTGGGTTGGATGTGGCTCCTTGGCGGCTCGCCCAGCAGCCCTGCTGCTGGCCTTGCCTTCGCTGCTGGCAAACCTCTGGGAGGAAAAAGAGCGTCTCTGGCAAGAATCAAAAAGTGCTTGCCATCCCCTGGCTAGGAGCGCCTCCTACACCCCTCTTTGTGCGGCGAGCACACACATCAACTACTACCCTCCAAGGAAGCTGCAGCTTTCCAGCCAGAAAGGCCTGCAGCCCTTGCCGTGAAACCACAGTCAACAGGCTGTTGGACTGGGCCAAGTGCCTTGTAGGAGGCCTTGGACGCGCAGGGCTGCACTGTTTTCCGTTGGGGCACACCGTTGGGGAGAAGGCTCTGGCCTAGCCATCAGCGCACACCCTCCTAGCCAGAGGCCCTTGGGATCCACTGGGTGGGCAGGCTGAAGGCGCGAGCAGGGCTTTGGTGCTTGCAGAGTCAATTTGGGCCCTGCTTTGGAAGGGTTTCAGGGACCCAGTTCTAGGGAGGCTTAGCTTCCCTGCTGTGGCACACCCAGGTCAGGTAGCCCAGCTGCCACCCTAAAGGCTCCCTGCTTTGCCCTCACCCTGGGGTCTCCCACGTGGGTTCTGTCTCCCCAAGCACAACCTCAATGTGGATCCAGTCTGGACAGAAAAGCACACAATATCCCAGAGCACTCCAGGGCCTCAGCGGCTCAAAGGGGCATCAAGGCCTACCTAGGGGGCCTCTCTTCCCTAGGCCATACCCAGCCTGCACACTCTCTGTGGAGCAAGCTTCATTCCTGGAAGGGCCCAGGGGGTGGGCATGAGGGTCTCTTCGGGGCTCGGGACGTGCGGATAACAGAGGCTGTGGGACAACAGCAACATGAGACCCTGACAGGAGAGCTGTCGTTTCCCCTTTGGGAAGCAGGATGCTCGCGGCCCCCAGGCTGCGTGCCAATCCCCCTTGCTGCCTGGCTTCTGTTCACTGCTGGCTAGCGCTTCTGCAGCAGGTGAGCGTCTTGCCTAGAAACCGGGCGCTTGCCGTCCCTTGCTGGGAGCTCATGGCCCCACACACGTCCCTAGAGGGTGATGGCAACTTGGCTGAGAGCCACCAGGTGAGCTGTAGTTCTCCATGCGGAGAGGCCTGCCGCGGGTTTCGAGAATCCTGAGTCAGGGCTGTGCTTCAAGCGGAGGGTGAGTTCCGAGGCTGGAGGAGGCTCGGAGTCACACTGGTTCCCAAGGGGGAACACTCATTGCCAAAAGTCTCTCCCGTGGCTCCAGTGCCCCCTTCCTGGGCCAGGGGCTCTTGGAAACCCCTCTGAATGGAAAGCCCAGCTCATCATCTGCCGGCCTCTCCTGCTGGCAGCGCTCGCGTTCGGCAGCCTTCAAACTGCTTCAGGAAGGCAGTTCCTTGGAGTCGGAGACTGGCAGGCTGGGCAGCCTGAGGGTGAGGCGTGCAGCTGCGTGAGGAAAGCCCTGGGCTTAGCATTCACCCTGGGACGTCGTGCCTGGGTTCTGGGTACCTCGGAGAGAACCTCCACTCACTCTCCAAGCTGAGATCAACAGGCAGGAGTTCCCTGAGCAGCGCTAAACCACAGCCCCTCCCAGGCTGTCCCAAGACGTCCGTGCGGCCTACTCCCACTTCAGCCATACAACACATGCAGACCCTGGGGGGAGCAACGTTCAAGATGGAAGGTCCCACTTGCACGGCCTGTGTGTCTCTTCCACTGCTCAGAAGCTGCTGAGGCACAGGCTGAGTGTCCACATTCACCCTGAGGCCTGAAGGCCAAACGGTCATTACCCCAGGGCGAAGTGGGTTGGATGTGGCTCCTTGGCGGCTCGCCCAGCAGCCCTGCTGCTGGCCTTGCCTTCGCTGCTGGCAAACCTCTGGGAGGAAAAAGAGCGTCTCTGGCAAGAATCAAAAAGTGCTTGCCATCCCCTGGCTAGGAGCGCCTCCTACACCCCTCTTTGTGCGGCGAGCACACACATCAACTACTACCCTCCAAGGAAGCTGCAGCTTTCCAGCCAGAAAGGCCTGCAGCCCTTGCCGTGAAACCACAGTCAACAGGCTGTTGGACTGGGCCAAGTGCCTTGTAGGAGGCCTTGGACGCGCAGGGCTGCACTGTTTTCCGTTGGGGCACACCGTTGGGGAGAAGGCTCTGGCCTAGCCATCAGCGCACACCCTCCTAGCCAGAGGCCCTTGGGATCCACTGGGTGGGCAGGCTGAAGGCGCGAGCAGGGCTTTGGTGCTTGCAGAGTCAATTTGGGCCCTGCTTTGGAAGGGTTTCAGGGACCCAGTTCTAGGGAGGCTTAGCTTCCCTGCTGTGGCACACCCAGGTCAGGTAGCCCAGCTGCCACCCTAAAGGCTCCCTGCTTTGCCCTCACCCTGGGGTCTCCCACGTGGGTTCTGTCTCCCGAAGCACAACCCCAATGTGGATCCAGTCTGGACAGAAAAGCACACGATATCCCAGAGCACTCCAGGGCCTCAGCGGCTCAAAGGGGCATCAAGGCCTACCTAGGGGGCCTCTCTTCCCTAGGCCATACCCAGCCTGCACACTCTCTGTGGAGCAAGCTTCATTCCTGGAAGGGCCCAGGGGGTGGGCATGAGGGTCTCTTCGGGGCTCGGAACGTGCGGATAACAGAGGCTGTGGGACAACAGCAACATGAGACCCTGACAGGAGAGCTGTCGTTTCCCCTTTGGGAAGCAGGATGCTTGCGGCCCCCAGGCTGCGTGCCAATCCCCCTTGCTGCCTGGCTTCTGTTCACTGCTGGCTAGCGCTTCTGCAGCAGGTGAGCGTCTTGCCTAGAAACCGGGCGCTTGCCGTCCCTTGCTGGGAGCTCATGGCCCCACACACGTCCCTAGAGGGTGATGGCAACTTGGCTGAGAGCCACCAGGTGAGCTGTAGTTCTCCATGCGGAGAGGCCTGCCGCGGGTTTCGAGAATCCTGAGTCAGGGCTGTGCTTCAAGCGGAGGGTGAGTTCCGAGGCTGGAGGAGGCTCGGAGTCACACTGGTTCCCAAGGGGGAACACTCATTGCCAAAAGTCTCTCCCGTGGCTCCAGTGCCCCCTTCCTGGGCCAGGGGCTCTTGGAAACCCCTCTGAATGGAAAGCCCAGCTCATCATCTGCCGGCCTCTCCTGCTGGCAGCGCTCGCGTTCGGCAGCCTTCAAACTGCTTCAGGAAGGCAGTTCCTTGGAGTCGGAGACTGGCAGGCTGGGCAGCCTGAGGGTGAGGCGTGCAGCTGCGTGAGGAAAGCCCTGGGCTTAGCATTCACCCTGGGACGTCGTGCCTGGGTTCTGGGTACCTCGGAGAGAACCTCCACTCACTCTCCAAGCTGAGATCAACAGGCAGGAGTTCCCTGAGCAGCGCTAAACCACAGCCCCTCCCAGGCTGTCCCAAGACGTCCGTGCGGCCTACTCCCACTTCAGCCATACAACACATGCAGACCCTGGGGGGAGCAACGTTCAAGATGGAAGGTCCCACTTGCACGGCCTGTGTGTCTCTTCCACTGCTCAGAAGCTGCTGAGGCACAGGCTGAGTGTCCACATTCACCCTGAGGCCTGAAGGCCAAACGGTCATTACCCCAGGGCGAAGTGGGTTGGATGTGGCTCCTTGGCGGCTCGCCCAGCAGCCCTGCTGCTGGCCTTGCCTTCGCTGCTGGCAAACCTCTGGGAGGAAAAAGAGCGTCTCTGGCAAGAATCAAAAAGTGCTTGCCATCCCCTGGCTAGGAGCGCCTCCTACACCCCTCTTTGTGCGGCGAGCACACACATCAACTACTACCCTCCAAGGAAGCTGCAGCTTTCCAGCCAGAAAGGCCTGCAGCCCTTGCCGTGAAACCACAGTCAACAGGCTGTTGGACTGGGCCAAGTGCCTTGTAGGAGGCCTTGGACGCGCAGGGCTGCACTGTTTTCCGTTGGGGCACACCGTTGGGGAGAAGGCTCTGGCCTAGCCATCAGCGCACACCCTCCTAGCCAGAGGCCCTTGGGATCCACTGGGTGGGCAGGCTGAAGGCGCGAGCAGGGCTTTGGTGCTTGCAGAGTCAATTTGGGCCCTGCTTTGGAAGGGTTTCAGGGACCCAGTTCTAGGGAGGCTTAGCTTCCCTGCTGTGGCACACCCAGGTCAGGTAGCCCAGCTGCCACCCTAAAGGCTCCCTGCTTTGCCCTCACCCTGGGGTCTCCCACGTGGGTTCTGTCTCCCCAAGCACAACCTCAATGTGGATCCAGTCTGGACAGAAAAGCACACAATATCCCAGAGCACTCCAGGGCCTCAGCGGCTCAAAGGGGCATCAAGGCCTACCTAGGGGGCCTCTCTTCCCTAGGCCATACCCAGCCTGCACACTCTCTGTGGAGCAAGCTTCATTCCTGGAAGGGCCCAGGGGGTGGGCATGAGGGTCTCTTCGGGGCTCGGGACGTGCGGATAACAGAGGCTGTGGGACAACAGCAACATGAGACCCTGACAGGAGAGCTGTCGTTTCCCCTTTGGGAAGCAGGATGCTCGCGGCCCCCAGGCTGCGTGCCAATCCCCCTTGCTGCCTGGCTTCTGTTCACTGCTGGCTAGCGCTTCTGCAGCAGGTGAGCGTCTTGCCTAGAAACCGGGCGCTTGCCGTCCCTTGCTGGGAGCTCATGGCCCCACACACGTCCCTAGAGGGTGATGGCAACTTGGCTGAGAGCCACCAGGTGAGCTGTAGTTCTCCATGCGGAGAGGCCTGCCGCGGGTTTCGAGAATCCTGAGTCAGGGCTGTGCTTCAAGCGGAGGGTGAGTTCCGAGGCTGGAGGAGGCTCGGAGTCACACTGGTTCCCAAGGGGGAACACTCATTGCCAAAAGTCTCTCCCGTGGCTCCAGTGCCCCCTTCCTGGGCCAGGGGCTCTTGGAAACCCCTCTGAATGGAAAGCCCAGCTCATCATCTGCCGGCCTCTCCTGCTGGCAGCGCTCGCGTTCGGCAGCCTTCAAACTGCTTCAGGAAGGCAGTTCCTTGGAGTCGGAGACTGGCAGGCTGGGCAGCCTGAGGGTGAGGCGTGCAGCTGCGTGAGGAAAGCCCTGGGCTTAGCATTCACCCTGGGACGTCGTGCCTGGGTTCTGGGTACCTCGGAGAGAACCTCCACTCACTCTCCAAGCTGAGATCAACAGGCAGGAGTTCCCTGAGCAGCGCTAAACCACAGCCCCTCCCAGGCTGTCCCAAGACGTCCGTGCGGCCTACTCCCACTTCAGCCATACAACACATGCAGACCCTGGGGGAGCAACGTTCAAGATGGAAGGTCCCACTTGCACGGCCTGTGTGTCTCTTCCACTGCTCAGAAGCTGCTGAGGCACAGGCTGAGTGTCCACATTCACCCTGAGGCCTGAAGGCCAAACGGTCATTACCCCAGGGCGAAGTGGGTTGGATGTGGCTCCTTGGCGGCTCGCCCAGCAGCCCTGCTGCTGGCCTTGCCTTCGCTGCTGGCAAACCTCTGGGAGGAAAAAGAGCGTCTCTGGCAAGAATCAAAAAGTGCTTGCCATCCCCTGGCTAGGAGCGCCTCCTACACCCCTCTTTGTGCGGCGAGCACACACATCAACTACTACCCTCCAAGGAAGCTGCAGCTTTCCAGCCAGAAAGGCCTGCAGCCCTTGCCGTGAAACCACAGTCAACAGGCTGTTGGACTGGGCCAAGTGCCTTGTAGGAGGCCTTGGACGCGCAGGGCTGCACTGTTTTCCGTTGGGGCACACCGTTGGGGAGAAGGCTCTGGCCTAGCCATCAGCGCACACCCTCCTAGCCAGAGGCCCTTGGGATCCACTGGGTGGGCAGGCTGAAGGCGCGAGCAGGGCTTTGGTGCTTGCAGAGTCAATTTGGGCCCTGCTTTGGAAGGGTTTCAGGGACCCAGTTCTAGGGAGGCTTAGCTTCCCTGCTGTGGCACACCCAGGTCAGGTAGCCCAGCTGCCACCCTAAAGGCTCCCTGCTTTGCCCTCACCCTGGGGTCTCCCACGTGGGTTCTGTCTCCCGAAGCACAACCCCAATGTGGATCCAGTCTGGACAGAAAAGCACACGATATCCCAGAGCACTCCAGGGCCTCAGCGGCTCAAAGGGGCATCAAGGCCTACCTAGGGGGCCTCTCTTCCCTAGGCCATACCCAGCCTGCACACTCTCTGTGGAGCAAGCTTCATTCCTGGAAGGGCCCAGGGGGTGGGCATGAGGGTCTCTTCGGGGCTCGGAACGTGCGGATAACAGAGGCTGTGGGACAACAGCAACATGAGACCCTGACAGGAGAGCTGTCGTTTCCCCTTTGGGAAGCAGGATGCTTGCGGCCCCCAGGCTGCGTGCCAATCCCCCTTGCTGCCTGGCTTCTGTTCACTGCTGGCTAGCGCTTCTGCAGCAGGTGAGCGTCTTGCCTAGAAACCGGGCGCTTGCCGTCCCTTGCTGGGAGCTCATGGCCCCACACACGTCCCTAGAGGGTGATGGCAACTTGGCTGAGAGCCACCAGGTGAGCTGTAGTTCTCCATGCGGAGAGGCCTGCCGCGGGTTTCGAGAATCCTGAGTCAGGGCTGTGCTTCAAGCGGAGGGTGAGTTCCGAGGCTGGAGGAGGCTCGGAGTCACACTGGTTCCCAAGGGGGAACACTCATTGCCAAAAGTCTCTCCCGTGGCTCCAGTGCCCCCTTCCTGGGCCAGGGGCTCTTGGAAACCCCTCTGAATGGAAAGCCCAGCTCATCATCTGCCGGCCTCTCCTGCTGGCAGCGCTCGCGTTCGGCAGCCTTCAAACTGCTTCAGGAAGGCAGTTCCTTGGAGTCGGAGACTGGCAGGCTGGGCAGCCTGAGGGTGAGGCGTGCAGCTGCGTGAGGAAAGCCCTGGGCTTAGCATTCACCCTGGGACGTCGTGCCTGGGTTCTGGGTACCTCGGAGAGAACCTCCACTCACTCTCCAAGCTGAGATCAACAGGCAGGAGTTCCCTGAGCAGCGCTAAACCACAGCCCCTCCCAGGCTGTCCCAAGACGTCCGTGCGGCCTACTCCCACTTCAGCCATACAACACATGCAGACCCTGGGGGGAGCAACGTTCAAGATGGAAGGTCCCACTTGCACGGCCTGTGTGTCTCTTCCACTGCTCAGAAGCTGCTGAGGCACAGGCTGAGTGTCCACATTCACCCTGAGGCCTGAAGGCCAAACGGTCATTACCCCAGGGCGAAGTGGGTTGGATGTGGCTCCTTGGCGGCTCGCCCAGCAGCCCTGCTGCTGGCCTTGCCTTCGCTGCTGGCAAACCTCTGGGAGGAAAAAGAGCGTCTCTGGCAAGAATCAAAAAGTGCTTGCCATCCCCTGGCTAGGAGCGCCTCCTACACCCCTCTTTGTGCGGCGAGCACACACATCAACTACTACCCTCCAAGGAAGCTGCAGCTTTCCAGCCAGAAAGGCCTGCAGCCCTTGCCGTGAAACCACAGTCAACAGGCTGTTGGACTGGGCCAAGTGCCTTGTAGGAGGCCTTGGACGCGCAGGGCTGCACTGTTTTCCGTTGGGGCACACCGTTGGGGAGAAGGCTCTGGCCTAGCCATCAGCGCACACCCTCCTAGCCAGAGGCCCTTGGGATCCACTGGGTGGGCAGGCTGAAGGCGCGAGCAGGGCTTTGGTGCTTGCAGAGTCAATTTGGGCCCTGCTTTGGAAGGGTTTCAGGGACCCAGTTCTAGGGAGGCTTAGCTTCCCTGCTGTGGCACACCCAGGTCAGGTAGCCCAGCTGCCACCCTAAAGGCTCCCTGCTTTGCCCTCACCCTGGGGTCTCCCACGTGGGTTCTGTCTCCCGAAGCACAACCCCAATGTGGATCCAGTCTGGACAGAAAAGCACACGATATCCCAGAGCACTCCAGGGCCTCAGCGGCTCAAAGGGGCATCAAGGCCTACCTAGGGGGCCTCTCTTCCCTAGGCCATACCCAGCCTGCACACTCTCTGTGGAGCAAGCTTCATTCCTGGAAGGGCCCAGGGGGTGGGCATGAGGGTCTCTTCGGGGCTCGGAACGTGCGGATAACAGAGGCTGTGGGACAACAGCAACATGAGACCCTGACAGGAGAGCTGTCATTTCCCCTTTGGGAAGCAGGATGCTTGCGGCCCCCAGGCTGCGTGCCAATCCCCCTTGCTGCCTGGCTTCTGTTCACTGCTGGCTAGCGCTTCTGCAGCAGGTGAGCGTCTTGCCTAGAAACCGGGCGCTTGCCGTCCCTTGCTGGGAGCTCATGGCCCCACACACGTCCCTAGAGGGTGATGGCAACTTGGCTGAGAGCCACCAGGTGAGCTGTAGTTCTCCATGCGGAGAGGCCTGCTGCGGGTTTCGAGAATCCTGAGTCAGGGCTGTGCTTCAAGCGGAGGGTGAGTTCCGAGGCTGGAGGAGGCTCAGAGTCACACTGGTTCCCAAGGGGGAACACTCATTGCCAAAAGTCTCTCCCGTGGCTCCAGTGCCCCCTTCCTGGGCCAGGGGCCCTTGGAAACCCCTCTGAATGGAAAGCCCAGCTCATCATCTGCCGGCCTCTCCTGCTGGCAGCGCTCGTATTCGGCAGCCTTCAAACTGCTTCAGGAAGGCAGTTCCTTGGAGTCGGAGACTGGCAGGCTGGGCAGCCTGAGGGTGAGGCGTGCAGCTGCGTGAGGAAAGCCCTGGGCTTAGCATTCACCCTGGGACATCGTGCCTGGGTTCTGGGTACCTCGGAGAGAACCTCCACTCACTCTCCAAGCTGAGATCAACAGGCAGGAGTTCCCTGAGCAGCGCTAAACCACAGCCCCTCCCAGGCTGTCCCAAGACGTCCGTGCGGCCTACTCCCACTTCAGCCATACAACACATGCAGACCCTGGGGGGAGCAACGTTCAAGATGGAAGGTCCCACTTGCATGGCCTGTGTGTCTCTTCCACTGCTCAGAAGCTGCTGAGGCACAGGCTGAGTGTCCACATTCACCCTGAGGCCTGAAGGCCAAACGGTCATTACCCCAGGGCGAAGTGGGTTGGATGTGGCTCCTTGGCGGCTCGCCCAGCAGCCCTGCTGCTGGCCTTGCCTTCGCTGCTGGCAAACCTCTGGGAGGAAAAAGAGCGTCTCTGGCAAGAATCAAAAAGTGCTTGCCATCCCCTGGCTAGGAGCGCCTCCTACACCCCTCTTTGTGCGGCGAGCACACACATCAACTACTACCCTCCAAGGAAGCTGCAGCTTTCCAGCCAGAAAGGCCTGCAGCCCTTGCCGTGAAACCACAGTCAACAGGCTGTTGGACTGGGCCAAGTGCCTTGTAGGAGGCCTTGGACGCGCAGGGCTGCACTGTTTTCCGTTGGGGCACACCGTTGGGGAGAAGGCTCTGGCCTAGCCATCAGCGCACACCCTCCTAGCCAGAGGCCCTTGGGATCCACTGGGTGGGCAGGCTGAAGGCGCGAGCAGGGCTTTGGTGCTTGCAGAGTCAATTTGGGCCCTGCTTTGGAAGGGTTTCAGGGACCCAGTTCTAGGGAGGCTTAGCTTCCCTGCTGTGGCACACCCAGGTCAGGTAGCCCAGCTGCCACCCTAAAGGCTCCCTGCTTTGCCCTCACCCTGGGGTCTCCCACGTGGGTTCTGTCTCCCGAAGCACAACCCCAATGTGGATCCAGTCTGGACAGAAAAGCACACGATATCCCAGAGCACTCCAGGGCCTCAGCGGCTCAAAGGGGCATCAAGGCCTACCTAGGGGGCCTCTCTTCCCTAGGCCATACCCAGCCTGCACACTCTCTGTGGAGCAAGCTTCATTCCTGGAAGGGCCCAGGGGGTGGGCATGAGGGTCTCTTCGGGGCTCGGAACGTGCGGATAACAGAGGCTGTGGGACAACAGCAACATGAGACCCTGACAGGAGAGCTGTCATTTCCCCTTTGGGAAGCAGGATGCTTGCGGCCCCCAGGCTGCGTGCCAATCCCCCTTGCTGCCTGGCTTCTGTTCACTGCTGGCTAGCGCTTCTGCAGCAGGTGAGCGTCTTGCCTAGAAACCGGGCGCTTGCCGTCCCTTGCTGGGAGCTCATGGCCCCACACACGTCCCTAGAGGGTGATGGCAACTTGGCTGAGAGCCACCAGGTGAGCTGTAGTTCTCCATGCGGAGAGGCCTGCCGCGGGTTTCGAGAATCCTGAGTCAGGGCTGTGCTTCAAGCGGAGGGTGAGTTCCGAGGCTGGAGGAGGCTCGGAGTCACACTGGTTCCCAAGGGGGAACACTCATTGCCAAAAGTCTCTCCCGTGGCTCCAGTGCCCCCTTCCTGGGCCAGGGGCCCTTGGAAACCCCTCTGAATGGAAAGCCCAGCTCATCATCTGCCGGCCTCTCCTGCTGGCAGCGCTCGTATTCGGCAGCCTTCAAACTGCTTCAGGAAGGCAGTTCCTTGGAGTCGGAGACTGGCAGGCTGGGCAGCCTGAGGGTGAGGCGTGCAGCTGCGTGAGGAAAGCCCTGGGCTTAGCATTCACCCTGGGACGTCGTGCCTGGGTTCTGGGTACCTCGGAGAGAACCTCCACTCACTCTCCAAGCTGAGAGCAACAGGCAGGAGTTCCCTGAGCAGCGCTAAACCACAGCCCCTCCCAGGCTGTCCCAAGACGTCCGTGCAGCCTACTCCCACTTCAGCCATACAACACATGCAGACCCTGGGGGGAGCAACGTTCAAGATGGAAGGTCCCACTTGCACGACCTGTGTGTCTCTTCCACTGCTCAGAAGCTGCTGAGGCACAGGCTGAGTGTCCACATTCACCCTGAGGCCTGAAGGCCAAACGGTCATTACCCCAGGGCGAAGTGGGTTGGATGTGGCTCCTTGGCGGCTCGCCCAGCAGCCCTGCTGCTGGCCTTGCCTTCGCTGCTGGCAAACCTCTGGGAGGAAAAAGAGCGTCTCTGGCAAGAATCAAAAAGTGCTTGCCATCCCCTGGCTAGGAGCGCCTCCTACACCCCTCTTTGTGCGGCGAGCACACACATCAACTACTACCCTCCAAGGAAGCTGCAGCTTTCCAGCCAGAAAGGCCTGCAGCCCTTGCCGTGAAACCACAGTCAACAGGCTGTTGGACTGGGCCAAGTGCCTTGTAGGAGGCCTTGGACGCGCAGGGCTGCACTGTTTTCCGTTGGGGCACACCGTTGGGGAGAAGGCTCTGGCCTAGCCATCAGCGCACACCCTCCTAGCCAGAGGCCCTTGGGATCCACTGGGTGGGCAGGCTGAAGGCGCGAGCAGGGCTTTGGTGCTTGCAGAGTCAATTTGGGCCCTGCTTTGGAAGGGTTTCAGGGACCCAGTTCTAGGGAGGCTTAGCTTCCCTGCTGTGGCACACCCAGGTCAGGTAGCCCAGCTGCCACCCTAAAGGCTCCCTGCTTTGCCCTCACCCTGGGGTCTCCCACGTGGGTTCTGTCTCCCCAAGCACAACCTCAATGTGGATCCAGTCTGGACAGAAAAGCACACAATATCCCAGAGCACTCCAGGGCCTCAGCGGCTCAAAGGGGCATCAAGGCCTACCTAGGGGGCCTCTCTTCCCTAGGCCATACCCAGCCTGCACACTCTCTGTGGAGCAAGCTTCATTCCTGGAAGGGCCCAGGGGGTGGGCATGAGGGTCTCTTCGGGGCTCGGAACGTGCGGATAACAGAGGCTGTGGGACAACAGCAACATGAGACCCTGACAGGAGAGCTGTCGTTTCCCCTTTGGGAAGCAGGATGCTTGCGGCCCCCAGGCTGCGTGCCAATCCCCCTTGCTGCCTGGCTTCTGTTCACTGCTGGCTAGCGCTTCTGCAGCAGGTGAGCGTCTTGCCTAGAAACCAGGCGCTTGCCGTCCCTTGCTGGGAGCTCATGGCCCCACACACGTCCCTAGAGGGTGATGGCAACTTGGCTGAGAGCCACCAGGTGAGCTGTAGTTCTCCATGCGGAGAGGCCTGCCGCGGGTTTCGAGAATCCTGAGTCAGGGCTGTGCTTCAAGCGGAGGGTGAGTTCCGAGGCTGGAGGAGGCTCGGAGTCACACTGGTTCCCAAGGGGGAACACTCATTGCCAAAAGTCTCTCCCGTGGCTCCAGTGCCCCCTTCCTGGGCCAGGGGCTCTTGGAAACCCCTCTGAATGGAAAGCCCAGCTCATCATCTGCCGGCCTCTCCTGCTGGCAGCGCTCGCGTTCGGCAGCCTTCAAACTGCTTCAGGAAGGCAGTTCCTTGGAGTCGGAGACTGGCAGGCTGGGCAGCCTGAGGGTGAGGCGTGCAGCTGCGTGAGGAAAGCCCTGGGCTTAGCATTCACCCTGGGACGTCGTGCCTGGGTTCTGGGTACCTCGGAGAGAACCTCCACTCACTCTCCAAGCTGAGATCAACAGGCAGGAGTTCCCTGAGCAGCGCTAAACCACAGCCCCTCCCAGGCTGTCCCAAGACGTCCGTGCGGCCTACTCCCACTTCAGCCATACAACACATGCAGACCCTGGGGGGAGCAACGTTCAAGATGGAAGGTCCCACTTGCACGGCCTGTGTGTCTCTTCCACTGCTCAGAAGCTGCTGAGGCACAGGCTGAGTGTCCACATTCACCCTGAGGCCTGAAGGCCAAACGGTCATTACCCCAGGGCGAAGTGGGTTGGATGTGGCTCCTTGGCGGCTCGCCCAGCAGCCCTGCTGCTGGCCTTGCCTTCGCTGCTGGCAAACCTCTGGGAGGAAAAAGAGCGTCTCTGGCAAGAATCAAAAAGTGCTTGCCATCCCCTGGCTAGGAGCGCCTCCTAAACCCCTCTTTGTGCGGCGAGCACACACATCAACTACTACCCTCCAAGGAAGCTGCAGCTTTCCAGCCAGAAAGGCCTGCAGCCCTTGCCGTGAAACCACAGTCAACAGGCTGTTGGACTGGGCCAAGTGCCTTGTAGGAGGCCTTGGACGCGCAGGGCTGCACTGTTTTCCGTTGGGGCACACCGTTGGGGAGAAGGCTCTGGCCTAGCCATCAGCGCACACCCTCCTAGCCAGAGGCCCTTGGGATCCACTGGGTGGGCAGGCTGAAGGCGCGAGCAGGGCTTTGGTGCTTGCAGAGTCAATTTGGGCCCTGCTTTGGAAGGGTTTCAGGGACCCAGTTCTAGGGAGGCTTAGCTTCCCTGCTGTGGCACACCCAGGTCAGGTAGCCCAGCTGCCACCCTAAAGGCTCCCTGCTTTGCCCTCACCCTGGCGTCTCCCACGTGGGTTCTGTCTCCCGAAGCACAACCCCAATGTGGATCCAGTCTGGACAGAAAAGCACACGATATCCCAGAGCACTCCAGGGCCTCAGCGGCTCAAAGGGGCATCAAGGCCTACCTAGGGGGCCTCTCTTCCCTAGGCCATACCCAGCCTGCACACTCTCTGTGGAGCAAGCTTCATTCCTGGAAGGGCCCAGGGGGTGGGCATGAGGGTCTCTTCGGGGCTCGGAACATGCGGATAACAGAGGCTGTGGGACAACAGCAACATGAGACCCTGACAGGAGAGCTGTCATTTCCCCTTTGGGAAGCAGGATGCTTGCGGCCCCCAGGCTGCGTGCCAATCCCCCTTGCTGCCTGGCTTCTGTTCACTGCTGGCTAGCGCTTCTGCAGCAGGTGAGCGTCTTGCCTAGAAACCAGGCGCTTGCCGTCCCTTGCTGGGAGCTCATGGCCCCACACACGTCCCTAGAGGGTGATGGCAACTTGGCTGAGAGCCACCAGGTGAGCTGTAGTTCTCCATGCGGAGAGGCCTGCCGCGGGTTTCGAGAATCCTGAGTCAGGGCTGTGCTTCAAGCGGAGGGTGAGTTCCGAGGCTGGAGGAGGCTCGGAGTCACACTGGTTCCCAAGGGGGAACACTCATTGCCAAAAGTCTCTCCCGTGGCTCCAGTGCCCCCTTCCTGGGCCAGGGGCTCTTGGAAACCCCTCTGAATGGAAAGCCCAGCTCATCATCTGCCGGCCTCTCCTGCTGGCAGCGCTCGCGTTCGGCAGCCTTCAAACTGCTTCAGGAAGGCAGTTCCTTGGAGTCAGAGACTGGCAGGCTGGGCAGCCTGAGGGTGAGGCGTGCAGCTGCGTGAGGAAAGCCCTGGGCTTAGCATTCACCCTGGGATGTCGTGCCTGGGTTCTGGGTACCTCGGAGAGAACCTCCACTCACTCTCCAAGCTGAGATCAACAGGCAGGAGTTCCCTGAGCAGCGCTAAACCACAGCCCCTCCCAGGCTGTCCCAAGACGTCCGTGCGGCCTACTCCCACTTCAGCCATACAACACATGCAGACCCTGGGGGGAGCAACGTTCAAGATGGAAGGTCCCACTTGCACGGCCTGTGTGTCTCTTCCACTGCTCAGAAGCTGCTGAGGCACAGGCTGAGTGTCCACATTCACCCTGAGGCCTGAAGGCCAAACGGTCATTACCCCAGGGCGAAGTGGGTTGGATGTGGCTCCTTGGCGGCTCGCCCAGCAGCCCTGCTGCTGGCCTTGCCTTCGCTGCTGGCAAACCTCTGGGAGGAAAAAGAGCGTCTCTGGCAAGAATCAAAAAGTGCTTGCCATCCCCTGGCTAGGAGCGCCTCCTACACCCCTCTTTGTGCGGCGAGCACACACATCAACTACTACCCTCCAAGGAAGCTGCAGCTTTCCAGCCAGAAAGGCCTGCAGCCCTTGCCGTGAAACCACAGTCAACAGGCTGTTGGACTGGGCCAAGTGCCTTGTAGGAGGCCTTGGACGCGCAGGGCTGCACTGTTTTCCGTTGGGGCACACCGTTGGGGAGAAGGCTCTGGCCTAGCCATCAGCGCACACCCTCCTAGCCAGAGGCCCTTGGGATCCACTGGGTGGGCAGGCTGAAGGCGCGAGCAGGGCTTTGGTGCTTGCAGAGTCAATTTGGGCCCTGCTTTGGAAGGGTTTCAGGGACCCAGTTCTAGGGAGGCTTAGCTTCCCTGCTGTGGCACACCCAGGTCAGGTAGCCCAGCTGCCACCCTAAAGGCTCCCTGCTTTGCCCTCACCCTGGCGTCTCCCACGTGGGTTCTGTCTCCCGAAGCACAACCCCAATGTGGATCCAGTCTGGACAGAAAAGCACACGATATCCCAGAGCACTCCAGGGCCTCAGCGGCTCAAAGGGGCATCAAGGCCTACCTAGGGGGCCTCTCTTCCCTAGGCCATACCCAGCCTGCACACTCTCTGTGGAGCAAGCTTCATTCCTGGAAGGGCCCAGGGGGTGGGCATGAGGGTCTCTTCGGGGCTCGGAACGTGCGGATAACAGAGGCTGTGGGACAACAGCAACATGAGACCCTGACAGGAGAGCTGTCATTTCCCCTTTGGGAAGCAGGATGCTTGCGGCCCCCAGGCTGCGTGCCAATCCCCCTTGCTGCCTGGCTTCTGTTCACTGCTGGCTAGCGCTTCTGCAGCAGGTGAGCGTCTTGCCTAGAAACCGGGCGCTTGCCGTCCCTTGCTGGGAGCTCATGGCCCCACACACGTCCCTAGAGGGTGATGGCAACTTGGCTGAGAGCCACCAGGTGAGCTGTAGTTCTCCATGCGGAGAGGCCTGCCGCGGGTTTCGAGAATCCTGAGTCAGGGCTGTGCTTCAAGCGGAGGGTGAGTTCCGAGGCTGGAGGAGGCTCGGAGTCACACTGGTTCCCAAGGGGGAACACTCATTGCCAAAAGTCTCTCCCGTGGCTCCAGTGCCCCCTTCCTGGGCCAGGGGCCCTTGGAAACCCCTCTGAATGGAAAGCCCAGCTCATCATCTGCCGGCCTCTCCTGCTGGCAGCGCTCGCGTTCGGCAGCCTTCAAACTGCTTCAGGAAGGCAGTTCCTTGGAGTCGGAGACTGGCAGGCTGGGCAGCCTGAGGGTGAGGCGTGCAGCTGCGTGAGGAAAGCCCTGGGCTTAGCATTCACCCTGGGACATCGTGCCTGGGTTCTGGGTACCTCGGAGAGAACCTCCACTCACTCTCCAAGCTGAGATCAACAGGCAGGAGTTCCCTGAGCAGCGCTAAACCACAGCCCCTCCCAGGCTGTCCCAAGACGTCCGTGCGGCCTACTCCCACTTCAGCCATACAACACATGCAGACCCTGGGGGAGCAACGTTCAAGATGGAAGGTCCCACTTGCACGGCCTGTGTGTCTCTTCCACTGCTCAGAAGCTGCTGAGGCACAGGCTGAGTGTCCACATTCACCCTGAGGCCTGAAGGCCAAACGGTCATTACCCCAGGGCGAAGTGGGTTGGATGTGGCTCCTTGGCGGCTCGCCCAGCAGCCCTGCTGCTGGCCTTGCCTTCGCTGCTGGCAAACCTCTGGGAGGAAAAAGAGCGTCTCTGGCAAGAATCAAAAAGTGCTTGCCATCCCCTGGCTAGGAGCGCCTCCTACACCCCTCTTTGTGCGGCGAGCACACACATCAACTACTACCCTCCAAGGAAGCTGCAGCTTTCCAGCCAGAAAGGCCTGCAGCCCTTGCCGTGAAACCACAGTCAACAGGCTGTTGGACTGGGCCAAGTGCCTTGTAGGAGGCCTTGGACGCGCAGGGCTGCACTGTTTTCCGTTGGGGCACACCGTTGGGGAGAAGGCTCTGGCCTAGCCATCAGCGCACACCCTCCTAGCCAGAGGCCCTTGGGATCCACTGGGTGGGCAGGCTGAAGGCGCGAGCAGGGCTTTGGTGCTTGCAGAGTCAATTTGGGCCCTGCTTTGGAAGGGTTTCAGGGACCCAGTTCTAGGGAGGCTTAGCTTCCCTGCTGTGGCACACCCAGGTCAGGTAGCCCAGCTGCCACCCTAAAGACTCCCTGCTTTGCCCTCACCCTGGCGTCTCCCACGTGGGTTCTGTCTCCCGAAGCACAACCCCAATGTGGATCCAGTCTGGACAGAAAAGCACACGATATCCCAGAGCACTCCAGGGCCTCAGCGGCTCAAAGGGGCATCAAGGCCTACCTAGGGGGCCTCTCTTCCCTAGGCCATACCCAGCCTGCACACTCTCTGTGGAGCAAGCTTCATTCCTGGAAGGGCCCAGGGGGTGGGCATGAGGGTCTCTTCGGGGCTCGGAACGTGCGGATAACAGAGGCTGTGGGACAACAGCAACATGAGACCCTGACAGGAGAGCTGTCATTTCCCCTTTGGGAAGCAGGATGCTTGCGGCCCCCAGGCTGCGTGCCAATCCCCCTTGCTGCCTGGCTTCTGTTCACTGCTGGCTAGCGCTTCTGCAGCAGGTGAGCGTCTTGCCTAGAAACCGGGCGCTTGCCGTCCCTTGCTGGGAGCTCATGGCCCCACACACGTCCCTAGAGGGTGATGGCAACTTGGCTGAGAGCCACCAGGTGAGCTGTAGTTCTCCATGCGGAGAGGCCTGCCGCGGGTTTCGAGAATCCTGAGTCAGGGCTGTGCTTCAAGCGGAGGGTGAGTTCCGAGGCTGGAGGAGGCTCGGAGTCACACTGGTTCCCAAGGGGGAACACTCATTGCCAAAAGTCTCTCCCGTGGCTCCAGTGCCCCCTTCCTGGGCCAGGGGCCCTTGGAAACCCCTCTGAATGGAAAGCCCAGCTCATCATCTGCCGGCCTCTCCTGCTGGCAGCGCTCGCGTTCGGCAGCCTTCAAACTGCTTCAGGAAGGCAGTTCCTTGGAGTCGGAGACTGGCAGGCTGGGCAGCCTGAGGGTGAGGCGTGCAGCTGCGTGAGGAAAGCCCTGGGCTTAGCATTCACCCTGGGACATCGTGCCTGGGTTCTGGGTACCTCGGAGAGAACCTCCACTCACTCTCCAAGCTGAGATCAACAGGCAGGAGTTCCCTGAGCAGCGCTAAACCACAGCCCCTCCCAGGCTGTCCCAAGACGTCCGTGCGGCCTACTCCCACTTCAGCCATACAACACATGCAGACCCTGGGGGGAGCAACGTTCAAGATGGAAGGTCCCACTTGCACGGCCTGTGTGTCTCTTCCACTGCTCAGAAGCTGCTGAGGCACAGGCTGAGTGTCCACATTCACCCTGAGGCCTGAAGGCCAAACGGTCATTACCCCAGGGCGAAGTGGGTTGGATGTGGCTCCTTGGCGGCTCGCCCAGCAGCCCTGCTGCTGGCCTTGCCTTCGCTGCTGGCAAACCTCTGGGAGGAAAAAGAGCGTCTCTGGCAAGAATCAAAAAGTGCTTGCCATCCCCTGGCTAGGAGCGCCTCCTACACCCCTCTTTGTGCGGCGAGCACACACATCAACTACTACCCTCCAAGGAAGCTGCAGCTTTCCAGCCAGAAAGGCCTGCAGCCCTTGCCGTGAAACCACAGTCAACAGGCTGTTGGACTGGGCCAAGTGCCTTGTAGGAGGCCTTGGACGCGCAGGGCTGCACTGTTTTCCGTTGGGGCACACCGTTGGGGAGAAGGCTCTGGCCTAGCCATCAGCGCACACCCTCCTAGCCAGAGGCCCTTGGGATCCACTGGGTGGGCAGGCTGAAGGCGCGAGCAGGGCTTTGGTGCTTGCAGAGTCAATTTGGGCCCTGCTTTGGAAGGGTTTCAGGGACCCAGTTCTAGGGAGGCTTAGCTTCCCTGCTGTGGCACACCCAGGTCAGGTAGCCCAGCTGCCACCCTAAAGGCTCCCTGCTTTGCCCTCACCCTGGCGTCTCCCACGTGGGTTCTGTCTCCCGAAGCACAACCCCAATGTGGATCCAGTCTGGACAGAAAAGCACACGATATCCCAGAGCACTCCAGGGCCTCAGCGGCTCAAAGGGGCATCAAGGCCTACCTAGGGGGCCTCTCTTCCCTAGGCCATACCCAGCCTGCACACTCTCTGTGGAGCAAGCTTCATTCCTGGAAGGGCCCAGGGGGTGGGCATGAGGGTCTCTTCGGGGCTCGGAACGTGCGGATAACAGAGGCTGTGGGACAACAGCAACATGAGACCCTGACAGGAGAGCTGTCATTTCCCCTTTGGGAAGCAGGATGCTTGCGGCCCCCAGGCTGCGTGCCAATCCCCCTTGCTGCCTGGCTTCTGTTCACTGCTGGCTAGCGCTTCTGCAGCAGGTGAGCGTCTTGCCTAGAAACCGGGCGCTTGCCGTCCCTTGCTGGGAGCTCATGGCCCCACACACGTCCCTAGAGGGTGATGGCAACTTGGCTGAGAGCCACCAGGTGAGCTGTAGTTCTCCATGCGGAGAGGCCTGCCGCGGGTTTCGAGAATCCTGAGTCAGGGCTGTGCTTCAAGCGGAGGGTGAGTTCCGAGGCTGGAGGAGGCTCGGAGTCACACTGGTTCCCAAGGGGGAACACTCATTGCCAAAAGTCTCTCCCGTGGCTCCAGTGCCCCCTTCCTGGGCCAGGGGCCCTTGGAAACCCCTCTGAATGGAAAGCCCAGCTCATCATCTGCCGGCCTCTCCTGCTGGCAGCGCTCGCGTTCGGCAGCCTTCAAACTGCTTCAGGAAGGCAGTTCCTTGGAGTCGGAGACTGGCAGGCTGGGCAGCCTGAGGGTGAGGCGTGCAGCTGCGTGAGGAAAGCCCTGGGCTTAGCATTCACCCTGGGACATCGTGCCTGGGTTCTGGGTACCTCGGAGAGAACCTCCACTCACTCTCCAAGCTGAGATCAACAGGCAGGAGTTCCCTGAGCAGCGCTAAACCACAGCCCCTCCCAGGCTGTCCCAAGACGTCCGTGCGGCCTACTCCCACTTCAGCCATACAACACATGCAGACCCTGGGGGAGCAACGTTCAAGATGGAAGGTCCCACTTGCACGGCCTGTGTGTCTCTTCCACTGCTCAGAAGCTGCTGAGGCACAGGCTGAGTGTCCACATTCACCCTGAGGCCTGAAGGCCAAACGGTCATTACCCCAGGGCGAAGTGGGTTGGATGTGGCTCCTTGGCGGCTCGCCCAGCAGCCCTGCTGCTGGCCTTGCCTTCGCTGCTGGCAAACCTCTGGGAGGAAAAAGAGCGTCTCTGGCAAGAATCAAAAAGTGCTTGCCATCCCCTGGCTAGGAGCGCCTCCTACACCCCTCTTTGTGCGGCGAGCACACACATCAACTACTACCCTCCAAGGAAGCTGCAGCTTTCCAGCCAGAAAGGCCTGCAGCCCTTGCCGTGAAACCACAGTCAACAGGCTGTTGGACTGGGCCAAGTGCCTTGTAGGAGGCCTTGGACGCGCAGGGCTGCACTGTTTTCCGTTGGGGCACACCGTTGGGGAGAAGGCTCTGGCCTAGCCATCAGCGCACACCCTCCTAGCCAGAGGCCCTTGGGATCCACTGGGTGGGCAGGCTGAAGGCGCGAGCAGGGCTTTGGTGCTTGCAGAGTCAATTTGGGCCCTGCTTTGGAAGGGTTTCAGGGACCCAGTTCTAGGGAGGCTTAGCTTCCCTGCTGTGGCACACCCAGGTCAGGTAGCCCAGCTGCCACCCTAAAGACTCCCTGCTTTGCCCTCACCCTGGCGTCTCCCACGTGGGTTCTGTCTCCCGAAGCACAACCCCAATGTGGATCCAGTCTGGACAGAAAAGCACACGATATCCCAGAGCACTCCAGGGCCTCAGCGGCTCAAAGGGGCATCAAGGCCTACCTAGGGGGCCTCTCTTCCCTAGGCCATACCCAGCCTGCACACTCTCTGTGGAGCAAGCTTCATTCCTGGAAGGGCCCAGGGGGTGGGCATGAGGGTCTCTTCGGGGCTCGGAACGTGCGGATAACAGAGGCTGTGGGACAACAGCAACATGAGACCCTGACAGGAGAGCTGTCATTTCCCCTTTGGGAAGCAGGATGCTTGCGGCCCCCAGGCTGCGTGCCAATCCCCCTTGCTGCCTGGCTTCTGTTCACTGCTGGCTAGCGCTTCTGCAGCAGGTGAGCGTCTTGCCTAGAAACCGGGCGCTTGCCGTCCCTTGCTGGGAGCTCATGGCCCCACACACGTCCCTAGAGGGTGATGGCAACTTGGCTGAGAGCCACCAGGTGAGCTGTAGTTCTCCATGCGGAGAGGCCTGCCGCGGGTTTCGAGAATCCTGAGTCAGGGCTGTGCTTCAAGCGGAGGGTGAGTTCCGAGGCTGGAGGAGGCTCGGAGTCACACTGGTTCCCAAGGGGGAACACTCATTGCCAAAAGTCTCTCCCGTGGCTCCAGTGCCCCCTTCCTGGGCCAGGGGCCCTTGGAAACCCCTCTGAATGGAAAGCCCAGCTCATCATCTGCCGGCCTCTCCTGCTGGCAGCGCTCGCGTTCGGCAGCCTTCAAACTGCTTCAGGAAGGCAGTTCCTTGGAGTCGGAGACTGGCAGGCTGGGCAGCCTGAGGGTGAGGCGTGCAGCTGCGTGAGGAAAGCCCTGGGCTTAGCATTCACCCTGGGACATCGTGCCTGGGTTCTGGGTACCTCGGAGAGAACCTCCACTCACTCTCCAAGCTGAGATCAACAGGCAGGAGTTCCCTGAGCAGCGCTAAACCACAGCCCCTCCCAGGCTGTCCCAAGACGTCCGTGCGGCCTACTCCCACTTCAGCCATACAACACATGCAGACCCTGGGGGGAGCAACGTTCAAGATGGAAGGTCCCACTTGCACGGCCTGTGTGTCTCTTCCACTGCTCAGAAGCTGCTGAGGCACAGGCTGAGTGTCCACATTCACCCTGAGGCCTGAAGGCCAAACGGTCATTACCCCAGGGCGAAGTGGGTTGGATGTGGCTCCTTGGCGGCTCGCCCAGCAGCCCTGCTGCTGGCCTTGCCTTCGCTGCTGGCAAACCTCTGGGAGGAAAAAGAGCGTCTCTGGCAAGAATCAAAAAGTGCTTGCCATCCCCTGGCTAGGAGCGCCTCCTACACCCCTCTTTGTGCGGCGAGCACACACATCAAATACTACCCTCCAAGGAAGCTGCAGCTTTCCAGCCAGAAAGGCCTGCAGCCCTTGCCGTGAAACCACAGTCAACAGGCTGTTGGACTGGGCCAAGTGCCTTGTAGGAGGCCTTGGACACGCAGGGCTGCACTGTTTTCCGTTGGGGCACACCGTTGGGGAGAAGGCTCTGGCCTAGCCATCAGCGCACACCCTCCTAGCCAGAGGCCCTTGGGATCCACTGGGTGGGCAGGCTGAAGGCGCGAGCAGGGCTTTGGTGCTTGCAGAGTCAATTTGGGCCCTGCTTTGGAAGGGTTTCAGGGACCCAGTTCTAGGGAGGCTTAGCTTCCCTTCTGTGGCACACCCAGGTCAGGTAGCCCAGCTGCCACCCTAAAGGCTCCCTGCTTTGCCCTCACCCTGGGGTCTCCCACGTGGGTTCTGTCTCCCCAAGCACAACCTCAATGTGGATCCAGTCTGGACAGAAAAGCACACAATATCCCAGAGCACTCCAGGGCCTCAGCGGCTCAAAGGGGCATCAAGGCCTACCTAGGGGGCCTCTCTTCCCTAGGCCATACCCAGCCTGCACACTCTCTGTGGAGCAAGCTTCATTCCTGGAAGGGCCCAGGGGGTGGGCATGAGGGTCTCTTCGGGGCTCGGAACGTGCGGATAACAGAGGCTGTGGGACAACAGCAACATGAGACCCTGACAGGAGAGCTGTCGTTTCCCCTTTGGGAAGCAGGATGCTTGCGGCCCCCAGGCTGTGTGCCAATCCCCCTTGCTGCCTGGCTTCTGTTCACTGCTGGCTAGCGCTTCTGCAGCAGGTGAGCGTCTTGCCTAGAAACCAGGCGCTTGCCGTCCCTTGCTGGGAGCTCATGGCCCCACACACGTCCCTAGAGGGTGATGGCAACTTGGCTGAGAGCCACCAGGTGAGCTGTAGTTCTCCATGCGGAGAGGCCTGCCGCGGGTTTCGAGAATCCTGAGTCAGGGCTGTGCTTCAAGCGGAGGGTGAGTTCCGAGGCTGGAGGAGGCTCGGAGTCACACTGGTTCCCAAGGGGGAACACTCATTGCCAAAAGTCTCTCCCGTGGCTCCAGTGCCCCCTTCCTGGGCCAGGGGCTCTTGGAAACCCCTCTGAATGGAAAGCCCAGCTCATCATCTGCCGGCCTCTCCTGCTGGCAGCGCTCGCGTTCGGCAGCCTTCAAACTGCTTCAGGAAGGCAGTTCCTTGGAGTCAGAGACTGGCAGGCTGGGCAGCCTGAGGGTGAGGCGTGCAGCTGCGTGAGGAAAGCCCTGGGCTTAGCATTCACCCTGGGATGTCGTGCCTGGGTTCTGGGTACCTCGGAGAGAACCTCCACTCACTCTCCAAGCTGAGATCAACAGGCAGGAGTTCCCTGAGCAGCGCTAAACCACAGCCCCTCCCAGGCTGTCCCAAGACGTCCGTGCGGCCTACTCCCACTTCAGCCATACAACACATGCAGACCCTGGGGGGAGCAACGTTCAAGATGGAAGGTCCCACTTGCACGGCCTGTGTGTCTCTTCCACTGCTCAGAAGCTGCTGAGGCACAGGCTGAGTGTCCACATTCACCCTGAGGCCTGAAGGCCAAACGGTCATTACCCCAGGGCGAAGTGGGTTGGATGTGGCTCCTTGGCGGCTCGCCCAGCAGCCCTGCTGCTGGCCTTGCCTTCGCTGCTGGCAAACCTCTGGGAGGAAAAAGAGCGTCTCTGGCAAGAATCAAAAAGTGCTTGCCATCCCCTGGCTAGGAGCGCCTCCTACACCCCTCTTTGTGCGGCGAGCACACACATCAACTACTACCCTCCAAGGAAGCTGCAGCTTTCCAGCCAGAAAGGCCTGCAGCCCTTGCCGTGAAACCACAGTCAACAGGCTGTTGGACTGGGCCAAGTGCCTTGTAGGAGGCCTTGGACGCGCAGGGCTGCACTGTTTTCCGTTGGGGCACACCGTTGGGGAGAAGGCTCTGGCCTAGCCATCAGCGCACACCCTCCTAGCCAGAGGCCCTTGGGATCCACTGGGTGGGCAGGCTGAAGGCGCGAGCAGGGCTTTGGTGCTTGCAGAGTCAATTTGGGCCCTGCTTTGGAAGGGTTTCAGGGACCCAGTTCTAGGGAGGCTTAGCTTCCCTGCTGTGGCACACCCAGGTCAGGTAGCCCAGCTGCCACCCTAAAGGCTCCCTGCTTTGCCCTCACCCTGGCGTCTCCCACGTGGGTTCTGTCTCCCGAAGCACAACCCCAATGTGGATCCAGTCTGGACAGAAAAGCACACGATATCCCAGAGCACTCCAGGGCCTCAGCGGCTCAAAGGGGCATCAAGGCCTACCTAGGGGGCCTCTCTTCCCTAGGCCATACCCAGCCTGCACACTCTCTGTGGAGCAAGCTTCATTCCTGGAAGGGCCCAGGGGGTGGGCATGAGGGTCTCTTCGGGGCTCGGAACGTGCGGATAACAGAGGCTGTGGGACAACAGCAACATGAGACCCTGACAGGAGAGCTGTCATTTCCCCTTTGGGAAGCAGGATGCTTGCGGCCCCCAGGCTGCGTGCCAATCCCCCTTGCTGCCTGGCTTCTGTTCACTGCTGGCTAGCGCTTCTGCAGCAGGTGAGCGTCTTGCCTAGAAACCGGGCGCTTGCCGTCCCTTGCTGGGAGCTCATGGCCCCACACACGTCCCTAGAGGGTGATGGCAACTTGGCTGAGAGCCACCAGGTGAGCTGTAGTTCTCCATGCGGAGAGGCCTGCCGCGGGTTTCGAGAATCCTGAGTCAGGGCTGTGCTTCAAGCGGAGGGTGAGTTCCGAGGCTGGAGGAGGCTCGGAGTCACACTGGTTCCCAAGGGGGAACACTCATTGCCAAAAGTCTCTCCCGTGGCTCCAGTGCCCCCTTCCTGGGCCAGGGGCCCTTGGAAACCCCTCTGAATGGAAAGCCCAGCTCATCATCTGCCGGCCTCTCCTGCTGGCAGCGCTCGCGTTCGGCAGCCTTCAAACTGCTTCAGGAAGGCAGTTCCTTGGAGTCGGAGACTGGCAGGCTGGGCAGCCTGAGGGTGAGGCGTGCAGCTGCGTGAGGAAAGCCCTGGGCTTAGCATTCACCCTGGGACATCGTGCCTGGGTTCTGGGTACCTCGGAGAGAACCTCCACTCACTCTCCAAGCTGAGATCAACAGGCAGGAGTTCCCTGAGCAGCGCTAAACCACAGCCCCTCCCAGGCTGTCCCAAGACGTCCGTGCGGCCTACTCCCACTTCAGCCATACAACACATGCAGACCCTGGGGGAGCAACGTTCAAGATGGAAGGTCCCACTTGCACGGCCTGTGTGTCTCTTCCACTGCTCAGAAGCTGCTGAGGCACAGGCTGAGTGTCCACATTCACCCTGAGGCCTGAAGGCCAAACGGTCATTACCCCAGGGCGAAGTGGGTTGGATGTGGCTCCTTGGCGGCTCGCCCAGCAGCCCTGCTGCTGGCCTTGCCTTCGCTGCTGGCAAACCTCTGGGAGGAAAAAGAGCGTCTCTGGCAAGAATCAAAAAGTGCTTGCCATCCCCTGGCTAGGAGCGCCTCCTACACCCCTCTTTGTGCGGCGAGCACACACATCAAATACTACCCTCCAAGGAAGCTGCAGCTTTCCAGCCAGAAAGGCCTGCAGCCCTTGCCGTGAAACCACAGTCAACAGGCTGTTGGACTGGGCCAAGTGCCTTGTAGGAGGCCTTGGACACGCAGGGCTGCACTGTTTTCCGTTGGGGCACACCGTTGGGGAGAAGGCTCTGGCCTAGCCATCAGCGCACACCCTCCTAGCCAGAGGCCCTTGGGATCCACTGGGTGGGCAGGCTGAAGGCGCGAGCAGGGCTTTGGTGCTTGCAGAGTCAATTTGGGCCCTGCTTTGGAAGGGTTTCAGGGACCCAGTTCTAGGGAGGCTTAGCTTCCCTTCTGTGGCACACCCAGGTCAGGTAGCCCAGCTGCCACCCTAAAGGCTCCCTGCTTTGCCCTCACCCTGGGGTCTCCCACGTGGGTTCTGTCTCCCCAAGCACAACCTCAATGTGGATCCAGTCTGGACAGAAAAGCACACAATATCCCAGAGCACTCCAGGGCCTCAGCGGCTCAAAGGGGCATCAAGGCCTACCTAGGGGGCCTCTCTTCCCTAGGCCATACCCAGCCTGCACACTCTCTGTGGAGCAAGCTTCATTCCTGGAAGGGCCCAGGGGGTGGGCATGAGGGTCTCTTCGGGGCTCGGAACGTGCGGATAACAGAGGCTGTGGGACAACAGCAACATGAGACCCTGACAGGAGAGCTGTCGTTTCCCCTTTGGGAAGCAGGATGCTTGCGGCCCCCAGGCTGTGTGCCAATCCCCCTTGCTGCCTGGCTTCTGTTCACTGCTGGCTAGCGCTTCTGCAGCAGGTGAGCGTCTTGCCTAGAAACCAGGCGCTTGCCGTCCCTTGCTGGGAGCTCATGGCCCCACACACGTCCCTAGAGGGTGATGGCAACTTGGCTGAGAGCCACCAGGTGAGCTGTAGTTCTCCATGCGGAGAGGCCTGCCGCGGGTTTCGAGAATCCTGAGTCAGGGCTGTGCTTCAAGCGGAGGGTGAGTTCCGAGGCTGGAGGAGGCTCGGAGTCACACTGGTTCCCAAGGGGGAACACTCATTGCCAAAAGTCTCTCCCGTGGCTCCAGTGCCCCCTTCCTGGGCCAGGGGCTCTTGGAAACCCCTCTGAATGGAAAGCCCAGCTCATCATCTGCCGGCCTCTCCTGCTGGCAGCGCTCGCGTTCGGCAGCCTTCAAACTGCTTCAGGAAGGCAGTTCCTTGGAGTCAGAGACTGGCAGGCTGGGCAGCCTGAGGGTGAGGCGTGCAGCTGCGTGAGGAAAGCCCTGGGCTTAGCATTCACCCTGGGATGTCGTGCCTGGGTTCTGGGTACCTCGGAGAGAACCTCCACTCACTCTCCAAGCTGAGATCAACAGGCAGGAGTTCCCTGAGCAGCGCTAAACCACAGCCCCTCCCAGGCTGTCCCAAGACGTCCGTGCGGCCTACTCCCACTTCAGCCATACAACACATGCAGACCCTGGGGGGAGCAACGTTCAAGATGGAAGGTCCCACTTGCACGGCCTGTGTGTCTCTTCCACTGCTCAGAAGCTGCTGAGGCACAGGCTGAGTGTCCACATTCACCCTGAGGCCTGAAGGCCAAACGGTCATTACCCCAGGGCGAAGTGGGTTGGATGTGGCTCCTTGGCGGCTCGCCCAGCAGCCCTGCTGCTGGCCTTGCCTTCGCTGCTGGCAAACCTCTGGGAGGAAAAAGAGCGTCTCTGGCAAGAATCAAAAAGTGCTTGCCATCCCCTGGCTAGGAGCGCCTCCTACACCCCTCTTTGTGCGGCGAGCACACACATCAACTACTACCCTCCAAGGAAGCTGCAGCTTTCCAGCCAGAAAGGCCTGCAGCCCTTGCCGTGAAACCACAGTCAACAGGCTGTTGGACTGGGCCAAGTGCCTTGTAGGAGGCCTTGGACGCGCAGGGCTGCACTGTTTTCCGTTGGGGCACACCGTTGGGGAGAAGGCTCTGGCCTAGCCATCAGCGCACACCCTCCTAGCCAGAGGCCCTTGGGATCCACTGGGTGGGCAGGCTGAAGGCGCGAGCAGGGCTTTGGTGCTTGCAGAGTCAATTTGGGCCCTGCTTTGGAAGGGTTTCAGGGACCCAGTTCTAGGGAGGCTTAGCTTCCCTGCTGTGGCACACCCAGGTCAGGTAGCCCAGCTGCCACCCTAAAGGCTCCCTGCTTTGCCCTCACCCTGGCGTCTCCCACGTGGGTTCTGTCTCCCGAAGCACAACCCCAATGTGGATCCAGTCTGGACAGAAAAGCACACGATATCCCAGAGCACTCCAGGGCCTCAGCGGCTCAAAGGGGCATCAAGGCCTACCTAGGGGGCCTCTCTTCCCTAGGCCATACCCAGCCTGCACACTCTCTGTGGAGCAAGCTTCATTCCTGGAAGGGCCCAGGGGGTGGGCATGAGGGTCTCTTCGGGGCTCGGAACGTGCGGATAACAGAGGCTGTGGGACAACAGCAACATGAGACCCTGACAGGAGAGCTGTCATTTCCCCTTTGGGAAGCAGGATGCTTGCGGCCCCCAGGCTGCGTGCCAATCCCCCTTGCTGCCTGGCTTCTGTTCACTGCTGGCTAGCGCTTCTGCAGCAGGTGAGCGTCTTGCCTAGAAACCGGGCGCTTGCCGTCCCTTGCTGGGAGCTCATGGCCCCACACACGTCCCTAGAGGGTGATGGCAACTTGGCTGAGAGCCACCAGGTGAGCTGTAGTTCTCCATGCGGAGAGGCCTGCCGCGGGTTTCGAGAATCCTGAGTCAGGGCTGTGCTTCAAGCGGAGGGTGAGTTCCGAGGCTGGAGGAGGCTCGGAGTCACACTGGTTCCCAAGGGGGAACACTCATTGCCAAAAGTCTCTCCCGTGGCTCCAGTGCCCCCTTCCTGGGCCAGGGGCCCTTGGAAACCCCTCTGAATGGAAAGCCCAGCTCATCATCTGCCGGCCTCTCCTGCTGGCAGCGCTCGCGTTCGGCAGCCTTCAAACTGCTTCAGGAAGGCAGTTCCTTGGAGTCAGAGACTGGCAGGCTGGGCAGCCTGAGGGTGAGGCGTGCAGCTGCGTGAGGAAAGCCCTGGGCTTAGCATTCACCCTGGGACATCGTGCCTGGGTTCTGGGTACCTCGGAGAGAACCTCCACTCACTCTCCAAGCTGAGATCAACAGGCAGGAGTTCCCTGAGCAGCGCTAAACCACAGCCCCTCCCAGGCTGTCCCAAGACGTCCGTGCGGCCTACTCCCACTTCAGCCATACAACACATGCAGACCCTGGGGGAGCAACGTTCAAGATGGAAGGTCCCACTTGCACGGCCTGTGTGTCTCTTCCACTGCTCAGAAGCTGCTGAGGCACAGGCTGAGTGTCCACATTCACCCTGAGGCCTGAAGGCCAAACGGTCATTACCCCAGGGCGAAGTGGGTTGGATGTGGCTCCTTGGCGGCTCGCCCAGCAGCCCTGCTGCTGGCCTTGCCTTCGCTGCTGGCAAACCTCTGGGAGGAAAAAGAGCGTCTCTGGCAAGAATCAAAAAGTGCTTGCCATCCCCTGGCTAGGAGCGCCTCCTACACCCCTCTTTGTGCGGCGAGCACACACATCAACTACTACCCTCCAAGGAAGCTGCAGCTTTCCAGCCAGAAAGGCCTGCAGCCCTTGCCGTGAAACCACAGTCAACAGGCTGTTGGACTGGGCCAAGTGCCTTGTAGGAGGCCTTGGACGCGCAGGGCTGCACTGTTTTCCGTTGGGGCACACCGTTGGGGAGAAGGCTCTGGCCTAGCCATCAGCGCACACCCTCCTAGCCAGAGGCCCTTGGGATCCACTGGGTGGGCAGGCTGAAGGCGCGAGCAGGGCTTTGGTGCTTGCAGAGTCAATTTGGGCCCTGCTTTGGAAGGGTTTCAGGGACCCAGTTCTAGGGAGGCTTAGCTTCCCTGCTGTGGCACACCCAGGTCAGGTAGCCCAGCTGCCACCCTAAAGACTCCCTGCTTTGCCCTCACCCTGGCGTCTCCCACGTGGGTTCTGTCTCCCGAAGCACAACCCCAATGTGGATCCAGTCTGGACAGAAAAGCACACGATATCCCAGAGCACTCCAGGGCCTCAGCGGCTCAAAGGGGCATCAAGGCCTACCTAGGGGGCCTCTCTTCCCTAGGCCATACCCAGCCTGCACACTCTCTGTGGAGCAAGCTTCATTCCTGGAAGGGCCCAGGGGGTGGGCATGAGGGTCTCTTCGGGGCTCGGAACGTGCGGATAACAGAGGCTGTGGGACAACAGCAACATGAGACCCTGACAGGAGAGCTGTCATTTCCCCTTTGGGAAGCAGGATGCTTGCGGCCCCCAGGCTGCGTGCCAATCCCCCTTGCTGCCTGGCTTCTGTTCACTGCTGGCTAGCGCTTCTGCAGCAGGTGAGCGTCTTGCCTAGAAACCGGGCGCTTGCCGTCCCTTGCTGGGAGCTCATGGCCCCACACACGTCCCTAGAGGGTGATGGCAACTTGGCTGAGAGCCACCAGGTGAGCTGTAGTTCTCCATGCGGAGAGGCCTGCCGCGGGTTTCGAGAATCCTGAGTCAGGGCTGTGCTTCAAGCGGAGGGTGAGTTCCGAGGCTGGAGGAGGCTCGGAGTCACACTGGTTCCCAAGGGGGAACACTCATTGCCAAAAGTCTCTCCCGTGGCTCCAGTGCCCCCTTCCTGGGCCAGGGGCCCTTGGAAACCCCTCTGAATGGAAAGCCCAGCTCATCATCTGCCGGCCTCTCCTGCTGGCAGCGCTCGCGTTCGGCAGCCTTCAAACTGCTTCAGGAAGGCAGTTCCTTGGAGTCGGAGACTGGCAGGCTGGGCAGCCTGAGGGTGAGGCGTGCAGCTGCGTGAGGAAAGCCCTGGGCTTAGCATTCACCCTGGGACATCGTGCCTGGGTTCTGGGTACCTCGGAGAGAACCTCCACTCACTCTCCAAGCTGAGATCAACAGGCAGGAGTTCCCTGAGCAGCGCTAAACCACAGCCCCTCCCAGGCTGTCCCAAGACGTCCGTGCGGCCTACTCCCACTTCAGCCATACAACACATGCAGACCCTGGGGGGAGCAACGTTCAAGATGGAAGGTCCCACTTGCACGGCCTGTGTGTCTCTTCCACTGCTCAGAAGCTGCTGAGGCACAGGCTGAGTGTCCACATTCACCCTGAGGCCTGAAGGCCAAACGGTCATTACCCCAGGGCGAAGTGGGTTGGATGTGGCTCCTTGGCGGCTCGCCCAGCAGCCCTGCTGCTGGCCTTGCCTTCGCTGCTGGCAAACCTCTGGGAGGAAAAAGAGCGTCTCTGGCAAGAATCAAAAAGTGCTTGCCATCCCCTGGCTAGGAGCGCCTCCTACACCCCTCTTTGTGCGGCGAGCACACACATCAAATACTACCCTCCAAGGAAGCTGCAGCTTTCCAGCCAGAAAGGCCTGCAGCCCTTGCCGTGAAACCACAGTCAACAGGCTGTTGGACTGGGCCAAGTGCCTTGTAGGAGGCCTTGGACACGCAGGGCTGCACTGTTTTCCGTTGGGGCACACCGTTGGGGAGAAGGCTCTGGCCTAGCCATCAGCGCACACCCTCCTAGCCAGAGGCCCTTGGGATCCACTGGGTGGGCAGGCTGAAGGCGCGAGCAGGGCTTTGGTGCTTGCAGAGTCAATTTGGGCCCTGCTTTGGAAGGGTTTCAGGGACCCAGTTCTAGGGAGGCTTAGCTTCCCTTCTGTGGCACACCCAGGTCAGGTAGCCCAGCTGCCACCCTAAAGGCTCCCTGCTTTGCCCTCACCCTGGGGTCTCCCACGTGGGTTCTGTCTCCCCAAGCACAACCTCAATGTGGATCCAGTCTGGACAGAAAAGCACACAATATCCCAGAGCACTCCAGGGCCTCAGCGGCTCAAAGGGGCATCAAGGCCTACCTAGGGGGCCTCTCTTCCCTAGGCCATACCCAGCCTGCACACTCTCTGTGGAGCAAGCTTCATTCCTGGAAGGGCCCAGGGGGTGGGCATGAGGGTCTCTTCGGGGCTCGGAACGTGCGGATAACAGAGGCTGTGGGACAACAGCAACATGAGACCCTGACAGGAGAGCTGTCGTTTCCCCTTTGGGAAGCAGGATGCTTGCGGCCCCCAGGCTGTGTGCCAATCCCCCTTGCTGCCTGGCTTCTGTTCACTGCTGGCTAGCGCTTCTGCAGCAGGTGAGCGTCTTGCCTAGAAACCGGGCGCTTGCCGTCCCTTGCTGGGAGCTCATGGCCCCACACACGTCCCTAGAGGGTGATGGCAACTTGGCTGAGAGCCACCAGGTGAGCTGTAGTTCTCCATGCGGAGAGGCCTGCCGCGGGTTTCGAGAATCCTGAGTCAGGGCTGTGCTTCAAGCGGAGGGTGAGTTCCGAGGCTGGAGGAGGCTCGGAGTCACACTGGTTCCCAAGGGGGAACACTCATTGCCAAAAGTCTCTCCCGTGGCTCCAGTGCCCCCTTCCTGGGCCAGGGGCCCTTGGAAACCCCTCTGAATGGAAAGCCCAGCTCATCATCTGCCGGCCTCTCCTGCTGGCAGCGCTCGCGTTCGGCAGCCTTCAAACTGCTTCAGGAAGGCAGTTCCTTGGAGTCAGAGACTGGCAGGCTGGGCAGCCTGAGGGTGAGGCGTGCAGCTGCGTGAGGAAAGCCCTGGGCTTAGCATTCACCCTGGGATGTCGTGCCTGGGTTCTGGGTACCTCGGAGAGAACCTCCACTCACTCTCCAAGCTGAGATCAACAGGCAGGAGTTCCCTGAGCAGCGCTAAACCACAGCCCCTCCCAGGCTGTCCCAAGACGTCCGTGCGGCCTACTCCCACTTCAGCCATACAACACATGCAGACCCTGGGGGGAGCAACGTTCAAGATGGAAGGTCCCACTTGCACGGCCTGTGTGTCTCTTCCACTGCTCAGAAGCTGCTGAGGCACAGGCTGAGTGTCCACATTCACCCTGAGGCCTGAAGGCCAAACGGTCATTACCCCAGGGCGAAGTGGGTTGGATGTGGCTCCTTGGCGGCTCGCCCAGCAGCCCTGCTGCTGGCCTTGCCTTCGCTGCTGGCAAACCTCTGGGAGGAAAAAGAGCGTCTCTGGCAAGAATCAAAAAGTGCTTGCCATCCCCTGGCTAGGAGCGCCTCCTACACCCCTCTTTGTGCGGCGAGCACACACATCAACTACTACCCTCCAAGGAAGCTGCAGCTTTCCAGCCAGAAAGGCCTGCAGCCCTTGCCGTGAAACCACAGTCAACAGGCTGTTGGACTGGGCCAAGTGCCTTGTAGGAGGCCTTGGACGCGCAGGGCTGCACTGTTTTCCGTTGGGGCACACCGTTGGGGAGAAGGCTCTGGCCTAGCCATCAGCGCACACCCTCCTAGCCAGAGGCCCTTGGGATCCACTGGGTGGGCAGGCTGAAGGCGCGAGCAGGGCTTTGGTGCTTGCAGAGTCAATTTGGGCCCTGCTTTGGAAGGGTTTCAGGGACCCAGTTCTAGGGAGGCTTAGCTTCCCTGCTGTGGCACACCCAGGTCAGGTAGCCCAGCTGCCACCCTAAAGGCTCCCTGCTTTGCCCTCACCCTGGCGTCTCCCACGTGGGTTCTGTCTCCCGAAGCACAACCCCAATGTGGATCCAGTCTGGACAGAAAAGCACACGATATCCCAGAGCACTCCAGGGCCTCAGCGGCTCAAAGGGGCATCAAGGCCTACCTAGGGGGCCTCTCTTCCCTAGGCCATACCCAGCCTGCACACTCTCTGTGGAGCAAGCTTCATTCCTGGAAGGGCCCAGGGGGTGGGCATGAGGGTCTCTTCGGGGCTCGGAACGTGCGGATAACAGAGGCTGTGGGACAACAGCAACATGAGACCCTGACAGGAGAGCTGTCATTTCCCCTTTGGGAAGCAGGATGCTTGCGGCCCCCAGGCTGCGTGCCAATCCCCCTTGCTGCCTGGCTTCTGTTCACTGCTGGCTAGCGCTTCTGCAGCAGGTGAGCGTCTTGCCTAGAAACCGGGCGCTTGCCGTCCCTTGCTGGGAGCTCATGGCCCCACACACGTCCCTAGAGGGTGATGGCAACTTGGCTGAGAGCCACCAGGTGAGCTGTAGTTCTCCATGCGGAGAGGCCTGCCGCGGGTTTCGAGAATCCTGAGTCAGGGCTGTGCTTCAAGCGGAGGGTGAGTTCCGAGGCTGGAGGAGGCTCGGAGTCACACTGGTTCCCAAGGGGGAACACTCATTGCCAAAAGTCTCTCCCGTGGCTCCAGTGCCCCCTTCCTGGGCCAGGGGCCCTTGGAAACCCCTCTGAATGGAAAGCCCAGCTCATCATCTGCCGGCCTCTCCTGCTGGCAGCGCTCGCGTTCGGCAGCCTTCAAACTGCTTCAGGAAGGCAGTTCCTTGGAGTCGGAGACTGGCAGGCTGGGCAGCCTGAGGGTGAGGCGTGCAGCTGCGTGAGGAAAGCCCTGGGCTTAGCATTCACCCTGGGACATCGTGCCTGGGTTCTGGGTACCTCGGAGAGAACCTCCACTCACTCTCCAAGCTGAGATCAACAGGCAGGAGTTCCCTGAGCAGCGCTAAACCACAGCCCCTCCCAGGCTGTCCCAAGACGTCCGTGCGGCCTACTCCCACTTCAGCCATACAACACATGCAGACCCTGGGGGAGCAACGTTCAAGATGGAAGGTCCCACTTGCACGGCCTGTGTGTCTCTTCCACTGCTCAGAAGCTGCTGAGGCACAGGCTGAGTGTCCACATTCACCCTGAGGCCTGAAGGCCAAACGGTCATTACCCCAGGGCGAAGTGGGTTGGATGTGGCTCCTTGGCGGCTCGCCCAGCAGCCCTGCTGCTGGCCTTGCCTTCGCTGCTGGCAAACCTCTGGGAGGAAAAAGAGCGTCTCTGGCAAGAATCAAAAAGTGCTTGCCATCCCCTGGCTAGGAGCGCCTCCTACACCCCTCTTTGTGCGGCGAGCACACACATCAACTACTACCCTCCAAGGAAGCTGCAGCTTTCCAGCCAGAAAGGCCTGCAGCCCTTGCCGTGAAACCACAGTCAACAGGCTGTTGGACTGGGCCAAGTGCCTTGTAGGAGGCCTTGGACGCGCAGGGCTGCACTGTTTTCCGTTGGGGCACACCGTTGGGGAGAAGGCTCTGGCCTAGCCATCAGCGCACACCCTCCTAGCCAGAGGCCCTTGGGATCCACTGGGTGGGCAGGCTGAAGGCGCGAGCAGGGCTTTGGTGCTTGCAGAGTCAATTTGGGCCCTGCTTTGGAAGGGTTTCAGGGACCCAGTTCTAGGGAGGCTTAGCTTCCCTGCTGTGGCACACCCAGGTCAGGTAGCCCAGCTGCCACCCTAAAGGCTCCCTGCTTTGCCCTCACCCTGGGGTCTCCCACGTGGGTTCTGTCTCCCGAAGCACAACCCCAATGTGGATCCAGTCTGGACAGAAAAGCACACGATATCCCAGAGCACTCCAGGGCCTCAGCGGCTCAAAGGGGCATCAAGGCCTACCTAGGGGGCCTCTCTTCCCTAGGCCATACCCAGCCTGCACACTCTCTGTGGAGCAAGCTTCATTCCTGGAAGGGCCCAGGGGGTGGGCATGAGGGTCTCTTCGGGGCTCGGAACGTGCGGATAACAGAGGCTGTGGGACAACAGCAACATGAGACCCTGACAGGAGAGCTGTCATTTCCCCTTTGGGAAGCAGGATGCTTGCGGCCCCCAGGCTGCGTGCCAATCCCCCTTGCTGCCTGGCTTCTGTTCACTGCTGGCTAGCGCTTCTGCAGCAGGTGAGCGTCTTGCCTAGAAACCGGGCGCTTGCCGTCCCTTGCTGGGAGCTCATGGCCCCACACACGTCCCTAGAGGGTGATGGCAACTTGGCTGAGAGCCACCAGGTGAGCTGTAGTTCTCCATGCGGAGAGGCCTGCCGCGGGTTTCGAGAATCCTGAGTCAGGGCTGTGCTTCAAGCGGAGGGTGAGTTCCGAGGCTGGAGGAGGCTCGGAGTCACACTGGTTCCCAAGGGGGAACACTCATTGCCAAAAGTCTCTCCCGTGGCTCCAGTGCCCCCTTCCTGGGCCAGGGGCCCTTGGAAACCCCTCTGAATGGAAAGCCCAGCTCATCATCTGCCGGCCTCTCCTGCTGGCAGCGCTCGCGTTCGGCAGCCTTCAAACTGCTTCAGGAAGGCAGTTCCTTGGAGTCGGAGACTGGCAGGCTGGGCAGCCTGAGGGTGAGGCGTGCAGCTGCGTGAGGAAAGCCCTGGGCTTAGCATTCACCCTGGGACATCGTGCCTGGGTTCTGGGTACCTCGGAGAGAACCTCCACTCACTCTCCAAGCTGAGATCAACAGGCAGGAGTTCCCTGAGCAGCGCTAAACCACAGCCCCTCCCAGGCTGTCCCAAGACGTCCGTGCGGCCTACTCCCACTTCAGCCATACAACACATGCAGACCCTGGGGGAGCAACGTTCAAGATGGAAGGTCCCACTTGCACGGCCTGTGTGTCTCTTCCACTGCTCAGAAGCTGCTGAGGCACAGGCTGAGTGTCCACATTCACCCTGAGGCCTGAAGGCCAAACGGTCATTACCCCAGGGCGAAGTGGGTTGGATGTGGCTCCTTGGCGGCTCGCCCAGCAGCCCTGCTGCTGGCCTTGCCTTCGCTGCTGGCAAACCTCTGGGAGGAAAAAGAGCGTCTCTGGCAAGAATCAAAAAGTGCTTGCCATCCCCTGGCTAGGAGCGCCTCCTACACCCCTCTTTGTGCGGCGAGCACACACATCAACTACTACCCTCCAAGGAAGCTGCAGCTTTCCAGCCAGAAAGGCCTGCAGCCCTTGCCGTGAAACCACAGTCAACAGGCTGTTGGACTGGGCCAAGTGCCTTGTAGGAGGCCTTGGACGCGCAGGGCTGCACTGTTTTCCGTTGGGGCACACCGTTGGGGAGAAGGCTCTGGCCTAGCCATCAGCGCACACCCTCCTAGCCAGAGGCCCTTGGGATCCACTGGGTGGGCAGGCTGAAGGCGCGAGCAGGGCTTTGGTGCTTGCAGAGTCAATTTGGGCCCTGCTTTGGAAGGGTTTCAGGGACCCAGTTCTAGGGAGGCTTAGCTTCCCTGCTGTGGCACACCCAGGTCAGGTAGCCCAGCTGCCACCCTAAAGGCTCCCTGCTTTGCCCTCACCCTGGGGTCTCCCACGTGGGTTCTGTCTCCCGAAGCACAACCCCAATGTGGATCCAGTCTGGACAGAAAAGCACACGATATCCCAGAGCACTCCAGGGCCTCAGCGGCTCAAAGGGGCATCAAGGCCTACCTAGGGGGCCTCTCTTCCCTAGGCCATACCCAGCCTGCACACTCTCTGTGGAGCAAGCTTCATTCCTGGAAGGGCCCAGGGGGTGGGCATGAGGGTCTCTTCGGGGCTCGGAACGTGCGGATAACAGAGGCTGTGGGACAACAGCAACATGAGACCCTGACAGGAGAGCTGTCATTTCCCCTTTGGGAAGCAGGATGCTTGCGGCCCCCAGGCTGCGTGCCAATCCCCCTTGCTGCCTGGCTTCTGTTCACTGCTGGCTAGCGCTTCTGCAGCAGGTGAGCGTCTTGCCTAGAAACCGGGCGCTTGCCGTCCCTTGCTGGGAGCTCATGGCCCCACACACGTCCCTAGAGGGTGATGGCAACTTGGCTGAGAGCCACCAGGTGAGCTGTAGTTCTCCATGCGGAGAGGCCTGCCGCGGGTTTCGAGAATCCTGAGTCAGGGCTGTGCTTCAAGCGGAGGGTGAGTTCCGAGGCTGGAGGAGGCTCGGAGTCACACTGGTTCCCAAGGGGGAACACTCATTGCCAAAAGTCTCTCCCGTGGCTCCAGTGCCCCCTTCCTGGGCCAGGGGCCCTTGGAAACCCCTCTGAATGGAAAGCCCAGCTCATCATCTGCCGGCCTCTCCTGCTGGCAGCGCTCGCGTTCGGCAGCCTTCAAACTGCTTCAGGAAGGCAGTTCCTTGGAGTCGGAGACTGGCAGGCTGGGCAGCCTGAGGGTGAGGCGTGCAGCTGCGTGAGGAAAGCCCTGGGCTTAGCATTCACCCTGGGACGTCGTGCCTGGGTTCTGGGTACCTCGGAGAGAACCTCCACTCACTCTCCAAGCTGAGATCAACAGGCAGGAGTTCCCTGAGCAGCGCTAAACCACAGCCCCTCCCAGGCTGTCCCAAGACGTCCGTGCAGCCTACTCCCACTTCAGCCATACAACACATGCAGACCCTGGGGGGAGCAACGTTCAAGATGGAAGGTCCCACTTGCACGGACTGTGTGTCTCTTCCACTGCTCAGAAGCTGCTGAGGCACAGGCTGAGTGTCCACATTCACCCTGAGGCCTGAAGGCCAAACGGTCATTACCCCAGGGCGAAGTGGGTTGGATGTGGCTCCTTGGCGGCTCGCCCAGCAGCCCTGCTGCTGGCCTTGCCTTCGCTGCTGGCAAACCTCTGGGAGGAAAAAGAGCGTCTCTGGCAAGAATCAAAAAGTGCTTGCCATCCCCTGGCTAGGAGCGCCTCCTACACCCCTCTTTGTGCGGCGAGCACACACATCAACTACTACCCTCCAAGGAAGCTGCAGCTTTCCAGCCAGAAAGGCCTGCAGCCCTTGCCGTGAAACCACAGTCAACAGGCTGTTGGACTGGGCCAAGTGCCTTGTAGGAGGCCTTGGACGCGCAGGGCTGCACTGTTTTCCGTTGGGGCACACCGTTGGGGAGAAGGCTCTGGCCTAGCCATCAGCGCACACCCTCCTAGCCAGAGGCCCTTGGGATCCACTGGGTGGGCAGGCTGAAGGCGCGAGCAGGGCTTTGGTGCTTGCAGAGTCAATTTGGGCCCTGCTTTGGAAGGGTTTCAGGGACCCAGTTCTAGGGAGGCTTAGCTTCCCTGCTGTGGCACACCCAGGTCAGGTAGCCCAGCTGCCACCCTAAAGGCTCCCTGCTTTGCCCTCACCCTGGGGTCTCCCACGTGGGTTCTGTCTCCCCAAGCACAACCTCAATGTGGATCCAGTCTGGACAGAAAAGCACACAATATCCCAGAGCACTCCAGGGCCTCAGCGGCTCAAAGGGGCATCAAGGCCTACCTAGGGGGCCTCTCTTCCCTAGGCCATACCCAGCCTGCACACTCTCTGTGGAGCAAGCTTCATTCCTGGAAGGGCCCAGGGGGTGGGCATGAGGGTCTCTTCGGGGCTCGGAACGTGCGGATAACAGAGGCTGTGGGACAACAGCAACATGAGACCCTGACAGGAGAGCTGTCGTTTCCCCTTTCGGAAGCAGGATGCTTGCGGCCCCCAGGCTGTGTGCCAATCCCCCTTGCTGCCTGGCTTCTGTTCACTGCTGGCTAGCGCTTCTGCAGCAGGTGAGCGTCTTGCCTAGAAACCAGGCGCTTGCTGTCCCTTGCTGGGAGCTCATGGCCCCACACACGTCCCTAGAGGGTGATGGCAACTTGGCTGAGAGCCACCAGGTGAGCTGTAGTTCTCCATGCGGAGAGGCCTGCCGCGGGTTTCGAGAATCCTGAGTCAGGGCTGTGCTTCAAGCGGAGGGTGAGTTCCGAGGCTGGAGGAGGCTCGGAGTCACACTGGTTCCCAAGGGGGAACACTCATTGCCAAAAGTCTCTCCCGTGGCTCCAGTGCCCCCTTCCTGGGCCAGGGGCTCTTGGAAACCCCTCTGAATGGAAAGCCCAGCTCATCATCTGCCAGCCTCTCCTGCTGGCAGCGCTCGCGTTCGGCAGCCTTCAAACTGCTTCAGGAAGGCAGTTCCTTGGAGTCAGAGACTGGCAGGCTGGGCAGCCTGAGGGTGAGGCGTGCAGCTGCGTGAGGAAAGCCCTGGGCTTAGCATTCACCCTGGGATGTCGTGCCTGGGTTCTGGGTACCTCGGAGAGAACCTCCACTCACTCTCCAAGCTGAGATCAACAGGCAGGAGTTCCCTGAGCAGCGCTAAACCACAGCCCCTCCCAGGCTGTCCCAAGACGTCCGTGCGGCCTACTCCCACTTCAGCCATACAACACATGCAGACCCTGGGGGGAGCAACGTTCAAGATGGAAGGTCCCACTTGCACGGCCTGTGTGTCTCTTCCACTGCTCAGAAGCTGCTGAGGCACAGGCTGAGTGTCCACATTCACCCTGAGGCCTGAAGGCCAAACGGTCATTACCCCAGGGCGAAGTGGGTTGGATGTGGCTCCTTGGTGGCTCGCCCAGCGGCCCTGCTGCTGGCCTTGCCTTCGCTGCTGGCAAACCTCTGGGAGGAAAAAGAGCGTCTCTGGCAAGAATCAAAAAGTGCTTGCCATCCCCTGGCTAGGAGCGCCTCCTACACCCCTCTTTGTGCGGCGAGCACACACATCAACTACTACCCTCCAAGGAAGCTGCAGCTTTCCAGCCAGAAAGGCCTGCAGCCCTTGCCGTGAAACCACAGTCAACAGGCTGTTGGACTGGGCCAAGTGCCTTGTAGGAGGCCTTGGACGCGCAGGGCTGCACTGTTTTCCGTTGGGGCACACCGTTGGGGAGAAGGCTCTGGCCTAGCCATCAGCGCACACCCTCCTAGCCAGAGGCCCTTGGGATCCACTGGGTGGGCAGGCTGAAGGCGCGAGCAGGGCTTTGGTGCTTGCAGAGTCAATTTGGGCCCTGCTTTGGAAGGGTTTCAGGGACCCAGTTCTAGGGAGGCTTAGCTTCCCTGCTGTGGCACACCCAGGTCAGGTAGCCCAGCTGCCACCCTAAAGGCTCCCTGCTTTGCCCTCACCCTGGGGTCTCCCACGTGGGTTCTGTCTCCCGAAGCACAACCCCAATGTGGATCCAGTCTGGACAGAAAAGCACACGATATCCCAGAGCACTCCAGGGCCTCAGCGGCTCAAAGGGGCATCAAGGCCTACCTAGGGGGCCTCTCTTCCCTAGGCCATACCCAGCCTGCACACTCTCTGTGGAGCAAGCTTCATTCCTGGAAGGGCCCAGGGGGTGGGCATGAGGGTCTCTTCGGGGCTCGGAACGTGCGGATAACAGAGGCTGTGGGACAACAGCAACATGAGACCCTGACAGGAGAGCTGTCATTTCCCCTTTGGGAAGCAGGATGCTTGCGGCCCCCAGGCTGCGTGCCAATCCCCCTTGCTGCCTGGCTTCTGTTCACTGCTGGCTAGCGCTTCTGCAGCAGGTGAGCGTCTTGCCTAGAAACCGGGCGCTTGCCGTCCCTTGCTGGGAGCTCATGGCCCCACACACGTCCCTAGAGGGTGATGGCAACTTGGCTGAGAGCCACCAGGTGAGCTGTAGTTCTCCATGCGGAGAGGCCTGCCGCGGGTTTCGAGAATCCTGAGTCAGGGCTGTGCTTCAAGCGGAGGGTGAGTTCCGAGGCTGGAGGAGGCTCGGAGTCACACTGGTTCCCAAGGGGGAACACTCATTGCCAAAAGTCTCTCCCGTGGCTCCAGTGCCCCCTTCCTGGGCCAGGGGCCCTTGGAAACCCCTCTGAATGGAAAGCCCAGCTCATCATCTGCCGGCCTCTCCTGCTGGCAGCGCTCGCGTTCGGCAGCCTTCAAACTGCTTCAGGAAGGCAGTTCCTTGGAGTCGGAGACTGGCAGGCTGGGCAGCCTGAGGGTGAGGCGTGCAGCTGCGTGAGGAAAGCCCTGGGCTTAGCATTCACCCTGGGACATCGTGCCTGGGTTCTGGGTACCTCGGAGAGAACCTCCACTCACTCTCCAAGCTGAGATCAACAGGCAGGAGTTCCCTGAGCAGCGCTAAACCACAGCCCCTCCCAGGCTGTCCCAAGACGTCCGTGCGGCCTACTCCCACTTCAGCCATACAACACATGCAGACCCTGGGGGAGCAACGTTCAAGATGGAAGGTCCCACTTGCACGGCCTGTGTGTCTCTTCCACTGCTCAGAAGCTGCTGAGGCACAGGCTGAGTGTCCACATTCACCCTGAGGCCTGAAGGCCAAACGGTCATTACCCCAGGGCGAAGTGGGTTGGATGTGGCTCCTTGGCGGCTCGCCCAGCAGCCCTGCTGCTGGCCTTGCCTTCGCTGCTGGCAAACCTCTGGGAGGAAAAAGAGCGTCTCTGGCAAGAATCAAAAAGTGCTTGCCATCCCCTGGCTAGGAGCGCCTCCTACACCCCTCTTTGTGCGGCGAGCACACACATCAACTACTACCCTCCAAGGAAGCTGCAGCTTTCCAGCCAGAAAGGCCTGCAGCCCTTGCCGTGAAACCACAGTCAACAGGCTGTTGGACTGGGCCAAGTGCCTTGTAGGAGGCCTTGGACGCGCAGGGCTGCACTGTTTTCCGTTGGGGCACACCGTTGGGGAGAAGGCTCTGGCCTAGCCATCAGCGCACACCCTCCTAGCCAGAGGCCCTTGGGATCCACTGGGTGGGCAGGCTGAAGGCGCGAGCAGGGCTTTGGTGCTTGCAGAGTCAATTTGGGCCCTGCTTTGGAAGGGTTTCAGGGACCCAGTTCTAGGGAGGCTTAGCTTCCCTGCTGTGGCACACCCAGGTCAGGTAGCCCAGCTGCCACCCTAAAGGCTCCCTGCTTTGCCCTCACCCTGGCGTCTCCCACGTGGGTTCTGTCTCCCGAAGCACAACCCCAATGTGGATCCAGTCTGGACAGAAAAGCACACGATATCCCAGAGCACTCCAGGGCCTCAGCGGCTCAAAGGGGCATCAAGGCCTACCTAGGGGGCCTCTCTTCCCTAGGCCATACCCAGCCTGCACACTCTCTGTGGAGCAAGCTTCATTCCTGGAAGGGCCCAGGGGGTGGGCATGAGGGTCTCTTCGGGGCTCGGAACGTGCGGATAACAGAGGCTGTGGGACAACAGCAACATGAGACCCTGACAGGAGAGCTGTCATTTCCCCTTTGGGAAGCAGGATGCTTGCGGCCCCCAGGCTGCGTGCCAATCCCCCTTGCTGCCTGGCTTCTGTTCACTGCTGGCTAGCGCTTCTGCAGCAGGTGAGCGTCTTGCCTAGAAACCGGGCGCTTGCCGTCCCTTGCTGGGAGCTCATGGCCCCACACACGTCCCTAGAGGGTGATGGCAACTTGGCTGAGAGCCACCAGGTGAGCTGTAGTTCTCCATGCGGAGAGGCCTGCCGCGGGTTTCGAGAATCCTGAGTCAGGGCTGTGCTTCAAGCGGAGGGTGAGTTCCGAGGCTGGAGGAGGCTCGGAGTCACACTGGTTCCCAAGGGGGAACACTCATTGCCAAAAGTCTCTCCCGTGGCTCCAGTGCCCCCTTCCTGGGCCAGGGGCCCTTGGAAACCCCTCTGAATGGAAAGCCCAGCTCATCATCTGCCGGCCTCTCCTGCTGGCAGCGCTCGCGTTCGGCAGCCTTCAAACTGCTTCAGGAAGGCAGTTCCTTGGAGTCGGAGACTGGCAGGCTGGGCAGCCTGAGGGTGAGGCGTGCAGCTGCGTGAGGAAAGCCCTGGGCTTAGCATTCACCCTGGGACATCGTGCCTGGGTTCTGGGTACCTCGGAGAGAACCTCCACTCACTCTCCAAGCTGAGATCAACAGGCAGGAGTTCCCTGAGCAGCGCTAAACCACAGCCCCTCCCAGGCTGTCCCAAGACGTCCGTGCGGCCTACTCCCACTTCAGCCATACAACACATGCAGACCCTGGGGGAGCAACGTTCAAGATGGAAGGTCCCACTTGCACGGCCTGTGTGTCTCTTCCACTGCTCAGAAGCTGCTGAGGCACAGGCTGAGTGTCCACATTCACCCTGAGGCCTGAAGGCCAAACGGTCATTACCCCAGGGCGAAGTGGGTTGGATGTGGCTCCTTGGCGGCTCGCCCAGCAGCCCTGCTGCTGGCCTTGCCTTCGCTGCTGGCAAACCTCTGGGAGGAAAAAGAGCGTCTCTGGCAAGAATCAAAAAGTGCTTGCCATCCCCTGGCTAGGAGCGCCTCCTACACCCCTCTTTGTGCGGCGAGCACACACATCAACTACTACCCTCCAAGGAAGCTGCAGCTTTCCAGCCAGAAAGGCCTGCAGCCCTTGCCGTGAAACCACAGTCAACAGGCTGTTGGACTGGGCCAAGTGCCTTGTAGGAGGCCTTGGACGCGCAGGGCTGCACTGTTTTCCGTTGGGGCACACCGTTGGGGAGAAGGCTCTGGCCTAGCCATCAGCGCACACCCTCCTAGCCAGAGGCCCTTGGGATCCACTGGGTGGGCAGGCTGAAGGCGCGAGCAGGGCTTTGGTGCTTGCAGAGTCAATTTGGGCCCTGCTTTGGAAGGGTTTCAGGGACCCAGTTCTAGGGAGGCTTAGCTTCCCTGCTGTGGCACACCCAGGTCAGGTAGCCCAGCTGCCACCCTAAAGGCTCCCTGCTTTGCCCTCACCCTGGCGTCTCCCACGTGGGTTCTGTCTCCCGAAGCACAACCCCAATGTGGATCCAGTCTGGACAGAAAAGCACACGATATCCCAGAGCACTCCAGGGCCTCAGCGGCTCAAAGGGGCATCAAGGCCTACCTAGGGGGCCTCTCTTCCCTAGGCCATACCCAGCCTGCACACTCTCTGTGGAGCAAGCTTCATTCCTGGAAGGGCCCAGGGGGTGGGCATGAGGGTCTCTTCGGGGCTCGGAACGTGCGGATAACAGAGGCTGTGGGACAACAGCAACATGAGACCCTGACAGGAGAGCTGTCATTTCCCCTTTGGGAAGCAGGATGCTTGCGGCCCCCAGGCTGCGTGCCAATCCCCCTTGCTGCCTGGCTTCTGTTCACTGCTGGCTAGCGCTTCTGCAGCAGGTGAGCGTCTTGCCTAGAAACCGGGCGCTTGCCGTCCCTTGCTGGGAGCTCATGGCCCCACACACGTCCCTAGAGGGTGATGGCAACTTGGCTGAGAGCCACCAGGTGAGCTGTAGTTCTCCATGCGGAGAGGCCTGCCGCGGGTTTCGAGAATCCTGAGTCAGGGCTGTGCTTCAAGCGGAGGGTGAGTTCCGAGGCTGGAGGAGGCTCGGAGTCACACTGGTTCCCAAGGGGGAACACTCATTGCCAAAAGTCTCTCCCGTGGCTCCAGTGCCCCCTTCCTGGGCCAGGGGCCCTTGGAAACCCCTCTGAATGGAAAGCCCAGCTCATCATCTGCCGGCCTCTCCTGCTGGCAGCGCTCGCATTCGGCAGCCTTCAAACTGCTTCAGGAAGGCAGTTCCTTGGAGTCGGAGACTGGCAGGCTGGGCAGCCTGAGGGTGAGGCGTGCAGCTGCGTGAGGAAAGCCCTGGGCTTAGCATTCACCCTGGGACATCGTGCCTGGGTTCTGGGTACCTCGGAGAGAACCTCCACTCACTCTCCAAGCTGAGATCAACAGGCAGGAGTTCCCTGAGCAGCGCTAAACCACAGCCCCTCCCAGGCTGTCCCAAGACGTCCGTGCGGCCTACTCCCACTTCAGCCATACAACACATGCAGACCCTGGGGGAGCAACGTTCAAGATGGAAGGTCCCACTTGCACGGCCTGTGTGTCTCTTCCACTGCTCAGAAGCTGCTGAGGCACAGGCTGAGTGTCCACATTCACCCTGAGGCCTGAAGGCCAAACGGTCATTACCCCAGGGCGAAGTGGGTTGGATGTGGCTCCTTGGCGGCTCGCCCAGCAGCCCTGCTGCTGGCCTTGCCTTCGCTGCTGGCAAACCTCTGGGAGGAAAAAGAGCGTCTCTGGCAAGAATCAAAAAGTGCTTGCCATCCCCTGGCTAGGAGCGCCTCCTACACCCCTCTTTGTGCGGCGAGCACACACATCAACTACTACCCTCCAAGGAAGCTGCAGCTTTCCAGCCAGAAAGGCCTGCAGCCCTTGCCGTGAAACCACAGTCAACAGGCTGTTGGACTGGGCCAAGTGCCTTGTAGGAGGCCTTGGACGCGCAGGGCTGCACTGTTTTCCGTTGGGGCACACCGTTGGGGAGAAGGCTCTGGCCTAGCCATCAGCGCACACCCTCCTAGCCAGAGGCCCTTGGGATCCACTGGGTGGGCAGGCTGAAGGCGCGAGCAGGGCTTTGGTGCTTGCAGAGTCAATTTGGGCCCTGCTTTGGAAGGGTTTCAGGGACCCAGTTCTAGGGAGGCTTAGCTTCCCTGCTGTGGCACACCCAGGTCAGGTAGCCCAGCTGCCACCCTAAAGGCTCCCTGCTTTGCCCTCACCCTGGCGTCTCCCACGTGGGTTCTGTCTCCCGAAGCACAACCCCAATGTGGATCCAGTCTGGACAGAAAAGCACACGATATCCCAGAGCACTCCAGGGCCTCAGCGGCTCAAAGGGGCATCAAGGCCTACCTAGGGGGCCTCTCTTCCCTAGGCCATACCCAGCCTGCACACTCTCTGTGGAGCAAGCTTCATTCCTGGAAGGGCCCAGGGGGTGGGCATGAGGGTCTCTTCGGGGCTCGGAACGTGCGGATAACAGAGGCTGTGGGACAACAGCAACATGAGACCCTGACAGGAGAGCTGTCATTTCCCCTTTGGGAAGCAGGATGCTTGCGGCCCCCAGGCTGCGTGCCAATCCCCCTTGCTGCCTGGCTTCTGTTCACTGCTGGCTAGCGCTTCTGCAGCAGGTGAGCGTCTTGCCTAGAAACCGGGCGCTTGCCGTCCCTTGCTGGGAGCTCATGGCCCCACACACGTCCCTAGAGGGTGATGGCAACTTGGCTGAGAGCCACCAGGTGAGCTGTAGTTCTCCATGCGGAGAGGCCTGCCGCGGGTTTCGAGAATCCTGAGTCAGGGCTGTGCTTCAAGCGGAGGGTGAGTTCCGAGGCTGGAGGAGGCTCGGAGTCACACTGGTTCCCAAGGGGGAACACTCATTGCCAAAAGTCTCTCCCGTGGCTCCAGTGCCCCCTTCCTGGGCCAGGGGCCCTTGGAAACCCCTCTGAATGGAAAGCCCAGCTCATCATCTGCCAGCCTCTCCTGCTGGCAGCGCTCGCGTTCGGCAGCCTTCAAACTGCTTCAGGAAGGCAGTTCCTTGGAGTCGGAGACTGGCAGGCTGGGCAGCCTGAGGGTGAGGCGTGCAGCTGCGTGAGGAAAGCCCTGGGCTTAGCATTCACCCTGGGACATCGTGCCTGGGTTCTGGGTACCTCGGAGAGAACCTCCACTCACTCTCCAAGCTGAGATCAACAGGCAGGAGTTCCCTGAGCAGCGCTAAACCACAGCCCCTCCCAGGCTGTCCCAAGACGTCCGTGCGGCCTACTCCCACTTCAGCCATACAACACATGCAGACCCTGGGGGAGCAACGTTCAAGATGGAAGGTCCCACTTGCACGGCCTGTGTGTCTCTTCCACTGCTCAGAAGCTGCTGAGGCACAGGCTGAGTGTCCACATTCACCCTGAGGCCTGAAGGCCAAACGGTCATTACCCCAGGGCGAAGTGGGTTGGATGTGGCTCCTTGGCGGCTCGCCCAGCAGCCCTGCTGCTGGCCTTGCCTTCGCTGCTGGCAAACCTCTGGGAGGAAAAAGAGCGTCTCTGGCAAGAATCAAAAAGTGCTTGCCATCCCCTGGCTAGGAGCGCCTCCTACACCCCTCTTTGTGCGGCGAGCACACACATCAACTACTACCCTCCAAGGAAGCTGCAGCTTTCCAGCCAGAAAGGCCTGCAGCCCTTGCCGTGAAACCACAGTCAACAGGCTGTTGGACTGGGCCAAGTGCCTTGTAGGAGGCCTTGGACGCGCAGGGCTGCACTGTTTTCCGTTGGGGCACACCGTTGGGGAGAAGGCTCTGGCCTAGCCATCAGCGCACACCCTCCTAGCCAGAGGCCCTTGGGATCCACTGGGTGGGCAGGCTGAAGGCGCGAGCAGGGCTTTGGTGCTTGCAGAGTCAATTTGGGCCCTGCTTTGGAAGGGTTTCAGGGACCCAGTTCTAGGGAGGCTTAGCTTCCCTGCTGTGGCACACCCAGGTCAGGTAGCCCAGCTGCCACCCTAAAGGCTCCCTGCTTTGCCCTCACCCTGGGGTCTCCCACGTGGGTTCTGTCTCCCGAAGCACAACCCCAATGTGGATCCAGTCTGGACAGAAAAGCACACGATATCCCAGAGCACTCCAGGGCCTCAGCGGCTCAAAGGGGCATCAAGGCCTACCTAGGGGGCCTCTCTTCCCTAGGCCATACCCAGCCTGCACACTCTCTGTGGAGCAAGCTTCATTCCTGGAAGGGCCCAGGGGGTGGGCATGAGGGTCTCTTCGGGGCTCGGAACGTGCGGATAACAGAGGCTGTGGGACAACAGCAACATGAGACCCTGACAGGAGAGCTGTCATTTCCCCTTTGGGAAGCAGGATGCTTGCGGCCCCCAGGCTGCGTGCCAATCCCCCTTGCTGCCTGGCTTCTGTTCACTGCTGGCTAGCGCTTCTGCAGCAGGTGAGCGTCTTGCCTAGAAACCGGGCGCTTGCCGTCCCTTGCTGGGAGCTCATGGCCCCACACACGTCCCTAGAGGGTGATGGCAACTTGGCTGAGAGCCACCAGGTGAGCTGTAGTTCTCCATGCGGAGAGGCCTGCCGCGGGTTTCGAGAATCCTGAGTCAGGGCTGTGCTTCAAGCGGAGGGTGAGTTCCGAGGCTGGAGGAGGCTCGGAGTCACACTGGTTCCCAAGGGGGAACACTCATTGCCAAAAGTCTCTCCCGTGGCTCCAGTGCCCCCTTCCTGGGCCAGGGGCCCTTGGAAACCCCTCTGAATGGAAAGCCCAGCTCATCATCTGCCGGCCTCTCCTGCTGGCAGCGCTCGCGTTCGGCAGCCTTCAAACTGCTTCAGGAAGGCAGTTCCTTGGAGTCGGAGACTGGCAGGCTGGGCAGCCTGAGGGTGAGGCGTGCAGCTGCGTGAGGAAAGCCCTGGGCTTAGCATTCACCCTGGGACGTCGTGCCTGGGTTCTGGGTACCTCGGAGAGAACCTCCACTCACTCTCCAAGCTGAGATCAACAGGCAGGAGTTCCCTGAGCAGCGCTAAACCACAGCCCCTCCCAGGCTGTCCCAAGACGTCCGTGCAGCCTACTCCCACTTCAGCCATACAACACATGCAGACCCTGGGGGGAGCAACGTTCAAGATGGAAGGTCCCACTTGCACGGCCTGTGTGTCTCTTCCACTGCTCAGAAGCTGCTGAGGCACAGGCTGAGTGTCCACATTCACCCTGAGGCCTGAAGGCCAAACGGTCATTACCCCAGGGCGAAGTGGGTTGGATGTGGCTCCTTGGCGGCTCGCCCAGCAGCCCTGCTGCTGGCCTTGCCTTCGCTGCTGGCAAACCTCTGGGAGGAAAAAGAGCGTCTCTGGCAAGAATCAAAAAGTGCTTGCCATCCCCTGGCTAGGAGCGCCTCCTACACCCCTCTTTGTGCGGCGAGCACACACATCAACTACTACCCTCCAAGGAAGCTGCAGCTTTCCAGCCAGAAAGGCCTGCAGCCCTTGCCGTGAAACCACAGTCAACAGGCTGTTGGACTGGGCCAAGTGCCTTGTAGGAGGCCTTGGACGCGCAGGGCTGCACTGTTTTCCGTTGGGGCACACCGTTGGGGAGAAGGCTCTGGCCTAGCCATCAGCGCACACCCTCCTAGCCAGAGGCCCTTGGGATCCACTGGGTGGGCAGGCTGAAGGCGCGAGCAGGGCTTTGGTGCTTGCAGAGTCAATTTGGGCCCTGCTTTGGAAGGGTTTCAGGGACCCAGTTCTAGGGAGGCTTAGCTTCCCTGCTGTGGCACACCCAGGTCAGGTAGCCCAGCTGCCACCCTAAAGGCTCCCTGCTTTGCCCTCACCCTGGGGTCTCCCACGTGGGTTCTGTCTCCCCAAGCACAACCTCAATGTGGATCCAGTCTGGACAGAAAAGCACACAATATCCCAGAGCACTCCAGGGCCTCAGCGGCTCAAAGGGGCATCAAGGCCTACCTAGGGGGCCTCTCTTCCCTAGGCCATACCCAGCCTGCACACTCTCTGTGGAGCAAGCTTCATTCCTGGAAGGGCCCAGGGGGTGGGCATGAGGGTCTCTTCGGGGCTCGGAACGTGCGGATAACAGAGGCTGTGGGACAACAGCAACATGAGACCCTGACAGGAGAGCTGTCGTTTCCCCTTTCGGAAGCAGGATGCTTGCGGCCCCCAGGCTGTGTGCCAATCCCCCTTGCTGCCTGGCTTCTGTTCACTGCTGGCTAGCGCTTCTGCAGCAGGTGAGCGTCTTGCCTAGAAACCAGGCGCTTGCTGTCCCTTGCTGGGAGCTCATGGCCCCACACACGTCCCTAGAGGGTGATGGCAACTTGGCTGAGAGCCACCAGGTGAGCTGTAGTTCTCCATGCGGAGAGGCCTGCCGCGGGTTTCGAGAATCCTGAGTCAGGGCTGTGCTTCAAGCGGAGGGTGAGTTCCGAGGCTGGAGGAGGCTCGGAGTCACACTGGTTCCCAAGGGGGAACACTCATTGCCAAAAGTCTCTCCCGTGGCTCCAGTGCCCCCTTCCTGGGCCAGGGGCTCTTGGAAACCCCTCTGAATGGAAAGCCCAGCTCATCATCTGCCGGCCTCTCCTGCTGGCAGCGCTCGCGTTCGGCAGCCTTCAAACTGCTTCAGGAAGGCAGTTCCTTGGAGTCAGAGACTGGCAGGCTGGGCAGCCTGAGGGTGAGGCGTGCAGCTGCGTGAGGAAAGCCCTGGGCTTAGCATTCACCCTGGGATGTCGTGCCTGGGTTCTGGGTACCTCGGAGAGAACCTCCACTCACTCTCCAAGCTGAGATCAACAGGCAGGAGTTCCCTGAGCAGCGCTAAACCACAGCCCCTCCCAGGCTGTCCCAAGACGTCCGTGCGGCCTACTCCCACTTCAGCCATACAACACATGCAGACCCTGGGGGGAGCAACGTTCAAGATGGAAGGTCCCACTTGCACGGCCTGTGTGTCTCTTCCACTGCTCAGAAGCTGCTGAGGCACAGGCTGAGTGTCCACATTCACCCTGAGGCCTGAAGGCCAAACGGTCATTACCCCAGGGCGAAGTGGGTTGGATGTGGCTCCTTGGCGGCTCGCCCAGCAGCCCTGCTGCTGGCCTTGCCTTCGCTGCTGGCAAACCTCTGGGAGGAAAAAGAGCGTCTCTGGCAAGAATCAAAAAGTGCTTGCCATCCCCTGGCTAGGAGCGCCTCCTACACCCCTCTTTGTGCGGCGAGCACACACATCAACTACTACCCTCCAAGGAAGCTGCAGCTTTCCAGCCAGAAAGGCCTGCAGCCCTTGCCGTGAAACCACAGTCAACAGGCTGTTGGACTGGGCCAAGTGCCTTGTAGGAGGCCTTGGACGCGCAGGGCTGCACTGTTTTCCGTTGGGGCACACCGTTGGGGAGAAGGCTCTGGCCTAGCCATCAGCGCACACCCTCCTAGCCAGAGGCCCTTGGGATCCACTGGGTGGGCAGGCTGAAGGCGCGAGCAGGGCTTTGGTGCTTGCAGAGTCAATTTGGGCCCTGCTTTGGAAGGGTTTCAGGGACCCAGTTCTAGGGAGGCTTAGCTTCCCTGCTGTGGCACACCCAGGTCAGGTAGCCCAGCTGCCACCCTAAAGGCTCCCTGCTTTGCCCTCACCCTGGCGTCTCCCACGTGGGTTCTGTCTCCCGAAGCACAACCCCAATGTGGATCCAGTCTGGACAGAAAAGCACACGATATCCCAGAGCACTCCAGGGCCTCAGCGGCTCAAAGGGGCATCAAGGCCTACCTAGGGGGCCTCTCTTCCCTAGGCCATACCCAGCCTGCACACTCTCTGTGGAGCAAGCTTCATTCCTGGAAGGGCCCAGGGGGTGGGCATGAGGGTCTCTTCGGGGCTCGGAACGTGCGGATAACAGAGGCTGTGGGACAACAGCAACATGAGACCCTGACAGGAGAGCTGTCATTTCCCCTTTGGGAAGCAGGATGCTTGCGGCCCCCAGGCTGCGTGCCAATCCCCCTTGCTGCCTGGCTTCTGTTCACTGCTGGCTAGCGCTTCTGCAGCAGGTGAGCGTCTTGCCTAGAAACCGGGCGCTTGCCGTCCCTTGCTGGGAGCTCATGGCCCCACACACGTCCCTAGAGGGTGATGGCAACTTGGCTGAGAGCCACCAGGTGAGCTGTAGTTCTCCATGCGGAGAGGCCTGCCGCGGGTTTCGAGAATCCTGAGTCAGGGCTGTGCTTCAAGCGGAGGGTGAGTTCCGAGGCTGGAGGAGGCTCGGAGTCACACTGGTTCCCAAGGGGGAACACTCATTGCCAAAAGTCTCTCCCGTGGCTCCAGTGCCCCCTTCCTGGGCCAGGGGCCCTTGGAAACCCCTCTGAATGGAAAGCCCAGCTCATCATCTGCCGGCCTCTCCTGCTGGCAGCGCTCGCGTTCGGCAGCCTTCAAACTGCTTCAGGAAGGCAGTTCCTTGGAGTCGGAGACTGGCAGGCTGGGCAGCCTGAGGGTGAGGCGTGCAGCTGCGTGAGGAAAGCCCTGGGCTTAGCATTCACCCTGGGACATCGTGCCTGGGTTCTGGGTACCTCGGAGAGAACCTCCACTCACTCTCCAAGCTGAGATCAACAGGCAGGAGTTCCCTGAGCAGCGCTAAACCACAGCCCCTCCCAGGCTGTCCCAAGACGTCCGTGCGGCCTACTCCCACTTCAGCCATACAACACATGCAGACCCTGGGGGAGCAACGTTCAAGATGGAAGGTCCCACTTGCACGGCCTGTGTGTCTCTTCCACTGCTCAGAAGCTGCTGAGGCACAGGCTGAGTGTCCACATTCACCCTGAGGCCTGAAGGCCAAACGGTCATTACCCCAGGGCGAAGTGGGTTGGATGTGGCTCCTTGGCGGCTCGCCCAGCAGCCCTGCTGCTGGCCTTGCCTTCGCTGCTGGCAAACCTCTGGGAGGAAAAAGAGCGTCTCTGGCAAGAATCAAAAAGTGCTTGCCATCCCCTGGCTAGGAGCGCCTCCTACACCCCTCTTTGTGCGGCGAGCACACACATCAACTACTACCCTCCAAGGAAGCTGCAGCTTTCCAGCCAGAAAGGCCTGCAGCCCTTGCCGTGAAACCACAGTCAACAGGCTGTTGGACTGGGCCAAGTGCCTTGTAGGAGGCCTTGGACGCACAGGGCTGCACTGTTTTCCGTTGGGGCACACCGTTGGGGAGAAGGCTCTGGCCTAGCCATCAGCGCACACCCTCCTAGCCAGAGGCCCTTGGGATCCACTGGGTGGGCAGGCTGAAGGCGCGAGCAGGGCTTTGGTGCTTGCAGAGTCAATTTGGGCCCTGCTTTGGAAGGGTTTCAGGGACCCAGTTCTAGGGAGGCTTAGCTTCCCTGCTGTGGCACACCCAGGTCAGGTAGCCCAGCTGCCACCCTAAAGGCTCCCTGCTTTGCCCTCACCCTGGCGTCTCCCACGTGGGTTCTGTCTCCCGAAGCACAACCCCAATGTGGATCCAGTCTGGACAGAAAAGCACACGATATCCCAGAGCACTCCAGGGCCTCAGCGGCTCAAAGGGGCATCAAGGCCTACCTAGGGGGCCTCTCTTCCCTAGGCCATACCCAGCCTGCACACTCTCTGTGGAGCAAGCTTCATTCCTGGAAGGGCCCAGGGGGTGGGCATGAGGGTCTCTTCGGGGCTCGGAACGTGCGGATAACAGAGGCTGTGGGACAACAGCAACATGAGACCCTGACAGGAGAGCTGTCATTTCCCCTTTGGGAAGCAGGATGCTTGCGGCCCCCAGGCTGCGTGCCAATCCCCCTTGCTGCCTGGCTTCTGTTCACTGCTGGCTAGCGCTTCTGCAGCAGGTGAGCGTCTTGCCTAGAAACCGGGCGCTTGCCGTCCCTTGCTGGGAGCTCATGGCCCCACACACGTCCCTAGAGGGTGATGGCAACTTGGCTGAGAGCCACCAGGTGAGCTGTAGTTCTCCATGCGGAGAGGCCTGCCGCGGGTTTCGAGAATCCTGAGTCAGGGCTGTGCTTCAAGCGGAGGGTGAGTTCCGAGGCTGGAGGAGGCTCGGAGTCACACTGGTTCCCAAGGGGGAACACTCATTGCCAAAAGTCTCTCCCGTGGCTCCAGTGCCCCCTTCCTGGGCCAGGGGCCCTTGGAAACCCCTCTGAATGGAAAGCCCAGCTCATCATCTGCCGGCCTCTCCTGCTGGCAGCGCTCGCGTTCGGCAGCCTTCAAACTGCTTCAGGAAGGCAGTTCCTTGGAGTCGGAGACTGGCAGGCTGGGCAGCCTGAGGGTGAGGCGTGCAGCTGCGTGAGGAAAGCCCTGGGCTTAGCATTCACCCTGGGACATCGTGCCTGGGTTCTGGGTACCTCGGAGAGAACCTCCACTCACTCTCCAAGCTGAGATCAACAGGCAGGAGTTCCCTGAGCAGCGCTAAACCACAGCCCCTCCCAGGCTGTCCCAAGACGTCCGTGCGGCCTACTCCCACTTCAGCCATACAACACATGCAGACCCTGGGGGAGCAACGTTCAAGATGGAAGGTCCCACTTGCACGGCCTGTGTGTCTCTTCCACTGCTCAGAAGCTGCTGAGGCACAGGCTGAGTGTCCACATTCACCCTGAGGCCTGAAGGCCAAACGGTCATTACCCCAGGGCGAAGTGGGTTGGATGTGGCTCCTTGGCGGCTCGCCCAGCAGCCCTGCTGCTGGCCTTGCCTTCGCTGCTGGCAAACCTCTGGGAGGAAAAAGAGCGTCTCTGGCAAGAATCAAAAAGTGCTTGCCATCCCCTGGCTAGGAGCGCCTCCTACACCCCTCTTTGTGCGGCGAGCACACACATCAACTACTACCCTCCAAGGAAGCTGCAGCTTTCCAGCCAGAAAGGCCTGCAGCCCTTGCCGTGAAACCACAGTCAACAGGCTGTTGGACTGGGCCAAGTGCCTTGTAGGAGGCCTTGGACGCGCAGGGCTGCACTGTTTTCCGTTGGGGCACACCGTTGGGGAGAAGGCTCTGGCCTAGCCATCAGCGCACACCCTCCTAGCCAGAGGCCCTTGGGATCCACTGGGTGGGCAGGCTGAAGGCGCGAGCAGGGCTTTGGTGCTTGCAGAGTCAATTTGGGCCCTGCTTTGGAAGGGTTTCAGGGACCCAGTTCTAGGGAGGCTTAGCTTCCCTGCTGTGGCACACCCAGGTCAGGTAGCCCAGCTGCCACCCTAAAGGCTCCCTGCTTTGCCCTCACCCTGGGGTCTCCCACGTGGGTTCTGTCTCCCGAAGCACAACCCCAATGTGGATCCAGTCTGGACAGAAAAGCACACGATATCCCAGAGCACTCCAGGGCCTCAGCGGCTCAAAGGGGCATCAAGGCCTACCTAGGGGGCCTCTCTTCCCTAGGCCATACCCAGCCTGCACACTCTCTGTGGAGCAAGCTTCATTCCTGGAAGGGCCCAGGGGGTGGGCATGAGGGTCTCTTCGGGGCTCGGAACGTGCGGATAACAGAGGCTGTGGGACAACAGCAACATGAGACCCTGACAGGAGAGCTGTCGTTTCCCCTTTGGGAAGCAGGATGCTTGCGGCCCCCAGGCTGCGTGCCAATCCCCCTTGCTGCCTGGCTTCTGTTCACTGCTGGCTAGCGCTTCTGCAGCAGGTGAGCGTCTTGCCTAGAAACCGGGCGCTTGCCGTCCCTTGCTGGGAGCTCATGGCCCCACACACGTCCCTAGAGGGTGATGGCAACTTGGCTGAGAGCCACCAGGTGAGCTGTAGTTCTCCATGCGGAGAGGCCTGCCGCGGGTTTCGAGAATCCTGAGTCAGGGCTGTGCTTCAAGCGGAGGGTGAGTTCCGAGGCTGGAGGAGGCTCGGAGTCACACTGGTTCCCAAGGGGGAACACTCATTGCCAAAAGTCTCTCCCGTGGCTCCAGTGCCCCCTTCCTGGGCCAGGGGCCCTTGGAAACCCCTCTGAATGGAAAGCCCAGCTCATCATCTGCCGGCCTCTCCTGCTGGCAGCGCTCGTGTTCGGCAGCCTTCAAACTGCTTCAGGAAGGCAGTTCCTTGGAGTCGGAGACTGGCAGGCTGGGCAGCCTGAGGGTGAGGCGTGCAGCTGCGTGAGGAAAGCCCTGGGCTTAGCATTCACCCTGGGACATCGTGCCTGGGTTCTGGGTACCTCGGAGAGAACCTCCACTCACTCTCCAAGCTGAGATCAACAGGCAGGAGTTCCCTGAGCAGCGCTAAACCACAGCCCCTCCCAGGCTGTCCCAAGACGTCCGTGCGGCCTACTCCCACTTCAGCCATACAACACATGCAGACCCTGGGGGAGCAACGTTCAAGATGGAAGGTCCCACTTGCACGGCCTGTGTGTCTCTTCCACTGCTCAGAAGCTGCTGAGGCACAGGCTGAGTGTCCACATTCACCCTGAGGCCTGAAGGCCAAACGGTCATTACCCCAGGGCGAAGTGGGTTGGATGTGGCTCCTTGGCGGCTCGCCCAGCAGCCCTGCTGCTGGCCTTGCCTTCACTGCTGGCAAACCTCTGGGAGGAAAAAGAGCGTCTCTGGCAAGAATCAAAAAGTGCTTGCCATCCCCTGGCTAGGAGCGCCTCCTACACCCCTCTTTGTGCGGCGAGCACACACATCAACTACTACCCTCCAAGGAAGCTGCAGCTTTCCAGCCAGAAAGGCCTGCAGCCCTTGCCGTGAAACCACAGTCAACAGGCTGTTGGACTGGGCCAAGTGCCTTGTAGGAGGCCTTGGACGCGCAGGGCTGCACTGTTTTCCGTTGGGGCACACCGTTGGGGAGAAGGCTCTGGCCTAGCCATCAGCGCACACCCTCCTAGCCAGAGGCCCTTGGGATCCACTGGGTGGGCAGGCTGAAGGCGCGAGCAGGGCTTTGGTGCTTGCAGAGTCAATTTGGGCCCTGCTTTGGAAGGGTTTCAGGGACCCAGTTCTAGGGAGGCTTAGCTTCCCTGCTGTGGCACACCCAGGTCAGGTAGCCCAGCTGCCACCCTAAAGGCTCCCTGCTTTGCCCTCACCCTGGCGTCTCCCACGTGGGTTCTGTCTCCCGAAGCACAACCCCAATGTGGATCCAGTCTGGACAGAAAAGCACACGATATCCCAGAGCACTCCAGGGCCTCAGCGGCTCAAAGGGGCATCAAGGCCTACCTAGGGGGCCTCTCTTCCCTAGGCCATACCCAGCCTGCACACTCTCTGTGGAGCAAGCTTCATTCCTGGAAGGGCCCAGGGGGTGGGCATGAGGGTCTCTTCGGGGCTCGGAACGTGCGGATAACAGAGGCTGTGGGACAACAGCAACATGAGACCCTGACAGGAGAGCTGTCATTTCCCCTTTGGGAAGCAGGATGCTTGCGGCCCCCAGGCTGCGTGCCAATCCCCCTTGCTGCCTGGCTTCTGTTCACTGCTGGCTAGCGCTTCTGCAGCAGGTGAGCGTCTTGCCTAGAAACCGGGCGCTTGCCGTCCCTTGCTGGGAGCTCATGGCCCCACACACGTCCCTAGAGGGTGATGGCAACTTGGCTGAGAGCCACCAGGTGAGCTGTAGTTCTCCATGCGGAGAGGCCTGCCGCGGGTTTCGAGAATCCTGAGTCAGGGCTGTGCTTCAAGCGGAGGGTGAGTTCCGAGGCTGGAGGAGGCTCGGAGTCACACTGGTTCCCAAGGGGGAACACTCATTGCCAAAAGTCTCTCCCGTGGCTCCAGTGCCCCCTTCCTGGGCCAGGGGCCCTTGGAAACCCCTCTGAATGGAAAGCCCAGCTCATCATCTGCCGGCCTCTCCTGCTGGCAGCGCTCGCGTTCGGCAGCCTTCAAACTGCTTCAGGAAGGCAGTTCCTTGGAGTCGGAGACTGGCAGGCTGGGCAGCCTGAGGGTGAGGCGTGCAGCTGCGTGAGGAAAGCCCTGGGCTTAGCATTCACCCTGGGACATCGTGCCTGGGTTCTGGGTACCTCGGAGAGAACCTCCACTCACTCTCCAAGCTGAGATCAACAGGCAGGAGTTCCCTGAGCAGCGCTAAACCACAGCCCCTCCCAGGCTGTCCCAAGACGTCCGTGCGGCCTACTCCCACTTCAGCCATACAACACATGCAGACCCTGGGGGAGCAACGTTCAAGATGGAAGGTCCCACTTGCACGGCCTGTGTGTCTCTTCCACTGCTCAGAAGCTGCTGAGGCACAGGCTGAGTGTCCACATTCACCCTGAGGCCTGAAGGCCAAACGGTCATTACCCCAGGGCGAAGTGGGTTGGATGTGGCTCCTTGGCGGCTCGCCCAGCAGCCCTGCTGCTGGCCTTGCCTTCGCTGCTGGCAAACCTCTGGGAGGAAAAAGAGCGTCTCTGGCAAGAATCAAAAAGTGCTTGCCATCCCCTGGCTAGGAGCGCCTCCTACACCCCTCTTTGTGCGGCGAGCACACACATCAACTACTACCCTCCAAGGAAGCTGCAGCTTTCCAGCCAGAAAGGCCTGCAGCCCTTGCCGTGAAACCACAGTCAACAGGCTGTTGGACTGGGCCAAGTGCCTTGTAGGAGGCCTTGGACGCGCAGGGCTGCACTGTTTTCCGTTGGGGCACACCGTTGGGGAGAAGGCTCTGGCCTAGCCATCAGCGCACACCCTCCTAGCCAGAGGCCCTTGGGATCCACTGGGTGGGCAGGCTGAAGGCGCGAGCAGGGCTTTGGTGCTTGCAGAGTCAATTTGGGCCCTGCTTTGGAAGGGTTTCAGGGACCCAGTTCTAGGGAGGCTTAGCTTCCCTGCTGTGGCACACCCAGGTCAGGTAGCCCAGCTGCCACCCTAAAGGCTCCCTGCTTTGCCCTCACCCTGGGGTCTCCCACGTGGGTTCTGTCTCCCGAAGCACAACCCCAATGTGGATCCAGTCTGGACAGAAAAGCACACGATATCCCAGAGCACTCCAGGGCCTCAGCGGCTCAAAGGGGCATCAAGGCCTACCTAGGGGGCCTCTCTTCCCTAGGCCATACCCAGCCTGCACACTCTCTGTGGAGCAAGCTTCATTCCTGGAAGGGCCCAGGGGGTGGGCATGAGGGTCTCTTCGGGGCTCGGAACGTGCGGATAACAGAGGCTGTGGGACAACAGCAACATGAGACCCTGACAGGAGAGCTGTCGTTTCCCCTTTGGGAAGCAGGATGCTTGCGGCCCCCAGGCTGCGTGCCAATCCCCCTTGCTGCCTGGCTTCTGTTCACTGCTGGCTAGCGCTTCTGCAGCAGGTGAGCGTCTTGCCTAGAAACCGGGCGCTTGCCGTCCCTTGCTGGGAGCTCATGGCCCCACACACGTCCCTAGAGGGTGATGGCAACTTGGCTGAGAGCCACCAGGTGAGCTGTAGTTCTCCATGCAGAGAGGCCTGCCGCGGGTTTCGAGAATCCTGAGTCAGGGCTGTGCTTCAAGCGGAGGGTGAGTTCCGAGGCTGGAGGAGGCTCGGAGTCACACTGGTTCCCAAGGGGGAACACTCATTGCCAAAAGTCTCTCCCGTGGCTCCAGTGCCCCCTTCCTGGGCCAGGGGCCCTTGGAAACCCCTCTGAATGGAAAGCCCAGCTCATCATCTGCCGGCCTCTCCTGCTGGCAGCGCTCGTGTTCGGCAGCCTTCAAACTGCTTCAGGAAGGCAGTTCCTTGGAGTCGGAGACTGGCAGGCTGGGCAGCCTGAGGGTGAGGCGTGCAGCTGCGTGAGGAAAGCCCTGGGCTTAGCATTCACCCTGGGACATCGTGCCTGGGTTCTGGGTACCTCGGAGAGAACCTCCACTCACTCTCCAAGCTGAGATCAACAGGCAGGAGTTCCCTGAGCAGCGCTAAACCACAGCCCCTCCCAGGCTGTCCCAAGACGTCCGTGCGGCCTACTCCCACTTCAGCCATACAACACATGCAGACCCTGGGGGAGCAACGTTCAAGATGGAAGGTCCCACTTGCACGGCCTGTGTGTCTCTTCCACTGCTCAGAAGCTGCTGAGGCACAGGCTGAGTGTCCACATTCACCCTGAGGCCTGAAGGCCAAACGGTCATTACCCCAGGGCGAAGTGGGTTGGATGTGGCTCCTTGGCGGCTCGCCCAGCAGCCCTGCTGCTGGCCTTGCCTTCACTGCTGGCAAACCTCTGGGAGGAAAAAGAGCGTCTCTGGCAAGAATCAAAAAGTGCTTGCCATCCCCTGGCTAGGAGCGCCTCCTACACCCCTCTTTGTGCGGCGAGCACACACATCAACTACTACCCTCCAAGGAAGCTGCAGCTTTCCAGCCAGAAAGGCCTGCAGCCCTTGCCGTGAAACCACAGTCAACAGGCTGTTGGACTGGGCCAAGTGCCTTGTAGGAGGCCTTGGACGCGCAGGGCTGCACTGTTTTCCGTTGGGGCACACCGTTGGGGAGAAGGCTCTGGCCTAGCCATCAGCGCACACCCTCCTAGCCAGAGGCCCTTGGGATCCACTGGGTGGGCAGGCTGAAGGCGCGAGCAGGGCTTTGGTGCTTGCAGAGTCAATTTGGGCCCTGCTTTGGAAGGGTTTCAGGGACCCAGTTCTAGGGAGGCTTAGCTTCCCTGCTGTGGCACACCCAGGTCAGGTAGCCCAGCTGCCACCCTAAAGGCTCCCTGCTTTGCCCTCACCCTGGCGTCTCCCACGTGGGTTCTGTCTCCCGAAGCACAACCCCAATGTGGATCCAGTCTGGACAGAAAAGCACACGATATCCCAGAGCACTCCAGGGCCTCAGCGGCTCAAAGGGGCATCAAGGCCTACCTAGGGGGCCTCTCTTCCCTAGGCCATACCCAGCCTGCACACTCTCTGTGGAGCAAGCTTCATTCCTGGAAGGGCCCAGGGGGTGGGCATGAGGGTCTCTTCGGGGCTCGGAACGTGCGGATAACAGAGGCTGTGGGACAACAGCAACATGAGACCCTGACAGGAGAGCTGTCATTTCCCCTTTGGGAAGCAGGATGCTTGCGGCCCCCAGGCTGCGTGCCAATCCCCCTTGCTGCCTGGCTTCTGTTCACTGCTGGCTAGCGCTTCTGCAGCAGGTGAGCGTCTTGCCTAGAAACCGGGCGCTTGCCGTCCCTTGCTGGGAGCTCATGGCCCCACACACGTCCCTAGAGGGTGATGGCAACTTGGCTGAGAGCCACCAGGTGAGCTGTAGTTCTCCATGCGGAGAGGCCTGCCGCGGGTTTCGAGAATCCTGAGTCAGGGCTGTGCTTCAAGCGGAGGGTGAGTTCCGAGGCTGGAGGAGGCTCGGAGTCACACTGGTTCCCAAGGGGGAACACTCATTGCCAAAAGTCTCTCCCGTGGCTCCAGTGCCCCCTTCCTGGGCCAGGGGCCCTTGGAAACCCCTCTGAATGGAAAGCCCAGCTCATCATCTGCCGGCCTCTCCTGCTGGCAGCGCTCGCGTTCGGCAGCCTTCAAACTGCTTCAGGAAGGCAGTTCCTTGGAGTCGGAGACTGGCAGGCTGGGCAGCCTGAGGGTGAGGCGTGCAGCTGCGTGAGGAAAGCCCTGGGCTTAGCATTCACCCTGGGACATCGTGCCTGGGTTCTGGGTACCTCGGAGAGAACCTCCACTCACTCTCCAAGCTGAGATCAACAGGCAGGAGTTCCCTGAGCAGCGCTAAACCACAGCCCCTCCCAGGCTGTCCCAAGACGTCCGTGCGGCCTACTCCCACTTCAGCCATACAACACATGCAGACCCTGGGGGAGCAACGTTCAAGATGGAAGGTCCCACTTGCACGGCCTGTGTGTCTCTTCCACTGCTCAGAAGCTGCTGAGGCACAGGCTGAGTGTCCACATTCACCCTGAGGCCTGAAGGCCAAACGGTCATTACCCCAGGGCGAAGTGGGTTGGATGTGGCTCCTTGGCGGCTCGCCCAGCAGCCCTGCTGCTGGCCTTGCCTTCGCTGCTGGCAAACCTCTGGGAGGAAAAAGAGCGTCTCTGGCAAGAATCAAAAAGTGCTTGCCATCCCCTGGCTAGGAGCGCCTCCTACACCCCTCTTTGTGCGGCGAGCACACACATCAACTACTACCCTCCAAGGAAGCTGCAGCTTTCCAGCCAGAAAGGCCTGCAGCCCTTGCCGTGAAACCACAGTCAACAGGCTGTTGGACTGGGCCAAGTGCCTTGTAGGAGGCCTTGGACGCGCAGGGCTGCACTGTTTTCCGTTGGGGCACACCGTTGGGGAGAAGGCTCTGGCCTAGCCATCAGCGCACACCCTCCTAGCCAGAGGCCCTTGGGATCCACTGGGTGGGCAGGCTGAAGGCGCGAGCAGGGCTTTGGTGCTTGCAGAGTCAATTTGGGCCCTGCTTTGGAAGGGTTTCAGGGACCCAGTTCTAGGGAGGCTTAGCTTCCCTGCTGTGGCACACCCAGGTCAGGTAGCCCAGCTGCCACCCTAAAGGCTCCCTGCTTTGCCCTCACCCTGGGGTCTCCCACGTGGGTTCTGTCTCCCGAAGCACAACCCCAATGTGGATCCAGTCTGGACAGAAAAGCACACGATATCCCAGAGCACTCCAGGGCCTCAGCGGCTCAAAGGGGCATCAAGGCCTACCTAGGGGGCCTCTCTTCCCTAGGCCATACCCAGCCTGCACACTCTCTGTGGAGCAAGCTTCATTCCTGGAAGGGCCCAGGGGGTGGGCATGAGGGTCTCTTCGGGGCTCGGAACGTGCGGATAACAGAGGCTGTGGGACAACAGCAACATGAGACCCTGACAGGAGAGCTGTCATTTCCCCTTTGGGAAGCAGGATGCTTGCGGCCCCCAGGCTGCGTGCCAATCCCCCTTGCTGCCTGGCTTCTGTTCACTGCTGGCTAGCGCTTCTGCAGCAGGTGAGCGTCTTGCCTAGAAACCGGGCGCTTGCCGTCCCTTGCTGGGAGCTCATGGCCCCACACACGTCCCTAGAGGGTGATGGCAACTTGGCTGAGAGCCACCAGGTGAGCTGTAGTTCTCCATGCGGAGAGGCCTGCCGCGGGTTTCGAGAATCCTGAGTCAGGGCTGTGCTTCAAGCGGAGGGTGAGTTCCGAGGCTGCAGGAGGCTCGGAGTCACACTGGTTCCCAAGGGGGAACACTCATTGCCAAAAGTCTCTCCCGTGGCTCCAGTGCCCCCTTCCTGGGCCAGGGGCCCTTGGAAACCCCTCTGAATGGAAAGCCCAGCTCATCATCTGCCGGCCTCTCCTGCTGGCAGCGCTCGCGTTCGGCAGCCTTCAAACTGCTTCAGGAAGGCAGTTCCTTGGAGTCGGAGACTGGCAGGCTGGGCAGCCTGAGGGTGAGGCGTGCAGCTGCGTGAGGAAAGCCCTGGGCTTAGCATTCACCCTGGGACATCGTGCCTGGGTTCTGGGTACCTCGGAGAGAACCTCCACTCACTCTCCAAGCTGAGATCAACAGGCAGGAGTTCCCTGAGCAGCGCTAAACCACAGCCCCTCCCAGGCTGTCCCAAGACGTCCGTGCGGCCTACTCCCACTTCAGCCATACAACACATGCAGACCCTGGGGGAGCAACGTTCAAGATGGAAGGTCCCACTTGCACGGCCTGTGTGTCTCTTCCACTGCTCAGAAGCTGCTGAGGCACAGGCTGAGTGTCCACATTCACCCTAAGGCCTGAAGGCCAAACGGTCATTACCCCAGGGCGAAGTGGGTTGGATGTGGCTCCTTGGCGGCTCGCCCAGCAGCCCTGCTGCTGGCCTTGCCTTCGCTGCTGGCAAACCTCTGGGAGGAAAAAGAGCGTCTCTGGCAAGAATCAAAAAGTGCTTGCCATCCCCTGGCTAGGAGCGCCTCCTACACCCCTCTTTGTGCGGCGAGCACACACATCAACTACTACCCTCCAAGGAAGCTGCAGCTTTCCAGCCAGAAAGGCCTGCAGCCCTTGCCGTGAAACCACAGTCAACAGGCTGTTGGACTGGGCCAAGTGCCTTGTAGGAGGCCTTGGACGCACAGGGCTGCACTGTTTTCCGTTGGGGCACACCGTTGGGGAGAAGGCTCTGGCCTAGCCATCAGCGCACACCCTCCTAGCCAGAGGCCCTTGGGATCCACTGGGTGGGCAGGCTGAAGGCGCGAGCAGGGCTTTGGTGCTTGCAGAGTCAATTTGGGCCCTGCTTTGGAAGGGTTTCAGGGACCCAGTTCTAGGGAGGCTTAGCTTCCCTGCTGTGGCACACCCAGGTCAGGTAGCCCAGCTGCCACCCTAAAGGCTCCCTGCTTTGCCCTCACCCTGGGGTCTCCCACGTGGGTTCTGTCTCCCGAAGCACAACCCCAATGTGGATCCAGTCTGGACAGAAAAGCACACGATATCCCAGAGCACTCCAGGGCCTCAGCGGCTCAAAGGGGCATCAAGGCCTACCTAGGGGGCCTCTCTTCCCTAGGCCATACCCAGCCTGCACACTCTCTGTGGAGCAAGCTTCATTCCTGGAAGGGCCCAGGGGGTGGGCATGAGGGTCTCTTCGGGGCTCGGAACGTGCGGATAACAGAGGCTGTGGGACAACAGCAACATGAGACCCTGACAGGAGAGCTGTCGTTTCCCCTTTGGGAAGCAGGATGCTTGCGGCCCCCAGGCTGCGTGCCAATCCCCCTTGCTGCCTGGCTTCTGTTCACTGCTGGCTAGCGCTTCTGCAGCAGGTGAGCGTCTTGCCTAGAAACCGGGCGCTTGCCGTCCCTTGCTGGGAGCTCATGGCCCCACACACGTCCCTAGAGGGTGATGGCAACTTGGCTGAGAGCCAGCAGGTGAGCTGTAGTTCTCCATGCGGAGAGGCCTGCCGCGGGTTTCGAGAATCCTGAGTCAGGGCTGTGCTTCAAGCGGAGGGTGAGTTCCGAGGCTGGAGGAGGCTCGGAGTCACACTGGTTCCCAAGGGGGAACACTCATTGCCAAAAGTCTCTCCCGTGGCTCCAGTGCCCCCTTCCTGGGCCAGGGGCCCTTGGAAACCCCTCTGAATGGAAAGCCCAGCTCATCATCTGCCGGCCTCTCCTGCTGGCAGCGCTCGCGTTCGGCAGCCTTCAAACTGCTTCAGGAAGGCAGTTCCTTGGAGTCGGAGACTGGCAGGCTGGGCAGCCTGAGGGTGAGGCGTGCAGCTGCGTGAGGAAAGCCCTGGGCTTAGCATTCACCCTGGGACATCGTGCCTGGGTTCTGGGTACCTCGGAGAGAACCTCCACTCACTCTCCAAGCTGAGATCAACAGGCAGGAGTTCCCTGAGCAGCGCTAAACCACAGCCCCTCCCAGGCTGTCCCAAGACGTCCGTGCGGCCTACTCCCACTTCAGCCATACAACACATGCAGACCCTGGGGGAGCAACGTTCAAGATGGAAGGTCCCACTTGCACGGCCTGTGTGTCTCTTCCACTGCTCAGAAGCTGCTGAGGCACAGGCTGAGTGTCCACATTCACCCTGAGGCCTGAAGGCCAAACGGTCATTACCCCAGGGCGAAGTGGGTTGGATGTGGCTCCTTGGCGGCTCGCCCAGCAGCCCTGCTGCTGGCCTTGCCTTCGCTGCTGGCAAACCTCTGGGAGGAAAAAGAGCGTCTCTGGCAAGAATCAAAAAGTGCTTGCCATCCCCTGGCTAGGAGCGCCTCCTACACCCCTCTTTGTGCGGCGAGCACACACATCAACTACTACCCTCCAAGGAAGCTGCAGCTTTCCAGCCAGAAAGGCCTGCAGCCCTTGCCGTGAAACCACAGTCAACAGGCTGTTGGACTGGGCCAAGTGCCTTGTAGGAGGCCTTGGACGCGCAGGGCTGCACTGTTTTCCGTTGGGGCACACCGTTGGGGAGAAGGCTCTGGCCTAGCCATCAGCGCACACCCTCCTAGCCAGAGGCCCTTGGGATCCACTGGGTGGGCAGGCTGAAGGCGCGAGCAGGGCTTTGGTGCTTGCAGAGTCAATTTGGGCCCTGCTTTGGAAGGGTTTCAGGGACCCAGTTCTAGGGAGGCTTAGCTTCCCTGCTGTGGCACACCCAGGTCAGGTAGCCCAGCTGCCACCCTAAAGGCTCCCTGCTTTGCCCTCACCCTGGGGTCTCCCACGTGGGTTCTGTCTCCCGAAGCACAACCCCAATGTGGATCCAGTCTGGACAGAAAAGCACACGATATCCCAGAGCACTCCAGGGCCTCAGCGGCTCAAAGGGGCATCAAGGCCTACCTAGGGGGCCTCTCTTCCCTAGGCCATACCCAGCCTGCACACTCTCTGTGGAGCAAGCTTCATTCCTGGAAGGGCCCAGGGGGTGGGCATGAGGGTCTCTTCGGGGCTCGGAACGTGCGGATAACAGAGGCTGTGGGACAACAGCAACATGAGACCCTGACAGGAGAGCTGTCATTTCCCCTTTGGGAAGCAGGATGCTTGCGGCCCCCAGGCTGCGTGCCAATCCCCCTTGCTGCCTGGCTTCTGTTCACTGCTGGCTAGCGCTTCTGCAGCAGGTGAGCATCTTGCCTAGAAACCGGGCGCTTGCCGTCCCTTGCTGGGAGCTCATGGCCCCACACACGTCCCTAGAGGGTGATGGCAACTTGGCTGAGAGCCACCAGGTGAGCTGTAGTTCTCCATGCGGAGAGGCCTGCCGCGGGTTTCGAGAATCCTGAGTCAGGGCTGTGCTTCAAGCGGAGGGTGAGTTCCGAGGCTGGAGGAGGCTCGGAGTCACACTGGTTCCCAAGGGGGAACACTCATTGCCAAAAGTCTCTCCCGTGGCTCCAGTGCCCCCTTCCTGGGCCAGGGGCCCTTGGAAACCCCTCTGAATGGAAAGCCCAGCTCATCATCTGCCGGCCTCTCCTGCTGGCAGCGCTCGCGTTCGGCAGCCTTCAAACTGCTTCAGGAAGGCAGTTCCTTGGAGTCGGAGACTGGCAGGCTGGGCAGCCTGAGGGTGAGGCGTGCAGCTGCGTGAGGAAAGCCCTGGGCTTAGCATTCACCCTGGGACATCGTGCCTGGGTTCTGGGTACCTCGGAGAGAACCTCCACTCACTCTCCAAGCTGAGATCAACAGGCAGGAGTTCCCTGAGCAGCGCTAAACCACAGCCCCTCCCAGGCTGTCCCAAGACGTCCGTGCGGCCTACTCCCACTTCAGCCATACAACACATGCAGACCCTGGGGGAGCAACGTTCAAGATGGAAGGTCCCACTTGCACGGCCTGTGTGTCTCTTCCACTGCTCAGAAGCTGCTGAGGCACAGGCTGAGTGTCCACATTCACCCTAAGGCCTGAAGGCCAAACGGTCATTACCCCAGGGCGAAGTGGGTTGGATGTGGCTCCTTGGCGGCTCGCCCAGCAGCCCTGCTGCTGGCCTTGCCTTCGCTGCTGGCAAACCTCTGGGAGGAAAAAGAGCGTCTCTGGCAAGAATCAAAAAGTGCTTGCCATCCCCTGGCTAGGAGCGCCTCCTACACCCCTCTTTGTGCGGCGAGCACACACATCAACTACTACCCTCCAAGGAAGCAGCAGCTTTCCAGCCAGAAAGGCCTGCAGCCCTTGCCGTGAAACCACAGTCAACAGGCTGTTGGACTGGGCCAAGTGCCTTGTAGGAGGCCTTGGACGCACAGGGCTGCACTGTTTTCCGTTGGGGCACACCGTTGGGGAGAAGGCTCTGGCCTAGCCATCAGCGCACACCCTCCTAGCCAGAGGCCCTTGGGATCCACTGGGTGGGCAGGCTGAAGGCGCGAGCAGGGCTTTGGTGCTTGCAGAGTCAATTTGGGCCCTGCTTTGGAAGGGTTTCAGGGACCCAGTTCTAGGGAGGCTTAGCTTCCCTGCTGTGGCACACCCAGGTCAGGTAGCCCAGCTGCCACCCTAAAGGCTCCCTGCTTTGCCCTCACCCTGGGGTCTCCCACGTGGGTTCTGTCTCCCGAAGCACAACCCCAATGTGGATCCAGTCTGGACAGAAAAGCACACGATATCCCAGAGCACTCCAGGGCCTCAGCGGCTCAAAGGGGCATCAAGGCCTACCTAGGGGGCCTCTCTTCCCTAGGCCATACCCAGCCTGCACACTCTCTGTGGAGCAAGCTTCATTCCTGGAAGGGCCCAGGGGGTGGGCATGAGGGTCTCTTCGGGGCTCGGAACGTGCGGATAACAGAGGCTGTGGGACAACAGCAACATGAGACCCTGACAGGAGAGCTGTCGTTTCCCCTTTGGGAAGCAGGATGCTTGCGGCCCCCAGGCTGCGTGCCAATCCCCCTTGCTGCCTGGCTTCTGTTCACTGCTGGCTAGCGCTTCTGCAGCAGGTGAGCGTCTTGCCTAGAAACCGGGCGCTTGCCGTCCCTTGCTGGGAGCTCATGGCCCCACACACGTCCCTAGAGGGTGATGGCAACTTGGCTGAGAGCCAGCAGGTGAGCTGTAGTTCTCCATGCGGAGAGGCCTGCCGCGGGTTTCGAGAATCCTGAGTCAGGGCTGTGCTTCAAGCGGAGGGTGAGTTCCGAGGCTGGAGGAGGCTCGGAGTCACACTGGTTCCCAAGGGGGAACACTCATTGCCAAAAGTCTCTCCCGTGGCTCCAGTGCCCCCTTCCTGGGCCAGGGGCCCTTGGAAACCCCTCTGAATGGAAAGCCCAGCTCATCATCTGCCGGCCTCTCCTGCTGGCAGCGCTCGCGTTCGGCAGCCTTCAAACTGCTTCAGGAAGGCAGTTCCTTGGAGTCGGAGACTGGCAGGCTGGGCAGCCTGAGGGTGAGGCGTGCAGCTGCGTGAGGAAAGCCCTGGGCTTAGCATTCACCCTGGGACATCGTGCCTGGGTTCTGGGTACCTCGGAGAGAACCTCCACTCACTCTCCAAGCTGAGATCAACAGGCAGGAGTTCCCTGAGCAGCGCTAAACCACAGCCCCTCCCAGGCTGTCCCAAGACGTCCGTGCGGCCTACTCCCACTTCAGCCATACAACACATGCAGACCCTGGGGGAGCAACGTTCAAGATGGAAGGTCCCACTTGCACGGCCTGTGTGTCTCTTCCACTGCTCAGAAGCTGCTGAGGCACAGGCTGAGTGTCCACATTCACCCTGAGGCCTGAAGGCCAAACGGTCATTACCCCAGGGCGAAGTGGGTTGGATGTGGCTCCTTGGCGGCTCGCCCAGCAGCCCTGCTGCTGGCCTTGCCTTCCCTGCTGGCAAACCTCTGGGAGGAAAAAGAGCGTCTCTGGCAAGAATCAAAAAGTGCTTGCCATCCCCTGGCTAGGAGCGCCTCCTACACCCCTCTTTGTGCGGCGAGCACACACATCAACTACTACCCTCCAAGGAAGCTGCAGCTTTCCAGCCAGAAAGGCCTGCAGCCCTTGCCGTGAAACCACAGTCAACAGGCTGTTGGACTGGGCCAAGTGCCTTGTAGGAGGCCTTGGACGCGCAGGGCTGCACTGTTTTCCGTTGGGGCACACCGTTGGGGAGAAGGCTCTGGCCTAGCCATCAGCGCACACCCTCCTAGCCAGAGGCCCTTGGGATCCACTGGGTGGGCAGGCTGAAGGCGCGAGCAGGGCTTTGGTGCTTGCAGAGTCAATTTGGGCCCTGCTTTGGAAGGGTTTCAGGGACCCAGTTCTAGGGAGGCTTAGCTTCCCTGCTGTGGCACACCCAGGTCAGGTAGCCCAGCTGCCACCCTAAAGGCTCCCTGCTTTGCCCTCACCCTGGGGTCTCCCACGTGGGTTCTGTCTCCCGAAGCACAACCCCAATGTGGATCCAGTCTGGACAGAAAAGCACACGATATCCCAGAGCACTCCAGGGCCTCAGCGGCTCAAAGGGGCATCAAGGCCTACCTAGGGGGCCTCTCTTCCCTAGGCCATACCCAGCCTGCACACTCTCTGTGGAGCAAGCTTCATTCCTGGAAGGGCCCAGGGGGTGGGCATGAGGGTCTCTTCGGGGCTCGGAACGTGCGGATAACAGAGGCTGTGGGACAACAGCAACATGAGACCCTGACAGGAGAGCTGTCATTTCCCCTTTGGGAAGCAGGATGCTTGCGGCCCCCAGGCTGCGTGCCAATCCCCCTTGCTGCCTGGCTTCTGTTCACTGCTGGCTAGCGCTTCTGCAGCAGGTGAGCGTCTTGCCTAGAAACCGGGCGCTTGCCGTCCCTTGCTGGGAGCTCATGGCCCCACACACGTCCCTAGAGGGTGATGGCAACTTGGCTGAGAGCCACCAGGTGAGCTGTAGTTCTCCATGCGGAGAGGCCTGCCGCGGGTTTCGAGAATCCTGAGTCAGGGCTGTGCTTCAAGCGGAGGGTGAGTTCCGAGGCTGGAGGAGGCTCGGAGTCACACTGGTTCCCAAGGGGGAACACTCATTGCCAAAAGTCTCTCCCGTGGCTCCAGTGCCCCCTTCCTGGGCCAGGGGCCCTTGGAAACCCCTCTGAATGGAAAGCCCAGCTCATCATCTGCCGGCCTCTCCTGCTGGCAGCGCTCGCGTTCGGCAGCCTTCAAACTGCTTCAGGAAGGCAGTTCCTTGGAGTCGGAGACTGGCAGGCTGGGCAGCCTGAGGGTGAGGCGTGCAGCTGCGTGAGGAAAGCCCTGGGCTTAGCATTCACCCTGGGACATCGTGCCTGGGTTCTGGGTACCTCGGAGAGAACCTCCACTCACTCTCCAAGCTGAGATCAACAGGCAGGAGTTCCCTGAGCAGCGCTAAACCACAGCCCCTCCCAGGCTGTCCCAAGACGTCCGTGCGGCCTACTCCCACTTCAGCCATACAACACATGCAGACCCTGGGGGAGCAACGTTCAAGATGGAAGGTCCCACTTGCACGGCCTGTGTGTCTCTTCCACTGCTCAGAAGCTGCTGAGGCACAGGCTGAGTGTCCACATTCACCCTGAGGCCTGAAGGCCAAACGGTCATTACCCCAGGGCGAAGTGGGTTGGATGTGGCTCCTTGGCGGCTCGCCCAGCAGCCCTGCTGCTGGCCTTGCCTTCGCTGCTGGCAAACCTCTGGGAGGAAAAAGAGCGTCTCTGGCAAGAATCAAAAAGTGCTTGCCATCCCCTGGCTAGGAGCGCCTCCTACACCCCTCTTTGTGCGGCGAGCACACACATCAACTACTACCCTCCAAGGAAGCTGCAGCTTTCCAGCCAGAAAGGCCTGCAGCCCTTGCCGTGAAACCACAGTCAACAGGCTGTTGGACTGGGCCAAGTGCCTTGTAGGAGGCCTTGGACGCGCAGGGCTGCACTGTTTTCCGTTGGGGCACACCGTTGGGGAGAAGGCTCTGGCCTAGCCATCAGCGCACACCCTCCTAGCCAGAGGCCCTTGGGATCCACTGGGTGGGCAGGCTGAAGGCGCGAGCAGGGCTTTGGTGCTTGCAGAGTCAATTTGGGCCCTGCTTTGGAAGGGTTTCAGGGACCCAGTTCTAGGGAGGCTTAGCTTCCCTGCTGTGGCACACCCAGGTCAGGTAGCCCAGCTGCCACCCTAAAGGCTCCCTGCTTTGCCCTCACCCTGGGGTCTCCCACGTGGGTTCTGTCTCCCGAAGCACAACCCCAATGTGGATCCAGTCTGGACAGAAAAGCACACGATATCCCAGAGCACTCCAGGTCCTCAGCGGCTCAAAGGGGCATCAAGGCCTACCTAGGGGGCCTCTCTTCCCTAGGCCATACCCAGCCTGCACACTCTCTGTGGAGCAAGCTTCATTCCTGGAAGGGCCCAGGGGGTGGGCATGAGGGTCTCTTCGGGGCTCGGAACGTGCGGATAACAGAGGCTGTGGGACAACAGCAACATGAGACCCTGACAGGAGAGCTGTCGTTTCCCCTTTGGGAAGCAGGATGCTTGCGGCCCCCAGGCTGCGTGCCAATCCCCCTTGCTGCCTGGCTTCTGTTCACTGCTGGCTAGCGCTTCTGCAGCAGGTGAGCGTCTTGCCTAGAAACCGGGCGCTTGCCGTCCCTTGCTGGGAGCTCATGGCCCCACACACGTCCCTAGAGGGTGATGGCAACTTGGCTGAGAGCCACCAGGTGAGCTGTAGTTCTCCATGCGGAGAGGCCTGCCGCGGGTTTCGAGAATCCTGAGTCAGGGCTGTGCTTCAAGCGGAGGGTGAGTTCCGAGGCTGGAGGAGGCTCGGAGTCACACTGGTTCCCAAGGGGGAACACTCATTGCCAAAAGTCTCTCCCGTGGCTCCAGTGCCCCCTTCCTGGGCCAGGGGCCCTTGGAAACCCCTCTGAATGGAAAGCCCAGCTCATCATCTGCCGGCCTCTCCTGCTGGCAGCGCTCGCGTTCGGCAGCCTTCAAACTGCTTCAGGAAGGTGGTTCCTTGGAGTCGGAGACTGGCAGGCTGGGCAGCCTGAGGGTGAGGCGTGCAGCTGCGTGAGGAAAGCCCTGGGCTTAGCATTCACCCTGGGACATCGTGCCTGGGTTCTGGGTACCTCGGAGAGAACCTCCACTCACTCTCCAAGCTGAGATCAACAGGCAGGAGTTCCCTGAGCAGCGCTAAACCACAGCCCCTCCCAGGCTGTCCCAAGACGTCCGTGCGGCCTACTCCCACTTCAGCCATACAACACATGCAGACCCTGGGGGAGCAACGTTCAAGATGGAAGGTCCCACTTGCACGGCCTGTGTGTCTCTTCCACTGCTCAGAAGCTGCTGAGGCACAGGCTGAGTGTCCACATTCACCCTGAGGCCTGAAGGCCAAACGGTCATTACCCCAGGGCGAAGTGGGTTGGATGTGGCTCCTTGGCGGCTCGCCCAGCAGCCCTGCTGCTGGCCTTGCCTTCGCTGCTGGCAAACCTCTGGGAGGAAAAAGAGCGTCTCTGGCAAGAATCAAAAAGTGCTTGCCATCCCCTGGCTAGGAGCGCCTCCTACACCCCTCTTTGTGCGGCGAGCACACACATCAACTACTACCCTCCAAGGAAGCTGCAGCTTTCCAGCCAGAAAGGCCTGCAGCCCTTGCCGTGAAACCACAGTCAACAGGCTGTTGGACTGGGCCAAGTGCCTTGTAGGAGGCCTTGGACGCGCAGGGCTGCACTGTTTTCCGTTGGGGCACACCGTTGGGGAGAAGGCTCTGGCCTAGCCATCAGCGCACACCCTCCTAGCCAGAGGCCCTTGGGATCCACTGGGTGGGCAGGCTGAAGGCGCGAGCAGGGCTTTGGTGCTTGCAGAGTCAATTTGGGCCCTGCTTTGGAAGGGTTTCAGGGACCCAGTTCTAGGGAGGCTTAGCTTCCCTGCTGTGGCACACCCAGGTCAGGTAGCCCAGCTGCCACCCTAAAGGCTCCCTGCTTTGCCCTCACCCTGGGGTCTCCCACGTGGGTTCTGTCTCCCGAAGCACAACCCCAATGTGGATCCAGTCTGGACAGAAAAGCACACGATATCCCAGAGCACTCCAGGGCCTCAGCGGCTCAAAGGGGCATCAAGGCCTACCTAGGGGGCCTCTCTTCCCTAGGCCATACCCAGCCTGCACACTCTCTGTGGAGCAAGCTTCATTCCTGGAAGGGCCCAGGGGGTGGGCATGAGGGTCTCTTCGGGGCTCGGAACGTGCGGATAACAGAGGCTGTGGGACAACAGCAACATGAGACCCTGACAGGAGAGCTGTCATTTCCCCTTTGGGAAGCAGGATGCTTGCGGCCCCCAGGCTGCGTGCCAATCCCCCTTGCTGCCTGGCTTCTGTTCACTGCTGGCTAGCGCTTCTGCAGCAGGTGAGCGTCTTGCCTAGAAACCGGGCGCTTGCCGTCCCTTGCTGGGAGCTCATGGCCCCACACACGTCCCTAGAGGGTGATGGCAACTTGGCTGAGAGCCACCAGGTGAGCTGTAGTTCTCCATGCGGAGAGGCCTGCCGCGGGTTTCGAGAATCCTGAGTCAGGGCTGTGCTTCAAGCGGAGGGTGAGTTCCGAGGCTGGAGGAGGCTCGGAGTCACACTGGTTCCCAAGGGGGAACACTCATTGCCAAAAGTCTCTCCCGTGGCTCCAGTGCCCCCTTCCTGGGCCAGGGGCCCTTGGAAACCCCTCTGAATGGAAAGCCCAGCTCATCATCTGCCGGCCTCTCCTGCTGGCAGCGCTCGCGTTCGGCAGCCTTCAAACTGCTTCAGGAAGGCAGTTCCTTGGAGTCGGAGACTGGCAGGCTGGGCAGCCTGAGGGTGAGGCGTGCAGCTGCGTGAGGAAAGCCCTGGGCTTAGCATTCACCCTGGGACATCGTGCCTGGGTTCTGGGTACCTCGGAGAGAACCTCCACTCACTCTCCAAGCTGAGATCAACAGGCAGGAGTTCCCTGAGCAGTGCTAAACCACAGCCCCTCCCAGGCTGTCCCAAGACGTCCGTGCGGCCTACTCCCACTTCAGCCATACAACACATGCAGACCCTGGGGGAGCAACGTTCAAGATGGAAGGTCCCACTTGCACGGCCTGTGTGTCTCTTCCACTGCTCAGAAGCTGCTGAGGCACAGGCTGAGTGTCCACATTCACCCTGAGGCCTGAAGGCCAAACGGTCATTACCCCAGGGCGAAGTGGGTTGGATGTGGCTCCTTGGCGGCTCGCCCAGCAGCCCTGCTGCTGGCCTTGCCTTCGCTGCTGGCAAACCTCTGGGAGGAAAAAGAGCGTCTCTGGCAAGAATCAAAAAGTGCTTGCCATCCCCTGGCTAGGAGCGCCTCCTACACCCCTCTTTGTGCGGCGAGCACACACATCAACTACTACCCTCCAAGGAAGCTGCAGCTTTCCAGCCAGAAAGGCCTGCAGCCCTTGCCGTGAAACCACAGTCAACAGGCTGTTGGACTGGGCCAAGTGCCTTGTAGGAGGCCTTGGACGCGCAGGGCTGCACTGTTTTCCGTTGGGGCACACCGTTGGGGAGAAGGCTCTGGCCTAGCCATCAGCGCACACCCTCCTAGCCAGAGGCCCTTGGGATCCACTGGGTGGGCAGGCTGAAGGCGCGAGCAGGGCTTTGGTGCTTGCAGAGTCAATTTGGGCCCTGCTTTGGAAGGGTTTCAGGGACCCAGTTCTAGGGAGGCTTAGCTTCCCTGCTGTGGCACACCCAGGTCAGGTAGCCCAGCTGCCACCCTAAAGGCTCCCTGCTTTGCCCTCACCCTGGCGTCTCCCACGTGGGTTCTGTCTCCCGAAGCACAACCCCAATGTGGATCCAGTCTGGACAGAAAAGCACACGATATCCCAGAGCACTCCAGGGCCTCAGCGGCTCAAAGGGGCATCAAGGCCTACCTAGGGGGCCTCTCTTCCCTAGGCCATACCCAGCCTGCACACTCTCTGTGGAGCAAGCTTCATTCCTGGAAGGGCCCAGGGGGTGGGCATGAGGGTCTCTTCGGGGCTCGGAACGTGCGGATAACAGAGGCTGTGGGACAACAGCAACATGAGACCCTGACAGGAGAGCTGTCATTTCCCCTTTGGGAAGCAGGATGCTTGCGGCCCCCAGGCTGCGTGCCAATCCCCCTTGCTGCCTGGCTTCTGTTCACTGCTGGCTAGCGCTTCTGCAGCAGGTGAGCGTCTTGCCTAGAAACCGGGCGCTTGCCGTCCCTTGCTGGGAGCTCATGGCCCCACACACGTCCCTAGAGGGTGATGGCAACTTGGCTGAGAGCCACCAGGTGAGCTGTAGTTCTCCATGCGGAGAGGCCTGCCGCGGGTTTCGAGAATCCTGAGTCAGGGCTGTGCTTCAAGCGGAGGGTGAGTTCCGAGGCTGGAGGAGGCTCGGAGTCACACTGGTTCCCAAGGGGGAACACTCATTGCCAAAAGTCTCTCCCGTGGCTCCAGTGCCCCCTTCCTGGGCCAGGGGCCCTTGGAAACCCCTCTGAATGGAAAGCCCAGCTCATCATCTGCCGGCCTCTCCTGCTGGCAGCGCTCGCGTTCGGCAGCCTTCAAACTGCTTCAGGAAGGCAGTTCCTTGGAGTCGGAGACTGGCAGGCTGGGCAGCCTGAGGGTGAGGCGTGCAGCTGCGTGAGGAAAGCCCTGGGCTTAGCATTCACCCTGGGACATCGTGCCTGGGTTCTGGGTACCTCGGAGAGAACCTCCACTCACTCTCCAAGCTGAGATCAACAGGCAGGAGTTCCCTGAGCAGCGCTAAACCACAGCCCCTCCCAGGCTGTCCCAAGACGTCCGTGCGGCCTACTCCCACTTCAGCCATACAACACATGCAGACCCTGGGGGAGCAACGTTCAAGATGGAAGGTCCCACTTGCACGGCCTGTGTGTCTCTTCCACTGCTCAGAAGCTGCTGAGGCACAGGCTGAGTGTCCACATTCACCCTGAGGCCTGAAGGCCAAACGGTCATTACCCCAGGGCGAAGTGGGTTGGATGTGGCTCCTTGGCGGCTCGCCCAGCAGCCCTGCTGCTGGCCTTGCCTTCGCTGCTGGCAAACCTCTGGGAGGAAAAAGAGCGTCTCTGGCAAGAATCAAAAAGTGCTTGCCATCCCCTGGCTAGGAGCGCCTCCTACACCCCTCTTTGTGCGGCGAGCACACACATCAACTACTACCCTCCAAGGAAGCTGCAGCTTTCCAGCCAGAAAGGCCTGCAGCCCTTGCCGTGAAACCACAGTCAACAGGCTGTTGGACTGGGCCAAGTGCCTTGTAGGAGGCCTTGGACGCGCAGGGCTGCACTGTTTTCCGTTGGGGCACACCGTTGGGGAGAAGGCTCTGGCCTAGCCATCAGCGCACACCCTCCTAGCCAGAGGCCCTTGGGATCCACTGGGTGGGCAGGCTGAAGGCGCGAGCAGGGCTTTGGTGCTTGCAGAGTCAATTTGGGCCCTGCTTTGGAAGGGTTTCAGGGACCCAGTTCTAGGGAGGCTTAGCTTCCCTGCTGTGGCACACCCAGGTCAGGTAGCCCAGCTGCCACCCTAAAGGCTCCCTGCTTTGCCCTCACCCTGGCGTCTCCCACGTGGGTTCTGTCTCCCGAAGCACAACCCCAATGTGGATCCAGTCTGGACAGAAAAGCACACGATATCCCAGAGCACTCCAGGGCCTCAGCGGCTCAAAGGGGCATCAAGGCCTACCTAGGGGGCCTCTCTTCCCTAGGCCATACCCAGCCTGCACACTCTCTGTGGAGCAAGCTTCATTCCTGGAAGGGCCCAGGGGGTGGGCATGAGGGTCTCTTCGGGGCTCGGAACGTGCGGATAACAGAGGCTGTGGGACAACAGCAACATGAGACCCTGACAGGAGAGCTGTCATTTCCCCTTTGGGAAGCAGGATGCTTGCGGCCCCCAGGCTGCGTGCCAATCCCCCTTGCTGCCTGGCTTCTGTTCACTGCTGGCTAGCGCTTCTGCAGCAGGTGAGCGTCTTGCCTAGAAACCGGGCGCTTGCCGTCCCTTGCTGGGAGCTCATGGCCCCACACACGTCCCTAGAGGGTGATGGCAACTTGGCTGAGAGCCACCAGGTGAGCTGTAGTTCTCCATGCGGAGAGGCCTGCCGCGGGTTTCGAGAATCCTGAGTCAGGGCTGTGCTTCAAGCGGAGGGTGAGTTCCGAGGCTGGAGGAGGCTCGGAGTCACACTGGTTCCCAAGGGGGAACACTCATTGCCAAAAGTCTCTCCCGTGGCTCCAGTGCCCCCTTCCTGGGCCAGGGGCCCTTGGAAACCCCTCTGAATGGAAAGCCCAGCTCATCATCTGCCGGCCTCTCCTGCTGGCAGCGCTCGCGTTCGGCAGCCTTCAAACTGCTTCAGGAAGGCAGTTCCTTGGAGTCGGAGACTGGCAGGCTGGGCAGCCTGAGGGTGAGGCGTGCAGCTGCGTGAGGAAAGCCCTGGGCTTAGCATTCACCCTGGGACATCGTGCCTGGGTTCTGGGTACCTCGGAGAGAACCTCCACTCACTCTCCAAGCTGAGATCAACAGGCAGGAGTTCCCTGAGCAGTGCTAAACCACAGCCCCTCCCAGGCTGTCCCAAGACGTCCGTGCGGCCTACTCCCACTTCAGCCATACAACACATGCAGACCCTGGGGGAGCAACGTTCAAGATGGAAGGTCCCACTTGCACGGCCTGTGTGTCTCTTCCACTGCTCAGAAGCTGCTGAGGCACAGGCTGAGTGTCCACATTCACCCTGAGGCCTGAAGGCCAAACGGTCATTACCCCAGGGCGAAGTGGGTTGGATGTGGCTCCTTGGCGGCTCGCCCAGCAGCCCTGCTGCTGGCCTTGCCTTCGCTGCTGGCAAACCTCTGGGAGGAAAAAGAGCGTCTCTGGCAAGAATCAAAAAGTGCTTGCCATCCCCTGGCTAGGAGCGCCTCCTACACCCCTCTTTGTGCGGCGAGCACACACATCAACTACTACCCTCCAAGGAAGCTGCAGCTTTCCAGCCAGAAAGGCCTGCAGCCCTTGCCGTGAAACCACAGTCAACAGGCTGTTGGACTGGGCCAAGTGCCTTGTAGGAGGCCTTGGACGCGCAGGGCTGCACTGTTTTCCGTTGGGGCACACCGTTGGGGAGAAGGCTCTGGCCTAGCCATCAGCGCACACCCTCCTAGCCAGAGGCCCTTGGGATCCACTGGGTGGGCAGGCTGAAGGCGCGAGCAGGGCTTTGGTGCTTGCAGAGTCAATTTGGGCCCTGCTTTGGAAGGGTTTCAGGGACCCAGTTCTAGGGAGGCTTAGCTTCCCTGCTGTGGCACACCCAGGTCAGGTAGCCCAGCTGCCACCCTAAAGGCTCCCTGCTTTGCCCTCACCCTGGCGTCTCCCACGTGGGTTCTGTCTCCCGAAGCACAACCCCAATGTGGATCCAGTCTGGACAGAAAAGCACACGATATCCCAGAGCACTCCAGGGCCTCAGCGGCTCAAAGGGGCATCAAGGCCTACCTAGGGGGCCTCTCTTCCCTAGGCCATACCCAGCCTGCACACTCTCTGTGGAGCAAGCTTCATTCCTGGAAGGGCCCAGGGGGTGGGCATGAGGGTCTCTTCGGGGCTCGGAACGTGCGGATAACAGAGGCTGTGGGACAACAGCAACATGAGACCCTGACAGGAGAGCTGTCATTTCCCCTTTGGGAAGCAGGATGCTTGCGGCCCCCAGGCTGCGTGCCAATCCCCCTTGCTGCCTGGCTTCTGTTCACTGCTGGCTAGCGCTTCTGCAGCAGGTGAGCGTCTTGCCTAGAAACCGGGCGCTTGCCGTCCCTTGCTGGGAGCTCATGGCCCCACACACGTCCCTAGAGGGTGATGGCAACTTGGCTGAGAGCCACCAGGTGAGCTGTAGTTCTCCATGCGGAGAGGCCTGCCGCGGGTTTCGAGAATCCTGAGTCAGGGCTGTGCTTCAAGCGGAGGGTGAGTTCCGAGGCTGGAGGAGGCTCGGAGTCACACTGGTTCCCAAGGGGGAACACTCATTGCCAAAAGTCTCTCCCGTGGCTCCAGTGCCCCCTTCCTGGGCCAGGGGCCCTTGGAAACCCCTCTGAATGGAAAGCCCAGCTCATCATCTGCCGGCCTCTCCTGCTGGCAGCGCTCGCGTTCGGCAGCCTTCAAACTGCTTCAGGAAGGCAGTTCCTTGGAGTCGGAGACTGGCAGGCTGGGCAGCCTGAGGGTGAGGCGTGCAGCTGCGTGAGGAAAGCCCTGGGCTTAGCATTCACCCTGGGACATCGTGCCTGGGTTCTGGGTACCTCGGAGAGAACCTCCACTCACTCTCCAAGCTGAGATCAACAGGCAGGAGTTCCCTGAGCAGCGCTAAACCACAGCCCCTCCCAGGCTGTCCCAAGACGTCCGTGCGGCCTACTCCCACTTCAGCCATACAACACATGCAGACCCTGGGGGAGCAACGTTCAAGATGGAAGGTCCCACTTGCACGGCCTGTGTGTCTCTTCCACTGCTCAGAAGCTGCTGAGGCACAGGCTGAGTGTCCACATTCACCCTGAGGCCTGAAGGCCAAACGGTCATTACCCCAGGGCGAAGTGGGTTGGATGTGGCTCCTTGGCGGCTCGCCCAGCAGCCCTGCTGCTGGCCTTGCCTTCGCTGCTGGCAAACCTCTGGGAGGAAAAAGAGCGTCTCTGGCAAGAATCAAAAAGTGCTTGCCATCCCCTGGCTAGGAGCGCCTCCTACACCCCTCTTTGTGCGGCGAGCACACACATCAACTACTACCCTCCAAGGAAGCTGCAGCTTTCCAGCCAGAAAGGCCTGCAGCCCTTGCCGTGAAACCACAGTCAACAGGCTGTTGGACTGGGCCAAGTGCCTTGTAGGAGGCCTTGGACGCGCAGGGCTGCACTGTTTTCCGTTGGGGCACACCGTTGGGGAGAAGGCTCTGGCCTAGCCATCAGCGCACACCCTCCTAGCCAGAGGCCCTTGGGATCCACTGGGTGGGCAGGCTGAAGGCGCGAGCAGGGCTTTGGTGCTTGCAGAGTCAATTTGGGCCCTGCTTTGGAAGGGTTTCAGGGACCCAGTTCTAGGGAGGCTTAGCTTCCCTGCTGTGGCACACCCAGGTCAGGTAGACCAGCTGCCACCCTAAAGGCTCCCTGCTTTGCCCTCACCCTGGGGTCTCCCACGTGGGTTCTGTCTCCCGAAGCACAACCCCAATGTGGATCCAGTCTGGACAGAAAAGCACACGATATCCCAGAGCACTCCAGGGCCTCAGCGGCTCAAAGGGGCATCAAGGCCTACCTAGGGGGCCTCTCTTCCCTAGGCCATACCCAGCCTGCACACTCTCTGTGGAGCAAGCTTCATTCCTGGAAGGGCCCAGGGGGTGGGCATGAGGGTCTCTTCGGGGCTCGGAACGTGCGGATAACAGAGGCTGTGGGACAACAGCAACATGAGACCCTGACAGGAGAGCTGTCGTTTCCCCTTTGGGAAGCAGGATGCTTGCGGCCCCCAGGCTGCGTGCCAATCCCCCTTGCTGCCTGGCTTCTGTTCACTGCTGGCTAGCGCTTCTGCAGCAGGTGAGCGTCTTGCCTAGAAACCGGGCGCTTGCCGTCCCTTGCTGGGAGCTCATGGCCCCACACACGTCCCTAGAGGGTGATGGCAACTTGGCTGAGAGCCACCAGGTGAGCTGTAGTTCTCCATGCGGAGAGGCCTGCCGCGGGTTTCGAGAATCCTGAGTCAGGGCTGTGCTTCAAGCGGAGGGTGAGTTCCGAGGCTGGAGGAGGCTCGGAGTCACACTGGTTCCCAAGGGGGAACACTCATTGCCAAAAGTCTCTCCCGTGGCTCCAGTGCCCCCTTCCTGGGCCAGGGGCCCTTGGAAACCCCTCTGAATGGAAAGCCCAGCTCATCATCTGCCGGCCTCTCCTGCTGGCAGCGCTCGCGTTCGGCAGCCTTCAAACTGCTTCAGGAAGGCAGTTCCTTGGAGTCGGAGACTGGCAGGCTGGGCAGCCTGAGGGTGAGGCGTGCAGCTGCGTGAGGAAAGCCCTGGGCTTAGCATTCACCCTGGGACATCGTGCCTGGGTTCTGGGTACCTCGGAGAGAACCTCCACTCACTCTCCAAGCTGAGATCAACAGGCAGGAGTTCCCTGAGCAGCGCTAAACCACAGCCCCTCCCAGGCTGTCCCAAGACGTCCGTGCGGCCTACTCCCACTTCAGCCATACAACACATGCAGACCCTGGGGGAGCAACGTTCAAGATGGAAGGTCCCACTTGCACGGCCTGTGTGTCTCTTCCACTGCTCAGAAGCTGCTGAGGCACAGGCTGAGTGTCCACATTCACCCTGAGGCCTGAAGGCCAAACGGTCATTACCCCAGGGCGAAGTGGGTTGGATGTGGCTCCTTGGCGGCTCGCCCAGCAGCCCTGCTGCTGGCCTTGCCTTCACTGCTGGCAAACCTCTGGGAGGAAAAAGAGCGTCTCTGGCAAGAATCAAAAAGTGCTTGCCATCCCCTGGCTAGGAGCGCCTCCTACACCCCTCTTTGTGCGGCGAGCACACACATCAACTACTACCCTCCAAGGAAGCTGCAGCTTTCCAGCCAGAAAGGCCTGCAGCCCTTGCCGTGAAACCACAGTCAACAGGCTGTTGGACTGGGCCAAGTGCCTTGTAGGAGGCCTTGGATGCGCAGGGCTGCACTGTTTTCCGTTGGGGCACACCGTTGGGGAGAAGGCTCTGGCCTAGCCATCAGCGCACACCCTCCTAGCCAGAGGCCCTTGGGATCCACTGGGTGGGCAGGCTGAAGGCGCGAGCAGGGCTTTGGTGCTTGCAGAGTCAATTTGGGCCCTGCTTTGGAAGGGTTTCAGGGACCCAGTTCTAGGGAGGCTTAGCTTCCCTGCTGTGGCACACCCAGGTCAGGTAGCCCAGCTGCCACCCTAAAGGCTCCCTGCTTTGCCCTCACCCTGGGGTCTCCCACGTGGGTTCTGTCTCCCCAAGCACAACCTCAATGTGGATCCAGTCTGGACAGAAAAGCACACGATATCCCAGAGGACTCCAGGGCCTCAGCGGCTCAAAGGGGCATCAAGGCCTACCTAGGGGGCCTCTCTTCCCTAGGCCATACCCAGCCTGCACACTCTCTGTGGAGCAAGCTTCATTCCTGGAAGGGCCCAGGGGGTGGGCATGAGGGTCTCTTCGGGGCTCGGAACGTGCGGATAACAGAGGCTGTGGGACAACAGCAACATGAGACCCTGACAGGAGAGCTGTCGTTTCCCCTTTGGGAAGCAGGATGCTTGCGGCCCCCAGGCTGCGTGCCAATCCCCCTTGCTGCCTGGCTTCTGTTCACTGCTGGCTAGCGCTTCTGCAGCAGGTGAGCGTCTTGCCTAGAAACCGGGCGCTTGCCGTCCCTTGCTGGGAGCTCATGGCCCCACACACGTCCCTAGAGGGTGATGGCAACTTGGCTGAGAGCCACCAGGTGAGCTGTAGTTCTCCATGCGGAGAGGCCTGCCGCGGGTTTCGAGAATCCTGAGTCAGGGCTGTGCTTCAAGCGGAGGGTGAGTTCCGAGGCTGGAGGAGGCTCGGAGTCACACTGGTTCCCAAGGGGGAACACTCATTGCCAAAAGTCTCTCCCGTGGCTCCAGTGCCCCCTTCCTGGGCCAGGGGCCCTTGGAAACCCCTCTGAATGGAAAGCCCAGCTCATCATCTGCCGGCCTCTCCTGCTGGCAGCGCTCGCGTTCGGCAGCCTTCAAACTGCTTCAGGAAGGCAGTTCCTTGGAGTCGGAGACTGGCAGGCTGGGCAGCCTGAGGGTGAGGCGTGCAGCTGCGTGAGGAAAGCCCTGGGCTTAGCATTCACCCTGGGACGTCGTGCCTGGGTTCTGGGTACCTCGGAGAGAACCTCCACTCACTCTCCAAGCTGAGATCAACAGGCAGGAGTTCCCTGAGCAGCGCTAAACCACAGCCCCTCCCAGGCTGTCCCAAGACGTCCGTGCGGCCTACTCCCACTTCAGCCATACAACACATGCAGACCCTGGGGGGAGCAACGTTCAAGATGGAAGGTCCCACTTGCACGGCCTGTGTGTCTCTTCCACTGCTCAGAAGCTGCTGAGGCACAGGCTGAGTGTCCACATTCACCCTGAGGCCTGAAGGCCAAACGGTCATTACCCCAGGGCGAAGTGGGTTGGATGTGGCTCCTTGGCGGCTCGCCCAGCAGCCCTGCTGCTGGCCTTGCCTTCGCTGCTGGCAAACCTCTGGGAGGAAAAAGAGCGTCTCTGGCAAGAATCAAAAAGTGCTTGCCATCCCCTGGCTAGGAGCACCTCCTACACCCCTCATTGTGCGGCGAGCACACACATCAACTACTACCCTCCAAGGAAGCTGCAGCTTTCCAGCCAGAAAGGCCTGCAGCCCTTGCCGTGAAACCACAGTCAACAGGCTGTTGGACTGGGCCAAGTGCCTTGTAGGAGGCCTTGGACGCGCAGGGCTGCACTGTTTTCCGTTGGGGCACACCGTTGGGGAGAAGGCTCTGGCCTAGCCATCAGCGCACACCCTCCTAGCCAGAGGCCCTTGGGATCCACTGGGTGGGCAGGCTGAAGGCGCGAGCAGGGCTTTGGTGCTTGCAGAGTCAATTTGGGCCCTGCTTTGGAAGGGTTTCAGGGACCCAGTTCTAGGGAGGCTTAGCTTCCCTGCTGTGGCACACCCAGGTCAGGTAGCCCAGCTGCCACCCTAAAGGCTCCCTGCTCTGCCCTCACCCTGGGGTCTCCCACGTGTGTTCTGTCTCCCCAAGCACAACCTCAATGTGGATCCAGTCTGGACAGAAAAGCACACAATATCCCAGAGCACTTCAGGGCCTCAGCGGCTCAAAGGGGCATCAAGGCCTACCTAGGGGGCCTCTCTTCCCTAGGCCATACCCAGCCTGCACACTCTCTGTGGAGCAAGCTTCATTCCTGGAAGGGCTCAGGGGGTGGGCATGAGGGTCTCTTCGGGGCTCGGAACGTGCAGATAACAGAGGCTGTGGGACAACAGCAACATGAGACCCTGACAGGAGAGCTGTCATTTCCTCTTTGGGAAGCAGGATGCTTGCGGCCCCCAGGCTGCGTGCCAATCCCCCTTGCTGCCTGGCTTCTGTTCACTGCTGGCTAGCGCTTCTGCAGCAGGTGAGCGTCTTGCCTAGAAACCGGGCGCTTGCCGTCCCTTGCTGGGAGCTCATGGCCCCACACACGTCCCTAGAGGGTGATGGCAACTTGGCTGAGAGCCACCAGGTGAGCTGTAGTTCTCCATGCGGAGAGGCCTGCCGCGGGTTTCGAGAATCCTGAGTCAGGGCTGTGCTTCAAGCGGAGGGTGAGTTCCGAGGCTGGAGGAGGCTCGGAGTCACACTGGCTCCCAAGGGGGAACACTCATTGCCAAAAGTCTCTCCCGTGGCTCCAGTGCCCCCTTCCTGGGCCAGGGGCCCTTGGAAATCCCTCTGAATGGAAAGCCCAGCTCATCATCTGCCGGCCTCTCCTGCTGGCAGCGCTCGCGTTCGGCAGCCTTCAAACTGCTTCAGGAAGGCAGTTCCTTGGAGTCGGAGACTGGCAGGCTGGGCAGCCTGAGGGTGAGGCGTGCAGCTGCGTGAGGAAAGCCCTGGGCTTAGCATTCACCCTGGGACGTCGTGCCTGGGTTCTGGGTACCTCGGAGAGAACCTCCACTCACTCTCCAAGCTGAGATCAACAGGCAGGAGTTCCCTGAGCAGCGCTAAACCACAGCCCCTCCCAGGCTGTCCCAAGACGTCCGTGCGGCCTACTCCCACTTCAGCCATACAACACATGCAGACCCTGGGGGGAGCAACGTTCAAGATGGAAGGTCCCACTTGCACGGCCTGTGTGTCTCTTCCACTGCTCAGAAGCTGCTGAGGCACAGGCTGAGTGTCCACATTCACCCTGAGGCCTGAATGCCAAACGGTCATTACCCCAGGGCGAAGTGGGTTGGATGTGGCTCCTTGGCGGCTCGCCCAGCAGCCCTGCTGCTGGCCTTGCCTTCGCTGCTGGCAAACCTCTGGGAGGAAAAAGAGCGTCTCTGGCAAGAATCAAAAAGTGCTTGCCATCCCCTGGCTAGGAGCACCTCCTACACCCCTCATTGTGCGGCGAGCACACACATCAACTACTACCCTCCAAGGAAGCTGCAGCTTTCCAGCCAGAAAGGCCTGCAGCCCTTGCCGTGAAACCACAGTCAACAGGCTGTTGGACTGGGCCAAGTGCCTTGTAGGAGGCCTTGGACGCGCAGGGCTGCACTGTTTTCCGTTGGGGCACACCGTTGGGGAGAAGGCTCTGGCCTAGCCATCAGCGCACACCCTCCTAGCCAGAGGCCCTTGGGATCCACTGGGTGGGCAGGCTGAAGGCGCGAGCAGGGCTTTGGTGCTTGCAGAGTCAATTTGGGCCCTGCTTTGGAAGGGTTTCAGGGACCCAGTTCTAGGGAGGCTTAGCTTCCCTGCTGTGGCACACCCAGGTCAGGTAGCCCAGCTGCCACCCTAAAGGCTCCCTGCTCTGCCCTCACCCTGGGGTCTCCCACGTGTGTTCTGTCTCCCCAAGCACAACCTCAATGTGGATCCAGTCTGGACAGAAAAGCACACAATATCCCAGAGCACTTCAGGGCCTCAGCGGCTCAAAGGGGCATCAAGGCCTACCTAGGGGGCCTCTCTTCCCTAGGCCATACCCAGCCTGCACACTCTCTGTGGAGCAAGCTTCATTCCTGGAAGGGCTCAGGGGGTGGGCATGAGGGTCTCTTCGGGGCTCGGAACGTGCAGATAACAGAGGCTGTGGGACAACAGCAACATGAGACCCTGACAGGAGAGCTGTCATTTCCCCTTTGGGAAGCAGGATGCTTGCGGCCCCCAGGCTGCGTGCCAATCCCCCTTGCTGCCTGGCTTCTGTTCACTGCTGGCTAGCGCTTCTGCAGCAGGTGAGCGTCTTGCCTAGAAACCGGGCGCTTGCCGTCCCTTGCTGGGAGCTCATGGCCCCACACACGTCCCTAGAGGGTGATGGCAACTTGGCTGAGAGCCACCAGGTGAGCTGTAGTTCTCCATGCGGAGAGGCCTGCCGCGGGTTTCGAGAATCCTGAGTCAGGGCTGTGCTTCAAGCGGAGGGTGAGTTCCGAGGCTGGAGGAGGCTCGGAGTCAAACTGGCTCCCAAGGGGGAACACTCATTGCCAAAAGTCTCTCCCGTGGCTCCAGTGCCCCCTTCCTGGGCCAGGGGCCCTTGGAAACCCCTCTGAATGGAAAGCCCAGCTCATCATCTGCCGGCCTCTCCTGCTGGCAGCGCTCGCGTTCGGCAGCCTTCAAACTGCTTCAGGAAGGCAGTTCCTTGGAGTCGGAGACTGGCAGGCTGGGCAGCCTGAGGGTGAGGCGTGCAGCTGCGTGAGGAAAGCCCTGGGCTTAGCATTCACCCTGGGACGTCGTGCCTGGGTTCTGGGTACCTCGGAGAGAACCTCCACTCACTCTCCAAGCTGAGATCAACAGGCAGGAGTTCCCTGAGCAGCGCTAAACCCACAGCCCTCCCAGGCTGTCCCAAGACGTCCGTGCGGCCTACTCCCACTTCAGCCATACAACACATGCAGACCCTGGGGGGAGCAACGTTTCAAGATGGAAGGTCCCACTTGCACGGCCTGTTGTGTCTCTTTCCACTGCTCAGAAGCTGCTGAGGCACAGTCTGAGTGTCCACATTCACCCTGAGGCCTGAAGGCCAAACGGTCATTACCCCAGGGCGAAGTGGTTGGATGTGGCTCCTTGGCGGCTCGCCCAGCAGCCCTGCTGCTGGCCTTGCCTTCGCTGCTGGCAAACCTCTGGGAGGAAAAAGAGCGTCTCTAGGCAAGAATCAAAAAGTGCTTGCCATCCCCTGGCTAGGAGCACCTCCTACACCCCTCATTGTGCGGCGAGCACACACATCAACTACTACCCTCCAGGAAGCTGCAGCTTTCCAGCCAGAAAGGCCTGCAGCCCTTGCCGTGAAACCACAGTCAACAGGCTGTTGGACTGGGCCCAAGTGCCTTGTAGGAGGCCTTGGACGCGCAGGGCTGCACTGTTTTCCGTTGGGGCACACCGTTGGGGAGAAGGCTCTGGCCTAGCCATCAGCGCACACCCTCCTAGCCAGAGGCCCTTGGGATCCACTGGGTGGGCAGGCTGAAGGCGCGAGCAGGGCTTTGGTGCTTGCAGAGTCAATTTGGGCCCTGCTTTGGAAGGGTTTCAGGGACCCAGTTCTAGGGAGGCTTAGCTTCCCTGCTGTGGCACACCCAGGTCAGGTAGCCCAGCTGCCACCCTAAAGGCTCCCTGCTTTGCCCTCACCCTGGGGTCTCCCACGTGTGTTCTGTCTCCCCAAGCACAACCTCAATGTGGATCCAGTCTGGACAGAAAAGCACACAATATCCCAGAGCACTTCAGGGCCTCAGCGGCTCAAAGGGGCATCAAGGCCTACCTAGGGGGCCTCTCTTCCCTAGGCCATACCCAGCCTGCACACTCTCTGTGGAGCAAGCTTCATTCCTGGAAGGGCTCAGGGGGTGGGCATGAGGGTCTCTTCGGGGCTCGGAACGTGCAGATAACAGAGGCTGTGGGACAACAGCAACATGAGACCCTGACAGGAGAGCTGTCATTTCCTCTTTGGGAAGAAGGATGCTTGCGGCCCCCAGGCTGCGTGCCAATCCCCCTTGCTGCCTGGCTTCTGTCACTGCTGGCTAGCGCTTCTGCAGCAGGTGAGCGTCTTGCTAGAAACCGGGCGCTTGCCGTCCCTTGCTGGGAGCTCATGGCCCCACACACGTCCCTAGAGGGTGATGGCAACTTGGCTGAGAGCCACCAGGTGAGCTGTAGTTCTCCATGCGGAGAGGCCTGCCGCGGGTTTCGAGAATCCTGAGTCAGGGCTGTGCTTCAAGCGGAGGGTGAGTTCCGAGGCTGGAGGAGGCTCGGAGTCACACTGGCTCCCAAGGGGGAACACTCATTGCCAAAAGTCTCTCCCGTGGCTCCAGTGCCCCCTTCCTGGGCCAGGGGCCCTTGGAAACCCCTCTGAATGGAAAGCCCAGCTCATCATCTGCCGGCCTCTCCTGCTGGCAGCGCTCGCGTTCGGCAGCCTTCAAACTGCTTCAGGAAGGCAGTTCCTTGGAGTCGGAGACTGGCAGCTGGGCAGCCTGAGGGTGAGGCGTGCAGCTGCGTGAGGAAAGCCCTGGCTTAGCATTCACCCTGGGACGTCGTGCCTGGGTTCTGGGTACCTCGGAGAGAACCTCCACTCACTCTCCAAGCTGAGATCAACAGGCAGGAGTTCCCTGAGCAGCGCTAAACCACAGCCCCTCCCAGGCTGTCCCAAGACGTCCGTGCGGCCTACTCCCACTTCAGCCATACAACACATGCAGACCCTGGGGGGAGCAACGTTCAAGATGGAAGGTCCCACTTGCACGGCCTGTGTGTCTCTTCCACTGCTCAGAAGCTGCTGAGGCACAGGCTGAGTGTCCACATTCACCCTGAGGCCTGAAGGCCAAACGGTCATTACCCCAGGGCGAAGTGGGTTGGATGTGGCTCCTTGGCGGCTCGCCCAGCAGCCTGCTGCTGGCCTTGCCTTCGCTGCTGGCAAACCTCTGGGAGGAAAAAGAGCGTCTCTGGCAAGAATCAAAAAAGTGCTTGCCATCCCCTGGCTAGGAGCACCTCCTCACCCCTCATTGTGCGGCGAGCACACACATCAACTACTACCCTCCAAGGAAGCTGCAGCTTTCCAGCCAGAAAGGCCTGCAGCCCTTGCCGTGAAACCACAGTCAACAGGCTGTTGGACTGGGCCAAGTGCCTTGTAGGAGGCCTTGGACGCGCAGGGCTGCACTGTTTTCCGTTGGGGCACACCGTTGGGGAGAAGGCTCTGGCCTAGCCATCAGCGCACACCCTCCTAGCCAGAGGCCCTTGGGATCCACTGGGTGGGCAGGCTGAAGGCGCGAGCAGGGCTTTGGTGCTTGCAGAGTCAATTTGGGCCCTGCTTTGGAAGGGTTTCAGGGACCCAGTTCTAGGGAGGCTTAGCTTCCCTGCTGTGGCACACCCAGGTCAGGTAGCCCAGCTGCCACCCTAAAGGCTCCCTGCTCTGCCCTCACCCTGGGGTCTCCCACGTGGGTTCTGTCTCCCCAAGCACAACCTCAATGTGGATCCAGTCTGGACAGAAAAGCACACGATATCCCAGAGGACTCCAGGGCCTCAGCGGCTCAAAGGGGCATCAAGGCCTACCTAGGGGGCCTCTCTTCCCTAGGCCATACCCAGCCTGCACACTCTCTGTGGAGCAAGCTTCATTCCTGGAAGGGCCCAGGGGGTGGGCATGAGGGTCTCTTCGGGGCTCGGAACGTGCGGATAACAGAGGCTGTGGGACAACAGCAACATGAGACCCTGACAGGAGAGCTGTCGTTTCCCCTTTGGGAAGCAGGATGCTTGCGGCCCCCAGGCTGCGTGCCAATCCCCCTTGCTGCCTGGCTTCTGTTCACTGCTGGCTAGCGCTTCTGCAGCAGGTGAGCGTCTTGCCTAGAAACCGGGCGCTTGCTGTCCCTTGCTGGGAGCTCATGGCCCCACACACGTCCCTAGAGGGTGATGGCAACTTGGCTGAGAGCCACCAGGTGAGCTGTAGTTCTCCATGCGGAGAGGCCTGCCACGGGTTTCGAGAATCCTGAGTCAGGGCTGTGCTTCAAGCGGAGGGTGAGTTCCGAGGCTGGAGGAGGCTCGGAGTCACACTGGTTCCCAAGGGGGAACACTCATTGCCAAAAGTCTCTCCCGTGGCTCCAGTGCCCCCTTCCTGGGCCAGGGGCTCTTGGAAACCCCTCTGAATGGAAAGCCCAGCTCATCATCTGCCGGCCTCTCCTGCTGGCAGCGCTCGCGTTCGGCAGCCTTCAAACTGCTTCAGGAAGGCAGTTCCTTGGAGTCGGAGACTGGCAGGCTGGGCAGCCTGAGGGTGAGGCGTGCAGCTGCGTGAGGAAAGCCCTGGGCTTAGCATTCACCCTGGGACGTCGTGCCTGGGTTCTGGGTACCTCGGAGAGAACCTCCACTCACTCTCCAAGCTGAGATCAACAGGCAGGAGTTCCCTGAGCAGCGCTAAACCACAGCCCCTCCCAGGCTGTCCCAAGACGTCCGTGCGGCCTACTCCCACTTCAGCCATACAACACATGCAGACCCTGGGGCGAGCAACGTTCAAGATGGGAGGTCCCACTTGCACGGCCTGTGTGTCTCTTCCACTGCTCAGAAGCTGCTGAGGCACAGGCTGAGTGTCCACATTCACCCTGAGGCCTGAAGGCCAAACGGTCATTACCCCAGGGCGAAGTGGGTTGGATGTGGCTCCTTGGCGGCTCGCCCAGCAGCCCTGCTGCTGGCCTTGCCTTCGCTGCTGGCAAACCTCTGGGAGGAAAAAGAGCGTCTCTGGCAAGAATCAAAAAGTGCTTGCCATCCCCTGGCTAGGAGCGCCTCCTACACCCCTCTTTGTGCGGCGAGCACACACATCAACTACTACCCTCCAAGGAAGCTGCAGCTTTCCAGCCAGAAAGGCCTGCAGCCCTTGCCGTGAAACCACAGTCAACAGGCTGTTGGACTGGGCCAAGTGCCTTGTAGGAGGCCTTGGACGCGCAGGGCTGCACTGTTTTCCGTTGGGGCACACCGTTGGGGAGAAGGCTCTGGCCTAGCCATCAGCGCACACCCTCCTAGCCAGAGGCCCTTGGGATCCACTGGGTGGGCAGGCTGAAGGCGCGAGCAGGGCTTTGGTGCTTGCAGAGTCAATTTGGGCCCTGCTTTGGAAGGGTTCAGGGACCCAGTTCTAGGGAGGCTTAGCTTCCCTGCTGTGGCACACCCAGGTCAGGTAGCCCAGCTGCCACCCTAAAGGCTCCCTGCTTTGCCCTCACCTGGGGTCTCCCACGTGGTTCTGTCTCCCCAAGCACAACCTCAAATGTGGATCCAGTCTGGACAGAAAAGCACACATATCCCAGAGCACTCCAGGGCCTCAGCGGCTCAAAGGGGCATCAAGGCCTACCTAGGGGGCCTCTCTTCCCTAGGCCATACCAGCCTGCACACTCTCTGTGGAGCAAGCTTCATTCCTGGAAGGGCCAGGGGGTGGGCATGAGGGTCTCTTTGGGGCTCGGAACGTGCGGATAACAGAGGCTGTGGGACAATAGCAACATGAGACCCTGACAGGAGAGCTGTCGTTTCCCCTTTGTGGAAGCAGGATGCTTGCGGCCCCCAGGCTGCGTGCCAATCCCCCTTGCTGCCTGGCTTCTGTTCACTGCTGGCTAGCGCTTCTGCAGCAGGTGAGCGTCTTGCCTAGAAACCGGGCGCTTGCCGTCCCTTGCTGGGAGCTCATGGCCCCACACACGTCCCTAGAGGGTGATGGCAACTTGGCTGAGAGCCACCAGGTGAGCTGTAGTTCTCCATGCGGAGAGGCCTGCCGCGGGTTTCGAGAATCCTGAGTCAGGGCTGTGCTTCAAGCGGAGGGTGAGTTCCGAGGCTGGAGGAGGCTCGGAGTCACACTGGTTCCCAAGGGGGAACACTCATTGCCAAAAGTCTCTCCCGTGGCTCCAGTGCCCCCTTCCTGGGCCAGGGGCCCTTGGAAACCCCTCTGAATGGAAAGCCCAGCTCATCATCTGCCGGCCTCTCCTGCTGGCAGCGCTCGCGTTCGGCAGCCTTCAAACTGCTTCAGGAAGGCAGTTCCTTGGAGTCGGAGACTGGCAGGCTGGGCAGCCTGAGGGTGAGGCGTGCAGCTGCGTGAGGAAAGCCCTGGGCTTAGCATTCACCCTGGGACGTCGTGCCTGGGTTCTGGGTACCTCGGAGAGAACCTCCACTCACTCTCCAAGCTGAGATCAACAGGCAGGAGTTCCCTGAGCAGCGCTAAACCACAGCCCCTCCCAGGCTGTCCCAAGACGTCCGTGCGGCCTACTCCCACTTCAGCCATACAACACATGCAGACCCTGGGGGGAGCAACGTTCAAGATGGAAGGTCCCACTTGCTCGGCCTGTGTGTCTCTTCCACTGCTCAGAAGCTGCTGAGGCACAGGCTGAGTGTCCACATTCACCCTGAGGCCTGAAGGCCAAACGGTCATTACCCCAGGGCGAAGTGGGTTGGATGTGGCTCCTTGGCGGCTCGCCCAGCAGCCCTGCTGCTGGCCTTGCCTTCGCTGCTGGCAAACCTCTGGGAGGAAAAAGAGCGTCTCTGGCAAGAATCAAAAAGTGCTTGCCATCCCCTGGCTAGGAGCGCCTCCTACACCCCTCTTTGTGCGGCGAGCACACACATCAACTACTACCCTCCAAGGAAGCTGCAGCTTTCCAGCCAGAAAGGCCTGCAGCCCTTGCCGTGAAACCACAGTCAACAGGCTGTTGGACTGGGCCAAGTGCCTTGTAGGAGGCCTTGGACGCGCAGGGCTGCACTGTTTTCCGTTGGGGCACACCGTTGGGGAGAAGGCTCTGGCCTAGCCATCAGCGCACACCCTCCTAGCCAGAGGCCCTTGGGATCCACTGGGTGGGCAGGCTGAAGGCGCGAGCAGGGCTTTGGTGCTTGCAGAGTCAATTTGGGCCCTGCTTTGGAAGGGTTTCAGGGACCCAGTTCTAGGGAGGCTTAGCTTCCCTGCTGTGGCACACCCAGGTCAGGTAGCCCAGCTGCCACCCTAAAGGCTCCCTGCTCTGCCCTCACCCTGGGGTCTCCCACGTGGGTTCTGTCTCCCCAAGCACAACCTCAATGTGGATCCAGTCTGGACAGAAAAGCACACAATATCCCAGAGCACTCCAGGGCCTCAGCGGCTCAAAGGGGCATCAAGGCCTACCTAGGGGGCCTCTCTTCCCTAGGCCATACCCAGCCTGCACACTCTCTGTGGAGCAAGCTTCATTCCTGGAAGGGCCCAGGGGGTGGGCATGAGGGTCTCTTCGGGGCTCGGAACGTGCGGATAACAGAGGCTGTGGGACAACAGCAACATGAGACCCTGACAGGAGAGCTGTCGTTTCCCCTTTGGGAAGCAGGATGCTTGCGGCCCCCAGGCTGCATGCCAATCCCCCTTGCTGCCTGGCTTCTGTTCACTGCTGGCTAGCGCTTCTGCAGCAGGTGAGCGTCTTGCCTAGAAACCGGGCGCTTGCCGTCCCTTGCTGGGAGCTCATGGCCCCACACACGTCCCTAGAGGGTGATGGCAACTTGGCTGAGAGCCACCAGGTGAGCTGTAGTTCTCCATGCGGAGAGGCCTGCCGCGGGTTTCGAGAATCCTGAGTCAGGGCTGTGCTTCAAGCGGAGGGTGAGTTCCGAGGCTGGAGGAGGCTCGGAGTCACACTGGTTCCCAAGGGGGAACACTCATTGCCAAAAGTCTCTCCCGTGGCTCCAGTGCCCCCTTCCTGGGCCAGGGGCCCTTGGAAACCCCTCTGAATGGAAAGCCCAGCTCATCATCTGCCGGCCTCTCCTGCTGGCAGCGCTCGCGTTCGGCAGCCTTCAAACTGCTTCAGGAAGGCGGTTCCTTGGAGTCGGAGACTGGCAGGCTGGGCAGCCTGAGGGTGAGGCGTGCAGCTGCGTGAGGAAAGCCCTGGGCTTAGCATTCACCCTGGGACGTCGTGCCTGGGTTCTGGGTACCTCGGAGAGAACCTCCACTCACTCTCCAAGCTGAGATCAACAGGCAGGAGTTCCCTGAGCAGCGCTAAACCACAGCCCCTCCCAGGCTGTCCCAAGACGTCCGTGCGGCCTACTCCCACTTCAGCCATACAACACATGCAGACCCTGGGGGGAGCAACGTTCAAGATGGAAGGTCCCACTTGCACGGCCTGTGTGTCTCTTCCACTGCTCAGAAGCTGCTGAGGCACAGGCTGAGTGTCCACATTCACCCTGAGGCCTGAAGGCCAAACGGTCATTACCCCAGGGCGAAGTGGGTTGGATGTGGCTCCTTGGCGGCTCGCCCAGCAGCCCTGCTGCTGGCCTTGCCTTCGCTGCTGGCAAACCTCTGGGAGGAAAAAGAGCGTCTCTGGCAAGAATCAAAAAGTGCTTGCCATCCCCTGGCTAGGAGCGCCTCCTACACCCCTCTTTGTGCGGCGAGCACACACATCAACTACTACCCTCCAAGGAAGCTGCAGCTTTCCAGCCAGAAAGGCCTGCAGCCCTTGCCGTGAAACCACAGTCAACAGGCTGTTGGACTGGGCCAAGTGCCTTGTAGGAGGCCTTGGACGCGCAGGGCTGCACTGTTTTCCGTTGGGGCACACCGTTGGGGAGAAGGCTCTGGCCTAGCCATCAGCGCACACCCTCCTAGCCAGAGGCCCTTGGGATCCACTGGGTGGGCAGGCTGAAGGCGCGAGCAGGGCTTTGGTGCTTGCAGAGTCAATTTGGGCCCTGCTTTGGAAGGGTTTCAGGGACCCAGTTCTAGGGAGGCTTAGCTTCCCTGCTGTGGCACACCCAGGTCAGGTAGCCCAGCTGCCACCCTAAAGGCTCCCTGCTTTGCCCTCACCCTGGGGTCTCCCACGTGGGTTCTGTCTCCCCGAGCACACCCTCAATGTGGATCCAGTCTGGACAGAAAAGCACACGATATCCCAGAGCACTCCAGGGCCTCAGCGGCTCAAAGGGGCATCAAGGCCTACCTAGGGGGCCTCTCTTCCCTAGGCCATACCCAGCCTGCACACTCTCTGTGGAGCAAGCTTCATTCCTGGAAGGGCCCAGGGGGTGGGCATGAGGGTCTCTTCGGGGCTCGGAACGTGCGGATAACAGAGGCTGTGGGACAACAGCAACATGAGACCCTGACAGGAGAGCTGTCGTTTCCCCTTTGGGAAGCAGGATGCTTGCGGCCCCCAGGCTGCGTGCCAATCCCCCTTGCTGCCTGGCTTCTGTTCACTGCTGGCTAGCGCTTCTGCAGCAGGTGAGCGTCTTGCCTAGAAACCGGGCGCTTGCCGTCCCTTGCTGGGAGCTCATGGCCCCACACACGTCCCTAGAGGGTGATGGCAACTTGGCTGAGAGCCACCAGGTGAGCTGTAGTTCTCCATGCGGAGAGGCCTGCCGCGGGTTTCGAGAATCCTGAGTCAGGGCTGTGCTTCAAGCGGAGGGTGAGTTCCGAGGCTGGAGGAGGCTCGGAGTCACACTGGTTCCCAAGGGGGAACACTCATTGCCAAAAGTCTCTCCCGTGGCTCCAGTGCCCCCTTCCTGGGCCAGGGGCCCTTGGAAACCCCTCTGAATGGAAAGCCCAGCTCATCATCTGCCGGCCTCTCCTGCTGGCAGCGCTCGCGTTCGGCAGCCTTCAAACTGCTTCAGGAAGGCGGTTCCTTGGAGTCGGAGACTGGCAGGCTGGGCAGCCTGAGGGTGAGGCGTGCAGCTGCGTGAGGAAAGCCCTGGGCTTAGCATTCACCCTGGGACGTCGTGCCTGGGTTCTGGGTACCTCGGAGAGAACCTCCACTCACTCTCCAAGCTGAGATCAACAGGCAGGAGTTCCCTGAGCAGCACTAAACCACAGCCCCTCCCAGGCTGTCCCAAGACGTCCGTGCGGCCTACTCCCACTTCAGCCATACAACACATGCAGACCCTGGGGCGAGCAACGTTCAAGATGGAAGGTCCCACTTGCACGGCCTGTGTGTCTCTTCCACTGCTCAGAAGCTGCTGAGGCACAGGCTGAGTGTCCACATTCACCCTGAGGCCTGAAGGCCAAACGGTCATTACCCCAGGGCGAAGTGGGTTGGATGTGGCTCCTTGGCGGCTCGCCCAGCAGCCCTGCTGCTGGCCTTGCCTTCGCTGCTGGCAAACCTCTGGGAGGAAAAAGAGCGTCTCTGGCAAGAATCAAAAAGTGCTTGCCATCCCCTGGCTAGGAGCGCCTCCTACACCCCTCTTTGTGCGGCGAGCACACACATCAACTACTACCCTCCAAGGAAGCTGCAGCTTTCCAGCCAGAAAGGCCTGCAGCCCTTGCCGTGAAACCACAGTCAACAGGCTGTTGGACTGGGCCAAGTGCCTTGTAGGAGGCCTTGGACGCGCAGGGCTGCACTGTTTTCCGTTGGGGCACACCGTTGGGGAGAAGGCTCTGGCCTAGCCATCAGCGCACACCCTCCTAGCCAGAGGCCCTTGGGATCCACTGGGTGGGCAGGCTGAAGGCGCGAGCAGGGCTTTGGTGCTTGCAGAGTCAATTTGGGCCCTGCTTTGGAAGGGTTTCAGGGACCCAGTTCTAGGGAGGCTTAGCTTCCCTGCTGTGGCACACCCAGGTCAGGTAGCCCAGCTGCCACCCTAAAGGCTCCCTGCTTTGCCCTCACCCTGGGGTCTCCCACGTGGGTTCTGTCTCCCCAAGCACACCCTCAATGTGGATCCAGTCTGGACAGAAAAGCACACGATATCCCAGAGCACTCCAGGGCCTCAGCGGCTCAAAGGGGCATCAAGGCCTACCTAGGGGGCCTCTCTTCCCTAGGCCATACCCAGCCTGCACACTCTCTGTGGAGCAAGCTTCATTCCTGGAAGGGCCCAGGGGGTGGGCATGAGGGTCTCTTCGGGGCTCGGAACGTGCGGATAACAGAGGCTGTGGGACAACAGCAACATGAGACCCTGACAGGAGAGCTGTCGTTTCCCCTTTGGGAAGCAGGATGCTTGCGGCCCCCAGGCTGCGTGCCAATCCCCCTTGCTGCCTGGCTTCTGTTCACTGCTGGCTAGCGCTTCTGCAGCAGGTGAGCGTCTTGCCTAGAAACCGGGCGCTTGCCGTCCCTTGCTGGGAGCTCATGGCCCCACACACGTCCCTAGAGGGTGATGGCAACTTGGCTGAGAGCCACCAGGTGAGCTGTAGTTCTCCATGCGGAGAGGCCTGCCGCGGGTTTCGAGAATCCTGAGTCAGGGCTGTGCTTCAAGCGGAGGGTGAGTTCCGAGGCTGGAGGAGGCTCGGAGTCACACTGGTTCCCAAGGGGGAACACTCATTGCCAAAAGTCTCTCCCGTGGCTCCAGTGCCCCCTTCCTGGGCCAGGGGCCCTTGGAAACCCCTCTGAATGGAAAGCCCAGCTCATCATCTGCCGGCCTCTCCTGCTGGCAGCGCTCGCGTTCGGCAGCCTTCAAACTGCTTCAGGAAGGCAGTTCCTTGGAGTCGGAGACTGGCAGGCTGGGCAGCCTGAGGGTGAGGCGTGCAGCTGCGTGAGGAAAGCCCTGGGCTTAGCATTCACCCTGGGACGTCGTGCCTGGGTTCTGGGTACCTCGGAGAGAACCTCCACTCACTCTCCAAGCTGAGATCAACAGGCAGGAGTTCCCTGAGCAGCGCTAAACCACAGCCCCTCCCAGGCTGTCCCAAAACGTCCGTGTGGCCTGCTCCCACTTCAGCCTTACAACACATGCAGACCCTGGGGGGAGCAACGTTCAAGATGGAAGGTCCCACTTGCACGGCCTGTGTGTCTCTTCCACTGCTCAGAAGCTGCTGAGGCACAGGCTGAGTGTCCACATTCACCCTGAGGCCTGAAGGCCAAACGGTCATTACCCCAGGGCGAAGTGGGTTGGATGTGGCTCCTTGGCGGCTCGCCCAGCAGCCCTGCTGCTGGCCTTGCCTTCGCTGCTGGCAAACCTCTGGGAGGAAAAAGAGCGTCTCTGGCAAGAATCAAAAAGTGCTTGCCATCCCCTGGCTAGGAGCGCCTCCTACACCCCTCTTTGTGCGGCGAACACACACATCAACTACTACCCTCCAAGGAAGCTGCAGCTTTCCAGCCAGAAAGGCCTGCAGCCCTTGCCGTGAAACCACAGTCAACAGGCTGTTGGACTGGGCCAAGTGCCTTGTAGGAGGCCTTGGACGTGCAGGGCTGCACTGTTTTCCATTGGGGCACACCGTTGGGGAGAAGGCTCTGGCCTAGCCATCAGCGCACACCCTCCTAGCCAGAGGCCCTTGGGATCCACTGGGTGGGCAGGCTGAAGGCGCGAGCAGGGCTTTGGTGCTTGCAGAGTCAATTTGGGCCCTGCTTTGGAAGGGTTTCAGGGACCCAGTTCTAGGGAGGCTTAGCTTCCCTGCTGTGGCACACCGAGGTCAGGTAGCCCAGCTGCCACCCTAAAGGCTCCCTGCTTTGCCCTCACCCTGGGGTCTCCCACGTGGGTTCTGTCTCCCGAAGCACAACCCCAATGTGGATCCAGTCTGGACAGAAAAGCACACGATATCCCAGAGCACTCCAGGGCCTCAGCGGCTCAAAGGGGCATCAAGGCCTACCTAGGGGGCCTCTCTTCCCTAGGCCATACCCAGCCTGCACACTCTCTGTGGAGCAAGCTTCATTCCTGGAAGGGCCCAGGGGGTGGGCATGAGGGTCTCTTCGGGGCTCGGAACGTGCGGATAACAGAGGCTGTGGGACAACAGCAACATGAGACCCTGACAGGAGAGCTGTCGTTTCCCCTTTGGGAAGCAGGATGCTTGCGGCCCCCAGGCTGCGTGCCAATCCCCCTTGCTGCCTGGCTTCTGTTCACTGCTGGCTAGCGCTTCTGCAGCAGGTGAGCGTCTTGCCTAGAAACCGGGCGCTTGCCGTCCCTTGCTGGGAGCTCATGGCCCCACACACGTCCCTAGAGGGTGATGGCAACTTGGCTGAGAGCCACCAGGTGAGCTGTAGTTCTCCATGCGGAGAGGCCTGCCGCGGGTTTCGAGAATCCTGAGTCAGGGCTGTGCTTCAAGCGGAGGGTGAGTTCCGAGGCTGGAGGAGGCTCGGAGTCACACTGGTTCCCAAGGGGGAACACTCATTGCCAAAAGTCTCTCCCGTGGCTCCAGTGCCCCCTTCCTGGGCCAGGGGCCCTTGGAAACCCCTCTGAATGGAAAGCCCAGCTCATCATCTGCCGGCCTCTCCTGCTGGCAGCGCTCGCGTTCGGCAGCCTTCAAACTGCTTCAGGAAGGCAGTTCCTTGGAGTCGGAGACTGGCAGGCTGGGCAGCCTGAGGGTGAGGCGTGCAGCTGCGTGAGGAAAGCCCTGGGCTTAGCATTCACCCTGGGACATCGTGCCTGGGTTCTGGGTACCTCGGAGAGAACCTCCACTCACTCTCCAAGCTGAGATCAACAGGCAGGAGTTCCCTGAGCAGCGCTAAACCACAGCCCCTCCCAGTCTGTCCCAAGACGTCCGTGCGGCCTACTCCCACTTCAGCCATACAACACATGCAGACCCTGGGGGGAGCAACGTTCAAGATGGAAGGTCCCACTTGCACGGCCTGTGTGTCTCTTCCACTGCTCAGAAGCTGCTGAGGCACAGGCTGAGTGTCCACATTCACCCTGAGGCCTGAAGGCCAAACGGTCATTACCCCAGGGCGAAGTGGGTTGGATGTGGCTCCTTGGCGGCTCGCCCAGCAGCCCTGCTGCTGGCCTTGCCTTCGCTGCTGGCAAACCTCTGGGAGGAAAAAGAGCGTCTCTGGCAAGAATCAAAAAGTGCTTGCCATCCCCTGGCTAGGAGCGCCTCCTACACCCCTCTTTGTGCGGCGAACACACACATCAACTACTACCCTCCAAGGAAGCTGCAGCTTTCCAGCCAGAAAGGCCTGCAGCCCTTGCCGTGAAACCACAGTCAACAGGCTGTTGGACTGGGCCAAGTGCCTTGTAGGAGGCCTTGGACGCGCAGGGCTGCACTGTTTTCCGTTGGGGCACACCGTTGGGGAGAAGGCTCTGGCCTAGCCATCAGCGCACACCCTCCTAGCCAGAGGCCCTTGGGATCCACTGGGTGGGCAGGCTGAAGGCGCGAGCAGGGCTTTGGTGCTTGCAGAGTCAATTTGGGCCCTGCTTTGGAAGGGTTTCAGGGACCCAGTTCTAGGGAGGCTTAGCTTCCCTGCTGTGGCACACCCAGGTCAGGTAGCCCAGCTGCCACCCTAAAGGCTCCCTGCTTTGCCCTCACCCTGGGGTCTCCCACGTGGGTTCTGTCTCCCCAAGCACAACCCCAATGTGGATCCAGTCTGGACAGAAAAGCACACGATATCCCAGAGCACTCCAGGGCCTCAGCGGCTCAAAGGGGCATCAAGGCCTACCTAGGGGGCCTCTCTTCCCTAGGCCATACCCAGCCTGCACACTCTCTGTGGAGCAAGCTTCATTCCTGGAAGGGCCCAGGGGGTGAGCATGAGGGTCTCTTCGGGGCTCGGAACGTGCGGATAACAGAGGCTGTGGGACAACAGCAACATGAGACCCTGACAGGAGAGCTGTCGTTTCCCCTTTGGGAAGCAGGATGCTTGCGGCCCCCAGGCTGCGTGCCAATCCCCCTTGCTGCCTGGCTTCTGTTCACTGCTGGCTAGCGCTTCTGCAGCAGGTGAGCGTCTTGCCTAGAAACCGGGCGCTTGCCGTCCCTTGCTGGGAGCTCATGGCCCCACACACGTCCCTAGAGGGTGATGGCAACTTGGCTGAGAGCCACCAGGTGAGCTGTAGTTCTCCATGCGGAGAGGCCTGCCGCGGGTTTCGAGAATCCTGAGTCAGGGCTGTGCTTCAAGCGGAGGGTGAGTTCCGAGGCTGGAGGAGGCTCGGAGTCACACTGGTTCCCAAGGGGGAACACTCATTGCCAAAAGTCTCTCCCGTGGCTCCAGTGCCCCCTTCCTGGGCCAGGGGCCCTTGGAAACCCCTCTGAATGGAAAGCCCAGCTCATCATCTGCCGGCCTCTCCTGCTGGCAGCGCTTGCGTTCGGCAGCCTTCAAACTGCTTCAGGAAGGCAGTTCCTTGGAGTCGGAGACTGGCAGGCTGGGCAGCCTGAGGGTGAGGCGTGCAGCTGCGTGAGGAAAGCCCTGGGCTTAGCATTCACCCTGGGACGTCGTGCCTGGGTTCTGGGTACCTCGGAGAGAACCTCCACTCACTCTCCAAGCTGAGATCAACAGGCAGGAGTTCCCTGAGCAGCGCTAAACCACAGCCCCTCCCAGGCTGTCCCAAGACGTCCGTGCGGCCTGCTCCCACTTCAGCCTTACAACACATGCAGACCCTGGGGGAGCAACGTTCAAGATGGAAGGTCCCACTTGCACGGCCTGTGTGTCTCTTCCACTGCTCAGAAGCTGCTGAGGCACAGGCTGAGTGTCCACATTCACCCTGAGGCCTGAAGGCCAAACGGTCATTACCCCAGGGCGAAGTGGGTTGGATGTGGCTCCTTGGCGGCTCGCCCAGCAGCCCTGCTGCTGGCCTTGCCTTCGCTGCTGGCAAACCTCTGGGAGGAAAAAGAGCGTCTCTGGCAAGAATCAAAAAGTGCTTGCCATCCCCTGGCTAGGAGCGCCTCCTACACCCCTCTTTGTGCGGCGAACACACACATCAACTACTACCCTCCAAGGAAGCTGCAGCTTTCCAGCCAGAAAGGCCTGCAGCCCTTGCCGTGAAACCACAGTCAACAGGCTGTTGGACTGGGCCAAGTGCCTTGTAGGAGGCCTTGGACGTGCAGGGCTGCACTGTTTTCCGTTGGGGCACACCGTTGGGGAGAAGGCTCTGGCCTAGCCATCAGCGCACACCCTCCTAGCCAGAGGCCCTTGGGATCCACTGGGTGGGCAGGCTGAAGGCGCGAGCAGGGCTTTGGTGCTTGCAGAGTCAATTTGGGCCCTGCTTTGGAAGGGTTTCAGGGACCCAGTTCTAGGGAGGCTTAGCTTCCCTGCTGTGGCACACCAAGGTCAGGTAGCCCAGCTGCCACCCTAAAGGCTCCCTGCTTTGCCCTCACCCTGGGGTCTCCCACGTGGGTTCTGTCTCCCCAAGCACAACCCCAATGTGGATCCAGTCTGGACAGAAAAGCACACGATATCCCAGAGCACTCCAGGGCCTCAGCGGCTCAAAGGGGCATCAAGGCCTACCTAGGGGGCCTCTCTTCCCTAGGCCATACCCAGCCTGCACACTCTCTGTGGAGCAAGCTTCATTCCTGGAAGGGCCCAGGGGGTGGGCATGAGGGTCTCTTCGGGGCTCGGAACGTGCGGATAACAGAGGCTGTGGGACAACAGCAACATGAGACCCTGACAGGAGAGCTGTCGTTTCCCCTTTGGGAAGCAGGATGCTTGCGGCCCCCAGGCTGCGTGCCAATCCCCCTTGCTGCCTGGCTTCTGTTCACTGCTGGCTAGCGCTTCTGCAGCAGGTGAGCGTCTTGCCTAGAAACCGGGCGCTTGCCGTCCCTTGCTGGGAGCTCATGGCCCCACACACGTCCCTAGAGGGTGATGGCAACTTGGCTGAGAGCCACCAGGTGAGCTGTAGTTCTCCATGCGGAGAGGCCTGCCGCGGGTTTCGAGAATCCTGAGTCAGGGCTGTGCTTCAAGCGGAGGGTGAGTTCCGAGGCTGGAGGAGGCTCGGAGTCACACTGGTTCCCAAGGGGGAACACTCATTGCCAAAAGTCTCTCCCGTGGCTCCAGTGCCCCCTTCCTGGGCCAGGGGCCCTTGGAAACCCCTCTGAATGGAAAGCCCAGCTCATCATCTGCCGGCCTCTCCTGCTGGCAGCGCTCGCGTTCGGCAGCCTTCAAACTGCTTCAGGAAGGCAGTTCCTTGGAGTCGGAGACTGGCAGGCTGGGCAGCCTGAGGGTGAGGCGTGCAGCTGCGTGAGGAAAGCCCTGGGCTTAGCATTCACCCTGGGACGTCGTGCCTGGGTTCTGGGTACCTCGGAGAGAACCTCCACTCACTCTCCAAGCTGAGATCAACAGGCAGGAGTTCCCTGAGCAGCGCTAAACCACAGCCCCTCCCAGGCTGTCCCAAGACGTCCGTGTGGCCTGCTCCCACTTCAGCCATACAACACATGCAGACCCTGGGGGGAGCAACGTTCAAGATGGAAGGTCCCACTTGCACGGCCTGTGTGTCTCTTCCACTGCTCAGAAGCTGCTGAGGCACAGGCTGAGTGTCCACATTCACCCTGAGGCCTGAAGGCCAAACGGTCATTACCCCAGGGCGAAGTGGGTTGGATGTGGCTCCTTGGCGGCTCGCCCAGCAGCCCTGCTGCTGGCCTTGCCTTCGCTGCTGGCAAACCTCTGGGAGAAAAAAGAGCGTCTCTGGCAAGAATCAAAAAGTGCTTGCCATCCCCTGGCTAGGAGCGCCTCCTACACCCCTCTTTGTGCGGCGAACACACACATCAACTACTACCCTCCAAGGAAGCTGCAGCTTTCCAGCCAGAAAGGCCTGCAGCCCTTGCCGTGAAACCACAGTCAACAGGCTGTTGGACTGGGCCAAGTGCCTTGTAGGAGGCCTTGGACGCGCAGGGCTGCACTGTTTTCCGTTGGGGCACACCGTTGGGGAGAAGGCTCTGGCCTAGCCATCAGCGCACACCCTCCTAGCCAGAGGCCCTTGGGATCCACTGGGTGGGCAGGCTGAAGGCGCGAGCAGGGCTTTGGTGCTTGCAGAGTCAATTTGGGCCCTGCTTTGGAAGGGTTTCAGGGACCCAGTTCTAGGGAGGCTTAGCTTCCCTGCTGTGGCACACCCAGGTCAGGTAGCCCAGCTGCCACCCTAAAGGCTCCCTGCTTTGCCCTCACCCTGGGGTCTCCCACGTGGGTTCTGTCTCCCCAAGCACAACCCCAATGTGGATCCAGTCTGGACAGAAAAGCACACGATATCCCAGAGCACTCCAGGGCCTCAGCGGCTCAAAGGGGCATCAAGGCCTACCTAGGGGGCCTCTCTTCCCTAGGCCATACCCAGCCTGCACACTCTCTGTGGAGCAAGCTTCATTCCTGGAAGGGCCCAGGGGGTGAGCATGAGGGTCTCTTCGGGGCTCGGAACGTGCGGATAACAGAGGCTGTGGGACAACAGCAACATGAGACCCTGACAGGAGAGCTGTCGTTTCCCCTTTGGGAAGCAGGATGCTTGCGGCCCCCAGGCTGCGTGCCAATCCCCCTTGCTGCCTGGCTTCTGTTCACTGCTGGCTAGCGCTTCTGCAGCAGGTGAGCGTCTTGCCTAGAAACCGGGCGCTTGCCGTCCCTTGCTGGGAGCTCATGGCCCCACACACGTCCCTAGAGGGTGATGGCAACTTGGCTGAGAGCCACCAGGTGAGCTGTAGTTCTCCATGCGGAGAGGCCTGCCGCGGGTTTCGAGAATCCTGAGTCAGGGCTGTGCTTCAAGCGGAGGGTGAGTTCCGAGGCTGGAGGAGGCTCGGAGTCACACTGGTTCCCAAGGGGGAACACTCATTGCCAAAAGTCTCTCCCGTGGCTCCAGTGCCCCCTTCCTGGGCCAGGGGCCCTTGGAAACCCCTCTGAATGGAAAGCCCAGCTCATCATCTGCCGGCCTCTCCTGCTGGCAGCGCTCGCGTTCGGCAGCCTTCAAACTGCTTCAGGAAGGCAGTTCCTTGGAGTCGGAGACTGGCAGGCTGGGCAGCCTGAGGGTGAGGCGTGCAGCTGCGTGAGGAAAGCCCTGGGCTTAGCATTCACCCTGGGACGTCGTGCCTGGGTTCTGGGTACCTCGGAGAGAACCTCCACTCACTCTCCAAGCTGAGATCAACAGGCAGGAGTTCCCTGAGCAGCGCTAAACCACAGCCCCTCCCAGGCTGTCCCAAGACGTCCGTGCGGCCTGCTCCCACTTCAGCCATACAACACATGCAGACCCTGGGGGGAGCAACGTTCAAGATGGAAGGTCCCACTTGCACGGCCTGTGTGTCTCTTCCACTGCTCAGAAGCTGCTGAGGCACAGGCTGAGTGTCCACATTCACCCTGAGGCCTGAAGGCCAAACGGTCATTACCCCAGGGCGAAGTGGGTTGGATGTGGCTCCTTGGCGGCTCGCCCAGCAGCCCTGCTGCTGGCCTTGCCTTCGCTGCTGGGAAACCTCTGGGAGAAAAAAGAGCGTCTCTGGCAAGAATCAAAAAGTGCTTGCCATCCCCTGGCTAGGAGCGCCTCCTACACCCCTCTTTGTGCGGCGAGCACACACATCAACTACTACCCTCCAAGGAAGCTGCAGCTTTCCAGCCAGAAAGGCCTGCAGCCCTTGCCGTGAAACCACAGTCAACAGGCTGTTGGACTGGGCCAAGTGCCTTGTAGGAGGCCTTGGACGCGCAGGGCTGCACTGTTTTCCGTTGGGGCACACCGTTGGGGAGAAGGCTCTGGCCTAGCCATCAGCGCACACCCTCCTAGCCAGAGGCCCTTGGGATCCACTGGGTGGGCAGGCTGAAGGCGCGAGCAGGGCTTTGGTGCTTGCAGAGTCAATTTGGGCCCTGCTTTGGAAGGGTTTCAGGGACCCAGTTCTAGGGAGGCTTAGCTTCCCTGCTGTGGCACACCCAGGTCAGGTAGCCCAGCTGCCACCCTAAAGGCTCCCTGCTTTGCCCTCACCCTGGGGTCTCCCACGTGGGTTCTGTCTCCCCAAGCACAACCCCAATGTGGATCCAGTCTGGACAGAAAAGCACACGATATCCCAGAGCACTCCAGGGCCTCAGCGGCTCAAAGGGGCATCAAGGCCTACCTAGGGGGCCTCTCTTCCCTAGGCCATACCCAGCCTGCACACTCTCTGTGGAGCAAGCTTCATTCTTGGAAGGGCCCAGGGGGTGAGCATGAGGGTCTCTTCGGGGCTCGGAACGTGCGGATAACAGAGGCTGTGGGACAACAGCAACATGAGACCCTGACAGGAGAGCTGTCGTTTCCCCTTTGGGAAGCAGGATGCTTGCGGCCCCCAGGCTGCGTGCCAATCCCCCTTGCTGCCTGGCTTCTGTTCACTGCTGGCTAGCGCTTCTGCAGCAGGTGAGCGTCTTGCCTAGAAACCGGGCGCTTGCCGTCCCTTGCTGGGAGCTCATGGCCCCACACACGTCCCTAGAGGGTGATGGCAACTTGGCTGAGAGCCACCAGGTGAGCTGTAGTTCTCCATGCGGAGAGGCCTGCCACGGGTTTCGAGAATCCTGAGTCAGGGCTGTGCTTCAAGCGGAGGGTGAGTTCCGAGGCTGGAGGAGGCTCGGAGTCACACTGGTTCCCAAGGGGGAACACTCATTGCCAAAAGTCTCTCCCGTGGCTCCAGTGCCCCCTTCCTGGGCCAGGGGCCCTTGGAAACCCCTCTGAATGGAAAGCCCAGCTCATCATCTGCCGGCCTCTCCTGCTGGCAGCGCTCGCGTTCGGCAGCCTTCAAACTGCTTCAGGAAGGCAGTTCCTTGGAGTCGGAGACTGGCAGGCTGGGCAGCCTGAGGGTGAGGCGTGCAGCTGCGTGAGGAAAGCCCTGGGCTTAGCATTCACCCTGGGACGTCGTGCCTGGGTTCTGGGTACCTCGGAGAGAACCTCCACTCACTCTCCAAGCTGAGATCAACAGGCAGGAGTTCCCTGAGCAGCGCTAAACCACAGCCCCTCCCAGGCTGTCCCAAGACGTCCGTGCGGCCTGCTCCCACTTCAGCCATACAACACATGCAGACTCTGGGGGGAGCAACGTTCAAGATGGAAGGTCCCACTTGCACGGCCTGTGTGTCTCTTCCACTGCTCAGAAGCTGCTGAGGCACAGGCTGAGTGTCCACATTCACCCTGAGGCCTGAAGGCCAAACGGTCATTACCCCAGGGCGAAGTGGGTTGGATGTGGCTCCTTGGCGGCTCGCCCAGCAGCCCTGCTGCTGGCCTTGCCTTCGCTGCTGGCAAACCTCTGGGAGAAAAAAGAGCGTCTCTGGCAAGAATCAAAAAGTGCTTGCCATCCCCTGGCTAGGAGCGCCTCCTACACCCCTCTTTGTGCGGCGAGCACACACATCAACTACTACCCTCCAAGGAAGCTGCAGCTTTCCAGCCAGAAAGGCCTGCAGCCCTTGCCGTGAAACCACAGTCAACAGGCTGTTGGACTGGGCCAAGTGCCTTGTAGGAGGCCTTGGACGCGCAGGGCTGCACTGTTTTCCGTTGGGGCACACCGTTGGGGAGAAGGCTCTGGCCTAGCCATCAGCGCACACCCTCCTAGCCAGAGGCCCTTGGGATCCACTGGGTGGGCAGGCTGAAGGCGCGAGCAGGGCTTTGGTGCTTGCAGAGTCAATTTGGGCCCTGCTTTGGAAGGGTTTCAGGGACCCAGTTCTAGGGAGGCTTAGCTTCCCTGCTGTGGCACACCCAGGTCAGGTAGCCCAGCTGCCACCCTAAAGGCTCCCTGCTTTGCCCTCACCCTGGGGTCTCCCACGTGGGTTCTGTCTCCCCAAGCACAACCCCAATGTGGATCCAGTCTGGACAGAAAAGCACACGATATCCCAGAGCACTCCAGGGCCTCAGCGGCTCAAAGGGGCATCAAGGCCTACCTAGGGGGCCTCTCTTCCCTAGGCCATACCCAGCCTGCACACTCTCTGTGGAGCAAGCTTCATTCCTGGAAGGGCCCAGGGGGTGAGCATGAGGGTCTCTTCGGGGCTCGGAACGTGCGGATAACAGAGGCTGTGGGACAACAGCAACATGAGACCCTGACAGGAGAGCTGTCGTTTCCCCTTTGGGAAGCAGGATGCTTGCGGCCCCCAGGCTGCGTGCCAATCCCCCTTGCTGCCTGGCTTCTGTTCACTGCTGGCTAGCGCTTCTGCAGCAGGTGAGCGTCTTGCCTAGAAACCGGGCGCTTGCCGTCCCTTGCTGGGAGCTCATGGCCCCACACACGTCCCTAGAGGGTGATGGCAACTTGGCTGAGAGCCACCAGGTGAGCTGTAGTTCTCCATGCGGAGAGGCCTGCCACGGGTTTCGAGAATCCTGAGTCAGGGCTGTGCTTCAAGCGGAGGGTGAGTTCCGAGGCTGGAGGAGGCTCGGAGTCACACTGGTTCCCAAGGGGGAACACTCATTGCCAAAAGTCTCTCCCGTGGCTCCAGTGCCCCCTTCCTGGGCCAGGGGCCCTTGGAAACCCCTCTGAATGGAAAGCCCAGCTCATCATCTGCCGGCCTCTCCTGCTGGCAGCGCTCGCGTTCGGCAGCCTTCAAACTGCTTCAGGAAGGCAGTTCCTTGGAGTCGGAGACTGGCAGGCTGGGCAGCCTGAGGGTGAGGCGTGCAGCTGCGTGAGGAAAGCCCTGGGCTTAGCATTCACCCTGGGACGTCGTGCCTGGGTTCTGGGTACCTCGGAGAGAACCTCCACTCACTCTCCAAGCTGAGATCAACAGGCAGGAGTTCCCTGAGCAGCGCTAAACCACAGCCCCTCCCAGGCTGTCCCAAGACGTCCGTGCGGCCTGCTCCCACTTCAGCCATACAACACATGCAGACTCTGGGGGGAGCAACGTTCAAGATGGAAGGTCCCACTTGCACGGCCTGTGTGTCTCTTCCACTGCTCAGAAGCTGCTGAGGCACAGGCTGAGTGTCCACATTCACCCTGAGGCCTGAAGGCCAAACGGTCATTACCCCAGGGCGAAGTGGGTTGGATGTGGCTCCTTGGCGGCTCGCCCAGCAGCCCTGCTGCTGGCCTTGCCTTCGCTGCTGGGAAACCTCTGGGAGAAAAAAGAGCGTCTCTGGCAAGAATCAAAAAGTGCTTGCCATCCCCTGGCTAGGAGCGCCTCCTACACCCCTCTTTGTGCGGCGAACACACACATCAACTACTACCCTCCAAGGAAGCTGCAGCTTTCCAGCCAGAAAGGCCTGCAGCCCTTGCCGTGAAACCACAGTCAACAGGCTGTTGGACTGGGCCAAGTGCCTTGTAGGAGGCCTTGGACGCGCAGGGCTGCACTGTTTTCCGTTGGGGCACACCGTTGGGGAGAAGGCTCTGGCCTAGCCATCAGCGCACACCCTCCTAGCCAGAGGCCCTTGGGATCCACTGGGTGGGCAGGCTGAAGGCGCGAGCAGGGCTTTGGTGCTTGCAGAGTCAATTTGGGCCCTGCTTTGGAAGGGTTTCAGGGACCCAGTTCTAGGGAGGCTTAGCTTCCCTGCTGTGGCACACCCAGGTCAGGTAGCCCAGCTGCCACCCTAAAGGCTCCCTGCTTTGCCCTCACCCTGGGGTCTCCCACGTGGGTTCTGTCTCCCCAAGCACAACCCCAATGTGGATCCAGTCTGGACAGAAAAGCACACGATATCCCAGAGCACTCCAGGGCCTCAGCGGCTCAAAGGGGCATCAAGGCCTACCTAGGGGGCCTCTCTTCCCTAGGCCATACCCAGCCTGCACACTCTCTGTGGAGCAAGCTTCATTCCTGGAAGGGCCCAGGGGGTGAGCATGAGGGTCTCTTCGGGGCTCGGAACGTGCGGATAACAGAGGCTGTGGGACAACAGCAACATGAGACCCTGACAGGAGAGCTGTCGTTTCCCCTTTGGGAAGCAGGATGCTTGCGGCCCCCAGGCTGCGTGCCAATCCCCCTTGCTGCCTGGCTTCTGTTCACTGCTGGCTAGCGCTTCTGCAGCAGGTGAGCGTCTTGCCTAGAAACCGGGCGCTTGCCGTCCCTTGCTGGGAGCTCATGGCCCCACACACGTCCCTAGAGGGTGATGGCAACTTGGCTGAGAGCCACCAGGTGAGCTGTAGTTCTCCATGCGGAGAGGCCTGCCACGGGTTTCGAGAATCCTGAGTCAGGGCTGTGCTTCAAGCGGAGGGTGAGTTCCGAGGCTGGAGGAGGCTCGGAGTCACACTGGTTCCCAAGGGGGAACACTCATTGCCAAAAGTCTCTCCCGTGGCTCCAGTGCCCCCTTCCTGGGCCAGGGGCCCTTGGAAACCCCTCTGAATGGAAAGCCCAGCTCATCATCTGCCGGCCTCTCCTGCTGGCAGCGCTCGCGTTCGGCAGCCTTCAAACTGCTTCAGGAAGGCAGTTCCTTGGAGTCGGAGACTGGCAGGCTGGGCAGCCTGAGGGTGAGGCGTGCAGCTGCGTGAGGAAAGCCCTGGGCTTAGCATTCACCCTGGGACGTCGTGCCTGGGTTCTGGGTACCTCGGAGAGAACCTCCACTCACTCTCCAAGCTGAGATCAACAGGCAGGAGTTCCCTGAGCAGCGCTAAACCACAGCCCCTCCCAGGCTGTCCCAAGACGTCCGTGCGGCCTGCTCCCACTTCAGCCATACAACACATGCAGACTCTGGGGGGAGCAACGTTCAAGATGGAAGGTCCCACTTGCACGGCCTGTGTGTCTCTTCCACTGCTCAGAAGCTGCTGAGGCACAGGCTGAGTGTCCACATTCACCCTGAGGCCTGAAGGCCAAACGGTCATTACCCCAGGGCGAAGTGGGTTGGATGTGGCTCCTTGGCGGCTCGCCCAGCAGCCCTGCTGCTGGCCTTGCCTTCGCTGCTGGCAAACCTCTGGGAGGAAAAAGAGCGTCTCTGGCAAGAATCAAAAAGTGCTTGCCATCCCCTGGCTAGGAGCGCCTCCTACACCCCTCTTTGTGCGGCGAGCACACACATCAACTACTACCCTCCAAGGAAGCTGCAGCTTTCCAGCCAGAAAGGCCTGCAGCCCTTGCCGTGAAACCACAGTCAACAGGCTGTTGGACTGGGCCAAGTGCCTTGTAGGAGGCCTTGGACACGCAGGGCTGCACTGTTTTCCGTTGGGGCACACCGTTGGGGAGAAGGCTCTGGCCTAGCCATCAGCGCACACCCTCCTAGCCAGAGGCCCTTGGGATCCACTGGGTGGGCAGGCTGAAGGCGCGAGCAGGGCTTTGGTGCTTGCAGAGTCAATTTGGGCCCTGCTTTGGAAGGGTTTCAGGGACCCAGTTCTAGGGAGGCTTAGCTTCCCTGCTGTGGCACACCCAGGTCAGGTAGCCCAGCTGCCACCCTAAAGGCTCCCTGCTTTGCCCTCACCCTGGGGTCTCCCACGTGGGTTCTGTCTCCCCAAGCACAACTTCAATGTGGATCCAGTCTGCACAGAAAAGCACACAATATCCCAGAGCACTCCAGGGCCTTAGCGGCTCAAAGGGGCATCAAGGCCTACCTAGGGGGCCTCTCTTCCCTAGGCCATACACAGCCTGCACACTCTCTGTGGAGCAAGCTTCATTCCTGGAAGGGCCCAGGGGGTGGGCATGAGGGTCTCTTCGGGGCTCGGAACGTGCGGATAACAGAGGCTGTGGGACAACAGCAACATGAGACCCTGACAGGAGAGCTGTCGTTTCCCCTTTGGGAAGCAGGATGCTTGCGGCCCCCAGGCTGCGTGCCAATCCCCCTTGCTGCCTGGCTTCTGTTCACTGCTGGCTAGCGCTTCTGCAGCAGGTGAGCGTCTTGCCTAGAAACCGGGCGCTTGCCGTCCCTTGCTGGGAGCTCATGGCCCCACACACGTCCCTAGAGGGTGATGGCAACTTGGCTGAGAGCCACCAGGTGAGCTGTAGTTCTCCATGCGGAGAGGCCTGCCGCGGGTTTCGAGAATCCTGAGTCAGGGCTGTGCTTCAAGCGGAGGGTGAGTTCCGAGGCTGGAGGAGGCTCGGAGTCACACTGGTTCCCAAGGGGGAACACTCATTGCCAAAAGTCTCTCCCGTGGCTCCAGTGCCCCCTTCCTGGGCCAGGGGCCCTTGGAAACCCCTCTGAATGGAAAGCCCAGCTCATCATCTGCCGGCCTCTCCTGCTGGCAGCGCTCGCGTTCGGCAGCCTTCAAACTGCTTCAGGAAGGCAGTTCCTTGGAGTCGGAGACTGGCAGGCTGGGCAGCCTGAGGGTGAGGCGTGCAGCTGCGTGAGGAAAGCCCTGGGCTTAGCATTCACCCTGGGACGTCGTGCCTGGGTTCTGGGTACCTCGGAGAGAACCTCCACTCACTCTCCAAGCTGAGATCAACAGGCAGGAGTTCCCTGAGCAGCGCTAAACCACAGCCCCTCCCAGGCTGTCCCAAGACGTCCGTGCGGCCTGCTCCCACTTCAGCCATACAACACATGCAGACCCTGGGGGGAGCAACGTTCAAGATGGAAGGTCCCACTTGCACGGCCTGTGTGTCTCTTCCACTGCTCAGAAGCTGCTGAGGCACAGGCTGAGTGTCCACATTCACCCTGAGGCCTGAAGGCCAAACGGTCATTACCCCAGGGCGAAGTGGGTTGGATGTGGCTCCTTGGCGGCTCGCCCAGCAGCCCTGCTGCTGGCCTTGCCTTCGCTGCTGGCAAACCTCTGGGAGAACAAAGAGCGTCTCTGGCAAGAATCAAAAAGTGCTTGCCATCCCCTGGCTAGGAGCGCCTCCTACACCCCTCTTTGTGCGGCGAACACACACATCAACTACTACCCTCCAAGGAAGCTGCAGCTTTCCAGCCAGAAAGGCCTGCAGCCCTTGCCGTGAAACCACAGTCAACAGGCTGTTGGACTGGGCCAAGTGCCTTGTAGGAGGCCTTGGACGCGCAGGGCTGCACTGTTTTCCGTTGGGGCACACCGTTGGGGAGAAGGCTCTGGCCTAGCCATCAGCGCACACCCTCCTAGCCAGAGGCCCTTGGGATCCACTGGGTGGGCAGGCTGAAGGCGCGAGCAGGGCTTTGGTGCTTGCAGAGTCAATTTGGGCCCTGCTTTGGAAGGGTTTCAGGGACCCAGTTCTAGGGAGGCTTAGCTTCCCTGCTGTGGCACACCCAGGTCAGGTAGCCCAGCTGCCACCCTAAAGGCTCCCTGCTTTGCCCTCACCCTGGGGTCTCCCACGTGGGTTCTGTCTCCCCAAGCACAACCCCAATGTGGATCCAGTCTGGACAGAAAAGCACACGATATCCCAGAGCACTCCAGGGCCTCAGCGGCTCAAAGGGGCATCAAGGCCTACCTAGGGGGCCTCTCTTCCCTAGGCCATACCCAGCCTGCACACTCTCTGTGGAGCAAGCTTCATTCCTGGAAGGGCCCAGGGGGTGAGCATGAGGGTCTCTTTGGGGCTCGGAACGTGCGGATAACAGAGGCTGTGGGACAACAGCAACATGAGACCCTGACAGGAGAGCTGTCGTTTCCCCTTTGGGAAGCAGGATGCTTGCGGCCCCCAGGCTGCGTGCCAATCCCCCTTGCTGCCTGGCTTCTGTTCACTGCTGGCTAGCGCTTCTGCAGCAGGTGAGCGTCTTGCCTAGAAACCGGGCGCTTGCCGTCCCTTGCTGGGAGCTCATGGCCCCACACACGTCCCTAGAGGGTGATGGCAACTTGGCTGAGAGCCACCAGGTGAGCTGTAGTTCTCCATGCGGAGAGGCCTGCCACGGGTTTCGAGAATCCTGAGTCAGGGCTGTGCTTCAAGCGGAGGGTGAGTTCCGAGGCTGGAGGAGGCTCGGAGTCACACTGGTTCCCAAGGGGGAACACTCATTGCCAAAAGTCTCTCCCGTGGCTCCAGTGCCCCCTTCCTGGGCCAGGGGCCCTTGGAAACCCCTCTGAATGGAAAGCCCAGCTCATCATCTGCCGGCCTCTCCTGCTGGCAGCGCTCGCGTTCGGCAGCCTTCAAACTGCTTCAGGAAGGCAGTTCCTTGGAGTCGGAGACTGGCAGGCTGGGCAGCCTGAGGGTGAGGCGTGCAGCTGCGTGAGGAAAGCCCTGGGCTTAGCATTCACCCTGGGACGTCGTGCCTGGGTTCTGGGTACCTCGGAGAGAACCTCCACTCACTCTCCAAGCTGAGATCAACAGGCAGGAGTTCCCTGAGCAGCGCTAAACCACAGCCCCTCCCAGGCTGTCCCAAGACGTCCGTGCGGCCTACTCCCACTTCAGCCATACAACACATGCAGACCCTGGGGGGAGCAACGTTCAAGATGGAAGGTCCCACTTGCACGGCCTGTGTGTCTCTTCCACTGCTCAGAAGCTGCTGAGGCACAGGCTGAGTGTCCACATTCACCCTGAGGCCTGAAGGCCAAACGGTCATTACCCCAGGGCGAAGTGGGTTGGATGTGGCTCCTTGGCGGCTCGCCCAGCAGCCCTGCTGCTGGCCTTGCCTTCGCTGCTGGCAAACCTCTGGGAGGAAAAAGAGCGTCTCTGGCAAGAATCAAAAAGTGCTTGCCATCCCCTGGCTAGGAGCGCCTCCTACACCCCTCTTTGTGCGGCGAGCACACACATCAACTACTACCCTCCAAGGAAGCTGCAGCTTTCCAGCCAGAAAGGCCTGCAGCCCTTGCCGTGAAACCACAGTCAACAGGCTGTTGGACTGGGCCAAGTGCCTTGTAAGAGGCCTTGGACGCGCAGGGCTGCACTGTTTTCCGTTGGGGCACACCGTTGGGGAGAAGGCTCTGGCCTAGCCATCAGCGCACACCCTCCTAGCCAGAGGCCCTTGGGATCCACTGGGTGGGCAGGCTGAAGGCGCGAGCAGGGCTTTGGTGCTTGCAGAGTCAATTTGGGCCCTGCTTTGGAAGGGTTTCAGGGACCCAGTTCTAGGGAGGCTTAGCTTCCCTGCTGTGGCACACCCAGGTCAGGTAGCCCAGCTGCCACCCTAAAGGCTCCCTGCTTTGCCCTCACCCTGGGGTCTCCCACGTGGGTTCTGTCTCCCGAAGCACAACCCCAATGTGGATCCAGTCTGGACAGAAAAGCACACGATATCCCAGAGCACTCCAGGGCCTCAGCGGCTCAAAGGGGCATCAAGGCCTACCTAGGGGGCCTCTCTTCCCTAGGCCATACCCAGCCTGCACACTCTCTGTGGAGCAAGCTTCATTCCTGGAAGGGCCCAGGGGGTGGGCATGAGGGTCTCTTCGGGGCTCGGAACGTGCGGATAACAGAGGCTGTGGGACAACAGCAACATGAGACCCTGACAGGAGAGCTGTCGTTTCCCCTTTGGGAAGCAGGATGCTTGCGGCCCCCAGGCTGCGTGCCAATCCCCCTTGCTGCCTGGCTTCTGTTCACTGCTGGCTAGCGCTTCTGCAGCAGGTGAGCGTCTTGCCTAGAAACCGGGCGCTTGCCGTCCCTTGCTGGGAGCTCATGGCCCCACACACGTCCCTAGAGGGTGATGGCAACTTGGCTGAGAGCCACCAGGTGAGCTGTAGTTCTCCATGCGGAGAGGCCTGCCGCGGGTTTCGAGAATCCTGAGTCAGGGCTGTGCTTCAAGCGGAGGGTGAGTTCCGAGGCTGGAGGAGGCTCGGAGTCACACTGGTTCCCAAGGGGGAACACTCATTGCCAAAAGTCTCTCCTGTGGCTCCAGTGCCCCCTTCCTGGGCCAGGGGCCCTTGGAAACCCCTCTGAATGGAAAGCCCAGCTCATCATCTGCCGGCCTCTCCTGCTGGCAGCGCTCGCGTTCGGCAGCCTTCAAACTGCTTCAGGAAGGCAGTTCCTTGGAGTCGGAGACTGGCAGGCTGGGCAGCCTGAGGGTGAGGCGTGCAGCTGCGTGAGGAAAGCCCTGGGCTTAGCATTCACCCTGGGACGTCGTGCCTGGGTTCTGGGTACCTCGGAGAGAACCTCCACTCACTCTCCAAGCTGAGATCAACAGGCAGGAGTTCCCTGAGCAGCGCTAAACCACAGCCCCTCCCAGGCTGTCCCAAGACGTCCGTGCGGCCTACTCCCACTTCAGCCATACAACACATGCAGACCCTGGGGGGAGCAACGTTCAAGATGGAAGGTCCCACTTGCACGGCCTGTGTGTCTCTTCCACTGCTCAGAAGCTGCTGAGGCACAGGCTGAGTGTCCACATTCACCCTGAGGCCTGAAGGCCAAACGGTCATTACCCCAGGGCGAAGTGGGTTGGATGTGGCTCCTTGGCGGCTCGCCCAGCAGCCCTGCTGCTGGCCTTGCCTTCGCTGCTGGCAAACCTCTGGGAGGAAAAAGAGCGTCTCTGGCAAGAATCAAAAAGTGCTTGCCATCCCCTGGCTAGGAGCGCCTCCTACACCCCTCTTTGTGCGGCGAGCACACACATCAACTACTACCCTCCAAGGAAGCTGCAGCTTTCCAGCCAGAAAGGCCTGCAGCCCTTGCCGTGAAACCACAGTCAACAGGCTGTTGGACTGGGCCAAGTGCCTTGTAGGAGGCCTTGGACGCGCAGGGCTGCACTGTTTTCCGTTGGGGCACACCGTTGGGGAGAAGGCTCTGGCCTAGCCATCAGCGCACACCCTCCTAGCCAGAGGCCCTTGGGATCCACTGGGTGGGCAGGCTGAAGGCGCGAGCAGGGCTTTGGTGCTTGCAGAGTCAATTTGGGCCCTGCTTTGGAAGGGTTTCAGGGACCCAGTTCTAGGGAGGCTTAGCTTCCCTGCTGTGGCACACCAAGGTCAGGTAGCCCAGCTGCCACCCTAAAGGCTCCCTGCTCTGCCCTCACCCTGGGGTCTCCCACGTGGGTTCTGTCTCCCCAAGCACAACCTCAATGTGGATCCAGTCTGGACAGAAAAGCACACGATATCCCAGAGCACTCCAGGGCCTCAGCGGCTCAAAGGGGCATCAAGGCCTACCTAGGGGGCCTCTCTTCCCTAGGCCATACCCAGCCTGCACACTCTCTGTGGAGCAAGCTTCATTCCTGGAAGGGCCCAGGGGGTGGGCATGAGGGTCTCTTCGGGGCTCGGAACGTGCGGATAACAGAGGCTGTGGGACAACAGCAACATGAGACCCTGACAGGAGAGCTGTCGTTTCCCCTTTGGGAAGCAGGATGCTTGCGGCCCCCAGGCTGCGTGCCAATCCCCCTTGCTGCCTGGCTTCTGTTCACTGCTGGCTAGCGCTTCTGCAGCAGGTGAGCGTCTTGCCTAGAAACCGGGCGCTTGCCGTCCCTTGCTGGGAGCTCATGGCCCCACACACGTCCCTAGAGGGTGATGGCAACTTGGCTGAGAGACACCAGGTGAGCTGTAGTTCTCCATGCGGAGAGGCCTGCCGCGGGTTTCGAGAATCCTGAGTCAGGGCTGTGCTTCAAGCGGAGGGTGAGTTCCGAGGCTGGAGGAGGCTCGGAGTCACACTGGTTCCCAAGGGGGAACACTCATTGCCAAAAGTCTCTCCCGTGGCTCCAGTGCCCCCTTCCTGGGCCAGGGGCCCTTGGAAACCCCTCTGAATGGAAAGCCCAGCTCATCATCTGCCGGCCTCTCCTGCTGGCAGCGCTCGTGTTCGGCAGCCTTCAAACTGCTTCAGGAAGGCAGTTCCTTGGAGTCGGAGACTGGCAGGCTGGGCAGCCTGAGGGTGAGGCGTGCAGCTGCGTGAGGAAAGCCCTGGGCTTAGCATTCACCCTGGGACGTCGTGCCTGGGTTCTGGGTACCTCGGAGAGAACCTCCACTCACTCTCCAAGCTGAGATCAACAGGCAGGAGTTCCCTGAGCAGCGCTAAACCACAGCCCCTCCCAGGCTGTCCCAAGACGTCCGTGCGGCCTACTCCCACTTCAGCCATACAACACATGCAGACCCTGGGGGGAGCAACGTTCAAGATGGAAGGTCCCACTTGCACGGCCTGTGTGTCTCTTCCACTGCTCAGAAGCTGCTGAGGCACAGGCTGAGTGTCCACATTCACCCTGAGGCCTGAAGGCCAAACGGTCATTACCCCAGGGCGAAGTGGGTTGGATGTGGCTCCTTGGCGGCTCGCCCAGCAGCCCTGCTGCTGGCCTTGCCTTCGCTGCTGGCAAACCTCTGGGAGGAAAAAGAGCGTCTCTGGCAAGAATCAAAAAGTGCTTGCCATCCCCTGGCTAGGAGCGCCTCCTACACCCCTCTTTGTGCGGCGAGCACACACATCAACTACTACCCTCCAAGGAAGCTGCAGCTTTCCAGCCAGAAAGGCCTGCAGCCCTTGCCGTGAAACCACAGTCAACAGGCTGTTGGACTGGGCCAAGTGCCTTGTAGGAGGCCTTGGACGCGCAGGGCTGCACTGTTTTCCGTTGGGGCACACCGTTGGGGAGAAGGCTCTGGCCTAGCCATCAGCGCACACCCTCCTAGCCAGAGGCCCTTGGGATCCACTGGGTGGGCAGGCTGAAGGCGCGAGCAGGGCTTTGGTGCTTGCAGAGTCAATTTGGGCCCTGCTTTGGAAGGGTTTCAGGGACCCAGTTCTAGGGAGGCTTAGCTTCCCTGCTGTGGCACACCCAGGTCAGGTAGCCCAGCTGCCACCCTAAAGGCTCCCTGCTTTGCCCTCACCCTGGGGTCTCCCACGTGGGTTCTGTCTCCCGAAGCACAACCCCAATGTGGATCCAGTCTGGACAGAAAAGCACACGATATCCCAGAGCACTCCAGGGCCTCAGCGGCTCAAAGGGGCATCAAGGCCTACCTAGGGGGCCTCTCTTCCCTAGGCCATACCCAGCCTGCACACTCTCTGTGGAGCAAGCTTCATTCCTGGAAGGGCCCAGGGGGTGGGCATGAGGGTCTCTTCGGGGCTCGGAACGTGCGGATAACAGAGGCTGTGGGACAACAGCAACATGAGACCCTGACAGGAGAGCTGTCGTTTCCCCTTTGGGAAGCAGGATGCTTGCGGCCCCCAGGCTGCGTGCCAATCCCCCTTGCTGCCTGGCTTCTGTTCACTGCTGGCTAGCGCTTCTGCAGCAGGTGAGCGTCTTGCCTAGAAACTGGGCGCTTGCCGTCCCTTGCTGGGAGCTCATGGCCCCACACACGTCCCTAGAGGGTGATGGCAACTTGGCTGAGAGCCACCAGGTGAGCTGTAGTTCTCCATGCGGAGAGGCCTGCCGCGGGTTTCGAGAATCCTGAGTCAGGGCTGTGCTTCAAGCGGAGGGTGAGTTCCGAGGCTGGAGGAGGCTCGGAGTCACACTGGTTCCCAAGGGGGAACACTCATTGCCAAAAGTCTCTCCCGTGGCTCCAGTGCCCCCTTCCTGGGCCAGGGGCCCTTGGAAACCCCTCTGAATGGAAAGCCCAGCTCATCATCTGCCGGCCTCTCCTGCTGGCAGCGCTCGCGTTCGGCAGCCTTCAAACTGCTTCAGGAAGGCAGTTCCTTGGAGTCGGAGACTGGCAGGCTGGGCAGCCTGAGGGTGAGGCGTGCAGCTGCGTGAGGAAAGCCCTGGGCTTAGCATTCACCCTGGGACGTCGTGCCTGGGTTCTGGGTACCTCGGAGAGAACCTCCACTCACTCTCCAAGCTGAGATCAACAGGCAGGAGTTCCCTGAGCAGCGCTAAACCACAGCCCCTCCCAGGCTGTCCCAAGACGTCCGTGCGGCCTACTCCCACTTCAGCCATACAACACATGCAGACCCTGGGGGGAGCAACATTCAAAATGGAAGGTCCCACTTGCACGGCCTGTGTGTCTCTTCCACTGCTCAGAAGCTGCTGAGGCACAGGCTGAGTGTCCACATTCACCCTGAGGCCTGAAGGCCAAACGGTCATTACCCCAGGGCGAAGTGGGTTGGATGTGGCTCCTTGGCAGCTCGCCCAGCAGCCCTGCTGCTGGCCTTGCCTTCGCTGCTGGCAAACCTCTGGGAGGAAAAAGAGCGTCTCTGGCAAGAATCAAAAAGTGCTTGCCATCCCCTGGCTAGGAGCGCCTCCTACACCCCTCTTTGTGCGGCGAGCACACACATCAACTACTACCCTCCAAGGAAGCTGCAGCTTTCCAGCCAGAAAGGCCTGCAGCCCTTGCCGTGAAACCACAGTCAACAGGCTGTTGGACTGGGCCAAGTGCCTTGTAGGAGGCCTTGGACGCGCAGGGCTGCACTGTTTTCCGTTGGGGCACACCGTTGGGGAGAAGGCTCTGGCCTAGCCATCAGCGCACACCCTCCTAGCCAGAGGCCCTTGGGATCCACTGGGTGGGCAGGCTGAAGGCGCGAGCAGGGCTTTGGTGCTTGCAGAGTCAATTTGGGCCCTGCTTTGGAAGGGTTTCAGGGACCCAGTTCTAGGGAGGCTTAGCTTCCCTGCTGTGGCACACCCAGGTCAGGTAGCCCAGCTGCCACCCTAAAGGCTCCCTGCTCTGCCCTCACCCTGGGGTCTCCCACGTGGGTTCTGTCTCCCCAAGCACAACCTCAATGTGGATCCAGTCTGGACAGAAAAGCACACGATATCCCAGAGCACTCCAGGGCCTCAGCGGCTCAAAGGGGCATCAAGGCCTACCTAGGGGGCCTCTCTTCCCTAGGCCATACCCAGCCTGCACACTCTCTGTGGAGCAAGCTTCATTCCTGGAAGGGCCCAGGGGGTGGGCATGAGGGTCTCTTCGGGGCTCGGAACGTGCGGATAACAGAGGCTGTGGGACAACAGCAACATGAGACCCTGACAGGAGAGCTGTCGTTTCCCCTTTGGGAAGCAGGATGCTTGCGGCCCCCAGGCTGCGTGCCAATCCCCCTTGCTGCCTGGCTTCTGTTCACTGCTGGCTAGCGCTTCTGCAGCAGGTGAGCGTCTTGCCTAGAAACCGGGCGCTTGCCGTCCCTTGCTGGGAGCTCATGGCCCCACACACGTCCCTAGAGGGTGATGGCAACTTGGCTGAGAGCCACCAGGTGAGCTGTAGTTCTCCATGCGGAGAGGCCTGCCGCGGGTTTCGAGAATCCTGAGTCAGGGCTGTGCTTCAAGCGGAGGGTGAGTTCCGAGGCTGGAGGAGGCTCGGAGTCACACTGGTTCCCAAGGGGGAACACTCATTGCCAAAAGTCTCTCCCGTGGCTCCAGTGCCCCCTTCCTGGGCCAGGGGCCCTTGGAAACCCCTCTGAATGGAAAGCCCAGCTCATCATCTGCCGGCCTCTCCTGCTGGCAGCGCTCGCGTTCGGCAGCCTTCAAACTGCTTCAGGAAGGCAGTTCCTTGGAGTCGGAGACTGGCAGGCTGGGCAGCCTGAGGGTGAGGCGTGCAGCTGCGTGAGGAAAGCCCTGGGCTTAGCATTCACCCTGGGACGTCGTGCCTGGGTTCTGGGTACCTCGGAGAGAACCTCCACTCACTCTCCAAGCTGAGATCAACAGGCAGGAGTTCCCTGAGCAGCGCTAAACCACAGCCCCTCCCAGGCTGTCCCAAGACGTCCGTGCGGCCTACTCCCACTTCAGCCATACAACACATGCAGACCCTGGGGGGAGCAACGTTCAAGATGGAAGGTCCCACTTGCACGGCCTGTGTGTCTCTTCCACTGCTCAGAAGCTGCTGAGGCACAGGCTGAGTGTCCACATTCACCCTGAGGCCTGAAGGCCAAACGGTCATTACCCCAGGGCGAAGTGGGTTGGATGTGGCTCCTTGGCGGCTCGCCCAGCAGCCCTGCTGCTGGCCTTGCCTTCGCTGCTGGCAAACCTCTGGGAGGAAAAAGAGCGTCTCTGGCAAGAATCAAAAAGTGCTTGCCATCCCCTGGCTAGGAGCGCCTCCTACACCCCTCTTTGTGCGGCGAGCACACACATCAACTACTACCCTCCAAGGAAGCTGCAGCTTTCCAGCCAGAAAGGCCTGCAGCCCTTGCCGTGAAACCACAGTCAACAGGCTGTTGGACTGGGCCAAGTGCCTTGTAGGAGGCCTTGGACGCGCAGGGCTGCACTGTTTTCCGTTGGGGCACACCGTTGGGGAGAAGGCTCTGGCCTAGCCATCAGCGCACACCCTCCTAGCCAGAGGCCCTTGGGATCCACTGGGTGGGCAGGCTGAAGGCGCGAGCAGGGCTTTGGTGCTTGCAGAGTCAATTTGGGCCCTGCTTTGGAAGGGTTTCAGGGACCCAGTTCTAGGGAGGCTTAGCTTCCCTGCTGTGGCACACCCAGGTCAGGTAGCCCAGCTGCCACCCTAAAGGCTCCCTGCTCTGCCCTCACCCTGGGGTCTCCCACGTGGGTTCTGTCTCCCCAAGCACAACCTCAATGTGGATCCAGTCTGGACAGAAAAGCACACAATATCCCAGAGCACTCCAGGGCCTCAGCGGCTCAAAGGGGCATCAAGGCCTACCTAGGGGGCCTCTCTTCCCTAGGCCATACCCAGCCTGCACACTCTCTGTGGAGCAAGCTTCATTCCTGGAAGGGCCCAGGGGGTGGGCATGAGGGTCTCTTCGGGGCTCGGAACGTGCGGATAACAGAGGCTGTGGGACAACAGCAACATGAGACCCTGACAGGAGAGCTGTCGTTTCCCCTTTGGGAAGCAGGATGCTTGCGGCCCCCAGGCTGCGTGCCAATCCCCCTTGCTGCCTGGCTTCTGTTCACTGCTGGCTAGCGCTTCTGCAGCAGGTGAGCGTCTTGCCTAGAAACCGGGCGCTTGCCGTCCCTTGCTGGGAGCTCATGGCCCCACACACGTCCCTAGAGGGTGATGGCAACTTGGCTGAGAGCCACCAGGTGAGCTGTAGTTCTCCATGCGGAGAGGCCTGCCGCGGGTTTCGAGAATCCTGAGTCAGGGCTGTGCTTCAAGCGGAGGGTGAGTTCCGAGGCTGGAGGAGGCTCGGAGTCACACTGGTTCCCAAGGGGGAACACTCATTGCCAAAAGTCTCTCCCGTGGCTCCAGTGCCCCCTTCCTGGGCCAGGGGCCCTTGGAAACCCCTCTGAATGGAAAGCCCAGCTCATCATCTGCCGGCCTCTCCTGCTGGCAGCGCTCGCGTTCGGCAGCCTTCAAACTGCTTCAGGAAGGCAGTTCCTTGGAGTCGGAGACTGGCAGGCTGGGCAGCCTGAGGGTGAGGCGTGCAGCTGCGTGAGGAAAGCCCTGGGCTTAGCATTCACCCTGGGACGTCGTGCCTGGGTTCTGGGTACCTCGGAGAGAACCTCCACTCACTCTCCAAGCTGAGATCAACAGGCAGGAGTTCCCTGAGCAGCGCTAAACCACAGCCCCTCCCAGGCTGTCCCAAGACGTCCGTGCGGCCTACTCCCACTTCAGCCATACAACACATGCAGACCCTGGGGGGAGCAACGTTCAAGATGGAAGGTCCCACTTGCACGGCCTGTGTGTCTCTTCCACTGCTCAGAAGCTGCTGAGGCACAGGCTGAGTGTCCACATTCACCCTGAGGCCTGAAGGCCAAACGGTCATTACCCCAGGGCGAAGTGGGTTGGATGTGGCTCCTTGGCGGCTCGCCCAGCAGCCCTGCTGCTGGCCTTGCCTTCGCTGCTGGCAAACCTCTGGGAGGAAAAAGAGCGTCTCTGGCAAGAATCAAAAAGTGCTTGCCATCCCCTGGCTAGGAGCGCCTCCTACACCCCTCTTTGTGCGGCGAGCACACACATCAACTACTACCCTCCAAGGAAGCTGCAGCTTTCCAGCCAGAAAGGCCTGCAGCCCTTGCCGTGAAACCACAGTCAACAGGCTGTTGGACTGGGCCAAGTGCCTTGTAGGAGGCCTTGGACGCGCAGGGCTGCACTGTTTTCCGTTGGGGCACACCGTTGGGGAGAAGGCTCTGGCCTAGCCATCAGCGCACACCCTCCTAGCCAGAGGCCCTTGGGATCCACTGGGTGGGCAGGCTGAAGGCGCGAGCAGGGCTTTGGTGCTTGCAGAGTCAATTTGGGCCCTGCTTTGGAAGGGTTTCAGGGACCCAGTTCTAGGGAGGCTTAGCTTCCCTGCTGTGGCACACCCAGGTCAGGTAGCCCAGCTGCCACCCTAAAGGCTCCCTGCTCTGCCCTCACCCTGGGGTCTCCCACGTGGGTTCTGTCTCCCCAAGCACAACCTCAATGTGGATCCAGTCTGGACAGAAAAGCACACGATATCCCAGAGCACTCCAGGGCCTCAGCGGCTCAAAGGGGCATCAAGGCCTACCTAGGGGGCCTCTCTTCCCTAGGCCATACCCAGCCTGCACACTCTCTGTGGAGCAAGCTTCATTCCTGGAAGGGCCCAGGGGGTGGGCATGAGGGTCTCTTCGGGGCTCGGAACGTGCGGATAACAGAGGCTGTGGGACAACAGCAACATGAGACCCTGACAGGAGAGCTGTCGTTTCCCCTTTGGGAAGCAGGATGCTTGCGGCCCCCAGGCTGCGTGCCAATCCCCCTTGCTGCCTGGCTTCTGTTCACTGCTGGCTAGCGCTTCTGCAGCAGGTGAGCGTCTTGCCTAGAAACCGGGCGCTTGCCGTCCCTTGCTGGGTGCTCATGGCCCCACACACGTCCCTAGAGGGTGATGGCAACTTGGCTGAGAGCCACCAGGTGAGCTGTAGTTCTCCATGCGGAGAGGCCTGCCGCGGGTTTCGAGAATCCTGAGTCAGGGCTGTGCTTCAAGCGGAGGGTGAGTTCCGAGGCTGGAGGAGGCTCGGAGTCACACTGGTTCCCAAGGGGGAACACTCATTGCCAAAAGTCTCTCCCGTGGCTCCAGTGCCCCCTTCCTGGGCCAGGGGCCCTTGGAAACCCCTCTGAATGGAAAGCCCAGCTCATCATCTGCCGGCCTCTCCTGCTGGCAGCGCTCGCGTTCGGCAGCCTTCAAACTGCTTCAGGAAGGCAGTTCCTTGGAGTCGGAGACTGGCAGGCTGGGCAGCCTGAGGGTGAGGCGTGCAGCTGCGTGAGGAAAGCCCTGGGCTTAGCATTCACCCTGGGACGTCGTGCCTGGGTTCTGGGTACCTCGGAGAGAACCTCCACTCACTCTCCAAGCTGAGATCAACAGGCAGGAGTTCCCTGAGCAGCGCTAAACCACAGCCCCTCCCAGGCTGTCCCAAGACGTCCGTGCGGCCTACTCCCACTTCAGCCATACAACACATGCAGACCCTGGGGGGAGCAACGTTCAAGATGGAAGGTCCCACTTGCACGGCCTGTGTGTCTCTTCCACTGCTCAGAAGCTGCTGAGGCACAGGCTGAGTGTCCACATTCACCCTGAGGCCTGAAGGCCAAACGGTCATTACCCCAGGGCGAAGTGGGTTGGATGTGGCTCCTTGGCGGCTCGCCCAGCAGCCCTGCTGCTGGCCTTGCCTTCGCTGCTGGCAAACCTCTGGGAGGAAAAAGAGCGTCTCTGGCAAGAATCAAAAAGTGCTTGCCATCCCCTGGCTAGGAGCGCCTCCTACACCCCTCTTTGTGCGGCGAGCACACACATCAACTACTACCCTCCAAGGAAGCTGCAGCTTTCCAGCCAGAAAGGCCTGCAGCCCTTGCCGTGAAACCACAGTCAACAGGCTGTTGGACTGGGCCAAGTGCCTTGTAGGAGGCCTTGGACGCGCAGGGCTGCACTGTTTTCCGTTGGGGCACACCGTTGGGGAGAAGGCTCTGGCCTAGCCATCAGCGCACACCCTCCTAGCCAGAGGCCCTTGGGATCCACTGGGTGGGCAGGCTGAAGGCGCGAGCAGGGCTTTGGTGCTTGCAGAGTCAATTTGGGCCCTGCTTTGGAAGGGTTTCAGGGACCCAGTTCTAGGGAGGCTTAGCTTCCCTGCTGTGGCACACCCAGGTCAGGTAGCCCAGCTGCCACCCTAAAGGCTCCCTGCTTTGCCCTCACCCTGGGGTCTCCCACGTGGGTTCTGTCTCCCGAAGCACAACCCCAATGTGGATCCAGTCTGGACAGAAAAGCACACGATATCCCAGAGCACTCCAGGGCCTCAGCGGCTCAAAGGGGCATCAAGGCCTACCTAGGGGGCCTCTCTTCCCTAGGCCATACCCAGCCTGCACACTCTCTGTGGAGCAAGCTTCATTCCTGGAAGGGCCCAGGGGGTGGGCATGAGGGTCTCTTCGGGGCTCGGAACGTGCGGATAACAGAGGCTGTGGGACAACAGCAACATGAGACCCTGACAGGAGAGCTGTCGTTTCCCCTTTGGGAAGCAGGATGCTTGCGGCCCCCAGGCTGCGTGCCAATCCCCCTTGCTGCCTGGCTTCTGTTCACTGCTGGCTAGCGCTTCTGCAGCAGGTGAGCGTCTTGCCTAGAAACTGGGCGCTTGCCGTCCCTTGCTGGGAGCTCATGGCCCCACACACGTCCCTAGAGGGTGATGGCAACTTGGCTGAGAGCCACCAGGTGAGCTGTAGTTCTCCATGCGGAGAGGCCTGCCGCGGGTTTCGAGAATCCTGAGTCAGGGCTGTGCTTCAAGCGGAGGGTGAGTTCCGAGGCTGGAGGAGGCTCGGAGTCACACTGGTTCCCAAGGGGGAACACTCATTGCCAAAAGTCTCTCCTGTGGCTCCAGTGCCCCCTTCCTGGGCCAGGGGCCCTTGGAAACCCCTCTGAATGGAAAGCCCAGCTCATCATCTGCCGGCCTCTCCTGCTGGCAGCGCTCGCGTTCGGCAGCCTTCAAACTGCTTCAGGAAGGCAGTTCCTTGGAGTCGGAGACTGGCAGGCTGGGCAGCCTGAGGGTGAGGCGTGCAGCTGCGTGAGGAAAGCCCTGGGCTTAGCATTCACCCTGGGACGTCGTGCCTGGGTTCTGGGTACCTCGGAGAGAACCTCCACTCACTCTCCAAGCTGAGATCAACAGGCAGGAGTTCCCTGAGCAGCGCTAAACCACAGCCCCTCCCAGGCTGTCCCAAGACATCCGTGCGGCCTACTCCCACTTCAGCCATACAACACATGCAGACCCTGGGGGGAGCAACGTTCAAGATGGAAGGTCCCACTTGCACGGCCTGTGTGTCTCTTCCACTGCTCAGAAGCTGCTGAGGCACAGGCTGAGTGTCCACATTCACCCTGAGGCCTGAAGGCCAAACGGTCATTACCCCAGGGCGAAGTGGGTTGGATGTGGCTCCTTGGCGGCTCGCCCAGCAGCCCTGCTGCTGGCCTTGCCTTCGCTGCTGGCAAACCTCTGGGAGGAAAAAGAGCGTCTCTGGCAAGAATCAAAAAGTGCTTGCCATCCCCTGGCTAGGAGCGCCTCCTACACCCCTCTTTGTGCGGCGAGCACACACATCAACTACTACCCTCCAAGGAAGCTGCAGCTTTCCAGCCAGAAAGGCCTGCAGCCCTTGCCGTGAAACCACAGTCAACAGGCTGTTGGACTGGGCCAAGTGCCTTGTAGGAGGCCTTGGACGCGCAGGGCTGCACTGTTTTCCGTTGGGGCACACCGTTGGGGAGAAGGCTCTGGCCTAGCCATCAGCGCACACCCTCCTAGCCAGAGGCCCTTGGGATCCACTGGGTGGGCAGGCTGAAGGCGCGAGCAGGGCTTTGGTGCTTGCAGAGTCAATTTGGGCCCTGCTTTGGAAGGGTTTCAGGGACCCAGTTCTAGGGAGGCTTAGCTTCCCTGCTGTGGCACACCCAGGTCAGGTAGCCCAGCTGCCACCCTAAAGGCTCCCTGCTCTGCCCTCACCCTGGGGTCTCCCACGTGGGTTCTGTCTCCCCAAGCACAACCTCAATGTGGATCCAGTCTGGACAGAAAAGCACACGATATCCCAGAGCACTCCAGGGCCTCAGCGGCTCAAAGGGGCATCAAGGCCTACCTAGGGGGCCTCTCTTCCCTAGGCCATACCCAGCCTGCACACTCTCTGTGGAGCAAGCTTCATTCCTGGAAGGGCCCAGGGGGTGGGCATGAGGGTCTCTTCGGGGCTCGGAACGTGCGGATAACAGAGGCTGTGGGACAACAGCAACATGAGACCCTGACAGGAGAGCTGTCGTTTCCCCTTTGGGAAGCAGGATGCTTGCGGCCCCCAGGCTGCGTGCCAATCCCCCTTGCTGCCTGGCTTCTGTTCACTGCTGGCTAGCGCTTCTGCAGCAGGTGAGCGTCTTGCCTAGAAACCGGGCGCTTGCCGTCCCTTGCTGGGAGCTCATGGCCCCACACACGTCCCTAGAGGGTGATGGCAACTTGGCTGAGAGACACCAGGTGAGCTGTAGTTCTCCATGCGGAGAGGCCTGCCGCGGGTTTCGAGAATCCTGAGTCAGGGCTGTGCTTCAAGCGGAGGGTGAGTTCCGAGGCTGGAGGAGGCTCGGAGTCACACTGGTTCCCAAGGGGGAACACTCATTGCCAAAAGTCTCTCCCGTGGCTCCAGTGCCCCCTTCCTGGGCCAGGGGCCCTTGGAAACCCCTCTGAATGGAAAGCCCAGCTCATCATCTGCCGGCCTCTCCTGCTGGCAGCGCTCGCGTTCGGCAGCCTTCAAACTGCTTCAGGAAGGCAGTTCCTTGGAGTCGGAGACTGGCAGGCTGGGCAGCCTGAGGGTGAGGCGTGCAGCTGCGTGAGGAAAGCCCTGGGCTTAGCATTCACCCTGGGACGTCGTGCCTGGGTTCTGGGTACCTCGGAGAGAACCTCCACTCACTCTCCAAGCTGAGATCAACAGGCAGGAGTTCCCTGAGCAGCGCTAAACCACAGCCCCTCCCAGGCTGTCCCAAGACGTCCGTGCGGCCTACTCCCACTTCAGCCATACAACACATGCAGACCCTGGGGGGAGCAACGTTCAAGATGGAAGGTCCCACTTGCACGGCCTGTGTGTCTCTTCCACTGCTCAGAAGCTGCTGAGGCACAGGCTGAGTGTCCACATTCACCCTGAGGCCTGAAGGCCAAACGGTCATTACCCCAGGGCGAAGTGGGTTGGATGTGGCTCCTTGGCGGCTCGCCCAGCAGCCCTGCTGCTGGCCTTGCCTTCGCTGCTGGCAAACCTCTGGGAGGAAAAAGAGCGTCTCTGGCAAGAATCAAAAAGTGCTTGCCATCCCCTGGCTAGGAGCGCCTCCTACACCCCTCTTTGTGCGGCGAGCACACACATCAACTACTACCCTCCAAGGAAGCTGCAGCTTTCCAGCCAGAAAGGCCTGCAGCCCTTGCCGTGAAACCACAGTCAACAGGCTGTTGGACTGGGCCAAGTGCCTTGTAGGAGGCCTTGGACGCGCAGGGCTGCACTGTTTTCCGTTGGGGCACACCGTTGGGGAGAAGGCTCTGGCCTAGCCATCAGCGCACACCCTCCTAGCCAGAGGCCCTTGGGATCCACTGGGTGGGCAGGCTGAAGGCGCGAGCAGGGCTTTGGTGCTTGCAGAGTCAATTTGGGCCCTGCTTTGGAAGGGTTTCAGGGACCCAGTTCTAGGGAGGCTTAGCTTCCCTGCTGTGGCACACCCAGGTCAGGTAGCCCAGCTGCCACCCTAAAGGCTCCCTGCTCTGCCCTCACCCTGGGGTCTCCCACGTGGGTTCTGTCTCCCCAAGCACAACCTCAATGTGGATCCAGTCTGGACAGAAAAGCACACGATATCCCAGAGCACTCCAGGGCCTCAGCGGCTCAAAGGGGCATCAAGGCCTACCTAGGGGGCCTCTCTTCCCTAGGCCATACCCAGCCTGCACACTCTCTGTGGAGCAAGCTTCATTCCTGGAAGGGCCCAGGGGGTGGGCATGAGGGTCTCTTCGGGGCTCGGAACGTGCGGATAACAGAGGCTGTGGGACAACAGCAACATGAGACCCTGACAGGAGAGCTGTCGTTTCCCCTTTGGGAAGCAGGATGCTTGCGGCCCCCAGGCTGCGTGCCAATCCCCCTTGCTGCCTGGCTTCTGTTCACTGCTGGCTAGCGCTTCTGCAGCAGGTGAGCGTCTTGCCTAGAAACCGGGCGCTTGCCGTCCCTTGCTGGGTGCTCATGGCCCCACACACGTCCCTAGAGGGTGATGGCAACTTGGCTGAGAGCCACCAGGTGAGCTGTAGTTCTCCATGCGGAGAGGCCTGCCGCGGGTTTCGAGAATCCTGAGTCAGGGCTGTGCTTCAAGCGGAGGGTGAGTTCCGAGGCTGGAGGAGGCTCGGAGTCACACTGGTTCCCAAGGGGGAACACTCATTGCCAAAAGTCTCTCCCGTGGCTCCAGTGCCCCCTTCCTGGGCCAGGGGCCCTTGGAAACCCCTCTGAATGGAAAGCCCAGCTCATCATCTGCCGGCCTCTCTTGCTGGCAGCGCTCGCGTTCGGCAGCCTTCAAACTGCTTCAGGAAGGCAGTTCCTTGGAGTCGGAGACTGGCAGGCTGGGCAGCCTGAGGGTGAGGCGTGCAGCTGCGTGAGGAAAGCCCTGGGCTTAGCATTCACCCTGGGACGTCGTGCCTGGGTTCTGGGTACCTCGGAGAGAACCTCCACTCACTCTCCAAGCTGAGATCAACAGGCAGGAGTTCCCTGAGCAGCGCTAAACCACAGCCCCTCCCAGGCTGTCCCAAGACGTCCGTGCGGCCTACTCCCACTTCAGCCATACAACACATGCAGACCCTGGGGGGAGCAACGTTCAAGATGGAAGGTCCCACTTGCACGGCCTGTGTGTCTCTTCCACTGCTCAGAAGCTGCTGAGGCACAGGCTGAGTGTCCACATTCACCCTGAGGCCTGAAGGCCAAACGGTCATTACCCCAGGGCGAAGTGGGTTGGATGTGGCTCCTTGGCGGCTCGCCCAGCAGCCCTGCTGCTGGCCTTGCCTTCGCTGCTGGCAAACCTCTGGGAGGAAAAAGAGCGTCTCTGGCAAGAATCAAAAAGTGCTTGCCATCCCCTGGCTAGGAGCGCCTCCTACACCCCTCTTTGTGCGGCGAGCACACACATCAACTACTACCCTCCAAGGAAGCTGCAGCTTTCCAGCCAGAAAGGCCTGCAGCCCTTGCCGTGAAACCACAGTCAACAGGCTGTTGGACTGGGCCAAGTGCCTTGTAGGAGGCCTTGGACGCGCAGGGCTGCACTGTTTTCCGTTGGGGCACACCGTTGGGGAGAAGGCTCTGGCCTAGCCATCAGCGCACACCCTCCTAGCCAGAGGCCCTTGGGATCCACTGGGTGGGCAGGCTGAAGGCGCGAGCAGGGCTTTGGTGCTTGCAGAGTCAATTTGGGCCCTGCTTTGGAAGGGTTTCAGGGACCCAGTTCTAGGGAGGCTTAGCTTCCCTGCTGTGGCACACCCAGGTCAGGTAGCCCAGCTGCCACCCTAAAGGCTCCCTGCTCTGCCCTCACCCTGGGGTCTCCCACGTGGGTTCTGTCTCCCCAAGCACAACCTCAATGTGGATCCAGTCTGGACAGAAAAGCACACAATATCCCAGAGCACTCCAGGGCCTCAGCGGCTCAAAGGGGCATCAAGGCCTACCTAGGGGGCCTCTCTTCCCTAGGCCATACCCAGCCTGCACACTCTCTGTGGAGCAAGCTTCATTCCTGGAAGGGCCCAGGGGGTGGGCATGAGGGTCTCTTCGGGGCTCGGAACGTGCGGATAACAGAGGCTGTGGGACAACAGCAACATGAGACCCTGACAGGAGAGCTGTCGTTTCCCCTTTGGGAAGCAGGATGCTTGCGGCCCCCAGGCTGCGTGCCAATCCCCCTTGCTGCCTGGCTTCTGTTCACTGCTGGCTAGCGCTTCTGCAGCAGGTGAGCGTCTTGCCTAGAAACCGGGCGCTTGCCGTCCCTTGCTGGGAGCTCATGGCCCCACACACGTCCCTAGAGGGTGATGGCAACTTGGCTGAGAGCCACCAGGTGAGCTGTAGTTCTCCATGCAGAGAGGCCTCCCGCGGGTTTCGAGAATCCTGAGTCAGGGCTGTGCTTCAAGCGGAGGGTGAGTTCCGAGGCTGGAGGAGGCTCGGAGTCACACTGGTTCCCAAGGGGGAACACTCATTGCCAAAAGTCTCTCCCGTGGCTCCAGTGCCCCCTTCCTGGGCCAGGGGCCCTTGGAAACCCCTCTGAATGGAAAGCCCAGCTCATCATCTGCCGGCCTCTCCTGCTGGCAGCGCTCGCGTTCGGCAGCCTTCAAACTGCTTCAGGAAGGCGGTTCCTTGGAGTCGGAGACTGGCAGGCTGGGCAGCCTGAGGGTGAGGCGTGCAGCTGCGTGAGGAAAGCCCTGGGCTTAGCATTCACCCTGGGACGTCGTGCCTGGGTTCTGGGTACCTCGGAGAGAACCTCCACTCACTCTCCAAGCTGAGATCAACAGGCAGGAGTTCCCTGAGCAGCGCTAAACCACAGCCCCTCCCAGGCTGTCCCAAGACGTCCGTGCGGCCTACTCCCACTTCAGCCATACAACACATGCAGACCCTGGGGGGAGCAACGTTCAAGATGGAAGGTCCCACTTGCACGGCCTGTGTGTCTCTTCCACTGCTCAGAAGCTGCTGAGGCACAGGCTGAGTGTCCACATTCACCCTGAGGCCTGAAGGCCAAACGGTCATTACCCCAGGGCGAAGTGGGTTGGATGTGGCTCCTTGGCGGCTCGCCCAGCAGCCCTGCTGCTGGCCTTGCCTTCGCTGCTGGCAAACCTCTGGGAGGAAAAAGAGCGTCTCTGGCAAGAATCAAAAAGTGCTTGCCATCCCCTGGCTAGGAGCGCCTCCTACACCCCTCTTTGTGCGGCGAGCACACACATCAACTACTACCCTCCAAGGAAGCTGCAGCTTTCCAGCCAGAAAGGCCTGCAGCCCTTGCCGTGAAACCACAGTCAACAGGCTGTTGGACTGGGCCAAGTGCCTTGTAGGAGGCCTTGGACGCGCAGGGCTGCACTGTTTTCCGTTGGGGCACACCGTTGGGGAGAAGGCTCTGGCCTAGCCATCAGCGCACACCCTCCTAGCCAGAGGCCCTTGGGGTCCACTGGGTGGGCAGGCTGAAGGCGCGAGCAGGGCTTTGGTGCTTGCAGAGTCAATTTGGGCCCTGCTTTGGAAGGGTTTCAGGGACCCAGTTCTAGGGAGGCTTAGCTTCCCTGCTGTGGCACACCCAGGTCAGGTAGCCCAGCTGCCACCCTAAAGGCTCCCTGCTCTGCCCTCACCCTGGGGTCTCCCACGTGGGTTCTGTCTCCCCAAGCACAACCTCAATGTGGATCCAGTCTGGACAGAAAAGCACACAATATCCCAGAGCACTCCAGGGCCTCAGCGGCTCAAAGGGGCATCAAGGCCTACCTAGGGGGCCTCTCTTCCCTAGGCCATACCCAGCCTGCACACTCTCTGTGGAGCAAGCTTCATTCCTGGAAGGGCCCAGGGGGTGGGCATGAGGGTCTCTTCGGGGCTCGGAACGTGCGGATAACAGAGGCTGTGGGACAACAGCAACATGAGACCCTGACAGGAGAGCTGTCGTTTCCCCTTTGGGAAGCAGGATGCTTGCGGCCCCCAGGCTGCGTGCCAATCCCCCTTGCTGCCTGGCTTCTGTTCACTGCTGGCTAGCGCTTCTGCAGCAGGTGAGCGTCTTGCCTAGAAACCGGGCGCTTGCCGTCCCTTGCTGGGAGCTCATGGCCCCACACACGTCCCTAGAGGGTGATGGCAACTTGGCTGAGAGCCACCAGGTGAGCTGTAGTTCTCCATGCGGAGAGGCCTGCCGCGGGTTTCGAGAATCCTGAGTCAGGGCTGTGCTTCAAGCGGAGGGTGAGTTCCGAGGCTGGAGGAGGCTCGGAGTCACACTGGTTCCCAAGGGGGAACACTCATTGCCAAAAGTCTCTCCCGTGGCTCCAGTGCCCCCTTCCTGGGCCAGGGGCCCTTGGAAACCCCTCTGAATGGAAAGCCCAGCTCATCATCTGCCGGCCTCTCCTGCTGGCAGCGCTCGCGTTCGGCAGCCTTCAAACTGCTTCAGGAAGGCGGTTCCTTGGAGTCGGAGACTGGCAGGCTGGGCAGCCTGAGGGTGAGGCGTGCAGCTGCGTGAGGAAAGCCCTGGGCTTAGCATTCACCCTGGGACGTCGTGCCTGGGTTCTGGGTACCTCGGAGAGAACCTCCACTCACTCTCCAAGCTGAGATCAACAGGCAGGAGTTCCCTGAGCAGCGCTAAACCACAGCCCCTCCCAGGCTGTCCCAAGACGTCCGTGCGGCCTACTCCCACTTCAGCCATACAACACATGCAGACCCTGGGGGGAGCAACGTTCAAGATGGAAGGTCCCACTTGCACGGCCTGTGTGTCTCTTCCACTGCTCAGAAGCTGCTGAGGCACAGGCTGAGTGTCCACATTCACCCTGAGGCCTGAAGGCCAAACGGTCATTACCCCAGGGCGAAGTGGGTTGGATGTGGCTCCTTGGCGGCTCGCCCAGCAGCCCTGCTGCTGGCCTTGCCTTCGCTGCTGGCAAACCTCTGGGAGGAAAAAGAGCGTCTCTGGCAAGAATCAAAAAGTGCTTGCCATCCCCTGGCTAGGAGCGCCTCCTACACCCCTCTTTGTGCGGCGAGCACACACATCAACTACTACCCTCCAAGGAAGCTGCAGCTTTCCAGCCAGAAAGGCCTGCAGCCCTTGCCGTGAAACCACAGTCAACAGGCTGTTGGACTGGGCCAAGTGCCTTGTAGGAGGCCTTGGACGCGCAGGGCTGCACTGTTTTCCGTTGGGGCACACCGTTGGGGAGAAGGCTCTGGCCTAGCCATCAGCGCACACCCTCCTAGCCAGAGGCCCTTGGGATCCACTGGGTGGGCAGGCTGAAGGCGCGAGCAGGGCTTTGGTGCTTGCAGAGTCAATTTGGGCCCTGCTTTGGAAGGGTTTCAGGGACCCAGTTCTAGGGAGGCTTAGCTTCCCTGCTGTGGCACACCCAGGTCAGGTAGCCCAGCTGCCACCCTAAAGGCTCCCTGCTCTGCCCTCACCCTGGGGTCTCCCACGTGGGTTCTGTCTCCCCAAGCACAACCTCAATGTGGATCCAGTCTGGACAGAAAAGCACACGATATCCCAGAGCACTCCAGGGCCTCAGCGGCTCAAAGGGGCATCAAGGCCTACCTAGGGGGCCTCTCTTCCCTAGGCCATACCCAGCCTGCACACTCTCTGTGGAGCAAGCTTCATTCCTGGAAGGGCCCAGGGGGTGGGCATGAGGGTCTCTTCGGGGCTCGGAACGTGCGGATAACAGAGGCTGTGGGACAACAGCAACATGAGACCCTGACAGGAGAGCTGTCGTTTCCCCTTTGGGAAGCAGGATGCTTGCGGCCCCCAGGCTGCGTGCCAATCCCCCTTGCTGCCTGGCTTCTGTTCAGTGCTGGCTAGCGCTTCTGCAGCAGGTGAGCGTCTTGCCTAGAAACCGGGCGCTTGCCGTCCCTTGCTGGGAGCTCATGGCCCCACACACGTCCCTAGAGGGTGATGGCAACTTGGCTGAGAGCCACCAGGTGAGCTGTAGTTCTCCATGCGGAGAGGCCTGCCGCGGGTTTCGAGAATCCTGAGTCAGGGCTGTGCTTCAAGCGGAGGGTGAGTTCCGAGGCTGGAGGAGGCTCGGAGTCACACTGGTTCCCAAGGGGGAACACTCATTGCCAAAAGTCTCTCCCGTGGCTCCAGTGCCCCCTTCCTGGGCCAGGGGCCCTTGGAAACCCCTCTGAATGGAAAGCCCAGCTCATCATCTGCCGGCCTCTCCTGCTGGCAGCGCTCGCGTTCGGCAGCCTTCAAACTGCTTCAGGAAGGCAGTTCCTTGGAGTCGGAGACTGGCAGGCTGGGCAGCCTGAGGGTGAGGCGTGCAGCTGCGTGAGGAAAGCCCTGGGCTTAGCATTCACCCTGGGACGTCGTGCCTGGGTTCTGGGTACCTCGGAGAGAACCTCCACTCACTCTCCAAGCTGAGATCAACAGGCAGGAGTTCCCTGAGCAGCGCTAAACCACAGCCCCTCCCAGGCTGTCCCAAGACGTCCGTGCGGCCTACTCCCACTTCAGCCATACAACACATGCAGACCCTGGGGGGAGCAACGTTCAAGATGGAAGGTCCCACTTGCACGGCCTGTGTGTCTCTTCCACTGCTCAGAAGCTGCTGAGGCACAGGCTGAGTGTCCACATTCACCCTGAGGCCTGAAGGCCAAACGGTCATTACCCCAGGGCGAAGTGGGTTGGATGTGGCTCCTTGGCGGCTCGCCCAGCAGCCCTGCTGCTGGCCTTGCCTTCGCTGCTGGCAAACCTCTGGGAGGAAAAAGAGCGTCTCTGGCAAGAATCAAAAAGTGCTTGCCATCCCCTGGCTAGGAGCGCCTCCTACACCCCTCTTTGTGCGGCGAGCACACACATCAACTACTACCCTCCAAGGAAGCTGCAGCTTTCCAGCCAGAAAGGCCTGCAGCCCTTGCCGTGAAACCACAGTCAACAGGCTGTTGGACTGGGCCAAGTGCCTTGTAGGAGGCCTTGGACGCTCAGGGCTGCACTGTTTTCCGTTGGGGCACACCGTTGGGGAGAAGGCTCTGGCCTAGCCATCAGCGCACACCCTCCTAGCCAGAGGCCCTTGGGATCCACTGGGTGGGCAGGCTGAAGGCGCGAGCAGGGCTTTGGTGCTTGCAGAGTCAATTTGGGCCCTGCTTTGGAAGGGTTTCAGGGACCCAGTTCTAGGGAGGCTTAGCTTCCCTGCTGTGGCACACCCAGGTCAGGTAGCCCAGCTGCCACCCTAAAGGCTCCCTGCTCTGCCCTCACCCTGGGGTCTCCCACGTGGGTTCTGTCTCCCCAAGCACAACCTCAATGTGGATCCAGTCTGGACAGAAAAGCACACAATATCCCAGAGCACTCCAGGGCCTCAGCGGCTCAAAGGGGCATCAAGGCCTACCTAGGGGGCCTCTCTTCCCTAGGCCATACCCAGCCTGCACACTCTCTGTGGAGCAAGCTTCATTCCTGGAAGGGCCCAGGGGGTGGGCATGAGGGTCTCTTCGGGGCTCGGAACGTGCGGATAACAGAGGCTGTGGGACAACAGCAACATGAGACCCTGACAGGAGAGCTGTCGTTTCCCCTTTGGGAAGCAGGATGCTTGCGGCCCCCAGGCTGCGTGCCAATCCCCCTTGCTGCCTGGCTTCTGTTCACTGCTGGCTAGCGCTTCTGCAGCAGGTGAGCGTCTTGCCTAGAAACCGGGCGCTTGCCGTCCCTTGCTGGGAGCTCATGGCCCCACACACGTCCCTAGAGGGTGATGGCAACTTGGCTGAGAGCCACCAGGTGAGCTGTAGTTCTCCATGCGGAGAGGCCTGCCGCGGGTTTCGAGAATCCTGAGTCAGGGCTGTGCTTCAAGCGGAGGGTGAGTTCCGAGGCTGGAGGAGGCTCGGAGTCACACTGGTTCCCAAGGGGGAACACTCATTGCCAAAAGTCTCTCCCGTGGCTCCAGTGCCCCCTTCCTGGGCCAGGGGCCCTTGGAAACCCCTCTGAATGGAAAGCCCAGCTCATCATCTGCCGGCCTCTCCTGCTGGCAGCGCTCGCGTTCGGCAGCCTTCAAACTGCTTCAGGAAGGCAGTTCCTTGGAGTCGGAGACTGGCAGGCTGGGCAGCCTGAGGGTGAGGCGTGCAGCTGCGTGAGGAAAGCCCTGGGCTTAGCATTCACCCTGGGACGTCGTGCCTGGGTTCTGGGTACCTCGGAGAGAACCTCCACTCACTCTCCAAGCTGAGATCAACAGGCAGGAGTTCCCTGAGCAGCGCTAAACCACAGCCCCTCCCAGGCTGTCCCAAGACGTCCGTGCGGCCTACTCCCACTTCAGCCATACAACACATGCAGACCCTGGGGGGAGCAACGTTCAAGATGGAAGGTCCCACTTGCACGGCCTGTGTGTCTCTTCCACTGCTCAGAAGCTGCTGAGGCACAGGCTGAGTGTCCACATTCACCCTGAGGCCTGAAGGCCAAACGGTCATTACCCCAGGGCGAAGTGGGTTGGATGTGGCTCCTTGGCGGCTCGCCCAGCAGCCCTGCTGCTGGCCTTGCCTTCGCTGCTGGCAAACCTCTGGGAGGAAAAAGAGCGTCTCTGGCAAGAATCAAAAAGTGCTTGCCATCCCCTGGCTAGGAGCGCCTCCTACACCCCTCTTTGTGCGGCGAGCACACACATCAACTACTACCCTCCAAGGAAGCTGCAGCTTTCCAGCCAGAAAGGCCTGCAGCCCTTGCCGTGAAACCACAGTCAACAGGCTGTTGGACTGGGCCAAGTGCCTTGTAGGAGGCCTTGGACGCGCAGGGCTGCACTGTTTTCCGTTGGGGCACACCGTTGGGGAGAAGGCTCTGGCCTAGCCATCAGCGCACACCCTCCTAGCCAGAGGCCCTTGGGATCCACTGGGTGGGCAGGCTGAAGGCGCGAGCAGGGCTTTGGTGCTTGCAGAGTCAATTTGGGCCCTGCTTTGGAAGGGTTTCAGGGACCCAGTTCTAGGGAGGCTTAGCTTCCCTGCTGTGGCACACCCAGGTCAGGTAGCCCAGCTGCCACCCTAAAGGCTCCCTGCTCTGCCCTCACCCTGGGGTCTCCCACGTGGGTTCTGTCTCCCCAAGCACAACCTCAATGTGGATCCAGTCTGGACAGAAAAGCACACGATATCCCAGAGCACTCCAGGGCCTCAGCGGCTCAAAGGGGCATCAAGGCCTACCTAGGGGGCCTCTCTTCCCTAGGCCATACCCAGCCTGCACACTCTCTGTGGAGCAAGCTTCATTCCTGGAAGGGCCCAGGGGGTGGGCATGAGGGTCTCTTCGGGGCTCGGAACGTGCGGATAACAGAGGCTGTGGGACAACAGCAACATGAGACCCTGACAGGAGAGCTGTCGTTTCCCCTTTGGGAAGCAGGATGCTTGCGGCCCCCAGGCTGCGTGCCAATCCCCCTTGCTGCCTGGCTTCTGTTCACTGCTGGCTAGCGCTTCTGCAGCAGGTGAGCGTCTTGCCTAGAAACCGGGCGCTTGCCGTCCCTTGCTGGGAGCTCATGGCCCCACACACGTCCCTAGAGGGTGATGGCAACTTGGCTGAGAGCCACCAGGTGAGCTGTAGTTCTCCATGCGGAGAGGCCTGCCGCGGGTTTCGAGAATCCTGAGTCAGGGCTGTGCTTCAAGCGGAGGGTGAGTTCCGAGGCTGGAGGAGGCTCGGAGTCACACTGGTTCCCAAGGGGGAACACTCATTGCCAAAAGTCTCTCCCGTGGCTCCAGTGCCCCCTTCCTGGGCCAGGGGCCCTTGGAAACCCCTCTGAATGGAAAGCCCAGCTCATCATCTGCCGGCCTCTCCTGCTGGCAGCGCTCGCGTTCGGCAGCCTTCAAACTGCTTCAGGAAGGCGGTTCCTTGGAGTCGGAGACTGGCAGGCTGGGCAGCCTGAGGGTGAGGCGTGCAGCTGCGTGAGGAAAGCCCTGGGCTTAGCATTCACCCTGGGACGTCGTGCCTGGGTTCTGGGTACCTCGGAGAGAACCTCCACTCACTCTCCAAGCTGAGATCAACAGGCAGGAGTTCCCTGAGCAGCGCTAAACCACAGCCCCTCCCAGGCTGTCCCAAGACGTCCGTGCGGCCTACTCCCACTTCAGCCATACAACACATGCAGACCCTGGGGGGAGCAACGTTCAAGATGGAAGGTCCCACTTGCACGGCCTGTGTGTCTCTTCCACTGCTCAGAAGCTGCTGAGGCACAGGCTGAGTGTCCACATTCACCCTGAGGCCTGAAGGCCAAACGGTCATTACCCCAGGGCGAAGTGGGTTGGATGTGGCTCCTTGGCGGCTCGCCCAGCAGCCCTGCTGCTGGCCTTGCCTTCGCTGCTGGCAAACCTCTGGGAGGAAAAAGAGCGTCTCTGGCAAGAATCAAAAAGTGCTTGCCATCCCCTGGCTAGGAGCGCCTCCTACACCCCTCTTTGTGCGGCGAGCACACACATCAACTACTACCCTCCAAGGAAGCTGCAGCTTTCCAGCCAGAAAGGCCTGCAGCCCTTGCCGTGAAACCACAGTCAACAGGCTGTTGGACTGGGCCAAGTGCCTTGTAGGAGGCCTTGGACGCGCAGGGCTGCACTGTTTTCCGTTGGGGCACACCGTTGGGGAGAAGGCTCTGGCCTAGCCATCAGCGCACACCCTCCTAGCCAGAGGCCCTTGGGATCCACTGGGTGGGCAGGCTGAAGGCGCGAGCAGGGCTTTGGTGCTTGCAGAGTCAATTTGGGCCCTGCTTTGGAAGGGTTTCAGGGACCCAGTTCTAGGGAGGCTTAGCTTCCCTGCTGTGGCACACCCAGGTCAGGTAGCCCAGCTGCCACCCTAAAGGCTCCCTGCTCTGCCCTCACCCTGGGGTCTCCCACGTGGGTTCTGTCTCCCCAAGCACAACCTCAATGTGGATCCAGTCTGGACAGAAAAGCACACGATATCCCAGAGCACTCCAGGGCCTCAGCGGCTCAAAGGGGCATCAAGGCCTACCTAGGGGGCCTCTCTTCCCTAGGCCATACCCAGCCTGCACACTCTCTGTGGAGCAAGCTTCATTCCTGGAAGGGCCCAGGGGGTGGGCATGAGGGTCTCTTCGGGGCTCGGAACGTGCGGATAACAGAGGCTGTGGGACAACAGCAACATGAGACCCTGACAGGAGAGCTGTCGTTTCCCCTTTGGGAAGCAGGATGCTTGCGGCCCCCAGGCTGCGTGCCAATCCCCCTTGCTGCCTGGCTTCTGTTCACTGCTGGCTAGCGCTTCTGCAGCAGGTGAGCGTCTTGCCTAGAAACCGGGCGCTTGCCGTCCCTTGCTGGGAGCTCATGGCCCCACACACGTCCCTAGAGGGTGATGGCAACTTGGCTGAGAGCCACCAGGTGAGCTGTAGTTCTCCATGCGGAGAGGCCTGCCGCGGGTTTCGAGAATCCTGAGTCAGGGCTGTGCTTCAAGCGGAGGGTGAGTTCCGAGGCTGGAGGAGGCTCGGAGTCACACTGGTTCCCAAGGGGGAACACTCATTGCCAAAAGTCTCTCCCGTGGCTCCAGTGCCCCCTTCCTGGGCCAGGGGCCCTTGGAAACCCCTCTGAATGGAAAGCCCAGCTCATCATCTGCCGGCCTCTCCTGCTGGCAGCGCTCGCGTTCGGCAGCCTTCAAACTGCTTCAGGAAGGCGGTTCCTTGGAGTCGGAGACTGGCAGGCTGTGCAGCCTGAGGGTGAGGCGTGCAGCTGCGTGAGGAAAGCCCTGGGCTTAGCATTCACCCTGGGACGTCGTGCCTGGGTTCTGGGTACCTCGGAGAGAACCTCCACTCACTCTCCAAGCTGAGATCAACAGGCAGGAGTTCCCTGAGCAGCGCTAAACCACAGCCCCTCCCAGGCTGTCCCAAGACGTCCGTGCGGCCTACTCCCACTTCAGCCATACAACACATGCAGACCCTGGGGGGAGCAACGTTCAAGATGGAAGGTCCCACTTGCACGGCCTGTGTGTCTCTTCCACTGCTCAGAAGCTGCTGAGGCACAGGCTGAGTGTCCACATTCACCCTGAGGCCTGAAGGCCAAACGGTCATTACCCCAGGGCGAAGTGGGTTGGATGTGGCTCCTTGGCGGCTCGCCCAGCAGCCCTGCTGCTGGCCTTGCCTTCGCTGCTGGCAAACCTCTGGGAGGAAAAAGAGCGTCTCTGGCAAGAATCAAAAAGTGCTTGCCATCCCCTGGCTAGGAGCGCCTCCTACACCCCTCTTTGTGCGGCGAGCACACACATCAACTACTACCCTCCAAGGAAGCTGCAGCTTTCCAGCCAGAAAGGCCTGCAGCCCTTGCCGTGAAACCACAGTCAACAGGCTGTTGGACTGGGCCAAGTGCCTTGTAGGAGGCCTTGGACGCGCAGGGCTGCACTGTTTTCCGTTGGGGCACACCGTTGGGGAGAAGGCTCTGGCCTAGCCATCAGCGCACACCCTCCTAGCCAGAGGCCCTTGGGATCCACTGGGTGGGCAGGCTGAAGGCGCGAGCAGGGCTTTGGTGCTTGCAGAGTCAATTTGGGCCCTGCTTTGGAAGGGTTTCAGGGACCCAGTTCTAGGGAGGCTTAGCTTCCCTGCTGTGGCACACCCAGGTCAGGTAGCCCAGCTGCCACCCTAAAGGCTCCCTGCTCTGCCCTCACCCTGGGGTCTCCCACGTGGGTTCTGTCTCCCCAAGCACAACCTCAATGTGGATCCAGTCTGGACAGAAAAGCACACAATATCCCAGAGCACTCCAGGGCCTCAGCGGCTCAAAGGGGCATCAAGGCCTACCTAGGGGGCCTCTCTTCCCTAGGCCATACCCAGCCTGCACACTCTCTGTGGAGCAAGCTTCATTCCTGGAAGGGCCCAGGGGGTGGGCATGAGGGTCTCTTCGGGGCTCGGAACGTGCGGATAACAGAGGCTGTGGGACAACAGCAACATGAGACCCTGACAGGAGAGCTGTCGTTTCCCCTTTGGGAAGCAGGATGCTTGCGGCCCCCAGGCTGCGTGCCAATCCCCCTTGCTGCCTGGCTTCTGTTCACTGCTGGCTAGCGCTTCTGCAGCAGGTGAGCGTCTTGCCTAGAAACCGGGCGCTTGCCGTCCCTTGCTGGGAGCTCATGGCCCCACACACGTCCCTAGAGGGTGATGGCAACTTGGCTGAGAGCCACCAGGTGAGCTGTAGTTCTCCATGCGGAGAGGCCTGCCGCGGGTTTCGAGAATCCTGAGTCAGGGCTGTGCTTCAAGCGGAGGGTGAGTTCCGAGGCTGGAGGAGGCTCGGAGTCACACTGGTTCCCAAGGGGGAACACTCATTGCCAAAAGTCTCTCCCGTGGCTCCAGTGCCCCCTTCCTGGGCCAGGGGCCCTTGGAAACCCCTCTGAATGGAAAGCCCAGCTCATCATCTGCCGGCCTCTCCTGCTGGCAGCGCTCGCGTTCGGCAGCCTTCAAACTGCTTCAGGAAGGCGGTTCCTTGGAGTCGGAGACTGGCAGGCTGGGCAGCCTGAGGGTGAGGCGTGCAGCTGCGTGAGGAAAGCCCTGGGCTTAGCATTCACCCTGGGACGTCGTGCCTGGGTTCTGGGTACCTCGGAGAGAACCTCCACTCACTCTCCAAGCTGAGATCAACAGGCAGGAGTTCCCTGAGCAGCGCTAAACCACAGCCCCTCCCAGGCTGTCCCAAGACGTCCGTGCGGCCTACTCCCACTTCAGCCATACAACACATGCAGACCCTGGGGGGAGCAACGTTCAAGATGGAAGGTCCCACTTGCACGGCCTGTGTGTCTCTTCCACTGCTCAGAAGCTGCTGAGGCACAGGCTGAGTGTCCACATTCACCCTGAGGCCTGAAGGCCAAACGGTCATTACCCCAGGGCGAAGTGGGTTGGATGTGGCTCCTTGGCGGCTCGCCCAGCAGCCCTGCTGCTGGCCTTGCCTTCGCTGCTGGCAAACCTCTGGGAGGAAAAAGAGCGTCTCTGGCAAGAATCAAAAAGTGCTTGCCATCCCCTGGCTAGGAGCGCCTCCTACACCCCTCTTTGTGCGGCGAGCACACACATCAACTACTACCCTCCAAGGAAGCTGCAGCTTTCCAGCCAGAAAGGCCTGCAGCCCTTGCCGTGAAACCACAGTCAACAGGCTGTTGGACTGGGCCAAGTGCCTTGTAGGAGGCCTTGGACGCTCAGGGCTGCACTGTTTTCCGTTGGGGCACACCGTTGGGGAGAAGGCTCTGGCCTAGCCATCAGCGCACACCCTCCTAGCCAGAGGCCCTTGGGATCCACTGGGTGGGCAGGCTGAAGGCGCGAGCAGGGCTTTGGTGCTTGCAGAGTCAATTTGGGCCCTGCTTTGGAAGGGTTTCAGGGACCCAGTTCTAGGGAGGCTTAGCTTCCCTGCTGTGGCACACCCAGGTCAGGTAGCCCAGCTGCCACCCTAAAGGCTCCCTGCTCTGCCCTCACCCTGGGGTCTCCCACGTGGGTTCTGTCTCCCCAAGCACAACCTCAATGTGGATCCAGTCTGGACAGAAAAGCACACAATATCCCAGAGCACTCCAGGGCCTCAGCGGCTCAAAGGGGCATCAAGGCCTACCTAGGGGGCCTCTCTTCCCTAGGCCATACCCAGCCTGCACACTCTCTGTGGAGCAAGCTTCATTCCTGGAAGGGCCCAGGGGGTGGGCATGAGGGTCTCTTCGGGGCTCGGAACGTGCGGATAACAGAGGCTGTGGGACAACAGCAACATGAGACCCTGACAGGAGAGCTGTCGTTTCCCCTTTGGGAAGCAGGATGCTTGCGGCCCCCAGGCTGCGTGCCAATCCCCCTTGCTGCCTGGCTTCTGTTCACTGCTGGCTAGCGCTTCTGCAGCAGGTGAGCGTCTTGCCTAGAAACCGGGCGCTTGCCGTCCCTTGCTGGGAGCTCATGGCCCCACACACGTCCCTAGAGGGTGATGGCAACTTGGCTGAGAGCCACCAGGTGAGCTGTAGTTCTCCATGCGGAGAGGCCTGCCGCGGGTTTCGAGAATCCTGAGTCAGGGCTGTGCTTCAAGCGGAGGGTGAGTTCCGAGGCTGGAGGAGGCTCGGAGTCACACTGGTTCCCAAGGGGGAACACTCATTGCCAAAAGTCTCTCCCGTGGCTCCAGTGCCCCCTTCCTGGGCCAGGGGCCCTTGGAAACCCCTCTGAATGGAAAGCCCAGCTCATCATCTGCCGGCCTCTCCTGCTGGCAGCGCTCGCGTTCGGCAGCCTTCAAACTGCTTCAGGAAGGCAGTTCCTTGGAGTCGGAGACTGGCAGGCTGGGCAGCCTGAGGGTGAGGCGTGCAGCTGCGTGAGGAAAGCCCTGGGCTTAGCATTCACCCTGGGACGTCGTGCCTGGGTTCTGGGTACCTCGGAGAGAACCTCCACTCACTCTCCAAGCTGAGATCAACAGGCAGGAGTTCCCTGAGCAGCGCTAAACCACAGCCCCTCCCAGGCTGTCCCAAGACGTCCGTGCGGCCTACTCCCACTTCAGCCATACAACACATGCAGACCCTGGGGGGAGCAACGTTCAAGATGGAAGGTCCCACTTGCACGGCCTGTGTGTCTCTTCCACTGCTCAGAAGCTGCTGAGGCACAGGCTGAGTGTCCACATTCACCCTGAGGCCTGAAGGCCAAACGGTCATTACCCCAGGGCGAAGTGGGTTGGATGTGGCTCCTTGGCGGCTCGCCCAGCAGCCCTGCTGCTGGCCTTGCCTTCGCTGCTGGCAAACCTCTGGGAGGAAAAAGAGCGTCTCTGGCAAGAATCAAAAAGTGCTTGCCATCCCCTGGCTAGGAGCGCCTCCTACACCCCTCTTTGTGCGGCGAGCACACACATCAACTACTACCCTCCAAGGAAGCTGCAGCTTTCCAGCCAGAAAGGCCTGCAGCCCTTGCCGTGAAACCACAGTCAACAGGCTGTTGGACTGGGCCAAGTGCCTTGTAGGAGGCCTTGGACGCGCAGGGCTGCACTGTTTTCCGTTGGGGCACACCGTTGGGGAGAAGGCTCTGGCCTAGCCATCAGCGCACACCCTCCTAGCCAGAGGCCCTTGGGATCCACTGGGTGGGCAGGCTGAAGGCGCGAGCAGGGCTTTGGTGCTTGCAGAGTCAATTTGGGCCCTGCTTTGGAAGGGTTTCAGGGACCCAGTTCTAGGGAGGCTTAGCTTCCCTGCTGTGGCACACCCAGGTCAGGTAGCCCAGCTGCCACCCTAAAGGCTCCCTGCTCTGCCCTCACCCTGGGGTCTCCCACGTGGGTTCTGTCTCCCCAAGCACAACCTCAATGTGGATCCAGTCTGGACAGAAAAGCACACGATATCCCAGAGCACTCCAGGGCCTCAGCGGCTCAAAGGGGCATCAAGGCCTACCTAGGGGGCCTCTCTTCCCTAGGCCATACCCAGCCTGCACACTCTCTGTGGAGCAAGCTTCATTCCTGGAAGGGCCCAGGGGGTGGGCATGAGGGTCTCTTCGGGGCTCGGAACGTGCGGATAACAGAGGCTGTGGGACAACAGCAACATGAGACCCTGACAGGAGAGCTGTCGTTTCCCCTTTGGGAAGCAGGATGCTTGCGGCCCCCAGGCTGCGTGCCAATCCCCCTTGCTGCCTGGCTTCTGTTCACTGCTGGCTAGCGCTTCTGCAGCAGGTGAGCGTCTTGCCTAGAAACCGGGCGCTTGCCGTCCCTTGCTGGGAGCTCATGGCCCCACACACGTCCCTAGAGGGTGATGGCAACTTGGCTGAGAGCCACCAGGTGAGCTGTAGTTCTCCATGCGGAGAGGCCTGCCGCGGGTTTCGAGAATCCTGAGTCAGGGCTGTGCTTCAAGCGGAGGGTGAGTTCCGAGGCTGGAGGAGGCTCGGAGTCACACTGGTTCCCAAGGGGGAACACTCATTGCCAAAAGTCTCTCCCGTGGCTCCAGTGCCCCCTTCCTGGGCCAGGGGCCCTTGGAAACCCCTCTGAATGGAAAGCCCAGCTCATCATCTGCCGGCCTCTCCTGCTGGCAGCGCTCGCGTTCGGCAGCCTTCAAACTGCTTCAGGAAGGCGGTTCCTTGGAGTCGGAGACTGGCAGGCTGGGCAGCCTGAGGGTGAGGCGTGCAGCTGCGTGAGGAAAGCCCTGGGCTTAGCATTCACCCTGGGACGTCGTGCCTGGGTTCTGGGTACCTCGGAGAGAACCTCCACTCACTCTCCAAGCTGAGATCAACAGGCAGGAGTTCCCTGAGCAGCGCTAAACCACAGCCCCTCCCAGGCTGTCCCAAGACGTCCGTGCGGCCTACTCCCACTTCAGCCATACAACACATGCAGACCCTGGGGGGAGCAACGTTCAAGATGGAAGGTCCCACTTGCACGGCCTGTGTGTCTCTTCCACTGCTCAGAAGCTGCTGAGGCACAGGCTGAGTGTCCACATTCACCCTGAGGCCTGAAGGCCAAACGGTCATTACCCCAGGGCGAAGTGGGTTGGATGTGGCTCCTTGGCGGCTCGCCCAGCAGCCCTGCTGCTGGCCTTGCCTTCGCTGCTGGCAAACCTCTGGGAGGAAAAAGAGCGTCTCTGGCAAGAATCAAAAAGTGCTTGCCATCCCCTGGCTAGGAGCGCCTCCTACACCCCTCTTTGTGCGGCGAGCACACACATCAACTACTACCCTCCAAGGAAGCTGCAGCTTTCCAGCCAGAAAGGCCTGCAGCCCTTGCCGTGAAACCACAGTCAACAGGCTGTTGGACTGGGCCAAGTGCCTTGTAGGAGGCCTTGGACGCGCAGGGCTGCACTGTTTTCCGTTGGGGCACACCGTTGGGGAGAAGGCTCTGGCCTAGCCATCAGCGCACACCCTCCTAGCCAGAGGCCCTTGGGATCCACTGGGTGGGCAGGCTGAAGGCGCGAGCAGGGCTTTGGTGCTTGCAGAGTCAATTTGGGCCCTGCTTTGGAAGGGTTTCAGGGACCCAGTTCTAGGGAGGCTTAGCTTCCCTGCTGTGGCACACCCAGGTCAGGTAGCCCAGCTGCCACCCTAAAGGCTCCCTGCTCTGCCCTCACCCTGGGGTCTCCCACGTGGGTTCTGTCTCCCCAAGCACAACCTCAATGTGGATCCAGTCTGGACAGAAAAGCACACGATATCCCAGAGCACTCCAGGGCCTCAGCGGCTCAAAGGGGCATCAAGGCCTACCTAGGGGGCCTCTCTTCCCTAGGCCATACCCAGCCTGCACACTCTCTGTGGAGCAAGCTTCATTCCTGGAAGGGCCCAGGGGGTGGGCATGAGGGTCTCTTCGGGGCTCGGAACGTGCGGATAACAGAGGCTGTGGGACAACAGCAACATGAGACCCTGACAGGAGAGCTGTCGTTTCCCCTTTGGGAAGCAGGATGCTTGCGGCCCCCAGGCTGCGTGCCAATCCCCCTTGCTGCCTGGCTTCTGTTCACTGCTGGCTAGCGCTTCTGCAGCAGGTGAGCGTCTTGCCTAGAAACCGGGCGCTTGCCGTCCCTTGCTGGGAGCTCATGGCCCCACACACGTCCCTAGAGGGTGATGGCAACTTGGCTGAGAGCCACCAGGTGAGCTGTAGTTCTCCATGCGGAGAGGCCTGCCGCGGGTTTCGAGAATCCTGAGTCAGGGCTGTGCTTCAAGCGGAGGGTGAGTTCCGAGGCTGGAGGAGGCTCGGAGTCACACTGGTTCCCAAGGGGGAACACTCATTGCCAAAAGTCTCTCCCGTGGCTCCAGTGCCCCCTTCCTGGGCCAGGGGCCCTTGGAAACCCCTCTGAATGGAAAGCCCAGCTCATCATCTGCCGGCCTCTCCTGCTGGCAGCGCTCGCGTTCGGCAGCCTTCAAACTGCTTCAGGAAGGCGGTTCCTTGGAGTCGGAGACTGGCAGGCTGGGCAGCCTGAGGGTGAGGCGTGCAGCTGCGTGAGGAAAGCCCTGGGCTTAGCATTCACCCTGGGACGTCGTGCCTGGGTTCTGGGTACCTCGGAGAGAACCTCCACTCACTCTCCAAGCTGAGATCAACAGGCAGGAGTTCCCTGAGCAGCGCTAAACCACAGCCCCTCCCAGGCTGTCCCAAGACGTCCGTGCGGCCTACTCCCACTTCAGCCATACAACACATGCAGACCCTGGGGGGAGCAACGTTCAAGATGGAAGGTCCCACTTGCACGGCCTGTGTGTCTCTTCCACTGCTCAGAAGCTGCTGAGGCACAGGCTGAGTGTCCACATTCACCCTGAGGCCTGAAGGCCAAACGGTCATTACCCCAGGGCGAAGTGGGTTGGATGTGGCTCCTTGGCGGCTCGCCCAGCAGCCCTGCTGCTGGCCTTGCCTTCGCTGCTGGCAAACCTCTGGGAGGAAAAAGAGCGTCTCTGGCAAGAATCAAAAAGTGCTTGCCATCCCCTGGCTAGGAGCGCCTCCTACACCCCTCTTTGTGCGGCGAGCACACACATCAACTACTACCCTCCAAGGAAGCTGCAGCTTTCCAGCCAGAAAGGCCTGCAGCCCTTGCCGTGAAACCACAGTCAACAGGCTGTTGGACTGGGCCAAGTGCCTTGTAGGAGGCCTTGGACGCGCAGGGCTGCACTGTTTTCCGTTGGGGCACACCGTTGGGGAGAAGGCTCTGGCCTAGCCATCAGCGCACACCCTCCTAGCCAGAGGCCCTTGGGATCCACTGGGTGGGCAGGCTGAAGGCGCGAGCAGGGCTTTGGTGCTTGCAGAGTCAATTTGGGCCCTGCTTTGGAAGGGTTTCAGGGACCCAGTTCTAGGGAGGCTTAGCTTCCCTGCTGTGGCACACCCAGGTCAGGTAGCCCAGCTGCCACCCTAAAGGCTCCCTGCTCTGCCCTCACCCTGGGGTCTCCCACGTGGGTTCTGTCTCCCCAAGCACAACCTCAATGTGGATCCAGTCTGGACAGAAAAGCACACAATATCCCAGAGCACTCCAGGGCCTCAGCGGCTCAAAGGGGCATCAAGGCCTACCTAGGGGGCCTCTCTTCCCTAGGCCATACCCAGCCTGCACACTCTCTGTGGAGCAAGCTTCATTCCTGGAAGGGCCCAGGGGGTGGGCATGAGGGTCTCTTCGGGGCTCGGAACGTGCGGATAACAGAGGCTGTGGGACAACAGCAACATGAGACCCTGACAGGAGAGCTGTCGTTTCCCCTTTGGGAAGCAGGATGCTTGCGGCCCCCAGGCTGTGTGCCAATCCCCCTTGCTGCCTGGCTTCTGTTCACTGCTGGCTAGCGCTTCTGCAGCAGGTGAGCGTCTTGCCTAGAAACCGGGCGCTTGCCGTCCCTTGCTGGGAGCTCATGGCCCCACACACGTCCCTAGAGGGTGATGGCAACTTGGCTGAGAGCCACCAGGTGAGCTGTAGTTCTCCATGCGGAGAGGCCTGCCGCGGGTTTCGAGAATCCTGAGTCAGGGCTGTGCTTCAAGCGGAGGGTGAGTTCCGAGGCTGGAGGAGGCTCGGAGTCACACTGGTTCCCAAGGGGGAACACTCATTGCCAAAAGTCTCTCCCGTGGCTCCAGTGCCCCCTTCCTGGGCCAGGGGCCCTTGGAAACCCCTCTGAATGGAAAGCCCAGCTCATCATCTGCCGGCCTCTCCTGCTGGCAGCGCTCGCGTTCGGCAGCCTTCAAACTGCTTCAGGAAGGCGGTTCCTTGGAGTCGGAGACTGGCAGGCTGGGCAGCCTGAGGGTGAGGCGTGCAGCTGCGTGAGGAAAGCCCTGGGCTTAGCATTCACCCTGGGACGTCGTGCCTGGGTTCTGGGTACCTCGGAGAGAACCTCCACTCACTCTCCAAGCTGAGATCAACAGGCAGGAGTTCCCTGAGCAGCGCTAAACCACAGCCCCTCCCAGGCTGTCCCAAGACGTCCGTGCGGCCTACTCCCACTTCAGCCATACAACACATGCAGACCCTGGGGGGAGCAACGTTCAAGATGGAAGGTCCCACTTGCACGGCCTGTGTGTCTCTTCCACTGCTCAGAAGCTGCTGAGGCACAGGCTGAGTGTCCACATTCACCCTGAGGCCTGAAGGCCAAACGGTCATTACCCCAGGGCGAAGTGGGTTGGATGTGGCTCCTTGGCGGCTCGCCCAGCAGCCCTGCTGCTGGCCTTGCCTTCGCTGCTGGCAAACCTCTGGGAGGAAAAAGAGCGTCTCTGGCAAGAATCAAAAAGTGCTTGCCATCCCCTGGCTAGGAGCGCCTCCTACACCCCTCTTTGTGCGGCGAGCACACACATCAACTACTACCCTCCAAGGAAGCTGCAGCTTTCCAGCCAGAAAGGCCTGCAGCCCTTGCCGTGAAACCACAGTCAACAGGCTGTTGGACTGGGCCAAGTGCCTTGTAGGAGGCCTTGGACGCGCAGGGCTGCACTGTTTTCCGTTGGGGCACACCGTTGGGGAGAAGGCTCTGGCCTAGCCATCAGCGCACACCCTCCTAGCCAGAGGCCCTTGGGGTCCACTGGGTGGGCAGGCTGAAGGCGCGAGCAGGGCTTTGGTGCTTGCAGAGTCAATTTGGGCCCTGCTTTGGAAGGGTTTCAGGGACCCAGTTCTAGGGAGGCTTAGCTTCCCTGCTGTGGCACACCCAGGTCAGGTAGCCCAGCTGCCACCCTAAAGGCTCCCTGCTCTGCCCTCACCCTGGGGTCTCCCACGTGGGTTCTGTCTCCCCAAGCACAACCTCAATGTGGATCCAGTCTGGACAGAAAAGCACACAATATCCCAGAGCACTCCAGGGCCTCAGCGGCTCAAAGGGGCATCAAGGCCTACCTAGGGGGCCTCTCTTCCCTAGGCCATACCCAGCCTGCACACTCTCTGTGGAGCAAGCTTCATTCCTGGAAGGGCCCAGGGGGTGGGCATGAGGGTCTCTTCGGGGCTCGGAACGTGCGGATAACAGAGGCTGTGGGACAACAGCAACATGAGACCCTGACAGGAGAGCTGTCGTTTCCCCTTTGGGAAGCAGGATGCTTGCGGCCCCCAGGCTGCGTGCCAATCCCCCTTGCTGCCTGGCTTCTGTTCACTGCTGGCTAGCGCTTCTGCAGCAGGTGAGCGTCTTGCCTAGAAACCGGGCGCTTGCCGTCCCTTGCTGGGAGCTCATGGCCCCACACACGTCCCTAGAGGGTGATGGCAACTTGGCTGAGAGCCACCAGGTGAGCTGTAGTTCTCCATGCGGAGAGGCCTGCCGCGGGTTTCGAGAATCCTGAGTCAGGGCTGTGCTTCAAGCGGAGGGTGAGTTCCGAGGCTGGAGGAGGCTCGGAGTCACACTGGTTCCCAAGGGGGAACACTCATTGCCAAAAGTCTCTCCCGTGGCTCCAGTGCCCCCTTCCTGGGCCAGGGGCCCTTGGAAACCCCTCTGAATGGAAAGCCCAGCTCATCATCTGCCGGCCTCTCCTGCTGGCAGCGCTCGCGTTCGGCAGCCTTCAAACTGCTTCAGGAAGGCAGTTCCTTGGAGTCGGAGACTGGCAGGCTGGGCAGCCTGAGGGTGAGGCGTGCAGCTGCGTGAGGAAAGCCCTGGGCTTAGCATTCACCCTGGGACGTCGTGCCTGGGTTCTGGGTACCTCGGAGAGAACCTCCACTCACTCTCCAAGCTGAGATCAACAGGCAGGAGTTCCCTGAGCAGCGCTAAACCACAGCCCCTCCCAGGCTGTCCCAAGACGTCCGTGCGGCCTACTCCCACTTCAGCCATACAACACATGCAGACCCTGGGGGGAGCAACGTTCAAGATGGAAGGTCCCACTTGCACGGCCTGTGTGTCTCTTCCACTGCTCAGAAGCTGCTGAGGCACAGGCTGAGTGTCCACATTCACCCTGAGGCCTGAAGGCCAAACGGTCATTACCCCAGGGCGAAGTGGGTTGGATGTGGCTCCTTGGCGGCTCGCCCAGCAGCCCTGCTGCTGGCCTTGCCTTCGCTGCTGGCAAACCTCTGGGAGGAAAAAGAGCGTCTCTGGCAAGAATCAAAAAGTGCTTGCCATCCCCTGGCTAGGAGCGCCTCCTACACCCCTCTTTGTGCGGCGAGCACACACATCAACTACTACCCTCCAAGGAAGCTGCAGCTTTCCAGCCAGAAAGGCCTGCAGCCCTTGCCGTGAAACCACAGTCAACAGGCTGTTGGACTGGGCCAAGTGCCTTGTAGGAGGCCTTGGACGCGCAGGGCTGCACTGTTTTCCGTTGGGGCACACCGTTGGGGAGAAGGCTCTGGCCTAGCCATCAGCGCACACCCTCCTAGCCAGAGGCCCTTGGGATCCACTGGGTGGGCAGGCTGAAGGCGCGAGCAGGGCTTTGGTGCTTGCAGAGTCAATTTGGGCCCTGCTTTGGAAGGGTTTCAGGGACCCAGTTCTAGGGAGGCTTAGCTTCCCTGCTGTGGCACACCCAGGTCAGGTAGCCCAGCTGCCACCCTAAAGGCTCCCTGCTCTGCCCTCACCCTGGGGTCTCCCACGTGGGTTCTGTCTCCCCAAGCACAACCTCAATGTGGATCCAGTCTGGACAGAAAAGCACACAATATCCCAGAGCACTCCAGGGCCTCAGCGGCTCAAAGGGGCATCAAGGCCTACCTAGGGGGCCTCTCTTCCCTAGGCCATACCCAGCCTGCACACTCTCTGTGGAGCAAGCTTCATTCCTGGAAGGGCCCAGGGGGTGGGCATGAGGGTCTCTTCGGGGCTCGGAACGTGCGGATAACAGAGGCTGTGGGACAACAGCAACATGAGACCCTGACAGGAGAGCTGTCGTTTCCCCTTTGGGAAGCAGGATGCTTGCGGCCCCCAGGCTGCGTGCCAATCCCCCTTGCTGCCTGGCTTCTGTTCACTGCTGGCTAGCGCTTCTGCAGCAGGTGAGCGTCTTGCCTAGAAACCGGGCGCTTGCCGTCCCTTGCTGGGAGCTCATGGCCCCACACACGTCCCTAGAGGGTGATGGCAACTTGGCTGAGAGCCACCAGGTGAGCTGTAGTTCTCCATGCGGAGAGGCCTGCCGCGGGTTTCGAGAATCCTGAGTCAGGGCTGTGCTTCAAGCGGAGGGTGAGTTCCGAGGCTGGAGGAGGCTCGGAGTCACACTGGTTCCCAAGGGGGAACACTCATTGCCAAAAGTCTCTCCCGTGGCTCCAGTGCCCCCTTCCTGGGCCAGGGGCCCTTGGAAACCCCTCTGAATGGAAAGCCCAGCTCATCATCTGCCGGCCTCTCCTGCTGGCAGCGCTCGCGTTCGGCAGCCTTCAAACTGCTTCAGGAAGGCAGTTCCTTGGAGTCGGAGACTGGCAGGCTGGGCAGCCTGAGGGTGAGGCGTGCAGCTGCGTGAGGAAAGCCCTGGGCTTAGCATTCACCCTGGGACGTCGTGCCTGGGTTCTGGGTACCTCGGAGAGAACCTCCACTCACTCTCCAAGCTGAGATCAACAGGCAGGAGTTCCCTGAGCAGCGCTAAACCACAGCCCCTCCCAGGCTGTCCCAAGACGTCCGTGCGGCCTACTCCCACTTCAGCCATACAACACATGCAGACCCTGGGGGGAGCAACGTTCAAGATGGAAGGTCCCACTTGCACGGCCTGTGTGTCTCTTCCACTGCTCAGAAGCTGCTGAGGCACAGGCTGAGTGTCCACATTCACCCTGAGGCCTGAAGGCCAAACGGTCATTACCCCAGGGCGAAGTGGGTTGGATGTGGCTCCTTGGCGGCTCGCCCAGCAGCCCTGCTGCTGGCCTTGCCTTCGCTGCTGGCAAACCTCTGGGAGGAAAAAGAGCGTCTCTGGCAAGAATCAAAAAGTGCTTGCCATCCCCTGGCTAGGAGCGCCTCCTACACCCCTCTTTGTGCGGCGAGCACACACATCAACTACTACCCTCCAAGGAAGCTGCAGCTTTCCAGCCAGAAAGGCCTGCAGCCCTTGCCGTGAAACCACAGTCAACAGGCTGTTGGACTGGGCCAAGTGCCTTGTAGGAGGCCTTGGACGCGCAGGGCTGCACTGTTTTCCGTTGGGGCACACCGTTGGGGAGAAGGCTCTGGCCTAGCCATCAGCGCACACCCTCCTAGCCAGAGGCCCTTGGGATCCACTGGGTGGGCAGGCTGAAGGCGCGAGCAGGGCTTTGGTGCTTGCAGAGTCAATTTGGGCCCTGCTTTGGAAGGGTTTCAGGGACCCAGTTCTAGGGAGGCTTAGCTTCCCTGCTGTGGCACACCCAGGTCAGGTAGCCCAGCTGCCACCCTAAAGGCTCCCTGCTCTGCCCTCACCCTGGGGTCTCCCACGTGGGTTCTGTCTCCCCAAGCACAACCTCAATGTGGATCCAGTCTGGACAGAAAAGCACACAATATCCCAGAGCACTCCAGGGCCTCAGCGGCTCAAAGGGGCATCAAGGCCTACCTAGGGGGCCTCTCTTCCCTAGGCCATACCCAGCCTGCACACTCTCTGTGGAGCAAGCTTCATTCCTGGAAGGGCCCAGGGGGTGGGCATGAGGGTCTCTTCGGGGCTCGGAACGTGCGGATAACAGAGGCTGTGGGACAACAGCAACATGAGACCCTGACAGGAGAGCTGTCGTTTCCCCTTTGGGAAGCAGGATGCTTGCGGCCCCCAGGCTGCGTGCCAATCCCCCTTGCTGCCTGGCTTCTGTTCACTGCTGGCTAGCGCTTCTGCAGCAGGTGAGCGTCTTGCCTAGAAACCGGGCGCTTGCCGTCCCTTGCTGGGAGCTCATGGCCCCACACACGTCCCTAGAGGGTGATGGCAACTTGGCTGAGAGCCACCAGGTGAGCTGTAGTTCTCCATGCGGAGAGGCCTGCCGCGGGTTTCGAGAATCCTGAGTCAGGGCTGTGCTTCAAGCGGAGGGTGAGTTCCGAGGCTGGAGGAGGCTCGGAGTCACACTGGTTCCCAAGGGGGAACACTCATTGCCAAAAGTCTCTCCCGTGGCTCCAGTGCCCCCTTCCTGGGCCAGGGGCCCTTGGAAACCCCTCTGAATGGAAAGCCCAGCTCATCATCTGCCGGCCTCTCCTGCTGGCAGCGCTCGCGTTCGGCAGCCTTCAAACTGCTTCAGGAAGGCGGTTCCTTGGAGTCGGAGACTGGCAGGCTGGGCAGCCTGAGGGTGAGGCGTGCAGCTGCGTGAGGAAAGCCCTGGGCTTAGCATTCACCCTGGGACGTCGTGCCTGGGTTCTGGGTACCTCGGAGAGAACCTCCACTCACTCTCCAAGCTGAGATCAACAGGCAGGAGTTCCCTGAGCAGCGCTAAACCACAGCCCCTCCCAGGCTGTCCCAAGACGTCCGTGCGGCCTACTCCCACTTCAGCCATACAACACATGCAGACCCTGGGGGGAGCAACGTTCAAGATGGAAGGTCCCACTTGCACGGCCTGTGTGTCTCTTCCACTGCTCAGAAGCTGCTGAGGCACAGGCTGAGTGTCCACATTCACCCTGAGGCCTGAAGGCCAAACGGTCATTACCCCAGGGCGAAGTGGGTTGGATGTGGCTCCTTGGCGGCTCGCCCAGCAGCCCTGCTGCTGGCCTTGCCTTCGCTGCTGGCAAACCTCTGGGAGGAAAAAGAGCGTCTCTGGCAAGAATCAAAAAGTGCTTGCCATCCCCTGGCTAGGAGCGCCTCCTACACCCCTCTTTGTGCGGCGAGCACACACATCAACTACTACCCTCCAAGGAAGCTGCAGCTTTCCAGCCAGAAAGGCCTGCAGCCCTTGCCGTGAAACCACAGTCAACAGGCTGTTGGACTGGGCCAAGTGCCTTGTAGGAGGCCTTGGACGCGCAGGGCTGCACTGTTTTCCGTTGGGGCACACCGTTGGGGAGAAGGCTCTGGCCTAGCCATCAGCGCACACCCTCCTAGCCAGAGGCCCTTGGGATCCACTGGGTGGGCAGGCTGAAGGCGCGAGCAGGGCTTTGGTGCTTGCAGAGTCAATTTGGGCCCTGCTTTGGAAGGGTTTCAGGGACCCAGTTCTAGGGAGGCTTAGCTTCCCTGCTGTGGCACACCCAGGTCAGGTAGCCCAGCTGCCACCCTAAAGGCTCCCTGCTCTGCCCTCACCCTGGGGTCTCCCACGTGGGTTCTGTCTCCCCAAGCACAACCTCAATGTGGATCCAGTCTGGACAGAAAAGCACACAATATCCCAGAGCACTCCAGGGCCTCAGCGGCTCAAAGGGGCATCAAGGCCTACCTAGGGGGCCTCTCTTCCCTAGGCCATACCCAGCCTGCACACTCTCTGTGGAGCAAGCTTCATTCCTGGAAGGGCCCAGGGGGTGGGCATGAGGGTCTCTTCGGGGCTCGGAACGTGCGGATAACAGAGGCTGTGGGACAACAGCAACATGAGACCCTGACAGGAGAGCTGTCGTTTCCCCTTTGGGAAGCAGGATGCTTGCGGCCCCCAGGCTGCGTGCCAATCCCCCTTGCTGCCTGGCTTCTGTTCACTGCTGGCCAGCGCTTCTGCAGCAGGTGAGCGTCTTGCCTAGAAACCGGGCGCTTGCCGTCCCTTGCTGGGAGCTCATGGCCCCACACACGTCCCTAGAGGGTGATGGCAACTTGGCTGAGAGCCACCAGGTGAGCTGTAGTTCTCCATGCGGAGAGGCCTGCTGCGGGTTTCGAGAATCCTGAGTCAGGGCTGTGCTTCAAGCGGAGGGTGAGTTCCGAGGCTGGAGGAGGCTCGGAGTCACACTGGTTCCCAAGGGGGAACACTCATTGCCAAAAGTCTCTCCCGTGGCTCCAGTGCCCCCTTCCTGGGCCAGGGGCCCTTGGAAACCCCTCTGAATGGAAAGCCCAGCTCATCATCTGCCGGCCTCTCCTGCTGGCAGCGCTCGCGTTCGGCAGCCTTCAAACTGCTTCAGGAAGGCAGTTCCTTGGAGTCGGAGACTGGCAGGCTGGGCAGCCTGAGGGTGAGGCGTGCAGCTGCGTGAGGAAAGCCCTGGGCTTAGCATTCACCCTGGGACGTCGTGCCTGGGTTCTGGGTACCTCGGAGAGAACCTCCACTCACTCTCCAAGCTGAGATCAACAGGCAGGAGTTCCCTGAGCAGCGCTAAACCACAGCCCCTCCCAGGCTGTCCCAAGACGTCCGTGCGGCCTACTCCCACTTCAGCCATACAACACATGCAGACCCTGGGGGGAGCAACGTTCAAGATGGAAGGTCCCACTTGCACGGCCTGTGTGTCTCTTCCACTGCTCAGAAGCTGCTGAGGCACAGGCTGAGTGTCCACATTCACCCTGAGGCCTGAAGGCCAAACGGTCATTACCCCAGGGCGAAGTGGGTTGGATGTGGCTCCTTGGCGGCTCGCCCAGCAGCCCTGCTGCTGGCCTTGCCTTCGCTGCTGGCAAACCTCTGGGAGGAAAAAGAGCGTCTCTGGCAAGAATCAAAAAGTGCTTGCCATCCCCTGGCTAGGAGCGCCTCCTACACCCCTCTTTGTGCGGCGAGCACACACATCAACTACTACCCTCCAAGGAAGCTGCAGCTTTCCAGCCAGAAAGGCCTGCAGCCCTTGCCGTGAAACCACAGTCAACAGGCTGTTGGACTGGGCCAAGTGCCTTGTAGGAGGCCTTGGACGCGCAGGGCTGCACTGTTTTCCGTTGGGGCACACCGTTGGGGAGAAGGCTCTGGCCTAGCCATCAGCGCACACCCTCCTAGCCAGAGGCCCTTGGGGTCCACTGGGTGGGCAGGCTGAAGGCGCGAGCAGGGCTTTGGTGCTTTCAGAGTCAATTTGGGCCCTGCTTTGGAAGGGTTTCAGGGACCCAGTTCTAGGGAGGCTTAGCTTCCCTGCTGTGGCACACCCAGGTCAGGTAGCCCAGCTGCCACCTTAAAGGCTCCCTGCTCTGCCCTCACCCTGGGGTCTCCCACGTGGGTTCTGTCTCCCCAAGCACAACCTCAATGTGGATCCAGTCTGGACAGAAAAGCACACAATATCCCAGAGCACTCCAGGGCCTCAGCGGCTCAAAGGGGCATCAAGGCCTACCTAGGGGGCCTCTCTTCCCTAGGCCATACCCAGCCTGCACACTCTCTGTGGAGCAAGCTTCATTCCTGGAAGGGCCCAGGGGGTGGGCATGAGGGTCTCTTCGGGGCTCGGAACGTGCGGATAACAGAGGCTGTGGGACAACAGCAACATGAGACCCTGACAGGAGAGCTGTCGTTTCCCCTTTGGGAAGCAGGATGCTTGCGGCCCCCAGGCTGCGTGCCAATCCCCCTTGCTGCCTGGCTTCTGTTCACTGCTGGCCAGCGCTTCTGCAGCAGGTGAGCGTCTTGCCTAGAAACCGGGCGCTTGCCGTCCCTTGCTGGGAGCTCATGGCCCCACACACGTCCCTAGAGGGTGATGGCAACTTGGCTGAGAGCCACCAGGTGAGCTGTAGTTCTCCATGCGGAGAGGCCTGCCGCGGGTTTCGAGAATCCTGAGTCAGGGCTGTGCTTCAAGCGGAGGGTGAGTTCCGAGGCTGGAGGAGGCTCGGAGTCACACTGGTTCCCAAGGGGGAACACTCATTGCCAAAAGTCTCTCCCGTGGCTCCAGTGCCCCCTTCCTGGGCCAGGGGCCCTTGGAAACCCCTCTGAATGGAAAGCCCAGCTCATCATCTGCCGGCCTCTCCTGCTGGCAGCGCTCGCGTTCGGCAGCCTTCAAACTGCTTCAGGAAGACAGTTCCTTGGAGTCGGAGACTGGCAGGCTGGGCAGCCTGAGGGTGAGGCGTGCAGCTGCGTGAGGAAAGCCCTGGGCTTAGCATTCACCCTGGGACGTCGTGCCTGGGTTCTGGGTACCTCGGAGAGAACCTCCACTCACTCTCCAAGCTGAGATCAACAGGCAGGAGTTCCCTGAGCAGCGCTAAACCACAGCCCCTCCCAGGCTGTCCCAAGACGTCCGTGCGGCCTACTCCCACTTCAGCCATACAACACATGCAGACCCTGGGGGGAGCAACGTTCAAGATGGAAGGTCCCACTTGCACGGCCTGTGTGTCTCTTCCACTGCTCAGAAGCTGCTGAGGCACAGGCTGAGTGTCCACATTCACCCTGAGGCCTGAAGGCCAAACGGTCATTACCCCAGGGCGAAGTGGGTTGGATGTGGCTCCTTGGCGGCTCGCCCAGCAGCCCTGCTGCTGGCCTTGCCTTCGCTGCTGGCAAACCTCTGGGAGGAAAAAGAGCGTCTCTGGCAAGAATCAAAAAGTGCTTGCCATCCCCTGGCTAGGAGCGCCTCCTACACCCCTCTTTGTGCGGCGAGCACACACATCAACTACTACCCTCCAAGGAAGCTGCAGCTTTCCAGCCAGAAAGGCCTGCAGCCCTTGCCGTGAAACCACAGTCAACAGGCTGTTGGACTGGGCCAAGTGCCTTGTAGGAGGCCTTGGACGCGCAGGGCTGCACTGTTTTCCGTTGGGGCACACCGTTGGGGAGAAGGCTCTGGCCTAGCCATCAGCGCACACCCTCCTAGCCAGAGGCCCTTGGGGTCCACTGGGTGGGCAGGCTGAAGGCGCGAGCAGGGCTTTGGTGCTTGCAGAGTCAATTTGGGCCCTGCTTTGGAAGGGTTTCAGGGACCCAGTTCTAGGGAGGCTTAGCTTCCCTGCTGTGGCACACCCAGGTCAGGTAGCCCAGCTGCCACCCTAAAGGCTCCCTGCTCTGCCCTCACCCTGGGGTCTCCCACGTGGGTTCTGTCTCCCCAAGCACAACCTCAATGTGGATCCAGTCTGGACAGAAAAGCACACAATATCCCAGAGCACTCCAGGGCCTCAGCGGCTCAAAGGGGCATCAAGGCCTACCTAGGGGGCCTCTCTTCCCTAGGCCATACCCAGCCTGCACACTCTCTGTGGAGCAAGCTTCATTCCTGGAAGGGCCCAGGGGGTGGGCATGAGGGTCTCTTCGGGGCTCGGAACGTGCGGATAACAGAGGCTGTGGGACAACAGCAACATGAGACCCTGACAGGAGAGCTGTCGTTTCCCCTTTGGGAAGCAGGATGCTTGCGGCCCCCAGGCTGCGTGCCAATCCCCCTTGCTGCCTGGCTTCTGTTCACTGCTGGCTAGCGCTTCTGCAGCAGGTGAGCGTCTTGCCTAGAAACCGGGCGCTTGCCGTCCCTTGCTGGGAGCTCATGGCCCCACACACGTCCCTAGAGGGTGATGGCAACTTGGCTGAGAGCCACCAGGTGAGCTGTAGTTCTCCATGCGGAGAGGCCTGCCGCGGGTTTCGAGAATCCTGAGTCAGGGCTGTGCTTCAAGCGGAGGGTGAGTTCCGAGGCTGGAGGAGGCTCGGAGTCACACTGGTTCCCAAGGGGGAACACTCATTGCCAAAAGTCTCTCCCGTGGCTCCAGTGCCCCCTTCCTGGGCCAGGGGCCCTTGGAAACCCCTCTGAATGGAAAGCCCAGCTCATCATCTGCCGGCCTCTCCTGCTGGCAGCGCTCGCGTTCGGCAGCCTTCAAACTGCTTCAGGAAGGCAGTTCCTTGGAGTCGGAGACTGGCAGGCTGGGCAGCCTGAGGGTGAGGCATGCAGCTGCGTGAGGAAAGCCCTGGGCTTAGCATTCACCCTGGGACGTCGTGCCTGGGTTCTGGGTACCTCGGAGAGAACCTCCACTCACTCTCCAAGCTGAGATCAACAGGCAGGAGTTCCCTGAGCAGCGCTAAACCACAGCCCCTCCCAGGCTGTCCCAAGACGTCCGTGCGGCCTACTCCCACTTCAGCCATACAACACATGCAGACCCTGGGGGGAGCAACGTTCAAGATGGAAGGTCCCACTTGCACGGCCTGTGTGTCTCTTCCACTGCTCAGAAGCTGCTGAGGCACAGGCTGAGTGTCCACATTCACCCTGAGGCCTGAAGGCCAAACGGTCATTACCCCAGGGCGAAGTGGGTTGGATGTGGCTCCTTGGCGGCTCGCCCAGCAGCCCTGCTGCTGGCCTTGCCTTCGCTGCTGGCAAACCTCTGGGAGGAAAAAGAGCGTCTCTGGCAAGAATCAAAAAGTGCTTGCCATCCCCTGGCTAGGAGCGCCTCCTACACCCCTCTTTGTGCGGCGAGCACACACATCAACTACTACCCTCCAAGGAAGCTGCAGCTTTCCAGCCAGAAAGGCCTGCAGCCCTTGCCGTGAAACCACAGTCAACAGGCTGTTGGACTGGGCCAAGTGCCTTGTAGGAGGCCTTGGACGCGCAGGGCTGCACTGTTTTCCGTTGGGGCACACCGTTGGGGAGAAGGCTCTGGCCTAGCCATCAGCGCACACCCTCCTAGCCAGAGGCCCTTGGGGTCCACTGGGTGGGCAGGCTGAAGGCGCGAGCAGGGCTTTGGTGCTTGCAGAGTCAATTTGGGCCCTGCTTTGGAAGGGTTTCAGGGACCCAGTTCTAGGGAGGCTTAGCTTCCCTGCTGTGGCACACCCAGGTCAGGTAGCCCAGCTGCCACCCTAAAGGCTCCCTGCTCTGCCCTCACCCTGGGGTCTCCCACGTGGGTTCTGTCTCCCCAAGCACAACCTCAATGTGGATCCAGTCTGGACAGAAAAGCACACAATATCCCAGAGCACTCCAGGGCCTCAGCGGCTCAAAGGGGCATCAAGGCCTACCTAGGGGGCCTCTCTTCCCTAGGCCATACCCAGCCTGCACACTCTCTGTGGAGCAAGCTTCATTCCTGGAAGGGCCCAGGGGGTGGGCATGAGGGTCTCTTCGGGGCTCGGAACGTGCGGATAACAGAGGCTGTGGGACAACAGCAACATGAGACCCTGACAGGAGAGCTGTCGTTTCCCCTTTGGGAAGCAGGATGCTTGCGGCCCCCAGGCTGCGTGCCAATCCCCCTTGCTGCCTGGCTTCTGTTCACTGCTGGCTAGCGCTTCTGCAGCAGGTGAGCGTCTTGCCTAGAAACCGGGCGCTTGCCGTCCCTTGCTGGGAGCTCATGGCCCCACACACGTCCCTAGAGGGTGATGGCAACTTGGCTGAGAGCCACCAGGTGAGCTGTAGTTCTCCATGCGGAGAGGCCTGCCGCGGGTTTCGAGAATCCTGAGTCAGGGCTGTGCTTCAAGCGGAGGGTGAGTTCCGAGGCTGGAGGAGGCTCAGAGTCACACTGGTTCCCAAGGGGGAACACTCATTGCCAAAAGTCTCTCCCGTGGCTCCAGTGCCCCCTTCCTGGGCCAGGGGCCCTTGGAAACCCCTCTGAATGGAAAGCCCAGCTCATCATCTGCCGGCCTCTCCTGCTGGCAGCGCTCGCGTTCGGCAGCCTTCAAACTGCTTCAGGAAGGCAGTTCCTTGGAGTCAGAGACTGGCAGGCTGGGCAGCCTGAGGGTGAGGCGTGCAGCTGCGTGAGGAAAGCCCTGGGCTTAGCATTCACCCTGGGACGTCGTGCCTGGGTTCTGGGTACCTCGGAGAGAACCTCCACTCACTCTCCAAGCTGAGATCAACAGGCAGGAGTTCCCTGAGCAGCGCTAAACCACAGCCCCTCCCAGGCTGTCCCAAGACGTCCGTGCGGCCTACTCCCACTTCAGCCATACAACACATGCAGACCCTGGGGGGAGCAACGTTCAAGATGGAAGGTCCCACTTGCACGGCCTGTGTGTCTCTTCCACTGCTCAGAAGCTGCTGAGGCACAGGCTGAGTGTCCACATTCACCCTGAGGCCTGAAGGCCAAACGGTCATTACCCCAGGGCGAAGTGGGTTGGATGTGGCTCCTTGGCGGCTCGCCCAGCAGCCCTGCTGCTGGCCTTGCCTTCGCTGCTGGCAAACCTCTGGGAGGAAAAAGAGCGTCTCTGGCAAGAATCAAAAAGTGCTTGCCATCCCCTGGCTAGGAGCGCCTCCTACACCCCTCTTTGTGCGGCGAGCACACACATCAACTACTACCCTCCAAGGAAGCTGCAGCTTTCCAGCCAGAAAGGCCTGCAGCCCTTGCCGTGAAACCACAGTCAACAGGCTGTTGGACTGGGCCAAGTGCCTTGTAGGAGGCCTTGGACGCGCAGGGCTGCACTGTTTTCCGTTGGGGCACACCGTTGGGGAGAAGGCTCTGGCCTAGCCATCAGCGCACACCCTCCTAGCCAGAGGCCCTTGGGATCCACTGGGTGGGCAGGCTGAAGGCGCGAGCAGGGCTTTGGTGCTTGCAGAGTCAATTTGGGCCCTGCTTTGGAAGGGTTTCAGGGACCCAGTTCTAGGGAGGCTTAGCTTCCCTGCTGTGGCACACCCAGGTCAGGTAGCCCAGCTGCCACCCTAAAGGCTCCCTGCTCTGCCCTCACCCTGGGGTCTCCCACGTGGGTTCTGTCTCCCCAAGCACAACCTCAATGTGGATCCAGTCTGGACAGAAAAGCACACAATATCCCAGAGCACTCCAGGGCCTCAGCGGCTCAAAGGGGCATCAAGGCCTACCTAGGGGGCCTCTCTTCCCTAGGCCATACCCAGCCTGCACACTCTCTGTGGAGCAAGCTTCATTCCTGGAAGGGCCCAGGGGGTGGGCATGAGGGTCTCTTCGGGGCTCGGAACGTGCGGATAACAGAGGCTGTGGGACAACAGCAACATGAGACCCTGACAGGAGAGCTGTCGTTTCCCCTTTGGGAAGCAGGATGCTTGCGGCCCCCAGGCTGCGTGCCAATCCCCCTTGCTGCCTGGCTTCTGTTCACTGCTGGCTAGCGCTTCTGCAGCAGGTGAGCGTCTTGCCTAGAAACCGGGCGCTTGCCGTCCCTTGCTGGGAGCTCATGGCCCCACACACGTCCCTAGAGGGTGATGGCAACTTGGCTGAGAGCCACCAGGTGAGCTGTAGTTCTCCATGCGGAGAGGCCTGCCGCGGGTTTCGAGAATCCTGAGTCAGGGCTGTGCTTCAAGCGGAGGGTGAGTTCCGAGGCTGGAGGAGGCTCGGAGTCACACTGGTTCCCAAGGGGGAACACTCATTGCCAAAAGTCTCTCCCGTGGCTCCAGTGCCCCCTTCCTGGGCCAGGGGCCCTTGGAAACCCCTCTGAATGGAAAGCCCAGCTCATCATCTGCCGGCCTCTCCTGCTGGCAGCGCTCGCGTTCGGCAGCCTTCAAACTGCTTCAGGAAGGCGGTTCCTTGGAGTCGGAGACTGGCAGGCTGGGCAGCCTGAGGGTGAGGCGTGCAGCTGCGTGAGGAAAGCCCTGGGCTTAGCATTCACCCTGGGACGTCGTGCCTGGGTTCTGGGTACCTCGGAGAGAACCTCCACTCACTCTCCAAGCTGAGATCAACAGGCAGGAGTTCCCTGAGCAGCGCTAAACCACAGCCCCTCCCAGGCTGTCCCAAGACGTCCGTGCGGCCTACTCCCACTTCAGCCATACAACACATGCAGACCCTGGGGGGAGCAACGTTCAAGATGGAAGGTCCCACTTGCACGGCCTGTGTGTCTCTTCCACTGCTCAGAAGCTGCTGAGGCACAGGCTGAGTGTCCACATTCACCCTGAGGCCTGAAGGCCAAACGGTCATTACCCCAGGGCGAAGTGGGTTGGATGTGGCTCCTTGGCGGCTCGCCCAGCAGCCCTGCTGCTGGCCTTGCCTTCGCTGCTGGCAAACCTCTGGGAGGAAAAAGAGCGTCTCTGGCAAGAATCAAAAAGTGCTTGCCATCCCCTGGCTAGGAGCGCCTCCTACACCCCTCTTTGTGCGGCGAGCACACACATCAACTACTACCCTCCAAGGAAGCTGCAGCTTTCCAGCCAGAAAGGCCTGCAGCCCTTGCCGTGAAACCACAGTCAACAGGCTGTTGGACTGGGCCAAGTGCCTTGTAGGAGGCCTTGGACGCGCAGGGCTGCACTGTTTTCCGTTGGGGCACACCGTTGGGGAGAAGGCTCTGGCCTAGCCATCAGCGCACACCCTCCTAGCCAGAGGCCCTTGGGATCCACTGGGTGGGCAGGCTGAAGGCGCGAGCAGGGCTTTGGTGCTTGCAGAGTCAATTTGGGCCCTGCTTTGGAAGGGTTTCAGGGACCCAGTTCTAGGGAGGCTTAGCTTCCCTGCTGTGGCACACCCAGGTCAGGTAGCCCAGCTGCCACCCTAAAGGCTCCCTGCTCTGCCCTCACCCTGGGGTCTCCCACGTGGGTTCTGTCTCCCCAAGCACAACCTCAATGTGGATCCAGTCTGGACAGAAAAGCACACAATATCCCAGAGCACTCCAGGGCCTCAGCGGCTCAAAGGGGCATCAAGGCCTACCTAGGGGGCCTCTCTTCCCTAGGCCATACCCAGCCTGCACACTCTCTGTGGAGCAAGCTTCATTCCTGGAAGGGCCCAGGGGGTGGGCATGAGGGTCTCTTCGGGGCTCGGAACGTGCGGATAACAGAGGCTGTGGGACAACAGCAACATGAGACCCTGACAGGAGAGCTGTCGTTTCCCCTTTGGGAAGCAGGATGCTTGCGGCCCCCAGGCTGCATGCCAATCCCCCTTGCTGCCTGGCTTCTGTTCACTGCTGGCTAGCGCTTCTGCAGCAGGTGAGCGTCTTGCCTAGAAACCGGGCGCTTGCCGTCCCTTGCTGGGAGCTCATGGCCCCACACACGTCCCTAGAGGGTGATGGCAACTTGGCTGAGAGCCACCAGGTGAGCTGTAGTTCTCCATGCGGAGAGGCCTGCCGCGGGTTTCGAGAATCCTGAGTCAGGGCTGTGCTTCAAGCGGAGGGTGAGTTCCGAGGCTGGAGGAGGCTCGGAGTCACACTGGTTCCCAAGGGGGAACACTCATTGCCAAAAGTCTCTCCCGTGGCTCCAGTGCCCCCTTCCTGGGCCAGGGGCCCTTGGAAACCCCCTCTGAATGGAAAGCCCAGCTCATCATCTGCCGGCCTCTCCTGCTGGCAGCGCTCGCGTTCGGCAGCCTTCAAACTGCTTCAGGAAGGCGGTTCCTTGGAGTCGGAGACTGGCAGGCTGGGCAGCCTGAGGGTGAGGCATGCAGCTGCGTGAGGAAAGCCCTGGGCTTAGCATTCACCCTGGGACGTCGTGCCTGGGTTCTGGGTACCTCGGAGAGAACCTCCACTCACTCTCCAAGCTGAGATCAACAGGCAGGAGTTCCCTGAGCAGCGCTAAACCACAGCCCCTCCCAGGCTGTCCCAAGACGTCCGTGCGGCCTACTCCCACTTCAGCCATACAACACATGCAGACCCTGGGGGGAGCAACGTTCAAGATGGAAGGTCCCACTTGCACGGCCTGTGTGTCTCTTCCACTGCTCAGAAGCTGCTGAGGCACAGGCTGAGTGTCCACATTCACCTGAGGCCTGAAGGCCAAACGGTCATTACCCCAGGGCGAAGTGGGTTGGATGTGGCTCCTTGGCGGCTCGCCCAGCAGCCCTGCTGCTGGCCTTGCCTTCGCTGCTGGCAAACCTCTGGGAGGAAAAAGAGCGTCTCTGGCAAGAATCAAAAAGTGCTTGCCATCCCCTGGCTAGGAGCGCCTCCTACACCCCTCTTTGTGTGGCGAGCACACACATCAACTACTACCCTCCAAGGAAGCTGCAGCTTTCCAGCCAGAAAGGCCTGCAGCCCTTGCCGTGAAACCACAGTCAACAGGCTGTTGGACTGGGCCAAGTGCCTTGTAGGAGGCCTTGGACGCTCAGGGCTGCACTGTTTTCCGTTGGGGCACACCGTTGGGGAGAAGGCTCTGGCCTAGCCATCAGCGCACACCCTCCTAGCCAGAGGCCCTTGGGATCCACTGGGTGGGCAGGCTGAAGGCGCGAGCAGGGCTTTGGTGCTTGCAGAGTCAATTTGGGCCCTGCTTTGGAAGGGTTTCAGGGACCCAGTTCTAGGGAGGCTTAGCTTCCCTGCTGTGGCACACCCAGGTCAGGTAGCCCAGCTGCCACCCTAAAGGCTCCCTGCTCTGCCCTCACCCTGGGGTCTCCCACGTGGGTTCTGTCTCCCCAAGCACAACCTCAATGTGGATCCAGTCTGGACAGAAAAGCACACAATATCCCAGAGCACTCCAGGGCCTCAGCGGCTCAAAGGGGCATCAAGGCCTACCTAGGGGGCCTCTCTTCCCTAGGCCATACCCAGCCTGCACACTCTCTGTGGAGCAAGCTTCATTCCTGGAAGGGCCCAGGGGGTGGGCATGAGGGTCTCTTCGGGGCTCGGAACGTGCGGATAACAGAGGCTGTGGGACAACAGCAACATGAGACCCTGACAGGAGAGCTGTCGTTTCCCCTTTGGGAAGCAGGATGCTTGCGGCCCCCAGGCTGCGTGCCAATCCCCCTTGCTGCCTGGCTTCTGTTCACTGCTGGCTAGCGCTTCTGCAGCAGGTGAGCGTTTTGCCTAGAAACCGGGTGCTTGCCGTGCCTTGCTGGGAGCTCATGGCCCCACACACGTCCCTAGAGGGTGATGGCAACTTGGCTGAGAGCCACCAGGTGAGCTGTAGTTCTCCATGCGGAGAGGCCTGCCGCGGGTTTCGAGAATCCTGAGTCAGGGCTGTGCTTCAAGCGGAGGGTGAGTTCCGAGGCTGGAGGAGGCTCGGAGTCACACTGGTTCCCAAGGGGGAACACTCATTGCCAAAAGTCTCTCCCGTGGCTCCAGTGCCCCCTTCCTGGGCCAGGGGCCCTTGGAAACCCCTCTGAATGGAAAGCCCAGCTCATCATCTGCCGGCCTCTCCTGCTGGCAGCGCTCGCGTTCGGCAGCCTTCAAACTGCTTCAGGAAGGCAGTTCCTTGGAGTCGGAGACTGGCAGGCTGGGCAGCCTGAGGGTGAGGCGTGCAGCTGTGTGAGGAAAGCCCTGGGCTTAGCATTCACCCTGGGACGTCGTGCCTGGGTTCTGGGTACCTCGGAGAGAACCTCCACTCACTCTCCAAGCTGAGATCAACAGGCAGGAGTTCCCTGAGCAGCGCTAAACCACAGCCCCTCCCAGGCTGTCCCAAGACGTCCGTGCGGCCTACTCCCACTTCAGCCATACAACACATGCAGACCCTGGGGGGAGCAACGTTCAAGATGGAAGGTCCCACTTGCACGGCCTGTGTGTCTCTTCCACTGCTCAGAAGCTGCTGAGGCACAGGCTGAGTGTCCACATTCACCCTGAGGCCTGAAGGCCAAACGGTCATTACCCCAGGGCGAAGTGGGTTGGATGTGGCTCCTTGGCGGCTCGCCCAGCAGCCCTGCTGCTGGCCTTGCCTTCGCTGCTGGCAAACCTCTGGGAGGAAAAAGAGCGTCTCTGGCAAGAATCAAAAAGTGCTTGCCATCCCCTGGCTAGGAGCGCCTCCTACACCCCTCTTTGTGCGGCGAGCACACACATCAACTACTACCCTCCAAGGAAGCTGCAGCTTTCCAGCCAGAAAGGCCTGCAGCCCTTGCCGTGAAACCACAGTCAACAGGCTGTTGGACTGGGCCAAGTGCCTTGTAGGAGGCCTTGGACGCGCAGGGCTGCACTGTTTTCCGTTGGGGCACACCGTTGGGGAGAAGGCTCTGGCCTAGCCATCAGCGCACACCCTCCTAGCCAGAGGCCCTTGGGATCCACTGGGTGGGCAGGCTGAAGGCGCGAGCAGGGCTTTGGTGCTTGCAGAGTCAATTTGGGCCCTGCTTTGGAAGGGTTTCAGGGACCCAGTTCTAGGGAGGCTTAGCTTCCCTGCTGTGGCACACCCAGGTCAGGTAGCCCAGCTGCCACCCTAAAGGCTCCCTGCTCTGCCCTCACCCTGGGGTCTCCCACGTGGGTTCTGTCTCCCCAAGCACAACCTCAATGTGGATCCAGTCTGGACAGAAAAGCACACAATATCCCAGAGCACTCCAGGGCCTCAGCGGCTCAAAGGGGCATCAAGGCCTACCTAGGGGGCCTCTCTTCCCTAGGCCATACCCAGCCTGCACACTCTCTGTGGAGCAAGCTTCATTCCTGGAAGGGCCCAGGGGGTGGGCATGAGGGTCTCTTCGGGGCTCGGAACGTGCGGATAACAGAGGCTGTGGGACAACAGCAACATGAGACCCTGACAGGAGAGCTGTCGTTTCCCCTTTGGGAAGCAGGATGCTTGCGGCCCCCAGGCTGCGTGCCAATCCCCCTTGCTGCCTGGCTTCTGTTCACTGCTGGCTAGCGCTTCTGCAGCAGGTGAGCGTCTTGCCTAGAAACCGGGCGCTTGCCGTCCCTTGCTGGGAGCTCATGGCCCCACACACGTCCCTAGAGGGTGATGGCAACTTGGCTGAGAGCCACCAGGTGAGCTGTAGTTCTCCATGCGGAGAGGCCTGCCGCGGGTTTCGAGAATCCTGAGTCAGGGCTGTGCTTCAAGCGGAGGGTGAGTTCCGAGGCTGGAGGAGGCTCGGAGTCACACTGGTTCCCAAGGGGGAACACTCATTGCCAAAAGTCTCTCCCGTGGCTCCAGTGCCCCCTTCCTGGGCCAGGGGCCCTTGGAAACCCCTCTGAATGGAAAGCCCAGCTCATCATCTGCCGGCCTCTCCTGCTGGCAGCGCTCGCGTTCGGCAGCCTTCAAACTGCTTCAGGAAGGCAGTTCCTTGGAGTCGGAGACTGGCAGGCTGGGCAGCCTGAGGGTGAGGCGTGCAGCTGCGTGAGGAAAGCCCTGGGCTTAGCATTCACCCTGGGACGTCGTGCCTGGGTTCTGGGTACCTCGGAGAGAACCTCCACTCACTCTCCAAGCTGAGATCAACAGGCAGGAGTTCCCTGAGCAGCGCTAAACCACAGCCCCTCCCAGGCTGTCCCAAGACGTCCGTGCGGCCTACTCCCACTTCAGCCATACAACACATGCAGACCCTGGGGGGAGCAACGTTCAAGATGGAAGGTCCCACTTGCACGGCCTGTGTGTCTCTTCCACTGCTCAGAAGCTGCTGAGGCACAGGCTGAGTGTCCACATTCACCCTGAGGCCTGAAGGCCAAACGGTCATTACCCCAGGGCGAAGTGGGTTGGATGTGGCTCCTTGGCGGCTCGCCCAGCAGCCCTGCTGCTGGCCTTGCCTTCGCTGCTGGCAAACCTCTGGGAGGAAAAAGAGCGTCTCTGGCAAGAATCAAAAAGTGCTTGCCATCCCCTGGCTAGGAGCGCCTCCTATACCCCTCTTTGTGCGGCGAGCACACACATCAACTACTACCCTCCAAGGAAGCTGCAGCTTTCCAGCCAGAAAGGCCTGCAGCCCTTGCCGTGAAACCACAGTCAACAGGCTGTTGGACTGGGCCAAGTGCCTTGTAGGAGGCCTTGGACGCGCAGGGCTGCACTGTTTTCCGTTGGGGCACACCGTTGGGGAGAAGGCTCTGGCCTAGCCATCAGCGCACACCCTCCTAGCCAGAGGCCCTTGGGGTCCACTGGGTGGGCAGGCTGAAGGCGCGAGCAGGGCTTTGGTGCTTGCAGAGTCAATTTGGGCCCTGCTTTGGAAGGGTTTTAGGGACCCAGTTCTAGGGAGGCTTAGCTTCCCTGCTGTGGCACACCCAGGTCAGGTAGCCCAGCTGCCACCCTAAAGGCTCCCTGCTCTGCCCTCACCCTGGGGTCTCCCACGTGGGTTCTGTCTCCCCAAGCACAACCTCAATGTGGATCCAGTCTGGACAGAAAAGCACACAATATCCCAGAGCACTCCAGGGCCTCAGCGGCTCAAAGGGGCATCAAGGCCTACCTAGGGGGCCTCTCTTCCCTAGGCCATACCCAGCCTGCACACTCTCTGTGGAGCAAGCTTCATTCCTGGAAGGGCCCAGGGGGTGGGCATGAGGGTCTCTTCGGGGCTCGGAACGTGCGGATAACAGAGGCTGTGGGACAACAGCAACATGAGACCCTGACAGGAGAGCTGTCGTTTCCCCTTTGGGAAGCAGGATGCTTGCGGCCCCCAGGCTGCGTGCCAATCCCCCTTGCTGCCTGGCTTCTGTTCACTGCTGGCTAGCGCTTCTGCAGCAGGTGAGCGTCTTGCCTAGAAACCGGGCGCTTGCCGTCCCTTGCTGGGAGCTCATGGCCCCACACACGTCCCTAGAGGGTGATGGCAACTTGGCTGAGAGCCACCAGGTGAGCTGTAGTTCTCCATGCGGAGAGGCCTGCCGCGGGTTTCGAGAATCCTGAGTCAGGGCTGTGCTTCAAGCGGAGGGTGAGTTCCGAGGCTGGAGGAGGCTCGGAGTCACACTGGTTCCCAAGGGGGAACACTCATTGCCAAAAGTCTCTCCCGTGGCTCCAGTGCCCCCTTCCTGGGCCAGGGGCCCTTGGAAACCCCTCTGAATGGAAAGCCCAGCTCATCATCTGCCGGCCTCTCCTGCTGGCAGCGCTCGCGTTCGGCAGCCTTCAAACTGCTTCAGGAAGGCAGTTCCTTGGAGTCGGAGACTGGCAGGCTGGGCAGCCTGAGGGTGAGGCGTGCAGCTGCGTGAGGAAAGCCCTGGGCTTAGCATTCACCCTGGGACGTCGTGCCTGGGTTCTGGGTACCTCGGAGAGAACCTCCACTCACTCTCCAAGCTGAGATCAACAGGCAGGAGTTCCCTGAGCAGCGCTAAACCACAGCCCCTCCCAGGCTGTCCCAAGACGTCCGTGCGGCCTACTCCCACTTCAGCCATACAACACATGCAGACCCTGGGGGGAGCAACGTTCAAGATGGAAGGTCCCACTTGCACGGCCTGTGTGTCTCTTCCACTGCTCAGAAGCTGCTGAGGCACAGGCTGAGTGTCCACATTCACCCTGAGGCCTGAAGGCCAAACGGTCATTACCCCAGGGCGAAGTGGGTTGGATGTGGCTCCTTGGCGGCTCGCCCAGCAGCCCTGCTGCTGGCCTTGCCTTCGCTGCTGGCAAACCTCTGGGAGGAAAAAGAGCGTCTCTGGCAAGAATCAAAAAGTGCTTGCCATCCCCTGGCTAGGAGCGCCTCCTACACCCCTCTTTGTGCGGCGAGCACACACATCAACTACTACCCTCCAAGGAAGCTGCAGCTTTCCAGCCAGAAAGGCCTGCAGCCCTTGCCGTGAAACCACAGTCAACAGGCTGTTGGACTGGGCCAAGTGCCTTGTAGGAGGCCTTGGACGCGCAGGGCTGCACTGTTTTCCGTTGGGGCACACCGTTGGGGAGAAGGCTCTGGCCTAGCCATCAGCGCACACCCTCCTAGCCAGAGGCCCTTGGGGTCCACTGGGTGGGCAGGCTGAAGGCGCGAGCAGGGCTTTGGTGCTTGCAGAGTCAATTTGGGCCCTGCTTTGGAAGGGTTTCAGGGACCCAGTTCTAGGGAGGCTTAGCTTCCCTGCTGTGGCACACCCAGGTCAGGTAGCCCAGCTGCCACCCTAAAGGCTCCCTGCTCTGCCCTCACCCTGGGGTCTCCCACGTGGGTTCTGTCTCCCCAAGCACAACCTCAATGTGGATCCAGTCTGGACAGAAAAGCACACAATATCCCAGAGCACTCCAGGGCCTCAGCGGCTCAAAGGGGCATCAAGGCCTACCTAGGGGGCCTCTCTTCCCTAGGCCATACCCAGCCTGCACACTCTCTGTGGAGCAAGCTTCATTCCTGGAAGGGCCCAGGGGGTGGGCATGAGGGTCTCTTCGGGGCTCGGAACGTGCGGATAACAGAGGCTGTGGGACAACAGCAACATGAGACCCTGACAGGAGAGCTGTCGTTTCCCCTTTGGGAAGCAGGATGCTTGCGGCCCCCAGGCTGCATGCCAATCCCCCTTGCTGCCTGGCTTCTGTTCACTGCTGGCTAGCGCTTCTGCAGCAGGTGAGCGTCTTGCCTAGAAACCGGGCGCTTGCCGTCCCTTGCTGGGAGCTCATGGCCCCACACACGTCCCTAGAGGGTGATGGCAACTTGGCTGAGAGCCACCAGGTGAGCTGTAGTTCTCCATGCGGAGAGGCCTGCCGCGGGTTTCGAGAATCCTGAGTCAGGGCTGTGCTTCAAGCGGAGGGTGAGTTCCGAGGCTGGAGGAGGCTCGGAGTCACACTGGTTCCCAAGGGGGAACACTCATTGCCAAAAGTCTCTCCCGTGGCTCCAGTGCCCCCTTCCTGGGCCAGGGGCCCTTGGAAACCCCTCTGAATGGAAAGCCCAGCTCATCATCTGCCGGCCTCTCCTGCTGGCAGCGCTCGCGTTCGGCAGCCTTCAAACTGCTTCAGGAAGGCGGTTCCTTGGAGTCGGAGACTGGCAGGCTGGGCAGCCTGAGGGTGAGGCGTGCAGCTGCGTGAGGAAAGCCCTGGGCTTAGCATTCACCCTGGGACGTCGTGCCTGGGTTCTGGGTACCTCGGAGAGAACCTCCACTCACTCTCCAAGCTGAGATCAACAGCCAGGAGTTCCCTGAGCAGCGCTAAACCACAGCCCCTCCCAGGCTGTCCCAAGACGTCCGTGCGGCCTACTCCCACTTCAGCCATACAACACATGCAGACCCTGGGGGGAGCAACGTTCAAGATGGAAGGTCCCACTTGCACGGCCTGTGTGTCTCTTCCACTGCTCAGAAGCTGCTGAGGCACAGGCTGAGTGTCCACATTCACCCTGAGGCCTGAAGGCCAAACGGTCATTACCCCAGGGCGAAGTGGGTTGGATGTGGCTCCTTGGCGGCTCGCCCAGCAGCCCTGCTGCTGGCCTTGCCTTCGCTGCTGGCAAACCTCTGGGAGGAAAAAGAGCGTCTCTGGCAAGAATCAAAAAGTGCTTGCCATCCCCTGGCTAGGAGCGCCTCCTACACCCCTCTTTGTGTGGCGAGCACACACATCAACTACTACCCTCCAAGGAAGCTGCAGCTTTCCAGCCAGAAAGGCCTGCAGCCCTTGCCGTGAAACCACAGTCAACAGGCTGTTGGACTGGGCCAAGTGCCTTGTAGGAGGCCTTGGACGCTCAGGGCTGCACTGTTTTCCGTTGGGGCACACCGTTGGGGAGAAGGCTCTGGCCTAGCCATCAGCGCACACCCTCCTAGCCAGAGGCCCTTGGGATCCACTGGGTGGGCAGGCTGAAGGTGCGAGCAGGGCTTTGGTGCTTGCAGAGTCAATTTGGGCCCTGCTTTGGAAGGGTTTCAGGGACCCAGTTCTAGGGAGGCTTAGCTTCCCTGCTGTGGCACACCCAGGTCAGGTAGCCCAGCTGCCACCCTAAAGGCTCCCTGCTCTGCCCTCACCCTGGGGTCTCCCACGTGGGTTCTGTCTCCCCAAGCACAACCTCAATGTGGATCCAGTCTGGACAGAAAAGCACACAATATCCCAGAGCACTCCAGGGCCTCAGCGGCTCAAAGGGGCATCAAGGCCTACCTAGGGGGCCTCTCTTCCCTAGGCCATACCCAGCCTGCACACTCTCTGTGGAGCAAGCTTCATTCCTGGAAGGGCCCAGGGGGTGGGCATGAGGGTCTCTTCGGGGCTCGGAACGTGCGGATAACAGAGGCTGTGGGACAACAGCAACATGAGACCCTGACAGGAGAGCTGTCGTTTCCCCTTTGGGAAGCAGGATGCTTGCGGCCCCCAGGCTGCGTGCCAATCCCCCTTGCTGCCTGGCTTCTGTTCACTGCTGGCTAGCGCTTCTGCAGCAGGTGAGCGTTTTGCCTAGAAACCGGGCGCTTGCCGTGCCTTGCTGGGAGCTCATGGCCCCACACACGTCCCTAGAGGGTGATGGCAACTTGGCTGAGAGCCACCAGGTGAGCTGTAGTTCTCCATGCGGAGAGGCCTGCCGCGGGTTTCGAGAATCCTGAGTCAGGGCTGTGCTTCAAGCGGAGGGTGAGTTCCGAGGCTGGAGGAGGCTCGGAGTCACACTGGTTCCCAAGGGGGAACACTCATTGCCAAAAGTCTCTCCCGTGGCTCCAGTGCCCCCTTCCTGGGCCAGGGGCCCTTGGAAACCCCTCTGAATGGAAAGCCCAGCTCATCATCTGCCGGCCTCTCCTGCTGGCAGCGCTCACGTTCGGCAGCCTTCAAACTGCTTCAGGAAGGCAGTTCCTTGGAGTCGGAGACTGGCAGGCTGGGCAGCCTGAGGGTGAGGCGTGCAGCTGTGTGAGGAAAGCCCTGGGCTTAGCATTCACCCTGGGACGTCGTGCCTGGGTTCTGGGTACCTCGGAGAGAACCTCCACTCACTCTCCAAGCTGAGATCAACAGGCAGGAGTTCCCTGAGCAGCGCTAAACCACAGCCCCTCCCAGGCTGTCCCAAGACGTCCGTGCGGCCTACTCCCACTTCAGCCATACAACACATGCAGACCCTGGGGGGAGCAACGTTCAAGATGGAAGGTCCCACTTGCACGGCCTGTGTGTCTCTTCCACTGCTCAGAAGCTGCTGAGGCACAGGCTGAGTGTCCACATTCACCCTGAGGCCTGAAGGCCAAACGGTCATTACCCCAGGGCGAAGTGGGTTGGATGTGGCTCCTTGGCGGCTCGCCCAGCAGCCCTGCTGCTGGCCTTGCCTTCGCTGCTGGCAAACCTCTGGGAGGAAAAAGAGCGTCTCTGGCAAGAATCAAAAAGTGCTTGCCATCCCCTGGCTAGGAGCGCCTCCTACACCCCTCTTTGTGCGGCGAGCACACACATCAACTACTACCCTCCAAGGAAGCTGCAGCTTTCCAGCCAGAAAGGCCTGCAGCCCTTGCCGTGAAACCACAGTCAACAGGCTGTTGGACTGGGCCAAGTGCCTTGTAGGAGGCCTTGGACGCGCAGGGCTGCACTGTTTTCCGTTGGGGCACACCGTTGGGGAGAAGGCTCTGGCCTAGCCATCAGCGCACACCCTCCTAGCCAGAGGCCCTTGGGGTCCACTGGGTGGGCAGGCTGAAGGCGCGAGCAGGGCTTTGGTGCTTGCAGAGTCAATTTGGGCCCTGCTTTGGAAGGGTTTTAGGGACCCAGTTCTAGGGAGGCTTAGCTTCCCTGCTGTGGCACACCCAGGTCAGGTAGCCCAGCTGCCACCCTAAAGGCTCCCTGCTCTGCCCTCACCCTGGGGTCTCCCACGTGGGTTCTGTCTCCCCAAGCACAACCTCAATGTGGATCCAGTCTGGACAGAAAAGCACACAATATCCCAGAGCACTCCAGGGCCTCAGCGGCTCAAAGGGGCATCAAGGCCTACCTAGGGGGCCTCTCTTCCCTAGGCCATACCCAGCCTGCACACTCTCTGTGGAGCAAGCTTCATTCCTGGAAGGGCCCAGGGGGTGGGCATGAGGGTCTCTTCGGGGCTCGGAACGTGCGGATAACAGAGGCTGTGGGACAACAGCAACATGAGACCCTGACAGGAGAGCTGTCATTTCCCCTTTGGGAAGCAGGATGCTTGCGGCCCCCAGGCTGCGTGCCAATCCCCCTTGCTGCCTGGCTTCTGTTCACTGCTGGCTAGCGCTTCTGCAGCAGGTGAGCGTCTTGCCTAGAAACCGGGCGCTTGCCGTCCCTTGCTGGGAGCTCATGGCCCCACACACGTCCCTAGAGGGTGATGGCAACTTGGCTGAGAGCCACCAGGTGAGCTGTAGTTCTCCATGCGGAGAGGCCTGCCGCGGGTTTCGAGAATCCTGAGTCAGGGCTGTGCTTCAAGCGGAGGGTGAGTTCCGAGGCTGGAGGAGGCTCGGAGTCACACTGGTTCCCAAGGGGGAACACTCATTGCCAAAAGTCTCTCCCGTGGCTCCAGTGCCCCCTTCCTGGGCCAGGGGCCCTTGGAAACCCCTCTGAATGGAAAGCCCAGCTCATCATCTGCCGGCCTCTCCTGCTGGCAGCGCTCGCGTTCGGCAGCCTTCAAACTGCTTCAGGAAGGCGGTTCCTTGGAGTCGGAGACTGGCAGGCTGGGCAGCCTGAGGGTGAGGCGTGCAGCTGCGTGAGGAAAGCCCTGGGCTTAGCATTCACCCTGGGACGTCGTGCCTGGGTTCTGGGTACCTCGGAGAGAACCTCCACTCACTCTCCAAGCTGAGATCAACAGGCAGGAGTTCCCTGAGCAGCGCTAAACCACAGCCCCTCCCAGGCTGTCCCAAGACGTCCGTGCGGCCTACTCCCACTTCAGCCATACAACACATGCAGACCCTGGGGGGAGCAACGTTCAAGATGGAAGGTCCCACTTGCACGGCCTGTGTGTCTCTTCCACTGCTCAGAAGCTGCTGAGGCACAGGCTGAGTGTCCACATTCACCCTGAGGCCTGAAGGCCAAACGGTCATTACCCCAGGGCGAAGTGGGTTGGATGTGGCTCCTTGGCGGCTCGCCCAGCAGCCCTGCTGCTGGCCTTGCCTTCGCTGCTGGCAAACCTCTGGGAGGAAAAAGAGCGTCTCTGGCAAGAATCAAAAAGTGCTTGCCATCCCCTGGCTAGGAGCGCCTCCTACACCCCTCTTTGTGCGGCGAGCACACACATCAACTACTACCCTCCAAGGAAGCTGCAGCTTTCCAGCCAGAAAGGCCTGCAGCCCTTGCCGTGAAACCACAGTCAACAGGCTGTTGGACTGGGCCAAGTGCCTTGTAGGAGGCCTTGGACGCGCAGGGCTGCACTGTTTTCCGTTGGGGCACACCGTTGGGGAGAAGGCTCTGGCCTAGCCATCAGCGCACACCCTCCTAGCCAGAGGCCCTTGGGGTCCACTGGGTGGGCAGGCTGAAGGCGCGAGCAGGGCTTTGGTGCTTGCAGAGTCAATTTGGGCCCTGCTTTGGAAGGGTTTCAGGGACCCAGTTCTAGGGAGGCTTAGCTTCCCTGCTGTGGCACACCCAGGTCAGGTAGCCCAGCTGCCACCCTAAAGGCTCCCTGCTCTGCCCTCACCCTGGGGTCTCCCACGTGGGTTCTGTCTCCCCAAGCACAACCTCAATGTGGATCCAGTCTGGACAGAAAAGCACACAATATCCCAGAGCACTCCAGGGCCTCAGCGGCTCAAAGGGGCATCAAGGCCTACCTAGGGGGCCTCTCTTCCCTAGGCCATACCCAGCCTGCACACTCTCTGTGGAGCAAGCTTCATTCCTGGAAGGGCCCAGGGGGTGGGCATGAGGGTCTCTTCGGGGCTCGGAACGTGCGGATAACAGAGGCTGTGGGACAACAGCAACATGAGACCCTGACAGGAGAGCTGTCGTTTCCCCTTTGGGAAGCAGGATGCTTGCGGCCCCCAGGCTGCGTGCCAATCCCCCTTGCTGCCTGGCTTCTGTTCACTGCTGGCTAGCGCTTCTGCAGCAGGTGAGCGTCTTGCCTAGAAACCGGGCGCTTGCCGTTCCTTGCTGGGAGCTCATGGCCCCACACACGTCCCTAGAGGGTGATGGCAACTTGGCTGAGAGCCACCAGGTGAGCTGTAGTTCTCCATGCGGAGAGGCCTGCCGCGGGTTTCGAGAATCCTGAGTCAGTGCTGTGCTTCAAGCGGAGGGTGAGTTCCGAGGCTGGAGGAGGCTCAGAGTCACACTGGTTCCCAAGGGGGAACAAGCATTGCCAAAAGTCTCTCCCGTGGCTCCAGTGCCCCCTTCCTGGGCCAGGGGCCCTTGGAAACCCCTCTGAATGGAAAGCCCAGCTCATCATCTGCCGGCCTCTCCTGCTGGCAGCGCTCGCGTTCGGCAGCCTTCAAACTGCTTCAGGAAGGCAGTTCCTTGGAGTCGGAGACTGGCAGGCTGGGCAGCCTGAGGGTGAGGCGTGCAGCTGCGTGAGGAAAGCCCTGGGCTTAGCATTCACCCTGGGACGTCGTGCCTGGGTTCTGGGTACCTCGGAGAGAACCTCCACTCACTCTCCAAGCTGAGATCAACAGGCAGGAGTTCCCTGAGCAGCGCTAAACCACAGCCCCTCCCAGGCTGTCCCAAGACGTCCGTGCGGCCTACTCCCACTTCAGCCATACAACACATGCAGACCCTGGGGGGAGCAACGTTCAAGATGGAAGGTCCCACTTGCACGGCCTGTGTGTCTCTTCCACTGCTCAGAAGCTGCTGAGGCACAGGCTGAGTGTCCACATTCACCCTGAGGCCTGAAGGCCAAACGGTCATTACCCCAGGGCGAAGTGGGTTGGATGTGGCTCCTTGGCGGCTCGCCCAGCAGCCCTGCTGCTGGCCTTGCCTTCGCTGCTGGCAAACCTCTGGGAGGAAAAAGAGCGTCTCTGGCAAGAATCAAAAAGTGCTTGCCATCCCCTGGCTAGGAGCGCCTCCTACACCCCTCTTTGTGCGGCGAGCACACACATCAACTACTACCCTCCAAGGAAGCTGCAGCTTTCCAGCCAGAAAGGCCTGCAGCCCTTGCCGTGAAACCACAGTCAACAGGCTGTTGGACTGGGCCAAGTGCCTTGTAGGAGGCCTTGGACGCGCAGGGCTGCACTGTTTTCCGTTGGGGCACACCGTTGGGGAGAAGGCTCTGGCCTAGCCATCAGCGCACACCCTCCTAGCCAGAGGCCCTTGGGATCCACTGGGTGGGCAGGCTGAAGGCGCGAGCAGGGCTTTGGTGCTTGCAGAGTCAATTTGGGCCCTGCTTTGGAAGGGTTTCAGGGACCCAGTTCTAGGGAGGCTTAGCTTCCCTGCTGTGGCACACCCAGGTCAGGTAGCCCAGCTGCCACCCTAAAGGCTCCCTGCTCTGCCCTCACCCTGGGGTCTCCCACGTGGGTTCTGTCTCCCCAAGCACAACCTCAATGTGGATCCAGTCTGGACAGAAAAGCACACAATATCCCAGAGCACTCCAGGGCCTCAGCGGCTCAAAGGGGCATCAAGGCCTACCTAGGGGGCCTCTCTTCCCTAGGCCATACCCAGCCTGCACACTCTCTGTGGAGCAAGCTTCATTCCTGGAAGGGCCCAGGGGGTGGGCATGAGGGTCTCTTCGGGGCTCGGAACGTGCGGATAACAGAGGCTGTGGGACAACAGCAACATGAGACCCTGACAGGAGAGCTGTCGTTTCCCCTTTGGGAAGCAGGATGCTTGCGGCCCCCAGGCTGCGTGCCAATCCCCCTTGCTGCCTGGCTTCTGTTCACTGCTGGCTAGCGCTTCTGCAGCAGGTGAGCGTCTTGCCTAGAAACCGGGCGCTTGCCGTCCCTTGCTGGGAGCTCATGGCCCCACACACGTCCCTAGAGGGTGATGGCAACTTGGCTGAGAGCCACCAGGTGAGCTGTAGTTCTCCATGCGGAGAGGCCTGCCGCGGGTTTCGAGAATCCTGAGTCAGGGCTGTGCTTCAAGCGGAGGGTGAGTTCCGAGGCTGGAGGAGGCTCGGAGTCACACTGGTTCCCAAGGGGGAACACTCATTGCCAAAAGTCTCTCCCGTGGCTCCAGTGCCCCCTTCCTGGGCCAGGGGCCCTTGGAAACCCCTCTGAATGGAAAGCCCAGCTCATCATCTGCCGGCCTCTCCTGCTGGCAGCGCTCGCGTTCGGCAGCCTTCAAACTGCTTCAGGAAGGCGGTTCCTTGGAGTCGGAGACTGGCAGGCTGGGCAGCCTGAGGGTGAGGCGTGCAGCTGCGTGAGGAAAGCCCTGGGCTTAGCATTCACCCTGGGACGTCGTGCCTGGGTTCTGGGTACCTCGGAGAGAACCTCCACTCACTCTCCAAGCTGAGATCAACAGGCAGGAGTTCCCTGAGCAGCGCTAAACCACAGCCCCTCCCAGGCTGTCCCAAGACGTCCGTGCGGCCTACTCCCACTTCAGCCATACAACACATGCAGACCCTGGGGGGAGCAACGTTCAAGATGGAAGGTCCCACTTGCACGGCCTGTGTGTCTCTTCCACTGCTCAGAAGCTGCTGAGGCACAGGCTGAGTGTCCACATTCACCCTGAGGCCTGAAGGCCAAACGGTCATTACCCCAGGGCGAAGTGGGTTGGATGTGGCTCCTTGGCGGCTCGCCCAGCAGCCCTGCTGCTGGCCTTGCCTTCGCTGCTGGCAAACCTCTGGGAGGAAAAAGAGCGTCTCTGGCAAGAATCAAAAAGTGCTTGCCATCCCCTGGCTAGGAGCGCCTCCTACACCCCTCTTTGTGTGGCGAGCACACACATCAACTACTACCCTCCAAGGAAGCTGCAGCTTTCCAGCCAGAAAGGCCTGCAGCCCTTGCCGTGAAACCACAGTCAACAGGCTGTTGGACTGGGCCAAGTGCCTTGTAGGAGGCCTTGGACGCTCAGGGCTGCACTGTTTTCCGTTGGGGCACACCGTTGGGGAGAAGGCTCTGGCCTAGCCATCAGCGCACACCCTCCTAGCCAGAGGCCCTTGGGATCCACTGGGTGGGCAGGCTGAAGGCGCGAGCAGGGCTTTGGTGCTTGCAGAGTCAATTTGGGCCCTGCTTTGGAAGGGTTTCAGGGACCCAGTTCTAGGGAGGCTTAGCTTCCCTGCTGTGGCACACCCAGGTCAGGTAGCCCAGCTGCCACCCTAAAGGCTCCCTGCTCTGCCCTCACCCTGGGGTCTCCCACGTGGGTTCTGTCTCCCCAAGCACAACCTCAATGTGGATCCAGTCTGGACAGAAAAGCACACAATATCCCAGAGCACTCCAGGGCCTCAGCGGCTCAAAGGGGCATCAAGGCCTACCTAGGGGGCCTCTCTTCCCTAGGCCATACCCAGCCTGCACACTCTCTGTGGAGCAAGCTTCATTCCTGGAAGGGCCCAGGGGGTGGGCATGAGGGTCTCTTCGGGGCTCGGAACGTGCGGATAACAGAGGCTGTGGGACAACAGCAACATGAGACCCTGACAGGAGAGCTGTCGTTTCCCCTTTGGGAAGCAGGATGCTTGCGGCCCCCAGGCTGCGTGCCAATCCCCCTTGCTGCCTGGCTTCTGTTCACTGCTGGCTAGCGCTTCTGCAGCAGGTGAGCGTCTTGCCTAGAAACCGGGCGCTTGCCGTCCCTTGCTGGGAGCTCATGGCCCCACACACGTCCCTAGAGGGTGATGGCAACTTGGCTGAGAGCCACCAGGTGAGCTGTAGTTCTCCATGCGGAGAGGCCTGCCGCGGGTTTCGAGAATCCTGAGTCAGGGCTGTGCTTCAAGCGGAGGGTGAGTTCCGAGGCTGGAGGAGGCTCGGAGTCACACTGGTTCCCAAGGGGGAACACTCATTGCCAAAAGTCTCTCCCGTGGCTCCAGTGCCCCCTTCCTGGGCCAGGGGCCCTTGGAAACCCCTCTGAATGGAAAGCCCAGCTCATCATCTGCCGGCCTCTCCTGCTGGCAGCGCTCGCGTTCGGCAGCCTTCAAACTGCTTCAGGAAGGCAGTTCCTTGGAGTCGGAGACTGGCAGGCTGGGCAGCCTGAGGGTGAGGCGTGCAGCTGCGTGAGGAAAGCCCTGGGCTTAGCATTCACCCTGGGACGTCGTGCCTGGGTTCTGGGTACCTCGGAGAGAACCTCCACTCACTCTCCAAGCTGAGATCAACAGGCAGGAGTTCCCTGAGCAGCGCTAAACCACAGCCCCTCCCAGGCTGTCCCAAGACGTCCGTGCGGCCTACTCCCACTTCAGCCATACAACACATGCAGACCCTGGGGGGAGCAACGTTCAAGATGGAAGGTCCCACTTGCACGGCCTGTGTGTCTCTTCCACTGCTCAGAAGCTGCTGAGGCACAGGCTGAGTGTCCACATTCACCCTGAGGCCTGAAGGCCAAACGGTCATTACCCCAGGGCGAAGTGGGTTGGATGTGGCTCCTTGGCGGCTCGCCCAGCAGCCCTGCTGCTGGCCTTGCCTTCGCTGCTGGCAAACCTCTGGGAGGAAAAAGAGCGTCTCTGGCAAGAATCAAAAAGTGCTTGCCATCCCCTGGCTAGGAGCGCCTCCTACACCCCTCTTTGTGCGGCGAGCACACACATCAACTACTACCCTCCAAGGAAGCTGCAGCTTTCCAGCCAGAAAGGCCTGCAGCCCTTGCCGTGAAACCACAGTCAACAGGCTGTTGGACTGGGCCAAGTGCCTTGTAGGAGGCCTTGGACGCGCAGGGCTGCACTGTTTTCCGTTGGGGCACACCGTTGGGGAGAAGGCTCTGGCCTAGCCATCAGCGCACACCCTCCTAGCCAGAGGCCCTTGGGATCCACTGGGTGGGCAGGCTGAAGGCGCGAGCAGGGCTTTGGTGCTTGCAGAGTCAATTTGGGCCCTGCTTTGGAAGGGTTTCAGGGACCCAGTTCTAGGGAGGCTTAGCTTCCCTGCTGTGGCACACCCAGGTCAGGTAGCCCAGCTGCCACCCTAAAGGCTCCCTGCTCTGCCCTCACCCTGGGGTCTCCCACGTGGGTTCTGTCTCCCCAAGCACAACCTCAATGTGGATCCAGTCTGGACAGAAAAGCACACAATATCCCAGAGCACTCCAGGGCCTCAGCGGCTCAAAGGGGCATCAAGGCCTACCTAGGGGGCCTCTCTTCCCTAGGCCATACCCAGCCTGCACACTCTCTGTGGAGCAAGCTTCATTCCTGGAAGGGCCCAGGGGGTGGGCATGAGGGTCTCTTCGGGGCTCGGAACGTGCGGATAACAGAGGCTGTGGGACAACAGCAACATGAGACCCTGACAGGAGAGCTGTCGTTTCCCCTTTGGGAAGCAGGATGCTTGCGGCCCCCAGGCTGCGTGCCAATCCCCCTTGCTGCCTGGCTTCTGTTCACTGCTGGCTAGCGCTTCTGCAGCAGGTGAGCGTCTTGCCTAGAAACCGGGCGCTTGCCGTCCCTTGCTGGGAGCTCATGGCCCCACACACGTCCCTAGAGGGTGATGGCAACTTGGCTGAGAGCCACCAGGTGAGCTGTAGTTCTCCATGCGGAGAGGCCTGCCGCGGGTTTCGAGAATCCTGAGTCAGGGCTGTGCTTCAAGCGGAGGGTGAGTTCCGAGGCTGGAGGAGGCTCGGAGTCACACTGGTTCCCAAGGGGGAACACTCATTGCCAAAAGTCTCTCCCGTGGCTCCAGTGCCCCCTTCCTGGGCCAGGGGCCCTTGGAAACCCCTCTGAATGGAAAGCCCAGCTCATCATCTGCCGGCCTCTCCTGCTGGCAGCGCTCGCGTTCGGCAGCCTTCAAACTGCTTCAGGAAGGCGGTTCCTTGGAGTCGGAGACTGGCAGGCTGGGCAGCCTGAGGGTGAGGCGTGCAGCTGCGTGAAGAAAGCCCTGGGCTTAGCATTCACCCTGGGACGTCGTGCCTGGGTTCTGGGTACCTCGGAGAGAACCTCCACTCACTCTCCAAGCTGAGATCAACAGGCAGGAGTTCCCTGAGCAGCGCTAAACCACAGCCCCTCCCAGGCTGTCCCAAGACGTCCGTGCGGCCTACTCCCACTTCAGCCATACAACACATGCAGACCCTGGGGGGAGCAACGTTCAAGATGGAAGGTCCCACTTGCACGGCCTGTGTGTCTCTTCCACTGCTCAGAAGCTGCTGAGGCACAGGCTGAGTGTCCACATTCACCCTGAGGCCTGAAGGCCAAACGGTCATTACCCCAGGGCGAAGTGGGTTGGATGTGGCTCCTTGGCGGCTCGCCCAGCAGCCCTGCTGCTGGCCTTGCCTTCGCTGCTGGCAAACCTCTGGGAGGAAAAAGAGCGTCTCTGGCAAGAATCAAAAAGTGCTTGCCATCCCCTGGCTAGGAGCGCCTCCTACACCCCTCTTTGTGCGGCGAGCACACACATCAACTACTACCCTCCAAGGAAGCTGCAGCTTTCCAGCCAGAAAGGCCTGCAGCCCTTGCCGTGAAACCACAGTCAACAGGCTGTTGGACTGGGCCAAGTGCCTTGTAGGAGGCCTTGGACGCGCAGGGCTGCACTGTTTTCCGTTGGGGCACACCGTTGGGGAGAAGGCTCTGGCCTAGCCATCAGCGCACACCCTCCTAGCCAGAGGCCCTTGGGATCCACTGGGTGGGCAGGCTGAAGGCGCGAGCAGGGCTTTGGTGCTTGCAGAGTCAATTTGGGCCCTGCTTTGGAAGGGTTTCAGGGACCCAGTTCTAGGGAGGCTTAGCTTCCCTGCTGTGGCACACCCAGGTCAGGTAGCCCAGCTGCCACCCTAAAGGCTCCCTGCTCTGCCCTCACCCTGGGGTCTCCCACGTGGGTTCTGTCTCCCCAAGCACAACCTCAATGTGGATCCAGTCTGGACAGAAAAGCACACAATATCCCAGAGCACTCCAGGGCCTCAGCGGCTCAAAGGGGCATCAAGGCCTACCTAGGGGGCCTCTCTTCCCTAGGCCATACCCAGCCTGCACACTCTCTGTGGAGCAAGCTTCATTCCTGGAAGGGCCCAGGGGGTGGGCATGAGGGTCTCTTCGGGGCTCGGAACGTGCGGATAACAGAGGCTGTGGGACAACAGCAACATGAGACCCTGACAGGAGAGCTGTCGTTTCCCCTTTGGGAAGCAGGATGCTTGCGGCCCCCAGGCTGCGTGCCAATCCCCCTTGCTGCCTGGCTTCTGTTCACTGCTGGCTAGCGCTTCTGCAGCAGGTGAGCGTCTTGCCTAGAAACCGGGCGCTTGCCGTCCCTTGCTGGGAGCTCATGGCCCCACACACGTCCCTAGAGGGTGATGGCAACTTGGCTGAGAGCCACCAGGTGAGCTGTAGTTCTCCATGCGGAGAGGCCTGCCGCGGGTTTCGAGAATCCTGAGTCAGGGCTGTGCTTCAAGCGGAGGGTGAGTTCCGAGGCTGGAGGAGGCTCGGAGTCACACTGGTTCCCAAGGGGGAACACTCATTGCCAAAAGTCTCTCCCGTGGCTCCAGTGCCCCCTTCCTGGGCCAGGGGCCCTTGGAAACCCCTCTGAATGGAAAGCCCAGCTCATCATCTGCCGGCCTCTCCTGCTGGCAGCGCTCGCGTTCGGCAGCCTTCAAACTGCTTCAGGAAGGCGGTTCCTTGGAGTCGGAGACTGGCAGGCTGGGCAGCCTGAGGGTGAGGCGTGCAGCTGCGTGAGGAAAGCCCTGGGCTTAGCATTCACCCTGGGACGTCGTGCCTGGGTTCTGGGTACCTCGGAGAGAACCTCCACTCACTCTCCAAGCTGAGATCAACAGGCAGGAGTTCCCTGAGCAGCGCTAAACCACAGCCCCTCCCAGGCTGTCCCAAGACGTCCGTGCGGCCTACTCCCACTTCAGCCATACAACACATGCAGACCCTGGGGGGAGCAACGTTCAAGATGGAAGGTCCCACTTGCACGGCCTGTGTGTCTCTTCCACTGCTCAGAAGCTGCTGAGGCACAGGCTGAGTGTCCACATTCACCCTGAGGCCTGAAGGCCAAACGGTCATTACCCCAGGGCGAAGTGGGTTGGATGTGGCTCCTTGGCGGCTCGCCCAGCAGCCCTGCTGCTGGCCTTGCCTTCGCTGCTGGCAAACCTCTGGGAGGAAAAAGAGCGTCTCTGGCAAGAATCAAAAAGTGCTTGCCATCCCCTGGCTAGGAGCGCCTCCTACACCCCTCTTTGTGCGGCGAGCACACACATCAACTACTACCCTCCAAGGAAGCTGCAGCTTTCCAGCCAGAAAGGCCTGCAGCCCTTGCCGTGAAACCACAGTCAACAGGCTGTTGGACTGGGCCAAGTGCCTTGTAGGAGGCCTTGGACGCGCAGGGCTGCACTGTTTTCCGTTGGGGCACACCGTTGGGGAGAAGGCTCTGGCCTAGCCATCAGCGCACACCCTCCTAGCCAGAGGCCCTTGGGATCCACTGGGTGGGCAGGCTGAAGGCGCGAGCAGGGCTTTGGTGCTTGCAGAGTCAATTTGGGCCCTGCTTTGGAAGGGTTTCAGGGACCCAGTTCTAGGGAGGCTTAGCTTCCCTGCTGTGGCACACCCAGGTCAGGTAGCCCAGCTGCCACCCTAAAGGCTCCCTGCTCTGCCCTCACCCTGGGGTCTCCCACGTGGGTTCTGTCTCCCCAAGCACAACCTCAATGTGGATCCAGTCTGGACAGAAAAGCACACAATATCCCAGAGCACTCCAGGGCCTCAGCGGCTCAAAGGGGCATCAAGGCCTACCTAGGGGGCCTCTCTTCCCTAGGCCATACCCAGCCTGCACACTCTCTGTGGAGCAAGCTTCATTCCTGGAAGGGCCCAGGGGGTGGGCATGAGGGTCTCTTCGGGGCTCGGAACGTGCGGATAACAGAGGCTGTGGGACAACAGCAACATGAGACCCTGACAGGAGAGCTGTCGTTTCCCCTTTGGGAAGCAGGATGCTTGCGGCCCCCAGGCTGCATGCCAATCCCCCTTGCTGCCTGGCTTCTGTTCACTGCTGGCTAGCGCTTCTGCAGCAGGTGAGCGTCTTGCCTAGAAACTGGGCGCTTGCCGTCCCTTGCTGGGAGCTCATGGCCCCACACACGTCCCTAGAGGGTGATGGCAACTTGGCTGAGAGCCACCAGGTGAGCTGTAGTTCTCCATGCGGAGAGGCCTCCCGCGGGTTTCGAGAATCCTGAGTCAGGGCTGTGCTTCAAGCGGAGGGTGAGTTCCGAGGCTGGAGGAGGCTCGGAGTCACACTGGTTCCCAAGGGGGAACACTCATTGCCAAAAGTCTCTCCCGTGGCTCCAGTGCCCCCTTCCTGGGCCAGGGGCCCTTGGAAACCCCTCTGAATGGAAAGCCCAGCTCATCATCTGCCGGCCTCTCCTGCTGGCAGCGCTCGCGTTCGGCAGCCTTCAAACTGCTTCAGGAAGGCGGTTCCTTGGAGTCGGAGACTGGCAGGCTGGGCAGCCTGAGGGTGAGGCGTGCAGCTGCGTGAGGAAAGCCCTGGGCTTAGCATTCACCCTGGGACGTCGTGCCTGGGTTCTGGGTACCTCGGAGAGAACCTCCACTCACTCTCCAAGCTGAGATCAACAGGCAGGAGTTCCCTGAGCAGCGCTAAACCACAGCCCCTCCCAGGCTGTCCCAAGACGTCCGTGCGGCCTACTCCCACTTCAGCCATACAACACATGCAGACCCTGGGGGGAGCAACGTTCAAGATGGAAGGTCCCACTTGCACGGCCTGTGTGTCTCTTCCACTGCTCAGAAGCTGCTGAGGCACAGGCTGAGTGTCCACATTCACCCTGAGGCCTGAAGGCCAAACGGTCATTACCCCAGGGCGAAGTGGGTTGGATGTGGCTCCTTGGCGGCTCGCCCAGCAGCCCTGCTGCTGGCCTTGCCTTCGCTGCTGGCAAACCTCTGGGAGGAAAAAGAGCGTCTCTGGCAAGAATCAAAAAGTGCTTGCCATCCCCTGGCTAGGAGCGCCTCCTACACCCCTCTTTGTGCGGCGAGCACACACATCAACTACTACCCTCCAAGGAAGCTGCAGCTTTCCAGCCAGAAAGGCCTGCAGCCCTTGCCGTGAAACCACAGTCAACAGGCTGTTGGACTGGGCCAAGTGCCTTGTAGGAGGCCTTGGACGCGCAGGGCTGCACTGTTTTCCGTTGGGGCACACCGTTGGGGAGAAGGCTCTGGCCTAGCCATCAGCGCACACCCTCCTAGCCAGAGGCCCTTGGGATCCACTGGGTGGGCAGGCTGAAGGCGCGAGCAGGGCTTTGGTGCTTGCAGAGTCAATTTGGGCCCTGCTTTGGAAGGGTTTCAGGGACCCAGTTCTAGGGAGGCTTAGCTTCCCTGCTGTGGCACACCCAGGTCAGGTAGCCCAGCTGCCACCCTAAAGGCTCCCTGCTCTGCCCTCACCCTGGGGTCTCCCACGTGGGTTCTGTCTCCCCAAGCACAACCTCAATGTGGATCCAGTCTGGACAGAAAAGCACACAATATCCCAGAGCACTCCAGGGCCTCAGCGGCTCAAAGGGGCATCAAGGCCTACCTAGGGGGCCTCTCTTCCCTAGGCCATACCCAGCCTGCACACTCTCTGTGGAGCAAGCTTCATTCCTGGAAGGGCCCAGGGGGTGGGCATGAGGGTCTCTTCGGGGCTCGGAACGTGCGGATAACAGAGGCTGTGGGACAACAGCAACATGAGACCCTGACAGGAGAGCTGTCGTTTCCCCTTTGGGAAGCAGGATGCTTGCGGCCCCCAGGCTGCATGCCAATCCCCCTTGCTGCCTGGCTTCTGTTCACTGCTGGCTAGCGCTTCTGCAGCAGGTGAGCGTCTTGCCTAGAAACTGGGCGCTTGCCGTCCCTTGCTGGGAGCTCATGGCCCCACACACGTCCCTAGAGGGTGATGGCAACTTGGCTGAGAGCCACCAGGTGAGCTGTAGTTCTCCATGCGGAGAGGCCTGCCGCGGGTTTCGAGAATCCTGAGTCAGGGCTGTGCTTCAAGCGGAGGGTGAGTTCCGAGGCTGGAGGAGGCTCGGAGTCACACTGGTTCCCAAGGGGGAACACTCATTGCCAAAAGTCTCTCCCGTGGCTCCAGTGCCCCCTTCCTGGGCCAGGGGCCCTTGGAAACCCCTCTGAATGGAAAGCCCAGCTCATCATCTGCCGGCCTCTCCTGCTGGCAGCGCTCGCGTTCGGCAGCCTTCAAACTGCTTCAGGAAGGCGGTTCCTTGGAGTCGGAGACTGGCAGGCTGGGCAGCCTGAGGGTGAGGCGTGCAGCTGCGTGAGGAAAGCCCTGGGCTTAGCATTCACCCTGGGACGTCGTGCCTGGGTTCTGGGTACCTCGGAGAGAACCTCCACTCACTCTCCAAGCTGAGATCAACAGGCAGGAGTTCCCTGAGCAGCGCTAAACCACAGCCCCTCCCAGGCTGTCCCAAGACGTCCGTGCGGCCTACTCCCACTTCAGCCATACAACACATGCAGACCCTGGGGGGAGCAACGTTCAAGATGGAAGGTCCCACTTGCACGGCCTGTGTGTCTCTTCCACTGCTCAGAAGCTGCTGAGGCACAGGCTGAGTGTCCACATTCACCCTGAGGCCTGAAGGCCAAACGGTCATTACCCCAGGGCGAAGTGGGTTGGATGTGGCTCCTTGGCGGCTCGCCCAGCAGCCCTGCTGCTGGCCTTGCCTTCGCTGCTGGCAAACCTCTGGGAGGAAAAAGAGCGTCTCTGGCAAGAATCAAAAAGTGCTTGCCATCCCCTGGCTAGGAGCGCCTCCTACACCCCTCTTTGTGCGGCGAGCACACACATCAACTACTACCCTCCAAGGAAGCTGCAGCTTTCCAGCCAGAAAGGCCTGCAGCCCTTGCCGTGAAACCACAGTCAACAGGCTGTTGGACTGGGCCAAGTGCCTTGTAGGAGGCCTTGGACGCTCAGGGCTGCACTGTTTTCCGTTGGGGCACACCGTTGGGGAGAAGGCTCTGGCCTAGCCATCAGCGCACACCCTCCTAGCCAGAGGCCCTTGGGATCCACTGGGTGGGCAGGCTGAAGGCGCGAGCAGGGCTTTGGTGCTTGCAGAGTCAATTTGGGCCCTGCTTTGGAAGGGTTTCAGGGACCCAGTTCTAGGGAGGCTTAGCTTCCCTGCTGTGGCACACCCAGGTCAGGTAGCCCAGCTGCCACCCTAAAGGCTCCCTGCTCTGCCCTCACCCTGGGGTCTCCCACGTGGGTTCTGTCTCCCCAAGCACAACCTCAATGTGGATCCAGTCTGGACAGAAAAGCACACAATATCCCAGAGCACTCCAGGGCCTCAGCGGCTCAAAGGGGCATCAAGGCCTACCTAGGGGGCCTCTCTTCCCTAGGCCATACCCAGCCTGCACACTCTCTGTGGAGCAAGCTTCATTCCTGGAAGGGCCCAGGGGGTGGGCATGAGGGTCTCTTCGGGGCTCGGAACGTGCGGATAACAGAGGCTGTGGGACAACAGCAACATGAGACCCTGACAGGAGAGCTGTCGTTTCCCCTTTGGGAAGCAGGATGCTTGCGGCCCCCAGGCTGCGTGCCAATCCCCCTTGCTGCCTGGCTTCTGTTCACTGCTGGCTAGCGCTTCTGCAGCAGGTGAGCGTCTTGCCTAGAAACCGGGCGCTTGCCGTCCCTTGCTGGGAGCTCATGGCCCCACACACGTCCCTAGAGGGTGATGGCAACTTGGCTGAGAGACACCAGGTGAGCTGTAGTTCTCCATGCGGAGAGGCCTGCCGCGGGTTTCGAGAATCCTGAGTCAGGGCTGTGCTTCAAGCGGAGGGTGAGTTCCGAGGCTGGAGGAGGCTCGGAGTCACACTGGTTCCCAAGGGGGAACACTCATTGCCAAAAGTCTCTCCCGTGGCTCCAGTGCCCCCTTCCTGGGCCAGGGGCCCTTGGAAACCCCTCTGAATGGAAAGCCCAGCTCATCATCTGCCGGCCTCTCCTGCTGGCAGCGCTCGCGTTCGGCAGCCTTCAAACTGCTTCAGGAAGGCAGTTCCTTGGAGTCGGAGACTGGCAGGCTGGGCAGCCTGAGGGTGAGGCGTGCAGCTGCGTGAGGAAAGCCCTGGGCTTAGCATTCACCCTGGGACGTCGTGCCTGGGTTCTGGGTACCTCGGAGAGAACCTCCACTCACTCTCCAAGCTGAGAGCAACAGGCAGGAGTTCCCTGAGCAGCGCTAAACCACAGCCCCTCCCAGGCTGTCCCAAGACGTCCGTGCGGCCTACTCCCACTTCAGCCATACAACACATGCAGACCCTGGGGGGAGCAACGTTCAAGATGGAAGGTCCCACTTGCACGGCCTGTGTGTCTCTTCCACTGCTCAGAAGCTGCTGAGGCACAGGCTGAGTGTCCACATTCACCCTGAGGCCTGAAGGCCAAACGGTCATTACCCCAGGGCGAAGTGGGTTGGATGTGGCTCCTTGGCGGCTCGCCCAGCAGCCCTGCTGCTGGCCTTGCCTTCGCTGCTGGCAAACCTCTGGGAGGAAAAAGAGCGTCTCTGGCAAGAATCAAAAAGTGCTTGCCATCCCCTGGCTAGGAGCGCCTCCTACACCCCTCTTTGTGCGGCGAGCACACACATCAACTACTACCCTCCAAGGAAGCTGCAGCTTTCCAGCCAGAAAGGCCTGCAGCCCTTGCCGTGAAACCACAGTCAACAGGCTGTTGGACTGGGCCAAGTGCCTTGTAGGAGGCCTTGGACGCGCAGGGCTGCACTGTTTTCCGTTGGGGCACACCGTTGGGGAGAAGGCTCTGGCCTAGCCATCAGCGCACACCCTCCTAGCCAGAGGCCCTTGGGATCCACTGGGTGGGCAGGCTGAAGGCGCGAGCAGGGCTTTGGTGCTTGCAGAGTCAATTTGGGCCCTGCTTTGGAAGGGTTTCAGGGACCCAGTTCTAGGGAGGCTTAGCTTCCCTGCTGTGGCACACCCAGGTCAGGTAGCCCAGCTGCCACCCTAAAGGCTCCCTGCTCTGCCCTCACCCTGGGGTCTCCCACGTGGGTTCTGTCTCCCCAAGCACAACCTCAATGTGGATCCAGTCTGGACAGAAAAGCACACAATATCCCAGAGCACTCCAGGGCCTCAGCGGCTCAAAGGGGCATCAAGGCCTACCTAGGGGGCCTCTCTTCCCTAGGCCATACCCAGCCTGCACACTCTCTGTGGAGCAAGCTTCATTCCTGGAAGGGCCCAGGGGGTGGGCATGAGGGTCTCTTCGGGGCTCGGAACGTGCGGATAACAGAGGCTGTGGGACAACAGCAACATGAGACCCTGACAGGAGAGCTGTCGTTTCCCCTTTGGGAAGCAGGATGCTTGCGGCCCCCAGGCTGCGTGCCAATCCCCCTTGCTGCCTGGCTTCTGTTCACTGCTGGCTAGCGCTTCTGCAGCAGGTGAGCGTCTTGCCTAGAAACCGGGCGCTTGCCGTCCCTTGCTGGGAGCTCATGGCCCCACACACGTCCCTAGAGGGTGATGGCAACTTGGCTGAGAGCCACCAGGTGAGCTGTAGTTCTCCATGCGGAGAGGCCTGCCGCGGGTTTCGAGAATCCTGAGTCAGGGCTGTGCTTCAAGCGGAGGGTGAGTTCCGAGGCTGGAGGAGGCTCGGAGTCACACTGGTTCCCAAGGGGGAACACTCATTGCCAAAAGTCTCTCCCGTGGCTCCAGTGCCCCCTTCCTGGGCCAGGGGCCCTTGGAAACCCCTCTGAATGGAAAGCCCAGCTCATCATCTGCCGGCCTCTCCTGCTGGCAGCGCTCGCGTTCGGCAGCCTTCAAACTGCTTCAGGAAGGCAGTTCCTTGGAGTCGGAGACTGGCAGGCTGGGCAGCCTGAGGGTGAGGCGTGCAGCTGCGTGAGGAAAGCCCTGGGCTTAGCATTCACCCTGGGACGTCGTGCCTGGGTTCTGGGTACCTCGGAGAGAACCTCCACTCACTCTCCAAGCTGAGATCAACAGGCAGGAGTTCCCTGAGCAGCGCTAAACCACAGCCCCTCCCAGGCTGTCCCAAGACGTCCGTGCGGCCTACTCCCACTTCAGCCATACAACACATGCAGACCCTGGGGGGAGCAACGTTCAAGATGGAAGGTCCCACTTGCACGGCCTGTGTGTCTCTTCCACTGCTCAGAAGCTGCTGAGGCACAGGCTGAGTGTCCACATTCACCCTGAGGCCTGAAGGCCAAACGGTCATTACCCCAGGGCGAAGTGGGTTGGATGTGGCTCCTTGGCGGCTCGCCCAGCAGCCCTGCTGCTGGCCTTGCCTTCGCTGCTGGCAAACCTCTGGGAGGAAAAAGAGCGTCTCTGGCAAGAATCAAAAAGTGCTTGCCATCCCCTGGCTAGGAGCGCCTCCTACACCCCTCTTTGTGCGGCGAGCACACACATCAACTACTACCCTCCAAGGAAGCTGCAGCTTTCCAGCCAGAAAGGCCTGCAGCCCTTGCCGTGAAACCACAGTCAACAGGCTGTTGGACTGGGCCAAGTGCCTTGTAGGAGGCCTTGGACGCGCAGGGCTGCACTGTTTTCCGTTGGGGCACACCGTTGGGGAGAAGGCTCTGGCCTAGCCATCAGCGCACACCCTCCTAGCCAGAGGCCCTTGGGATCCACTGGGTGGGCAGGCTGAAGGCGCGAGCAGGGCTTTGGTGCTTGCAGAGTCAATTTGGGCCCTGCTTTGGAAGGGTTTCAGGGACCCAGTTCTAGGGAGGCTTAGCTTCCCTGCTGTGGCACACCCAGGTCAGGTAGCCCAGCTGCCACCCTAAAGGCTCCCTGCTCTGCCCTCACCCTGGGGTCTCCCACGTGGGTTCTGTCTCCCCAAGCACAACCTCAATGTGGATCCAGTCTGGACAGAAAAGCACACAATATCCCAGAGCACTCCAGGGCCTCAGCGGCTCAAAGGGGCATCAAGGCCTACCTAGGGGGCCTCTCTTCCCTAGGCCATACCCAGCCTGCACACTCTCTGTGGAGCAAGCTTCATTCCTGGAAGGGCCCAGGGGGTGGGCATGAGGGTCTCTTCGGGGCTCGGAACGTGCGGATAACAGAGGCTGTGGGACAACAGCAACATGAGACCCTGACAGGAGAGCTGTCGTTTCCCCTTTGGGAAGCAGGATGCTTGCGGCCCCCAGGCTGCGTGCCAATCCCCCTTGCTGCCTGGCTTCTGTTCACTGCTGGCTAGCGCTTCTGCAGCAGGTGAGCGTCTTGCCTAGAAACCGGGCGCTTGCCGTCCCTTGCTGGGAGCTCATGGCCCCACACACGTCCCTAGAGGGTGATGGCAACTTGGCTGAGAGCCACCAGGTGAGCTGTAGTTCTCCATGCGGAGAGGCCTGCCGCGGGTTTCGAGAATCCTGAGTCAGGGCTGTGCTTCAAGCGGAGGGTGAGTTCCGAGGCTGGAGGAGGCTCGGAGTCACACTGGTTCCCAAGGGGGAACACTCATTGCCAAAAGTCTCTCCCGTGGCTCCAGTGCCCCCTTCCTGGGCCAGGGGCCCTTGGAAACCCCTCTGAATGGAAAGCCCAGCTCATCATCTGCCGGCCTCTCCTGCTGGCAGCGCTCGCGTTCGGCAGCCTTCAAACTGCTTCAGGAAGGCGGTTCCTTGGAGTCGGAGACTGGCAGGCTGGGCAGCCTGAGGGTGAGGCGTGCAGCTGCGTGAGGAAAGCCCTGGGCTTAGCATTCACCCTGGGACGTCGTGCCTGGGTTCTGGGTACCTCGGAGAGAACCTCCACTCACTCTCCAAGCTGAGATCAACAGGCAGGAGTTCCCTGAGCAGCGCTAAACCACAGCCCCTCCCAGGCTGTCCCAAGACGTCCGTGCGGCCTACTCCCACTTCAGCCATACAACACATGCAGACCCTGGGGGGAGCAACGTTCAAGATGGAAGGTCCCACTTGCACGGCCTGTGTGTCTCTTCCACTGCTCAGAAGCTGCTGAGGCACAGGCTGAGTGTCCACATTCACCCTGAGGCCTGAAGGCCAAACGGTCATTACCCCAGGGCGAAGTGGGTTGGATGTGGCTCCTTGGCGGCTCGCCCAGCAGCCCTGCTGCTGGCCTTGCCTTCGCTGCTGGCAAACCTCTGGGAGGAAAAAGAGCGTCTCTGGCAAGAATCAAAAAGTGCTTGCCATCCCCTGGCTAGGAGCGCCTCCTACACCCCTCTTTGTGCGGCGAGCACACACATCAACTACTACCCTCCAAGGAAGCTGCAGCTTTCCAGCCAGAAAGGCCTGCAGCCCTTGCCGTGAAACCACAGTCAACAGGCTGTTGGACTGGGCCAAGTGCCTTGTAGGAGGCCTTGGACGCGCAGGGCTGCACTGTTTTCCGTTGGGGCACACCGTTGGGGAGAAGGCTCTGGCCTAGCCATCAGCGCACACCCTCCTAGCCAGAGGCCCTTGGGATCCACTGGGTGGGCAGGCTGAAGGCGCGAGCAGGGCTTTGGTGCTTGCAGAGTCAATTTGGGCCCTGCTTTGGAAGGGTTTCAGGGACCCAGTTCTAGGGAGGCTTAGCTTCCCTGCTGTGGCACACCCAGGTCAGGTAGCCCAGCTGCCACCCTAAAGGCTCCCTGCTCTGCCCTCACCCTGGGGTCTCCCACGTGGGTTCTGTCTCCCCAAGCACAACCTCAATGTGGATCCAGTCTGGACAGAAAAGCACACAATATCCCAGAGCACTCCAGGGCCTCAGCGGCTCAAAGGGGCATCAAGGCCTACCTAGGGGGCCTCTCTTCCCTAGGCCATACCCAGCCTGCACACTCTCTGTGGAGCAAGCTTCATTCCTGGAAGGGCCCAGGGGGTGGGCATGAGGGTCTCTTCGGGGCTCGGAACGTGCGGATAACAGAGGCTGTGGGACAACAGCAACATGAGACCCTGACAGGAGAGCTGTCGTTTCCCCTTTGGGAAGCAGGATGCTTGCGGCCCCCAGGCTGCGTGCCAATCCCCCTTGCTGCCTGGCTTCTGTTCACTGCTGGCTAGCGCTTCTGCAGCAGGTGAGCGTTTTGCCTAGAAACCGGGCGCTTGCCGTGCCTTGCTGGGAGCTCATGGCCCCACACACGTCCCTAGAGGGTGATGGCAACTTGGCTGAGAGCCACCAGGTGAGCTGTAGTTCTCCATGCGGAGAGGCCTGCCGCGGGTTTCGAGAATCCTGAGTCAGGGCTGTGCTTCAAGCGGAGGGTGAGTTCCGAGGCTGGAGGAGGCTCGGAGTCACACTGGTTCCCAAGGGGGAACACTCATTGCCAAAAGTCTCTCCCGTGGCTCCAGTGCCCCCTTCCTGGGCCAGGGGCCCTTGGAAACCCCTCTGAATGGAAAGCCCAGCTCATCATCTGCCGGCCTCTCCTGCTGGCAGCGCTCGCGTTCGGCAGCCTTCAAACTGCTTCAGGAAGGCGGTTCCTTGGAGTCGGAGACTGGCAGGCTGGGCAGCCTGAGGGTGAGGCGTGCAGCTGTGTGAGGAAAGCCCTGGGCTTAGCATTCACCCTGGGACGTCGTGCCTGGGTTCTGGGTACCTCGGAGAGAACCTCCACTCACTCTCCAAGCTGAGATCAACAGGCAGGAGTTCCCTGAGCAGCGCTAAACCACAGCCCCTCCCAGGCTGTCCCAAGACGTCCGTGCGGCCTACTCCCACTTCAGCCATACAACACATGCAGACCCTGGGGGGAGCAACGTTCAAGATGGAAGGTCCCACTTGCACGGCCTGTGTGTCTCTTCCACTGCTCAGAAGCTGCTGAGGCACAGGCTGAGTGTCCACATTCACCCTGAGGCCTGAAGGCCAAACGGTCATTACCCCAGGGCGAAGTGGGTTGGATGTGGCTCCTTGGCGGCTCGCCCAGCAGCCCTGCTGCTGGCCTTGCCTTCGCTGCTGGCAAACCTCTGGGAGGAAAAAGAGCGTCTCTGGCAAGAATCAAAAAGTGCTTGCCATCCCCTGGCTAGGAGCGCCTCCTACACCCCTCTTTGTGCGGCGAGCACACACATCAACTACTACCCTCCAAGGAAGCTGCAGCTTTCCAGCCAGAAAGGCCTGCAGCCCTTGCCGTGAAACCACAGTCAACAGGCTGTTGGACTGGGCCAAGTGCCTTGTAGGAGGCCTTGGACGCGCAGGGCTGCACTGTTTTCCGTTGGGGCACACCGTTGGGGAGAAGGCTCTGGCCTAGCCATCAGCGCACACCCTCCTAGCCAGAGGCCCTTGGGATCCACTGGGTGGGCAGGCTGAAGGCGCGAGCAGGGCTTTGGTGCTTGCAGAGTCAATTTGGGCCCTGCTTTGGAAGGGTTTCAGGGACCCAGTTCTAGGGAGGCTTAGCTTCCCTGCTGTGGCACACCCAGGTCAGGTAGCCCAGCTGCCACCCTAAAGGCTCCCTGCTCTGCCCTCACCCTGGGGTCTCCCACGTGGGTTCTGTCTCCCCAAGCACAACCTCAATGTGGATCCAGTCTGGACAGAAAAGCACACAATATCCCAGAGCACTCCAGGGCCTCAGCGGCTCAAAGGGGCATCAAGGCCTACCTAGGGGGCCTCTCTTCCCTAGGCCATACCCAGCCTGCACACTCTCTGTGGAGCAAGCTTCATTCCTGGAAGGGCCCAGGGGGTGGGCATGAGGGTCTCTTCGGGGCTCGGAACGTGCGGATAACAGAGGCTGTGGGACAACAGCAACATGAGACCCTGACAGGAGAGCTGTCGTTTCCCCTTTGGGAAGCAGGATGCTTGCGGCCCCCAGGCTGCGTGCCAATCCCCCTTGCTGCCTGGCTTCTGTTCACTGCTGGCTAGCGCTTCTGCAGCAGGTGAGCGTCTTGCCTAGAAACCGGGCGCTTGCCGTCCCTTGCTGGGAGCTCATGGCCCCACACACGTCCCTAGAGGGTGATGGCAACTTGGCTGAGAGCCACCAGGTGAGCTGTAGTTCTCCATGCGGAGAGGCCTGCCGCGGGTTTCGAGAATCCTGAGTCAGGGCTGTGCTTCAAGCGGAGGGTGAGTTCCGAGGCTGGAGGAGGCTCGGAGTCACACTGGTTCCCAAGGGGGAACACTCATTGCCAAAAGTCTCTCCCGTGGCTCCAGTGCCCCCTTCCTGGGCCAGGGGCCCTTGGAAACCCCTCTGAATGGAAAGCCCAGCTCATCATCTGCCGGCCTCTCCTGCTGGCAGCGCTCGCGTTCGGCAGCCTTCAAACTGCTTCAGGAAGGCAGTTCCTTGGAGTCGGAGACTGGCAGGCTGGGCAGCCTGAGGGTGAGGCGTGCAGCTGCGTGAGGAAAGCCCTGGGCTTAGCATTCACCCTGGGACGTCGTGCCTGGGTTCTGGGTACCTCGGAGAGAACCTCCACTCACTCTCCAAGCTGAGATCAACAGGCAGGAGTTCCCTGAGCAGCGCTAAACCACAGCCCCTCCCAGGCTGTCCCAAGACGTCCGTGCGGCCTACTCCCACTTCAGCCATACAACACATGCAGACCCTGGGGGGAGCAACGTTCAAGATGGAAGGTCCCACTTGCACGGCCTGTGTGTCTCTTCCACTGCTCAGAAGCTGCTGAGGCACAGGCTGAGTGTCCACATTCACCCTGAGGCCTGAAGGCCAAACGGTCATTACCCCAGGGCGAAGTGGGTTGGATGTGGCTCCTTGGCGGCTCGCCCAGCAGCCCTGCTGCTGGCCTTGCCTTCGCTGCTGGCAAACCTCTGGGAGGAAAAAGAGCGTCTCTGGCAAGAATCAAAAAGTGCTTGCCATCCCCTGGCTAGGAGCGCCTCCTACACCCCTCTTTGTGCGGCGAGCACACACATCAACTACTACCCTCCAAGGAAGCTGCAGCTTTCCAGCCAGAAAGGCCTGCAGCCCTTGCCGTGAAACCACAGTCAACAGGCTGTTGGACTGGGCCAAGTGCCTTGTAGGAGGCCTTGGACGTGCAGGGCTGCACTGTTTTCCGTTGGGGCACACCGTTGGGGAGAAGGCTCTGGCCTAGCCATCAGCGCACACCCTCCTAGCCAGAGGCCCTTGGGATCCACTGGGTGGGCAGGCTGAAGGCGCGAGCAGGGCTTTGGTGCTTGCAGAGTCAATTTGGGCCCTGCTTTGGAAGGGTTTCAGGGACCCAGTTCTAGGGAGGCTTAGCTTCCCTGCTGTGGCACACCCAGGTCAGGTAGCCCAGCTGCCACCCTAAAGGCTCCCTGCTCTGCCCTCACCCTGGGGTCTCCCACGTGGGTTCTGTCTCCCCAAGCACAACCTCAATGTGGATCCAGTCTGGACAGAAAAGCACACAATATCCCAGAGCACTCCAGGGCCTCAGCGGCTCAAAGGGGCATCAAGGCCTACCTAGGGGGCCTCTCTTCCCTAGGCCATACCCAGCCTGCACACTCTCTGTGGAGCAAGCTTCATTCCTGGAAGGGCCCAGGGGGTGGGCATGAGGGTCTCTTCGGGGCTCGGAACGTGCGGATAACAGAGGCTGTGGGACAACAGCAACATGAGACCCTGACAGGAGAGCTGTCGTTTCCCCTTTGGGAAGCAGGATGCTTGCGGCCCCCAGGCTGCGTGCCAATCCCCCTTGCTGCCTGGCTTCTGTTCACTGCTGGCTAGCGCTTCTGCAGCAGGTGAGCGTCTTGCCTAGAAACCGGGCGCTTGCCGTGCCTTGCTGGGAGCTCATGGCCCCACACACGTCCCTAGAGGGTGATGGCAACTTGGCTGAGAGCCACCAGGTGAGCTGTAGTTCTCCATGCGGAGAGGCCTGCCGCGGGTTTCGAGAATCCTGAGTCAGGGCTGTGCTTCAAGCGGAGGGTGAGTTCCGAGGCTGGAGGAGGCTCGGAGTCACACTGGTTCCCAAGGGGGAACACTCATTGCCAAAAGTCTCTCCCGTGGCTCCAGTGCCCCCTTCCTGGGCCAGGGGCCCTTGGAAACCCCTCTGAATGGAAAGCCCAGCTCATCATCTGCCGGCCTCTCCTGCTGGCAGCGCTCGCGTTCGGCAGCCTTCAAACTGCTTCAGGAAGGCGGTTCCTTGGAGTCGGAGACTGGCAGGCTGGGCAGCCTGAGGGTGAGGCGTGCAGCTGCGTGAGGAAAGCCCTGGGCTTAGCATTCACCCTGGGACGTCGTGCCTGGGTTCTGGGTACCTCGGAGAGAACCTCCACTCACTCTCCAAGCTGAGATCAACAGGCAGGAGTTCCCTGAGCAGCGCTAAACCACAGCCCCTCCCAGGCTGTCCCAAGACGTCCGTGCGGCCTACTCCCACTTCAGCCATACAACACATGCAGACCCTGGGGGGAGCAACGTTCAAGATGGAAGGTCCCACTTGCACGGCCTGTGTGTCTCTTCCACTGCTCAGAAGCTGCTGAGGCACAGGCTGAGTGTCCACATTCACCCTGAGGCCTGAAGGCCAAACGGTCATTACCCCAGGGCGAAGTGGGTTGGATGTGGCTCCTTGGCGGCTCGCCCAGCAGCCCTGCTGCTGGCCTTGCCTTCGCTGCTGGCAAACCTCTGGGAGGAAAAAGAGCGTCTCTGGCAAGAATCAAAAAGTGCTTGCCATCCCCTGGCTAGGAGCGCCTCCTACACCCCTCTTTGTGCGGCGAGCACACACATCAACTACTACCCTCCAAGGAAGCTGCAGCTTTCCAGCCAGAAAGGCCTGCAGCCCTTGCCGTGAAACCACAGTCAACAGGCTGTTGGACTGGGCCAAGTGCCTTGTAGGAGGCCTTGGACGCGCAGGGCTGCACTGTTTTCCGTTGGGGCACACCGTTGGGGAGAAGGCTCTGGCCTAGCCATCAGCGCACACCCTCCTAGCCAGAGGCCCTTGGGATCCACTGGGTGGGCAGGCTGAAGGCGCGAGCAGGGCTTTGGTGCTTGCAGAGTCAATTTGGGCCCTGCTTTGGAAGGGTTTCAGGGACCCAGTTCTAGGGAGGCTTAGCTTCCCTGCTGTGGCACACCCAGGTCAGGTAGCCCAGCTGCCACCCTAAAGGCTCCCTGCTCTGCCCTCACCCTGGGGTCTCCCACGTGGGTTCTGTCTCCCCAAGCACAACCTCAATGTGGATCCAGTCTGGACAGAAAAGCACACAATATCCCAGAGCACTCCAGGGCCTCAGCGGCTCAAAGGGGCATCAAGGCCTACCTAGGGGGCCTCTCTTCCCTAGGCCATACCCAGCCTGCACACTCTCTGTGGAGCAAGCTTCATTCCTGGAAGGGCCCAGGGGGTGGGCATGAGGGTCTCTTCGGGGCTCGGAACGTGCGGATAACAGAGGCTGTGGGACAACAGCAACATGAGACCCTGACAGGAGAGCTGTCGTTTCCCCTTTGGGAAGCAGGATGCTTGCGGCCCCCAGGCTGCATGCCAATCCCCCTTGCTGCCTGGCTTCTGTTCACTGCTGGCTAGCGCTTCTGCAGCAGGTGAGCGTCTTGCCTAGAAACCGGGCGCTTGCCGTCCCTTGCTGGGAGCTCATGGCCCCACACACGTCCCTAGAGGGTGATGGCAACTTGGCTGAGAGCCACCAGGTGAGCTGTAGTTCTCCATGCGGAGAGGCCTGCCGCGGGTTTCGAGAATCCTGAGTCAGGGCTGTGCTTCAAGCGGAGGGTGAGTTCCGAGGCTGGAGGAGGCTCGGAGTCACACTGGTTCCCAAGGGGGAACACTCATTGCCAAAAGTCTCTCCCGTGGCTCCAGTGCCCCCTTCCTGGGCCAGGGGCCCTTGGAAACCCCTCTGAATGGAAAGCCCAGCTCATCATCTGCCGGCCTCTCCTGCTGGCAGCGCTCGCGTTCGGCAGCCTTCAAACTGCTTCAGGAAGGCGGTTCCTTGGAGTCGGAGACTGGCAGGCTGGGCAGCCTGAGGGTGAGGCGTGCAGCTGCGTGAGGAAAGCCCTGGGCTTAGCATTCACCCTGGGACGTCGTGCCTGGGTTCTGGGTACCTCGGAGAGAACCTCCACTCACTCTCCAAGCTGAGATCAACAGGCAGGAGTTCCCTGAGCAGCGCTAAACCACAGCCCCTCCCAGGCTGTCCCAAGACGTCCGTGCGGCCTACTCCCACTTCAGCCATACAACACATGCAGACCCTGGGGGGAGCAACGTTCAAGATGGAAGGTCCCACTTGCACGGCCTGTGTGTCTCTTCCACTGCTCAGAAGCTGCTGAGGCACAGGCTGAGTGTCCACATTCACCCTGAGGCCTGAAGGCCAAACGGTCATTACCCCAGGGCGAAGTGGGTTGGATGTGGCTCCTTGGCGGCTCGCCCAGCAGCCCTGCTGCTGGCCTTGCCTTCGCTGCTGGCAAACCTCTGGGAGGAAAAAGAGCGTCTCTGGCAAGAATCAAAAAGTGCTTGCCATCCCCTGGCTAGGAGCGCCTCCTACACCCCTCTTTGTGTGGCGAGCACACACATCAACTACTACCCTCCAAGGAAGCTGCAGCTTTCCAGCCAGAAAGGCCTGCAGCCCTTGCCGTGAAACCACAGTCAACAGGCTGTTGGACTGGGCCAAGTGCCTTGTAGGAGGCCTTGGACGCTCAGGGCTGCACTGTTTTCCGTTGGGGCACACCGTTGGGGAGAAGGCTCTGGCCTAGCCATCAGCGCACACCCTCCTAGCCAGAGGCCCTTGGGATCCACTGGGTGGGCAGGCTGAAGGCGCGAGCAGGGCTTTGGTGCTTGCAGAGTCAATTTGGGCCCTGCTTTGGAAGGGTTTCAGGGACCCAGTTCTAGGGAGGCTTAGCTTCCCTGCTGTGGCACACCCAGGTCAGGTAGCCCAGCTGCCACCCTAAAGGCTCCCTGCTCTGCCCTCACCCTGGGGTCTCCCACGTGGGTTCTGTCTCCCCAAGCACAACCTCAATGTGGATCCAGTCTGGACAGAAAAGCACACAATATCCCAGAGCACTCCAGGGCCTCAGCGGCTCAAAGGGGCATCAAGGCCTACCTAGGGGGCCTCTCTTCCCTAGGCCATACCCAGCCTGCACACTCTCTGTGGAGCAAGCTTCATTCCTGGAAGGGCCCAGGGGGTGGGCATGAGGGTCTCTTCGGGGCTCGGAACGTGCGGATAACAGAGGCTGTGGGACAACAGCAACATGAGACCCTGACAGGAGAGCTGTCGTTTCCCCTTTGGGAAGCAGGATGCTTGCGGCCCCCAGGCTGCGTGCCAATCCCCCTTGCTGCCTGGCTTCTGTTCACTGCTGGCTAGCGCTTCTGCAGCAGGTGAGCGTTTTGCCTAGAAACCGGGCGCTTGCCGTGCCTTGCTGGGAGCTCATGGCCCCACACACGTCCCTAGAGGGTGATGGCAACTTGGCTGAGAGCCACCAGGTGAGCTGTAGTTCTCCATGCGGAGAGGCCTGCCGCGGGTTTCGAGAATCCTGAGTCAGGGCTGTGCTTCAAGCGGAGGGTGAGTTCCGAGGCTGGAGGAGGCTCGGAGTCACACTGGTTCCCAAGGGGGAACACTCATTGCCAAAAGTCTCTCCCGTGGCTCCAGTGCCCCCTTCCTGGGCCAGGGGCCCTTGGAAACCCCTCTGAATGGAAAGCCCAGCTCATCATCTGCCGGCCTCTCCTGCTGGCAGCGCTCGCGTTCGGCAGCCTTCAAACTGCTTCAGGAAGGCAGTTCCTTGGAGTCGGAGACTGGCAGGCTGGGCAGCCTGAGGGTGAGGCGTGCAGCTGTGTGAGGAAAGCCCTGGGCTTAGCATTCACCCTGGGACGTCGTGCCTGGGTTCTGGGTACCTCGGAGAGAACCTCCACTCACTCTCCAAGCTGAGATCAACAGGCAGGAGTTCCCTGAGCAGCGCTAAACCACAGCCCCTCCCAGGCTGTCCCAAGACGTCCGTGCGGCCTACTCCCACTTCAGCCATACAACACATGCAGACCCTGGGGGGAGCAACGTTCAAGATGGAAGGTCCCACTTGCACGGCCTGTGTGTCTCTTCCACTGCTCAGAAGCTGCTGAGGCACAGGCTGAGTGTCCACATTCACCCTGAGGCCTGAAGGCCAAACGGTCATTACCCCAGGGCGAAGTGGGTTGGATGTGGCTCCTTGGCGGCTCGCCCAGCAGCCCTGCTGCTGGCCTTGCCTTCGCTGCTGGCAAACCTCTGGGAGGAAAAAGAGCGTCTCTGGCAAGAATCAAAAAGTGCTTGCCATCCCCTGGCTAGGAGCGCCTCCTACACCCCTCTTTGTGCGGCGAGCACACACATCAACTACTACCCTCCAAGGAAGCTGCAGCTTTCCAGCCAGAAAGGCCTGCAGCCCTTGCCGTGAAACCACAGTCAACAGGCTGTTGGACTGGGCCAAGTGCCTTGTAGGAGGCCTTGGACGCGCAGGGCTGCACTGTTTTCCGTTGGGGCACACCGTTGGGGAGAAGGCTCTGGCCTAGCCATCAGCGCACACCCTCCTAGCCAGAGGCCCTTGGGATCCACTGGGTGGGCAGGCTGAAGGCGCGAGCAGGGCTTTGGTGCTTGCAGAGTCAATTTGGGCCCTGCTTTGGAAGGGTTTCAGGGACCCAGTTCTAGGGAGGCTTAGCTTCCCTGCTGTGGCACACCCAGGTCAGGTAGCCCAGCTGCCACCCTAAAGGCTCCCTGCTCTGCCCTCACCCTGGGGTCTCCCACGTGGGTTCTGTCTCCCCAAGCACAACCTCAATGTGGATCCAGTCTGGACAGAAAAGCACACAATATCCCAGAGCACTCCAGGGCCTCAGCGGCTCAAAGGGGCATCAAGGCCTACCTAGGGGGCCTCTCTTCCCTAGGCCATACCCAGCCTGCACACTCTCTGTGGAGCAAGCTTCATTCCTGGAAGGGCCCAGGGGGTGGGCATGAGGGTCTCTTCGGGGCTCGGAACGTGCGGATAACAGAGGCTGTGGGACAACAGCAACATGAGACCCTGACAGGAGAGCTGTCGTTTCCCCTTTGGGAAGCAGGATGCTTGCGGCCCCCAGGCTGCATGCCAATCCCCCTTGCTGCCTGGCTTCTGTTCACTGCTGGCTAGCGCTTCTGCAGCAGGTGAGCGTCTTGCCTAGAAACCGGGCGCTTGCCGTCCCTTGCTGGGAGCTCATGGCCCCACACACGTCCCTAGAGGGTGATGGCAACTTGGCTGAGAGCCACCAGGTGAGCTGTAGTTCTCCATGCGGAGAGGCCTGCCGCGGGTTTCGAGAATCCTGAGTCAGGGCTGTGCTTCAAGCGGAGGGTGAGTTCCGAGGCTGGAGGAGGCTCGGAGTCACACTGGTTCCCAAGGGGGAACACTCATTGCCAAAAGTCTCTCCCGTGGCTCCAGTGCCCCCTTCCTGGGCCAGGGGCCCTTGGAAACCCCTCTGAATGGAAAGCCCAGCTCATCATCTGCCGGCCTCTCCTGCTGGCAGCGCTCGCGTTCGGCAGCCTTCAAACTGCTTCAGGAAGGCGGTTCCTTGGAGTCGGAGACTGGCAGGCTGGGCAGCCTGAGGGTGAGGCGTGCAGCTGCGTGAGGAAAGCCCTGGGCTTAGCATTCACCCTGGGACGTCGTGCCTGGGTTCTGGGTACCTCGGAGAGAACCTCCACTCACTCTCCAAGCTGAGATCAACAGGCAGGAGTTCCCTGAGCAGCGCTAAACCACAGCCCCTCCCAGGCTGTCCCAAGACGTCCGTGCGGCCTACTCCCACTTCAGCCATACAACACATGCAGACCCTGGGGGGAGCAACGTTCAAGATGGAAGGTCCCACTTGCACGGCCTGTGTGTCTCTTCCACTGCTCAGAAGCTGCTGAGGCACAGGCTGAGTGTCCACATTCACCCTGAGGCCTGAAGGCCAAACGGTCATTACCCCAGGGCGAAGTGGGTTGGATGTGGCTCCTTGGCGGCTCGCCCAGCAGCCCTGCTGCTGGCCTTGCCTTCGCTGCTGGCAAACCTCTGGGAGGAAAAAGAGCGTCTCTGGCAAGAATCAAAAAGTGCTTGCCATCCCCTGGCTAGGAGCGCCTCCTACACCCCTCTTTGTGTGGCGAGCACACACATCAACTACTACCCTCCAAGGAAGCTGCAGCTTTCCAGCCAGAAAGGCCTGCAGCCCTTGCCGTGAAACCACAGTCAACAGGCTGTTGGACTGGGCCAAGTGCCTTGTAGGAGGCCTTGGACGCGCAGGGCTGCACTGTTTTCCGTTGGGGCACACCGTTGGGGAGAAGGCTCTGGCCTAGCCATCAGCGCACACCCTCCTAGCCAGAGGCCCTTGGGATCCACTGGGTGGGCAGGCTGAAGGCGCGAGCAGGGCTTTGGTGCTTGCAGAGTCAATTTGGGCCCTGCTTTGGAAGGGTTTCAGGGACCCAGTTCTAGGGAGGCTTAGCTTCCCTGCTGTGGCACACCCAGGTCAGGTAGCCCAGCTGCCACCCTAAAGGCTCCCTGCTCTGCCCTCACCCTGGGGTCTCCCACGTGGGTTCTGTCTCCCCAAGCACAACCTCAATGTGGATCCAGTCTGGACAGAAAAGCACACAATATCCCAGAGCACTCCAGGGCCTCAGCGGCTCAAAGGGGCATCAAGGCCTACCTAGGGGGCCTCTCTTCCCTAGGCCATACCCAGCCTGCACACTCTCTGTGGAGCAAGCTTCATTCCTGGAAGGGCCCAGGGGGTGGGCATGAGGGTCTCTTCGGGGCTCGGAACGTGCGGATAACAGAGGCTGTGGGACAACAGCAACATGAGACCCTGACAGGAGAGCTGTCGTTTCCCCTTTGGGAAGCAGGATGCTTGCGGCCCCCAGGCTGCGTGCCAATCCCCCTTGCTGCCTGGCTTCTGTTCACTGCTGGCTAGCGCTTCTGCAGCAGGTGAGCGTTTTGCCTAGAAACCGGGCGCTTGCCGTGCCTTGCTGGGAGCTCATGGCCCCACACACGTCCCTAGAGGGTGATGGCAACTTGGCTGAGAGCCACCAGGTGAGCTGTAGTTCTCCATGCGGAGAGGCCTGCCGCGGGTTTCGAGAATCCTGAGTCAGGGCTGTGCTTCAAGCGGAGGGTGAGTTCCGAGGCTGGAGGAGGCTCGGAGTCACACTGGTTCCCAAGGGGGAACACTCATTGCCAAAAGTCTCTCCCGTGGCTCCAGTGCCCCCTTCCTGGGCCAGGGGCCCTTGGAAACCCCTCTGAATGGAAAGCCCAGCTCATCATCTGCCGGCCTCTCCTGCTGGCAGCGCTCGCGTTCGGCAGCCTTCAAACTGCTTCAGGAAGGCAGTTCCTTGGAGTCGGAGACTGGCAGGCTGGGCAGCCTGAGGGTGAGGCGTGCAGCTGTGTGAGGAAAGCCCTGGGCTTAGCATTCACCCTGGGACGTCGTGCCTGGGTTCTGGGTACCTCGGAGAGAACCTCCACTCACTCTCCAAGCTGAGATCAACAGGCAGGAGTTCCCTGAGCAGCGCTAAACCACAGCCCCTCCCAGGCTGTCCCAAGACGTCCGTGCGGCCTACTCCCACTTCAGCCATACAACACATGCAGACCCTGGGGGGAGCAACGTTCAAGATGGAAGGTCCCACTTGCACGGCCTGTGTGTCTCTTCCACTGCTCAGAAGCTGCTGAGGCACAGGCTGAGTGTCCACATTCACCCTGAGGCCTGAAGGCCAAACGGTCATTACCCCAGGGCGAAGTGGGTTGGATGTGGCTCCTTGGCGGCTCGCCCAGCAGCCCTGCTGCTGGCCTTGCCTTCGCTGCTGGCAAACCTCTGGGAGGAAAAAGAGCGTCTCTGGCAAGAATCAAAAAGTGCTTGCCATCCCCTGGCTAGGAGCGCCTCCTACACCCCTCTTTGTGCGGCGAGCACACACATCAACTACTACCCTCCAAGGAAGCTGCAGCTTTCCAGCCAGAAAGGCCTGCAGCCCTTGCCGTGAAACCACAGTCAACAGGCTGTTGGACTGGGCCAAGTGCCTTGTAGGAGGCCTTGGACGCGCAGGGCTGCACTGTTTTCCGTTGGGGCACACCGTTGGGGAGAAGGCTCTGGCCTAGCCATCAGCGCACACCCTCCTAGCCAGAGGCCCTTGGGATCCACTGGGTGGGCAGGCTGAAGGCGCGAGCAGGGCTTTGGTGCTTGCAGAGTCAATTTGGGCCCTGCTTTGGAAGGGTTTCAGGGACCCAGTTCTAGGGAGGCTTAGCTTCCCTGCTGTGGCACACCCAGGTCAGGTAGCCCAGCTGCCACCCTAAAGGCTCCCTGCTCTGCCCTCACCCTGGGGTCTCCCACGTGGGTTCTGTCTCCCCAAGCACAACCCCAATGTGGATCCAGTCTGGACAGAAAAGCACACAATATCCCAGAGCACTCCAGGGCCTCAGCGGCTCAAAGGGGCATCAAGGCCTACCTAGGGGGCCTCTCTTCCCTAGGCCATACCCAGCCTGCACACTCTCTGTGGAGCAAGCTTCATTCCTGGAAGGGCCCAGGGGGTGGGCATGAGGGTCTCTTCGGGGCTCGGAACGTGCGGATAACAGAGGCTGTGGGACAACAGCAACATGAGACCCTGACAGGAGAGCTGTCGTTTCCCCTTTGGGAAGCAGGATGCTTGCGGCCCCCAGGCTGCATGCCAATCCCCCTTGCTGCCTGGCTTCTGTTCACTGCTGGCTAGCGCTTCTGCAGCAGGTGAGCGTCTTGCCTAGAAACCGGGCGCTTGCCGTCCCTTGCTGGGAGCTCATGGCCCCACACACGTCCCTAGAGGGTGATGGCAACTTGGCTGAGAGCCACCAGGTGAGCTGTAGTTCTCCATGCGGAGAGGCCTGCCGCGGGTTTCGAGAATCCTGAGTCAGGGCTGTGCTTCAAGCGGAGGGTGAGTTCCGAGGCTGGAGGAGGCTCGGAGTCACACTGGTTCCCAAGGGGGAACACTCATTGCCAAAAGTCTCTCCCGTGGCTCCAGTGCCCCCTTCCTGGGCCAGGGGCCCTTGGAAACCCCTCTGAATGGAAAGCCCAGCTCATCATCTGCCGGCCTCTCCTGCTGGCAGCGCTCGCGTTCGGCAGCCTTCAAACTGCTTCAGGAAGGCGGTTCCTTGGAGTCGGAGACTGGCAGGCTGGGCAGCCTGAGGGTGAGGCGTGCAGCTGCGTGAGGAAAGCCCTGGGCTTAGCATTCACCCTGGGACGTCGTGCCTGGGTTCTGGGTACCTCGGAGAGAACCTCCACTCACTCTCCAAGCTGAGATCAACAGGCAGGAGTTCCCTGAGCAGCGCTAAACCACAGCCCCTCCCAGGCTGTCCCAAGACGTCCGTGCGGCCTACTCCCACTTCAGCCATACAACACATGCAGACCCTGGGGGGAGCAACGTTCAAGATGGAAGGTCCCACTTGCACGGCCTGTGTGTCTCTTCCACTGCTCAGAAGCTGCTGAGGCACAGGCTGAGTGTCCACATTCACCCTGAGGCCTGAAGGCCAAACGGTCATTACCCCAGGGCGAAGTGGGTTGGATGTGGCTCCTTGGCGGCTCGCCCAGCAGCCCTGCTGCTGGCCTTGCCTTCGCTGCTGGCAAACCTCTGGGAGGAAAAAGAGCGTCTCTGGCAAGAATCAAAAAGTGCTTGCCATCCCCTGGCTAGGAGCGCCTCCTACACCCCTCTTTGTGTGGCGAGCACACACATCAACTACTACCCTCCAAGGAAGCTGCAGCTTTCCAGCCAGAAAGGCCTGCAGCCCTTGCCGTGAAACCACAGTCAACAGGCTGTTGGACTGGGCCAAGTGCCTTGTAGGAGGCCTTGGACGCTCAGGGCTGCACTGTTTTCCGTTGGGGCACACCGTTGGGGAGAAGGCTCTGGCCTAGCCATCAGCGCACACCCTCCTAGCCAGAGGCCCTTGGGATCCACTGGGTGGGCAGGCTGAAGGCGCGAGCAGGGCTTTGGTGCTTGCAGAGTCAATTTGGGCCCTGCTTTGGAAGGGTTTCAGGGACCCAGTTCTAGGGAGGCTTAGCTTCCCTGCTGTGGCACACCCAGGTCAGGTAGCCCAGCTGCCACCCTAAAGGCTCCCTGCTCTGCCCTCACCCTGGGGTCTCCCACGTGGGTTCTGTCTCCCCAAGCACAACCTCAATGTGGATCCAGTCTGGACAGAAAAGCACACAATATCCCAGAGCACTCCAGGGCCTCAGCGGCTCAAAGGGGCATCAAGGCCTACCTAGGGGGCCTCTCTTCCCTAGGCCATACCCAGCCTGCACACTCTCTGTGGAGCAAGCTTCATTCCTGGAAGGGCCCAGGGGGTGGGCATGAGGGTCTCTTCGGGGCTCGGAACGTGCGGATAACAGAGGCTGTGGGACAACAGCAACATGAGACCCTGACAGGAGAGCTGTCGTTTCCCCTTTGGGAAGCAGGATGCTTGCGGCCCCCAGGCTGCGTGCCAATCCCCCTTGCTGCCTGGCTTCTGTTCACTGCTGGCTAGCGCTTCTGCAGCAGGTGAGCGTTTTGCCTAGAAACCGGGCGCTTGCCGTGCCTTGCTGGGAGCTCATGGCCCCACACACGTCCCTAGAGGGTGATGGCAACTTGGCTGAGAGCCACCAGGTGAGCTGTAGTTCTCCATGCGGAGAGGCCTGCCGCGGGTTTCGAGAATCCTGAGTCAGGGCTGTGCTTCAAGCGGAGGGTGAGTTCCGAGGCTGGAGGAGGCTCGGAGTCACACTGGTTCCCAAGGGGGAACACTCATTGCCAAAAGTCTCTCCCGTGGCTCCAGTGCCCCCTTCCTGGGCCAGGGGCCCTTGGAAACCCCTCTGAATGGAAAGCCCAGCTCATCATCTGCCGGCCTCTCCTGCTGGCAGCGCTCGCGTTCGGCAGCCTTCAAACTGCTTCAGGAAGGCAGTTCCTTGGAGTCGGAGACTGGCAGGCTGGGCAGCCTGAGGGTGAGGCGTGCAGCTGCGTGAGGAAAGCCCTGGGCTTAGCATTCACCCTGGGACGTCGTGCCTGGGTTCTGGGTACCTCGGAGAGAACCTCCACTCACTCTCCAAGCTGAGATCAACAGGCAGGAGTTCCCTGAGCAGCGCTAAACCACAGCCCCTCCCAGGCTGTCCCAAGACGTCCGTGCGGCCTACTCCCACTTCAGCCATACAACACATGCAGACCCTGGGGGGAGCAACGTTCAAGATGGAAGGTCCCACTTGCACGGCCTGTGTGTCTCTTCCACTGCTCAGAAGCTGCTGAGGCACAGGCTGAGTGTCCACATTCACCCTGAGGCCTGAAGGCCAAACGGTCATTACCCCAGGGCGAAGTGGGTTGGATGTGGCTCCTTGGCGGCTCGCCCAGCAGCCCTGCTGCTGGCCTTGCCTTCGCTGCTGGCAAACCTCTGGGAGGAAAAAGAGCGTCTCTGGCAAGAATCAAAAAGTGCTTGCCATCCCCTGGCTAGGAGCGCCTCCTACACCCCTCTTTGTGCGGCGAGCACACACATCAACTACTACCCTCCAAGGAAGCTGCAGCTTTCCAGCCAGAAAGGCCTGCAGCCCTTGCCGTGAAACCACAGTCAACAGGCTGTTGGACTGGGCCAAGTGCCTTGTAGGAGGCCTTGGACGCGCAGGGCTGCACTGTTTTCCGTTGGGGCACACCGTTGGGGAGAAGGCTCTGGCCTAGCCATCAGCGCACACCCTCCTAGCCAGAGGCCCTTGGGATCCACTGGGTGGGCAGGCTGAAGGCGCGAGCAGGGCTTTGGTGCTTGCAGAGTCAATTTGGGCCCTGCTTTGGAAGGGTTTCAGGGACCCAGTTCTAGGGAGGCTTAGCTTCCCTGCTGTGGCACACCCAGGTCAGGTAGCCCAGCTGCCACCCTAAAGGCTCCCTGCTCTGCCCTCACCCTGGGGTCTCCCACGTGGGTTCTGTCTCCCCAAGCACAACCTCAATGTGGATCCAGTCTGGACAGAAAAGCACACAATATCCCAGAGCACTCCAGGGCCTCAGCGGCTCAAAGGGGCATCAAGGCCTACCTAGGGGGCCTCTCTTCCCTAGGCCATACCCAGCCTGCACACTCTCTGTGGAGCAAGCTTCATTCCTGGAAGGGCCCAGGGGGTGGGCATGAGGGTCTCTTCGGGGCTCGGAACGTGCGGATAACAGAGGCTGTGGGACAACAGCAACATGAGACCCTGACAGGAGAGCTGTCGTTTCCCCTTTGGGAAGCAGGATGCTTGCGGCCCCCAGGCTGCATGCCAATCCCCCTTGCTGCCTGGCTTCTGTTCACTGCTGGCTAGCGCTTCTGCAGCAGGTGAGCGTCTTGCCTAGAAACCGGGCGCTTGCCGTCCCTTGCTGGGAGCTCATGGCCCCACACACGTCCCTAGAGGGTGATGGCAACTTGGCTGAGAGCCACCAGGTGAGCTGTAGTTCTCCATGCGGAGAGGCCTGCCGCGGGTTTCGAGAATCCTGAGTCAGGGCTGTGCTTCAAGCGGAGGGTGAGTTCCGAGGCTGGAGGAGGCTCGGAGTCACACTGGTTCCCAAGGGGGAACACTCATTGCCAAAAGTCTCTCCCGTGGCTCCAGTGCCCCCTTCCTGGGCCAGGGGCCCTTGGAAACCCCTCTGAATGGAAAGCCCAGCTCATCATCTGCCGGCCTCTCCTGCTGGCAGCGCTCGCGTTCGGCAGCCTTCAAACTGCTTCAGGAAGGCGGTTCCTTGGAGTCGGAGACTGGCAGGCTGGGCAGCCTGAGGGTGAGGCGTGCAGCTGCGTGAGGAAAGCCCTGGGCTTAGCATTCACCCTGGGACGTCGTGCCTGGGTTCTGGGTACCTCGGAGAGAACCTCCACTCACTCTCCAAGCTGAGATCAACAGGCAGGAGTTCCCTGAGCAGCGCTAAACCACAGCCCCTCCCAGGCTGTCCCAAGACGTCCGTGCGGCCTACTCCCACTTCAGCCATACAACACATGCAGACCCTGGGGGGAGCAACGTTCAAGATGGAAGGTCCCACTTGCACGGCCTGTGTGTCTCTTCCACTGCTCAGAAGCTGCTGAGGCACAGGCTGAGTGTCCACATTCACCCTGAGGCCTGAAGGCCAAACGGTCATTACCCCAGGGCGAAGTGGGTTGGATGTGGCTCCTTGGCGGCTCGCCCAGCAGCCCTGCTGCTGGCCTTGCCTTCGCTGCTGGCAAACCTCTGGGAGGAAAAAGAGCGTCTCTGGCAAGAATCAAAAAGTGCTTGCCATCCCCTGGCTAGGAGCGCCTCCTACACCCCTCTTTGTGCGGCGAGCACACACATCAACTACTACCCTCCAAGGAAGCTGCAGCTTTCCAGCCAGAAAGGCCTGCAGCCCTTGCCGTGAAACCACAGTCAACAGGCTGTTGGACTGGGCCAAGTGCCTTGTAGGAGGCCTTGGACGCGCAGGGCTGCACTGTTTTCCGTTGGGGCACACCGTTGGGGAGAAGGCTCTGGCCTAGCCATCAGCGCACACCCTCCTAGCCAGAGGCCCTTGGGATCCACTGGGTGGGCAGGCTGAAGGCGCGAGCAGGGCTTTGGTGCTTGCAGAGTCAATTTGGGCCCTGCTTTGGAAGGGTTTCAGGGACCCAGTTCTAGGGAGGCTTAGCTTCCCTGCTGTGGCACACCCAGGTCAGGTAGCCCAGCTGCCACCCTAAAGGCTCCCTGCTCTGCCCTCACCCTGGGGTCTCCCACGTGGGTTCTGTCTCCCCAAGCACAACCTCAATGTGGATCCAGTCTGGACAGAAAAGCACACAATATCCCAGAGCACTCCAGGGCCTCAGCGGCTCAAAGGGGCATCAAGGCCTACCTAGGGGGCCTCTCTTCCCTAGGCCATACCCAGCCTGCACACTCTCTGTGGAGCAAGCTTCATTCCTGGAAGGGCCCAGGGGGTGGGCATGAGGGTCTCTTCGGGGCTCGGAACGTGCGGATAACAGAGGCTGTGGGACAACAGCAACATGAGACCCTGACAGGAGAGCTGTCGTTTCCCCTTTGGGAAGCAGGATGCTTGCGGCCCCCAGGCTGCGTGCCAATCCCCCTTGCTGCCTGGCTTCTGTTCACTGCTGGCTAGCGCTTCTGCAGCAGGTGAGCGTCTTGCCTAGAAACCGGGCGCTTGCCGTCCCTTGCTGGGAGCTCATGGCCCCACACACGTCCCTAGAGGGTGATGGCAACTTGGCTGAGAGCCACCAGGTGAGCTGTAGTTCTCCATGCGGAGAGGCCTGCCGCGGGTTTCGAGAATCCTGAGTCAGGGCTGTGCTTCAAGCGGAGGGTGAGTTCCGAGGCTGGAGGAGGCTCGGAGTCACACTGGTTCCCAAGGGGGAACACTCATTGCCAAAAGTCTCTCCCGTGGCTCCAGTGCCCCCTTCCTGGGCCAGGGGCCCTTGGAAACCCCTCTGAATGGAAAGCCCAGCTCATCATCTGCCGGCCTCTCCTGCTGGCAGCGCTCGCGTTCGGCAGCCTTCAAACTGCTTCAGGAAGGCAGTTCCTTGGAGTCGGAGACTGGCAGGCTGGGCAGCCTGAGGGTGAGGCGTGCAGCTGCGTGAGGAAAGCCCTGGGCTTAGCATTCACCCTGGGACGTCGTGCCTGGGTTCTGGGTACCTCGGAGAGAACCTCCACTCACTCTCCAAGCTGAGATCAACAGGCAGGAGTTCCCTGAGCAGCGCTAAACCACAGCCCCTCCCAGGCTGTCCCAAGACGTCCGTGCGGCCTACTCCCACTTCAGCCATACAACACATGCAGACCCTGGGGGGAGCAACGTTCAAGATGGAAGGTCCCACTTGCACGGCCTGTGTGTCTCTTCCACTGCTCAGAAGCTGCTGAGGCACAGGCTGAGTGTCCACATTCACCCTGAGGCCTGAAGGCCAAACGGTCATTACCCCAGGGCGAAGTGGGTTGGATGTGGCTCCTTGGCGGCTCGCCCAGCAGCCCTGCTGCTGGCCTTGCCTTCGCTGCTGGCAAACCTCTGGGAGGAAAAAGAGCGTCTCTGGCAAGAATCAAAAAGTGCTTGCCATCCCCTGGCTAGGAGCGCCTCCTACACCCCTCTTTGTGCGGCGAGCACACACATCAACTACTACCCTCCAAGGAAGCTGCAGCTTTCCAGCCAGAAAGGCCTGCAGCCCTTGCCGTGAAACCACAGTCAACAGGCTGTTGGACTGGGCCAAGTGCCTTGTAGGAGGCCTTGGACGCGCAGGGCTGCACTGTTTTCCGTTGGGGCACACCGTTGGGGAGAAGGCTCTGGCCTAGCCATCAGCGCACACCCTCCTAGCCAGAGGCCCTTGGGATCCACTGGGTGGGCAGGCTGAAGGCGCGAGCAGGGCTTTGGTGCTTGCAGAGTCAATTTGGGCCCTGCTTTGGAAGGGTTTCAGGGACCCAGTTCTAGGGAGGCTTAGCTTCCCTGCTGTGGCACACCCAGGTCAGGTAGCCCAGCTGCCACCCTAAAGGCTCCCTGCTCTGCCCTCACCCTGGGGTCTCCCACGTGGGTTCTGTCTCCCCAAGCACAACCTCAATGTGGATCCAGTCTGGACAGAAAAGCACACAATATCCCAGAGCACTCCAGGGCCTCAGCGGCTCAAAGGGGCATCAAGGCCTACCTAGGGGGCCTCTCTTCCCTAGGCCATACCCAGCCTGCACACTCTCTGTGGAGCAAGCTTCATTCCTGGAAGGGCCCAGGGGGTGGGCATGAGGGTCTCTTCGGGGCTCGGAACGTGCGGATAACAGAGGCTGTGGGACAACAGCAACATGAGACCCTGACAGGAGAGCTGTCGTTTCCCCTTTGGGAAGCAGGATGCTTGCGGCCCCCAGGCTGCGTGCCAATCCCCCTTGCTGCCTGGCTTCTGTTCACTGCTGGCTAGCGCTTCTGCAGCAGGTGAGTGTCTTGCCTAGAAACCGGGCGCTTGCCGTCCCTTGCTGGGAGCTCATGGCCCCACACACGTCCCTAGAGGGTGATGGCAACTTGGCTGAGAGCCACCAGGTGAGCTGTAGTTCTCCATGCGGAGAGGCCTGCCGCGGGTTTCGAGAATCCTGAGTCAGGGCTGTGCTTCAAGCGGAGGGTGAGTTCCGAGGCTGGAGGAGGCTCGGAGTCACACTGGTTCCCAAGGGGGAACACTCATTGCCAAAAGTCTCTCCCGTGGCTCCAGTGCCCCCTTCCTGGGCCAGGGGCCCTTGGAAACCCCTCTGAATGGAAAGCCCAGCTCATCATCTGCCGGCCTCTCCTGCTGGCAGCGCTCGCGTTCGGCAGCCTTCAAACTGCTTCAGGAAGGCAGTTCCTTGGAGTCGGAGACTGGCAGGCTGGGCAGCCTGAGGGTGAGGCGTGCAGCTGCGTGAGGAAAGCCCTGGGCTTAGCATTCACCCTGGGACGTCGTGCCTGGGTTCTGGGTACCTCGGAGAGAACCTCCACTCACTCTCCAAGCTGAGATCAACAGGCAGGAGTTCCCTGAGCAGCGCTAAACCACAGCCCCTCCCAGGCTGTCCCAAGACGTCCGTGCGGCCTACTCCCACTTCAGCCATACAACACATGCAGACCCTGGGGGGAGCAACGTTCAAGATGGAAGGTCCCACTTGCACGGCCTGTGTGTCTCTTCCACTGCTCAGAAGCTGCTGAGGCACAGGCTGAGTGTCCACATTCACCCTGAGGCCTGAAGGCCAAACGGTCATTACCCCAGGGCGAAGTGGGTTGGATGTGGCTCCTTGGCGGCTCGCCCAGCAGCCCTGCTGCTGGCCTTGCCTTCGCTGCTGGCAAACCTCTGGGAGGAAAAAGAGCGTCTCTGGCAAGAATCAAAAAGTGCTTGCCATCCCCTGGCTAGGAGCGCCTCCTACACCCCTCTTTGTGCGGCGAGCACACACATCAACTACTACCCTCCAAGGAAGCTGCAGCTTTCCAGCCAGAAAGGCCTGCAGCCCTTGCCGTGAAACCACAGTCAACAGGCTGTTGGACTGGGCCAAGTGCCTTGTAGGAGGCCTTGGACGCGCAGGGCTGCACTGTTTTCCGTTGGGGCACACCGTTGGGGAGAAGGCTCTGGCCTAGCCATCAGCGCACACCCTCCTAGCCAGAGGCCCTTGGGATCCACTGGGTGGGCAGGCTGAAGGCGCGAGCAGGGCTTTGGTGCTTGCAGAGTCAATTTGGGCCCTGCTTTGGAAGGGTTTCAGGGACCCAGTTCTAGGGAGGCTTAGCTTCCCTGCTGTGGCACACCCAGGTCAGGTAGCCCAGCTGCCACCCTAAAGGCTCCCTGCTCTGCCCTCACCCTGGGGTCTCCCACGTGGGTTCTGTCTCCCCAAGCACAACCTCAATGTGGATCCAGTCTGGACAGAAAAGCACACAATATCCCAGAGCACTCCAGGGCCTCAGCGGCTCAAAGGGGCATCAAGGCCTACCTAGGGGGCCTCTCTTCCCTAGGCCATACCCAGCCTGCACACTCTCTGTGGAGCAAGCTTCATTCCTGGAAGGGCCCAGGGGGTGGGCATGAGGGTCTCTTCGGGGCTCGGAACGTGCGGATAACAGAGGCTGTGGGACAACAGCAACATGAGACCCTGACAGGAGAGCTGTCGTTTCCCCTTTGGGAAGCAGGATGCTTGCGGCCCCCAGGCTGCGTGCCAATCCCCCTTGCTGCCTGGCTTCTGTTCACTGCTGGCTAGCGCTTCTGCAGCAGGTGAGCGTCTTGCCTAGAAACCGGGCGCTTGCCGTCCCTTGCTGGGAGCTCATGGCCCCACACACGTCCCTAGAGGGTGATGGCAACTTGGCTGAGAGCCACCAGGTGAGCTGTAGTTCTCCATGCGGAGAGGCCTGCCGCGGGTTTCGAGAATCCTGAGTCAGGGCTGTGCTTCAAGCGGAGGGTGAGTTCCGAGGCTGGAGGAGGCTCGGAGTCACACTGGTTCCCAAGGGGGAACACTCATTGCCAAAAGTCTCTCCCGTGGCTCCAGTGCCCCCTTCCTGGGCCAGGGGCCCTTGGAAACCCCTCTGAATGGAAAGCCCAGCTCATCATCTGCCGGCCTCTCCTGCTGGCAGCGCTCGCGTTCGGCAGCCTTCAAACTGCTTCAGGAAGGCAGTTCCTTGGAGTCGGAGACTGGCAGGCTGGGCAGCCTGAGGGTGAGGCGTGCAGCTGTGTGAGGAAAGCCCTGGGCTTAGCATTCACCCTGGGACGTCGTGCCTGGGTTCTGGGTACCTCGGAGAGAACCTCCACTCACTCTCCAAGCTGAGATCAACAGGCAGGAGTTCCCTGAGCAGCGCTAAACCACAGCCCCTCCCAGGCTGTCCCAAGACGTCCGTGCGGCCTACTCCCACTTCAGCCATACAACACATGCAGACCCTGGGGGGAGCAACGTTCAAGATGGAAGGTCCCACTTGCACGGCCTGTGTGTCTCTTCCACTGCTCAGAAGCTGCTGAGGCACAGGCTGAGTGTCCACATTCACCCTGAGGCCTGAAGGCCAAACGGTCATTACCCCAGGGCGAAGTGGGTTGGATGTGGCTCCTTGGCGGCTCGCCCAGCAGCCCTGCTGCTGGCCTTGCCTTCGCTGCTGGCAAACCTCTGGGAGGAAAAAGAGCGTCTCTGGCAAGAATCAAAAAGTGCTTGCCATCCCCTGGCTAGGAGCGCCTCCTACACCCCTCTTTGTGCGGCGAGCACACACATCAACTACTACCCTCCAAGGAAGCTGCAGCTTTCCAGCCAGAAAGGCCTGCAGCCCTTGCCGTGAAACCACAGTCAACAGGCTGTTGGACTGGGCCAAGTGCCTTGTAGGAGGCCTTGGACGCGCAGGGCTGCACTGTTTTCCGTTGGGGCACACCGTTGGGGAGAAGGCTCTGGCCTAGCCATCAGCGCACACCCTCCTAGCCAGAGGCCCTTGGGATCCACTGGGTGGGCAGGCTGAAGGCGCGAGCAGGGCTTTGGTGCTTGCAGAGTCAATTTGGGCCCTGCTTTGGAAGGGTTTCAGGGACCCAGTTCTAGGGAGGCTTAGCTTCCCTGCTGTGGCACACCCAGGTCAGGTAGCCCAGCTGCCACCCTAAAGGCTCCCTGCTCTGCCCTCACCCTGGGGTCTCCCACGTGGGTTCTGTCTCCCCAAGCACAACCTCAATGTGGATCCAGTCTGGACAGAAAAGCACACAATATCCCAGAGCACTCCAGGGCCTCAGCGGCTCAAAGGGGCATCAAGGCCTACCTAGGGGGCCTCTCTTCCCTAGGCCATACCCAGCCTGCACACTCTCTGTGGAGCAAGCTTCATTCCTGGAAGGGCCCAGGGGGTGGGCATGAGGGTCTCTTCGGGGCTCGGAACGTGCGGATAACAGAGGCTGTGGGACAACAGCAACATGAGACCCTGACAGGAGAGCTGTCGTTTCCCCTTTGGGAAGCAGGATGCTTGCGGCCCCCAGGCTGCGTGCCAATCCCCCTTGCTGCCTGGCTTCTGTTCACTGCTGGCTAGCGCTTCTGCAGCAGGTGAGCGTCTTGCCTAGAAACCGGGCGCTTGCCGTCCCTTGCTGGGAGCTCATGGCCCCACACACGTCCCTAGAGGGTGATGGCAACTTGGCTGAGAGCCACCAGGTGAGCTGTAGTTCTCCATGCGGAGAGGCCTGCCGCGGGTTTCGAGAATCCTGAGTCAGGGCTGTGCTTCAAGCGGAGGGTGAGTTCCGAGGCTGGAGGAGGCTCGGAGTCACACTGGTTCCCAAGGGGGAACACTCATTGCCAAAAGTCTCTCCCGTGGCTCCAGTGCCCCCTTCCTGGGCCAGGGGCCCTTGGAAACCCCTCTGAATGGAAAGCCCAGCTCATCATCTGCCGGCCTCTCCTGCTGGCAGCGCTCGCGTTCGGCAGCCTTCAAACTGCTTCAGGAAGGCAGTTCCTTGGAGTCGGAGACTGGCAGGCTGGGCAGCCTGAGGGTGAGGCGTGCAGCTGCGTGAGGAAAGCCCTGGGCTTAGCATTCACCCTGGGACGTCGTGCCTGGGTTCTGGGTACCTCGGAGAGAACCTCCACTCACTCTCCAAGCTGAGATCAACAGGCAGGAGTTCCCTGAGCAGCGCTAAACCACAGCCCCTCCCAGGCTGTCCCAAGACGTCCGTGCGGCCTACTCCCACTTCAGCCATACAACACATGCAGACCCTGGGGGGAGCAACGTTCAAGATGGAAGGTCCCACTTGCACGGCCTGTGTGTCTCTTCCACTGCTCAGAAGCTGCTGAGGCACAGGCTGAGTGTCCACATTCACCCTGAGGCCTGAAGGCCAAACGGTCATTACCCCAGGGCGAAGTGGGTTGGATGTGGCTCCTTGGCGGCTCGCCCAGCAGCCCTGCTGCTGGCCTTGCCTTCGCTGCTGGCAAACCTCTGGGAGGAAAAAGAGCGTCTCTGGCAAGAATCAAAAAGTGCTTGCCATCCCCTGGCTAGGAGCGCCTCCTACACCCCTCTTTGTGCGGCGAGCACACACATCAACTACTACCCTCCAAGGAAGCTGCAGCTTTCCAGCCAGAAAGGCCTGCAGCCCTTGCCGTGAAACCACAGTCAACAGGCTGTTGGACTGGGCCAAGTGCCTTGTAGGAGGCCTTGGACGCGCAGGGCTGCACTGTTTTCCGTTGGGGCACACCGTTGGGGAGAAGGCTCTGGCCTAGCCATCAGCGCACACCCTCCTAGCCAGAGGCCCTTGGGATCCACTGGGTGGGCAGGCTGAAGGCGCGAGCAGGGCTTTGGTGCTTGCAGAGTCAATTTGGGCCCTGCTTTGGAAGGGTTTCAGGGACCCAGTTCTAGGGAGGCTTAGCTTCCCTGCTGTGGCACACCCAGGTCAGGTAGCCCAGCTGCCACCCTAAAGGCTCCCTGCTCTGCCCTCACCCTGGGGTCTCCCACGTGGGTTCTGTCTCCCCAAGCACAACCTCAATGTGGATCCAGTCTGGACAGAAAAGCACACAATATCCCAGAGCACTCCAGGGCCTCAGCGGCTCAAAGGGGCATCAAGGCCTACCTAGGGGGCCTCTCTTCCCTAGGCCATACCCAGCCTGCACACTCTCTGTGGAGCAAGCTTCATTCCTGGAAGGGCCCAGGGGGTGGGCATGAGGGTCTCTTCGGGGCTCGGAACGTGCGGATAACAGAGGCTGTGGGACAACAGCAACATGAGACCCTGACAGGAGAGCTGTCGTTTCCCCTTTGGGAAGCAGGATGCTTGCGGCCCCCAGGCTGCGTGCCAATCCCCCTTGCTGCCTGGCTTCTGTTCACTGCTGGCTAGCGCTTCTGCAGCAGGTGAGCGTCTTGCCTAGAAACCGGGCGCTTGCCGTCCCTTGCTGGGAGCTCATGGCCCCACACACGTCCCTAGAGGGTGATGGCAACTTGGCTGAGAGCCACCAGGTGAGCTGTAGTTCTCCATGCGGAGAGGCCTGCCGCGGGTTTCGAGAATCCTGAGTCAGGGCTGTGCTTCAAGCGGAGGGTGAGTTCCGAGGCTGGAGGAGGCTCGGAGTCACACTGGTTCCCAAGGGGGAACACTCATTGCCAAAAGTCTCTCCCGTGGCTCCAGTGCCCCCTTCCTGGGCCAGGGGCCCTTGGAAACCCCTCTGAATGGAAAGCCCAGCTCATCATCTGCCGGCCTCTCCTGCTGGCAGCGCTCGCGTTCGGCAGCCTTCAAACTGCTTCAGGAAGGCAGTTCCTTGGAGTCGGAGACTGGCAGGCTGGGCAGCCTGAGGGTGAGGCGTGCAGCTGCGTGAGGAAAGCCCTGGGCTTAGCATTCACCCTGGGACGTCGTGCCTGGGTTCTGGGTACCTCGGAGAGAACCTCCACTCACTCTCCAAGCTGAGAGCAACAGGCAGGAGTTCCCTGAGCAGCGCTAAACCACAGCCCCTCCCAGGCTGTCCCAAGACGTCCGTGCGGCCTACTCCCACTTCAGCCATACAACACATGCAGACCCTGGGGGGAGCAACGTTCAAGATGGAAGGTCCCACTTGCACGGCCTGTGTGTCTCTTCCACTGCTCAGAAGCTGCTGAGGCACAGGCTGAGTGTCCACATTCACCCTGAGGCCTGAAGGCCAAACGGTCATTACCCCAGGGCGAAGTGGGTTGGATGTGGCTCCTTGGCGGCTCGCCCAGCAGCCCTGCTGCTGGCCTTGCCTTCGCTGCTGGCAAACCTCTGGGAGGAAAAAGAGCGTCTCTGGCAAGAATCAAAAAGTGCTTGCCATCCCCTGGCTAGGAGCGCCTCCTACACCCCTCTTTGTGCGGCGAGCACACACATCAACTACTACCCTCCAAGGAAGCTGCAGCTTTCCAGCCAGAAAGGCCTGCAGCCCTTGCCGTGAAACCACAGTCAACAGGCTGTTGGACTGGGCCAAGTGCCTTGTAGGAGGCCTTGGACGCGCAGGGCTGCACTGTTTTCCGTTGGGGCACACCGTTGGGGAGAAGGCTCTGGCCTAGCCATCAGCGCACACCCTCCTAGCCAGAGGCCCTTGGGATCCACTGGGTGGGCAGGCTGAAGGCGCGAGCAGGGCTTTGGTGCTTGCAGAGTCAATTTGGGCCCTGCTTTGGAAGGGTTTCAGGGACCCAGTTCTAGGGAGGCTTAGCTTCCCTGCTGTGGCACACCCAGGTCAGGTAGCCCAGCTGCCACCCTAAAGGCTCCCTGCTCTGCCCTCACCCTGGGGTCTCCCACGTGGGTTCTGTCTCCCCAAGCACAACCTCAATGTGGATCCAGTCTGGACAGAAAAGCACACAATATCCCAGAGCACTCCAGGGCCTCAGCGGCTCAAAGGGGCATCAAGGCCTACCTAGGGGGCCTCTCTTCCCTAGGCCATACCCAGCCTGCACACTCTCTGTGGAGCAAGCTTCATTCCTGGAAGGGCCCAGGGGGTGGGCATGAGGGTCTCTTCGGGGCTCGGAACGTGCGGATAACAGAGGCTGTGGGACAACAGCAACATGAGACCCTGACAGGAGAGCTGTCGTTTCCCCTTTGGGAAGCAGGATGCTTGCGGCCCCCAGGCTGCGTGCCAATCCCCCTTGCTGCCTGGCTTCTGTTCACTGCTGGCTAGCGCTTCTGCAGCAGGTGAGCGTCTTGCCTAGAAACCGGGCGCTTGCCGTCCCTTGCTGGGAGCTCATGGCCCCACACACGTCCCTAGAGGGTGATGGCAACTTGGCTGAGAGCCACCAGGTGAGCTGTAGTTCTCCATGCGGAGAGGCCTGCCGCGGGTTTCGAGAATCCTGAGTCAGGGCTGTGCTTCAAGCGGAGGGTGAGTTCCGAGGCTGGAGGAGGCTCGGAGTCACACTGGTTCCCAAGGGGGAACACTCATTGCCAAAAGTCTCTCCCGTGGCTCCAGTGCCCCCTTCCTGGGCCAGGGGCCCTTGGAAACCCCTCTGAATGGAAAGCCCAGCTCATCATCTGCCGGCCTCTCCTGCTGGCAGCGCTCGCGTTCGGCAGCCTTCAAACTGCTTCAGGAAGGCAGTTCCTTGGAGTCGGAGACTGGCAGGCTGGGCAGCCTGAGGGTGAGGCGTGCAGCTGCGTGAGGAAAGCCCTGGGCTTAGCATTCACCCTGGGACGTCGTGCCTGGGTTCTGGGTACCTCGGAGAGAACCTCCACTCACTCTCCAAGCTGAGAGCAACAGGCAGGAGTTCCCTGAGCAGCGCTAAACCACAGCCCCTCCCAGGCTGTCCCAAGACGTCCGTGCGGCCTACTCCCACTTCAGCCATACAACACATGCAGACCCTGGGGGGAGCAACGTTCAAGATGGAAGGTCCCACTTGCACGGCCTGTGTGTCTCTTCCACTGCTCAGAAGCTGCTGAGGCACAGGCTGAGTGTCCACATTCACCCTGAGGCCTGAAGGCCAAACGGTCATTACCCCAGGGCGAAGTGGGTTGGATGTGGCTCCTTGGCGGCTCGCCCAGCAGCCCTGCTGCTGGCCTTGCCTTCGCTGCTGGCAAACCTCTGGGAGGAAAAAGAGCGTCTCTGGCAAGAATCAAAAAGTGCTTGCCATCCCCTGGCTAGGAGCGCCTCCTACACCCCTCTTTGTGCGGCGAGCACACACATCAACTACTACCCTCCAAGGAAGCTGCAGCTTTCCAGCCAGAAAGGCCTGCAGCCCTTGCCGTGAAACCACAGTCAACAGGCTGTTGGACTGGGCCAAGTGCCTTGTAGGAGGCCTTGGACGCGCAGGGCTGCACTGTTTTCCGTTGGGGCACACCGTTGGGGAGAAGGCTCTGGCCTAGCCATCAGCGCACACCCTCCTAGCCAGAGGCCCTTGGGATCCACTGGGTGGGCAGGCTGAAGGCGCGAGCAGGGCTTTGGTGCTTGCAGAGTCAATTTGGGCCCTGCTTTGGAAGGGTTTCAGGGACCCAGTTCTAGGGAGGCTTAGCTTCCCTGCTGTGGCACACCCAGGTCAGGTAGCCCAGCTGCCACCCTAAAGGCTCCCTGCTCTGCCCTCACCCTGGGGTCTCCCACGTGGGTTCTGTCTCCCCAAGCACAACCTCAATGTGGATCCAGTCTGGACAGAAAAGCACACAATATCCCAGAGCACTCCAGGGCCTCAGCGGCTCAAAGGGGCATCAAGGCCTACCTAGGGGGCCTCTCTTCCCTAGGCCATACCCAGCCTGCACACTCTCTGTGGAGCAAGCTTCATTCCTGGAAGGGCCCAGGGGGTGGGCATGAGGGTCTCTTCGGGGCTCGGAACGTGCGGATAACAGAGGCTGTGGGACAACAGCAACATGAGACCCTGACAGGAGAGCTGTCGTTTCCCCTTTGGGAAGCAGGATGCTTGCGGCCCCCAGGCTGCGTGCCAATCCCCCTTGCTGCCTGGCTTCTGTTCACTGCTGGCTAGCGCTTCTGCAGCAGGTGAGCGTCTTGCCTAGAAACCGGGCGCTTGCCGTCCCTTGCTGGGAGCTCATGGCCCCACACACGTCCCTAGAGGGTGATGGCAACTTGGCTGAGAGCCACCAGGTGAGCTGTAGTTCTCCATGCGGAGAGGCCTGCCGCGGGTTTCGAGAATCCTGAGTCAGGGCTGTGCTTCAAGCGGAGGGTGAGTTCCGAGGCTGGAGGAGGCTCGGAGTCACACTGGTTCCCAAGGGGGAACACTCATTGCCAAAAGTCTCTCCCGTGGCTCCAGTGCCCCCTTCCTGGGCCAGGGGCCCTTGGAAACCCCTCTGAATGGAAAGCCCAGCTCATCATCTGCCGGCCTCTCCTGCTGGCAGCGCTCGCGTTCGGCAGCCTTCAAACTGCTTCAGGAAGGCAGTTCCTTGGAGTCGGAGACTGGCAGGCTGGGCAGCCTGAGGGTGAGGCGTGCAGCTGCGTGAGGAAAGCCCTGGGCTTAGCATTCACCCTGGGACGTCGTGCCTGGGTTCTGGGTACCTCGGAGAGAACCTCCACTCACTCTCCAAGCTGAGATCAACAGGCAGGAGTTCCCTGAGCAGCGCTAAACCACAGCCCCTCCCAGGCTGTCCCAAGACGTCCGTGCGGCCTACTCCCACTTCAGCCATACAACACATGCAGACCCTGGGGGGAGCAACGTTCAAGATGGAAGGTCCCACTTGCACGGCCTGTGTGTCTCTTCCACTGCTCAGAAGCTGCTGAGGCACAGGCTGAGTGTCCACATTCACCCTGAGGCCTGAAGGCCAAACGGTCATTACCCCAGGGCGAAGTGGGTTGGATGTGGCTCCTTGGCGGCTCGCCCAGCAGCCCTGCTGCTGGCCTTGCCTTCGCTGCTGGCAAACCTCTGGGAGGAAAAAGAGCGTCTCTGGCAAGAATCAAAAAGTGCTTGCCATCCCCTGGCTAGGAGCGCCTCCTACACCCCTCTTTGTGCGGCGAGCACACACATCAACTACTACCCTCCAAGGAAGCTGCAGCTTTCCAGCCAGAAAGGCCTGCAGCCCTTGCCGTGAAACCACAGTCAACAGGCTGTTGGACTGGGCCAAGTGCCTTGTAGGAGGCCTTGGACGCGCAGGGCTGCACTGTTTTCCGTTGGGGCACACCGTTGGGGAGAAGGCTCTGGCCTAGCCATCAGCGCACACCCTCCTAGCCAGAGGCCCTTGGGATCCACTGGGTGGGCAGGCTGAAGGCGCGAGCAGGGCTTTGGTGCTTGCAGAGTCAATTTGGGCCCTGCTTTGGAAGGGTTTCAGGGACCCAGTTCTAGGGAGGCTTAGCTTCCCTGCTGTGGCACACCCAGGTCAGGTAGCCCAGCTGCCACCCTAAAGGCTCCCTGCTCTGCCCTCACCCTGGGGTCTCCCACGTGGGTTCTGTCTCCCCAAGCACAACCTCAATGTGGATCCAGTCTGGACAGAAAAGCACACAATATCCCAGAGCACTCCAGGGCCTCAGCGGCTCAAAGGGGCATCAAGGCCTACCTAGGGGGCCTCTCTTCCCTAGGCCATACCCAGCCTGCACACTCTCTGTGGAGCAAGCTTCATTCCTGGAAGGGCCCAGGGGGTGGGCATGAGGGTCTCTTCGGGGCTCGGAACGTGCGGATAACAGAGGCTGTGGGACAACAGCAACATGAGACCCTGACAGGAGAGCTGTCGTTTCCCCTTTGGGAAGCAGGATGCTTGCGGCCCCCAGGCTGCGTGCCAATCCCCCTTGCTGCCTGGCTTCTGTTCACTGCTGGCTAGCGCTTCTGCAGCAGGTGAGTGTCTTGCCTAGAAACCGGGCGCTTGCCGTCCCTTGCTGGGAGCTCATGGCCCCACACACGTCCCTAGAGGGTGATGGCAACTTGGCTGAGAGCCACCAGGTGAGCTGTAGTTCTCCATGCGGAGAGGCCTGCCGCGGGTTTCGAGAATCCTGAGTCAGGGCTGTGCTTCAAGCGGAGGGTGAGTTCCGAGGCTGGAGGAGGCTCGGAGTCACACTGGTTCCCAAGGGGGAACACTCATTGCCAAAAGTCTCTCCCGTGGCTCCAGTGCCCCCTTCCTGGGCCAGGGGCCCTTGGAAACCCCTCTGAATGGAAAGCCCAGCTCATCATCTGCCGGCCTCTCCTGCTGGCAGCGCTCGCGTTCGGCAGCCTTCAAACTGCTTCAGGAAGGCAGTTCCTTGGAGTCGGAGACTGGCAGGCTGGGCAGCCTGAGGGTGAGGCGTGCAGCTGCGTGAGGAAAGCCCTGGGCTTAGCATTCACCCTGGGACGTCGTGCCTGGGTTCTGGGTACCTCGGAGAGAACCTCCACTCACTCTCCAAGCTGAGATCAACAGGCAGGAGTTCCCTGAGCAGCGCTAAACCACAGCCCCTCCCAGGCTGTCCCAAGACGTCCGTGCGGCCTACTCCCACTTCAGCCATACAACACATGCAGACCCTGGGGGGAGCAACGTTCAAGATGGAAGGTCCCACTTGCACGGCCTGTGTGTCTCTTCCACTGCTCAGAAGCTGCTGAGGCACAGGCTGAGTGTCCACATTCACCCTGAGGCCTGAAGGCCAAACGGTCATTACCCCAGGGCGAAGTGGGTTGGATGTGGCTCCTTGGCGGCTCGCCCAGCAGCCCTGCTGCTGGCCTTGCCTTCGCTGCTGGCAAACCTCTGGGAGGAAAAAGAGCGTCTCTGGCAAGAATCAAAAAGTGCTTGCCATCCCCTGGCTAGGAGCGCCTCCTACACCCCTCTTTGTGCGGCGAGCACACACATCAACTACTACCCTCCAAGGAAGCTGCAGCTTTCCAGCCAGAAAGGCCTGCAGCCCTTGCCGTGAAACCACAGTCAACAGGCTGTTGGACTGGGCCAAGTGCCTTGTAGGAGGCCTTGGACGCGCAGGGCTGCACTGTTTTCCGTTGGGGCACACCGTTGGGGAGAAGGCTCTGGCCTAGCCATCAGCGCACACCCTCCTAGCCAGAGGCCCTTGGGATCCACTGGGTGGGCAGGCTGAAGGCGCGAGCAGGGCTTTGGTGCTTGCAGAGTCAATTTGGGCCCTGCTTTGGAAGGGTTTCAGGGACCCAGTTCTAGGGAGGCTTAGCTTCCCTGCTGTGGCACACCCAGGTCAGGTAGCCCAGCTGCCACCCTAAAGGCTCCCTGCTCTGCCCTCACCCTGGGGTCTCCCACGTGGGTTCTGTCTCCCCAAGCACAACCTCAATGTGGATCCAGTCTGGACAGAAAAGCACACAATATCCCAGAGCACTCCAGGGCCTCAGCGGCTCAAAGGGGCATCAAGGCCTACCTAGGGGGCCTCTCTTCCCTAGGCCATACCCAGCCTGCACACTCTCTGTGGAGCAAGCTTCATTCCTGGAAGGGCCCAGGGGGTGGGCATGAGGGTCTCTTCGGGGCTCGGAACGTGCGGATAACAGAGGCTGTGGGACAACAGCAACATGAGACCCTGACAGGAGAGCTGTCGTTTCCCCTTTGGGAAGCAGGATGCTTGCGGCCCCCAGGCTGCGTGCCAATCCCCCTTGCTGCCTGGCTTCTGTTCACTGCTGGCTAGCGCTTCTGCAGCAGGTGAGCGTCTTGCCTAGAAACCGGGCGCTTGCCGTCCCTTGCTGGGAGCTCATGGCCCCACACACGTCCCTAGAGGGTGATGGCAACTTGGCTGAGAGCCACCAGGTGAGCTGTAGTTCTCCATGCGGAGAGGCCTGCCGCGGGTTTCGAGAATCCTGAGTCAGGGCTGTGCTTCAAGCGGAGGGTGAGTTCCGAGGCTGGAGGAGGCTCGGAGTCACACTGGTTCCCAAGGGGGAACACTCATTGCCAAAAGTCTCTCCCGTGGCTCCAGTGCCCCCTTCCTGGGCCAGGGGCCCTTGGAAACCCCTCTGAATGGAAAGCCCAGCTCATCATCTGCCGGCCTCTCCTGCTGGCAGCGCTCGCGTTCGGCAGCCTTCAAACTGCTTCAGGAAGGCAGTTCCTTGGAGTCGGAGACTGGCAGGCTGGGCAGCCTGAGGGTGAGGCGTGCAGCTGTGTGAGGAAAGCCCTGGGCTTAGCATTCACCCTGGGACGTCGTGCCTGGGTTCTGGGTACCTCGGAGAGAACCTCCACTCACTCTCCAAGCTGAGATCAACAGGCAGGAGTTCCCTGAGCAGCGCTAAACCACAGCCCCTCCCAGGCTGTCCCAAGACGTCCGTGCGGCCTACTCCCACTTCAGCCATACAACACATGCAGACCCTGGGGGGAGCAACGTTCAAGATGGAAGGTCCCACTTGCACGGCCTGTGTGTCTCTTCCACTGCTCAGAAGCTGCTGAGGCACAGGCTGAGTGTCCACATTCACCCTGAGGCCTGAAGGCCAAACGGTCATTACCCCAGGGCGAAGTGGGTTGGATGTGGCTCCTTGGCGGCTCGCCCAGCAGCCCTGCTGCTGGCCTTGCCTTCGCTGCTGGCAAACCTCTGGGAGGAAAAAGAGCGTCTCTGGCAAGAATCAAAAAGTGCTTGCCATCCCCTGGCTAGGAGCGCCTCCTACACCCCTCTTTGTGCGGCGAGCACACACATCAACTACTACCCTCCAAGGAAGCTGCAGCTTTCCAGCCAGAAAGGCCTGCAGCCCTTGCCGTGAAACCACAGTCAACAGGCTGTTGGACTGGGCCAAGTGCCTTGTAGGAGGCCTTGGACGCGCAGGGCTGCACTGTTTTCCGTTGGGGCACACCGTTGGGGAGAAGGCTCTGGCCTAGCCATCAGCGCACACCCTCCTAGCCAGAGGCCCTTGGGATCCACTGGGTGGGCAGGCTGAAGGCGCGAGCAGGGCTTTGGTGCTTGCAGAGTCAATTTGGGCCCTGCTTTGGAAGGGTTTCAGGGACCCAGTTCTAGGGAGGCTTAGCTTCCCTGCTGTGGCACACCCAGGTCAGGTAGCCCAGCTGCCACCCTAAAGGCTCCCTGCTCTGCCCTCACCCTGGGGTCTCCCACGTGGGTTCTGTCTCCCCAAGCACAACCTCAATGTGGATCCAGTCTGGACAGAAAAGCACACAATATCCCAGAGCACTCCAGGGCCTCAGCGGCTCAAAGGGGCATCAAGGCCTACCTAGGGGGCCTCTCTTCCCTAGGCCATACCCAGCCTGCACACTCTCTGTGGAGCAAGCTTCATTCCTGGAAGGGCCCAGGGGGTGGGCATGAGGGTCTCTTCGGGGCTCGGAACGTGCGGATAACAGAGGCTGTGGGACAACAGCAACATGAGACCCTGACAGGAGAGCTGTCGTTTCCCCTTTGGGAAGCAGGATGCTTGCGGCCCCCAGGCTGCGTGCCAATCCCCCTTGCTGCCTGGCTTCTGTTCACTGCTGGCTAGCGCTTCTGCAGCAGGTGAGCGTCTTGCCTAGAAACCGGGCGCTTGCCGTCCCTTGCTGGGAGCTCATGGCCCCACACACGTCCCTAGAGGGTGATGGCAACTTGGCTGAGAGCCACCAGGTGAGCTGTAGTTCTCCATGCGGAGAGGCCTGCCGCGGGTTTCGAGAATCCTGAGTCAGGGCTGTGCTTCAAGCGGAGGGTGAGTTCCGAGGCTGGAGGAGGCTCGGAGTCACACTGGTTCCCAAGGGGGAACACTCATTGCCAAAAGTCTCTCCCGTGGCTCCAGTGCCCCCTTCCTGGGCCAGGGGCCCTTGGAAACCCCTCTGAATGGAAAGCCCAGCTCATCATCTGCCGGCCTCTCCTGCTGGCAGCGCTCGCGTTCGGCAGCCTTCAAACTGCTTCAGGAAGGCAGTTCCTTGGAGTCGGAGACTGGCAGGCTGGGCAGCCTGAGGGTGAGGCGTGCAGCTGCGTGAGGAAAGCCCTGGGCTTAGCATTCACCCTGGGACGTCGTGCCTGGGTTCTGGGTACCTCGGAGAGAACCTCCACTCACTCTCCAAGCTGAGATCAACAGGCAGGAGTTCCCTGAGCAGCGCTAAACCACAGCCCCTCCCAGGCTGTCCCAAGACGTCCGTGCGGCCTACTCCCACTTCAGCCATACAACACATGCAGACCCTGGGGGGAGCAACGTTCAAGATGGAAGGTCCCACTTGCACGGCCTGTGTGTCTCTTCCACTGCTCAGAAGCTGCTGAGGCACAGGCTGAGTGTCCACATTCACCCTGAGGCCTGAAGGCCAAACGGTCATTACCCCAGGGCGAAGTGGGTTGGATGTGGCTCCTTGGCGGCTCGCCCAGCAGCCCTGCTGCTGGCCTTGCCTTCGCTGCTGGCAAACCTCTGGGAGGAAAAAGAGCGTCTCTGGCAAGAATCAAAAAGTGCTTGCCATCCCCTGGCTAGGAGCGCCTCCTACACCCCTCTTTGTGCGGCGAGCACACACATCAACTACTACCCTCCAAGGAAGCTGCAGCTTTCCAGCCAGAAAGGCCTGCAGCCCTTGCCGTGAAACCACAGTCAACAGGCTGTTGGACTGGGCCAAGTGCCTTGTAGGAGGCCTTGGACGCGCAGGGCTGCACTGTTTTCCGTTGGGGCACACCGTTGGGGAGAAGGCTCTGGCCTAGCCATCAGCGCACACCCTCCTAGCCAGAGGCCCTTGGGATCCACTGGGTGGGCAGGCTGAAGGCGCGAGCAGGGCTTTGGTGCTTGCAGAGTCAATTTGGGCCCTGCTTTGGAAGGGTTTCAGGGACCCAGTTCTAGGGAGGCTTAGCTTCCCTGCTGTGGCACACCCAGGTCAGGTAGCCCAGCTGCCACCCTAAAGGCTCCCTGCTCTGCCCTCACCCTGGGGTCTCCCACGTGGGTTCTGTCTCCCCAAGCACAACCTCAATGTGGATCCAGTCTGGACAGAAAAGCACACAATATCCCAGAGCACTCCAGGGCCTCAGCGGCTCAAAGGGGCATCAAGGCCTACCTAGGGGGCCTCTCTTCCCTAGGCCATACCCAGCCTGCACACTCTCTGTGGAGCAAGCTTCATTCCTGGAAGGGCCCAGGGGGTGGGCATGAGGGTCTCTTCGGGGCTCGGAACGTGCGGATAACAGAGGCTGTGGGACAACAGCAACATGAGACCCTGACAGGAGAGCTGTCGTTTCCCCTTTGGGAAGCAGGATGCTTGCGGCCCCCAGGCTGCGTGCCAATCCCCCTTGCTGCCTGGCTTCTGTTCACTGCTGGCTAGCGCTTCTGCAGCAGGTGAGCGTCTTGCCTAGAAACCGGGCGCTTGCCGTCCCTTGCTGGGAGCTCATGGCCCCACACACGTCCCTAGAGGGTGATGGCAACTTGGCTGAGAGCCACCAGGTGAGCTGTAGTTCTCCATGCGGAGAGGCCTGCCGCGGGTTTCGAGAATCCTGAGTCAGGGCTGTGCTTCAAGCGGAGGGTGAGTTCCGAGGCTGGAGGAGGCTCGGAGTCACACTGGTTCCCAAGGGGGAACACTCATTGCCAAAAGTCTCTCCCGTGGCTCCAGTGCCCCCTTCCTGGGCCAGGGGCCCTTGGAAACCCCTCTGAATGGAAAGCCCAGCTCATCATCTGCCGGCCTCTCCTGCTGGCAGCGCTCGCGTTCGGCAGCCTTCAAACTGCTTCAGGAAGGCAGTTCCTTGGAGTCGGAGACTGGCAGGCTGGGCAGCCTGAGGGTGAGGCGTGCAGCTGCGTGAGGAAAGCCCTGGGCTTAGCATTCACCCTGGGACGTCGTGCCTGGGTTCTGGGTACCTCGGAGAGAACCTCCACTCACTCTCCAAGCTGAGAGCAACAGGCAGGAGTTCCCTGAGCAGCGCTAAACCACAGCCCCTCCCAGGCTGTCCCAAGACGTCCGTGCGGCCTACTCCCACTTCAGCCATACAACACATGCAGACCCTGGGGGGAGCAACGTTCAAGATGGAAGGTCCCACTTGCACGGCCTGTGTGTCTCTTCCACTGCTCAGAAGCTGCTGAGGCACAGGCTGAGTGTCCACATTCACCCTGAGGCCTGAAGGCCAAACGGTCATTACCCCAGGGCGAAGTGGGTTGGATGTGGCTCCTTGGCGGCTCGCCCAGCAGCCCTGCTGCTGGCCTTGCCTTCGCTGCTGGCAAACCTCTGGGAGGAAAAAGAGCGTCTCTGGCAAGAATCAAAAAGTGCTTGCCATCCCCTGGCTAGGAGCGCCTCCTACACCCCTCTTTGTGCGGCGAGCACACACATCAACTACTACCCTCCAAGGAAGCTGCAGCTTTCCAGCCAGAAAGGCCTGCAGCCCTTGCCGTGAAACCACAGTCAACAGGCTGTTGGACTGGGCCAAGTGCCTTGTAGGAGGCCTTGGACGCGCAGGGCTGCACTGTTTTCCGTTGGGGCACACCGTTGGGGAGAAGGCTCTGGCCTAGCCATCAGCGCACACCCTCCTAGCCAGAGGCCCTTGGGATCCACTGGGTGGGCAGGCTGAAGGCGCGAGCAGGGCTTTGGTGCTTGCAGAGTCAATTTGGGCCCTGCTTTGGAAGGGTTTCAGGGACCCAGTTCTAGGGAGGCTTAGCTTCCCTGCTGTGGCACACCCAGGTCAGGTAGCCCAGCTGCCACCCTAAAGGCTCCCTGCTCTGCCCTCACCCTGGGGTCTCCCACGTGGGTTCTGTCTCCCCAAGCACAACCTCAATGTGGATCCAGTCTGGACAGAAAAGCACACAATATCCCAGAGCACTCCAGGGCCTCAGCGGCTCAAAGGGGCATCAAGGCCTACCTAGGGGGCCTCTCTTCCCTAGGCCATACCCAGCCTGCACACTCTCTGTGGAGCAAGCTTCATTCCTGGAAGGGCCCAGGGGGTGGGCATGAGGGTCTCTTTGGGGCTCGGAACGTGCGGATAACAGAGGCTGTGGGACAACAGCAACATGAGACCCTGACAGGAGAGCTGTCGTTTCCCCTTTGGGAAGCAGGATGCTTGCGGCCCCCAGGCTGCGTGCCAATCCCCCTTGCTGCCTGGCTTCTGTTCACTGCTGGCTAGCGCTTCTGCAGCAGGTGAGCGTCTTGCCTAGAAACCGGGCGCTTGCCGTCCCTTGCTGGGAGCTCATGGCCCCACACACGTCCCTAGAGGGTGATGGCAACTTGGCTGAGAGCCACCAGGTGAGCTGTAGTTCTCCATGCGGAGAGGCCTGCCGCGGGTTTCGAGAATCCTGAGTCAGGGCTGTGCTTCAAGCGGAGGGTGAGTTCCGAGGCTGGAGGAGGCTCGGAGTCACACTGGTTCCCAAGGGGGAACACTCATTGCCAAAAGTCTCTCCCGTGGCTCCAGTGCCCCCTTCCTGGGCCAGGGGCCCTTGGAAACCCCTCTGAATGGAAAGCCCAGCTCATCATCTGCCGGCCTCTCCTGCTGGCAGCGCTCGCGTTCGGCAGCCTTCAAACTGCTTCAGGAAGGCAGTTCCTTGGAGTCGGAGACTGGCAGGCTGGGCAGCCTGAGGGTGAGGCGTGCAGCTGCGTGAGGAAAGCCCTGGGCTTAGCATTCACCCTGGGACGTCGTGCCTGGGTTCTGGGTACCTCGGAGAGAACCTCCACTCACTCTCCAAGCTGAGAGCAACAGGCAGGAGTTCCCTGAGCAGCGCTAAACCACAGCCCCTCCCAGGCTGTCCCAAGACGTCCGTGCGGCCTACTCCCACTTCAGCCATACAACACATGCAGACCCTGGGGGGAGCAACGTTCAAGATGGAAGGTCCCACTTGCACGGCCTGTGTGTCTCTTCCACTGCTCAGAAGCTGCTGAGGCACAGGCTGAGTGTCCACATTCACCCTGAGGCCTGAAGGCCAAACGGTCATTACCCCAGGGCGAAGTGGGTTGGATGTGGCTCCTTGGCGGCTCGCCCAGCAGCCCTGCTGCTGGCCTTGCCTTCGCTGCTGGCAAACCTCTGGGAGGAAAAAGAGCGTCTCTGGCAAGAATCAAAAAGTGCTTGCCATCCCCTGGCTAGGAGCGCCTCCTACACCCCTCTTTGTGCGGCGAGCACACACATCAACTACTACCCTCCAAGGAAGCTGCAGCTTTCCAGCCAGAAAGGCCTGCAGCCCTTGCCGTGAAACCACAGTCAACAGGCTGTTGGACTGGGCCAAGTGCCTTGTAGGAGGCCTTGGACGCGCAGGGCTGCACTGTTTTCCGTTGGGGCACACCGTTGGGGAGAAGGCTCTGGCCTAGCCATCAGCGCACACCCTCCTAGCCAGAGGCCCTTGGGATCCACTGGGTGGGCAGGCTGAAGGCGCGAGCAGGGCTTTGGTGCTTGCAGAGTCAATTTGGGCCCTGCTTTGGAAGGGTTTCAGGGACCCAGTTCTAGGGAGGCTTAGCTTCCCTGCTGTGGCACACCCAGGTCAGGTAGCCCAGCTGCCACCCTAAAGGCTCCCTGCTCTGCCCTCACCCTGGGGTCTCCCACGTGGGTTCTGTCTCCCCAAGCACAACCTCAATGTGGATCCAGTCTGGACAGAAAAGCACACAATATCCCAGAGCACTCCAGGGCCTCAGCGGCTCAAAGGGGCATCAAGGCCTACCTAGGGGGCCTCTCTTCCCTAGGCCATACCCAGCCTGCACACTCTCTGTGGAGCAAGCTTCATTCCTGGAAGGGCCCAGGGGGTGGGCATGAGGGTCTCTTCGGGGCTCGGAACGTGCGGATAACAGAGGCTGTGGGACAACAGCAACATGAGACCCTGACAGGAGAGCTGTCGTTTCCCCTTTGGGAAGCAGGATGCTTGCGGCCCCCAGGCTGCGTGCCAATCCCCCTTGCTGCCTGGCTTCTGTTCACTGCTGGCTAGCGCTTCTGCAGCAGGTGAGCGTCTTGCCTAGAAACCGGGCGCTTGCCGTCCCTTGCTGGGAGCTCATGGCCCCACACACGTCCCTAGAGGGTGATGGCAACTTGGCTGAGAGCCACCAGGTGAGCTGTAGTTCTCCATGCGGAGAGGCCTGCCGCGGGTTTCGAGAATCCTGAGTCAGGGCTGTGCTTCAAGCGGAGGGTGAGTTCCGAGGCTGGAGGAGGCTCGGAGTCACACTGGTTCCCAAGGGGGAACACTCATTGCCAAAAGTCTCTCCCGTGGCTCCAGTGCCCCCTTCCTGGGCCAGGGGCCCTTGGAAACCCCTCTGAATGGAAAGCCCAGCTCATCATCTGCCGGCCTCTCCTGCTGGCAGCGCTCGCGTTCGGCAGCCTTCAAACTGCTTCAGGAAGGCAGTTCCTTGGAGTCGGAGACTGGCAGGCTGGGCAGCCTGAGGGTGAGGCGTGCAGCTGCGTGAGGAAAGCCCTGGGCTTAGCATTCACCCTGGGACGTCGTGCCTGGGTTCTGGGTACCTCGGAGAGAACCTCCACTCACTCTCCAAGCTGAGATCAACAGGCAGGAGTTCCCTGAGCAGCGCTAAACCACAGCCCCTCCCAGGCTGTCCCAAGACGTCCATGCGGCCTACTCCCACTTCAGCCATACAACACATGCAGACCCTGGGGGGAGCAACGTTCAAGATGGAAGGTCCCACTTGCACGGCCTGTGTGTCTCTTCCACTGCTCAGAAGCTGCTGAGGCACAGGCTGAGTGTCCACATTCACCCTGAGGCCTGAAGGCCAAACGGTCATTACCCCAGGGCGAAGTGGGTTGGATGTGGCTCCTTGGCGGCTCGCCCAGCAGCCCTGCTGCTGGCCTTGCCTTCGCTGCTGGCAAACCTCTGGGAGGAAAAAGAGCGTCTCTGGCAAGAATCAAAAAGTGCTTGCCATCCCCTGGCTAGGAGCGCCTCCTACACCCCTCTTTGTGCGGCGAGCACACACATCAACTACTACCCTCCAAGGAAGCTGCAGCTTTCCAGCCAGAAAGGCCTGCAGCCCTTGCCGTGAAACCACAGTCAACAGGCTGTTGGACTGGGCCAAGTGCCTTGTAGGAGGCCTTGGACGCGCAGGGCTGCACTGTTTTCCGTTGGGGCACACCGTTGGGGAGAAGGCTCTGGCCTAGCCATCAGCGCACACCCTCCTAGCCAGAGGCCCTTGGGATCCACTGGGTGGGCAGGCTGAAGGCGCGAGCAGGGCTTTGGTGCTTGCAGAGTCAATTTGGGCCCTGCTTTGGAAGGGTTTCAGGGACCCAGTTCTAGGGAGGCTTAGCTTCCCTGCTGTGGCACACCCAGGTCAGGTAGCCCAGCTGCCACCCTAAAGGCTCCCTGCTCTGCCCTCACCCTGGGGTCTCCCACGTGGGTTCTGTCTCCCCAAGCACAACCTCAATGTGGATCCAGTCTGGACAGAAAAGCACACAATATCCCAGAGCACTCCAGGGCCTCAGCGGCTCAAAGGGGCATCAAGGCCTACCTAGGGGGCCTCTCTTCCCTAGGCCATACCCAGCCTGCACACTCTCTGTGGAGCAAGCTTCATTCCTGGAAGGGCCCAGGGGGTGGGCATGAGGGTCTCTTCGGGGCTCGGAACGTGCGGATAACAGAGGCTGTGGGACAACAGCAACATGAGACCCTGACAGGAGAGCTGTCGTTTCCCCTTTGGGAAGCAGGATGCTTGCGGCCCCCAGGCTGCGTGCCAATCCCCCTTGCTGCCTGGCTTCTGTTCACTGCTGGCTAGCGCTTCTGCAGCAGGTGAGCGTCTTGCCTAGAAACCGGGCGCTTGCCGTCCCTTGCTGGGAGCTCATGGCCCCACACACGTCCCTAGAGGGTGATGGCAACTTGGCTGAGAGCCACCAGGTGAGCTGTAGTTCTCCATGCGGAGAGGCCTGCCGCGGGTTTCGAGAATCCTGAGTCAGGGCTGTGCTTCAAGCGGAGGGTGAGTTCCGAGGCTGGAGGAGGCTCGGAGTCACACTGGTTCCCAAGGGGGAACACTCATTGCCAAAAGTCTCTCCCGTGGCTCCAGTGCCCCCTTCCTGGGCCAGGGGCCCTTGGAAACCCCTCTGAATGGAAAGCCCAGCTCATCATCTGCCGGCCTCTCCTGCTGGCAGCGCTCGCGTTCGGCAGCCTTCAAACTGCTTCAGGAAGGCAGTTCCTTGGAGTCGGAGACTGGCAGGCTGGGCAGCCTGAGGGTGAGGCGTGCAGCTGCGTGAGGAAAGCCCTGGGCTTAGCATTCACCCTGGGACGTCGTGCCTGGGTTCTGGGTACCTCGGAGAGAACCTCCACTCACTCTCCAAGCTGAGATCAACAGGCAGGAGTTCCCTGAGCAGCGCTAAACCACAGCCCCTCCCAGGCTGTCCCAAGACGTCCGTGCGGCCTACTCCCACTTCAGCCATACAACACATGCAGACCCTGGGGGGAGCAACGTTCAAGATGGAAGGTCCCACTTGCACGGCCTGTGTGTCTCTTCCACTGCTCAGAAGCTGCTGAGGCACAGGCTGAGTGTCCACATTCACCCTGAGGCCTGAAGGCCAAACGGTCATTACCCCAGGGCGAAGTGGGTTGGGTGTGGCTCCTTGGCGGCTCGCCCAGCAGCCCTGCTGCTGGCCTTGCCTTCGCTGCTGGCAAACCTCTGGGAGGAAAAAGAGCGTCTCTGGCAAGAATCAAAAAGTGCTTGCCATCCCCTGGCTAGGAGCGCCTCCTACACCCCTCTTTGTGCGGCGAGCACACACATCAACTACTACCCTCCAAGGAAGCTGCAGCTTTCCAGCCAGAAAGGCCTGCAGCCCTTGCCGTGAAACCACAGTCAACAGGCTGTTGGACTGGGCCAAGTGCCTTGTAGGAGGCCTTGGACGCGCAGGGCTGCACTGTTTTCCGTTGGGGCACACCGTTGGGGAGAAGGCTCTGGCCTAGCCATCAGCGCACACCCTCCTAGCCAGAGGCCCTTGGGATCCACTGGGTGGGCAGGCTGAAGGCGCGAGCAGGGCTTTGGTGCTTGCAGAGTCAATTTGGGCCCTGCTTTGGAAGGGTTTCAGGGACCCAGTTCTAGGGAGGCTTAGCTTCCCTGCTGTGGCACACCCAGGTCAGGTAGCCCAGCTGCCACCCTAAAGGCTCCCTGCTCTGCCCTCACCCTGGGGTCTCCCACGTGGGTTCTGTCTCCCCAAGCACAACCTCAATGTGGATCCAGTCTGGACAGAAAAGCACACAATATCCCAGAGCACTCCAGGGCCTCAGCGGCTCAAAGGGGCATCAAGGCCTACCTAGGGGGCCTCTCTTCCCTAGGCCATACCCAGCCTGCACACTCTCTGTGGAGCAAGCTTCATTCCTGGAAGGGCCCAGGGGGTGGGCATGAGGGTCTCTTCGGGGCTCGGAACGTGCGGATAACAGAGGCTGTGGGACAACAGCAACATGAGACCCTGACAGGAGAGCTGTCGTTTCCCCTTTGGGAAGCAGGATGCTTGCGGCCCCCAGGCTGCGTGCCAATCCCCCTTGCTGCCTGGCTTCTGTTCACTGCTGGCTAGCGCTTCTGCAGCAGGTGAGCGTCTTGCCTAGAAACCGGGCGCTTGCCGTCCCTTGCTGGGAGCTCATGGCCCCACACACGTCCCTAGAGGGTGATGGCAACTTGGCTGAGAGCCACCAGGTGAGCTGTAGTTCTCCATGCGGAGAGGCCTGCCGCGGGTTTCGAGAATCCTGAGTCAGGGCTGTGCTTCAAGCGGAGGGTGAGTTCCGAGGCTGGAGGAGGCTCGGAGTCACACTGGTTCCCAAGGGGGAACACTCATTGCCAAAAGTCTCTCCCGTGGCTCCAGTGCCCCCTTCCTGGGCCAGGGGCCCTTGGAAACCCCTCTGAATGGAAAGCCCAGCTCATCATCTGCCGGCCTCTCCTGCTGGCAGCGCTCGCGTTCGGCAGCCTTCAAACTGCTTCAGGAAGGCAGTTCCTTGGAGTCGGAGACTGGCAGGCTGGGCAGCCTGAGGGTGAGGCGTGCAGCTGCGTGAGGAAAGCCCTGGGCTTAGCATTCACCCTGGGACGTCGTGCCTGGGTTCTGGGTACCTCGGAGAGAACCTCCACTCACTCTCCAAGCTGAGAGCAACAGGCAGGAGTTCCCTGAGCAGCGCTAAACCACAGCCCCTCCCAGGCTGTCCCAAGACGTCCGTGCGGCCTACTCCCACTTCAGCCATACAACACATGCAGACCCTGGGGGGAGCAACGTTCAAGATGGAAGGTCCCACTTGCACGGCCTGTGTGTCTCTTCCACTGCTCAGAAGCTGCTGAGGCACAGGCTGAGTGTCCACATTCACCCTGAGGCCTGAAGGCCAAACGGTCATTACCCCAGGGCGAAGTGGGTTGGATGTGGCTCCTTGGCGGCTCGCCCAGCAGCCCTGCTGCTGGCCTTGCCTTCGCTGCTGGCAAACCTCTGGGAGGAAAAAGAGCGTCTCTGGCAAGAATCAAAAAGTGCTTGCCATCCCCTGGCTAGGAGCGCCTCCTACACCCCTCTTTGTGCGGCGAGCACACACATCAACTACTACCCTCCAAGGAAGCTGCAGCTTTCCAGCCAGAAAGGCCTGCAGCCCTTGCCGTGAAACCACAGTCAACAGGCTGTTGGACTGGGCCAAGTGCCTTGTAGGAGGCCTTGGACGCGCAGGGCTGCACTGTTTTCCGTTGGGGCACACCGTTGGGGAGAAGGCTCTGGCCTAGCCATCAGCGCACACCCTCCTAGCCAGAGGCCCTTGGGATCCACTGGGTGGGCAGGCTGAAGGCGCGAGCAGGGCTTTGGTGCTTGCAGAGTCAATTTGGGCCCTGCTTTGGAAGGGTTTCAGGGACCCAGTTCTAGGGAGGCTTAGCTTCCCTGCTGTGGCACACCCAGGTCAGGTAGCCCAGCTGCCACCCTAAAGGCTCCCTGCTCTGCCCTCACCCTGGGGTCTCCCACGTGGGTTCTGTCTCCCCAAGCACAACCTCAATGTGGATCCAGTCTGGACAGAAAAGCACACAATATCCCAGAGCACTCCAGGGCCTCAGCGGCTCAAAGGGGCATCAAGGCCTACCTAGGGGGCCTCTCTTCCCTAGGCCATACCCAGCCTGCACACTCTCTGTGGAGCAAGCTTCATTCCTGGAAGGGCCCAGGGGGTGGGCATGAGGGTCTCTTCGGGGCTCGGAACGTGCGGATAACAGAGGCTGTGGGACAACAGCAACATGAGACCCTGACAGGAGAGCTGTCGTTTCCCCTTTGGGAAGCAGGATGCTTGCGGCCCCCAGGCTGCGTGCCAATCCCCCTTGCTGCCTGGCTTCTGTTCACTGCTGGCTAGCGCTTCTGCAGCAGGTGAGCGTCTTGCCTAGAAACCGGGCGCTTGCCGTCCCTTGCTGGGAGCTCATGGCCCCACACACGTCCCTAGAGGGTGATGGCAACTTGGCTGAGAGCCACCAGGTGAGCTGTAGTTCTCCATGCGGAGAGGCCTGCCGCGGGTTTCGAGAATCCTGAGTCAGGGCTGTGCTTCAAGCGGAGGGTGAGTTCCGAGGCTGGAGGAGGCTCGGAGTCACACTGGTTCCCAAGGGGGAACACTCATTGCCAAAAGTCTCTCCCGTGGCTCCAGTGCCCCCTTCCTGGGCCAGGGGCCCTTGGAAACCCCTCTGAATGGAAAGCCCAGCTCATCATCTGCCGGCCTCTCCTGCTGGCAGCGCTCGCGTTCGGCAGCCTTCAAACTGCTTCAGGAAGGCAGTTCCTTGGAGTCGGAGACTGGCAGGCTGGGCAGCCTGAGGGTGAGGCGTGCAGCTGCGTGAGGAAAGCCCTGGGCTTAGCATTCACCCTGGGACGTCGTGCCTGGGTTCTGGGTACCTCGGAGAGAACCTCCACTCACTCTCCAAGCTGAGATCAACAGGCAGGAGTTCCCTGAGCAGCGCTAAACCACAGCCCCTCCCAGGCTGTCCCAAGACGTCCGTGCGGCCTACTCCCACTTCAGCCATACAACACATGCAGACCCTGGGGGGAGCAACGTTCAAGATGGAAGGTCCCACTTGCACGGCCTGTGTGTCTCTTCCACTGCTCAGAAGCTGCTGAGGCACAGGCTGAGTGTCCACATTCACCCTGAGGCCTGAAGGCCAAACGGTCATTACCCCAGGGCGAAGTGGGTTGGATGTGGCTCCTTGGCGGCTCGCCCAGCAGCCCTGCTGCTGGCCTTGCCTTCGCTGCTGGCAAACCTCTGGGAGGAAAAAGAGCGTCTCTGGCAAGAATCAAAAAGTGCTTGCCATCCCCTGGCTAGGAGCGCCTCCTACACCCCTCTTTGTGCGGCGAGCACACACATCAACTACTACCCTCCAAGGAAGCTGCAGCTTTCCAGCCAGAAAGGCCTGCAGCCCTTGCCGTGAAACCACAGTCAACAGGCTGTTGGACTGGGCCAAGTGCCTTGTAGGAGGCCTTGGACGCGCAGGGCTGCACTGTTTTCCGTTGGGGCACACCGTTGGGGAGAAGGCTCTGGCCTAGCCATCAGCGCACACCCTCCTAGCCAGAGGCCCTTGGGATCCACTGGGTGGGCAGGCTGAAGGCGCGAGCAGGGCTTTGGTGCTTGCAGAGTCAATTTGGGCCCTGCTTTGGAAGGGTTTCAGGGACCCAGTTCTAGGGAGGCTTAGCTTCCCTGCTGTGGCACACCCAGGTCAGGTAGCCCAGCTGCCACCCTAAAGGCTCCCTGCTCTGCCCTCACCCTGGGGTCTCCCACGTGGGTTCTGTCTCCCCAAGCACAACCTCAATGTGGATCCAGTCTGGACAGAAAAGCACACAATATCCCAGAGCACTCCAGGGCCTCAGCGGCTCAAAGGGGCATCAAGGCCTACCTAGGGGGCCTCTCTTCCCTAGGCCATACCCAGCCTGCACACTCTCTGTGGAGCAAGCTTCATTCCTGGAAGGGCCCAGGGGGTGGGCATGAGGGTCTCTTCGGGGCTCGGAACGTGCGGATAACAGAGGCTGTGGGACAACAGCAACATGAGACCCTGACAGGAGAGCTGTCGTTTCCCCTTTGGGAAGCAGGATGCTTGCGGCCCCCAGGCTGCGTGCCAATCCCCCTTGCTGCCTGGCTTCTGTTCACTGCTGGCTAGCGCTTCTGCAGCAGGTGAGCGTCTTGCCTAGAAACCGGGCGCTTGCCGTCCCTTGCTGGGAGCTCATGGCCCCACACACGTCCCTAGAGGGTGATGGCAACTTGGCTGAGAGCCACCAGGTGAGCTGTAGTTCTCCATGCGGAGAGGCCTGCCGCGGGTTTCGAGAATCCTGAGTCAGGGCTGTGCTTCAAGCGGAGGGTGAGTTCCGAGGCTGGAGGAGGCTCGGAGTCACACTGGTTCCCAAGGGGGAACACTCATTGCCAAAAGTCTCTCCCGTGGCTCCAGTGCCCCCTTCCTGGGCCAGGGGCCCTTGGAAACCCCTCTGAATGGAAAGCCCAGCTCATCATCTGCCGGCCTCTCCTGCTGGCAGCGCTCGCGTTCGGCAGCCTTCAAACTGCTTCAGGAAGGCAGTTCCTTGGAGTCGGAGACTGGCAGGCTGGGCAGCCTGAGGGTGAGGCGTGCAGCTGCGTGAGGAAAGCCCTGGGCTTAGCATTCACCCTGGGACGTCGTGCCTGGGTTCTGGGTACCTCGGAGAGAACCTCCACTCACTCTCCAAGCTGAGATCAACAGGCAGGAGTTCCCTGAGCAGCGCTAAACCACAGCCCCTCCCAGGCTGTCCCAAGACGTCCGTGCGGCCTACTCCCACTTCAGCCATACAACACATGCAGACCCTGGGGGGAGCAACGTTCAAGATGGAAGGTCCCACTTGCACGGCCTGTGTGTCTCTTCCACTGCTCAGAAGCTGCTGAGGCACAGGCTGAGTGTCCACATTCACCCTGAGGCCTGAAGGCCAAACGGTCATTACCCCAGGGCGAAGTGGGTTGGATGTGGCTCCTTGGCGGCTCGCCCAGCAGCCCTGCTGCTGGCCTTGCCTTCGCTGCTGGCAAACCTCTGGGAGGAAAAAGAGCGTCTCTGGCAAGAATCAAAAAGTGCTTGCCATCCCCTGGCTAGGAGCGCCTCCTACACCCCTCTTTGTGCGGCGAGCACACACATCAACTACTACCCTCCAAGGAAGCTGCAGCTTTCCAGCCAGAAAGGCCTGCAGCCCTTGCCGTGAAACCACAGTCAACAGGCTGTTGGACTGGGCCAAGTGCCTTGTAGGAGGCCTTGGACGCGCAGGGCTGCACTGTTTTCCGTTGGGGCACACCGTTGGGGAGAAGGCTCTGGCCTAGCCATCAGCGCACACCCTCCTAGCCAGAGGCCCTTGGGATCCACTGGGTGGGCAGGCTGAAGGCGCGAGCAGGGCTTTGGTGCTTGCAGAGTCAATTTGGGCCCTGCTTTGGAAGGGTTTCAGGGACCCAGTTCTAGGGAGGCTTAGCTTCCCTGCTGTGGCACACCCAGGTCAGGTAGCCCAGCTGCCACCCTAAAGGCTCCCTGCTCTGCCCTCACCCTGGGGTCTCCCACGTGGGTTCTGTCTCCCCAAGCACAACCTCAATGTGGATCCAGTCTGGACAGAAAAGCACACAATATCCCAGAGCACTCCAGGGCCTCAGCGGCTCAAAGGGGCATCAAGGCCTACCTAGGGGGCCTCTCTTCCCTAGGCCATACCCAGCCTGCACACTCTCTGTGGAGCAAGCTTCATTCCTGGAAGGGCCCAGGGGGTGGGCATGAGGGTCTCTTCGGGGCTCGGAACGTGCGGATAACAGAGGCTGTGGGACAACAGCAACATGAGACCCTGACAGGAGAGCTGTCGTTTCCCCTTTGGGAAGCAGGATGCTTGCGGCCCCCAGGCTGCGTGCCAATCCCCCTTGCTGCCTGGCTTCTGTTCACTGCTGGCTAGCGCTTCTGCAGCAGGTGAGCGTCTTGCCTAGAAACCGGGCGCTTGCCGTCCCTTGCTGGGAGCTCATGGCCCCACACACGTCCCTAGAGGGTGATGGCAACTTGGCTGAGAGCCACCAGGTGAGCTGTAGTTCTCCATGCGGAGAGGCCTGCCGCGGGTTTCGAGAATCCTGAGTCAGGGCTGTGCTTCAAGCGGAGGGTGAGTTCCGAGGCTGGAGGAGGCTCGGAGTCACACTGGTTCCCAAGGGGGAACACTCATTGCCAAAAGTCTCTCCCGTGGCTCCAGTGCCCCCTTCCTGGGCCAGGGGCCCTTGGAAACCCCTCTGAATGGAAAGCCCAGCTCATCATCTGCCGGCCTCTCCTGCTGGCAGCGCTCGCGTTCGGCAGCCTTCAAACTGCTTCAGGAAGGCAGTTCCTTGGAGTCGGAGACTGGCAGGCTGGGCAGCCTGAGGGTGAGGCGTGCAGCTGCGTGAGGAAAGCCCTGGGCTTAGCATTCACCCTGGGACGTCGTGCCTGGGTTCTGGGTACCTCGGAGAGAACCTCCACTCACTCTCCAAGCTGAGATCAACAGGCAGGAGTTCCCTGAGCAGCGCTAAACCACAGCCCCTCCCAGGCTGTCCCAAGACGTCCGTGCGGCCTACTCCCACTTCAGCCATACAACACATGCAGACCCTGGGGGGAGCAACGTTCAAGATGGAAGGTCCCACTTGCACGGCCTGTGTGTCTCTTCCACTGCTCAGAAGCTGCTGAGGCACAGGCTGAGTGTCCACATTCACCCTGAGGCCTGAAGGCCAAACGGTCATTACCCCAGGGCGAAGTGGGTTGGATGTGGCTCCTTGGCGGCTCGCCCAGCAGCCCTGCTGCTGGCCTTGCCTTCGCTGCTGGCAAACCTCTGGGAGGAAAAAGAGCGTCTCTGGCAAGAATCAAAAAGTGCTTGCCATCCCCTGGCTAGGAGCGCCTCCTACACCCCTCTTTGTGCGGCGAGCACACACATCAACTACTACCCTCCAAGGAAGCTGCAGCTTTCCAGCCAGAAAGGCCTGCAGCCCTTGCCGTGAAACCACAGTCAACAGGCTGTTGGACTGGGCCAAGTGCCTTGTAGGAGGCCTTGGACGCGCAGGGCTGCACTGTTTTCCGTTGGGGCACACCGTTGGGGAGAAGGCTCTGGCCTAGCCATCAGCGCACACCCTCCTAGCCAGAGGCCCTTGGGATCCACTGGGTGGGCAGGCTGAAGGCGCGAGCAGGGCTTTGGTGCTTGCAGAGTCAATTTGGGCCCTGCTTTGGAAGGGTTTCAGGGACCCAGTTCTAGGGAGGCTTAGCTTCCCTGCTGTGGCACACCCAGGTCAGGTAGCCCAGCTGCCACCCTAAAGGCTCCCTGCTCTGCCCTCACCCTGGGGTCTCCCACGTGGGTTCTGTCTCCCCAAGCACAACCTCAATGTGGATCCAGTCTGGACAGAAAAGCACACAATATCCCAGAGCACTCCAGGGCCTCAGCGGCTCAAAGGGGCATCAAGGCCTACCTAGGGGGCCTCTCTTCCCTAGGCCATACCCAGCCTGCACACTCTCTGTGGAGCAAGCTTCATTCCTGGAAGGGCCCAGGGGGTGGGCATGAGGGTCTCTTCGGGGCTCGGAACGTGCGGATAACAGAGGCTGTGGGACAACAGCAACATGAGACCCTGACAGGAGAGCTGTCGTTTCCCCTTTGGGAAGCAGGATGCTTGCGGCCCCCAGGCTGCGTGCCAATCCCCCTTGCTGCCTGGCTTCTGTTCACTGCTGGCTAGCGCTTCTGCAGCAGGTGAGCGTCTTGCCTAGAAACCGGGCGCTTGCCGTCCCTTGCTGGGAGCTCATGGCCCCACACACGTCCCTAGAGGGTGATGGCAACTTGGCTGAGAGCCACCAGGTGAGCTGTAGTTCTCCATGCGGAGAGGCCTGCCGCGGGTTTCGAGAATCCTGAGTCAGGGCTGTGCTTCAAGCGGAGGGTGAGTTCCGAGGCTGGAGGAGGCTCGGAGTCACACTGGTTCCCAAGGGGGAACACTCATTGCCAAAAGTCTCTCCCGTGGCTCCAGTGCCCCCTTCCTGGGCCAGGGGCCCTTGGAAACCCCTCTGAATGGAAAGCCCAGCTCATCATCTGCTGGCCTCTCCTGCTGGCAGCGCTCGCGTTCGGCAGCCTTCAAACTGCTTCAGGAAGGCAGTTCCTTGGAGTCGGAGACTGACAGGCTGGGCAGCCTGAGGGTGAGGCGTGCAGCTGCGTGAGGAAAGCCCTGGGCTTAGCATTCACCCTGGGACGTCGTGCCTGGGTTCTGGGTACCTCGGAGAGAACCTCCACTCACTCTCCAAGCTGAGATCAACAGGCAGGAGTTCCCTGAGCAGCGCTAAACCACAGCCCCTCCCAGGCTGTCCCAAGACGTCCGTGCGGCCTACTCCCACTTCAGCCATACAACACATGCAGACCCTGGGGGGAGCAACGTTCAAGATGGAAGGTCCCACTTGCACGGCCTGTGTGTCTCTTCCACTGCTCAGAAGCTGCTGAGGCACAGGCTGAGTGTCCACATTCACCCTGAGGCCTGAAGGCCAAACGGTCATTACCCCAGGGCGAAGTGGGTTGGATGTGGCTCCTTGGCGGCTCGCCCAGCAGCCCTGCTGCTGGCCTTGCCTTCGCTGCTGGCAAACCTCTGGGAGGAAAAAGAGCGTCTCTGGCAAGAATCAAAAAGTGCTTGCCATCCCCTGGCTAGGAGCGCCTCCTACACCCCTCTTTGTGCGGCGAGCACACACATCAACTACTACCCTCCAAGGAAGCTGCAGCTTTCCAGCCAGAAAGGCCTGCAGCCCTTGCCGTGAAACCACAGTCAACAGGCTGTTGGACTGGGCCAAGTGCCTTGTAGGAGGCCTTGGACGCGCAGGGCTGCACTGTTTTCCGTTGGGGCACACCGTTGGGGAGAAGGCTCTGGCCTAGCCATCAGCGCACACCCTCCTAGCCAGAGGCCCTTGGGATCCACTGGGTGGGCAGGCTGAAGGCGCGAGCAGGGCTTTGGTGCTTGCAGAGTCAATTTGGGCCCTGCTTTGGAAGGGTTTCAGGGACCCAGTTCTAGGGAGGCTTAGCTTCCCTGCTGTGGCACACCCAGGTCAGGTAGCCCAGCTGCCACCCTAAAGGCTCCCTGCTCTGCCCTCACCCTGGGGTCTCCCACGTGGGTTCTGTCTCCCCAAGCACAACCTCAATGTGGATCCAGTCTGGACAGAAAAGCACACAATATCCCAGAGCACTCCAGGGCCTCAGCGGCTCAAAGGGGCATCAAGGCCTACCTAGGGGGCCTCTCTTCCCTAGGCCATACCCAGCCTGCACACTCTCTGTGGAGCAAGCTTCATTCCTGGAAGGGCCCAGGGGGTGGGCATGAGGGTCTCTTCGGGGCTCGGAACGTGCGGATAACAGAGGCTGTGGGACAACAGCAACATGAGACCCTGACAGGAGAGCTGTCGTTTCCCCTTTGGGAAGCAGGATGCTTGCGGCCCCCAGGCTGCGTGCCAATCCCCCTTGCTGCCTGGCTTCTGTTCACTGCTGGCTAGCGCTTCTGCAGCAGGTGAGCGTCTTGCCTAGAAACCAGGCGCTTGCCGTGCCTTGCTGGGAGCTCATGGCCCCACACACGTCCCTAGAGGGTGATGGCAACTTGGCTGAGAGCCACCAGGTGAGCTGTAGTTCTCCATGCGGAGAGGCCTGCCGTGGGTTTCGAGAATCCTGAGTCAGGGCTGTGCTTCAAGCGGAGGGTGAGTTCCGAGGCTGGAGGAGGCTCGGAGTCACACTGGTTCCCAAGGGGGAACACTCATTGCCAAAAGTCTCTCCCGTGGCTCCAGTGCCCCCTTCCTGGGCCAGGGGCCCTTGGAAACCCCTCTGAATGGAAAGCCCAGCTCATCATCTGCCGGCCTCTCCTGCTGGCAGCGCTCGCGTTCGGCAGCCTTCAAACTGCTTCAGGAAGGCAGTTCCTTGGAGTCGGAGACTGGCAGGCTGGGCAGCCTGAGGGTGAGGCGTGCAGCTGCGTGAGGAAAGCCCTGGGCTTAGCATTCACCCTGGGACGTCGTGCCTGGGTTCTGGGTACCTCGGAGAGAACCTCCACTCACTCTCCAAGCTGAGATCAACAGGCAGGAGTTCCCTGAGCAGCGCTAAACCACAGCCCCTCCCAGGCTGTCCCAAGACGTCCGTGCGGCCTACTCCCACTTCAGCCATACAACACATGCAGACCCTGGGGGGAGCAACGTTCAAGATGGAAGGTCCCACTTGCACGGCCTGTGTGTCTCTTCCACTGCTCAGAAGCTGCTGAGGCACAGGCTGAGTGTCCACATTCACCCTGAGGCCTGAAGGCCAAACGGTCATTACCCCAGGGCGAAGTGGGTTGGATGTGGCTCCTTGGCGGCTCGCCCAGCAGCCCTGCTGCTGGCCTTGCCTTCGCTGCTGGCAAACCTCTGGGAGGAAAAAGAGCGTCTCTGGCAAGAATCAAAAAGTGCTTGCCATCCCCTGGCTAGGAGCGCCTCCTACACCCCTCTTTGTGCGGCGAGCACACACATCAACTACTACCCTCCAAGGAAGCTGCAGCTTTCCAGCCAGAAAGGCCTGCAGCCCTTGCCGTGAAACCACAGTCAACAGGCTGTTGGACTGGGCCAAGTGCCTTGTAGGAGGCCTTGGACGCGCAGGGCTGCACTGTTTTCCGTTGGGGCACACCGTTGGGGAGAAGGCTCTGGCCTAGCCATCAGCGCACACCCTCCTAGTCAGAGGCCCTTGGGATCCACTGGGTGGGCAGGCTGAAGGCGCGAGCAGGGCTTTGGTGCTTGCAGAGTCAATTTGGGCCCTGCTTTGGAAGGGTTTCAGGGACCCAGTTCTAGGGAGGCTTAGCTTCCCTGCTGTGGCACACCCAGGTCAGGTAGCCCAGCTGCCACCCTAAAGGCTCCCTGCTCTGCCCTCACCCTGGGGTCTCCCACGTGGGTTCTGTCTCCCCAAGCACAACCTCAATGTGGATCCAGTCTGGACAGAAAAGCACACAATATCCCAGAGCACTCCAGGGCCTCAGCGGCTCAAAGGGGCATCAAGGCCTACCTAGGGGGCCTCTCTTCCCTAGGCCATACCCAGCCTGCACACTCTCTGTGGAGCAAGCTTCATTCCTGGAAGGGCCCAGGGGGTGGGCATGAGGGTCTCTTCGGGGCTCGGAACGTGCGGATAACAGAGGCTGTGGGACAACAGCAACATGAGACCCTGACAGGAGAGCTGTCGTTTCCCCTTTGGGAAGCAGGATGCTTGCGGCCCCCAGGCTGCGTGCCAATCCCCCTTGCTGCCTGGCTTCTGTTCACTGCTGGCTAGCGCTTCTGCAGCAGGTGAGCGTCTTGCCTAGAAACCGGGCGCTTGCCGTCCCTTGCTGGGAGCTCATGGCCCCACACACGTCCCTAGAGGGTGATGGCAACTTGGCTGAGAGCCACCAGGTGAGCTGTAGTTCTCCATGCGGAGAGGCCTGCCGCGGGTTTCGAGAATCCTGAGTCAGGGCTGTGCTTCAAGCGGAGGGTGAGTTCCGAGGCTGGAGGAGGCTCGGAGTCACACTGGTTCCCAAGGGGGAACACTCATTGCCAAAAGTCTCTCCCGTGGCTCCAGTGCCCCCTTCCTGGGCCAGGGGCCCTTGGAAACCCCTCTGAATGGAAAGCCCAGCTCATCATCTGCCGGCCTCTCCTGCTGGCAGCGCTCGCGTTCGGCAGCCTTCAAACTGCTTCAGGAAGGCAGTTCCTTGGAGTCGGAGACTGGCAGGCTGGGCAGCCTGAGGGTGAGGCGTGCAGCTGCGTGAGGAAAGCCCTGGGCTTAGCATTCACCCTGGGACGTCGTGCCTGGGTTCTGGGTACCTCGGAGAGAACCTCCACTCACTCTCCAAGCTGAGATCAACAGGCAGGAGTTCCCTGAGCAGCGCTAAACCACAGCCCCTCCCAGGCTGTCCCAAGACGTCCGTGCGGCCTACTCCCACTTCAGCCATACAACACATGCAGACCCTGGGGGGAGCAACGTTCAAGATGGAAGGTCCCACTTGCACGGCCTGTGTGTCTCTTCCACTGCTCAGAAGCTGCTGAGGCACAGGCTGAGTGTCCACATTCACCCTGAGGCCTGAAGGCCAAACGGTCATTACCCCAGGGCGAAGTGGGTTGGATGTGGCTCCTTGGCGGCTCGCCCAGCAGCCCTGCTGCTGGCCTTGCCTTCGCTGCTGGCAAACCTCTGGGAGGAAAAAGAGCGTCTCTGGCAAGAATCAAAAAGTGCTTGCCATCCCCTGGCTAGGAGCGCCTCCTACACCCCTCTTTGTGCGGCGAGCACACACATCAACTACTACCCTCCAAGGAAGCTGCAGCTTTCCAGCCAGAAAGGCCTGCAGCCCTTGCCGTGAAACCACAGTCAACAGGCTGTTGGACTGGGCCAAGTGCCTTGTAGGAGGCCTTGGACGCGCAGGGCTGCACTGTTTTCCGTTGGGGCACACCGTTGGGGAGAAGGCTCTGGCCTAGCCATCAGCGCACACCCTCCTAGCCAGAGGCCCTTGGGATCCACTGGGTGGGCAGGCTGAAGGCGCGAGCAGGGCTTTGGTGCTTGCAGAGTCAATTTGGGCCCTGCTTTGGAAGGGTTTCAGGGACCCAGTTCTAGGGAGGCTTAGCTTCCCTGCTGTGGCACACCCAGGTCAGGTAGCCCAGCTGCCACCCTAAAGGCTCCCTGCTCTGCCCTCACCCTGGGGTCTCCCACGTGGGTTCTGTCTCCCCAAGCACAACCTCAATGTGGATCCAGTCTGGACAGAAAAGCACACAATATCCCAGAGCACTCCAGGGCCTCAGCGGCTCAAAGGGGCATCAAGGCCTACCTAGGGGGCCTCTCTTCCCTAGGCCATACCCAGCCTGCACACTCTCTGTGGAGCAAGCTTCATTCCTGGAAGGGCCCAGGGGGTGGGCATGAGGGTCTCTTCGGGGCTCGGAACGTGCGGATAACAGAGGCTGTGGGACAACAGCAACATGAGACCCTGACAGGAGAGCTGTCGTTTCCCCTTTGGGAAGCAGGATGCTTGCGGCCCCCAGGCTGCGTGCCAATCCCCCTTGCTGCCTGGCTTCTGTTCACTGCTGGCTAGCGCTTCTGCAGCAGGTGAGCGTCTTGCCTAGAAACCGGGCGCTTGCCGTCCCTTGCTGGGAGCTCATGGCCCCACACACGTCCCTAGAGGGTGATGGCAACTTGGCTGAGAGCCACCAGGTGAGCTGTAGTTCTCCATGCGGAGAGGCCTGCCGCGGGTTTCGAGAATCCTGAGTCAGGGCTGTGCTTCAAGCGGAGGGTGAGTTCCGAGGCTGGAGGAGGCTCGGAGTCACACTGGTTCCCAAGGGGGAACACTCATTGCCAAAAGTCTCTCCCGTGGCTCCAGTGCCCCCTTCCTGGGCCAGGGGCCCTTGGAAACCCCTCTGAATGGAAAGCCCAGCTCATCATCTGCCGGCCTCTCCTGCTGGCAGCGCTCGCGTTCGGCAGCCTTCAAACTGCTTCAGGAAGGCAGTTCCTTGGAGTCGGAGACTGGCAGGCTGGGCAGCCTGAGGGTGAGGCGTGCAGCTGCGTGAGGAAAGCCCTGGGCTTAGCATTCACCCTGGGACGTCGTGCCTGGGTTCTGGGTACCTCGGAGAGAACCTCCACTCACTCTCCAAGCTGAGATCAACAGGCAGGAGTTCCCTGAGCAGCGCTAAACCACAGCCCCTCCCAGGCTGTCCCAAGACGTCCGTGCGGCCTACTCCCACTTCAGCCATACAACACATGCAGACCCTGGGGGGAGCAACGTTCAAGATGGAAGGTCCCACTTGCACGGCCTGTGTGTCTCTTCCACTGCTCAGAAGCTGCTGAGGCACAGGCTGAGTGCCCACATTCACCCTGAGGCCTGAAGGCCAAACGGTCATTACCCCAGGGCGAAGTGGGTTGGATGTGGCTCCTTGGCGGCTCGCCCAGCAGCCCTGCTGCTGGCCTTGCCTTCGCTGCTGGCAAACCTCTGGGAGGAAAAAGAGCGTCTCTGGCAAGAATCAAAAAGTGCTTGCCATCCCCTGGCTAGGAGCGCCTCCTACACCCCTCTTTGTGCGGCGAGCACACACATCAACTACTACCCTCCAAGGAAGCTGCAGCTTTCCAGCCAGAAAGGCCTGCAGCCCTTGCCGTGAAACCACAGTCAACAGGCTGTTGGACTGGGCCAAGTGCCTTGTAGGAGGCCTTGGACGCGCAGGGCTGCACTGTTTTCCGTTGGGGCACACCGTTGGGGAGAAGGCTCTGGCCTAGCCATCAGCGCACACCCTCCTAGCCAGAGGCCCTTGGGATCCACTGGGTGGGCAGGCTGAAGGCGCGAGCAGGGCTTTGGTGCTTGCAGAGTCAATTTGGGCCCTGCTTTGGAAGGGTTTCAGGGACCCAGTTCTAGGGAGGCTTAGCTTCCCTGCTGTGGCACACCCAGGTCAGGTAGCCCAGCTGCCACCCTAAAGGCTCCCTGCTCTGCCCTCACCCTGGGGTCTCCCACGTGGGTTCTGTCTCCCCAAGCACAACCTCAATGTGGATCCAGTCTGGACAGAAAAGCACACAATATCCCAGAGCACTCCAGGGCCTCAGCGGCTCAAAGGGGCATCAAGGCCTACCTAGGGGGCCTCTCTTCCCTAGGCCATACCCAGCCTGCACACTCTCTGTGGAGCAAGCTTCATTCCTGGAAGGGCCCAGGGGGTGGGCATGAGGGTCTCTTTGGGGCTCGGAACGTGCGGATAACAGAGGCTGTGGGACAACAGCAACATGAGACCCTGACAGGAGAGCTGTCGTTTCCCCTTTGGGAAGCAGGATGCTTGCGGCCCCCAGGCTGCGTGCCAATCCCCCTTGCTGCCTGGCTTCTGTTCACTGCTGGCTAGCGCTTCTGCAGCAGGTGAGCGTCTTGCCTAGAAACCGGGCGCTTGCCGTCCCTTGCTGGGAGCTCATGGCCCCACACACGTCCCTAGAGGGTGATGGCAACTTGGCTGAGAGCCACCAGGTGAGCTGTAGTTCTCCATGCGGAGAGGCCTGCCGCGGGTTTCGAGAATCCTGAGTCAGGGCTGTGCTTCAAGCGGAGGGTGAGTTCCGAGGCTGGAGGAGGCTCGGAGTCACACTGGTTCCCAAGGGGGAACACTCATTGCCAAAAGTCTCTCCCGTGGCTCCAGTGCCCCCTTCCTGGGCCAGGGGCCCTTGGAAACCCCTCTGAATGGAAAGCCCAGCTCATCATCTGCCGGCCTCTCCTGCTGGCAGCGCTCGCGTTCGGCAGCCTTCAAACTGCTTCAGGAAGGCAGTTCCTTGGAGTCGGAGACTGGCAGGCTGGGCAGCCTGAGGGTGAGGCGTGCAGCTGCGTGAGGAAAGCCCTGGGCTTAGCATTCACCCTGGGACGTCGTGCCTGGGTTCTGGGTACCTCGGAGAGAACCTCCACTCACTCTCCAAGCTGAGATCAACAGGCAGGAGTTCCCTGAGCAGCGCTAAACCACAGCCCCTCCCAGGCTGTCCCAAGACGTCCGTGCGGCCTACTCCCACTTCAGCCATACAACACATGCAGACCCTGGGGGGAGCAACGTTCAAGATGGAAGGTCCCACTTGCACGGCCTGTGTGTCTCTTCCACTGCTCAGAAGCTGCTGAGGCACAGGCTGAGTGCCCACATTCACCCTGAGGCCTGAAGGCCAAACGGTCATTACCCCAGGGCGAAGTGGGTTGGATGTGGCTCCTTGGCGGCTCGCCCAGCAGCCCTGCTGCTGGCCTTGCCTTCGCTGCTGGCAAACCTCTGGGAGGAAAAAGAGCGTCTCTGGCAAGAATCAAAAAGTGCTTGCCATCCCCTGGCTAGGAGCGCCTCCTACACCCCTCTTTGTGCGGCGAGCACACACATCAACTACTACCCTCCAAGGAAGCTGCAGCTTTCCAGCCAGAAAGGCCTGCAGCCCTTGCCGTGAAACCACAGTCAACAGGCTGTTGGACTGGGCCAAGTGCCTTGTAGGAGGCCTTGGACGCGCAGGGCTGCACTGTTTTCCGTTGGGGCACACCGTTGGGGAGAAGGCTCTGGCCTAGCCATCAGCGCACACCCTCCTAGCCAGAGGCCCTTGGGATCCACTGGGTGGGCAGGCTGAAGGCGCGAGCAGGGCTTTGGTGCTTGCAGAGTCAATTTGGGCCCTGCTTTGGAAGGGTTTCAGGGACCCAGTTCTAGGGAGGCTTAGCTTCCCTGCTGTGGCACACCCAGGTCAGGTAGCCCAGCTGCCACCCTAAAGGCTCCCTGCTCTGCCCTCACCCTGGGGTCTCCCACGTGGGTTCTGTCTCCCCAAGCACAACCTCAATGTGGATCCAGTCTGGACAGAAAAGCACACAATATCCCAGAGCACTCCAGGGCCTCAGCGGCTCAAAGGGGCATCAAGGCCTACCTAGGGGGCCTCTCTTCCCTAGGCCATACCCAGCCTGCACACTCTCTGTGGAGCAAGCTTCATTCCTGGAAGGGCCCAGGGGGTGGGCATGAGGGTCTCTTTGGGGCTCGGAACGTGCGGATAACAGAGGCTGTGGGACAACAGCAACATGAGACCCTGACAGGAGAGCTGTCGTTTCCCCTTTGGGAAGCAGGATGCTTGCGGCCCCCAGGCTGCGTGCCAATCCCCCTTGCTGCCTGGCTTCTGTTCACTGCTGGCTAGCGCTTCTGCAGCAGGTGAGCGTCTTGCCTAGAAACCGGGCGCTTGCCGTCCCTTGCTGGGAGCTCATGGCCCCACACACGTCCCTAGAGGGTGATGGCAACTTGGCTGAGAGCCACCAGGTGAGCTGTAGTTCTCCATGCGGAGAGGCCTGCCGCGGGTTTCGAGAATCCTGAGTCAGGGCTGTGCTTCAAGCGGAGGGTGAGTTCCGAGGCTGGAGGAGGCTCGGAGTCACACTGGTTCCCAAGGGGGAACACTCATTGCCAAAAGTCTCTCCCGTGGCTCCAGTGCCCCCTTCCTGGGCCAGGGGCCCTTGGAAACCCCTCTGAATGGAAAGCCCAGCTCATCATCTGCCGGCCTCTCCTGCTGGCAGCGCTCGCGTTCGGCAGCCTTCAAACTGCTTCAGGAAGGCAGTTCCTTGGAGTCGGAGACTGGCAGGCTGGGCAGCCTGAGGGTGAGGCGTGCAGCTGCGTGAGGAAAGCCCTGGGCTTAGCATTCACCCTGGGACGTCGTGCCTGGGTTCTGGGTACCTCGGAGAGAACCTCCACTCACTCTCCAAGCTGAGATCAACAGGCAGGAGTTCCCTGAGCAGCGCTAAACCACAGCCCCTCCCAGGCTGTCCCAAGACGTCCGTGCGGCCTACTCCCACTTCAGCCATACAACACATGCAGACCCTGGGGGGAGCAACGTTCAAGATGGAAGGTCCCACTTGCACGGCCTGTGTGTCTCTTCCACTGCTCAGAAGCTGCTGAGGCACAGGCTGAGTGTCCACATTCACCCTGAGGCCTGAAGGCCAAACGGTCATTACCCCAAGGCGAAGTGGGTTGGATGTGGCTCCTTGGCGGCTCGCCCAGCAGCCCTGCTGCTGGCCTTGCCTTCGCTGCTGGCAAACCTCTGGGAGGAAAAAGAGCGTCTCTGGCAAGAATCAAAAAGTGCTTGCCATCCCCTGGCTAGGAGCGCCTCCTACACCCCTCTTTGTGCGGCGAGCACACACATCAACTACTACCCTCCAAGGAAGCTGCAGCTTTCCAGCCAGAAAGGCCTGCAGCCCTTGCCGTGAAACCACAGTCAACAGGCTGTTGGACTGGGCCAAGTGCCTTGTAGGAGGCCTTGGACGCGCAGGGCTGCACTGTTTTCCGTTGGGGCACACCGTTGGGGAGAAGGTTCTGGCCTAGCCATCAGCGCACACCCTCCTAGCCAGAGGCCCTTGGGATCCACTGGGTGGGCAGGCTGAAGGCGCGAGCAGGGCTTTGGTGCTTGCAGAGTCAATTTGGGCCCTGCTTTGGAAGGGTTTCAGGGACCCAGTTCTAGGGAGGCTTAGCTTCCCTGCTGTGGCACACCCAGGTCAGGTAGCCCAGCTGCCACCCTAAAGGCTCCCTGCTCTGCCCTCACCCTGGGGTCTCCCACGTGGGTTCTGTCTCCCCAAGCACAACCTCAATGTGGATCCAGTCTGGACAGAAAAGCACACAATATCCCAGAGCACTCCAGGGCCTCAGCGGCTCAAAGGGGCATCAAGGCCTACCTAGGGGGCCTCTCTTCCCTAGGCCATACCCAGCCTGCACACTCTCTGTGGAGCAAGCTTCATTCCTGGAAGGGCCCAGGGGGTGGGCATGAGGGTCTCTTCGGGGCTCGGAACGTGCGGATAACAGAGGCTGTGGGACAACAGCAACATGAGACCCTGACAGGAGAGCTGTCGTTTCCCCTTTGGGAAGCAGGATGCTTGCGGCCCCCAGGCTGCGTGCCAATCCCCCTTGCTGCCTGGCTTCTGTTCACTGCTGGCTAGCGCTTCTGCAGCAGGTGAGCGTCTTGCCTAGAAACCGGGCGCTTGCCGTCCCTTGCTGGGAGCTCATGGCCCCACACACGTCCCTAGAGGGTGATGGCAACTTGGCTGAGAGCCACCAGGTGAGCTGTAGTTCTCCATGCGGAGAGGCCTGCCGCGGGTTTCGAGAATCCTGAGTCAGGGCTGTGCTTCAAGCGGAGGGTGAGTTCCGAGGCTGGAGGAGGCTCGGAGTCACACTGGTTCCCAAGGGGGAACACTCATTGCCAAAAGTCTCTCCCGTGGCTCCAGTGCCCCCTTCCTGGGCCAGGGGCCCTTGGAAACCCCTCTGAATGGAAAGCCCAGCTCATCATCTGCCGGCCTCTCCTGCTGGCAGCGCTCGCGTTCGGCAGCCTTCAAACTGCTTCAGGAAGGCAGTTCCTTGGAGTCGGAGACTGGCAGGCTGGGCAGCCTGAGGGTGAGGCGTGCAGCTGCGTGAGGAAAGCCCTGGGCTTAGCATTCACCCTGGGACGTCGTGCCTGGGTTCTGGGTACCTCGGAGAGAACCTCCACTCACTCTCCAAGCTGAGATCAACAGGCAGGAGTTCCCTGAGCAGCGCTAAACCACAGCCCCTCCCAGGCTGTCCCAAGACGTCCGTGCGGCCTACTCCCACTTCAGCCATACAACACATGCAGACCCTGGGGGGAGCAACGTTCAAGATGGAAGGTCCCACTTGCACGGCCTGTGTGTCTCTTCCACTGCTCAGAAGCTGCTGAGGCACAGGCTGAGTGTCCACATTCACCCTGAGGCCTGAAGGCCAAACGGTCATTACCCCAGGGCGAAGTGGGTTGGATGTGGCTCCTTGGCGGCTCGCCCAGCAGCCCTGCTGCTGGCCTTGCCTTCGCTGCTGGCAAACCTCTGGGAGGAAAAAGAGCGTCTCTGGCAAGAATCAAAAAGTGCTTGCCATCCCCTGGCTAGGAGCGCCTCCTACACCCCTCTTTGTGCGGCGAGCACACACATCAACTACTACCCTCCAAGGAAGCTGCAGCTTTCCAGCCAGAAAGGCCTGCAGCCCTTGCCGTGAAACCACAGTCAACAGGCTGTTGGACTGGGCCAAGTGCCTTGTAGGAGGCCTTGGACGCGCAGGGCTGCACTGTTTTCCGTTGGGGCACACCGTTGGGGAGAAGGTTCTGGCCTAGCCATCAGCGCACACCCTCCTAGCCAGAGGCCCTTGGGATCCACTGGGTGGGCAGGCTGAAGGCGCGAGCAGGGCTTTGGTGCTTGCAGAGTCAATTTGGGCCCTGCTTTGGAAGGGTTTCAGGGACCCAGTTCTAGGGAGGCTTAGCTTCCCTGCTGTGGCACACCCAGGTCAGGTAGCCCAGCTGCCACCCTAAAGGCTCCCTGCTCTGCCCTCACCCTGTGGTCTCCCACGTGGGTTCTGTCTCCCCAAGCACAACCTCAATGTGGATCCAGTCTGGACAGAAAAGCACACAATATCCCAGAGCACTCCAGGGCCTCAGCGGCTCAAAGGGGCATCAAGGCCTACCTAGGGGGCCTCTCTTCCCTAGGCCATACCCAGCCTGCACACTCTCTGTGGAGCAAGCTTCATTCCTGGAAGGGCCCAGGGGGTGGGCATGAGGGTCTCTTTGGGGCTCGGAACGTGCGGATAACAGAGGCTGTGGGACAACAGCAACATGAGACCCTGACAGGAGAGCTGTCGTTTCCCCTTTGGGAAGCAGGATGCTTGCGGCCCCCAGGCTGCGTGCCAATCCCCCTTGCTGCCTGGCTTCTGTTCACTGCTGGCTAGCGCTTCTGCAGCAGGTGAGCGTCTTGCCTAGAAACCGGGCGCTTGCCGTCCCTTGCTGGGAGCTCATGGCCCCACACACGTCCCTAGAGGGTGATGGCAACTTGGCTGAGAGCCACCAGGTGAGCTGTAGTTCTCCATGCGGAGAGGCCTGCCGCGGGTTTCGAGAATCCTGAGTCAGGGCTGTGCTTCAAGCGGAGGGTGAGTTCCGAGGCTGGAGGAGGCTCGGAGTCACACTGGTTCCCAAGGGGGAACACTCATTGCCAAAAGTCTCTCCCGTGGCTCCAGTGCCCCCTTCCTGGGCCAGGGGCCCTTGGAAACCCCTCTGAATGGAAAGCCCAGCTCATCATCTGCCGGCCTCTCCTGCTGGCAGCGCTCGCGTTCGGCAGCCTTCAAACTGCTTCAGGAAGGCGGTTCCTTGGAGTCGGAGACTGGCAGGCTGGGCAGCCTGAGGGTGAGGCGTGCAGCTGCGTGAGGAAAGCCCTGGGCTTAGCATTCACCCTGGGATGTCGTGCCTGGGTTCTGGGTACCTCGGAGAGAACCTCCACTCACTCTCCAAGCTGAGATCAACAGGCAGGAGTTCCCTGAGCAGCGCCAAACCACAGCCCCTCCCAGGCTGTCCCAAGACGTCCGTGCGGCCTACTCCCACTTCAGCCATACAACACATGCAGACCCTGGGGGGAGCAACGTTCAAGATGGAAGGTCCCACTTGCACGGCCTGTGTGTCTCTTCCACTGCTCAGAAGCTGCTGAGGCACAGGCTGAGTGTCCACATTCACCCTGAGGCCTGAAGGCCAAACGGTCATTACCCCAGGGCGAAGTGGGTTGGATGTGGCTCCTTGGCGGCTCGCCCAGCAGCCCTGCTGCTGGCCTTGCCTTCGCTGCTGGCAAACCTCTGGGAGGAAAAAGAGCGTCTCTGGCAAGAATCAAAAAGTGCTTGCCATCCCCTGGCTAGGAGCGCCTCCTACACCCCTCTTTGTGCGGCGAGCACACACATCAACTACTACCCTCCAAGGAAGCTGCAGCTTTCCAGCCAGAAAGGCCTGCAGCCCTTGCCGTGAAACCACAGTCAACAGGCTGTTGGACTGGGCCAAGTGCCTTGTAGGAGGCCTTGGACGCTCAGGCCTGCACTGTTTTCCGTTGGGGCACACCGTTGGGGAGAAGGCTCTGGCCTAGCCATCAGCGCACACCCTCCTAGCCAGAGGCCCTTGGGATCCACTGGGTGGGCAGGCTGAAGGCGCGAGCAGGGCTTTGGTGCTTGCAGAGTCAATTTGGGCCCTGCTTTGGAAGGGTTTCAGGGACCCAGTTCTAGGGAGGCTTAGCTTCCCTGCTGTGGCACACCCAGGTCAGGTAGCCCAGCTGCCACCCTAAAGGCTCCCTGCTCTGCCCTCACCCTGGGGTCTCCCACGTGGGTTCTGTCTCCCCAAGCACAACCTCAATGTGGATCCAGTCTGGACAGAAAAGCACACAATATCCCAGAGCACTCCAGGGCCTCAGCGGCTCAAAGGGGCATCAAGGCCTACCTAGGGGGCCTCTCTTCCCTAGGCCATACCCAGCCTGCACACTCTCTGTGGAGCAAGCTTCATTCCTGGAAGGGCCCAGGGGGTGGGCATGAGGGTCTCTTCGGGGCTCGGAACGTGCGGATAACAGAGGCTGTGGGACAACAGCAACATGAGACCCTGACAGGAGAGCTGTCGTTTCCCCTTTGGGAAGCAGGATGCTTGCGGCCCCCAGGCTGCGTGCCAATCCCCCTTGCTGCCTGGCTTCTGTTCACTGCTGGCTAGCGCTTCTGCAGCAGGTGAGCATTTTGCCTAGAAACCGGGCGCTTGCCGTGCCTTGCTGGGAGCTCATGGCCCCACACACGTCCCTAGAGGGTGATGGCAACTTGGCTGAGAGCCACCAGGTGAGCTGTAGTTCTCCATGCGGAGAGGCCTGCCGCGGGTTTCGAGAATCCTGAGTCAGGGCTGTGCTTCAAGCGGAGGGTGAGTTCCGAGGCTGGAGGAGGCTCGGAGTCACACTGGTTCCCAAGGGGGAACACTCATTGCCAAAAGTCTCTCCCGTGGCTCCAGTGCCCCCTTCCTGGGCCAGGGGCCCTTGGAAACCCCTCTGAATGGAAAGCCCAGCTCATCATCTGCCGGCCTCTCCTGCTGGCAGCGCTCGCGTTCGGCAACCTTCAAACTGCTTCAGGAAGGCAGTTCCTTGGAGTCGGAGACTGGCAGGCTGGGCAGCCTGAGGGTGAGGCGTGCAGCTGCGTGAGGAAAGCCCTGGGCTTAGCATTCACCCTGGGACGTCGTGCCTGGGTTCTGGGTACCTCGGAGAGAACCTCCACTCACTCTCCAAGCTGAGATCAACAGGCAGGAGTTCCCTGAGCAGCGCTAAACCACAGCCCCTCCCAGGCTGTCCCAAGACGTCCGTGCGGCCTACTCCCACTTCAGCCATACAACACATGCAGACCCTGGGGGGAGCAACGTTCAAGATGGAAGGTCCCACTTGCACGGCCTGTGTGTCTCTTCCACTGCTCAGAAGCTGCTGAGGCACAGGCTGAGTGTCCACATTCACCCTGAGGCCTGAAGGCCAAACGGTCATTACCCCAGGGCGAAGTGGGTTGGATGTGGCTCCTTGGCGGCTCGCCCAGCAGCCCTGCTGCTGGCCTTGCCTTCGCTGCTGGCAAACCTCTGGGAGGAAAAAGAGCGTCTCTGGCAAGAATCAAAAAGTGCTTGCCATCCCCTGGCTAGGAGCGCCTCCTACACCCCTCTTTGTGCGGCGAGCACACACATCAACTACTACCCTCCAAGGAAGCTGCAGCTTTCCAGCCAGAAAGGCCTGCAGCCCTTGCCGTGAAACCACAGTCAACAGGCTGTTGGACTGGGCCAAGTGCCTTGTAGGAGGCCTTGGACGCGCAGGGCTGCACTGTTTTCCGTTGGGGCACACCGTTGGGGAGAAGGCTCTGGCCTAGCCATCAGCGCACACCCTCCTAGCCAGAGGCCCTTGGGATCCACTGGGTGGGCAGGCTGAAGGCGCGAGCAGGGCTTTGGTGCTTGCAGAGTCAATTTGGGCCCTGCTTTGGAAGGGTTTCAGGGACCCAGTTCTAGGGAGGCTTAGCTTCCCTGCTGTGGCACACCCAGGTCAGGTAGCCCAGCGGCCACCCTAAAGGCTCCCTGCTCTGCCCTCACCCTGGGGTCTCCCACGTGGGTTCTGTCTCCCCAAGCACAACCTCAATGTGGATCCAGTCTGGACAGAAAAGCACACAATATCCCAGAGCACTCCAGGGCCTCAGCGGCTCAAAGGGGCATCAAGGCCTACCTAGGGGGCCTCTCTTCCCTAGGCCATACCCAGCCTGCACACTCTCTGTGGAGCAAGCTTCATTCCTGGAAGGGCCCAGGGGGTGGGCATGAGGGTCTCTTCGGGGCTCGGAACGTGCGGATAACAGAGGCTGTGGGACAACAGCAACATGAGACCCTGACAGGAGAGCTGTCGTTTCCCCTTTGGGAAGCAGGATGCTTGCGGCCCCCAGGCTGCGTGCCAATCCCCCTTGCTGCCTGGCTTCTGTTCACTGCTGGCTAGCGCTTCTGCAGCAGGTGAGCGTTTTGCCTAGAAACCGGGCGCTTGCCGTGCCTTGCTGGGAGCTCATGGCCCCACACACGTCCCTAGAGGGTGATGGCAACTTGGCTGAGAGCCACCAGGTGAGCTGTAGTTCTCCATGCGGAGAGGCCTGCCGCGGGTTTCGAGAATCCTGAGTCAGGGCTGTGCTTCAAGCGGAGGGTGAGTTCCGAGGCTGGAGGAGGCTCGGAGTCACACTGGTTCCCAAGGGGGAACACTCATTGCCAAAAGTCTCTCCCGTGGCTCCAGTGCCCCCTTCCTGGGCCAGGGGCCCTTGGAAACCCCTCTGAATGGAAAGCCCAGCTCATCATCTGCCGGCCTCTCCTGCTGGCAGCGCTCGCGTTCGGCAGCCTTCAAACTGCTTCAGGAAGGCAGTTCTTTGTAGTCGGAGACTGGCAGGCTGGGCAGCCTGAGGGTGAGGCGTGCAGCTGCGTGAGGAAAGCCCTGGGCTTAGCATTCACCCTGGGACGTCGTGCCTGGGTTCTGGGTACCTCGGAGAGAACCTCCACTCACTCTCCAAGCTGAGATCAACAGGCAGGAGTTCCCTGAGCAGCGCTAAACCACAGCCCCTCCCAGGCTGTCCCAAGACGTCCGTGCGGCCTACTCCCACTTCAGTCATACAACACATGCAGACCCTGGGGGGAGCAACGTTCAAGATGGAAGGTCCCACTTGCACGGCCTGTGTGTCTCTTCCACTGCTCAGAAGCTGCTGAGGCACAGGCTGAGTGTCCACATTCACCCTGAGGCCTGAAGGCCAAACGGTCATTACCCCAGGGCGAAGTGGGTTGGATGTGGCTCCTTGGCGGCTCGCCCAGCAGCCCTGCTGCTGGCCTTGCCTTCGCTGCTGGCAAACCTCTGGGAGGAAAAAGAGCGTCTCTGGCAAGAATCAAAAAGTGCTTGCCATCCCCTGGCTAGGAGCGCCTCCTACACCCCTCTTTGTGCGGCGAGCACACACATCAACTACTACCCTCCAAGGAAGCTGCAGCTTTCCAGCCAGAAAGGCCTGCAGCCCTTGCCGTGAAACCACAGTCAACAGGCTGTTGGACTGGGCCAAGTGCCTTGTAGGAGGCCTTGGACGCGCAGGGCTGCACTGTTTTCCGTTGGGGCACACCGTTGGGGAGAAGGCTCTGGCCTAGCCATCAGCGCACACCCTCCTAGCCAGAGGCCCTTGGGATCCACTGGGTGGGCAGGCTGAAGGCGCGAGCAGGGCTTTGGTGCTTGCAGAGTCAATTTGGGCCCTGCTTTGGAAGGGTTTCAGGGACCCAGTTCTAGGGAAGCTTAGCTTCCCTGCTGTGGCACACCAAGGTCAGGTAGCCCAGCTGCCACCCTAAAGGCTCCCTGCTCTGCCCTCACCCTGGGGTCTCCCACGTGGGTTCTGTCTCCCCAAGCACAACCTCAATGTGGATCCAGTCTGGACAGAAAAGCACACAATATCCCAGAGCACTCCAGGGCCTCAGCGGCTCAAAGGGGCATCAAGGCCTACCTAGGGGGCCTCTCTTCCCTAGGCCATACCCAGCCTGCACACTCTCTGTGGAGCAAGCTTCATTCCTGGAAGGGCCCAGGGGGTGGGCATGAGGGTCTCTTCGGGGCTCGGAACGTGCGGATAACAGAGGCTGTGGGACAACAGCAACATGAGACCCTGACAGGAGAGCTGTCGTTTCCCCTTTGGGAAGCAGGATGCTTGCGGCCCCCAGGCTGCATGCCAATCCCCCTTGCTGCCTGGCTTCTGTTCACTGCTGGCTAGCGCTTCTGCAGCAGGTGAGCGTCTTGCCTAGAAACCGGGCGCTTGCCGTCCCTTGCTGGGAGCTCATGGCCCCACACACGTCCCTAGAGGGTGATGGCAACTTGGCTGAGAGCCACCAGGTGAGCTGTAGTTCTCCATGCGGAGAGGCCTGCCGCGGGTTTCGAGAATCCTGAGTCAGGGCTGTGCTTCAAGCGGAGGGTGAGTTCCGAGGCTGGAGGAGGCTCGGAGTCACACTGGTTCCCAAGGGGGAACACTCATTGCCAAAAGTCTCTCCCGTGGCTCCAGTGCCCCCTTCCTGGGCCAGGGGCCCTTGGAAACCCCTCTGAATGGAAAGCCCAGCTCATCATCTGCCGGCCTCTCCTGCTGGCAGCGCTCGCGTTCGGCAGCCTTCAAACTGCTTCAGGAAGGCAGTTCCTTGGAGTCGGAGACTGGCAGGCTGGGCAGCCTGAGGGTGAGGCGTGCAGCTGCGTGAGGAAAGCCCTGGGCTTAGCATTCACCCTGGGACATCGTGCCTGGGTTCTAGGTACCTCGGAGAGAACCTCCACTCACTCTCCAAGCTGAGATCAACAGGCAGGAGTTCCCTGAGCAGCGCTAAACCACAGCCCCTCCCAGGCTGTCCCAAGACGTCTGTGCGGCCTACTCCCACTTCAGCCATACAACACATGCAGACCCTGGGGGGAGCAACGTTCAAGATGGAAGGTCCCACTTGCACGGCCTGTGTGTCTCTTCCACTGCTCAGAAGCTGCTGAGGCACAGGCTGAGTGTCCACATTCACCCTGAGGCCTGAAGGCCAAACGGTCATTACCCCAGGGCGAAGTGGGTTGGATGTGGCTCCTTGGCGGCTCGCCCAGCAGCCCTGCTGCTGGCCTTGCCTTCGCTGCTGGCAAACCTCTGGGAGGAAAAAGAGCGTCTCTGGCAAGAATCAAAAAGTGCTTGCCATCCCCTGGCTAGGAGCGCCTCCTACACCCCTCTTTGTGCGGCGAGCACACACATCAACTACTACCCTCCAAGGAAGCTGCAGCTTTCCAGCCAGAAAGGCCTGCAGCCCTTGCCGTGAAACCACAGTCAACAGGCTGTTGGACTGGGCCAAGTGCCTTGTAGGAGGCCTTGGACGCTCAGGGCTGCACTGTTTTCCGTTGGGGCACACCGTTGGGGAGAAGGCTCTGGCCTAGCCATCAGCGCACACCCTCCTAGCCAGAGGCCCTTGGGATCCACTGGGTGGGCAGGCTGAAGGCGCGAGCAGGGCTTTGGTGCTTGCAGAGTCAATTTGGGCCCTGCTTTGGAAGGGTTTCAGGGACCCAGTTCTAGGGAGGCTTAGCTTCCCTGCTGTGGCACACCCAGGTCAGGTAGCCCAGCTGCCACCCTAAAGGCTCCCTGCTCTGCCCTCACCCTGGGGTCTCCCACGTGGGTTCTGTCTCCCCAAGCACAACCTCAATGTGGATCCAGTCTGGACAGAAAAGCACACAATATCCCAGAGCACTCCAGGGCCTCAGCGGCTCAAAGGGGCATCAAGGCCTACCTAGGGGGCCTCTCTTCCCTAGGCCATACCCAGCCTGCACACTCTCTGTGGAGCAAGCTTCATTCCTGGAAGGGCCCAGGGGGTGGGCATGAGGGTCTCTTCGGGGCTCGGAACGTGCGGATAACAGAGGCTGTGGGACAACAGCAACATGAGACCCTGACAGGAGAGCTGTCGTTTCCCCTTTGGGAAGCAGGATGCTTGCGGCCCCCAGGCTGCATGCCAATCCCCCTTGCTGCCTGGCTTCTGTTCACTGCTGGCTAGCGCTTCTGCAGCAGGTGAGCGTCTTGCCTAGAAACCGGGCGCTTGCCGTGCCTTGCTGGGAGCTCATGGCCCCACACACGTCCCTAGAGGGTGATGGCAACTTGGCTGAGAGCCACCAGGTGAGCTGTAGTTCTCCATGCGGAGAGGCCTGCCGCGGGTTTCGAGAATCCTGAGTCAGGGCTGTGCTTCAAGCGGAGGGTGAGTTCCGAGGCTGGAGGAGGCTCGGAGTCACACTGGTTCCCAAGGGGGAACACTCATTGCCAAAAGTCTCTCCCGTGGCTCCAGTGCCCCCTTCCTGGGCCAGGGGCCCTTGGAAACCCCTCTGAATGGAAAGCCCAGCTCATCATCTGCCGGCCTCTCCTGCTGGCAGCGCTCGCGTTCGGCAGCCTTCAAACTGCTTCAGGAAGGCGGTTCCTTGGAGTCGGAGACTGGCAGGCTGGGCAGCCTGAGGGTGAGGCGTGCAGCTGCGTGAGGAAAGCCCTGGGCTTAGCATTCACCCTGGGACGTCGTGCCTGGGTTCTGGGTACCTCGGAGAGAACCTCCACTCACTCTCCAAGCTGAGATCAACAGGCAGGAGTTCCCTGAGCAGCGCTAAACCACAGCCCCTCCCAGGCTGTCCCAAGACGTCCGTGCGGCCTACTCCCACTTCAGCCATACAACACATGCAGACCCTGGGGGGAGCAACGTTCAAGATGGAAGGTCCCACTTGCACGGCCTGTGTGTCTCTTCCACTGCTCAGAAGCTGCTGAGGCACAGGCTGAGTGTCCACATTCACCCTGAGGCCTGAAGGCCAAACGGTCATTACCCCAGGGCGAAGTGGGTTGGATGTGGCTCCTTGGCGGCTCGCCCAGCAGCCCTGCTGCTGGCCTTGCCTTCGCTGCTGGCAAACCTCTGGGAGGAAAAAGAGCGTCTCTGGCAAGAATCAAAAAGTGCTTGCCATCCCCTGGCTAGGAGCGCCTCCTACACCCCTCTTTGTGCGGCGAGCACACACATCAACTACTACCCTCCAAGGAAGCTGCAGCTTTCCAGCCAGAAAGGCCTGCAGCCCTTGCCGTGAAACCACAGTCAACAGGCTGTTGGACTGGGCCAAGTGCCTTGTAGGAGGCCTTGGACGCGCAGGGCTGCACTGTTTTCCGTTGGGGCACACCGTTGGGGAGAAGGCTCTGGCCTAGCCATCAGCGCACACCCTCCTAGCCAGAGGCCCTTGGGATCCACTGGGTGGGCAGGCTGAAGGCGCGAGCAGGGCTTTGGTGCTTGCAGAGTCAATTTGGGCCCTGCTTTGGAAGGGTTTCAGGGACCCAGTTCTAGGGAGGCTTAGCTTCCCTGCTGTGGCACACCCAGGTCAGGTAGCCCAGCTGCCACCCTAAAGGCTCCCTGCTCTGCCCTCACCCTGGGGTCTCCCACGTGGGTTCTGTCTCCCCAAGCACAACCTCAATGTGGATCCAGTCTGGACAGAAAAGCACACAATATCCCAGAGCACTCCAGGGCCTCAGCGGCTCAAAGGGACATCAAGGCCTACCTAGGGGTCCTCTCTTCCCTAGGCCATACCCAGCCTGCACACTCTCTGTGGAGCAAGCTTCATTCCTGGAAGGGCCCAGGGGGTGGGCATGAGGGTCTCTTCGGGGCTCGGAACGTGCGGATAACAGAGGCTGTGGGACAACAGCAACATGAGACCCTGACAGGAGAGCTGTCGTTTCCCCTTTGGGAAGCAGGATGCTTGCGGCCCCCAGGCTGCGTGCCAATCCCCCTTGCTGCCTGGCTTCTGTTCACTGCTGGCTAGCGCTTCTGCAGCAGGTGAGCGTCTTGCCTAGAAACCGGGCGCTTGCCGTCCCTTGCTGGGAGCTCATGGCCCCACACACGTCCCTAGAGGGTGATGGCAACTTGGCTGAGAGCCACCAGGTGAGCTGTAGTTCTCCATGCGGAGAGGCCTGCCGCGGGTTTCGAGAATCCTGAGTCAGGGCTGTGCTTCAAGCGGAGGGTGAGTTCCGAGGCTGGAGGAGGCTCGGAGTCACACTGGTTCCCAAGGGGGAACACTCATTGCCAAAAGTCTCTCCCGTGGCTCCAGTGCCCCCTTCCTGGGCCAGGGGCCCTTGGAAACCCCTCTGAATGGAAAGCCCAGCTCATCATCTGCCGGCCTCTCCTGCTGGCAGCGCTCGCGTTCGGCAGCCTTCAAACTGCTTCAGGAAGGCAGTTCCTTGGAGTCGGAGACTGGCAGGCTGGGCAGCCTGAGGGTGAGGCGTGCAGCTGCGTGAGGAAAGCCCTGGGCTTAGCATTCACCCTGGGACGTCGTGCCTGGGTTCTGGGTACCTCGGAGAGAACCTCCACTCACTCTCCAAGCTGAGATCAACAGGCAGGAGTTCCCTGAGCAGCGCTAAACCACAGCCCCTCCCAGGCTGTCCCAAGACGTCCGTGCGGCCTACTCCCACTTCAGCCATACAACACATGCAGACCCTGGGGGGAGCAACGTTCAAGATGGAAGGTCCCACTTGCACGGCCTGTGTGTCTCTTCCACTGCTCAGAAGCTGCTGAGGCACAGGCTGAGTGTCCACATTCACCCTGAGGCCTGAAGGCCAAACGGTCATTACCCCAGGGCGAAGTGGGTTGGATGTGGCTCCTTGGCGGCTCGCCCAGCAGCCCTGCTGCTGGCCTTGCCTTCGCTGCTGGCAAACCTCTGGGAGGAAAAAGAGCGTCTCTGGCAAGAATCAAAAAGTGCTTGCCATCCCCTGGCTAGGAGCGCCTCCTACACCCCTCTTTGTGCGGCGAGCACACACATCAACTACTACCCTCCAAGGAAGCTGCAGCTTTCCAGCCAGAAAGGCCTGCAGCCCTTGCCGTGAAACCACAGTCAACAGGCTGTTGGACTGGGCCAAGTGCCTTGTAGGAGGCCTTGGACGCGCAGGGCTGCACTGTTTTCCGTTGGGGCACACCGTTGGGGAGAAGGCTCTGGCCTAGCCATCAGCACACACCCTCCTAGCCAGAGGCCCTTGGGATCCACTGGGTGGGCAGGCTGAAGGCGCGAGCAGGGCTTTGGTGCTTGCAGAGTCAATTTGGGCCCTGCTTTGGAAGGGTTTCAGGGACCCAGTTCTAGGGAGGCTTAGCTTCCCTGCTGTGGCACACCCAGGTCAGGTAGCCCAGCTGCCACCCTAAAGGCTCCCTGCTCTGCCCTCACCCTGGGGTCTCCCACGTGGGTTCTGTCTCCCCAAGCACAACCTCAATGTGGATCCAGTCTGGACAGAAAAGCACACAATATCCCAGAGCACTCCAGGGCCTCAGTGGCTCAAAGGGGCATCAAGGCCTACCTAGGGGGCCTCTCTTCCCTAGGCCATACCCAGCCTGCACACTCTCTGTGGAGCAAGCTTCATTCCTGGAAGGGCCCAGGGGGTGGGCATGAGGGTCTCTTCGGGGCTCGGAACGTGCGGATAACAGAGGCTGTGGGACAACAGCAACATGAGACCCTGACAGGAGAGCTGTCGTTTCCCCTTTGGGAAGCAGGATGCTTGCGGCCCCCAGGCTGCATGCCAATCCCCCTTGCTGCCTGGCTTCTGTTCACTGCTGGCTAGCGCTTCTGCAGCAGGTGAGCGTCTTGCCTAGAAACCGGGCGCTTGCCGTCCCTTGCTGGGAGCTCATGGCCCCACACACGTCCCTAGAGGGTGATGGCAACTTGGCTGAGAGCCACCAGGTGAGCTGTAGTTCTCCATGCGGAGAGGCCTGCCGCGGGTTTCGAGAATCCTGAGTCAGGGCTGTGCTTCAAGCGGAGGGTGAGTTCCGAGGCTGGAGGAGGCTCGGAGTCACACTGGTTCCCAAGGGGGAACACTCATTGCCAAAAGTCTCTCCCGTGGCTCCAGTGCCCCCTTCCTGGGCCAGGGGCCCTTGGAAACCCCTCTGAATGGAAAGCCCAGCTCATCATCTGCCGGCCTCTCCTGCTGGCAGCGCTCGCGTTCGGCAGCCTTCAAACTGCTTCAGGAAGGCAGTTCCTTGGAGTCGGAGACTGGCAGGCTGGGCAGCCTGAGGGTGAGGCGTGCAGCTGCGTGAGGAAAGCCCTGGGCTTAGCATTCACCCTGGGACATCGTGCCTGGGTTCTAGGTACCTCGGAGAGAACCTCCACTCACTCTCCAAGCTGAGATCAACAGGCAGGAGTTCCCTGAGCAGCGCTAAACCACAGCCCCTCCCAGGCTGTCCCAAGACGTCTGTGCGGCCTACTCCCACTTCAGCCATACAACACATGCAGACCCTGGGGGGAGCAACGTTCAAGATGGAAGGTCCCACTTGCACGGCCTGTGTGTCTCTTCCACTGCTCAGAAGCTGCTGAGGCACAGGCTGAGTGTCCACATTCACCCTGAGGCCTGAAGGCCAAACGGTCATTACCCCAGGGCGAAGTGGGTTGGATGTGGCTCCTTGGCGGCTCGCCCAGCAGCCCTGCTGCTGGCCTTGCCTTCGCTGCTGGCAAACCTCTGGGAGGAAAAAGAGCGTCTCTGGCAAGAATCAAAAAGTGCTTGCCATCCCCTGGCTAGGAGCGCCTCCTACACCCCTCTTTGTGCGGCGAGCACACACATCAACTACTACCCTCCAAGGAAGCTGCAGCTTTCCAGCCAGAAAGGCCTGCAGCCCTTGCCGTGAAACCACAGTCAACAGGCTGTTGGACTGGGCCAAGTGCCTTGTAGGAGGCCTTGGACGCTCAGGGCTGCACTGTTTTCCGTTGGGGCACACCGTTGGGGAGAAGGCTCTGGCCTAGCCATCAGCGCACACCCTCCTAGCCAGAGGCCCTTGGGATCCACTGGGTGGGCAGGCTGAAGGCGCGAGCAGGGCTTTGGTGCTTGCAGAGTCAATTTGGGCCCTGCTTTGGAAGGGTTTCAGGGACCCAGTTCTAGGGAGGCTTAGCTTCCCTGCTGTGGCACACCCAGGTCAGGTAGCCCAGCTGCCACCCTAAAGGCTCCCTGCTCTGCCCTCACCCTGGGGTCTCCCACGTGGGTTCTGTCTCCCCAAGCACAACCTCAATGTGGATCCAGTCTGGACAGAAAAGCACACAATATCCCAGAGCACTCCAGGGCCTCAGCGGCTCAAAGGGGCATCAAGGCCTACCTAGGGGGCCTCTCTTCCCTAGGCCATACCCAGCCTGCACACTCTCTGTGGAGCAAGCTTCATTCCTGGAAGGGCCCAGGGGGTGGGCATGAGGGTCTCTTCGGGGCTCGGAACGTGCGGATAACAGAGGCTGTGGGACAACAGCAACATGAGACCCTGACAGGAGAGCTGTCGTTTCCCCTTTGGGAAGCAGGATGCTTGCGGCCCCCAGGCTGCATGCCAATCCCCCTTGCTGCCTGGCTTCTGTTCACTGCTGGCTAGCGCTTCTGCAGCAGGTGAGCGTCTTGCCTAGAAACCGGGCGCTTGCCGTGCCTTGCTGGGAGCTCATGGCCCCACACACGTCCCTAGAGGGTGATGGCAACTTGGCTGAGAGCCACCAGGTGAGCTGTAGTTCTCCATGCGGAGAGGCCTGCCGCGGGTTTCGAGAATCCTGAGTCAGGGCTGTGCTTCAAGCGGAGGGTGAGTTCCGAGGCTGGAGGAGGCTCGGAGTCACACTGGTTCCCAAGGGGAAACACTCATTGCCAAAAGTCTCTCCCGTGGCTCCAGTGCCCCCTTCCTGGGCCAGGGGCCCTTGGAAACCCCTCTGAATGGAAAGCCCAGCTCATCATCTGCCGGCCTCTCCTGCTGGCAGCGCTCGCGTTCGGCAGCCTTCAAACTGCTTCAGGAAGGCGGTTCCTTGGAGTCGGAGACTGGCAGGCTGGGCAGCCTGAGGGTGAGGCGTGCAGCTGCGTGAGGAAAGCCCTGGGCTTAGCATTCACCCTGGGACGTCGTGCCTGGGTTCTGGGTACCTCGGAGAGAACCTCCACTCACTCTCCAAGCTGAGATCAACAGGCAGGAGTTCCCTGAGCAGCGCTAAACCACAGCCCCTCCCAGGCTGTCCCAAGACGTCCGTGCGGCCTACTCCCACTTCAGCCATACAACACATGCAGACCCTGGGGGGAGCAACGTTCAAGATGGAAGGTCCCACTTGCACGGCCTGTGTGTCTCTTCCACTGCTCAGAAGCTGCTGAGGCACAGGCTGAGTGTCCACATTCACCCTGAGGCCTGAAGGCCAAACGGTCATTACCCCAGGGCGAAGTGGGTTGGATGTGGCTCCTTGGCGGCTCGCCCAGCAGCCCTGCTGCTGGCCTTGCCTTCGCTGCTGGCAAACCTCTGGGAGGAAAAAGAGCGTCTCTGGCAAGAATCAAAAAGTGCTTGCCATCCCCTGGCTAGGAGCGCCTCCTACACCCCTCTTTGTGCGGCGAGCACACACATCAACTACTACCCTCCAAGGAAGCTGCAGCTTTCCAGCCAGAAAGGCCTGCAGCCCTTGCCGTGAAACCACAGTCAACAGGCTGTTGGACTGGGCCAAGTGCCTTGTAGGAGGCCTTGGACGCGCAGGGCTGCACTGTTTTCCGTTGGGGCACACCGTTGGGGAGAAGGCTCTGGCCTAGCCATCAGCGCACACCCTCCTAGCCAGAGGCCCTTGGGATCCACTGGGTGGGCAGGCTGAAGGCGCGAGCAGGGCTTTGGTGCTTGCAGAGTCAATTTGGGCCCTGCTTTGGAAGGGTTTCAGGGACCCAGTTCTAGGGAGGCTTAGCTTCCCTGCTGTGGCACACCCAGGTCAGGTAGCCCAGCTGCCACCCTAAAGGCTCCCTGCTCTGCCCTCACCCTGGGGTCTCCCACGTGGGTTCTGTCTCCCCAAGCACAACCTCAATGTGGATCCAGTCTGGACAGAAAAGCACACAATATCCCAGAGCACTCCAGGGCCTCAGCGGCTCAAAGGGGCATCAAGGCCTACCTAGGGGTCCTCTCTTCCCTAGGCCATACCCAGCCTGCACACTCTCTGTGGAGCAAGCTTCATTCCTGGAAGGGCCCAGGGGGTGGGCATGAGGGTCTCTTCGGGGCTCGGAACGTGCGGATAACAGAGGCTGTGGGACAACAGCAACATGAGACCCTGACAGGAGAGCTGTCGTTTCCCCTTTGGGAAGCAGGATGCTTGCGGCCCCCAGGCTGCGTGCCAATCCCCCTTGCTGCCTGGCTTCTGTTCACTGCTGGCTAGCGCTTCTGCAGCAGGTGAGCGTCTTGCCTAGAAACCGGGCGCTTGCCGTCCCTTGCTGGGAGCTCATGGCCCCACACACGTCCCTAGAGGGTGATGGCAACTTGGCTGAGAGTCACCAGGTGAGCTGTAGTTCTCCATGCGGAGAGGCCTGCCACGGGTTTCGAGAATCCTGAGTCAGGGCTGTGCTTCAAGCGGAGGGTGAGTTCCGAGGCTGGAGGAGGCTCGGAGTCACACTGGTTCCCAAGGGGGAACACTCATTGCCAAAAGTCTCTCCCGTGGCTCCAGGGCCCCCTTCCTGGGCCAGGGGCCCTTGGAAACCCCTCTGAATGGAAAGCCCAGCTCATCATCTGCCAGCCTCTCCTGCTGGCAGCGCTCGCGTTCGGCAGCCTTCAAACTGCTTCAGGAAGGCGGTTCCTTGGAGTCGGAGACTGGCAGGCTGGGCAGCCTGAGGGTGAGGCGTGCAGCTGCGTGAGGAAAGCCCTGGGCTTAGCATTCACCCTGGGACGTCGTGCCTGGGTTCTGGGTACCTCGGAGAGAACCTCCACTCACTCTCCAAGCTGAGATCAACAGGCAGGAGTTCCCTGAGCAGCGCTAAACCACAGCCCCTCCCAGGCTGTCCCAAGACGTCCGTGCTGCCTACTCCCACTTCAGCCATACAACACATGCAGACCCTGGGGGGAGCAACGTTCAAGATGGAAGGTCCCACTTGCACGGCCTGTGTGTCTCTTCCACTGCTCAGAAGCTGCTGAGGCACAGGCTGAGTGTCCACATTCACCCTGAGGCCTGAAGGCCAAACGGTCATTACCCCAGGGCGAAGTGGGTTGGATGTGGCTCCTTGGCGGCTCGCCCAGCAGCCCTGCTGCTGGCCTTGCCTTCGCTGCTGGCAAACCTCTGGGAGGAAAAAGAGCGTCTCTGGCAAGAATCAAAAAGTGCTTGCCATCCCCTGGCTAGGAGCGCCTCCTACACCCCTCTTTGTGCGGCGAGCACACACATCAACTACTACCCTCCAAGGAAGCTGCAGCTTTCCAGCCAGAAAGGCCTGCAGCCCTTGCCGTGAAACCACAGTCAACAGGCTGTTGGACTGGGCCAAGTGCCTTGTAGGAGGCCTTGGACGCGCAGGGCTGCACTGTTTTCCGTTGGGGCACACCGTTGGGGAGAAGGCTCTGGCCTAGCCATCAGCGCACACCCTCCTAGCCAGAGGCCCTTGGGATCCACTGGGTGGGCAGGCTGAAGGCGCGAGCAGGGCTTTGGTGCTTGCAGAGTCAATTTGGGCCCTGCTTTGGAAGGGTTTCAGGGACCCAGTTCTAGGGAGGCTTAGCTTCCCTGCTGTGGCACACCGAGGTCAGGTAGCCCAGCTGCCACCCTAAAGGCTCCCTGCTTTGCCCTCACCCTGGGGTCTCCCACGTGGGTTCTGTCTCCCCAAGCACAACCTCAATGTGGATCCAGTCTGGACAGAAAAGCACACAATATCCCAGAGCACTCCAGGGCCTCAGCGGCTCAAAGGGGCATCAAGGCCTACCTAGGGGGCCTCTCTTCCCTAGGCCATACCCAGCCTGCACACTCTCTGTGGAGCAAGCTTCATTCCTGGAAGGGCCCAGGGGGTGGGCATGAGGGTCTCTTCGGGGCTCGGAACGTGCGGATAACAGAGGCTGTGGGACAACAGCAACATGAGACCCTGACAGGAGAGCTGTCGTTTCCCCTTTGGGAAGCAGGATGCTTGCGGCCCCCAGGCTGCATGCCAATCCCCCTTGCTGCCTGGCTTCTGTTCACTGCTGGCTAGCGCTTCTGCAGCAGGTGAGCGTCTTGCCTAGAAACCGGGCGCTTGCCGTCCCTTGCTGGGAGCTCATGGCCCCACACACGTCCCTAGAGGGTGATGGCAACTTGGCTGAGAGCCACCAGGTGAGCTGTAGTTCTCCATGCGGAGAGGCCTGCCGCGGGTTTCGAGAATCCTGAGTCAGGGCTGTGCTTCAAGCGGAGGGTGAGTTCCGAGGCTGGAGGAGGCTCGGAGTCACACTGGTTCCCAAGGGGGAACACTCATTGCCAAAAGTCTCTCCCGTGGCTCCAGTGCCCCCTTCCTGGGCCAGGGGCCCTTGGAAACCCCTCTGAATGGAAAGCCCAGCTCATCATCTGCCGGCCTCTCCTGCTGGCAGCGCTCGCGTTCGGCAGCCTTCAAACTGCTTCAGGAAGGCAGTTCCTTGGAGTCGGAGACTGGCAGGCTGGGCAGCCTGAGGGTGAGGCGTGCAGCTGCGTGAGGAAAGCCCTGGGCTTAGCATTCACCCTGGGACGTCGTGCCTGGGTTCTGGGTACCTCGGAGAGAACCTCCACTCACTCTCCAAGCTGAGATCAACAGGCAGGAGTTCCCTGAGCAGCGCTAAACCACAGCCCCTCCCAGGCTGTCCCAAGACGTCCGTGCGGCCTACTCCCACTTCAGCCATACAACACATGCAGACCCTGGGGGGAGCAACGTTCAAGATGGAAGGTCCCACTTGCACGGCCTGTGTGTCTCTTCCACTGCTCAGAAGCTGCTGAGGCACAGGCTGAGTGTCCACATTCACCCTGAGGCCTGAAGGCCAAACGGTCATTACCCCAGGGCGAAGTGGGTTGGATGTGGCTCCTTGGCGGCTCGCCCAGCAGCCCTGCTGCTGGCCTTGCCTTCGCTGCTGGCAAACCTCTGGGAGGAAAAAGAGCGTCTCTGGCAAGAATCAAAAAGTGCTTGCCATCCCCTGGCTAGGAGCGCCTCCTACACCCCTCTTTGTGCGGCGAGCACACACATCAACTACTACCCTCCAAGGAAGCTGCAGCTTTCCAGCCAGAAAGGCCTGCAGCCCTTGCCGTGAAACCACAGTCAACAGGCTGTTGGACTGGGCCAAGTGCCTTGTAGGAGGCCTTGGACGCTCAGGGCTGCACTGTTTTCCGTTGGGGCACACCGTTGGGGAGAAGGCTCTGGCCTAGCCATCAGCACACACCCTCCTAGCCAGAGGCCCTTGGGATCCACTGGGTGGGCAGGCTGAAGGCGCGAGCAGGGCTTTGGTGCTTGCAGAGTCAATTTGGGCCCTGCTTTGGAAGGGTTTCAGGGACCCAGTTCTAGGGAGGCTTAGCTTCCCTGCTGTGGCACACCCAGGTCAGGTAGCCCAGCTGCCACCCTAAAGGCTCCCTGCTCTGCCCTCACCCTGGGGTCTCCCACGTGGGTTCTGTCTCCCCAAGCACAACCTCAATGTGGATCCAGTCTGGACAGAAAAGCACACAATATCCCAGAGCACTCCAGGGCCTCAGCGGCTCAAAGGGGCATCAAGGCCTACCTAGGGGGCCTCTCTTCCCTAGGCCATACCCAGCCTGCACACTCTCTGTGGAGCAAGCTTCATTCCTGGAAGGGCCCAGGGGGTGGGCATGAGGGTCTCTTCGGGGCTCGGAACGTGCGGATAACAGAGGCTGTGGGACAACAGCAACATGAGACCCTGACAGGAGAGCTGTCGTTTCCCCTTTGGGAAGCAGGATGCTTGCGGCCCCCAGGCTGCATGCCAATCCCCCTTGCTGCCTGGCTTCTGTTCACTGCTGGCTAGCGCTTCTGCAGCAGGTGAGCGTCTTGCCTAGAAACCGGGCGCTTGCCGTGCCTTGCTGGGAGCTCATGGCCCCACACACGTCCCTAGAGGGTGATGGCAACTTGGCTGAGAGCCACCAGGTGAGCTGTAGTTCTCCATGCGGAGAGGCCTGCCGCGGGTTTCGAGAATCCTGAGTCAGGGCTGTGCTTCAAGCGGAGGGTGAGTTCCGAGGCTGGAGGAGGCTCGGAGTCACACTGGTTCCCAAGGGGAAACACTCATTGCCAAAAGTCTCTCCCGTGGCTCCAGTGCCCCCTTCCTGGGCCAGGGGCCCTTGGAAACCCCTCTGAATGGAAAGCCCAGCTCATCATCTGCCGGCCTCTCCTGCTGGCAGCGCTCGCGTTCGGCAGCCTTCAAACTGCTTCAGGAAGGCGGTTCCTTGGAGTCGGAGACTGGCAGGCTGGGCAGCCTGAGGGTGAGGCGTGCAGCTGCGTGAGGAAAGCCCTGGGCTTAGCATTCACCCTGGGACGTCGTGCCTGGGTTCTGGGTACCTCGGAGAGAACCTCCACTCACTCTCCAAGCTGAGATCAACAGGCAGGAGTTCCCTGAGCAGCGCTAAACCACAGCCCCTCCCAGGCTGTCCCAAGACGTCCGTGCGGCCTACTCCCACTTCAGCCATACAACACATGCAGACCCTGGGGGGAGCAACGTTCAAGATGGAAGGTCCCACTTGCACGGCCTGTGTGTCTCTTCCACTGCTCAGAAGCTGCTGAGGCACAGGCTGAGTGTCCACATTCACCCTGAGGCCTGAAGGCCAAACGGTCATTACCCCAGGGCGAAGTGGGTTGGATGTGGCTCCTTGGCGGCTCGCCCAGCAGCCCTGCTGCTGGCCTTGCCTTCGCTGCTGGCAAACCTCTGGGAGGAAAAAGAGCGTCTCTGGCAAGAATCAAAAAGTGCTTGCCATCCCCTGGCTAGGAGCGCCTCCTACACCCCTCTTTGTGCGGCGAGCACACACATCAACTACTACCCTCCAAGGAAGCTGCAGCTTTCCAGCCAGAAAGGCCTGCAGCCCTTGCCGTGAAACCACAGTCAACAGGCTGTTGGACTGGGCCAAGTGCCTTGTAGGAGGCCTTGGACGCGCAGGGCTGCACTGTTTTCCGTTGGGGCACACCGTTGGGGAGAAGGCTCTGGCCTAGCCATCAGCGCACACCCTCCTAGCCAGAGGCCCTTGGGATCCACTGGGTGGGCAGGCTGAAGGCGCGAGCAGGGCTTTGGTGCTTGCAGAGTCAATTTGGGCCCTGCTTTGGAAGGGTTTCAGGGACCCAGTTCTAGGGAGGCTTAGCTTCCCTGCTGTGGCACACCCAGGTCAGGTAGCCCAGCTGCCACCCTAAAGGCTCCCTGCTCTGCCCTCACCCTGGGGTCTCCCACGTGGGTTCTGTCTCCCCAAGCACAACCTCAATGTGGATCCAGTCTGGACAGAAAAGCACACAATATCCCAGAGCACTCCAGGGCCTCAGCGGCTCAAAGGGGCATCAAGGCCTACCTAGGGGTCCTCTCTTCCCTAGGCCATACCCAGCCTGCACACTCTCTGTGGAGCAAGCTTCATTCCTGGAAGGGCCCAGGGGGTGGGCATGAGGGTCTCTTCGGGGCTCGGAACGTGCGGATAACAGAGGCTGTGGGACAACAGCAACATGAGACCCTGACAGGAGAGCTGTCGTTTCCCCTTTGGGAAGCAGGATGCTTGCGGCCCCCAGGCTGCGTGCCAATCCCCCTTGCTGCCTGGCTTCTGTTCACTGCTGGCTAGCGCTTCTGCAGCAGGTGAGCGTCTTGCCTAGAAACCGGGCGCTTGCCGTCCCTTGCTGGGAGCTCATGGCCCCACACACGTCCCTAGAGGGTGATGGCAACTTGGCTGAGAGCCACCAGGTGAGCTGTAGTTCTCCATGCGGAGAGGCCTGCCGCGGGTTTCGAGAATCCTGAGTCAGGGCTGTGCTTCAAGCGGAGGGTGAGTTCCGAGGCTGGAGGAGGCTCGGAGTCACACTGGTTCCCAAGGGGGAACACTCATTGCCAAAAGTCTCTCCCGTGGCTCCAGTGCCCCCTTCCTGGGCCAGGGGCCCTTGGAAACCCCTCTGAATGGAAAGCCCAGCTCATCATCTGCCGGCCTCTCCTGCTGGCAGCGCTCGCGTTCGGCAGCCTTCAAACTGCTTCAGGAAGGCAGTTCCTTGGAGTCGGAGACTGGCAGGCTGGGCAGCCTGAGGGTGAGGCGTGCAGCTGCGTGAGGAAAGCCCTGGGCTTAGCATTCACCCTGGGACGTCGTGCCTGGGTTCTGGGTACCTCGGAGAGAACCTCCACTCACTCTCCAAGCTGAGATCAACAGGCAGGAGTTCCCTGAGCAGCGCTAAACCACAGCCCCTCCCAGGCTGTCCCAAGACGTCCGTGCGGCCTACTCCCACTTCAGCCATACAACACATGCAGACCCTGGGGGGAGCAACGTTCAAGATGGAAGGTCCCACTTGCACGGCCTGTGTGTCTCTTCCACTGCTCAGAAGCTGCTGAGGCACAGGCTGAGTGTCCACATTCACCCTGAGGCCTGAAGGCCAAACGGTCATTACCCCAGGGCGAAGTGGGTTGGATGTGGCTCCTTGGCGGCTCGCCCAGCAGCCCTGCTGCTGGCCTTGCCTTCGCTGCTGGCAAACCTCTGGGAGGAAAAAGAGCGTCTCTGGCAAGAATCAAAAAGTGCTTGCCATCCCCTGGCTAGGAGCGCCTCCTACACCCCTCTTTGTGCGGCGAGCACACACATCAACTACTACCCTCCAAGGAAGCTGCAGCTTTCCAGCCAGAAAGGCCTGCAGCCCTTGCCGTGAAACCACAGTCAACAGGCTGTTGGACTGGGCCAAGTGCCTTGTAGGAGGCCTTGGACGCGCAGGGCTGCACTGTTTTCCGTTGGGGCACACCGTTGGGGAGAAGGCTCTGGCCTAGCCATCAGCGCACACCCTCCTAGCCAGAGGCCCTTGGGATCCACTGGGTGGGCAGGCTGAAGGCGCGAGCAGGGCTTTGGTGCTTGCAGAGTCAATTTGGGCCCTGCTTTGGAAGGGTTTCAGGGACCCAGTTCTAGGGAGGCTTAGCTTCCCTGCTGTGGCACACCCAGGTCAGGTAGCCCAGCTGCCACCCTAAAGGCTCCCTGCTCTGCCCTCACCCTGGGGTCTCCCACGTGGGTTCTGTCTCCCCAAGCACAACCTCAATGTGGATCCAGTCTGGACAGAAAAGCACACAATATCCCAGAGCACTCCAGGGCCTCAGCGGCTCAAAGGGGCATCAAGGCCTACCTAGGGGGCCTCTCTTCCCTAGGCCATACCCAGCCTGCACACTCTCTGTGGAGCAAGCTTCATTCCTGGAAGGGCCCAGGGGGTGGGCATGAGGGTCTCTTCGGGGCTCGGAACGTGCGGATAACAGAGGCTGTGGGACAACAGCAACATGAGACCCTGACAGGAGAGCTGTCGTTTCCCCTTTGGGAAGCAGGATGCTTGCGGCCCCCAGGCTGCATGCCAATCCCCCTTGCTGCCTGGCTTCTGTTCACTGCTGGCTAGCGCTTCTGCAGCAGGTGAGCGTCTTGCCTAGAAACCGGGCGCTTGCCGTCCCTTGCTGGGAGCTCATGGCCCCACACACGTCCCTAGAGGGTGATGGCAACTTGGCTGAGAGCCACCAGGTGAGCTGTAGTTCTCCATGCGGAGAGGCCTGCCGCGGGTTTCGAGAATCCTGAGTCAGGGCTGTGCTTCAAGCGGAGGGTGAGTTCCGAGGCTGGAGGAGGCTCGGAGTCACACTGGTTCCCAAGGGGGAACACTCATTGCCAAAAGTCTCTCCCGTGGCTCCAGTGCCCCCTTCCTGGGCCAGGGGCCCTTGGAAACCCCTCTGAATGGAAAGCCCAGCTCATCATCTGCCGGCCTCTCCTGCTGGCAGCGCTCGCGTTCGGCAGCCTTCAAACTGCTTCAGGAAGGCAGTTCCTTGGAGTCGGAGACTGGCAGGCTGGGCAGCCTGAGGGAGAGGCGTGCAGCTGCGTGAGGAAAGCCCTGGGCTTAGCATTCACCCTGGGACGTCGTGCCTGGGTTCTGGGTACCTCGGAGAGAACCTCCACTCACTCTCCAAGCTGAGATCAACAGGCAGGAGTTCCCTGAGCAGCGCTAAACCACAGCCCCTCCCAGGCTGTCCCAAGACGTCCGTGCGGCCTACTCCCACTTCAGCCATACAACACATGCAGACCCTGGGGGGAGCAACGTTCAAGATGGAAGGTCCCACTTGCACGGCCTGTGTGTCTCTTCCACTGCTCAGAAGCTGCTGAGGCACAGGCTGAGTGTCCACATTCACCCTGAGGCCTGAAGGCCAAACGGTCATTACCCCAGGGCGAAGTGGGTTGGATGTGGCTCCTTGGCGGCTCGCCCAGCAGCCCTGCTGCTGGCCTTGCCTTCGCTGCTGGCAAACCTCTGGGAGGAAAAAGAGCGTCTCTGGCAAGAATCAAAAAGTGCTTGCCATCCCCTGGCTAGGAGCGCCTCCTACACCCCTCTTTGTGCGGCGAGCACACACATCAACTACTACCCTCCAAGGAAGCTGCAGCTTTCCAGCCAGAAAGGCCTGCAGCCCTTGCCGTGAAACCACAGTCAACAGGCTGTTGGACTGGGCCAAGTGCCTTGTAGGAGGCCTTGGACGCTCAGGGCTGCACTGTTTTCCGTTGGGGCACACCGTTGGGGAGAAGGCTCTGGCCTAGCCATCAGCGCACACCCTCCTAGCCAGAGGCCCTTGGGATCCACTGGGTGGGCAGGCTGAAGGCGCGAGCAGGGCTTTGGTGCTTGCAGAGTCAATTTGGGCCCTGCTTTGGAAGGGTTTCAGGGACCCAGTTCTAGGGAGGCTTAGCTTCCCTGCTGTGGCACACCCAGGTCAGGTAGCCCAGCTGCCACCCTAAAGGCTCCCTGCTCTGCCCTCACCCTGGGGTCTCCCACGTGGGTTCTGTCTCCCCAAGCACAACCTCAATGTGGATCCAGTCTGGACAGAAAAGCACACAATATCCCAGAGCACTCCAGGGCCTCAGTGGCTCAAAGGGGCATCAAGGCCTACCTAGGGGGCCTCTCTTCCCTAGGCCATACCCAGCCTGCACACTCTCTGTGGAGCAAGCTTCATTCCTGGAAGGGCCCAGGGGGTGGGCATGAGGGTCTCTTCGGGGCTCGGAACGTGCGGATAACAGAGGCTGTGGGACAACAGCAACATGAGACCCTGACAGGAGAGCTGTCGTTTCCCCTTTGGGAAGCAGGATGCTTGCGGCCCCCAGGCTGCATGCCAATCCCCCTTGCTGCCTGGCTTCTGTTCACTGCTGGCTAGCGCTTCTGCAGCAGGTGAGCGTCTTGCCTAGAAACCGGGCGCTTGCCGTCCCTTGCTGGGAGCTCATGGCCCCACACACGTCCCTAGAGGGTGATGGCAACTTGGCTGAGAGCCACCAGGTGAGCTGTAGTTCTCCATGCGGAGAGGCCTGCCGCGGGTTTCGAGAATCCTGAGTCAGGGCTGTGCTTCAAGCGGAGGGTGAGTTCCGAGGCTGGAGGAGGCTCGGAGTCACACTGGTTCCCAAGGGGGAACACTCATTGCCAAAAGTCTCTCCCGTGGCTCCAGTGCCCCCTTCCTGGGCCAGGGGCCCTTGGAAACCCCTCTGAATGGAAAGCCCAGCTCATCATCTGCCGGCCTCTCCTGCTGGCAGCGCTCGCGTTCGGCAGCCTTCAAACTGCTTCAGGAAGGCAGTTCCTTGGAGTCGGAGACTGGCAGGCTGGGCAGCCTGAGGGTGAGGCGTGCAGCTGCGTGAGGAAAGCCCTGGGCTTAGCATTCACCCTGGGACATCGTGCCTGGGTTCTAGGTACCTCGGAGAGAACCTCCACTCACTCTCCAAGCTGAGATCAACAGGCAGGAGTTCCCTGAGCAGCGCTAAACCACAGCCCCTCCCAGGCTGTCCCAAGACGTCTGTGCGGCCTACTCCCACTTCAGCCATACAACACATGCAGACCCTGGGGGGAGCAACGTTCAAGATGGAAGGTCCCACTTGCACGGCCTGTGTGTCTCTTCCACTGCTCAGAAGCTGCTGAGGCACAGGCTGAGTGTCCACATTCACCCTGAGGCCTGAAGGCCAAACGGTCATTACCCCAGGGCGAAGTGGGTTGGATGTGGCTCCTTGGCGGCTCGCCCAGCAGCCCTGCTGCTGGCCTTGCCTTCGCTGCTGGCAAACCTCTGGGAGGAAAAAGAGCGTCTCTGGCAAGAATCAAAAAGTGCTTGCCATCCCCTGGCTAGGAGCGCCTCCTACACCCCTCTTTGTGCGGCGAGCACACACATCAACTACTACCCTCCAAGGAAGCTGCAGCTTTCCAGCCAGAAAGGCCTGCAGCCCTTGCCGTGAAACCACAGTCAACAGGCTGTTGGACTGGGCCAAGTGCCTTGTAGGAGGCCTTGGACGCTCAGGGCTGCACTGTTTTCCGTTGGGGCACACCGTTGGGGAGAAGGCTCTGGCCTAGCCATCAGCGCACACCCTCCTAGCCAGAGGCCCTTGGGATCCACTGGGTGGGCAGGCTGAAGGCGCAAGCAGGGCTTTGGTGCTTGCAGAGTCAATTTGGGCCCTGCTTTGGAAGGGTTTCAGGGACCCAGTTCTAGGGAGGCTTAGCTTCCCTGCTGTGGCACACCCAGGTCAGGTAGCCCAGCTGCCACCCTAAAGGCTCCCTGCTCTGCCCTCACCCTGGGGTCTCCCACGTGGGTTCTGTCTCCCCAAGCACAACCTCAATGTGGATCCAGTCTGGACAGAAAAGCACACAATATCCCAGAGCACTCCAGGGCCTCAGCGGCTCAAAGGGGCATCAAGGCCTACCTAGGGGGCCTCTCTTCCCTAGGCCATACCCAGCCTGCACACTCTCTGTGGAGCAAGCTTCATTCCTGGAAGGGCCCAGGGGGTGGGCATGAGGGTCTCTTCGGGGCTCGGAACGTGCGGATAACAGAGGCTGTGGGACAACAGCAACATGAGACCCTGACAGGAGAGCTGTCGTTTCCCCTTTGGGAAGCAGGATGCTTGCGGCCCCCAGGCTGCGTGCCAATCCCCCTTGCTGCCTGGCTTCTGTTCACTGCTGGCTAGCGCTTCTGCAGCAGGTGAGCGTCTTGCCTAGAAACCGGGCGCTTGCCGTGCCTTGCTGGGAGCTCATGGCCCCACACACGTCCCTAGAGGGTGATGGCAACTTGGCTGAGAGCCACCAGGTGAGCTGTAGTTCTCCATGCGGAGAGGCCTGCCGCGGGTTTCGAGAATCCTGAGTCAGGGCTGTGCTTCAAGCGGAGGGTGAGTTCCGAGGCTGGAGGAGGCTCGGAGTCACACTGGTTCCCAAGGGGGAACACTCATTGCCAAAAGTCTCTCCCGTGGCTCCAGTGCCCCCTTCCTGGGCCAGGGGCCCTTGGAAACCCCTCTGAATGGAAAGCCCAGCTCATCATCTGCCGGCCTCTCCTGCTGGCAGCGCTCGCGTTCGGCAGCCTTCAAACTGCTTCAGGAAGGCGGTTCCTTGGAGTCGGAGACTGGCAGGCTGGGCAGCCTGAGGGTGAGGCGTGCAGCTGCGTGAGGAAAGCCCTGGGCTTAGCATTCACCCTGGGACGTCGTGCCTGGGTTCTGGGTACCTCGGAGAGAACCTCCACTCACTCTCCAAGCTGAGATCAACAGGCAGGAGTTCCCTGAGCAGCGCTAAACCACAGCCCCTCCCAGGCTGTCCCAAGACGTCCGTGCGGCCTACTCCCACTTCAGCCATACAACACATGCAGACCCTGGGGGGAGCAACGTTCAAGATGGAAGGTCCCACTTGCACGGCCTGTGTGTCTCTTCCACTGCTCAGAAGCTGCTGAGGCACAGGCTGAGTGTCCACATTCACCCTGAGGCCTGAAGGCCAAACGGTCATTACCCCAGGGCGAAGTGGGTTGGATGTGGCTCCTTGGCGGCTCGCCCAGCAGCCCTGCTGCTGGCCTTGCCTTCGCTGCTGGCAAACCTCTGGGAGGAAAAAGAGCGTCTCTGGCAAGAATCAAAAAGTGCTTGCCATCCCCTGGCTAGGAGCGCCTCCTACACCCCTCTTTGTGCGGCGAGCACACACATCAACTACTACCCTCCAAGGAAGCTGCAGCTTTCCAGCCAGAAAGGCCTGCAGCCCTTGCCGTGAAACCACAGTCAACAGGCTGTTGGACTGGGCCAAGTGCCTTGTAGGAGGCCTTGGACGCGCAGGGCTGCACTGTTTTCCGTTGGGGCACACCGTTGGGGAGAAGGCTCTGGCCTAGCCATCAGCGCACACCCTCCTAGCCAGAGGCCCTTGGGATCCACTGGGTGGGCAGGCTGAAGGCGCGAGCAGGGCTTTGGTGCTTGCAGAGTCAATTTGGGCCCTGCTTTGGAAGGGTTTCAGGGACCCAGTTCTAGGGAGGCTTAGCTTCCCTGCTGTGGCACACCCAGGTCAGGTAGCCCAGCTGCCACCCTAAAGGCTCCCTGCTCTGCCCTCACCCTGGGGTCTCCCACGTGGGTTCTGTCTCCCCAAGCACAACCTCAATGTGGATCCAGTCTGGACAGAAAAGCACACAATATCCCAGAGCACTCCAGGGCCTCAGCGGCTCAAAGGGGCATCAAGGCCTACCTAGGGGGCCTCTCTTCCCTAGGCCATACCCAGCCTGCACACTCTCTGTGGAGCAAGCTTCATTCCTGGAAGGGCCCAGGGGGTGGGCATGAGGGTCTCTTCGGGGCTCGGAACGTGCGGATAACAGAGGCTGTGGGACAACAGCAACATGAGACCCTGACAGGAGAGCTGTCGTTTCCCCTTTGGGAAGCAGGATGCTTGCGGCCCCCAGGCTGCGTGCCAATCCCCCTTGCTGCCTGGCTTCTGTTCACTGCTGGCTAGCGCTTCTGCAGCAGGTGAGCGTCTTGCCTAGAAACCGGGCGCTTGCCGTCTCTTGCTGGGAGCTCATGGCCCCACACACGTCCCTAGAGGGTGATGGCAACTTGGCTGAGAGCCACCAGGTGAGCTGTAGTTCTCCATGCGGAGAGGCCTGCCGCGGGTTTCGAGAATCCTGAGTCAGGGCTGTGCTTCAAGCGGAGGGTGAGTTCCGAGGCTGGAGGAGGCTCGGAGTCACACTGGTTCCCAAGGGGGAACACTCATTGCCAAAAGTCTCTCCCGTGGCTCCAGTGCCCCCTTCCTGGGCCAGGGGCCCTTGGAAACCCCTCTGAATGGAAAGCCCAGCTCATCATCTGCCGGCCTCTCCTGCTGGCAGCGCTCGCGTTCGGCAGCCTTCAAACTGCTTCAGGAAGGTGGTTCCTTGGAGTCGGAGACTGGCAGGCTGGGCAGCCTGAGGGTGAGGCGTGCAGCTGCGTGAGGAAAGCCCTGGGCTTAGCATTCACCCTGGGACATCGTGCCTGGGTTCTGGGTACCTCGGAGAGAACCTCCACTCACTCTCCAAGCTGAGATCAACAGGCAGGAGTTCCCTGAGCAGCGCTAAACCACAGCCCCTCCCAGGCTGTCCCAAGACGTCCGTGCGGCCTACTCCCACTTCAGCCATACAACACATGCAGACCCTGGGGGGAGCAACGTTCAAGATGGAAGGTCCCACTTGCACGGCCTGTGTGTCTCTTCCACTGCTCAGAAGCTGCTGAGGCACAGGCTGAGTGTCCACATTCACCCTGAGGCCTGAAGGCCAAACGGTCATTACCCCAGGGCGAAGTGGGTTGGATGTGGCTCCTTGGCGGCTCGCCCAGCAGCCCTGCTGCTGGCCTTGCCTTCGCTGCTGGCAAACCTCTGGGAGGAAAAAGAGCGTCTCTGGCAAGAATCAAAAAGTGCTTGCCATCCCCTGGCTAGGAGCGCCTCCTACACCCCTCTTTGTGCGGCGAGCACACACATCAACTACTACCCTCCAAGGAAGCTGCAGCTTTCCAGCCAGAAAGGCCTGCAGCCCTTGCCGTGAAACCACAGTCAACAGGCTGTTGGACTGGGCCAAGTGCCTTGTAGGAGGCCTTGGACGCGCAGGGCTGCACTGTTTTCCGTTGGGGCACACCGTTGGGGAGAAGGCTCTGGCCTAGCCATCAGCGCACACCCTCCTAGCCAGAGGCCCTTGGGATCCACTGGGTGGGCAGGCTGAAGGCGCGAGCAGGGCTTTGGTGCTTGCAGAGTCAATTTGGGCCCTGCTTTGGAAGGGTTTCAGGGACCCAGTTCTAGGGAGGCTTAGCTTCCCTGCTGTGGCACACCCAGGTCAGGTAGCCCAGCTGCCACCCTAAAGGCTCCCTGCTCTGCCCTCACCCTGGGGTCTCCCACGTGGGTTCTGTCTCCCCAAGCACAACCTCAATGTGGATCCAGTCTGGACAGAAAAGCACACAATATCCCAGAGCACTCCAGGGCCTCAGCGGCTCAAAGGGGCATCAAGGCCTACCTAGGGGGCCTCTCTTCCCTAGGCCATACCCAGCCTGCACACTCTCTGTGGAGCAAGCTTCATTCCTGGAAGGGCCCAGGGGGTGGGCATGAGGGTCTCTTCGGGGCTCGGAACGTGCGGATAACAGAGGCTGTGGGACAACAGCAACATGAGACCCTGACAGGAGAGCTGTCGTTTCCCCTTTGGGAAGCAGGATGCTTGCGGCCCCCAGGCTGCGTGCCAATCCCCCTTGCTGCCTGGCTTCTGTTCACTGCTGGCTAGCGCTTCTGCAGCAGGTGAGCGTCTTGCCTAGAAACCGGGCGCTTGCCGTCTCTTGCTGGGAGCTCATGGCCCCACACACGTCCCTAGAGGGTGATGGCAACTTGGCTGAGAGCCACCAGGTGAGCTGTAGTTCTCCATGCGGAGAGGCCTGCCGCGGGTTTCGAGAATCCTGAGTCAGGGCTGTGCTTCAAGCGGAGGGTGAGTTCCGAGGCTGGAGGAGGCTCGGAGTCACACTGGTTCCCAAGGGGGAACACTCATTGCCAAAAGTCTCTCCCGTGGCTCCAGTGCCCCCTTCCTGGGCCAGGGGCCCTTGGAAACCCCTCTGAATGGAAAGCCCAGCTCATCATCTGCCGGCCTCTCCTGCTGGCAGCGCTCGCGTTCGGCAGCCTTCAAACTGCTTCAGGAAGGTGGTTCCTTGGAGTCGGAGACTGGCAGGCTGGGCAGCCTGAGGGTGAGGCGTGCAGCTGCGTGAGGAAAGCCCTGGGCTTAGCATTCACCCTGGGACATCGTGCCTGGGTTCTGGGTACCTCGGAGAGAACCTCCACTCACTCTCCAAGCTGAGATCAACAGGCAGGAGTTCCCTGAGCAGCGCTAAACCACAGCCCCTCCCAGGCTGTCCCAAGACGTCCGTGCGGCCTACTCCCACTTCAGCCATACAACACATGCAGACCCTGGGGGGAGCAACGTTCAAGATGGAAGGTCCCACTTGCACGGCCTGTGTGTCTCTTCCACTGCTCAGAAGCTGCTGAGGCACAGGCTGAGTGTCCACATTCACCCTGAGGCCTGAAGGCCAAACGGTCATTACCCCAGGGCGAAGTGGGTTGGATGTGGCTCCTTGGCGGCTCGCCCAGCAGCCCTGCTGCTGGCCTTGCCTTCGCTGCTGGCAAACCTCTGGGAGGAAAAAGAGCGTCTCTGGCAAGAATCAAAAAGTGCTTGCCATCCCCTGGCTAGGAGCGCCTCCTACACCCCTCTTTGTGCGGCGAGCACACACATCAACTACTACCCTCCAAGGAAGCTGCAGCTTTCCAGCCAGAAAGGCCTGCAGCCCTTGCCGTGAAACCACAGTCAACAGGCTGTTGGACTGGGCCAAGTGCCTTGTAGGAGGCCTTGGACGCGCAGGGCTGCACTGTTTTCCGTTGGGGCACACCGTTGGGGAGAAGGCTCTGGCCTAGCCATCAGCGCACACCCTCCTAGCCAGAGGCCCTTGGGATCCACTGGGTGGGCAGGCTGAAGGCGCGAGCAGGGCTTTGGTGCTTGCAGAGTCAATTTGGGCCCTGCTTTGGAAGGGTTTCAGGGACCCAGTTCTAGGGAGGCTTAGCTTCCCTGCTGTGGCACACCCAGGTCAGGTAGCCCAGCTGCCACCCTAAAGGCTCCCTGCTCTGCCCTCACCCTGGGGTCTCCCACGTGGGTTCTGTCTCCCCAAGCACAACCTCAATGTGGATCCAGTCTGGACAGAAAAGCACACAATATCCCAGAGCACTCCAGGGCCTCAGCGGCTCAAAGGGGCATCAAGGCCTACCTAGGGGGCCTCTCTTCCCTAGGCCATACCCAGCCTGCACACTCTCTGTGGAGCAAGCTTCATTCCTGGAAGGGCCCAGGGGGTGGGCATGAGGGTCTCTTCGGGGCTCGGAACGTGCGGATAACAGAGGCTGTGGGACAACAGCAACATGAGACCCTGACAGGAGAGCTGTCGTTTCCCCTTTGGGAAGCAGGATGCTTGCGGCCCCCAGGCTGCGTGCCAATCCCCCTTGCTGCCTGGCTTCTGTTCACTGCTGGCTAGCGCTTCTGCAGCAGGTGAGCGTCTTGCCTAGAAACCGGGCGCTTGCCGTCCCTTGCTGGGAGCTCATGGCCCCACACACGTCCCTAGAGGGTGATGGCAACTTGGCTGAGAGCCACCAGGTGAGCTGTAGTTCTCCATGCGGAGAGGCCTGCCGCGGGTTTCGAGAATCCTGAGTCAGGGCTGTGCTTCAAGCGGAGGGTGAGTTCCGAGGCTGGAGGAGGCTCGGAGTCACACTGGTTCCCAAGGGGGAACACTCATTGCCAAAAGTCTCTCCCGTGGCTCCAGTGCCCCCTTCCTGGGCCAGGGGCCCTTGGAAACCCCTCTGAATGGAAAGCCCAGCTCATCATCTGCCGGCCTCTCCTGCTGGCAGCGCTCGCGTTCGGCAGCCTTCAAACTGCTTCAGGAAGGCAGTTCCTTGGAGTCGGAGACTGGCAGGCTGGGCAGCCTGAGGGTGAGGCGTGCAGCTGCGTGAGGAAAGCCCTGGGCTTAGCATTCACCCTGGGACGTCGTGCCTGGGTTCTGGGTACCTCGGAGAGAACCTCCACTCACTCTCCAAGCTGAGATCAACAGGCAGGAGTTCCCTGAGCAGCGCTAAACCACAGCCCCTCCCAGGCTGTCCCAAGACGTCCGTGCGGCCTACTCCCACTTCAGCCATACAACACATGCAGACCCTGGGGGGAGCAACGTTCAAGATGGAAGGTCCCACTTGCACGGCCTGTGTGTCTCTTCCACTGCTCAGAAGCTGCTGAGGCACAGGCTGAGTGTCCACATTCACCCTGAGGCCTGAAGGCCAAACGGTCATTACCCCAGGGCGAAGTGGGTTGGATGTGGCTCCTTGGCGGCTCGCCCAGCAGCCCTGCTGCTGGCCTTGCCTTCGCTGCTGGCAAACCTCTGGGAGGAAAAAGAGCGTCTCTGGCAAGAATCAAAAAGTGCTTGCCATCCCCTGGCTAGGAGCGCCTCCTACACCCCTCTTTGTGCGGCGAGCACACACATCAACTACTACCCTCCAAGGAAGCTGCAGCTTTCCAGCCAGAAAGGCCTGCAGCCCTTGCCGTGAAACCACAGTCAACAGGCTGTTGGACTGGGCCAAGTGCCTTGTAGGAGGCCTTGGACGCGCAGGGCTGCACTGTTTTCCGTTGGGGCACACCGTTGGGGAGAAGGCTCTGGCCTAGCCATCAGCGCACACCCTCCTAGCCAGAGGCCCTTGGGATCCACTGGGTGGGCAGGCTGAAGGCGCGAGCAGGGCTTTGGTGCTTGCAGAGTCAATTTGGGCCCTGCTTTGGAAGGGTTTCAGGGACCCAGTTCTAGGGAGGCTTAGCTTCCCTGCTGTGGCACACCCAGGTCAGGTAGCCCAGCTGCCACCCTAAAGGCTCCCTGCTCTGCCCTCACCCTGGGGTCTCCCACGTGGGTTCTGTCTCCCCAAGCACAACCTCAATGTGGATCCAGTCTGGACAGAAAAGCACACAATATCCCAGAGCACTCCAGGGCCTCAGCGGCTCAAAGGGGCATCAAGGCCTACCTAGGGGGCCTCTCTTCCCTAGGCCATACCCAGCCTGCACACTCTCTGTGGAGCAAGCTTCATTCCTGGAAGGGCCCAGGGGGTGGGCATGAGGGTCTCTTCGGGGCTCGGAACGTGCGGATAACAGAGGCTGTGGGACAACAGCAACATGAGACCCTGACAGGAGAGCTGTCGTTTCCCCTTTGGGAAGCAGGATGCTTGCGGCCCCCAGGCTGCATGCCAATCCCCCTTGCTGCCTGGCTTCTGTTCACTGCTGGCTAGCGCTTCTGCAGCAGGTGAGCGTCTTGCCTAGAAACCAGGCGCTTGCCGTCCCTTGCTGGGAGCTCATGGCCCCACACACGTCCCTAGAGGGTGATGGCAACTTGGCTGAGAGCCACCAGGTGAGCTGTAGTTCTCCATGCGGAGAGGCCTGCCGCGGGTTTCGAGAATCCTGAGTCAGGGCTGTGCTTCAAGCGGAGGGTGAGTTCCGAGGCTGGAGGAGGCTCGGAGTCACACTGGTTCCCAAGGGGGAACACTCATTGCCAAAAGTCTCTCCCGTGGCTCCAGTGCCCCCTTCCTGGGCCAGGGGCCCTTGGAAACCCCTCTGAATGGAAAGCCCAGCTCATCATCTGCCGGCCTCTCCTGCTGGCAGCGCTCGCGTTCGGCAGCCTTCAAACTGCTTCAGGAAGGCAGTTCCTTGGAGTCGGAGACTGGCAGGCTGGGCAGCCTGAGGGTGAGGCGTGCAGCTGCGTGAGGAAAGCCCTGGGCTTAGCATTCACCCTGGGACGTTGTGCCTGGGTTCTGGGTACCTCGGAGAGAACCTCCACTCACTCTCCAAGCTGAGATCAACAGGCAGGAGTTCCCTGAGCAGCGCTAAACCACAGCCCCTCCCAGGCTGTCCCAAGACGTCCGTGCGGCCTACTCCCACTTCAGCCATACAACACATGCAGACCCTGGGGGGAGCAACGTTCAAGATGGAAGGTCCCACTTGCACGGCCTGTGTGTCTCTTCCACTGCTCAGAAGCTGCTGAGGCACAGGCTGAGTGTCCACATTCACCCTGAGGCCTGAAGGCCAAACGGTCATTACCCCAGGGCGAAGTGGGTTGGATGTGGCTCCTTGGCGGCTCGCCCAGCAGCCCTGCTGCTGGCCTTGCCTTCGCTGCTGGCAAACCTCTGGGAGGAAAAAGAGCGTCTCTGGCAAGAATCAAAAAGTGCTTGCCATCCCCTGGCTAGGAGCGCCTCCTACACCCCTCTTTGTGCGGCGAGCACACACATCAACTACTACCCTCCAAGGAAGCTGCAGCTTTCCAGCCAGAAAGGCCTGCAGCCCTTGCCGTGAAACCACAGTCAACAGGCTGTTGGACTGTGCCAGGTGCCTTGTAGGAGGCCTTGGACGCTCAGGGCTGCACTGTTTTCCGTTGGGGCACACCGTTGGGGAGAAGGCTCTGGCCTAGCCATCAGCGCACACCCTCCTAGCCAGAGGCCCTTGGGATCCACTGGGTGGGCAGGCTGAAGGCGCAAGCAGGGCTTTGGTGCTTGCAGAGTCAATTTGGGCCCTGCTTTGGAAGGGTTTCAGGGACCCAGTTCTAGGGAGGCTTAGCTTCCCTGCTGTGGCACACCCAGGTCAGGTAGCCCAGCTGCCACCCTAAAGGCTCCCTGCTCTGCCCTCACCCTGGGGTCTCCCACGTGGGTTCTGTCTCCCCAAGCACAACCTCAATGTGGATCCAGTCTGGACAGAAAAGCACACAATATCCCAGAGCACTCCAGGGCCTCAGCGGCTCAAAGGGGCATCAAGGCCTACCTAGGGGGCCTCTCTTCCCTAGGCCATACCCAGCCTGCACACTCTCTGTGGAGCAAGCTTCATTCCTGGAAGGGCCCAGGGGGTGGGCATGAGGGTCTCTTCGGGGCTCGGAACGTGCGGATAACAGAGGCTGTGGGACAACAGCAACATGAGACCCTGACAGGAGAGCTGTCGTTTCCCCTTTGGGAAGCAGGATGCTTGCGGCCCCCAGGCTGCATGCCAATCCCCCTTGCTGCCTGGCTTCTGTTCACTGCTGGCTAGCGCTTCTGCAGCAGGTGAGCGTCTTGCCTAGAAACCGGGCGCTTGCCGTGCCTTGCTGGGAGCTCATGGCCCCACACACGTCCCTAGAGGGTGATGGCAACTTGGCTGAGAGCCACCAGGTGAGCTGTAGTTCTCCATGCGGAGAGGCCTGCCACGGGTTTCGAGAATCCTGAGTCAGGGCTGTGCTTCAAGCGGAGGGTGAGTTCCGAGGCTGGAGGAGGCTCGGAGTCACACTGGTTCCCAAGGGGGAACACTCATTGCCAAAAGTCTCTCCCGTGGCTCCAGTGCCCCCTTCCTGGGCCAGGGGCCCTTGGAAACCCCTCTGAATGGAAAGCCCAGCTCATCATCTGCCGGCCTCTCCTGCTGGCAGCGCTCGCGTTCGGCAGCCTTCAAACTGCTTCAGGAAGGCAGTTCCTTGGAGTCGGAGACTGGCAGGCTGGGCAGCCTGAGGGTGAGGCGTGCAGCTGCGTGAGGAAAGCCCTGGGCTTAGCATTCACCCTGGGACGTCGTGCCTGGGTTCTGGGTACCTCGGAGAGAACCTCCACTCACTCTCCAAGCTGAGATCAACAGGCAGGAGTTCCCTGAGCAGCGCTAAACCACAGCCCCTCCCAGGCTGTCCCAAGACGTCCGTGCGGCCTACTCCCACTTCAGCCATACAACACATGCAGACCCTGGGGGGAGCAACGTTCAAGATGGAAGGTCCCACTTGCACGGCCTGTGTGTCTCTTCCACTGCTCAGAAGCTGCTGAGGCACAGGCTGAGTGTCCACATTCACCCTGAGGCCTGAAGGCCAAACGGTCATTACCCCAGGGCGAAGTGGGTTGGATGTGGCTCCTTGGCGGCTCGCCCAGCAGCCCTGCTGCTGGCCTTGCCTTCGCTGCTGGCAAACCTCTGGGAGGAAAAAGAGCGTCTCTGGCAAGAATCAAAAAGTGCTTGCCATCCCCTGGCTAGGAGCGCCTCCTACACCCCTCTTTGTGCGGCGAGCACACACATCAACTACTACCCTCCAAGGAAGCTGCAGCTTTCCAGCCAGAAAGGCCTGCAGCCCTTGCCGTGAAACCACAGTCAACAGGCTGTTGGACTGGGCCAAGTGCCTTGTAGGAGGCCTTGGACGCTCAGGGCTGCACTGTTTTCCGTTGGGGCACACCGTTGGGGAGAAGGCTCTGGCCTAGCCATCAGCGCACACCCTCCTAGCCAGAGGCCCTTGGGATCCACTGGGTGGGCAGGCTGAAGGCGCGAGCAGGGCTTTGGTGCTTGCAGAGTCAATTTGGGCCCTGCTTTGGAAGGGTTTCAGGGACCCAGTTCTAGGGAGGCTTAGCTTCCCTGCTGTGGCACACCCAGGTCAGGTAGCCCAGCTGCCACCCTAAAGGCTCCCTGCTCTGCCCTCACCCTGGGGTCTCCCACGTGGGTTCTGTCTCCCCAAGCACAACCTCAATGTGGATCCAGTCTGGACAGAAAAGCACACAATATCCCAGAGCACTCCAGGGCCTCAGTGGCTCAAAGGGGCATCAAGGCCTACCTAGGGGGCCTCTCTTCCCTAGGCCATACCCAGCCTGCACACTCTCTGTGGAGCAAGCTTCATTCCTGGAAGGGCCCAGGGGGTGGGCATGAGGGTCTCTTCGGGGCTCGGAACGTGCGGATAACAGAGGCTGTGGGACAACAGCAACATGAGACCCTGACAGGAGAGCTGTCGTTTCCCCTTTGGGAAGCAGGATGCTTGCGGCCCCCAGGCTGCATGCCAATCCCCCTTGCTGCCTGGCTTCTGTTCACTGCTGGCTAGCGCTTCTGCAGCAGGTGAGCGTCTTGCCTAGAAACCGGGCGCTTGCCGTCCCTTGCTGGGAGCTCATGGCCCCACACACGTCCCTAGAGGGTGATGGCAACTTGGCTGAGAGCCACCAGGTGAGCTGTAGTTCTCCATGCGGAGAGGCCTGCCGCGGGTTTCGAGAATCCTGAGTCAGGGCTGTGCTTCAAGCGGAGGGTGAGTTCCGAGGCTGGAGGAGGCTCGGAGTCACACTGGTTCCCAAGGGGGAACACTCATTGCCAAAAGTCTCTCCCGTGGCTCCAGTGCCCCCTTCCTGGGCCAGGGGCCCTTGGAAACCCCTCTGAATGGAAAGCCCAGCTCATCATCTGCCGGCCTCTCCTGCTGGCAGCGCTCGCGTTCGGCAGCCTTCAAACTGCTTCAGGAAGGCAGTTCCTTGGAGTCGGAGACTGGCAGGCTGGGCAGCCTGAGGGTGAGGCGTGCAGCTGCGTGAGGAAAGCCCTGGGCTTAGCATTCACCCTGGGACATCGTGCCTGGGTTCTAGGTACCTCGGAGAGAACCTCCACTCACTCTCCAAGCTGAGATCAACAGGCAGGAGTTCCCTGAGCAGCGCTAAACCACAGCCCCTCCCAGGCTGTCCCAAGACGTCTGTGCGGCCTACTCCCACTTCAGCCATACAACACATGCAGACCCTGGGGGGAGCAACGTTCAAGATGGAAGGTCCCACTTGCACGGCCTGTGTGTCTCTTCCACTGCTCAGAAGCTGCTGAGGCACAGGCTGAGTGTCCACATTCACCCTGAGGCCTGAAGGCCAAACGGTCATTACCCCAGGGCGAAGTGGGTTGGATGTGGCTCCTTGGCGGCTCGCCCAGCAGCCCTGCTGCTGGCCTTGCCTTCGCTGCTGGCAAACCTCTGGGAGGAAAAAGAGCGTCTCTGGCAAGAATCAAAAAGTGCTTGCCATCCCCTGGCTAGGAGCGCCTCCTACACCCCTCTTTGTGCGGCGAGCACACACATCAACTACTACCCTCCAAGGAAGCTGCAGCTTTCCAGCCAGAAAGGCCTGCAGCCCTTGCCGTGAAACCACAGTCAACAGGCTGTTGGACTGTGCCAGGTGCCTTGTAGGAGGCCTTGGACGCTCAGGGCTGCACTGTTTTCCGTTGGGGCACACCGTTGGGGAGAAGGCTCTGGCCTAGCCATCAGCGCACACCCTCCTAGCCAGAGGCCCTTGGGATCCACTGGGTGGGCAGGCTGAAGGCGCAAGCAGGGCTTTGGTGCTTGCAGAGTCAATTTGGGCCCTGCTTTGGAAGGGTTTCAGGGACCCAGTTCTAGGGAGGCTTAGCTTCCCTGCTGTGGCACACCCAGGTCAGGTAGCCCAGCTGCCACCCTAAAGGCTCCCTGCTCTGCCCTCACCCTGGGGTCTCCCACGTGGGTTCTGTCTCCCCAAGCACAACCTCAATGTGGATCCAGTCTGGACAGAAAAGCACACAATATCCCAGAGCACTCCAGGGCCTCAGCGGCTCAAAGGGGCATCAAGGCCTACCTAGGGGGCCTCTCTTCCCTAGGCCATACCCAGCCTGCACACTCTCTGTGGAGCAAGCTTCATTCCTGGAAGGGCCCAGGGGGTGGGCATGAGGGTCTCTTCGGGGCTCGGAACGTGCGGATAACAGAGGCTGTGGGACAACAGCAACATGAGACCCTGACAGGAGAGCTGTCGTTTCCCCTTTGGGAAGCAGGATGCTTGCGGCCCCCAGGCTGCATGCCAATCCCCCTTGCTGCCTGGCTTCTGTTCACTGCTGGCTAGCGCTTCTGCAGCAGGTGAGCGTCTTGCCTAGAAACCGGGCGCTTGCCGTGCCTTGCTGGGAGCTCATGGCCCCACACACGTCCCTAGAGGGTGATGGCAACTTGGCTGAGAGCCACCAGGTGAGCTGTAGTTCTCCATGCGGAGAGGCCTGCCACGGGTTTCGAGAATCCTGAGTCAGGGCTGTGCTTCAAGCGGAGGGTGAGTTCCGAGGCTGGAGGAGGCTCGGAGTCACACTGGTTCCCAAGGGGGAACACTCATTGCCAAAAGTCTCTCCCGTGGCTCCAGTGCCCCCTTCCTGGGCCAGGGGCCCTTGGAAACCCCTCTGAATGGAAAGCCCAGCTCATCATCTGCCGGCCTCTCCTGCTGGCAGCGCTCGCGTTCGGCAGCCTTCAAACTGCTTCAGGAAGGCGGTTCCTTGGAGTCGGAGACTGGCAGGCTGGGCAGCCTGAGGGTGAGGCGTGCAGCTGCGTGAGGAAAGCCCTGGGCTTAGCATTCACCCTGGGACGTCGTGCCTGGGTTCTGGGTACCTCGGAGAGAACCTCCACTCACTCTCCAAGCTGAGATCAACAGGCAGGAGTTCCCTGAGCAGCGCTAAACCACAGCCCCTCCCAGGCTGTCCCAAGACGTCCGTGCGGCCTACTCCCACTTCAGCCATACAACACATGCAGACCCTGGGGGGAGCAACGTTCAAGATGGAAGGTCCCACTTGCACGGCCTGTGTGTCTCTTCCACTGCTCAGAAGCTGCTGAGGCACAGGCTGAGTGTCCACATTCACCCTGAGGCCTGAAGGCCAAACGGTCATTACCCCAGGGCGAAGTGGGTTGGATGTGGCTCCTTGGCGGCTCGCCCAGCAGCCCTGCTGCTGGCCTTGCCTTCGCTGCTGGCAAACCTCTGGGAGGAAAAAGAGCGTCTCTGGCAAGAATCAAAAAGTGCTTGCCATCCCCTGGCTAGGAGCGCCTCCTACACCCCTCTTTGTGCGGCGAGCACACACATCAACTACTACCCTCCAAGGAAGCTGCAGCTTTCCAGCCAGAAAGGCCTGCAGCCCTTGCCGTGAAACCACAGTCAACAGGCTGTTGGACTGGGCCAAGTGCCTTGTAGGAGGCCTTGGACGCGCAGGGCTGCACTGTTTTCCGTTGGGGCACACCGTTGGGGAGAAGGCTCTGGCCTAGCCATCAGCGCACACCCTCCTAGCCAGAGGCCCTTGGGATCCACTGGGTGGGCAGGCTGAAGGCGCGAGCAGGGCTTTGGTGCTTGCAGAGTCAATTTGGGCCCTGCTTTGGAAGGGTTTCAGGGACCCAGTTCTAGGGAGGCTTAGCTTCCCTGCTGTGGCACACCCAGGTCAGGTAGCCCAGCTGCCACCCTAAAGGCTCCCTGCTCTGCCCTCACCCTGGGGTCTCCCACGTGGGTTCTGTCTCCCCAAGCACAACCTCAATGTGGATCCAGTCTGGACAGAAAAGCACACAATATCCCAGAGCACTCCAGGGCCTCAGCGGCTCAAAGGGGCATCAAGGCCTACCTAGGGGGCCTCTCTTCCCTAGGCCATACCCAGCCTGCACACTCTCTGTGGAGCAAGCTTCATTCCTGGAAGGGCCCAGGGGGTGGGCATGAGGGTCTCTTCGGGGCTCGGAACGTGCGGATAACAGAGGCTGTGGGACAACAGCAACATGAGACCCTGACAGGAGAGCTGTCGTTTCCCCTTTGGGAAGCAGGATGCTTGCGGCCCCCAGGCTGCGTGCCAATCCCCCTTGCTGCCTGGCTTCTGTTCACTGCTGGCTAGCGCTTCTGCAGCAGGTGAGCGTCTTGCCTAGAAACCGGGCGCTTGCCGTCCCTTGCTGGGAGCTCATGGCCCCACACACGTCCCTAGAGGGTGATGGCAACTTGGCTGAGAGCCACCAGGTGAGCTGTAGTTCTCCATGCGGAGAGGCCTGCCGCGGGTTTCGAGAATCCTGAGTCAGGGCTGTGCTTCAAGCGGAGGGTGAGTTCCGAGGCTGGAGGAGGCTCGGAGTCACACTGGTTCCCAAGGGGGAACACTCATTGCCAAAAGTCTCTCCCGTGGCTCCAGTGCCCCCTTCCTGGGCCAGGGGCCCTTGGAAACCCCTCTGAATGGAAAGCCCAGCTCATCATCTGCCGGCCTCTCCTGCTGGCAGCGCTCGCGTTCGGCAGCCTTCAAACTGCTTCAGGAAGGCAGTTCCTTGGAGTCGGAGACTGGCAGGCTGGGCAGCCTGAGGGTGAGGCGTGCAGCTGCGTGAGGAAAGCCCTGGGCTTAGCATTCACCCTGGGACGTCGTGCCTGGGTTCTGGGTACCTCGGAGAGAACCTCCACTCACTCTCCAAGCTGAGATCAACAGGCAGGAGTTCCCTGAGCAGCGCTAAACCACAGCCCCTCCCAGGCTGTCCCAAGACGTCCGTGCGGCCTACTCCCACTTCAGCCATACAACACATGCAGACCCTGGGGGGAGCAACGTTCAAGATGGAAGGTCCCACTTGCACGGCCTGTGTGTCTCTTCCACTGCTCAGAAGCTGCTGAGGCACAGGCTGAGTGTCCACATTCACCCTGAGGCCTGAAGGCCAAACGGTCATTACCCCAGGGCGAAGTGGGTTGGATGTGGCTCCTTGGCGGCTCGCCCAGCAGCCCTGCTGCTGGCCTTGCCTTCGCTGCTGGCAAACCTCTGGGAGGAAAAAGAGCGTCTCTGGCAAGAATCAAAAAGTGCTTGCCATCCCCTGGCTAGGAGCGCCTCCTACACCCCTCTTTGTGCGGCGAGCACACACATCAACTACTACCCTCCAAGGAAGCTGCAGCTTTCCAGCCAGAAAGGCCTGCAGCCCTTGCCGTGAAACCACAGTCAACAGGCTGTTGGACTGGGCCAAGTGCCTTGTAGGAGGCCTTGGACGCTCAGGGCTGCACTGTTTTCCGTTGGGGCACACCGTTGGGGAGAAGGCTCTGGCCTAGCCATCAGCGCACACCCTCCTAGCCAGAGGCCCTTGGGATCCACTGGGTGGGCAGGCTGAAGGCGCGAGCAGGGCTTTGGTGCTTGCAGAGTCAATTTGGGCCCTGCTTTGGAAGGGTTTCAGGGACCCAGTTCTAGGGAGGCTTAGCTTCCCTGCTGTGGCACACCCAGGTCAGGTAGCCCAGCTGCCACCCTAAAGGCTCCCTGCTCTGCCCTCACCCTGGGGTCTCCCACGTGGGTTCTGTCTCCCCAAGCACAACCTCAATGTGGATCCAGTCTGGACAGAAAAGCACACAATATCCCAGAGCACTCCAGGGCCTCAGCGGCTCAAAGGGGCATCAAGGCCTACCTAGGGGGCCTCTCTTCCCTAGGCCATACCCAGCCTGCACACTCTCTGTGGAGCAAGCTTCATTCCTGGAAGGGCCCAGGGGGTGGGCATGAGGGTCTCTTCGGGGCTCGGAACGTGCGGATAACAGAGGCTGTGGGACAACAGCAACATGAGACCCTGACAGGAGAGCTGTCGTTTCCCCTTTGGGAAGCAGGATGCTTGCGGCCCCCAGGCTGCATGCCAATCCCCCTTGCTGCCTGGCTTCTGTTCACTGCTGGCTAGCGCTTCTGCAGCAGGTGAGCGTCTTGCCTAGAAACCGGGCGCTTGCCGTCCCTTGCTGGGAGCTCATGGCCCCACACACGTCCCTAGAGGGTGATGGCAACTTGGCTGAGAGCCACCAGGTGAGCTGTAGTTCTCCATGCGGAGAGGCCTGCCGCGGGTTTCGAGAATCCTGAGTCAGGGCTGTGCTTCAAGCGGAGGGTGAGTTCCGAGGCTGGAGGAGGCTCGGAGTCACACTGGTTCCCAAGGGGGAACACTCATTGCCAAAAGTCTCTCCCGTGGCTCCAGTGCCCCCTTCCTGGGCCAGGGGCCCTTGGAAACCCCTCTGAATGGAAAGCCCAGCTCATCATCTGCCGGCCTCTCCTGCTGGCAGCGCTCGCGTTCGGCAGCCTTCAAACTGCTTCAGGAAGGCAGTTCCTTGGAGTCGGAGACTGGCAGGCTGGGCAGCCTGAGGGTGAGGCGTGCAGCTGCGTGAGGAAAGCCCTGGGCTTAGCATTCACCCTGGGACGTCGTGCCTGGGTTCTGGGTACCTCGGAGAGAACCTCCACTCACTCTCCAAGCTGAGATCAACAGGCAGGAGTTCCCTGAGCAGCGCTAAACCACAGCCCCTCCCAGGCTGTCCCAAGACGTCCGTGCGGCCTACTCCCACTTCAGCCATACAACACATGCAGACCCTGGGGGGAGCAACGTTCAAGATGGAAGGTCCCACTTGCACGGCCTGTGTGTCTCTTCCACTGCTCAGAAGCTGCTGAGGCACAGGCTGAGTGTCCACATTCACCCTGAGGCCTGAAGGCCAAACGGTCATTACCCCAGGGCGAAGTGGGTTGGATGTGGCTCCTTGGCGACTCGCCCAGCAGCCCTGCTGCTGGCCTTGCCTTCGCTGCTGGCAAACCTCTGGGAGGAAAAAGAGCGTCTCTGGCAAGAATCAAAAAGTGCTTGCCATCCCCTGGCTAGGAGCGCCTCCTACACCCCTCTTTGTGCGGCGAGCACACACATCAACTACTACCCTCCAAGGAAGCTGCAACTTTCCAGCCAGAAAGGCCTGCAGCCCTTGCCGTGAAACCACAGTCAACAGGCTGTTGGACTGGGCCAGGTGCCTTGTAGGAGGCCTTGGACGCGCAGGGCTGCACTGTTTTCCGTTGGGGCACACCGTTGGGGAGAAGGCTCTGGCCTAGCCATCAGCGCACACCCTCCTAGCCAGAGGCCCTTGGGATCCACTGGGTGGGCAGGCTGAAGGCGCGAGCAGGGCTTTGGTGCTTGCAGAGTCAATTTGGGCCCTGCTTTGGAAGGGTTTCAGGGACCCAGTTCTAGGGAGGCTTAGCTTCCCTGCTGTGGCACACCCAGGTCAGGTAGCCCAGCTGCCACCCTAAAGGCTCCCTGCTCTGCCCTCACCCTGGGGTCTCCCACGTGGGTTCTGTCTCCCCAAGCACAACCTCAATGTGGATCCAGTCTGGACAGAAAAGCACACAATATCCCAGAGCACTCCAGGGCCTCAGCGGCTCAAAGGGGCATCAAGGCCTACCTAGGGGGCCTCTCTTCCCTAGGCCATACCCAGCCTGCACACTCTCTGTGGAGCAAGCTTCATTCCTGGAAGGGCCCAGGGGGTGGGCATGAGGGTCTCTTCGGGGCTCGGAACGTGCGGATAACAGAGGCTGTGGGACAACAGCAACATGAGACCCTGACAGGAGAGCTGTCGTTTCCCCTTTGGGAAGCAGGATGCTTGCGGCCCCCAGGCTGCATGCCAATCCCCCTTGCTGCCTGGCTTCTGTTCACTGCTGGCTAGCGCTTCTGCAGCAGGTGAGCGTCTTGCCTAGAAACCAGGCGCTTGCCGTCCCTTGCTGGGAGCTCATGGCCCCACACACGTCCCTAGAGGGTGATGGCAACTTGGCTGAGAGCCACCAGGTGAGCTGTAGTTCTCCATGCGGAGAGGCCTGCCGCGGGTTTCGAGAATCCTGAGTCAGGGCTGTGCTTCAAGCGGAGGGTGAGTTCCGAGGCTGGAGGAGGCTCGGAGTCACACTGGTTCCCAAGGGGGAACACTCATTGCCAAAAGTCTCTCCCGTGGCTCCAGTGCCCCCTTCCTGGGCCAGGGGCCCTTGGAAACCCCTCTGAATGGAAAGCCCAGCTCATCATCTGCCGGCCTCTCCTGCTGGCAGCGCTCGCGTTCGGCAGCCTTCAAACTGCTTCAGGAAGGCAGTTCCTTGGAGTCGGAGACTGGCAGGCTGGGCAGCCTGAGGGTGAGGCGTGCAGCTGCGTGAGGAAAGCCCTGGGCTTAGCATTCACCCTGGGACGTCGTGCCTGGGTTCTGGGTACCTCGGAGAGAACCTCCACTCACTCTCCAAGCTGAGATCAACAGGCAGGAGTTCCCTGAGCAGCGCTAAACCACAGCCCCTCCCAGGCTGTCCCAAGACGTCCGTGCGGCCTACTCCCACTTCAGCCATACAACACATGCAGACCCTGGGGGGAGCAACGTTCAAGATGGAAGGTCCCACTTGCACGGCCTGTGTGTCTCTTCCACTGCTCAGAAGCTGCTGAGGCACAGGCTGAGTGTCCACATTCACCCTGAGGCCTGAAGGCCAAACGGTCATTACCCCAGGGCGAAGTGGGTTGGATGTGGCTCCTTGGCGGCTCGCCCAGCAGCCCTGCTGCTGGCCTTGCCTTCGCTGCTGGCAAACCTCTGGGAGGAAAAAGAGCGTCTCTGGCAAGAATCAAAAAGTGCTTGCCATCCCCTGGCTAGAAGCGCCTCCTACACCCCTCTTTGTGCGGCGAGCACACACATCAACTACTACCCTCCAAGGAAGCTGCAGCTTTCCAGCCAGAAAGGCCTGCAGCCCTTGCCGTGAAACCACAGTCAACAGGCTGTTGGACTGGGCCAAGTGCCTTGTAGGAGGCCTTGGACGCTCAGGGCTGCACTGTTTTCCGTTGGGGCACACCGTTGGGGAGAAGGCTCTGGCCTAGCCATCAGCGCACACCCTCCTAGCCAGAGGCCCTTGGGATCCACTGGGTGGGCAGGCTGAAGGCGCAAGCAGGGCTTTGGTGCTTGCAGAGTCAATTTGGGCCCTGCTTTGGAAGGGTTTCAGGGACCCAGTTCTAGGGAGGCTTAGCTTCCCTGCTGTGGCACACCCAGGTCAGGTAGCCCAGCTGCCACCCTAAAGGCTCCCTGCTCTGCCCTCACCCTGGGGTCTCCCACGTGGGTTCTGTCTCCCCAAGCACAACCTCAATGTGGATCCAGTCTGGACAGAAAAGCACACAATATCCCAGAGCACTCCAGGGCCTCAGTGGCTCAAAGGGGCATCAAGGCCTACCTAGGGGGCCTCTCTTCCCTAGGCCATACCCAGCCTGCACACTCTCTGTGGAGCAAGCTTCATTCCTGGAAGGGCCCAGGGGGTGGGCATGAGGGTCTCTTCGGGGCTCGGAACGTGCGGATAACAGAGGCTGTGGGACAACAGCAACATGAGACCCTGACAGGAGAGCTGTCGTTTCCCCTTTGGGAAGCAGGATGCTTGCGGCCCCCAGGCTGCATGCCAATCCCCCTTGCTGCCTGGCTTCTGTTCACTGCTGGCTAGCGCTTCTGCAGCAGGTGAGCGTCTTGCCTAGAAACCGGGCGCTTGCCGTCCCTTGCTGGGAGCTCATGGCCCCACACACGTCCCTAGAGGGTGATGGCAACTTGGCTGAGAGCCACCAGGTGAGCTGTAGTTCTCCATGCGGAGAGGCCTGCCGCGGGTTTCGAGAATCCTGAGTCAGGGCTGTGCTTCAAGCGGAGGGTGAGTTCCGAGGCTGGAGGAGGCTCGGAGTCACACTGGTTCCCAAGGGGGAACACTCATTGCCAAAAGTCTCTCCCGTGGCTCCAGTGCCCCCTTCCTGGGCCAGGGGCCCTTGGAAACCCCTCTGAATGGAAAGCCCAGCTCATCATCTGCCGGCCTCTCCTGCTGGCAGCGCTCGCGTTCGGCAGCCTTCAAACTGCTTCAGGAAGGCGGTTCCTTGGAGTCGGAGACTGGCAGGCTGGGCAGCCTGAGGGTGAGGCGTGCAGCTGCGTGAGGAAAGCCCTGGGCTTAGCATTCACCCTGGGACGTCGTGCCTGGGTTCTGGGTACCTCGGAGAGAACCTCCACTCACTCTCCAAGCTGAGAGCAACAGGCAGGAGTTCCCTGAGCAGCGCTAAACCACAGCCCCTCCCAGGCTGTCCCAAGACGTCCGTGCGGCCTACTCCCACTTCAGCCATACAACACATGCAGACCCTGGGGGGAGCAACGTTCAAGATGGAAGGTCCCACTTGCACGGCCTGTGTGTCTCTTCCACTGCTCAGAAGCTGCTGAGGCACAGGCTGAGTGTCCACATTCACCCTGAGGCCTGAAGGCCAAACGGTCATTACCCCAGGGCGAAGTGGGTTGGATGTGGCTCCTTGGCGGCTCGCCCAGCAGCCCTGCTGCTGGCCTTGCCTTCGCTGCTGGCAAACCTCTGGGAGGAAAAAGAGCGTCTCTGGCAAGAATCAAAAAGTGCTTGCCATCCCCTGGCTAGGAGCGCCTCCTACACCCCTCTTTGTGCGGCGAGCACACACATCAACTACTACCCTCCAAGGAAGCTGCAGCTTTCCAGCCAGAAAGGCCTGCAGCCCTTGCCGTGAAACCACAGTCAACAGGCTGTTGGACTGGGCCAAGTGCCTTGTAGGAGGCCTTGGACGCGCAGGGCTGCACTGTTTTCCGTTGGGGCACACCGTTGGGGAGAAGGCTCTGGCCTAGCCATCAGCGCACACCCTCCTAGCCAGAGGCCCTTGGGATCCACTGGGTGGGCAGGCTGAAGGCGCGAGCAGGGCTTTGGTGCTTGCAGAGTCAATTTGGGCCCTGCTTTGGAAGGGTTTCAGGGACCCAGTTCTATGGAGGCTTAGCTTCCCTGCTGTGGCACACCCAGGTCAGGTAGCCCAGCTGCCACCCTAAAGGCTCCCTGCTCTGCCCTCACCCTGGGGTCTCCCACGTGGGTTCTGTCTCCCCAAGCACAACCTCAATGTGGATCCAGTCTGGACAGAAAAGCACACAATATCCCAGAGCACTCCAGGGCCTCAGCGGCTCAAAGGGGCATCAAGGCCTACCTAGGGGGCCTCTCTTCCCTAGGCCATACCCAGCCTGCACACTCTCTGTGGAGCAAGCTTCATTCCTGGAAGGGCCCAGGGGGTGGGCATGAGGGTCTCTTCGGGGCTCGGAACGTGCGGATAACAGAGGCTGTGGGACAACAGCAACATGAGACCCTGACAGGAGAGCTGTCGTTTCCCCTTTGGGAAGCAGGATGCTTGCGGCCCCCAGGCTGCGTGCCAATCCCCCTTGCTGCCTGGCTTCTGTTCACTGCTGGCTAGCGCTTCTGCAGCAGGTGAGCGTCTTGCCTAGAAACCGGGCGCTTGCCGTCTCTTGCTGGGAGCTCATGGCCCCACACACGTCCCTAGAGGGTGATGGCAACTTGGCTGAGAGCCACCAGGTGAGCTGTAGTTCTCCATGCGGAGAGGCCTGCCGCGGGTTTCGAGAATCCTGAGTCAGGGCTGTGCTTCAAGCGGAGGGTGAGTTCCGAGGCTGGAGGAGGCTCGGAGTCACACTGGTTCCCAAGGGGGAACACTCATTGCCAAAAGTCTCTCCCGTGGCTCCAGTGCCCCCTTCCTGGGCCAGGGGCCCTTGGAAACCCCTCTGAATGGAAAGCCCAGCTCATCATCTGCCGGCCTCTCCTGCTGGCAGCGCTCGCGTTCGGCAGCCTTCAAACTGCTTCAGGAAGGTGGTTCCTTGGAGTCGGAGACTGGCAGGCTGGGCAGCCTGAGGGTGAGGCGTGCAGCTGCGTGAGGAAAGCCCTGGGCTTAGCATTCACCCTGGGACGTCGTGCCTGGGTTCTGGGTACCTCGGAGAGAACCTCCACTCACTCTCCAAGCTGAGATCAACAGGCAGGAGTTCCCTGAGCAGCGCTAAACCACAGCCCCTCCCAGGCTGTCCCAAGACGTCCGTGCGGCCTACTCCCACTTCAGCCATACAACACATGCAGACCCTGGGGGGAGCAACGTTCAAGATGGAAGGTCCCACTTGCACGGCCTGTGTGTCTCTTCCACTGCTCAGAAGCTGCTGAGGCACAGGCTGAGTGTCCACATTCACCCTGAGGCCTGAAGGCCAAACGGTCATTACCCCAGGGCGAAGTGGGTTGGATGTGGCTTCTTGGCGGCTCGCCCAGCAGCCCTGCTGCTGGCCTTGCCTTCGCTGCTGGCAAACCTCTGGGAGGAAAAAGAGCGTCTCTGGCAAGAATCAAAAAGTGCTTGCCATCCCCTGGCTAGGAGCGCCTCCTACACCCCTCTTTGTGCGGCGAGCACACACATCAACTACTACCCTCCAAGGAAGCTGCAGCTTTCCAGCCAGAAAGGCCTGCAGCCCTTGCCGTGAAACCACAGTCAACAGGCTGTTGGACTGGGCCAAGTGCCTTGTAGGAGGCCTTGGACGCGCAGGGCTGCACTGTTTTCCGTTGGGGCACACCGTTGGGGAGAAGGCTCTGGCCTAGCCATCAGCGCACACCCTCCTAGCCAGAGGCCCTTGGGATCCACTGGGTGGGCAGGCTGAAGGCGCGAGCAGGGCTTTGGTGCTTGCAGAGTCAATTTGGGCCCTGCTTTGGAAGGGTTTCAGGGACCCAGTTCTAGGGAGGCTTAGCTTCCCTGCTGTGGCACACCCAGGTCAGGTAGCCCAGCTGCCACCCTAAAGGCTCCCTGCTCTGCCCTCACCCTGGGGTCTCCCACGTGGGTTCTGTCTCCCCAAGCACAACCTCAATGTGGATCCAGTCTGGACAGAAAAGCACACAATATCCCAGAGCACTCCAGGGCCTCAGCGGCTCAAAGGGGCATCAAGGCCTACCTAGGGGGCCTCTCTTCCCTAGGCCATACCCAGCCTGCACACTCTCTGTGGAGCAAGCTTCATTCCTGGAAGGGCCCAGGGGGTGGGCATGAGGGTCTCTTCGGGGCTCGGAACGTGCGGATAACAGAGGCTGTGGGACAACAGCAACATGAGACCCTGACAGGAGAGCTGTCGTTTCCCCTTTGGGAAGCAGGATGCTTGCGGCCCCCAGGCTGCGTGCCAATCCCCCTTGCTGCCTGGCTTCTGTTCACTGCTGGCTAGCGCTTCTGCAGCAGGTGAGCGTCTTGCCTAGAAACCGGGCGCTTGCCGTCTCTTGCTGGGAGCTCATGGCCCCACACACGTCCCTAGAGGGTGATGGCAACTTGGCTGAGAGCCACCAGGTGAGCTGTAGTTCTCCATGCGGAGAGGCCTGCCGCGGGTTTCGAGAATCCTGAGTCAGGGCTGTGCTTCAAGCGGAGGGTGAGTTCCGAGGCTGGAGGAGGCTCGGAGTCACACTGGTTCCCAAGGGGGAACACTCATTGCCAAAAGTCTCTCCCGTGGCTCCAGTGCCCCCTTCCTGGGCCAGGGGCCCTTGGAAACCCCTCTGAATGGAAAGCCCAGCTCATCATCTGCCGGCCTCTCCTGCTGGCAGCGCTCGCGTTCGGCAGCCTTCAAACTGCTTCAGGAAGGCGGTTCCTTGGAGTCGGAGACTGGCAGGCTGGGCAGCCTGAGGGTGAGGCGTGCAGCTGCGTGAGGAAAGCCCTGGGCTTAGCATTCACCCTGGGACATCGTGCCTGGGTTCTGGGTACCTCGGAGAGAACCTCCACTCACTCTCCAAGCTGAGATCAACAGGCAGGAGTTCCCTGAGCAGCGCTAAACCACAGCCCCTCCCAGGCTGTCCCAAGACGTCCGTGCGGCCTACTCCCACTTCAGCCATACAACACATGCAGACCCTGGGGGGAGCAACGTTCAAGATGGAAGGTCCCACTTGCACGGCCTGTGTGTCTCTTCCACTGCTCAGAAGCTGCTGAGGCACAGGCTGAGTGTCCACATTCACCCTGAGGCCTGAAGGCCAAACGGTCATTACCCCAGGGCGAAGTGGGTTGGATGTGGCTCCTTGGCGGCTCGCCCAGCAGCCCTGCTGCTGGCCTTGCCTTCGCTGCTGGCAAACCTCTGGGAGGAAAAAGAGCGTCTCTGGCAAGAATCAAAAAGTGCTTGCCATCCCCTGGCTAGGAGCGCCTCCTACACCCCTCTTTGTGCGGCGAGCACACACATCAACTACTACCCTCCAAGGAAGCTGCAGCTTTCCAGCCAGAAAGGCCTGCAGCCCTTGCCGTGAAACCACAGTCAACAGGCTGTTGGACTGGGCCAAGTGCCTTGTAGGAGGCCTTGGACGCTCAGGGCTGCACTGTTTTCCGTTGGGGCACACCGTTGGGGAGAAGGCTCTGGCCTAGCCATCAGCGCACACCCTCCTAGCCAGAGGCCCTTGGGATCCACTGGGTGGGCAGGCTGAAGGCGCGAGCAGGGCTTTGGTGCTTGCAGAGTCAATTTGGGCCCTGCTTTGGAAGGGTTTCAGGGACCCAGTTCTAGGGAGGCTTAGCTTCCCTGCTGTGGCACACCCAGGTCAGGTAGCCCAGCTGCCACCCTAAAGGCTCCCTGCTCTGCCCTCACCCTGGGGTCTCCCACGTGGGTTCTGTCTCCCCAAGCACAACCTCAATGTGGATCCAGTCTGGACAGAAAAGCACACAATATCCCAGAGCACTCCAGGGCCTCAGCGGCTCAAAGGGGCATCAAGGCCTACCTAGGGGGCCTCTCTTCCCTAGGCCATACCCAGCCTGCACACTCTCTGTGGAGCAAGCTTCATTCCTGGAAGGGCCCAGGGGGTGGGCATGAGGGTCTCTTCGGGGCTCGGAACGTGCGGATAACAGAGGCTGTGGGACAACAGCAACATGAGACCCTGACAGGAGAGCTGTCGTTTCCCCTTTGGGAAGCAGGATGCTTGCGGCCCCCAGGCTGCATGCCAATCCCCCTTGCTGCCTGGCTTCTGTTCACTGCTGGCTAGCGCTTCTGCAGCAGGTGAGCGTCTTGCCTAGAAACCGGGCGCTTGCCGTGCCTTGCTGGGAGCTCATGGCCCCACACACGTCCCTAGAGGGTGATGGCAACTTGGCTGAGAGCCACCAGGTGAGCTGTAGTTCTCCATGCGGAGAGGCCTGCCGCGGGTTTCGAGAATCCTGAGTCAGGGCTGTGCTTCAAGCGGAGGGTGAGTTCCGAGGCTGGAGGAGGCTCGGAGTCACACTGGTTCCCAAGGGGGAACACTCATTGCCAAAAGTCTCTCCCGTGGCTCCAGTGCCCCCTTCCTGGGCCAGGGGCCCTTGGAAACCCCTCTGAATGGAAAGCCCAGCTCATCATCTGCCGGCCTCTCCTGCTGGCAGCGCTCGCGTTCGGCAGCCTTCAAACTGCTTCAGGAAGGCGGTTCCTTGGAGTCGGAGACTGGCAGGCTGGGCAGCCTGAGGGTGAGGCGTGCAGCTGCGTGAGGAAAGCCCTGGGCTTAGCATTCACCCTGGGACGTCGTGCCTGGGTTCTGGGTACCTCGGAGAGAACCTCCACTCACTCTCCAAGCTGAGATCAACAGGCAGGAGTTCCCTGAGCAGCGCTAAACCACAGCCCCTCCCAGGCTGTCCCAAGACGTCCGTGCGGCCTACTCCCACTTCAGCCATACAACACATGCAGACCCTGGGGGGAGCAACGTTCAAGATGGAAGGTCCCACTTGCACGGCCTGTGTGTCTCTTCCACTGCTCAGAAGCTGCTGAGGCACAGGCTGAGTGTCCACATTCACCCTGAGGCCTGAAGGCCAAACGGTCATTACCCCAGGGCGAAGTGGGTTGGATGTGGCTCCTTGGCGGCTCGCCCAGCAGCCCTGCTGCTGGCCTTGCCTTCGCTGCTGGCAAACCTCTGGGAGGAAAAAGAGCGTCTCTGGCAAGAATCAAAAAGTGCTTGCCATCCCCTGGCTAGGAGCGCCTCCTACACCCCTCTTTGTGCGGCGAGCACACACATCAACTACTACCCTCCAAGGAAGCTGCAGCTTTCCAGCCAGAAAGGCCTGCAGCCCTTGCCGTGAAACCACAGTCAACAGGCTGTTGGACTGGGCCAAGTGCCTTGTAGGAGGCCTTGGACGCGCAGGGCTGCACTGTTTTCCGTTGGGGCACACCGTTGGGGAGAAGGCTCTGGCCTAGCCATCAGCGCACACCCTCCTAGCCAGAGGCCCTTGGGATCCACTGGGTGGGCAGGCTGAAGGCGCGAGCAGGGCTTTGGTGCTTGCAGAGTCAATTTGGGCCCTGCTTTGGAAGGGTTTCAGGGACCCAGTTCTAGGGAGGCTTAGCTTCCCTGCTGTGGCACACCCAGGTCAGGTAGCCCAGCTGCCACCCTAAAGGCTCCCTGCTCTGCCCTCACCCTGGGGTCTCCCACGTGGGTTCTGTCTCCCCAAGCACAACCTCAATGTGGATCCAGTCTGGACAGAAAAGCACACAATATCCCAGAGCACTCCAGGGCCTCAGCGGCTCAAAGGGGCATCAAGGCCTACCTAGGGGGCCTCTCTTCCCTAGGCCATACCCAGCCTGCACACTCTCTGTGGAGCAAGCTTCATTCCTGGAAGGGCCCAGGGGGTGGGCATGAGGGTCTCTTCGGGGCTCGGAACGTGCGGATAACAGAGGCTGTGGGACAACAGCAACATGAGACCCTGACAGGAGAGCTGTCGTTTCCCCTTTGGGAAGCAGGATGCTTGCGGCCCCCAGGCTGCGTGCCAATCCCCCTTGCTGCCTGGCTTCTGTTCACTGCTGGCTAGCGCTTCTGCAGCAGGTGAGCGTCTTGCCTAGAAACCGGGCGCTTGCCGTCTCTTGCTGGGAGCTCATGGCCCCACACACGTCCCTAGAGGGTGATGGCAACTTGGCTGAGAGCCACCAGGTGAGCTGTAGTTCTCCATGCGGAGAGGCCTGCCGCGGGTTTCGAGAATCCTGAGTCAGGGCTGTGCTTCAAGCGGAGGGTGAGTTCCGAGGCTGGAGGAGGCTCGGAGTCACACTGGTTCCCAAGGGGGAACACTCATTGCCAAAAGTCTCTCCCGTGGCTCCAGTGCCCCCTTCCTGGGCCAGGGGCCCTTGGAAACCCCTCTGAATGGAAAGCCCAGCTCATCATCTGCCGGCCTCTCCTGCTGGCAGCGCTCGCGTTCGGCAGCCTTCAAACTGCTTCAGGAAGGTGGTTCCTTGGAGTCGGAGACTGGCAGGCTGGGCAGCCTGAGGGTGAGGCGTGCAGCTGCGTGAGGAAAGCCCTGGGCTTAGCATTCACCCTGGGACATCGTGCCTGGGTTCTGGGTACCTCGGAGAGAACCTCCACTCACTCTCCAAGCTGAGATCAACAGGCAGGAGTTCCCTGAGCAGCGCTAAACCACAGCCCCTCCCAGGCTGTCCCAAGACGTCCGTGCGGCCTACTCCCACTTCAGCCATACAACACATGCAGACCCTGGGGGGAGCAACGTTCAAGATGGAAGGTCCCACTTGCACGGCCTGTGTGTCTCTTCCACTGCTCAGAAGCTGCTGAGGCACAGGCTGAGTGTCCACATTCACCCTGAGGCCTGAAGGCCAAACGGTCATTACCCCAGGGCGAAGTGGGTTGGATGTGGCTCCTTGGCGGCTCGCCCAGCAGCCCTGCTGCTGGCCTTGCCTTCGCTGCTGGCAAACCTCTGGGAGGAAAAAGAGCGTCTCTGGCAAGAATCAAAAAGTGCTTGCCATCCCCTGGCTAGGAGCGCCTCCTACACCCCTCTTTGTGCGGCGAGCACACACATCAACTACTACCCTCCAAGGAAGCTGCAGCTTTCCAGCCAGAAAGGCCTGCAGCCCTTGCCGTGAAACCACAGTCAACAGGCTGTTGGACTGGGCCAAGTGCCTTGTAGGAGGCCTTGGACGCTCAGGGCTGCACTGTTTTCCGTTGGGGCACACCGTTGGGGAGAAGGCTCTGGCCTAGCCATCAGCGCACACCCTCCTAGCCAGAGGCCCTTGGGATCCACTGGGTGGGCAGGCTGAAGGCGCGAGCAGGGCTTTGGTGCTTGCAGAGTCAATTTGGGCCCTGCTTTGGAAGGGTTTCAGGGACCCAGTTCTAGGGAGGCTTAGCTTCCCTGCTGTGGCACACCCAGGTCAGGTAGCCCAGCTGCCACCCTAAAGGCTCCCTGCTCTGCCCTCACCCTGGGGTCTCCCACGTGGGTTCTGTCTCCCCAAGCACAACCTCAATGTGGATCCAGTCTGGACAGAAAAGCACACAATATCCCAGAGCACTCCAGGGCCTCAGCGGCTCAAAGGGGCATCAAGGCCTACCTAGGGGGCCTCTCTTCCCTAGGCCATACCCAGCCTGCACACTCTCTGTGGAGCAAGCTTCATTCCTGGAAGGGCCCAGGGGGTGGGCATGAGGGTCTCTTCGGGGCTCGGAACGTGCGGATAACAGAGGCTGTGGGACAACAGCAACATGAGACCCTGACAGGAGAGCTGTCGTTTCCCCTTTGGGAAGCAGGATGCTTGCGGCCCCCAGGCTGCATGCCAATCCCCCTTGCTGCCTGGCTTCTGTTCACTGCTGGCTAGCGCTTCTGCAGCAGGTGAGCGTCTTGCCTAGAAACCGGGCGCTTGCCGTGCCTTGCTGGGAGCTCATGGCCCCACACACGTCCCTAGAGGGTGATGGCAACTTGGCTGAGAGCCACCAGGTGAGCTGTAGTTCTCCATGCGGAGAGGCCTGCCGCGGGTTTCGAGAATCCTGAGTCAGGGCTGTGCTTCAAGCGGAGGGTGAGTTCCGAGGCTGGAGGAGGCTCGGAGTCACACTGGTTCCCAAGGGGGAACACTCATTGCCAAAAGTCTCTCCCGTGGCTCCAGTGCCCCCTTCCTGGGCCAGGGGCCCTTGGAAACCCCTCTGAATGGAAAGCCCAGCTCATCATCTGCCGGCCTCTCCTGCTGGCAGCGCTCGCGTTCGGCAGCCTTCAAACTGCTTCAGGAAGGCGGTTCCTTGGAGTCGGAGACTGGCAGGCTGGGCAGCCTGAGGGTGAGGCGTGCAGCTGCGTGAGGAAAGCCCTGGGCTTAGCATTCACCCTGGGACGTCGTGCCTGGGTTCTGGGTACCTCGGAGAGAACCTCCACTCACTCTCCAAGCTGAGATCAACAGGCAGGAGTTCCCTGAGCAGCGCTAAACCACAGCCCCTCCCAGGCTGTCCCAAGACGTCCGTGCGGCCTACTCCCACTTCAGCCATACAACACATGCAGACCCTGGGGGGAGCAACGTTCAAGATGGAAGGTCCCACTTGCACGGCCTGTGTGTCTCTTCCACTGCTCAGAAGCTGCTGAGGCACAGGCTGAGTGTCCACATTCACCCTGAGGCCTGAAGGCCAAACGGTCATTACCCCAGGGCGAAGTGGGTTGGATGTGGCTCCTTGGCGGCTCGCCCAGCAGCCCTGCTGCTGGCCTTGCCTTCGCTGCTGGCAAACCTCTGGGAGGAAAAAGAGCGTCTCTGGCAAGAATCAAAAAGTGCTTGCCATCCCCTGGCTAGGAGCGCCTCCTACACCCCTCTTTGTGCGGCGAGCACACACATCAACTACTACCCTCCAAGGAAGCTGCAGCTTTCCAGCCAGAAAGGCCTGCAGCCCTTGCCGTGAAACCACAGTCAACAGGCTGTTGGACTGGGCCAAGTGCCTTGTAGGAGGCCTTGGACGCGCAGGGCTGCACTGTTTTCCGTTGGGGCACACCGTTGGGGAGAAGGCTCTGGCCTAGCCATCAGCGCACACCCTCCTAGCCAGAGGCCCTTGGGATCCACTGGGTGGGCAGGCTGAAGGCGCGAGCAGGGCTTTGGTGCTTGCAGAGTCAATTTGGGCCCTGCTTTGGAAGGGTTTCAGGGACCCAGTTCTAGGGAGGCTTAGCTTCCCTGCTGTGGCACACCCAGGTCAGGTAGCCCAGCTGCCACCCTAAAGGCTCCCTGCTCTGCCCTCACCCTGGGGTCTCCCACGTGGGTTCTGTCTCCCCAAGCACAACCTCAATGTGGATCCAGTCTGGACAGAAAAGCACACAATATCCCAGAGCACTCCAGGGCCTCAGCGGCTCAAAGGGGCATCAAGGCCTACCTAGGGGGCCTCTCTTCCCTAGGCCATACCCAGCCTGCACACTCTCTGTGGAGCAAGCTTCATTCCTGGAAGGGCCCAGGGGGTGGGCATGAGGGTCTCTTCGGGGCTCGGAACGTGCGGATAACAGAGGCTGTGGGACAACAGCAACATGAGACCCTGACAGGAGAGCTGTCGTTTCCCCTTTGGGAAGCAGGATGCTTGCGGCCCCCAGGCTGCGTGCCAATCCCCCTTGCTGCCTGGCTTCTGTTCACTGCTGGCTAGCGCTTCTGCAGCAGGTGAGCGTCTTGCCTAGAAACCGGGCGCTTGCCGTCTCTTGCTGGGAGCTCATGGCCCCACACACGTCCCTAGAGGGTGATGGCAACTTGGCTGAGAGCCACCAGGTGAGCTGTAGTTCTCCATGCGGAGAGGCCTGCCGCGGGTTTCGAGAATCCTGAGTCAGGGCTGTGCTTCAAGCGGAGGGTGAGTTCCGAGGCTGGAGGAGGCTCGGAGTCACACTGGTTCCCAAGGGGGAACACTCATTGCCAAAAGTCTCTCCCGTGGCTCCAGTGCCCCCTTCCTGGGCCAGGGGCCCTTGGAAACCCCTCTGAATGGAAAGCCCAGCTCATCATCTGCCGGCCTCTCCTGCTGGCAGCGCTCGCGTTCGGCAGCCTTCAAACTGCTTCAGGAAGGTGGTTCCTTGGAGTCGGAGACTGGCAGGCTGGGCAGCCTGAGGGTGAGGCGTGCAGCTGCGTGAGGAAAGCCCTGGGCTTAGCATTCACCCTGGGACATCGTGCCTGGGTTCTTGGTACCTCGGAGAGAACCTCCACTCACTCTCCAAGCTGAGATCAACAGGCAGGAGTTCCCTGAGCAGCGCTAAACCACAGCCCCTCCCAGGCTGTCCCAAGACGTCCGTGCGGCCTACTCCCACTTCAGCCATACAACACATGCAGACCCTGGGGGGAGCAACGTTCAAGATGGAAGGTCCCACTTGCACGGCCTGTGTGTCTCTTCCACTGCTCAGAAGCTGCTGAGGCACAGGCTGAGTGTCCACATTCACCCTGAGGCCTGAAGGCCAAACGGTCATTACCCCAGGGCGAAGTGGGTTGGATGTGGCTCCTTGGCGGCTCGCCCAGCAGCCCTGCTGCTGGCCTTGCCTTCGCTGCTGGCAAACCTCTGGGAGGAAAAAGAGCGTCTCTGGCAAGAATCAAAAAGTGCTTGCCATCCCCTGGCTAGGAGCGCCTCCTACACCCCTCTTTGTGCGGCGAGCACACACATCAACTACTACCCTCCAAGGAAGCTGCAGCTTTCCAGCCAGAAAGGCCTGCAGCCCTTGCCATGAAACCACAGTCAACAGGCTGTTGGACTGGGCCAAGTGCCTTGTAGGAGGCCTTGGACGCGCAGGGCTGCACTGTTTTCCGTTGGGGCACACCGTTGGGGAGAAGGCTCTGGCCTAGCCATCAGCGCACACCCTCCTAGCCAGAGGCCCTTGGGATCCACTGGGTGGGCAGGCTGAAGGCGCGAGCAGGGCTTTGGTGCTTGCAGAGTCAATTTGGGCCCTGCTTTGGAAGGGTTTCAGGGACCCAGTTCTAGGGAGGCTTAGCTTCCCTGCTGTGGCACACCCAGGTCAGGTAGCCCAGCTGCCACCCTAAAGGCTCCCTGCTCTGCCCTCACCCTGGGGTCTCCCACGTGGGTTCTGTCTCCCCAAGCACAACCTCAATGTGGATCCAGTCTGGACAGAAAAGCACACAATATCCCAGAGCACTCCAGGGCCTCAGCGGCTCAAAGGGGCATCAAGGCCTACCTAGGGGGCCTCTCTTCCCTAGGCCATACCCAGCCTGCACACTCTCTGTGGAGCAAGCTTCATTCCTGGAAGGGCCCAGGGGGTGGGCATGAGGGTCTCTTCGGGGCTCAGAACGTGCGGATAACAGAGGCTGTGGGACAACAGCAACATGAGACCCTGACAGGAGAGCTGTCGTTTCCCCTTTGGGAAGCAGGATGCTTGCGGCCCCCAGGCTGCATGCCAATCCCCCTTGCTGCCTGGCTTCTGTTCACTGCTGGCTAGCGCTTCTGCAGCAGGTGAGCGTCTTGCCTAGAAACCGGGCGCTTGCCGTCACTTGCTGGGAGCTCATGGCCCCACACACGTCCCTAGAGGGTGATGGCAACTTGGCTGAGAGCCACCAGGTGAGCTGTAGTTCTCCATGCAGAGAGGCCTCCCGCGGGTTTCGAGAATCCTGAGTCAGGGCTGTGCTTCAAGCGGAGGGTGAGTTCCGAGGCTGGAGGAGGCTCGGAGTCACACTGGTTCCCAAGGGGGAACACTCATTGCCAAAAGTCTCTCCCGTGGCTCCAGTGCCCCCTTCCTGGGCCAGGGGCCCTTGGAAACCCCTCTGAATGGAAAGCCCAGCTCATCATCTGCCGGCCTCTCCTGCTGGCAGCGCTCGCGTTCGGCAGCCTTCAAACTGCTTCAGGAAGGTGGTTCCTTGGAGTCGGAGACTGGCAGGCTGGGCAGCCTGAGGGTGAGGCGTGCAGCTGCGTGAGGAAAGCCCTGGGCTTAGCATTCACCCTGGGACGTCGTGCCTGGGTTCTGGGTACCTCGGAGAGAACCTCCACTCACTCTCCAAGCTGAGATCAACAGGCAGGAGTTCCCTGAGCAGCGCTAAACCACAGCCCCTCCCAGGCTGTCCCAAGACGTCCGTGCGGCCTACTCCCACTTCAGCCATACAACACATGCAGACCCTGGGGGGAGCAACGTTCAAGATGGAAGGTCCCACTTGCACGGCCTGTGTGTCTCTTCCACTGCTCAGAAGCTGCTGAGGCACAGGCTGAGTGTCCACATTCACCCTGAGGCCTGAAGGCCAAACGGTCATTACCCCAGGGCGAAGTGGGTTGGATGTGGCTCCTTGGCGGCTCGCCCAGCAGCCCTGCTGCTGGCCTTGCCTTCGCTGCTGGCAAACCTCTGGGAGGAAAAAGAGCGTCTCTGGCAAGAATCAAAAAGTGCTTGCCATCCCCTGGCTAGGAGCGCCTCCTACACCCCTCTTTGTGCGGCGAGCACACACATCAACTACTACCCTCCAAGGAAGCTGCAGCTTTCCAGCCAGAAAGGCCTGCAGCCCTTGCCGTGAAACCACAGTCAACAGGCTGTTGGACTGGGCCAAGTGCCTTGTAGGAGGCCTTGGACGCGCAGGGCTGCACTGTTTTCCGTTGGGGCACACCGTTGGGGAGAAGGCTCTGGCCTAGCCATCAGCGCACACCCTCCTAGCCAGAGGCCCTTGGGATCCACTGGGTGGGCAGGCTGAAGGCGCGAGCAGGGCTTTGGTGCTTGCAGAGTCAATTTGGGCCCTGCTTTGGAAGGGTTTCAGGGACCCAGTTCTAGGGAGGCTTAGCTTCCCTGCTGTGGCACACCCAGGTCAGGTAGCCCAGCTGCCACCCTAAAGGCTCCCTGCTCTGCCCTCACCCTGGGGTCTCCCACGTGGGTTCTGTCTCCCCAAGCACAACCTCAATGTGGATCCAGTCTGGACAGAAAAGCACACAATATCCCAGAGCACTCCAGGGCCTCAGCGGCTCAAAGGGGCATCAAGGCCTACCTAGGGGGCCTCTCTTCCCTAGGCCATACCCAGCCTGCACACTCTCTGTGGAGCAAGCTTCATTCCTGGAAGGGCCCAGGGGGTGGGCATGAGGGTCTCTTCGGGGCTCGGAACGTGCGGATAACAGAGGCTGTGGGACAACAGCAACATGAGACCCTGACAGGAGAGCTGTCGTTTCCCCTTTGGGAAGCAGGATGCTTGCGGCCCCCAGGCTGCGTGCCAATCCCCCTTGCTGCCTGGCTTCTGTTCACTGCTGGCTAGCGCTTCTGCAGCAGGTGAGCGTCTTGCCTAGAAACCGGGCGCTTGCCGTCCCTTGCTGGGAGCTCATGGCCCCACACACGTCCCTAGAGGGTGATGGCAACTTGGCTGAGAGCCACCAGGTGAGCTGTAGTTCTCCATGCGGAGAGGCCTGCCGCGGGTTTCGAGAATCCTGAGTCAGGGCTGTGCTTCAAGCGGAGGGTGAGTTCCGAGGCTGGAGGAGGCTCGGAGTCACACTGGTTCCCAAGGGGGAACACTCATTGCCAAAAGTCTCTCCCGTGGCTCCAGTGCCCCCTTCCTGGGCCAGGGGCCCTTGGAAACCCCTCTGAATGGAAAGCCCAGCTCATCATCTGCCGGCCTCTCCTGCTGGCAGCGCTCGCGTTCGGCAGCCTTCAAACTGCTTCAGGAAGGCAGTTCCTTGGAGTCGGAGACTGGCAGGCTGGGCAGCCTGAGGGTGAGGCGTGCAGCTGCGTGAGGAAAGCCCTGGGCTTAGCATTCACCCTGGGACGTCGTGCCTGGGTTCTGGGTACCTCGGAGAGAACCTCCACTCACTCTCCAAGCTGAGATCAACAGGCAGGAGTTCCCTGAGCAGCGCTAAACCACAGCCCCTCCCAGGCTGTCCCAAGACGTCCGTGCGGCCTACTCCCACTTCAGCCATACAACACATGCAGACCCTGGGGGGAGCAACGTTCAAGATGGAAGGTCCCACTTGCACGGCCTGTGTGTCTCTTCCACTGCTCAGAAGCTGCTGAGGCACAGGCTGAGTGTCCACATTCACCCTGAGGCCTGAAGGCCAAACGGTCATTACCCCAGGGCGAAGTGGGTTGGATGTGGCTCCTTGGCGGCTCGCCCAGCAGCCCTGCTGCTGGCCTTGCCTTCGCTGCTGGCAAACCTCTGGGAGGAAAAAGAGCGTCTCTGGCAAGAATCAAAAAGTGCTTGCCATCCCCTGGCTAGGAGCGCCTCCTACACCCCTCTTTGTGCGGCGAGCACACACATCAACTACTACCCTCCAAGGAAGCTGCAGCTTTCCAGCCAGAAAGGCCTGCAGCCCTTGCCGTGAAACCACAGTCAACAGGCTGTTGGACTGGGCCAAGTGCCTTGTAGGAGGCCTTGGACGCACAGGGCTGCACTGTTTTCCGTTGGGGCACACCGTTGGGGAGAAGGCTCTGGCCTAGCCATCAGCGCACACCCTCCTAGCCAGAGGCCCTTGGGATCCACTGGGTGGGCAGGCTGAAGGCGCGAGCAGGGCTTTGGTGCTTGCAGAGTCAATTTGGGCCCTGCTTTGGAAGGGTTTCAGGGACCCAGTTCTAGGGAGGCTTAGCTTCCCTGCTGTGGCACACCCAGGTCAGGTAGCCCAGCTGCCACCCTAAAGGCTCCCTGCTCTGCCCTCACCCTGGGGTCTCCCACGTGGGTTCTGTCTCCCCAAGCACAACCTCAATGTGGATCCAGTCTGGACAGAAAAGCACACAATATCCCAGAGCACTCCAGGGCCTCAGCGGCTCAAAGGGGCATCAAGGCCTACCTAGGGGGCCTCTCTTCCCTAGGCCATACCCAGCCTGCACACTCTCTGTGGAGCAAGCTTCATTCCTGGAAGGGCCCAGGGGGTGGGCATGAGGGTCTCTTCAGGGCTCGGAACGTGCGGATAACAGAGGCTGTGGGACAACAGCAACATGAGACCCTGACAGGAGAGCTGTCGTTTCCCCTTTGGGAAGCAGGATGCTTGCGGCCCCCAGGCTGCGTGCCAATCCCCCTTGCTGCCTGGCTTCTGTTCACTGCTGGCTAGCGCTTCTGCAGCAGGTGAGCGTTTTGCCTAGAAACCGGGCGCTTGCCGTGCCTTGCTGGGAGCTCATGGCCCCACACACGTCCCTAGAGGGTGATGGCAACTTGGCTGAGAGCCACCAGGTGAGCTGTAGTTCTCCATGCGGAGAGGCCTGCCGCGGGTTTCGAGAATCCTGAGTCAGGGCTGTGCTTCAAGCGGAGGGTGAGTTCCGAGGCTGGAGGAGGCTCGGAGTCACACTGGTTCCCAAGGGGGAACACTCATTGCCAAAAGTCTCTCCCGTGGCTCCAGTGCCCCCTTCCTGGGCCAGGGGCCCTTGGAAACCCCTCTGAATGGAAAGCCCAGCTCATCATCTGCCGGCCTCTCCTGCTGGCAGCGCTCGCGTTCGGCAGCCTTCAAACTGCTTCAGGAAGGCAGTTCTTTGGAGTCGGAGACTGCAATGCTGGGCAGCATGAGGGTGAGGCGTGCAGCTGCGTGAGGAAAGCCCTGGGCTTAGCATTCACCCTGGGACGTCGTGCCTGGGTTCTGGGTACCTCGGAGAGAACCTCCACTCACTCTCCAAGCTGAGATCAACAGGCAGGAGTTCCCTGAGCAGCGCTAAACCACAGCCCCTCCCAGGCTGTCCCAAGACGTCCGTGCGGCCTACTCCCACTTCAGCCATACAACACATGCAGACCCTGGGGGGAGCAACGTTCAAGATGGAAGGTCCCACTTGCACGGCCTGTGTGTCTCTTCCACTGCTCAGAAGCTGCTGAGGCACAGGCTGAGTGTCCACATTCACCCTGAGGCCTGAAGGCCAAACGGTCATTACCCCAGGGCGAAGTGGGTTGGATGTGGCTCCTTGGCGGCTCGCCCAGCAGCCCTGCTGCTGGCCTTGCCTTCGCTGCTGGCAAACCTCTGGGAGGAAAAAGAGCGTCTCTGGCAAGAATCAAAAAGTGCTTGCCATCCCCTGGCTAGGAGCGCCTCCTACACCCCTCTTTGTGCGGCGAGCACACACATCAACTACTACCCTCCAAGGAAGCTGCAGCTTTCCAGCCAGAAAGGCCTGCAGCCCTTGCCGTGAAACCACAGTCAACAGGCTGTTGGACTGGGCCAAGTGCCTTGTAGGAGGCCTTGGACGCGCAGGGCTGCACTGTTTTCCGTTGGGGCACACCGTTGGGGAGAAGGCTCTGGCCTAGCCATCAGCGCACACCCTCCTAGCCAGAGGCCCTTGGGATCCACTGGGTGGGCAGGCTGAAGGCGCGAGCAGGGCTTTGGTGCTTGCAGAGTCAATTTGGGCCCTGCTTTGGAAGGGTTTCAGGGACCCAGTTCTAGGGAGGCTTAGCTTCCCTGCTGTGGCACACCCAGGTCAGGTAGCCCAGCTGCCACCCTAAAGGCTCCCTGCTCTGCCCTCACCCTGGGGTCTCCCACGTGGGTTCTGTCTCCCCAAGCACAACCTCAATGTGGATCCAGTCTGGACAGAAAAGCACACAATATCCCAGAGCACTCCAGGGCCTCAGCGGCTCAAAGGGGCATCAAGGCCTACCTAGGGGGCCTCTCTTCCCTAGGCCATACCCAGCCTGCACACTCTCTGTGGAGCAAGCTTCATTCCTGGAAGGGCCCAGGGGGTGGGCATGAGGGTCTCTTCAGGGCTCGGAACGTGCGGATAACAGAGGCTGTGGGACAACAGCAACATGAGACCCTGACAGGAGAGCTGTCGTTTCCCCTTTGGGAAGCAGGATGCTTGCGGCCCCCAGGCTGCGTGCCAATCCCCCTTGCTGCCTGGCTTCTGTTCACTGCTGGCTAGCGCTTCTGCAGCAGGTGAGCGTTTTGCCTAGAAACCGGGCGCTTGCCGTGCCTTGCTGGGAGCTCATGGCCCCACACACGTCCCTAGAGGGTGATGGCAACTTGGCTGAGAGCCACCAGGTGAGCTGTAGTTCTCCATGCGGAGAGGCCTGCCGCGGGTTTCGAGAATCCTGAGTCAGGGCTGTGCTTCAAGCGGAGGGTGAGTTCCGAGGCTGGAGGAGGCTCGGAGTCACACTGGTTCCCAAGGGGGAACACTCATTGCCAAAAGTCTCTCCCGTGGCTCCAGTGCCCCCTTCCTGGGCCAGGGGCCCTTGGAAACCCCTCTGAATGGAAAGCCCAGCTCATCATCTGCCGGCCTCTCCTGCTGGCAGCGCTCGCGTTCGGCAGCCTTCAAACTGCTTCAGGAAGGCAGTTCTTTGGAGTCGGAGACTGCAAGGCTGGGCAGCATGAGGGTGAGGCGTGCAGCTGCGTGAGGAAAGCCCTGGGCTTAGCATTCACCCTGGGACGTCGTGCCTGGGTTCTGGGTACCTCGGAGAGAACCTCCACTCACTCTCCAAGCTGAGATCAACAGGCAGGAGTTCCCTGAGCAGCGCTAAACCACAGCCCCTCCCAGGCTGTCCCAAGACGTCCGTGCGGCCTACTCCCACTTCAGCCATACAACACATGCAGACCCTGGGGGGAGCAACGTTCAAGATGGAAGGTCCCACTTGCACGGCCTGTGTGTCTCTTCCACTGCTCAGAAGCTGCTGAGGCACAGGCTGAGTGTCCACATTCACCCTGAGGCCTGAAGGCCAAACGGTCATTACCCCAGGGCGAAGTGGGTTGGATGTGGCTCCTTGGCGGCTCGCCCAGCAGCCCTGCTGCTGGCCTTGCCTTCGCTGCTGGCAAACCTCTGGGAGGAAAAAGAGCGTCTCTGGCAAGAATCAAAAAGTGCTTGCCATCCCCTGGCTAGGAGCGCCTCCTACACCCCTCTTTGTGCGGCGAGCACACACATCAACTACTACCCTCCAAGGAAGCTGCAGCTTTCCAGCCAGAAAGGCCTGCAGCCCTTGCCGTGAAACCACAGTCAACAGGCTGTTGGACTGGGCCAAGTGCCTTGTAGGAGGCCTTGGACGCGCAGGGCTGCACTGTTTTCCGTTGGGGCACACCGTTGGGGAGAAGGCTCTGGCCTAGCCATCAGCGCACACCCTCCTAGCCAGAGGCCCTTGGGATCCACTGGGTGGGCAGGCTGAAGGCGCGAGCAGGGCTTTGGTGCTTGCAGAGTCAATTTGGGCCCTGCTTTGGAAGGGTTTCAGGGACCCAGTTCTAGGGAGGCTTAGCTTCCCTGCTGTGGCACACCCAGGTCAGGTAGCCCAGCTGCCACCCTAAAGGCTCCCTGCTCTGCCCTCACCCTGGGGTCTCCCACGTGGGTTCTGTCTCCCCAAGCACAACCTCAATGTGGATCCAGTCTGGACAGAAAAGCACACAATATCCCAGAGCACTCCAGGGCCTCAGCGGCTCAAAGGGGCATCAAGGCCTACCTAGGGGGCCTCTCTTCCCTAGGCCATACCCAGCCTGCACACTCTCTGTGGAGCAAGCTTCATTCCTGGAAGGGCCCAGGGGGTGGGCATGAGGGTCTCTTCGGGGCTCGGAACGTGCGGATAACAGAGGCTGTGGGACAACAGCAACATGAGACCCTGACAGGAGAGCTGTCGTTTCCCCTTTGGGAAGCAGGATGCTTGCGGCCCCCAGGCTGCGTGCCAATCCCCCTTGCTGCCTGGCTTCTGTTCACTGCTGGCTAGCGCTTCTGCAGCAGGTGAGCGTCTTGCCTAGAAACCGGGCGCTTGCCGTGCCTTGCTGGGAGCTCATGGCCCCACACACGTCCCTAGAGGGTGATGGCAACTTGGCTGAGAGCCACCAGGTGAGCTGTAGTTCTCCATGCGGAGAGGCCTGCCGCGGGTTTCGAGAATCCTGAGTCAGGGCTGTGCTTCAAGCGGAGGGTGAGTTCCGAGGCTGGAGGAGGCTCGGAGTCACACTGGTTCCCAAGGGGGAACACTCATTGCCAAAAGTCTCTCCCGTGGCTCCAGTGCCCCCTTCCTGGGCCAGGGGCCCTTGGAAACCCCTCTGAATGGAAAGCCCAGCTCATCATCTGCCGGCCTCTCCTGCTGGCAGCGCTCGCGTTCGGCAGCCTTCAAACTGCTTCAGGAAGGCAGTTCTTTGGAGTCGGAGACTGCAAGGCTGGGCAGCCTGAGGGTGAGGCGTGCAGCTGCGTGAGGAAAGCCCTGGGCTTAGCATTCACCCTGGGACGTCGTGCCTGGGTTCTGGGTACCTCGGAGAGAACCTCCACTCACTCTCCAAGCTGAGATCAACAGGCAGGAGTTCCCTGAGCAGCGCTAAACCACAGCCCCTCCCAGGCTGTCCCAAGACGTCCGTGCGGCCTACTCCCACTTCAGCCATACAACACATGCAGACCCTGGGGGGAGCAACGTTCAAGATGGAAGGTCCCACTTGCACGGCCTGTGTGTCTCTTCCACTGCTCAGAAGCTGCTGAGGCACAGGCTGAGTGTCCACATTCACCCTGAGGCCTGAAGGCCAAACGGTCATTACCCCAGGGCGAAGTGGGTTGGATGTGGCTCCTTGGCGACTCGCCCAGCAGCCCTGCTGCTGGCCTTGCCTTCGCTGCTGGCAAACCTCTGGGAGGAAAAAGAGCGTCTCTGGCAAGAATCAAAAAGTGCTTGCCATCCCCTGGCTAGGAGCGCCTCCTACACCCCTCTTTGTGCGGCGAGCACACACATCAACTACTACCCTCCAAGGAAGCTGCAGCTTTCCAGCCAGAAAGGCCTGCAGCCCTTGCCGTGAAACCACAGTCAACAGGCTGTTGGACTGGGCCAAGTGCCTTGTAGGAGGCCTTGGACGCGCAGGGCTGCACTGTTTTCCGTTGGGGCACACCGTTGGGGAGAAGGCTCTGGCCTAGCCATCAGCGCACACCCTCCTAGCCAGAGGCCCTTGGGATCCACTGGGTGGGCAGGCTGAAGGCGCGAGCAGGGCTTTGGTGCTTGCAGAGTCAATTTGGGCCCTGCTTTGGAAGGGTTTCAGGGACCCAGTTCTAGGGAGGCTTAGCTTCCCTGCTGTGGCACACCCAGGTCAGGTAGCCCAGCTGCCACCCTAAAGGCTCCCTGCTCTGCCCTCACCCTGGGGTCTCCCACGTGGGTTCTGTCTCCCCAAGCACAACCTCAATGTGGATCCAGTCTGGACAGAAAAGCACACAATATCCCAGAGCACTCCAGGGCCTCAGCGGCTCAAAGGGGCATCAAGGCCTACCTAGGGGGCCTCTCTTCCCTAGGCCATACCCAGCCTGCACACTCTCTGTGGAGCAAGCTTCATTCCTGGAAGGGCCCAGGGGGTGGGCATGAGGGTCTCTTCGGGGCTCGGAACGTGCGGATAACAGAGGCTGTGGGACAACAGCAACATGAGACCCTGACAGGAGAGCTGTCGTTTCCCCTTTGGGAAGCAGGATGCTTGCGGCCCCCAGGCTGCATGCCAATCCCCCTTGCTGCCTGGCTTCTGTTCACTGCTGGCTAGCGCTTCTGCAGCAGGTGAGCGTCTTGCCTAGAAACCGGGCGCTTGCCGTCCCTTGCTGGGAGCTCATGGCCCCACACACGTCCCTAGAGGGTGATGGCAACTTGGCTGAGAGCCACCAGGTGAGCTGTAGTTCTCCATGCGGAGAGGCCTGCCGCGGGTTTCGAGAATCCTGAGTCAGGGCTGTGCTTCAAGCGGAGGGTGAGTTCCGAGGCTGGAGGAGGCTCGGAGTCACACTGGTTCCCAAGGGGGAACACTCATTGCCAAAAGTCTCTCCCGTGGCTCCAGTGCCCCCTTCCTGGGCCAGGGGCCCTTGGAAACCCCTCTGAATGGAAAGCCCAGCTCATCATCTGCCGGCCTCTCCTGCTGGCAGCGCTCGCGTTCGGCAGCCTTCAAACTGCTTCAGGAAGGCGGTTCCTTGGAGTCGGAGACTGGCAGGCTGGGCAGCCTGAGGGTGAGGCGTGCAGCTGCGTGAGGAAAGCCCTGGGCTTAGCATTCACCCTGGGACGTCGTGCCTGGGTTCTGGGTACCTCGGAGAGAACCTCCACTCACTCTCCAAGCTGAGATCAACAGGCAGGAGTTCCCTGAGCAGCGCTAAACCACAGCCCCTCCCAGGCTGTCCCAAGACGTCCGTGCGGCCTACTCCCACTTCAGCCATACAACACATGCAGACCCTGGGGGGAGCAACGTTCAAGATGGAAGGTCCCACTTGCACGGCCTGTGTGTCTCTTCCACTGCTCAGAAGCTGCTGAGGCACAGGCTGAGTGTCCACATTCACCCTGAGGCCTGAAGGCCAAACGGTCATTACCCCAGGGCGAAGTGGGCTGGATGTGGCTCCTTGGTGGCTTGCCCAGCAGCCCTGCTGCTGGCCTTGCCTTCGCTGCTGGCAAACCTCTGGGAGGAAAAAGAGCGTCTCTGGCAAGAATCAAAAAGTGCTTGCCATCCCCTGGCTAGGAGCGCCTCCTACACCCCTCTTTGTGCGGCGAGCACACACATCAACTACTACCCTCCAAGGAAGCTGCAGCTTTCCAGCCAGAAAGGCCTGCAGCCCTTGCCGTGAAACCACAGTCAACAGGCTGTTGGACTGGGCCAAGTGCCTTGTAGGAGGCCTTGGACGCGCAGGGCTGCACTGTTTTCCGTTGGGGCACACCGTTGGGGAGAAGGCTCTGGCCTAGCCATCAGCGCACACCCTCCTAGCCAGAGGCCCTTGGGATCCACTGGGTGGGCAGGCTGAAGGCGTGAGCAGGGCTTTGGTGCTTGCAGAGTCAATTTGGGCCCTGCTTTGGAAGGGTTTCAGGGACCCAGTTCTAGGGAGGCTTAGCTTCCCTGCTGTGGCACACCCAGGTCAGGTAGCCCAGCTGCCACCCTAAAGGCTCCCTGCTCTGCCCTCACCCTGGGGTCTCCCACGTGGGTTCTGTCTCCCCAAGCACAACCTCAATGTGGATCCAGTCTGGACAGAAAAGCACACAATATCCCAGAGCACTCCAGGGCCTCAGCGGCTCAAAGGGGCATCAAGGCCTACCTAGGGGGCCTCTCTTCCCTAGGCCATACCCAGCCTGCACACTCTCTGTGGAGCAAGCTTCATTCCTGGAAGGGCCCAGGGGGTGGGCATGAGGGTCTCTTCGGGGCTCGGAACGTGCGGATAACAGAGGCTGTGGGACAACAGCAACATGAGACCCTGACAGGAGAGCTGTCGTTTCCCCTTTGGGAAGCAGGATGCTTGCGGCCCCCAGGCTGCGTGCCAATCCCCCTTGCTGCCTGGCTTCTGTTCACTGCTGGCTAGCGCTTCTGCAGCAGGTGAGCGTCTTGCCTAGAAACCGGGCGCTTGCCGTCCCTTGCTGGGAGCTCATGGCCCCACACACGTCCCTAGAGGGTGATGGCAACTTGGCTGAGAGCCACCAGGTGAGCTGTAGTTCTCCATGCGGAGAGGCCTGCCGCGGGTTTCGAGAATCCTGAGTCAGGGCTGTGCTTCAAGCGGAGGGTGAGTTCCGAGGCTGGAGGAGGCTCGGAGTCACACTGGTTCCCAAGGGGGAACACTCATTGCCAAAAGTCTCTCCCGTGGCTCCAGTGCCCCCTTCCTGGGCCAGGGGCCCTTGGAAACCCCTCTGAATGGAAAGCCCAGCTCATCATCTGCCGGCCTCTCCTGCTGGCAGCGCTCGCGTTCGGCAGCCTTCAAACTGCTTCAGGAAGGCAGTTCCTTGGAGTCGGAGACTGGCAGGCTGGGCAGCCTGAGGGTGAGGCGTGCAGCTGCGTGAGGAAAGCCCTGGGCTTAGCATTCACCCTGGGACGTCGTGCCTGGGTTCTGGGTACCTCGGAGAGAACCTCCACTCACTCTCCAAGCTGAGATCAACAGGCAGGAGTTCCCTGAGCAGCGCTAAACCACAGCCCCTCCCAGGCTGTCCCAAGACGTCCGTGCGGCCTACTCCCACTTCAGCCATACAACACATGCAGACCCTGGGGGGAGCAACGTTCAAGATGGAAGGTCCCACTTGCACGGCCTGTGTGTCTCTTCCACTGCTCAGAAGCTGCTGAGGCACAGGCTGAGTGTCCACATTCACCCTGAGGCCTGAAGGCCAAACGGTCATTACCCCAGGGCGAAGTGGGTTGGATGTGGCTCCTTGGCGGCTCGCCCAGCAGCCCTGCTGCTGGCCTTGCCTTCGCTGCTGGCAAACCTCTGGGAGGAAAAAGAGCGTCTCTGGCAAGAATCAAAAAGTGCTTGCCATCCCCTGGCTAGGAGCGCCTCCTACACCCCTCTTTGTGCGGCGAGCACACACATCAACTACTACCCTCCAAGGAAGCTGCAGCTTTCCAGCCAGAAAGGCCTGCAGCCCTTGCCATGAAACCACAGTCAACAGGCTGTTGGACTGGGCCAAGTGCCTTGTAGGAGGCCTTGGACGCACAGGGCTGCACTGTTTTCCGTTGGGGCACACCGTTGGGGAGAAGGCTCTGGCCTAGCCATCAGCGCACACCCTCCTAGCCAGAGGCCCTTGGGATCCACTGGGTGGGCAGGCTGAAGGCGCGAGCAGGGCTTTGGTGCTTGCAGAGTCAATTTGGGCCCTGCTTTGGAAGGGTTTCAGGGACCCAGTTCTAGGGAGGCTTAGCTTCCATGCTGTGGCACACCCAGGTCAGGTAGCCCAGCTGCCACCCTAAAGGCTCCCTGCTCTGCCCTCACCCTGGGGTCTCCCACGTGGGTTCTGTCTCCCCAAGCACAACCTCAATGTGGATCCAGTCTGGACAGAAAAGCACACAATATCCCAGAGCACTCCAGGGCCTCAGCGGCTCAAAGGGGCATCAAGGCCTACCTAGGGGGCCTCTCTTCCCTAGGCCATACCCAGCCTGCACACTCTCTGTGGAGCAAGCTTCATTCCTGGAAGGGCCCAGGGGGTGGGCATGAGGGTCTCTTCGGGGCTCGGAACGTGCGGATAGCAGAGGCTGTGGGACAACAGCAACATGAGACCCTGACAGGAGAGCTGTCATTTCCCCTTTGGGAAGCAGGATGCTTGCGGCCCCCAGGCTGCATGCCAATCCCCCTTGCTGCCTGGCTTCTGTTCACTGCTGGCTAGCGCTTCTGCAGCAGGTGAGCGTCTTGCCTAGAAACCGGGCGCTTGCCGTCCCTTGCTGGGAGCTCATGGCCCCACACACGTCCCTAGAGGGTGATGGCAACTTGGCTGAGAGCCACCAGGTGAGCTGTAGTTCTCCATGCGGAGAGGCCTGCCGCGGGTTTTGAGAATCCTGAGTCAGGGCTGTGCTTCAAGCGGAGGGTGAGTTCCGAGGCTGGAGGAGGCTCGGAGTCACACTGGTTCCCAAGGGGGAACACTCATTGCCAAAAGTCTCTCCCGTGGCTCCAGTGCCCCCTTCCTGGGCCAGGGGCCCTTGGAAACCCCTCTGAATGGAAAGCCCAGCTCATCATCTGCCGGCCTCTCCTGCTGGCAGCGCTCGCGTTCGGCAGCCTTCAAACTGCTTCAGGAAGGCGGTTCCTTGGAGTCGGAGACTGGCAGGCTGGGCAGCCTGAGGGTGAGGCGTGCAGCTGCGTGAGGAAAGCCCTGGGCTTAGCATTCACCCTGGGACGTCGTGCCTGGGTTCTGGGTACCTCGGAGAGAACCTCCACTCACTCTCCAAGCTGAGATCAACAGGCAGGAGTTCCCTGAGCAGCGCTAAACCACAGCCCATCCCAGGCTGTCCCAAGACGTCCGTGCGGCCTACTCCCACTTCAGCCATACAACACATGCAGACCCTGGGGGGAGCAACGTTCAAGATGGAAGGTCCCACTTGCACGGCCTGTGTGTCTCTTCCACTGCTCAGAAGCTGCTGAGGCACAGGCTGAGTGTCCACATTCACCCTGAGGCCTGAAGGCCAAACGGTCATTACCCCAGGGCGAAGTGGGTTGGATGTGGCTCCTTGGCGGCTCGCCCAGCAGCCCTGCTGCTGGCCTTGCCTTCGCTGCTGGCAAACCTCTGGGAGGAAAAAGAGCGTCTCTGGCAAGAATCAAAAAGTGCTTGCCATCCCCTGGCTAGGAGCGCCTCCTACACCCCTCTTTGTGCGGCGAGCACACACATCAACTACTACCCTCCAAGGAAGCTGCAGCTTTCCAGCCAGAAAGGCCTGCAGCCCTTGCCGTGAAACCACAGTCAACAGGCTGTTGGACTGGGCCAAGTGCCTTGTAGGAGGCCTTGGACGCGCAGGGCTGCACTGTTTTCCGTTGGGGCACACCGTTGGGGAGAAGGCTCTGGCCTAGCCATCAGCGCACACCCTCCTAGCCAGAGGCCCTTGGGATCCACTGGGTGGGCAGGCTGAAGGCGTGAGCAGGGCTTTGGTGCTTGCAGAGTCAATTTGGGCCCTGCTTTGGAAGGGTTTCAGGGACCCAGTTCTAGGGAGGCTTAGCTTCCCTGCTGTGGCACACCCAGGTCAGGTAGCCCAGCTGCCACCCTAAAGGCTCCCTGCTCTGCCCTCACCCTGGGGTCTCCCACGTGGGTTCTGTCTCCCCAAGCACAACCTCAATGTGGATCCAGTCTGGACAGAAAAGCACACAATATCCCAGAGCACTCCAGGGCCTCAGCGGCTCAAAGGGGCATCAAGGCCTACCTAGGGGGCCTCTCTTCCCTAGGCCATACCCAGCCTGCACACTCTCTGTGGAGCAAGCTTCATTCCTGGAAGGGCCCAGGGGGTGGGCATGAGGGTCTCTTCGGGGCTCGGAACGTGCGGATAACAGAGGCTGTGGGACAACAGCAACATGAGACCCTGACAGGAGAGCTGTCGTTTCCCCTTTGGGAAGCAGGATGCTTGCGGCCCCCAGGCTGCGTGCCAATCCCCCTTGCTGCCTGGCTTCTGTTCACTGCTGGCTAGCGCTTCTGCAGCAGGTGAGCGTCTTGCCTAGAAACCGGGCGCTTGCCGTCCCTTGCTGGGAGCTCATGGCCCCACACACGTCCCTAGAGGGTGATGGCAACTTGGCTGAGAGCCACCAGGTGAGCTGTAGTTCTCCATGCGGAGAGGCCTGCCGCGGGTTTCGAGAATCCTGAGTCAGGGCTGTGCTTCAAGCGGAGGGTGAGTTCCGAGGCTGGAGGAGGCTCGGAGTCACACTGGTTCCCAAGGGGGAACACTCATTGCCAAAAGTCTCTCCCGTGGCTCCAGTGCCCCCTTCCTGGGCCAGGGGCCCTTGGAAACGCCTCTGAATGGAAAGCCCAGCTCATCATCTGCCGGCCTCTCCTGCTGGCAGCGCTCGCGTTCGGCAGCCTTCAAACTGCTTCAGGAAGGCAGTTCTTTGGAGTCGGAGACTGGCAGGCTGGGCAGCCTGAGGGTGAGGCGTGCAGCTGCGTGAGGAAAGCCCTGGGCTTAGCATTCACCCTGGGACGTCGTGCCTGGGTTCTGGGTACCTCGGAGAGAACCTCCACTCACTCTCCAAGCTGAGATCAACAGGCAGGAGTTCCCTGAGCAGCGCTAAACCACAGCCCCTCCCAGGCTGTCCCAAGACGTCCATGCGGCCTACTCCCACTTCAGCCATACAACACATGCAGACCCTGGGGGGAGCAACGTTCAAGATGGAAGGTCCCACTTGCACGGCCTGTGTGTCTCTTCCACTGCTCAGAAGCTGCTGAGGCACAGGCTGAGTGTCCACATTCACCCTGAGGCCTGAAGGCCAAACGGTCATTACCCCAGGGCGAAGTGGGTTGGATGTGGCTCCTTGGCGGCTCGCCCAGCAGCCCTGCTGCTGGCCTTGCCTTCGCTGCTGGCAAACCTCTGGGAGGAAAAAGAGCGTCTCTGGCAAGAATCAAAAAGTGCTTGCCATCCCCTGGCTAGGAGCGCCTCCTACACCCCTCTTTGTGCGGCGAGCACACACATCAACTACTACCCTCCAAGGAAGCTGCAGCTTTCCAGCCAGAAAGGCCTGCAGCCCTTGCCGTGAAACCACAGTCAACAGGCTGTTGGACTGGGCCAAGTGCCTTGTAGGAGGCCTTGGACGCGCAGGGCTGCACTGTTTTCCGTTGGGGCACACCGTTGGGGAGAAGGCTCTGGCCTAGCCATCAGCGCACACCCTCCTAGCCAGAGGCCCTTGGGATCCACTGGGTGGGCAGGCTGAAGGCGCGAGCAGGGCTTTGGTGCTTGCAGAGTCAATTTGGGCCCTGCTTTGGAAGGGTTTCAGGGACCCAGTTCTAGGGAGGCTTAGCTTCCCTGCTGTGGCACACCCAGGTCAGGTAGCCCAGCTGCCACCCTAAAGGCTCCCTGCTTTGCCCTCACCCTGGGGTCTCCCACGTGGGTTCTGTCTCCCCAAGCACAACCTCAATGTGGATCCAGTCTGGACAGAAAAGCACACAATATCCCAGAGCACTCCAGGGCCTCAGCGGCTCAAAGGGGCATCAAGGCCTACCTAGGGGGCCTCTCTTCCCTAGGCCATACCCAGCCTGCACACTCTCTGTGGAGCAAGCTTCATTCCTGGAAGGGCCCAGGGGGTGGGCATGAGGGTCTCTTCGGGGCTCGGAACGTGCGGATAACAGAGGCTGTGGGACAACAGCAACATGAGACCCTGACAGGAGAGCTGTCGTTTCCCCTTTGGGAAGCAGGATGCTTGCGGCCCCCAGGCTGCATGCCAATCCCCCTTGCTGCCTGGCTTCTGTTCACTGCTGGCTAGCGCTTCTGCAGCAGGTGAGCGTCTTGCCTAGAAACTGGGCGCTTGCCGTCCCTTGCTGGGAGCTCATGGCCCCACACACGTCCCTAGAGGGTGATGGCAACTTGGCTGAGAGCCACCAGGTGAGCTGTAGTTCTCCATGCGGAGAGGCCTGCCGCGGGTTTCGAGAATCCTGAGTCAGGGCTGTGCTTCAAGCGGAGGGTGAGTTCCGAGGCTGGAGGAGGCTCGGAGTCACACTGGTTCCCAAGGGGGAACACTCATTGCCAAAAGTCTCTCCCGTGGCTCCAGTGCCCCCTTCCTGGGCCAGGGGCCCTTGGAAACCCCTCTGAATGGAAAGCCCAGCTCATCATCTGCCGGCCTCTCCTGCTGGCAGCGCTCGCGTTCGGCAGCCTTCAAACTGCTTCAGGAAGGCGGTTCCTTGGAGTCGGAGACTGGCAGGCTGGGCAGCCTGAGGGTGAGGCGTGCAGCTGCGTGAGGAAAGCCCTGGGCTTAGCATTCACCCTGGGACGTCGTGCCTGGGTTCTGGGTACCTCGGAGAGAACCTCCACTCACTCTCCAAGCTGAGATCAACAGGCAGGAGTTCCCTGAGCAGCGCTAAACCACAGCCCCTCCCAGGCTGTCCCAAGACGTCCGTGCGGCCTACTCCCACTTCAGCCATACAACACATGCAGACCCTGGGGGGAGCAAAGTTCAAGATGGAAGGTCCCACTTGCACGGCCTGTGTGTCTCTTCCACTGCTCAGAAGCTGCTGAGGCACAGGCTGAGTGTCCACATTCACCCTGAGGCCTGAAGGCCAAACGGTCATTACCCCAGGGCGAAGTGGGTTGGATGTGGCTCCTTGGCGGCTCGCCCAGCAGCCCTGCTGCTGGCCTTGCCTTCGCTGCTGGCAAACCTCTGGGAGGAAAAAGAGCGTCTCTGGCAAGAATCAAAAAGTGCTTGCCATCCCCTGGCTAGGAGCGCCTCCTACACCCCTCTTTGTGCGGCGAGCACACACATCAACTACTACCCTCCAAGGAAGCTGCAGCTTTCCAGCCAGAAAGGCCTGCAGCCCTTGCCATGAAACCACAGTCAACAGGCTGTTGGACTGGGCCAAGTGCCTTGTAGGAGGCCTTGGACGCGCAGGGCTGCACTGTTTTCCGTTGGGGCACACCGTTGGGGAGAAGGCTCTGGCCTAGCCATCAGCGCACACCCTCCTAGCCAGAGGCCCTTGGGATCCACTGGGTGGGCAGGCTGAAGGCGTGAGCAGGGCTTTGGTGCTTGCAGAGTCAATTTGGGCCCTGCTTTGGAAGGGTTTCAGGGACCCAGTTCTAGGGAGGCTTAGCTTCCCTGCTGTGGCACACCCAGGTCAGGTAGCCCAGCTGCCACCCTAAAGGCTCCCTGCTCTGCCCTCACCCTGGGGTCTCCCACGTGGGTTCTGTCTCCCCAAGCACAACCTCAATGTGGATCCAGTCTGGACAGAAAAGCACACAATATCCCAGAGCACTCCAGGGCCTCAGCGGCTCAAAGGGGCATCAAGGCCTACCTAGGGGGCCTCTCTTCCCTAGGCCATACCCAGCCTGCACACTCTCTGTGGAGCAAGCTTCATTCCTGGAAGGGCCCAGGGGGTGGGCATGAGGGTCTCTTCGGGGCTCGGAACGTGCGGATAGCAGAGGCTGTGGGACAACAGCAACATGAGACCCTGACAGGAGAGCTGTCATTTCCCCTTTGGGAAGCAGGATGCTTGCGGCCCCCAGGCTGCATGCCAATCCCCCTTGCTGCCTGGCTTCTGTTCACTGCTGGCTAGCGCTTCTGCAGCAGGTGAGCGTCTTGCCTAGAAACCGGGCGCTTGCCGTCCCTTGCTGGGAGCTCATGGCCCCACACACGTCCCTAGAGGGTGATGGCAACTTGGCTGAGAGCCACCAGGTGAGCTGTAGTTCTCCATGCGGAGAGGCCTGCCGCGGGTTTCGAGAATCCTGAGTCAGGGCTGTGCTTCAAGCGGAGGGTGAGTTCCGAGGCTGGAGGAGGCTCGGAGTCACACTGGTTCCCAAGGGGGAACACTCATTGCCAAAAGTCTCTCCCGTGGCTCCAGTGCCCCCTTCCTGGGCCAGGGGCCCTTGGAAACCCCTCTGAATGGAAAGCCCAGCTCATCATCTGCCGGCCTCTCCTGCTGGCAGCGCTCGCGTTCGGCAGCCTTCAAACTGCTTCAGGAAGGCGGTTCCTTGGAGTCGGAAACTGGCAGGCTGGGCAGCCTGAGGGTGAGGCGTGCAGCTGCGTGAGGAAAGCCCTGGGCTTAGCATTCACCCTGGGACGTCGTGCCTGGGTTCTGGGTACCTCGGAGAGAACCTCCACTCACTCTCCAAGCTGAGATCAACAGGCAGGAGTTCCCTGAGCAGCGCTAAACCACAGCCCATCCCAGGCTGTCCCAAGACGTCCGTGCGGCCTACTCCCACTTCAGCCATACAACACATGCAGACCCTGGGGGGAGCAACGTTCAAGATGGAAGGTCCCACTTGCACGGCCTGTGTGTCTCTTCCACTGCTCAGAAGCTGCTGAGGCACAGGCTGAGTGTCCACATTCACCCTGAGGCCTGAAGGCCAAACGGTCATTACCCCAGGGCGAAGTGGGTTGGATGTGGCTCCTTGGCGGCTCGCCCAGCAGCCCTGCTGCTGGCCTTGCCTTCGCTGCTGGCAAACCTCTGGGAGGAAAAAGAGCGTCTCTGGCAAGAATCAAAAAGTGCTTGCCATCCCCTGGCTAGGAGCGCCTCCTACACCCCTCTTTGTGCGGCGAGCACACACATCAACTACTACCCTCCAAGGAAGCTGCAGCTTTCCAGCCAGAAAGGCCTGCAGCCCTTGCCGTGAAACCACAGTCAACAGGCTGTTGGACTGGGCCAAGTGCCTTGTAGGAGGCCTTGGACGCGCAGGGCTGCACTGTTTTCCGTTGGGGCACACCGTTGGGGAGAAGGCTCTGGCCTAGCCATCAGCGCACACCCTCCTAGCCAGAGGCCCTTGGGATCCACTGGGTGGGCAGGCTGAAGGCGTGAGCAGGGCTTTGGTGCTTGCAGAGTCAATTTGGGCCCTGCTTTGGAAGGGTTTCAGGGACCCAGTTCTAGGGAGGCTTAGCTTCCCTGCTGTGGCACACCCAGGTCAGGTAGCCCAGCTGCCACCCTAAAGGCTCCCTGCTCTGCCCTCACCCTGGGGTCTCCCACGTGGGTTCTGTCTCCCCAAGCACAACCTCAATGTGGATCCAGTCTGGACAGAAAAGCACACAATATCCCAGAGCACTCCAGGGCCTCAGCGGCTCAAAGGGGCATCAAGGCCTACCTAGGGGGCCTCTCTTCCCTAGGCCATACCCAGCCTGCACACTCTCTGTGGAGCAAGCTTCATTCCTGGAAGGGCCCAGGGGGTGGGCATGAGGGTCTCTTCGGGGCTCGGAACGTGCGGATAACAGAGGCTGTGGGACAACAGCAACATGAGACCCTGACAGGAGAGCTGTCGTTTCCCCTTTGGGAAGCAGGATGCTTGCGGCCCCCAGGCTGCGTGCCAATCCCCCTTGCTGCCTGGCTTCTGTTCACTGCTGGCTAGCGCTTCTGCAGCAGGTGAGCGTCTTGCCTAGAAACCGGGCGCTTGCCGTCCCTTGCTGGGAGCTCATGGCCCCACACACGTCCCTAGAGGGTGATGGCAACTTGGCTGAGAGCCACCAGGTGAGCTGTAGTTCTCCATGCGGAGAGGCCTGCCGCGGGTTTCGAGAATCCTGAGTCAGGGCTGTGCTTCAAGCGGAGGGTGAGTTCCGAGGCTGGAGGAGGCTCGGAGTCACACTGGTTCCCAAGGGGGAACACTCATTGCCAAAAGTCTCTCCCGTGGCTCCAGTGCCCCCTTCCTGGGCCAGGGGCCCTTGGAAACGCCTCTGAATGGAAAGCCCAGCTCATCATCTGCCGGCCTCTCCTGCTGGCAGCGCTCGCGTTCGGCAGCCTTCAAACTGCTTCAGGAAGGCAGTTCTTTGGAGTCGGAGACTGGCAGGCTGGGCAGCCTGAGGGTGAGGCGTGCAGCTGCGTGAGGAAAGCCCTGGGCTTAGCATTCACCCTGGGACGTCGTGCCTGGGTTCTGGGTACCTCGGAGAGAACCTCCACTCACTCTCCAAGCTGAGATCAACAGGCAGGAGTTCCCTGAGCAGCGCTAAACCACAGCCCCTCCCAGGCTGTCCCAAGACGTCCATGCGGCCTACTCCCACTTCAGCCATACAACACATGCAGACCCTGGGGGGAGCAACGTTCAAGATGGAAGGTCCCACTTGCACGGCCTGTGTGTCTCTTCCACTGCTCAGAAGCTGCTGAGGCACAGGCTGAGTGTCCACATTCACCCTGAGGCCTGAAGGCCAAACGGTCATTACCCCAGGGCGAAGTGGGTTGGATGTGGCTCCTTGGCGGCTCGCCCAGCAGCCCTGCTGCTGGCCTTGCCTTCGCTGCTGGCAAACCTCTGGGAGGAAAAAGAGCGTCTCTGGCAAGAATCAAAAAGTGCTTGCCATCCCCTGGCTAGGAGCGCCTCCTACACCCCTCTTTGTGCGGCGAGCACACACATCAACTACTACCCTCCAAGGAAGCTGCAGCTTTCCAGCCAGAAAGGCCTGCAGCCCTTGCCGTGAAACCACAGTCAACAGGCTGTTGGACTGGGCCAAGTGCCTTGTAGGAGGCCTTGGACGCGCAGGGCTGCACTGTTTTCCGTTGGGGCACACCGTTGGGGAGAAGGCTCTGGCCTAGCCATCAGCGCACACCCTCCTAGCCAGAGTCCCTTGGGATCCACTGGGTGGGCAGGCTGAAGGCGCGAGCAGGGCTTTGGTGCTTGCAGAGTCAATTTGGGCCCTGCTTTGGAAGGGTTTCAGGGACCCAGTTCTAGGGAGGCTTAGCTTCCCTGCTGTGGCACACCCAGGTCAGGTAGCCCAGCTGCCACCCTAAAGGCTCCCTGCTTTGCCCTCACCCTGGGGTCTCCCACGTGGGTTCTGTCTCCCCAAGCACAACCTCAATGTGGATCCAGTCTGGACAGAAAAGCACACAATATCCCAGAGCACTCCAGGGCCTCAGCGGCTCAAAGGGGCATCAAGGCCTACCTAGGGGGCCTCTCTTCCCTAGGCCATACCCAGCCTGCACACTCTCTGTGGAGCAAGCTTCATTCCTGGAAGGGCCCAGGGGGTGGGCATGAGGGTCTCTTCGGGGCTCGGAACGTGCGGATAACAGAGGCTGTGGGACAACAGCAACATGAGACCCTGACAGGAGAGCTGTCGTTTCCCCTTTGGGAAGCAGGATGCTTGCGGCCCCCAGGCTGCATGCCAATCCCCCTTGCTGCCTGGCTTCTGTTCACTGCTGGCTAGCGCTTCTGCAGCAGGTGAGCGTCTTGCCTAGAAACTGGGCGCTTGCCGTCCCTTGCTGGGAGCTCATGGCCCCACACACGTCCCTAGAGGGTGATGGCAACTTGGCTGAGAGCCACCAGGTGAGCTGTAGTTCTCCATGCGGAGAGGCCTGCCGCGGGTTTCGAGAATCCTGAGTCAGGGCTGTGCTTCAAGCGGAGGGTGAGTTCCGAGGCTGGAGGAGGCTCGGAGTCACACTGGTTCCCAAGGGGGAACACTCATTGCCAAAAGTCTCTCCCGTGGCTCCAGTGCCCCCTTCCTGGGCCAGGGGCCCTTGGAAACCCCTCTGAATGGAAAGCCCAGCTCATCATCTGCCGGCCTCTCCTGCTGGCAGCGCTCGCGTTCGGCAGCCTTCAAACTGCTTCAGGAAGGCGGTTCCTTGGAGTCGGAGACTGGCAGGCTGGGCAGCCTGAGGGTGAGGCGTGCAGCTGCGTGAGGAAAGCCCTGGGCTTAGCATTCACCCTGGGACGTCGTGCCTGGGTTCTGGGTACCTCGGAGAGAACCTCCACTCACTCTCCAAGCTGAGATCAACAGGCAGGAGTTCCCTGAGCAGCGCTAAACCACAGCCCCTCCCAGGCTGTCCCAAGACGTCCGTGCGGCCTACTCCCACTTCAGCCATACAACACATGCAGACCCTGGGGGGAGCAACGTTCAAGATGGAAGGTCCCACTTGCACGGCCTGTGTGTCTCTTCCACTGCTCAGAAGCTGCTGAGGCACAGGCTGAGTGTCCACATTCACCCTGAGGCCTGAAGGCCAAACGGTCATTACCCCAGGGCGAAGTGGGTTGGATGTGGCTCCTTGGCGGCTCGCCCAGCAGCCCTGCTGCTGGCCTTGCCTTCGCTGCTGGCAAACCTCTGGGAGGAAAAAGAGCGTCTCTGGCAAGAATCAAAAAGTGCTTGCCATCCCCTGGCTAGGAGCGCCTCCTACACCCCTCTTTGTGCGGCGAGCACACACATCAACTACTACCCTCCAAGGAAGCTGCAGCTTTCCAGCCAGAAAGGCCTGCAGCCCTTGCCATGAAACCACAGTCAACAGGCTGTTGGACTGGGCCAAGTGCCTTGTAGGAGGCCTTGGACGCGCAGGGCTGCACTGTTTTCCGTTGGGGCACACCGTTGGGGAGAAGGCTCTGGCCTAGCCATCAGCGCACACCCTCCTAGCCAGAGGCCCTTGGGATCCACTGGGTGGGCAGGCTGAAGGCGTGAGCAGGGCTTTGGTGCTTGCAGAGTCAATTTGGGCCCTGCTTTGGAAGGGTTTCAGGGACCCAGTTCTAGGGAGGCTTAGCTTCCCTGCTGTGGCACACCCAGGTCAGGTAGCCCAGCTGCCACCCTAAAGGCTCCCTGCTCTGCCCTCACCCTGGGGTCTCCCACGTGGGTTCTGTCTCCCCAAGCACAACCTCAATGTGGATCCAGTCTGGACAGAAAAGCACACAATATCCCAGAGCACTCCAGGGCCTCAGCGGCTCAAAGGGGCATCAAGGCCTACCTAGGGGGCCTCTCTTCCCTAGGCCATACCCAGCCTGCACACTCTCTGTGGAGCAAGCTTCATTCCTGGAAGGGCCCAGGGGGTGGGCATGAGGGTCTCTTCGGGGCTCGGAACGTGCGGATAACAGAGGCTGTGGGACAACAGCAACATGAGACCCTGACAGGAGAGCTGTCGTTTCCCCTTTGGGAAGCAGGATGCTTGCGGCCCCCAGGCTGCATGCCAATCCCCCTTGCTGCCTGGCTTCTGTTCACTGCTGGCTAGCGCTTCTGCAGCAGGTGAGCGTCTTGCCTAGAAACCGGGCGCTTGCCGTCCCTTGCTGGGAGCTCATGGCCCCACACACGTCCCTAGAGGGTGATGGCAACTTGGCTGAGAGCCACCAGGTGAGCTGTAGTTCTCCATGCGGAGAGGCCTGCCGCGGGTTTCGAGAATCCTGAGTCAGGGCTGTGCTTCAAGCGGAGGGTGAGTTCCGAGGCTGGAGGAGGCTCGGAGTCACACTGGTTCCCAAGGGGGAACACTCATTGCCAAAAGTCTCTCCCGTGGCTCCAGTGCCCCCTTCCTGGGCCAGGGGCCCTTGGAAACCCCTCTGAATGGAAAGCCCAGCTCATCATCTGCCGGCCTCTCCTGCTGGCAGCGCTCGCGTTCGGCAGCCTTCAAACTGCTTCAGGAAGGCGGTTCCTTGGAGTCGGAGACTGGCAGGCTGGGCAGCCTGAGGGTGAGGCGTGCAGCTGCGTGAGGAAAGCCCTGGGCTTAGCATTCACCCTGGGACGTCGTGCCTGGGTTCTGGGTACCTCGGAGAGAACCTCCACTCACTCTCCAAGCTGAGATCAACAGGCAGGAGTTCCCTGAGCAGCGCTAAACCACAGCCCCTCCCAGGCTGTCCCAAGACGTCCGTGCGGCCTACTCCCACTTCAGCCATACAACACATGCAGACCCTGGGGGGAGCAACTTTCAAGATGGAAGGTCCCACTTGCACGGCCTGTGTGTCTCTTCCACTGCTCAGAAGCTGCTGAGGCACAGGCTGAGTGTCCACATTCACCCTGAGGCCTGAAGGCCAAACGGTCATTACCCCAGGGCGAAGTGGGTTGGATGTGGCTCCTTGGCGGCTCGCCCAGCAGCCCTGCTGCTGGCCTTGCCTTCGCTGCTGGCAAACCTCTGGGAGGAAAAAGAGCGTCTCTGGCAAGAATCAAAAAGTGCTTGCCATCCCCTGGCTAGGAGCGCCTCCTACACCCCTCTTTGTGCGGCGAGCACACACATCAACTACTACCCTCCAAGGAAGCTGCAGCTTTCCAGCCAGAAAGGCCTGCAGCCCTTGCCATGAAACCACAGTCAACAGGCTGTTGGACTGGGCCAAGTGCCTTGTAGGAGGCCTTGGACGCGCAGGGCTGCACTGTTTTCCGTTGGGGCACACCGTTGGGGAGAAGGCTCTGGCCTAGCCATCAGCACACACCCTCCTAGCCAGAGGCCCTTGGGATCCACTGGGTGGGCAGGCTGAAGGCGTGAGCAGGGCTTTGGTGCTTGCAGAGTCAATTTGGGCCCTGCTTTGGAAGGGTTTCAGGGACCCAGTTCTAGGGAGGCTTAGCTTCCCTGCTGTGGCACACCCAGGTCAGGTAGCCCAGCTGCCACCCTAAAGGCTCCCTGCTCTGCCCTCACCCTGGGGTCTCCCACGTGGGTTCTGTCTCCCCAAGCACAACCTCAATGTGGATCCAGTCTGGACAGAAAAGCACACAATATCCCAGAGCACTCCAGGGCCTCAGCGGCTCAAAGGGGCATCAAGGCCTACCTAGGGGGCCTCTCTTCCCTAGGCCATACCCAGCCTGCACACTCTCTGTGGAGCAAGCTTCATTCCTGGAAGGGCCCAGGGGGTGGGCATGAGGGTCTCTTCGGGGCTCGGAACGTGCGGATAACAGAGGCTGTGGGACAACAGCAACATGAGACCCTGACAGGAGAGCTGTCGTTTCCCCTTTGGGAAGCAGGATGCTTGCGGCCCCCAGGCTGCGTGCCAATCCCCCTTGCTGCCTGGCTTCTGTTCACTGCTGGCTAGCGCTTCTGCAGCAGGTGAGCGTCTTGCCTAGAAACCGGGCGCTTGCCGTCCCTTGCTGGGAGCTCATGGCCCCACACACGTCCCTAGAGGGTGATGGCAACTTGGCTGAGAGCCACCAGGTGAGCTGTAGTTCTCCATGCGGAGAGGCCTGCCGCGGGTTTCGAGAATCCTGAGTCAGGGCTGTGCTTCAAGCGGAGGGTGAGTTCCGAGGCTGGAGGAGGCTCGGAGTCACACTGGTTCCCAAGGGGGAACACTCATTGCCAAAAGTCTCTCCCGTGGCTCCAGTGCCCCCTTCCTGGGCCAGGGGCCCTTGGAAACCCCTCTGAATGGAAAGCCCAGCTCATCATCTGCCGGCCTCTCCTGCTGGCAGCGCTCGCGTTCGGCAGCCTTCAAACTGCTTCAGGAAGGCAGTTCTTTGGAGTCGGAGACTGGCAGGCTGGGCAGCCTGAGGGTGAGGTGTGCAGCTGCGTGAGGAAAGCCCTGGGCTTAGCATTCACCCTGGGACGTCGTGCCTGGGTTCTGGGTACCTCGGAGATAACCTCCACTCACTCTCCAAGCTGAGATCAACAGGCAGGAGTTCCCTGAGCAGCGCTAAACCACAGCCCCTCCCAGGCTGTCCCAAGACGTCCGTGCGGCCTACTCCCACTTCAGCCATACAACACATGCAGACCCTGGGGGGAGCAACGTTCAAGATGGAAGGTCCCACTTGCACGGCCTGTGTGTCTCTTCCACTGCTCAGAAGCTGCTGAGGCACAGGCTGAGTGTCCACATTCACCCTGAGGCCTGAAGGCCAAACGGTCATTACCCCAGGGCGAAGTGGGTTGGATGTGGCTCCTTGGCGGCTCGCCCAGCAGCCCTGCTGCTGGCCTTGCCTTCGCTGCTGGCAAACCTCTGGGAGGAAAAAGAGCGTCTCTGGCAAGAATCAAAAAGTGCTTGCCATCCCCTGGCTAGGAGCGCCTCCTACACCCCTCTTTGTGCGGCGAGCACACACATCAACTACTACCCTCCAAGGAAGCTGCAGCTTTCCAGCCAGAAAGGCCTGCAGCCCTTGCCGTGAAACCACAGTCAACAGGCTGTTGGACTGGGCCAAGTGCCTTGTAGGAGGCCGTGGACGCACAGGGCTGCACTGTTTTCCGTTGGGGCACACCGTTGGGGAGAAGGCTCTGGCCTAGCCATCAGCGCACACCCTCCTAGCCAGAGGCCCTTGGGATCCACTGGGTGGGCAGGCTGAAGGCGCGAGCAGGGCTTTGGTGCTTGCAGAGTCAATTTGGGCCCTGCTTTGGAAGGGTTTCAGGGACCCAGTTCTAGGGAGGCTTAGCTTCCCTGCTGTGGCACACCCAGGTCAGGTAGCCCAGCTGCCACCCTAAAGGCTCCCTGCTCTGCCCTCACCCTGGGGTCTCCCACGTGGGTTCTGTCTCCCCAAGCACAACCTCAATGTGGATCCAGTCTGGACAGAAAAGCACACAATATCCCAGAGCACTCCAGGGCCTCAGCGGCTCAAAGGGGCATCAAGGCCTACCTAGGGGGCCTCTCTTCCCTAGGCCATACCCAGCCTGCACACTCTCTGTGGAGCAAGCTTCATTCCTGGAAGGGCCCAGGGGGTGGGCATGAGGGTCTCTTCGGGGCTCGGAACGTGCGGATAACAGAGGCTGTGGGACAACAGCAACATGAGACCCTGACAGGAGAGCTGTCGTTTCCCCTTTGGGAAGCAGGATGCTTGCGGCCCCCAGGCTGCATGCCAATCCCCCTTGCTGCCTGGCTTCTGTTCACTGCTGGCTAGCGCTTCTGCAGCAGGTGAGCGTCTTGCCTAGAAACCGGGCGCTTGCCGTCCCTTGCTGGGAGCTCATGGCCCCACACACGTCCCTAGAGGGTGATGGCAACTTGGCTGAGAGCCACCAGGTGAGCTGTAGTTCTCCATGCGGAGAGGCCTGCCGCGGGTTTCGAGAATCCTGAGTCAGGGCTGTGCTTCAAGCGGAGGGTGAGTTCCGAGGCTGGAGGAGGCTCGGAGTCACACTGGTTCCCAAGGGGGAACACTCATTGCCAAAAGTCTCTCCCGTGGCTCCAGTGCCCCCTTCCTGGGCCAGGGGCCCTTGGAAACCCCTCTGAATGGAAAGCCCAGCTCATCATCTGCCGGCCTCTCCTGCTGGCAGCGCTCGCGTTCGGCAGCCTTCAAACTGCTTCAGGAAGGCGGTTCCTTGGAGTCGGAGACTGGCAGGCTGGGCAGCCTGAGGGTGAGGCGTGCAGCTGCGTGAGGAAAGCCCTGGGCTTAGCATTCACCCTGGGACGTCGTGCCTGGGTTCTGGGTACCTCGGAGAGAACCTCCACTCACTCTCCAAGCTGAGATCAACAGGCAGGAGTTCCCTGAGCAGCGCTAAACCACAGCCCCTCCCAGGCTGTCCCAAGACGTCCGTGCGGCCTACTCCCACTTCAGCCATACAACACATGCAGACCCTGGGGGGAGCAACGTTCAAGATGGAAGGTCCCACTTGCACGGCCTGTGTGTCTCTTCCACTGCTCAGAAGCTGCTGAGGCACAGGCTGAGTGTCCACATTCACCCTGAGGCCTGAAGGCCAAACGGTCATTACCCCAGGGCGAAGTGGGTTGGATGTGGCTCCTTGGCGGCTCGCCCAGCAGCCCTGCTGCTGGCCTTGCCTTCGCTGCTGGCAAACCTCTGGGAGGAAAAAGAGCGTCTCTGGCAAGAATCAAAAAGTGCTTGCCATCCCCTGGCTAGGAGCGCCTCCTACACCCCTCTTTGTGCGGCGAGCACACACATCAACTACTACCCTCCAAGGAAGCTGCAGCTTTCCAGCCAGAAAGGCCTGCAGCCCTTGCCGTGAAACCACAGTCAACAGGCTGTTGGACTGGGCCAAGTGCCTTGTAGGAGGCCTTGGACGCACAGGGCTGCACTGTTTTCCGTTGGGGCACACCGTTGGGGAGAAGGCTCTGGCCTAGCCATCAGCGCACACCCTCCTAGCCAGAGGCCCTTGGGATCCACTGGGTGGGCAGGCTGAAGGCGCGAGCAGGGCTTTGGTGCTTGCAGAGTCAATTTGGGCCCTGCTTTGGAAGGGTTTCAGGGACCCAGTTCTAGGGAGGCTTAGCTTCCCTGCTGTGGCACACCCAGGTCAGGTAGCCCAGCTGCCACCCTAAAGGCTCCCTGCTTTGCCCTCACCCTGGGGTCTCCCACGTGGGTTCTGTCTCCCCAAGCACAACTTCAATGTGGATCCAGTCTGCACAGAAAAGCACACAATATCCCAGAGCACTCCAGGGCCTTAGCGGCTCAAAGGGGCATCAAGGCCTACCTAGGGGGCCTCTCTTCCCTAGGCCATACCCAGCCTGCACACTCTCTGTGGAGCAAGCTTCATTCCTGGAAGGGCCCAGGGGGTGGGCATGAGGGTCTCTTCGGGGCTCGGAACGTGCGGATAACAGAGGCTGTGGGACAACAGCAACATGAGACCCTGACAGGAGAGCTGTCGTTTCCCCTTTGGGAAGCAGGATGCTTGCGGCCCCCAGGCTGCGTGCCAATCCCCCTTGCTGCCTGGCTTCTGTTCACTGCTGGCTAGCGCTTCTGCAGCAGGTGAGCGTCTTGCCTAGAAACCGGGCGCTTGCCGTCCCTTGCTGGGAGCTCATGGCCCCACACACGTCCCTAGAGGGTGATGGCAACTTGGCTGAGAGCCACCAGGTGAGCTGTAGTTCTCCATGCGGAGAGGCCTGCCGCGGGTTTCGAGAATCCTGAGTCAGGGCTGTGCTTCAAGCGGAGGGTGAGTTCCGAGGCTGGAGGAGGCTCGGAGTCACACTGGTTCCCAAGGGGGAACACTCATTGCCAAAAGTCTCTCCCGTGGCTCCAGTGCCCCCTTCCTGGGCCAGGGGCCCTTGGAAACCCCTCTGAATGGAAAGCCCAGCTCATCATCTGCCGGCCTCTCCTGCTGGCAGCGCTCGCGTTCGGCAGCCTTCAAACTGCTTCAGGAAGGCGGTTCCTTGGAGTTGGAGACTGGCAGGCTGGGCAGCCTGAGGGTGAGGCGTGCAGCTGCGTGAGGAAAGCCCTGGGCTTAGCATTCACCCTGGGACGTCGTGCCTGGGTTCTGGGTACCTCGGAGAGAACCTCCACTCACTCTCCAAGCTGAGATCAACAGGCAGGAGTTCCCTGAGCAGCGCTAAACCACAGCCCCTCCCAGGCTGTCCCAAGACGTCCGTGCGGCCTACTCCCACTTCAGCCATACAACACATGCAGACCCTGGGGGGAGCAACGTTCAAGATGGAAGGTCCCACTTGCACGGCCTGTGTGTCTCTTCCACTGCTCAGAAGCTGCTGAGGCACAGGCTGAGTGTCCACATTCACCCTGAGGCCTGAAGGCCAAACGGTCATTACCCCAGGGCGAAGTGGGTTGGATGTGGCTCCTTGGCGGCTCGCCCAGCAGCCCTGCTGCTGGCCTTGCCTTCGCTGCTGGCAAACCTCTGGGAGGAAAAAGAGCGTCTCTGGCAAGAATCAAAAAGTGCTTGCCATCCCCTGGCTAGGAGCGCCTCCTACACCCCTCTTTGTGCGGCGAGCACACACATCAACTACTACCCTCCAAGGAAGCTGCAGCTTTCCAGCCAGAAAGGCCTGCAGCCCTTGCCGTGAAACCACAGTCAACAGGCTGTTGGACTGGGCCAAGTGCCTTGTAGGAGGCCTTGGACGCGCAGGGCTGCACTGTTTTCCGTTGGGGCACACCGTTGGGGAGAAGGCTCTGGCCTAGCCATCAGCGCACACCCTCCTAGCCAGAGGCCCTTGGGATCCACTGGGTGGGCAGGCTGAAGGCGCGAGCAGGGCTTTGGTGCTTGCAGAGTCAATTTGGGCCCTGCTTTGGAAGGGTTTCAGGGACCCAGTTCTAGGGAGGCTTAGCTTCCCTGCTGTGGCACACCCAGGTCAGGTAGCCCAGCTGCCACCCTAAAGGCTCCCTGCTTTGCCCTCACCCTGGGGTCTCCCACGTGGGTTCTGTCTCCCCAAGCACAACTTCAATGTGGATCCAGTCTGCACAGAAAAGCACACAATATCCCAGAGCACTCCAGGGCCTTAGCGGCTCAAAGGGGCATCAAGGCCTACCTAGGGGGCCTCTCTTCCCTAGGCCATACCCAGCCTGCACACTCTCTGTGGAGCAAGCTTCATTCCTGGAAGGGCCCAGGGGGTGGGCATGAGGGTCTCTTCGGGGCTCGGAACGTGCGGATAACAGAGGCTGTGGGACAACAGCAACATGAGACCCTGACAGGAGAGCTGTCGTTTCCCCTTTGGGAAGCAGGATGCTTGCGGCCCCCAGGCTGCGTGCCAATCCCCCTTGCTGCCTGGCTTCTGTTCACTGCTGGCTAGCGCTTCTGCAGCAGGTGAGCGTCTTGCCTAGAAACCGGGCGCTTGCCGTCCCTTGCTGGGAGCTCATGGCCCCACACACGTCCCTAGAGGGTGATGGCAACTTGGCTGAGAGCCACCAGGTGAGCTGTAGTTCTCCATGCGGAGAGGCCTGCCGCGGGTTTCGAGAATCCTGAGTCAGGGCTGTGCTTCAAGCGGAGGGTGAGTTCCGAGGCTGGAGGAGGCTCGGAGTCACACTGGTTCCCAAGGGGGAACACTCATTGCCAAAAGTCTCTCCCGTGGCTCCAGTGCCCCCTTCCTGGGCCAGGGGCCCTTGGAAACCCCTCTGAATGGAAAGCCCAGCTCATCATCTGCCGGCCTCTCCTGCTGGCAGCGCTCGCGTTCGGCAGCCTTCAAACTGCTTCAGGAAGGCAGTTCCTTGGAGTCGGAGACTGGCAGGCTGGGCAGCCTGAGGGTGAGGCGTGCAGCTGCGTGAGGAAAGCCCTGGGCTTAGCATTCACCCTGGGACGTCGTGCCTGGGTTCTGGGTACCTCGGAGAGAACCTCCACTCACTCTCCAAGCTGAGATCAACAGGCAGGAGTTCCCTGAGCAGCGCTAAACCACAGCCCCTCCCAGGCTGTCCCAAGACGTCCGTGCGGCCTACTCCCACTTCAGCCATACAACACATGCAGACCCTGGGGGGAGCAACGTTCAAGATGGAAGGTCCCACTTGCACGGCCTGTGTGTCTCTTCCACTGCTCAGAAGCTGCTGAGGCACAGGCTGAGTGTCCACATTCACCCTGAGGCCTGAAGGCCAAACGGTCATTACCCCAGGGCGAAGTGGGTTGGATGTGGCTCCTTGGCGGCTCGCCCAGCAGCCCTGCTGCTGGCCTTGCCTTCGCTGCTGGCAAACCTCTGGGAGGAAAAAGAGCGTCTCTGGCAAGAATCAAAAAGTGCTTGCCATCCCCTGGCTAGGAGCGCCTCCTACACCCCTCTTTGTGCGGCGAGCACACACATCAACTACTACCCTCCAAGGAAGCTGCAGCTTTCCAGCCAGAAAGGCCTGCAGCCCTTGCCGTGAAACCACAGTCAACAGGCTGTTGGACTGGGCCAAGTGCCTTGTAGGAGGCCTTGGACGCACAGGGCTGCACTGTTTTCCGTTGGGGCACACCGTTGGGGAGAAGGCTCTGGCCTAGCCATCAGCGCACACCCTCCTAGCCAGAGGCCCTTGGGATCCACTGGGTGGGCAGGCTGAAGGCGCGAGCAGGGCTTTGGTGCTTGCAGAGTCAATTTGGGCCCTGCTTTGGAAGGGTTTCAGGGACCCAGTTCTAGGGAGGCTTAGCTTCCCTGCTGTGGCACACCCAGGTCAGGTAGCCCAGCTGCCACCCTAAAGGCTCCCTGCTTTGCCCTCACCCTGGGGTCTCCCACGTGGGTTCTGTCTCCCCAAGCACAACTTCAATGTGGATCCAGTCTGCACAGAAAAGCACACAATATCCCAGAGCACTCCAGGGCCTTAGCGGCTCAAAGGGGCATCAAGGCCTACCTAGGGGGCCTCTCTTCCCTAGGCCATACCCAGCCTGCACACTCTCTGTGGAGCAAGCTTCATTCCTGGAAGGGCCCAGGGGGTGGGCATGAGGGTCTCTTCGGGGCTCGGAACGTGCGGATAACAGAGGCTGTGGGACAACAGCAACATGAGACCCTGACAGGAGAGCTGTCGTTTCCCCTTTGGGAAGCAGGATGCTTGCGGCCCCCAGGCTGCGTGCCAATCCCCCTTGCTGCCTGGCTTCTGTTCACTGCTGGCTAGCGCTTCTGCAGCAGGTGAGCGTCTTGCCTAGAAACCGGGCGCTTGCCGTCCCTTGCTGGGAGCTCATGGCCCCACACACGTCCCTAGAGGGTGATGGCAACTTGGCTGAGAGCCACCAGGTGAGCTGTAGTTCTCCATGCGGAGAGGCCTGCCGCGGGTTTCGAGAATCCTGAGTCAGGGCTGTGCTTCAAGCGGAGGGTGAGTTCCGAGGCTGGAGGAGGCTCGGAGTCACACTGGTTCCCAAGGGGGAACACTCATTGCCAAAAGTCTCTCCCGTGGCTCCAGTGCCCCCTTCCTGGGCCAGGGGCCCTTGGAAACCCCTCTGAATGGAAAGCCCAGCTCATCATCTGCCGGCCTCTCCTGCTGGCAGCGCTCGCGTTCGGCAGCCTTCAAACTGCTTCAGGAAGGCGGTTCCTTGGAGTCGGAGACTGGCAGGCTGGGCAGCCTGAGGGTGAGGCGTGCAGCTGCGTGAGGAAAGCCCTGGGCTTAGCATTCACCCTGGGACGTCGTGCCTGGGTTCTGGGTACCTCGGAGAGAACCTCCACTCACTCTCCAAGCTGAGATCAACAGGCAGGAGTTCCCTGAGCAGCGCTAAACCACAGCCCCTCCCAGGCTGTCCCAAGACGTCCGTGCGGCCTACTCCCACTTCAGCCATACAACACATGCAGACCCTGGGGGGAGCAACGTTCAAGATGGAAGGTCCCACTTGCACGGCCTGTGTGTCTCTTCCACTGCTCAGAAGCTGCTGAGGCACAGGCTGAGTGTCCACATTCACCCTGAGGCCTGAAGGCCAAACGGTCATTACCCCAGGGCGAAGTGGGTTGGATGTGGCTCCTTGGCGGCTCGCCCAGCAGCCCTGCTGCTGGCCTTGCCTTCGCTGCTGGCAAACCTCTGGGAGGAAAAAGAGCGTCTCTGGCAAGAATCAAAAAGTGCTTGCCATCCCCTGGCTAGGAGCGCCTCCTACACCCCTCTTTGTGCGGCGAGCACACACATCAACTACTACCCTCCAAGGAAGCTGCAGCTTTCCAGCCAGAAAGGCCTGCAGCCCTTGCCGTGAAACCACAGTCAACAGGCTGTTGGACTGGGCCAAGTGCCTTGTAGGAGGCCTTGGACGCGCAGGGCTGCACTGTTTTCCGTTGGGGCACACCGTTGGGGAGAAGGCTCTGGCCTAGCCATCAGCGCACACCCTCCTAGCCAGAGGCCCTTGGGATCCACTGGGTGGGCAGGCTGAAGGCGCGAGCAGGGCTTTGGTGCTTGCAGAGTCAATTTGGGCCCTGCTTTGGAAGGGTTTCAGGGACCCAGTTCTAGGGAGGCTTAGCTTCCCTGCTGTGGCACACCCAGGTCAGGTAGCCCAGCTGCCACCCTAAAGGCTCCCTGCTTTGCCCTCACCCTGGGGTCTCCCACGTGGGTTCTGTCTCCCCAAGCACAACTTCAATGTGGATCCAGTCTGCACAGAAAAGCACACAATATCCCAGAGCACTCCAGGGCCTTAGCGGCTCAAAGGGGCATCAAGGCCTACCTAGGGGGCCTCTCTTCCCTAGGCCATACCCAGCCTGCACACTCTCTGTGGAGCAAGCTTCATTCCTGGAAGGGCCCAGGGGGTGGGCATGAGGGTCTCTTCGGGGCTCGGAACGTGCGGATAACAGAGGCTGTGGGACAACAGCAACATGAGACCCTGACAGGAGAGCTGTCGTTTCCCCTTTGGGAAGCAGGATGCTTGCGGCCCCCAGGCTGCGTGCCAATCCCCCTTGCTGCCTGGCTTCTGTTCACTGCTGGCTAGTGCTTCTGCAGCAGGTGAGCGTCTTGCCTAGAAACCGGGCGCTTGCCGTCCCTTGCTGGGAGCTCATGGCCCCACACACGTCCCTAGAGGGTGATGGCAACTTGGCTGAGAGCCACCAGGTGAGCTGTAGTTCTCCATGCGGAGAGGCCTGCCGCGGGTTTCGAGAATCCTGAGTCAGGGCTGTGCTTCAAGCGGAGGGTGAGTTCCGAGGCTGGAGGAGGCTCGGAGTCACACTGGTTCCCAAGGGGGAACACTCATTGCCAAAAGTCTCTCCCGTGGCTCCAGTGCCCCCTTCCTGGGCCAGGGGCCCTTGGAAACCCCTCTGAATGGAAAGCCCAGCTCATCATCTGCCGGCCTCTCCTGCTGGCAGCGCTCGCGTTCAGCAGCCTTCAAACTGCTTCAGGAAGGCGGTTCCTTGGAGTCAGAGACTGGCAGGCTGGGCAGCCTGAGGGTGAGGCGTGCAGCTGCGTGAGGAAAGCCCTGGGCTTAGCATTCACCCTGGGACGTCGTGCCTGGGTTCTGGGTACCTCGGAGAGAACCTCCACTCACTCTCCAAGCTGAGATCAACAGGCAGGAGTTCCCTGAGCAGCGCTAAACCACAGCCCCTCCCAGGCTGTCCCAAGACGTCCGTGCGGCCTACTCCCACTTCAGCCATACAACACATGCAGACCCTGGGGGGAGCAACGTTCAAGATGGAAGGTCCCACTTGCACGGCCTGTGTGTCTCTTCCACTGCTCAGAAGCTGCTGAGGCACAGGCTGAGTGTCCACATTCACCCTGAGGCCTGAAGGCCAAACGGTCATTACCCCAGGGCGAAGTGGGTTGGATGTGGCTCCTTGGCGGCTCGCCCAGCAGCCCTGCTGCTGGCCTTGCCTTCGCTGCTGGCAAACCTCTGGGAGGAAAAAGAGCGTCTCTGGCAAGAATCAAAAAGTGCTTGCCATCCCCTGGCTAGGAGCGCCTCCTACACCCCTCTTTGTGCGGCGAGCACACACATCAACTACTACCCTCCAAGGAAGCTGCAGCTTTCCAGCCAGAAAGGCCTGCAGCCCTTGCCGTGAAACCACAGTCAACAGGCTGTTGGACTGGGCCAAGTGCCTTGTAGGAGGCCTTGGACGCACAGGGCTGCACTGTTTTCCGTTGGGGCACACCGTTGGGGAGAAGGCTCTGGCCTAGCCATCAGCGCACACCCTCCTAGCCAGAGGCCCTTGGGATCCACTGGGTGGGCAGGCTGAAGGCGCGAGCAGGGCTTTGGTGCTTGCAGAGTCAATTTGGGCCCTGCTTTGGAAGGGTTTCAGGGACCCAGTTCTAGGGAGGCTTAGCTTCCCTGCTGTGGCACACCCAGGTCAGGTAGCCCAGCTGCCACCCTAAAGGCTCCCTGCTTTGCCCTCACCCTGGGGTCTCCCACGTGGGTTCTGTCTCCCCAAGCACAACTTCAATGTGGATCCAGTCTGCACAGAAAAGCACACAATATCCCAGAGCACTCCAGGGCCTTAGCGGCTCAAAGGGGCATCAAGGCCTACCTAGGGGGCCTCTCTTCCCTAGGCCATACCCAGCCTGCACACTCTCTGTGGAGCAAGCTTCATTCCTGGAAGGGCCCAGGGGGTGGGCATGAGGGTCTCTTCGGGGCTCGGAACGTGCGGATAACAGAGGCTATGGGACAACAGCAACATGAGACCCTGACAGGAGAGCTGTCGTTTCCCCTTTGGGAAGCAGGATGCTTGCGGCCCCCAGGCTGCGTGCCAATCCCCCTTGCTGCCTGGCTTCTGTTCACTGCTGGCTAGCGCTTCTGCAGCAGGTGAGCGTCTTGCCTAGAAACCGGGCGCTTGCCGTCCCTTGCTGGGAGCTCATGGCCCCACACACGTCCCTAGAGGGTGATGGCAACTTGGCTGAGAGCCACCAGGTGAGCTGTAGTTCTCCATGCGGAGAGGCCTGCCGCGGGTTTCGAGAATCCTGAGTCAGGGCTGTGCTTCAAGCGGAGGGTGAGTTCCGAGGCTGGAGGAGGCTCGGAGTCACACTGGTTCCCAAGGGGGAACACTCATTGCCAAAAGTCTCTCCCGTGGCTCCAGTGCCCCCTTCCTGGGCCAGGGGCCCTTGGAAACCCCTCTGAATGGAAAGCCCAGCTCATCATCTGCCGGCCTCTCCTGCTGGCAGCGCTCGCGTTCGGCAGCCTTCAAACTGCTTCAGGAAGGCAGTTCCTTGGAGTCGGAGACTGGCAGGCTGGGCAGCCTGAGGGTGAGGCGTGCAGCTGCGTGAGGAAAGCCCTGGGCTTAGCATTCACCCTGGGACGTCGTGCCTGGGTTCTGGGTACCTCGGAGAGAACCTCCACTCACTCTCCAAGCTGAGATCAACAGGCAGGAGTTCCCTGAGCAGCGCTAAACCACAGCCCCTCCCAGGCTGTCCCAAGACGTCCGTGCGGCCTACTCCCACTTCAGCCATACAACACATGCAGACCCTGGGGGGAGCAACGTTCAAGATGGAAGGTCCCACTTGCACGGCCTGTGTGTCTCTTCCACTGCTCAGAAGCTGCTGAGGCACAGGCTGAGTGTCCACATTCACCCTGAGGCCTGAAGGCCAAACGGTCATTACCCCAGGGCGAAGTGGGTTGGATGTGGCTCCTTGGCGGCTCGCCCAGCAGCCCTGCTGCTGGCCTTGCCTTCGCTGCTGGCAAACCTCTGGGAGGAAAAAGAGCGTCTCTGGCAAGAATCAAAAAGTGCTTGCCATCCCCTGGCTAGGAGCGCCTCCTACACCCCTCTTTGTGCGGCGAGCACACACATCAACTACTACCCTCCAAGGAAGCTGCAGCTTTCCAGCCAGAAAGGCCTGCAGCCCTTGCCGTGAAACCACAGTCAACAGGCTGTTGGACTGGGCCAAGTGCCTTGTAGGAGGCCTTGGACGCGCAGGGCTGCACTGTTTTCCGTTGGGGCACACCGTTGGGGAGAAGGCTCTGGCCTAGCCATCAGCGCACACCCTCCTAGCCAGAGGCCCTTGGGATCCACTGGGTGGGCAGGCTGAAGGCGCGAGCAGGGCTTTGGTGCTTGCAGAGTCAATTTGGGCCCTGCTTTGGAAGGGTTTCAGGGACCCAGTTCTAGGGAGGCTTAGCTTCCCTGCTGTGGCACACCCAGGTCAGGTAGCCCAGCTGCCACCCTAAAGGCTCCCTGCTTTGCCCTCACCCTGGGGTCTCCCACGTGGGTTCTGTCTCCCCAAGCACAACTTCAATGTGGATCCAGTCTGCACAGAAAAGCACACAATATCCCAGAGCACTCCAGGGCCTTAGCGGCTCAAAGGGGCATCAAGGCCTACCTAGGGGGCCTCTCTTCCCTAGGCCATACCCAGCCTGCACACTCTCTGTGGAGCAAGCTTCATTCCTGGAAGGGCCCAGGGGGTGGGCATGAGGGTCTCTTCGGGGCTCGGAACGTGCGGATAACAGAGGCTGTGGGACAACAGCAACATGAGACCCTGACAGGAGAGCTGTCGTTTCCCCTTTGGGAAGCAGGATGCTTGCGGCCCCCAGGCTGCGTGCCAATCCCCCTTGCTGCCTGGCTTCTGTTCACTGCTGGCTAGCGCTTCTGCAGCAGGTGAGCGTCTTGCCTAGAAACCGGGCGCTTGCCGTCCCTTGCTGGGAGCTCATGGCCCCACACACGTCCCTAGAGGGTGATGGCAACTTGGCTGAGAGCCACCAGGTGAGCTGTAGTTCTCCATGCGGAGAGGCCTGCCGCGGGTTTCGAGAATCCTGAGTCAGGGCTGTGCTTCAAGCGGAGGGTGAGTTCCGAGGCTGGAGGAGGCTCGGAGTCACACTGGTTCCCAAGGGGGAACACTCATTGCCAAAAGTCTCTCCCGTGGCTCCAGTGCCCCCTTCCTGGGCCAGGGGCCCTTGGAAACCCCTCTGAATGGAAAGCCCAGCTCATCATCTGCCGGCCTCTCCTGCTGGCAGCGCTCGCGTTCAGCAGCCTTCAAACTGCTTCAGGAAGGCGGTTCCTTGGAGTCAGAGACTGGCAGGCTGGGCAGCCTGAGGGTGAGGCGTGCAGCTGCGTGAGGAAAGCCCTGGGCTTAGCATTCACCCTGGGACGTCGTGCCTGGGTTCTGGGTACCTCGGAGAGAACCTCCACTCACTCTCCAAGCTGAGATCAACAGGCAGGAGTTCCCTGAGCAGCGCTAAACCACAGCCCCTCCCAGGCTGTCCCAAGACGTCCGTGCGGCCTACTCCCACTTCAGCCATACAACACATGCAGACCCTGGGGGGAGCAACGTTCAAGATGGAAGGTCCCACTTGCACGGCCTGTGTGTCTCTTCCACTGCTCAGAAGCTGCTGAGGCACAGGCTGAGTGTCCACATTCACCCTGAGGCCTGAAGGCCAAACGGTCATTACCCCAGGGCGAAGTGGGTTGGATGTGGCTCCTTGGCGGCTCGCCCAGCAGCCCTGCTGCTGGCCTTGCCTTCGCTGCTGGCAAACCTCTGGGAGGAAAAAGAGCGTCTCTGGCAAGAATCAAAAAGTGCTTGCCATCCCCTGGCTAGGAGCGCCTCCTACACCCCTCTTTGTGCGGCGAGCACACACATCAACTACTACCCTCCAAGGAAGCTGCAGCTTTCCAGCCAGAAAGGCCTGCAGCCCTTGCCGTGAAACCACAGTCAACAGGCTGTTGGACTGGGCCAAGTGCCTTGTAGGAGGCCTTGGACGCACAGGGCTGCACTGTTTTCCGTTGGGGCACACCGTTGGGGAGAAGGCTCTGGCCTAGCCATCAGCGCACACCCTCCTAGCCAGAGGCCCTTGGGATCCACTGGGTGGGCAGGCTGAAGGCGCGAGCAGGGCTTTGGTGCTTGCAGAGTCAATTTGGGCCCTGCTTTGGAAGGGTTTCAGGGACCCAGTTCTAGGGAGGCTTAGCTTCCCTGCTGTGGCACACCCAGGTCAGGTAGCCCAGCTGCCACCCTAAAGGCTCCCTGCTTTGCCCTCACCCTGGGGTCTCCCACGTGGGTTCTGTCTCCCCAAGCACAACTTCAATGTGGATCCAGTCTGCACAGAAAAGCACACAATATCCCAGAGCACTCCAGGGCCTTAGCGGCTCAAAGGGGCATCAAGGCCTACCTAGGGGGCCTCTCTTCCCTAGGCCATACCCAGCCTGCACACTCTCTGTGGAGCAAGCTTCATTCCTGGAAGGGCCCAGGGGGTGGGCATGAGGGTCTCTTCGGGGCTCGGAACGTGCGGATAACAGAGGCTGTGGGACAACAGCAACATGAGACCCTGACAGGAGAGCTGTCGTTTCCCCTTTGGGAAGCAGGATGCTTGCGGCCCCCAGGCTGCGTGCCAATCCCCCTTGCTGCCTGGCTTCTGTTCACTGCTGGCTAGCGCTTCTGCAGCAGGTGAGCGTCTTGCCTAGAAACCGGGCGCTTGCCGTCCCTTGCTGGGAGCTCATGGCCCCACACACGTCCCTAGAGGGTGATGGCAACTTGGCTGAGAGCCACCAGGTGAGCTGTAGTTCTCCATGCGGAGAGGCCTGCCGCGGGTTTCGAGAATCCTGAGTCAGGGCTGTGCTTCAAGCGGAGGGTGAGTTCCGAGGCTGGAGGAGGCTCGGAGTCACACTGGTTCCCAAGGGGGAACACTCATTGCCAAAAGTCTCTCCCGTGGCTCCAGTGCCCCCTTCCTGGGCCAGGGGCCCTTGGAAACCCCTCTGAATGGAAAGCCCAGCTCATCATCTGCCGGCCTCTCCTGCTGGCAGCGCTCGCGTTCAGCAGCCTTCAAACTGCTTCAGGAAGGCGGTTCCTTGGAGTCAGAGACTGGCAGGCTGGGCAGCCTGAGGGTGAGGCGTGCAGCTGCGTGAGGAAAGCCCTGGGCTTAGCATTCACCCTGGGACGTCGTGCCTGGGTTCTGGGTACCTCGGAGAGAACCTCCACTCACTCTCCAAGCTGAGATCAACAGGCAGGAGTTCCCTGAGCAGCGCTAAACCACAGCCCCTCCCAGGCTGTCCCAAGACGTCCGTGCGGCCTACTCCCACTTCAGCCATACAACACATGCAGACCCTGGGGGGAGCAACGTTCAAGATGGAAGGTCCCACTTGCACGGCCTGTGTGTCTCTTCCACTGCTCAGAAGCTGCTGAGGCACAGGCTGAGTGTCCACATTCACCCTGAGGCCTGAAGGCCAAACGGTCATTACCCCAGGGCGAAGTGGGTTGGATGTGGCTCCTTGGCGGCTCGCCCAGCAGCCCTGCTGCTGGCCTTGCCTTCGCTGCTGGCAAACCTCTGGGAGGAAAAAGAGCGTCTCTGGCAAGAATCAAAAAGTGCTTGCCATCCCCTGGCTAGGAGCGCCTCCTACACCCCTCTTTGTGCGGCGAGCACACACATCAACTACTACCCTCCAAGGAAGCTGCAGCTTTCCAGCCAGAAAGGCCTGCAGCCCTTGCCGTGAAACCACAGTCAACAGGCTGTTGGACTGGGCCAAGTGCCTTGTAGGAGGCCTTGGACGCACAGGGCTGCACTGTTTTCCGTTGGGGCACACCGTTGGGGAGAAGGCTCTGGCCTAGCCATCAGCGCACACCCTCCTAGCCAGAGGCCCTTGGGATCCACTGGGTGGGCAGGCTGAAGGCGCGAGCAGGGCTTTGGTGCTTGCAGAGTCAATTTGGGCCCTGCTTTGGAAGGGTTTCAGGGACCCAGTTCTAGGGAGGCTTAGCTTCCCTGCTGTGGCACACCCAGGTCAGGTAGCCCAGCTGCCACCCTAAAGGCTCCCTGCTTTGCCCTCACCCTGGGGTCTCCCACGTGGGTTCTGTCTCCCCAAGCACAACTTCAATGTGGATCCAGTCTGCACAGAAAAGCACACAATATCCCAGAGCACTCCAGGGCCTTAGCGGCTCAAAGGGGCATCAAGGCCTACCTAGGGGGCCTCTCTTCCCTAGGCCATACCCAGCCTGCACACTCTCTGTGGAGCAAGCTTCATTCCTGGAAGGGCCCAGGGGGTGGGCATGAGGGTCTCTTCGGGGCTCGGAACGTGCGGATAACAGAGGCTGTGGGACAACAGCAACATGAGACCCTGACAGGAGAGCTGTCGTTTCCCCTTTGGGAAGCAGGATGCTTGCGGCCCCCAGGCTGCGTGCCAATCCCCCTTGCTGCCTGGCTTCTGTTCACTGCTGGCTAGCGCTTCTGCAGCAGGTGAGCGTCTTGCCTAGAAACCGGGCGCTTGCCGTCCCTTGCTGGGAGCTCATGGCCCCACACACGTCCCTAGAGGGTGATGGCAACTTGGCTGAGAGCCACCAGGTGAGCTGTAGTTCTCCATGCGGAGAGGCCTGCCGCGGGTTTCGAGAATCCTGAGTCAGGGCTGTGCTTCAAGCGGAGGGTGAGTTCCGAGGCTGGAGGAGGCTCGGAGTCACACTGGTTCCCAAGGGGGAACACTCATTGCCAAAAGTCTCTCCCGTGGCTCCAGTGCCCCCTTCCTGGGCCAGGGGCCCTTGGAAACCCCTCTGAATGGAAAGCCCAGCTCATCATCTGCCGGCCTCTCCTGCTGGCAGCGCTCGCGTTCGGCAGCCTTCAAACTGCTTCAGGAAGGCGGTTCCTTGGAGTCGGAGACTGGCAGGCTGGGCAGCCTGAGGGTGAGGCGTGCAGCTGCGTGAGGAAAGCCCTGGGCTTAGCATTCACCCTGGGACGTCGTGCCTGGGTTCTGGGTACCTCGGAGAGAACCTCCACTCACTCTCCAAGCTGAGATCAACAGGCAGGAGTTCCCTGAGCAGCGCTAAACCACAGCCCCTCCCAGGCTGTCCCAAGACGTCCGTGCGGCCTACTCCCACTTCAGCCATACAACACATGCAGACCCTGGGGGGAGCAACGTTCAAGATGGAAGGTCCCACTTGCACGGCCTGTGTGTCTCTTCCACTGCTCAGAAGCTGCTGAGGCACAGGCTGAGTGTCCACATTCACCCTGAGGCCTGAAGGCCAAACGGTCATTACCCCAGGGCGAAGTGGGTTGGATGTGGCTCCTTGGCAGCTCGCCCAGCAGCCCTGCTGCTGGCCTTGCCTTCGCTGCTGGCAAACCTCTGGGAGGAAAAAGAGCGTCTCTGGCAAGAATCAAAAAGTGCTTGCCATCCCCTGGCTAGGAGCGCCTCCTACACCCCTCTTTGTGCGGCGAGCACACACATCAACTACTACCCTCCAAGGAAGCTGCAGCTTTCCAGCCAGAAAGGCCTGCAGCCCTTGCCGTGAAACCACAGTCAACAGGCTGTTGGACTGGGCCAAGTGCCTTGTAGGAGGCCTTGGACGCGCAGGGCTGCACTGTTTTCCGTTGGGGCACACCGTTGGGGAGAAGGCTCTGGCCTAGCCAACAGCGCACACCCTCCTAGCCAGAGGCCCTTGGGGTCCACTGGGTGGGCAGGCTGAAGGCGCGAGTAGGGCTTTGGTGCTTGCAGAGTCAATTTGGGCCCTGCTTTGGAAGGGTTTCAGGGACCCAGTTCTAGGGAGGCTTAGCTTCCCTGCTGTGGCACACCCAGGTCAGGTAGCCCAGCTGCCACCCTAAAGGCTCCCTGCTTTGCCCTCACCCTGGGGTCTCCCACGTGGGTTCTGTCTCCCCAAGCACAACCTCAATGTGGATCCAGTCTGGACAGAAAAGCACACAATATCCCAGAGCACTCCAGGGCCTCAGCGGCTCAAAGGGGCATCAAGGCCTACCTAGGGGGCCTCTCTTCCCTAGGCCATACCCAGCCTGCACACTCTCTGTGGAGCAAGCTTCATTCCTGGAAGGGCCCAGGGGGTGGGCATGAGGGTCTCTTCGGGGCTCGGAACGTGCGGATAACAGAGGCTGTGGGACAACAGCAACATGAGACCCTGACAGGAGAGCTGTCGTTTCCCCTTTGGGAAGCAGGATGCTTGCGGCCCCCAGGCTGTGTGCCAATCCCCCTTGCTGCCTGGCTTCTGTTCACTGCTGGCTAGCACTTCTGCAGCAGGTGAGCGTCTTGCCTAGAAACCGGGCGCTTGCCGTGCCTTGCTGGGAGCTCATGGCTCCACACACGTCCCTAGAGGGTGATGGCAACTTGGCTGAGAGCCACCAGGTGAGCTGTAGTTCTCCATGCGGAGAGGCCTGCCGCGGGTTTCGAGAATCCTGAGTCAGGGCTGTGCTTCAAGCGGAGGGTGAGTTCCGAGGCTGGAGGAGGCTCGGAGTCACACTGGTTCCCAAGGGGGAACACTCATTGCCAAAAGTCTCTCCCGTGGCTCCAGTGCCTCCTTCCTGGGCCAGGGGCCCTTGGAAACCCCTCTGAATGGAAAGCCCAGCTCATCATCTGCCGGCCTCTCCTGCTGGCAGCGCTCGCGTTCAGCAGCCTTCAAACTGCTTCAGGAAGGCAGTTCCTTGGAGTCGGAGACTGGCAGGCTGGGCAGCCTGAGGGTGAGGCGTGCAGCTGCGTGAGGAAAGCCCTGGGCTTAGCATTCACCCTGGGACGTCGTGCCTGGGTTCTGGGTACCTCGGAGAGAACCTCCACTCACTCTCCAAGCTGAGATCAACAGGCAGGAGTTCCCTGAGCAGCGCTAAACCACAGCCCCTCCCAGGCTGTCCCAAGACGTCCGTGCGGCCTACTCCCACTTCAGCCATACAACACATGCAGACCCTGGGGGGAGCAACGTTCAAGATGGAAGGTCCCACTTGCACGGCCTGTGTGTCTCTTCCACTGCTCAGAAGCTGCTGAGGCACAGGCTGAGTGTCCACATTCACCCTGAGGCCTGAAGGCCAAACGGTCATTACCCCAGGGCGAAGTGGGTTGGATGTGGCTCCTTGGCGGCTCGCCCAGCAGCCCTGCTGCTGGCCTTGCCTTCGCTGCTGGCAAACCTCTGGGAGGAAAAAGAGCGTCTCTGGCAAGAATCAAAAAGTGCTTGCCATCCCCTGGCTAGGAGCGCCTCCTACACCCCTCTTTGTGCGGCGAGCACACACATCAACTACTACCCTCCAAGGAAGCTGCAGCTTTCCAGCCAGAAAGGCCTGCAGCCCTTGCCGTGAAACCACAGTCAACAGGCTGTTGGACTGGGCCAAGTGCCTTGTAGGAGGCCTTGGACGCACAGGGCTGCACTGTTTTCCGTTGGGGCACACCGTTGGGGAGAAGGCTCTGGCCTAGCCATCAGCGCACACCCTCCTAGCCAGAGGCCCTTGGGATCCACTGGGTGGGCAGGCTGAAGGCGCGAGTAGGGCTTTGGTGCTTGCAGAGTCAATTTGGGCCCTGCTTTGGAAGGGTTTCAGGGACCCAGTTCTAGGGAGGCTTAGCTTCCCTGCTGTGGCACACCCAGGTCAGGTAGCCCAGCTGCCACCCTAAAGGCTCCCTGCTTTGCCCTCACCCTGGGGTCTCCCACGTGGGTTCTGTCTCCCCAAGCACAACCTCAATGTGGATCCAGTCTGGACAGAAAAGCACACAATATCCCAGAGCACTCCAGGGCCTCAGCGGCTCAAAGGGGCATCAAGGCCTACCTAGGGGGCCTCTCTTCCCTAGGCCATACCCAGCCTGCACACTCTCTGTGGAGCAAGCTTCATTCCTGGAAGGGCCCAGGGGGTGGGCATGAGGGTCTCTTCGGGGCTCGGAACGTGCGGATAACAGAGGCTGTGGGACAACAGCAACATGAGACCCTGACAGGAGAGCTGTCGTTTCCCCTTTGGGAAGCAGGATGCTTGCGGCCCCCAGGCTGTGTGCCAATCCCCCTTGCTGCCTGGCTTCTGTTCACTGCTGGCTAGCACTTCTGCAGCAGGTGAGCGTCTTGCCTAGAAACCGGGCGCTTGCCGTCCCTTGCTGGGAGCTCATGGCCCCACACACGTCCCTAGAGGGTGATGGCAACTTGGCTGAGAGCCACCAGGTGAGCTGTAGTTCTCCATGCGGAGAGGCCTGCCGCGGGTTTCGAGAATCCTGAGTCAGGGCTGTGCTTCAAGCGGAGGGTGAGTTCCGAGGCTGGAGGAGGCTCGGAGTCACACTGGTTCCCAAGGGGGAACACTCATTGCCAAAAGTCTCTCCCGTGGCTCCAGTGCCCCCTTCCTGGGCCAGGGGCCCTTGGAAACCCCTCTGAATGGAAAGCCCAGCTCATCATCTGCCGGCCTCTCCTGCTGGCAGCGCTCGCGTTCGGCAGCCTTCAAACTGCTTCAGGAAGGCAGTTCCTTGGAGTCGGAGACTGGCAGGCTGGGCAGCCTGAGGGTGAGGCGTGCAGCTGCGTGAGGAAAGCCCTGGGCTTAGCATTCACCCTGGGACGTCGTGCCTGGGTTCTGGGTACCTCGGAGAGAACCTCCACTCACTCTCCAAGCTGAGATCAACAGGCAGGAGTTCCCTGAGCAGCGCTAAACCACAGCCCCTCCCAGGCTGTCCCAAGACGTCCGTGCGGCCTACTCCCACTTCAGCCATACAACACATGCAGACCCTGGGGGGAGCAACGTTCAAGATGGAAGGTCCCACTTGCACGGCCTGTGTGTCTCTTCCACTGCTCAGAAGCTGCTGAGGCACAGGCTGAGTGTCCACATTCACCCTGAGGCCTGAAGGCCAAACGGTCATTACCCCAGGGCGAAGTGGGTTGGATGTGGCTCCTTGGCAGCTCGCCCAGCAGCCCTGCTGCTGGCCTTGCCTTCGCTGCTGGCAAACCTCTGGGAGGAAAAAGAGCGTCTCTGGCAAGAATCAAAAAGTGCTTGCCATCCCCTGGCTAGGAGCGCCTCCTACACCCCTCTTTGTGCGGCGAGCACACACATCAACTACTACCCTCCAAGGAAGCTGCAGCTTTCCAGCCAGAAAGGCCTGCAGCCCTTGCCGTGAAACCACAGTCAACAGGCTGTTGGACTGGGCCAAGTGCCTTGTAGGAGGCCTTGGACGCGCAGGGCTGCACTGTTTTCCGTTGGGGCACACCGTTGGGGAGAAGGCTCTGGCCTAGCCAACAGCGCACACCCTCCTAGCCAGAGGCCCTTGGGGTCCACTGGGTGGGCAGGCTGAAGGCGCGAGTAGGGCTTTGGTGCTTGCAGAGTCAATTTGGGCCCTGCTTTGGAAGGGTTTCAGGGACCCAGTTCTAGGGAGGCTTAGCTTCCCTGCTGTGGCACACCCAGGTCAGGTAGCCCAGCTGCCACCCTAAAGGCTCCCTGCTTTGCCCTCACCCTGGGGTCTCCCACGTGGGTTCTGTCTCCCCAAGCACAACCTCAATGTGGATCCAGTCTGGACAGAAAAGCACACAATATCCCAGAGCACTCCAGGGCCTCAGCGGCTCAAAGGGTCATCAAGGCCTACCTAGGGGGCCTCTCTTCCCTAGGCCATACCCAGCCTGCACACTCTCTGTGGAGCAAGCTTCATTCCTGGAAGGGCCCAGGGGGTGGGCATGAGGGTCTCTTCGGGGCTCGGAACGTGCGGATAACAGAGGCTGTGGGACAACAGCAACATGAGACCCTGACAGGAGAGCTGTCGTTTCCCCTTTGGGAAGCAGGATGCTTGCGGCCCCCAGGCTGTGTGCCAATCCCCCTTGCTGCCTGGCTTCTGTTCACTGCTGGCTAGCACTTCTGCAGCAGGTGAGCGTCTTGCCTAGAAACCGGGCGCTTGCCGTGCCTTGCTGGGAGCTCATGGCTCCACACACGTCCCTAGAGGGTGATGGCAACTTGGCTGAGAGCCACCAGGTGAGCTGTAGTTCTCCATGCGGAGAGGCCTGCCGCGGGTTTCGAGAATCCTGAGTCAGGGCTGTGCTTCAAGCGGAGGGTGAGTTCCGAGGCTGGAGGAGGCTCGGAGTCACACTGGTTCCCAAGGGGGAACACTCATTGCCAAAAGTCTCTCCCGTGGCTCCAGTGCCTCCTTCCTGGGCCAGGGGCCCTTGGAAACCCCTCTGAATGGAAAGCCCAGCTCATCATCTGCCGGCCTCTCCTGCTGGCAGCGCTCGCGTTCAGCAGCCTTCAAACTGCTTCAGGAAGGCAGTTCCTTGGAGTCGGAGACTGGCAGGCTGGGCAGCCTGAGGGTGAGGCGTGCAGCTGCGTGAGGAAAGCCCTGGGCTTAGCATTCACCCTGGGACGTCGTGCCTGGGTTCTGGGTACCTCGGAGAGAACCTCCACTCACTCTCCAAGCTGAGATCAACAGGCAGGAGTTCCCTGAGCAGCGCTAAACCACAGCCCCTCCCAGGCTGTCCCAAGACGTCCGTGCGGCCTACTCCCACTTCAGCCATACAACACATGCAGACCCTGGGGGGAGCAACGTTCAAGATGGAAGGTCCCACTTGCACGGCCTGTGTGTCTCTTCCACTGCTCAGAAGCTGCTGAGGCACAGGCTGAGTGTCCACATTCACCCTGAGGCCTGAAGGCCAAACGGTCATTACCCCAGGGCGAAGTGGGTTGGATGTGGCTCCTTGGCGGCTCGCCCAGCAGCCCTGCTGCTGGCCTTGCCTTCGCTGCTGGCAAACCTCTGGGAGGAAAAAGAGCGTCTCTGGCAAGAATCAAAAAGTGCTTGCCATCCCCTGGCTAGGAGCGCCTCCTACACCCCTCTTTGTGCGGCGAGCACACACATCAACTACTACCCTCCAAGGAAGCTGCAGCTTTCCAGCCAGAAAGGCCTGCAGCCCTTGCCGTGAAACCACAGTCAACAGGCTGTTGGACTGGGCCAAGTGCCTTGTAGGAGGCCTTGGACGCACAGGGCTGCACTGTTTTCCGTTGGGGCACACCGTTGGGGAGAAGGCTCTGGCCTAGCCATCAGCGCACACCCTCCTAGCCAGAGGCCCTTGGGATCCACTGGGTGGGCAGGCTGAAGGCGCGAGTAGGGCTTTGGTGCTTGCAGAGTCAATTTGGGCCCTGCTTTGGAAGGGTTTCAGGGACCCAGTTCTAGGGAGGCTTAGCTTCCCTGCTGTGGCACACCCAGGTCAGGTAGCCCAGCTGCCACCCTAAAGGCTCCCTGCTTTGCCCTCACCCTGGGGTCTCCCACGTGGGTTCTGTCTCCCCAAGCACAACCTCAATGTGGATCCAGTCTGGACAGAAAAGCACACAATATCCCAGAGCACTCCAGGGCCTCAGCGGCTCAAAGGGGCATCAAGGCCTACCTAGGGGGCCTCTCTTCCCTAGGCCATACCCAGCCTGCACACTCTCTGTGGAGCAAGCTTCATTCCTGGAAGGGCCCAGGGGGTGGGCATGAGGGTCTCTTCGGGGCTCGGAACGTGCGGATAACAGAGGCTGTGGGACAACAGCAACATGAGACCCTGACAGGAGAGCTGTCGTTTCCCCTTTGGGAAGCAGGATGCTTGCGGCCCCCAGGCTGTGTGCCAATCCCCCTTGCTGCCTGGCTTCTGTTCACTGCTGGCTAGCACTTCTGCAGCAGGTGAGCGTCTTGCCTAGAAACCGGGCGCTTGCCGTCCCTTGCTGGGAGCTCATGGCCCCACACACGTCCCTAGAGGGTGATGGCAACTTGGCTGAGAGCCACCAGGTGAGCTGTAGTTCTCCATGCGGAGAGGCCTGCCGCGGGTTTCGAGAATCCTGAGTCAGGGCTGTGCTTCAAGCGGAGGGTGAGTTCCGAGGCTGGAGGAGGCTCGGAGTCACACTGGTTCCCAAGGGGGAACACTCATTGCCAAAAGTCTCTCCCGTGGCTCCAGTGCCCCCTTCCTGGGCCAGGGGCCCTTGGAAACCCCTCTGAATGGAAAGCCCAGCTCATCATCTGCCGGCCTCTCCTGCTGGCAGCGCTCGCGTTCGGCAGCCTTCAAACTGCTTCAGGAAGGCGGTTCCTTGGAGTCGGAGACTGGCAGGCTGGGCAGCCTGAGGGTGAGGCGTGCAGCTGCGTGAGGAAAGCCCTGGGCTTAGCATTCACCCTGGGACGTCGTGCCTGGGTTCTGGGTACCTCGGAGAGAACCTCCACTCACTCTCCAAGCTGAGATCAACAGGCAGGAGTTCCCTGAGCAGCGCTAAACCACAGCCCCTCCCAGGCTGTCCCAAGACGTCCGTGCTGCCTACTCCCACTTCAGCCATACAACACATGCAGACCCTGGGGGGAGCAACGTTCAAGATGGAAGGTCCCACTTGCACGGCCTGTGTGTCTCTTCCACTGCTCAGAAGCTGCTGAGGCACAGGCTGAGTGTCCACATTCACCCTGAGGCCTGAAGGCCAAACGGTCATTACCCCAGGGCGAAGTGGGTTGGATGTGGCTCCTTGGCAGCTCGCCCAGCAGCCCTGCTGCTGGCCTTGCCTTCGCTGCTGGCAAACCTCTGGGAGGAAAAAGAGCGTCTCTGGCAAGAATCAAAAAGTGCTTGCCATCCCCTGGCTAGGAGCGCCTCCTACACCCCTCTTTGTGCGGCGAGCACACACATCAACTACTACCCTCCAAGGAAGCTGCAGCTTTCCAGCCAGAAAGGCCTGCAGCCCTTGCCGTGAAACCACAGTCAACAGGCTGTTGGACTGGGCCAAGTGCCTTGTAGGAGGCCTTGGACGCGCAGGGCTGCACTGTTTTCCGTTGGGGCACACCGTTGGGGAGAAGGCTCTGGCCTAGCCAACAGCGCACACCCTCCTAGCCAGAGGCCCTTGGGGTCCACTGGGTGGGCAGGCTGAAGGCGCGAGTAGGGCTTTGGTGCTTGCAGAGTCAATTTGGGCCCTGCTTTGGAAGGGTTTCAGGGACCCAGTTCTAGGGAGGCTTAGCTTCCCTGCTGTGGCACACCCAGGTCAGGTAGCCCAGCTGCCACCCTAAAGGCTCCCTGCTTTGCCCTCACCCTGGGGTCTCCCACGTGGGTTCTGTCTCCCCAAGCACAACCTCAATGTGGATCCAGTCTGGACAGAAAAGCACACAATATCCCAGAGCACTCCAGGGCCTCAGCGGCTCAAAGGGGCATCAAGGCCTACCTAGGGGGCCTCTCTTCCCTAGGCCATACCCAGCCTGCACACTCTCTGTGGAGCAAGCTTCATTCCTGGAAGGGCCCAGGGGGTGGGCATGAGGGTCTCTTCGGGGCTCGGAACGTGCGGATAACAGAGGCTGTGGGACAACAGCAACATGAGACCCTGACAGGAGAGCTGTCGTTTCCCCTTTGGGAAGCAGGATACTTGCGGCCCCCAGGCTGTGTGCCAATCCCCCTTGCTGCCTGGCTTCTGTTCACTGCTGGCTAGCACTTCTGCAGCAGGTGAGCGTCTTGCCTAGAAACCGGGCGCTTGCCGTGCCTTGCTGGGAGCTCATGGCTCCACACACGTCCCTAGAGGGTGATGGCAACTTGGCTGAGAGCCACCAGGTGAGCTGTAGTTCTCCATGCGGAGAGGCCTGCCGCGGGTTTCGAGAATCCTGAGTCAGGGCTGTGCTTCAAGCGGAGGGTGAGTTCCGAGGCTGGAGGAGGCTCGGAGTCACACTGGTTCCCAAGGGGGAACACTCATTGCCAAAAGTCTCTCCCGTGGCTCCAGTGCCTCCTTCCTGGGCCAGGGGCCCTTGGAAACCCCTCTGAATGGAAAGCCCAGCTCATCATCTGCCGGCCTCTCCTGCTGGCAGCGCTCGCGTTCAGCAGCCTTCAAACTGCTTCAGGAAGGCAGTTCCTTGGAGTCGGAGACTGGCAGGCTGGGCAGCCTGAGGGTGAGGCGTGCAGCTGCGTGAGGAAAGCCCTGGGCTTAGCATTCACCCTGGGACGTCGTGCCTGGGTTCTGGGTACCTCGGAGAGAACCTCCACTCACTCTCCAAGCTGAGATCAACAGGCAGGAGTTCCCTGAGCAGCGCTAAACCACAGCCCCTCCCAGGCTGTCCCAAGACGTCCGTGCGGCCTACTCCCACTTCAGCCATACAACACATGCAGACCCTGGGGGGAGCAACGTTCAAGATGGAAGGTCCCACTTGCACGGCCTGTGTGTCTCTTCCACTGCTCAGAAGCTGCTGAGGCACAGGCTGAGTGTCCACATTCACCCTGAGGCCTGAAGGCCAAACGGTCATTACCCCAGGGCGAAGTGGGTTGGATGTGGCTCCTTGGCGGCTCGCCCAGCAGCCCTGCTGCTGGCCTTGCCTTCGCTGCTGGCAAACCTCTGGGAGGAAAAAGAGCGTCTCTGGCAAGAATCAAAAAGTGCTTGCCATCCCCTGGCTAGGAGCGCCTCCTACACCCCTCTTTGTGCGGCGAGCACACACATCAACTACTACCCTCCAAGGAAGCTGCAGCTTTCCAGCCAGAAAGGCCTGCAGCCCTTGCCGTGAAACCACAGTCAACAGGCTGTTGGACTGGGCCAAGTGCCTTGTAGGAGGCCTTGGACGCACAGGGCTGCACTGTTTTCCGTTGGGGCACACCGTTGGGGAGAAGGCTCTGGCCTAGCCATCAGCGCACACCCTCCTAGCCAGAGGCCCTTGGGATCCACTGGGTGGGCAGGCTGAAGGCGCGAGTAGGGCTTTGGTGCTTGCAGAGTCAATTTGGGCCCTGCTTTGGAAGGGTTTCAGGGACCCAGTTCTAGGGAGGCTTAGCTTCCCTGCTGTGGCACACCCAGGTCAGGTAGCCCAGCTGCCACCCTAAAGGCTCCCTGCTTTGCCCTCACCCTGGGGTCTCCCACGTGGGTTCTGTCTCCCCAAGCACAACCTCAATGTGGATCCAGTCTGGACAGAAAAGCACACAATATCCCAGAGCACTCCAGGGCCTCAGCGGCTCAAAGGGGCATCAAGGCCTACCTAGGGGGCCTCTCTTCCCTAGGCCATACCCAGCCTGCACACTCTCTGTGGAGCAAGCTTCATTCCTGGAAGGGCCCAGGGGGTGGGCATGAGGGTCTCTTCGGGGCTCGGAACGTGCGGATAACAGAGGCTGTGGGACAACAGCAACATGAGACCCTGACAGGAGAGCTGTCGTTTCCCCTTTGGGAAGCAGGATGCTTGCGGCCCCCAGGCTGTGTGCCAATCCCCCTTGCTGCCTGGCTTCTGTTCACTGCTGGCTAGCACTTCTGCAGCAGGTGAGCGTCTTGCCTAGAAACCGGGCGCTTGCCGTCCCTTGCTGGGAGCTCATGGCCCCACACACGTCCCTAGAGGGTGATGGCAACTTGGCTGAGAGCCACCAGGTGAGCTGTAGTTCTCCATGCGGAGAGGCCTGCCGCGGGTTTCGAGAATCCTGAGTCAGGGCTGTGCTTCAAGCGGAGGGTGAGTTCCGAGGCTGGAGGAGGCTCGGAGTCACACTGGTTCCCAAGGGGGAACACTCATTGCCAAAAGTCTCTCCCGTGGCTCCAGTGCCTCCTTCCTGGGCCAGGGGCCCTTGGAAACCCCTCTGAATGGAAAGCCCAGCTCATCATCTGCCGGCCTCTCCTGCTGGCAGCGCTCGCGTTCAGCAGCCTTCAAACTGCTTCAGGAAGGCAGTTCCTTGGAGTCGGAGACTGGCAGGCTGGGCAGCCTGAGGGTGAGGCGTGCAGCTGCGTGAGGAAAGCCCTGGGCTTAGCATTCACCCTGGGACGTCGTGCCTGGGTTCTGGGTACCTCGGAGAGAACCTCCACTCACTCTCCAAGCTGAGATCAACAGGCAGGAGTTCCCTGAGCAGCGCTAAACCACAGCCCCTCCCAGGCTGTCCCAAGACGTCCGTGCGGCCTACTCCCACTTCAGCCATACAACACATGCAGACCCTGGGGGGAGCAACGTTCAAGATGGAAGGTCCCACTTGCACGGCCTGTGTGTCTCTTCCACTGCTCAGAAGCTGCTGAGGCACAGGCTGAGTGTCCACATTCACCCTGAGGCCTGAAGGCCAAACGGTCATTACCCCAGGGCGAAGTGGGTTGGATGTGGCTCCTTGGCGGCTCGCCCAGCAGCCCTGCTGCTGGCCTTGCCTTCGCTGCTGGCAAACCTCTGGGAGGAAAAAGAGCGTCTCTGGCAAGAATCAAAAAGTGCTTGCCATCCCCTGGCTAGGAGCGCCTCCTACACGCCTCTTTGTGCGGCGAACACACACATCAACTACTACCCTCCAAGGAAGCTGCAGCTTTCCAGCCAGAAAGGCCTGCAGCCCTTGCCGTGAAACCACAGTCAACAGGCTGTTGGACTGGGCCAAGTGCCTTGTAGGAGGCCTTGGACGCGCAGGGCTGCACTGTTTTCCGTTGGGGCACACCGTTGGGGAGAAGGCTCTGGCCTAGCCAACAGCGCACACCCTCCTAGCCAGAGGCCCTTGGGATCCACTGGGTGGGCAGGCTGAAGGCGCGAGCAGGGCTTTGGTGCTTGCAGAGTCAATTTGGACCCTGCTTTGGAAGGGTTTCAGGGACCCAGTTCTAGGGAGGCTTAGCTTCCCTGCTGTGGCACACCGAGGTCAGGTAGCCCAGCTGCCACCCTAAAGGCTCCCTGCTTTGCCCTCACCCTGGGGTCTCCCACGTGGGTTCTGTCTCCCCAAGCACAACCTCAATGTGGATCCAGTCTGGACAGAAAAGCACACAATATCCCAGAGCACTCCAGGGCCTCAGCGGCTCAAAGGGGCATCAAGGCCTACCTAGGGGGCCTCTCTTCCCTAGGCCATACCCAGCCTGCACACTCTCTGTGGAGCAAGCTTCATTCCTGGAAGGGCCCAGGGGGTGGGCATGAGGGTCTCTTCGGGGCTCGGAACGTGCGGATAACAGAGGCTGTGGGACAACAGCAACATGAGACCCTGACAGGAGAGCTGTCGTTTCCCCTTTGGGAAGCAGGATGCTTGCGGCCCCCAGGCTGTGTGCCAATCCCCCTTGCTGCCTGGCTTCTGTTCACTGCTGGCTAGCACTTCTGCAGCAGGTGAGCGTCTTGCCTAGAAACCGGGCGCTTGCCGTGCCTTGCTGGGAGCTCATGGCTCCACACACGTCCCTAGAGGGTGATGGCAACTTGGCTGAGAGCCACCAGGTGAGCTGTAGTTCTCCATGCGGAGAGACCTGCCGCGGGTTTCGAGAATCCTGAGTCAGGGCTGTGCTTCAAGCGGAGGGTGAGTTCCGAGGCTGGAGGAGGCTCGGAGTCACACTGGTTCCCAAGGGGGAACACTCATTGCTAAAAGTCTCTCCCGTGGCTCCAGTGCCCCCTTCCTGGGCCAGGGGCCCTTGGAAAGCCCTCTGAATGGAAAGCCCAGCTCATCATCTGCCGGCCTCTCCTGCTGGCAGTGCTCGCGTTCAGCAGCCTTCAAACTGCTTCAGGAAGGCAGTTCCTTGGAGTCGGAGACTGGCAGGCTGGGCAGCCTGAGGGTGAGGCGTGCAGCTGCGTGAGGAAAGCCCTGGGCTTAGCATTCACCCTGGGACGTCGTGCCTGGGTTCTGGGTACCTCGGAGAGAACCTCCACTCACTCTCCAAGCTGAGATCAACAGGCAGGAGTTCCCTGAGCAGCGCTAAACCACAGCCCCTCCCAGGCTGTCCCAAGACGTCCGTGCGGCCTACTCCCACTTCAGCCATACAACACATGCAGACCCTGGGGGGAGCAACGTTCAAGATGGAAGGTCCCACTTGCACGGCCTGTGTGTCTCTTCCACTGCTCAGAAGCTGCTGAGGCACAGGCTGAGTGTCCACATTCACCCTGAGGCCTGAAGGCCAAACGGTCATTACCCCAGGGCGAAGTGGGTTGGATGTGGCTCCTTGGCGGCTCGCCCAGCAGCCCTGCTGCTGGCCTTGCCTTCGCTGCTGGCAAACCTCTGGGAGGAAAAAGAGCGTCTCTGGCAAGAATCAAAAAGTGCTTGCCATCCCCTGGCTAGGAGCGCCTCCTACACGCCTCTTTGTGCGGCGAACACACACATCAACTACTACCCTCCAAGGAAGCTGCAGCTTTCCAGCCAGAAAGGCCTGCAGCCCTTGCCGTGAAACCACAGTCAACAGGCTGTTGGACTGGGCCAAGTGCCTTGTAGGAGGCCTTGGACGCGCAGGGCTGCACTGTTTTCCGTTGGGGCACACCGTTGGGGAGAAGGCTCTGGCCTAGCCATCAGCGCACACCCTCCTAGCCAGAGGCCCTTGGGATCCACTGGGTGGGCAGGCTGAAGGCGCGAGCAGGGCTTTGGTGCTTGCAGAGTCAATTTGGGCCCTGCTTTGGAAGGGTTTCAGGGACCCAGTTCTAGGGAGGCTTAGCTTCCCTGCTGTGGCACACCCAGGTCAGGTAGCCCAGCTGCCACCCTAAAGGCTCCCTGCTTTGCCCTCACCCTGGGGTCTCCCACGTGGGTTCTGTCTCCCCAAGCACAACCTCAATGTGGATCCAGTCTGGACAGAAAAGCACACAATATCCCAGAGCACTCCAGGGCCTCAGCGGCTCAAAGGGGCATCAAGGCCTACCTAGGGGGCCTCTCTTCCCTAGGCCATACCCAGCCTGCACACTCTCTGTGGAGCAAGCTTCATTCCTGGAAGGGCCCAGGGGGTGGGCATGAGGGTCTCTTCGGGGCTCGGAACGTGCGGATAACAGAGGCTGTGGGACAACAGCAACATGAGACCCTGACAGGAGAGCTGTCGTTTCCCCTTTGGGAAGCAGGATGCTTGCGGCCCCCAGGCTGTGTGCCAATCCCCCTTGCTGCCTGGCTTCTGTTCACTGCTGGCTAGCACTTCTGCAGCAGGTGAGCGTCTTGCCTAGAAACCGGGCGCTTGCCGTGCCTTGCTGGGAGCTCATGGCTCCACACACGTCCCTAGAGGGTGATGGCAACTTGGCTGAGAGCCACCAGGTGAGCTGTAGTTCTCCATGCGGAGAGGCCTGCCGCGGGTTTCGAGAATCCTGAGTCAGGGCTGTGCTTCAAGCGGAGGGTGAGTTCCGAGGCTGGAGGAGGCTCGGAGTCACACTGGTTCCCAAGGGGGAACACTCATTGCCAAAAGTCTCTCCCGTGGCTCCAGTGCCTCCTTCCTGGGCCAGGGGCCCTTGGAAACCCCTCTGAATGGAAAGCCCAGCTCATCATCTGCCGGCCTCTCCTGCTGGCAGCGCTCGCGTTCAGCAGCCTTCAAACTGCTTCAGGAAGGTGGTTCCTTGGAGTCGGAGACTGGCAGGCTGGGCAGCCTGAGGGTGAGGCGTGCAGCTGCGTGAGGAAAGCCCTGGGCTTAGCATTCACCCTGGGACGTCGTGCCTGGGTTCTGGGTACCTCGGAGAGAACCTCCACTCACTCTCCAAGCTGAGATCAACAGGCAGGAGTTCCCTGAGCAGCGCTAAACCACAGCCCCTCCCAGGCTGTCCCAAGACGTCCGTGCGGCCTACTCCCACTTCAGCCATACAACACATGCAGACCCTGGGGGGAGCAACGTTCAAGATGGAAGGTCCCACTTGCACGGCCTGTGTGTCTCTTCCACTGCTCAGAAGCTGCTGAGGCACAGGCTGAGTGTCCACATTCACCCTGAGGCCTGAAGGCCAAACGGTCATTACCCCAGGGCGAAGTGGGTTGGATGTGGCTCCTTGGCGGCTCGCCCAGCAGCCCTGCTGCTGGCCTTGCCTTCGCTGCTGGCAAACCTCTGGGAGGAAAAAGAGCGTCTCTGGCAAGAATCAAAAAGTGCTTGCCATCCCCTGGCTAGGAGCGCCTCCTACACCCCTCTTTGTGCGGCGAGCACACACATCAACTACTACCCTCCAAGGAAGCTGCAGCTTTCCAGCCAGAAAGGCCTGCAGCCCTTGCCGTGAAACCACAGTCAACAGGCTGTTGGACTGGGCCAAGTGCCTTGTAGGAGGCCTTGGACGCACAGGGCTGCACTGTTTTCCGTTGGGGCACACCGTTGGGGAGAAGGCTCTGGCCTAGCCATCAGCGCACACCCTCCTAGCCAGAGGCCCTTGGGATCCACTGGGTGGGCAGGCTGAAGGCGCGAGTAGGGCTTTGGTGCTTGCAGAGTCAATTTGGGCCCTGCTTTGGAAGGGTTTCAGGGACCCAGTTCTAGGGAGGCTTAGCTTCCCTGCTGTGGCACACCCAGGTCAGGTAGCCCAGCTGCCACCCTAAAGGCTCCCTGCTTTGCCCTCACCCTGGGGTCTCCCACGTGGGTTCTGTCTCCCCAAGCACAACCTCAATGTGGATCCAGTCTGGACAGAAAAGCACACAATATCCCAGAGCACTCCAGGGCCTCAGCGGCTCAAAGGGGCATCAAGGCCTACCTAGGGGGCCTCTCTTCCCTAGGCCATACCCAGCCTGCACACTCTCTGTGGAGCAAGCTTCATTCCTGGAAGGGCCCAGGGGGTGGGCATGAGGGTCTCTTCGGGGCTCGGAACGTGCGGATAACAGAGGCTGTGGGACAACAGCAACATGAGACCCTGACAGGAGAGCTGTCGTTTCCCCTTTGGGAAGCAGGATGCTTGCGGCCCCCAGGCTGTGTGCCAATCCCCCTTGCTGCCTGGCTTCTGTTCACTGCTGGCTAGCACTTCTGCAGCAGGTGAGCGTCTTGCCTAGAAACCGGGCGCTTGCCGTCCCTTGCTGGGAGCTCATGGCCCCACACACGTCCCTAGAGGGTGATGGCAACTTGGCTGAGAGCCACCAGGTGAGCTGTAGTTCTCCATGCGGAGAGGCCTGCCGCGGGTTTCGAGAATCCTGAGTCAGGGCTGTGCTTCAAGCGGAGGGTGAGTTCCGAGGCTGGAGGAGGCTCGGAGTCACACTGGTTCCCAAGGGGGAACACTCATTGCCAAAAGTCTCTCCCGTGGCTCCAGTGCCTCCTTCCTGGGCCAGGGGCCCTTGGAAACCCCTCTGAATGGAAAGCCCAGCTCATCATCTGCCGGCCTCTCCTGCTGGCAGCGCTCGCGTTCAGCAGCCTTCAAACTGCTTCAGGAAGGCAGTTCCTTGGAGTCGGAGACTGGCAGGCTGGGCAGCCTGAGGGTGAGGCGTGCAGCTGCGTGAGGAAAGCCCTGGGCTTAGCATTCACCCTGGGACGTCGTGCCTGGGTTCTGGGTACCTCGGAGAGAACCTCCACTCACTCTCCAAGCTGAGATCAACAGGCAGGAGTTCCCTGAGCAGCGCTAAACCACAGCCCCTCCCAGGCTGTCCCAAGACGTCCGTGCGGCCTACTCCCACTTCAGCCATACAACACATGCAGACCCTGGGGGGAGCAACGTTCAAGATGGAAGGTCCCACTTGCACGGCCTGTGTGTCTCTTCCACTGCTCAGAAGCTGCTGAGGCACAGGCTGAGTGTCCACATTCACCCTGAGGCCTGAAGGCCAAACGGTCATTACCCCAGGGCGAAGTGGGTTGGATGTGGCTCCTTGGCGGCTCGCCCAGCAGCCCTGCTGCTGGCCTTGCCTTCGCTGCTGGCAAACCTCTGGGAGGAAAAAGAGCGTCTCTGGCAAGAATCAAAAAGTGCTTGCCATCCCCTGGCTAGGAGCGCCTCCTACACGCCTCTTTGTGCGGCGAACACACACATCAACTACTACCCTCCAAGGAAGCTGCAGCTTTCCAGCCAGAAAGGCCTGCAGCCCTTGCCGTGAAACCACAGTCAACAGGCTGTTGGACTGGGCCAAGTGCCTTGTAGGAGGCCTTGGACGCGCAGGGCTGCACTGTTTTCCGTTGGGGCACACCGTTGGGGAGAAGGCTCTGGCCTAGCCAACAGCGCACACCCTCCTAGCCAGAGGCCCTTGGGATCCACTGGGTGGGCAGGCTGAAGGCGCGAGCAGGGCTTTGGTGCTTGCAGAGTCAATTTGGACCCTGCTTTGGAAGGGTTTCAGGGACCCAGTTCTAGGGAGGCTTAGCTTCCCTGCTGTGGCACACCGAGGTCAGGTAGCCCAGCTGCCACCCTAAAGGCTCCCTGCTTTGCCCTCACCCTGGGGTCTCCCACGTGGGTTCTGTCTCCCCAAGCACAACCTCAATGTGGATCCAGTCTGCACAGAAAAGCACACAATATCCCAGAGCACTCCAGGGCCTCAGCGGCTCAAAGGGGCATCAAGGCCTACCTAGGGGGCCTCTCTTCCCTAGGCCATACCCAGCCTGCACACTCTCTGTGGAGCAAGCTTCATTCCTGGAAGGGCCCAGGGGGTGGGCATGAGGGTCTCTTCGGGGCTCGGAACGTGCGGATAACAGAGGCTGTGGGACAACAGCAACATGAGACCCTGACAGGAGAGCTGTCGTTTCCCCTTTGGGAAGCAGGATGCTTGCGGCCCCCAGGCTGTGTGCCAATCCCCCTTGCTGCCTGGCTTCTGTTCACTGCTGGCTAGCACTTCTGCAGCAGGTGAGCGTCTTGCCTAGAAACCGGGCGCTTGCCGTGCCTTGCTGGGAGCTCATGGCTCCACACACGTCCCTAGAGGGTGATGGCAACTTGGCTGAGAGCCACCAGGTGAGCTGTAGTTCTCCATGCGGAGAGACCTGCCGCGGGTTTCGAGAATCCTGAGTCAGGGCTGTGCTTCAAGCGGAGGGTGAGTTCCGAGGCTGGAGGAGGCTCGGAGTCACACTGGTTCCCAAGGGGGAACACTCATTGCTAAAAGTCTCTCCCGTGGCTCCAGTGCCCCCTTCCTGGGCCAGGGGCCCTTGGAAAGCCCTCTGAATGGAAAGCCCAGCTCATCATCTGCCGGCCTCTCCTGCTGGCAGTGCTCGCGTTCAGCAGCCTTCAAACTGCTTCAGGAAGGCAGTTCCTTGGAGTCGGAGACTGGCAGGCTGGGCAGCCTGAGGGTGAGGCGTGCAGCTGCGTGAGGAAAGCCCTGGGCTTAGCATTCACCCTGGGACGTCGTGCCTGGGTTCTGGGTACCTCGGAGAGAACCTCCACTCACTCTCCAAGCTGAGATCAACAGGCAGGAGTTCCCTGAGCAGCGCTAAACCACAGCCCCTCCCAGGCTGTCCCAAGACGTCCGTGCGGCCTACTCCCACTTCAGCCATACAACACATGCAGACCCTGGGGGGAGCAACGTTCAAGATGGAAGGTCCCACTTGCACGGCCTGTGTGTCTCTTCCACTGCTCAGAAGCTGCTGAGGCACAGGCTGAGTGTCCACATTCACCCTGAGGCCTGAAGGCCAAACGGTCATTACCCCAGGGCGAAGTGGGTTGGATGTGGCTCCTTGGCGGCTCGCCCAGCAGCCCTGCTGCTGGCCTTGCCTTCGCTGCTGGCAAACCTCTGGGAGGAAAAAGAGCGTCTCTGGCAAGAATCAAAAAGTGCTTGCCATCCCCTGGCTAGGAGCGCCTCCTACACGCCTCTTTGTGCGGCGAACACACACATCAACTACTACCCTCCAAGGAAGCTGCAGCTTTCCAGCCAGAAAGGCCTGCAGCCCTTGCCGTGAAACCACAGTCAACAGGCTGTTGGACTGGGCCAAGTGCCTTGTAGGAGGCCTTGGACGCGCAGGGCTGCACTGTTTTCCGTTGGGGCACACCGTTGGGGAGAAGGCTCTGGCCTAGCCAACAGCGCACACCCTCCTAGCCAGAGGCCCTTGGGATCCACTGGGTGGGCAGGCTGAAGGCGCGAGCAGGGCTTTGGTGCTTGCAGAGTCAATTTGGGCCCTGCTTTGGAAGGGTTTCAGGGACCCAGTTCTAGGGAGGCTTAGCTTCCCTGCTGTGGCACACCCAGGTCAGGTAGCCCAGCTGCCACCCTAAAGGCTCCCTGCTTTGCCCTCACCCTGGGGTCTCCCACGTGGGTTCTGTCTCCCCAAGCACAACCTCAATGTGGATCCAGTCTGGACAGAAAAGCACACAATATCCCAGAGCACTCCAGGGCCTCAGCGGCTCAAAGGGGCATCAAGGCCTACCTAGGGGGCCTCTCTTCCCTAGGCCATACCCAGCCTGCACACTCTCTGTGGAGCAAGCTTCATTCCTGGAAGGGCCCAGGGGGTGGGCATGAGGGTCTCTTCGGGGCTCGGAACGTGCGGATAACAGAGGCTGTGGGACAACAGCAACATGAGACCCTGACAGGAGAGCTGTCGTTTCCCCTTTGGGAAGCAGGATGCTTGCGGCCCCCAGGCTGTGTGCCAATCCCCCTTGCTGCCTGGCTTCTGTTCACTGCTGGCTAGCACTTCTGCAGCAGGTGAGCGTCTTGCCTAGAAACCGGGCGCTTGCCGTGCCTTGCTGGGAGCTCATGGCTCCACACACGTCCCTAGAGGGTGATGGCAACTTGGCTGAGAGCCACCAGGTGAGCTGTAGTTCTCCATGCGGAGAGGCCTGCCGCGGGTTTCGAGAATCCTGAGTCAGGGCTGTGCTTCAAGCGGAGGGTGAGTTCCGAGGCTGGAGGAGGCTCGGAGTCACACTGGTTCCCAAGGGGGAACACTCATTGCCAAAAGTCTCTCCCGTGGCTCCAGTGCCCCCTTCCTGGGCCAGGGGCCCTTGGAAACCCCTCTGAATGGAAAGCCCAGCTCATCATCTGCCGGCCTCTCCTGCTGGCAGCGCTCGCGTTCAGCAGCCTTCAAACTGCTTCAGGAAGGCAGTTCCTTGGAGTCGGAGACTGGCAGGCTGGGCAGCCTGAGGGTGAGGCGTGCAGCTGCGTGAGGAAAGCCCTGGGCTTAGCATTCACCCTGGGACGTCGTGCCTGGGTTCTGGGTACCTCGGAGAGAACCTCCACTCACTCTCCAAGCTGAGATCAACAGGCAGGAGTTCCCTGAGCAGCGCTAAACCACAGCCCCTCCCAGGCTGTCCCAAGACGTCCGTGCGGCCTACTCCCACTTCAGCCATACAACACATGCAGACCCTGGGGGGAGCAACGTTCAAGATGGAAGGTCCCACTTGCACGGCCTGTGTGTCTCTTCCACTGCTCAGAAGCTGCTGAGGCACAGGCTGAGTGTCCACATTCACCCTGAGGCCTGAAGGCCAAACGGTCATTACCCCAGGGCGAAGTGGGTTGGATGTGGCTCCTTGGTGGCTCGCCCAGCAGCCCTGCTGCTGGCCTTGCCTTCGCTGCTGGCAAACCTCTGGGAGGAAAAAGAGCGTCTCTGGCAAGAATCAAAAAGTGCTTGCCATCCCCTGGCTAGGAGCGCCTCCTACACCCCTCTTTGTGCAGCGAGCACACACATCAACTACTACCCTCCAAGGAAGCTGCAGCTTTCCAGCCAGAAAGGCCTGCAGCCCTTGCCGTGAAACCACAGTCAACAGGCTGTTGGACTGGGCCAAGTGCCTTGTAGGAGGCCTTGGACGCGCAGGGCTGCACTGTTTTCCGTTGGGGCACACCGTTGGGGAGAAGGCTCTGGCCTAGCCATCAGCGCACACCCTCCTAGCCAGAGGCCCTTGGGATCCACTGGGTGGGCAGGCTGAAGGCGCGAGCAGGGCTTTGGTGCTTGCAGAGTCAATTTGGGCCCTGCTTTGGAAGGGTTTCAGGGACCCAGTTCTAGGGAGGCTTAGCTTCCCTGCTGTGGCACACCCAGGTCAGGTAGCCCAGCTGCCACCCTAAAGGCTCCCTGCTTTGCCCTCACCCTGGGGTCTCCCACGTGGGTTCTGTCTCCCCAAGCACAACCTCAATGTGGATCCAGTCTGGACAGAAAAGCACACAATATCCCAGAGCACTCCAGGGCCTCAGCGGCTCAAAGGGGCATCAAGGCCTACCTAGGGGGCCTCTCTTCCCTAGGCCATACCCAGCCTGCACACTCTCTGTGGAGCAAGCTTCATTCCTGGAAGGGCCCAGGGGGTGGGCATGAGGGTCTCTTTGGGGCTCGGAACGTGCAGATAACAGAGGCTGTGGGACAACAGCAACATGAGACCCTGACAGGAGAGCTGTCGTTTCCCCTTTGGGAAGCAGGATGCTTGCGGCCCCCAGGCTGTGTGCCAATCCCCCTTGCTGCCTGGCTTCTGTTCACTGCTGGCTAGCACTTCTGCAGCAGGTGAGCGTCTTGCCTAGAAACCGGGCGCTTGCCGTGCCTTGCTGGGAGCTCATGGCTCCACACACGTCCCTAGAGGGTGATGGCAACTTGGCTGAGAGCCACCAGGTGAGCTGTAGTTCTCCATGCGGAGAGGCCTGCCGCGGGTTTCGAGAATCCTGAGTCAGGGCTGTGCTTCAAGCGGAGGGTGAGTTCCGAGGCTGGAGGAGGCTCGGAGTCACACTGGTTCCCAAGGGGGAACACTCATTGCCAAAAGTCTCTCCCGTGGCTCCAGTGCCCCCTTCCTGGGCCAGGGGCCCTTGGAAACCCCTCTGAATGGAAAGCCCAGCTCATCATCTGCCGGCCTCTCCTGCTGGCAGCGCTCGCGTTCGGCAGCCTTCAAACTGCTTCAGGAAGGCAGTTCCTTGGAGTCGGAGACTGGCAGGCTGGGCAGCCTGAGGGTGAGGCGTGCAGCTGCGTGAGGAAAGCCCTGGGCTTAGCATTCACCCTGGGACGTCGTGCCTGGGTTCTGGGTACCTCGGAGAGAACCTCCACTCACTCTCCAAGCTGAGATCAACAGGCAGGAGTTCCCTGAGCAGCGCTAAACCACAGCCCCTCCCAGGCTGTCCCAAGACGTCCGTGCGGCCTACTCCCACTTCAGCCATACAACACATGCAGACCCTGGGGGGAGCAACGTTCAAGATGGAAGGTCCCACTTGCACGGCCTGTGTGTCTCTTCCACTGCTCAGAAGCTGCTGAGGCACAGGCTGAGTGTCCACATTCACCCTGAGGCCTGAAGGCCAAACGGTCATTACCCCAGGGCGAAGTGGGTTGGATGTGGCTCCTTGGCGGCTCGCCCAGCAGCCCTGCTGCTGGCCTTGCCTTCGCTGCTGGCAAACCTCTGGGAGGAAAAAGAGCGTCTCTGGCAAGAATCAAAAAGTGCTTGCCATCCCCTGGCTAGGAGCGCCTCCTACACGCCTCTTTGTGCGGCGAACACACACATCAACTACTACCCTCCAAGGAAGCTGCAGCTTTCCAGCCAGAAAGGCCTGCAGCCCTTGCCGTGAAACCACAGTCAACAGGCTGTTGGACTGGGCCAAGTGCCTTGTAGGAGGCCTTGGACGCGCAGGGCTGCACTGTTTTCCGTTGGGGCACACCGTTGGGGAGAAGGCTCTGGCCTAGCCAACAGCGCACACCCTCCTAGCCAGAGGCCCTTGGGATCCACTGGGTGGGCAGGCTGAAGGCGCGAGCAGGGCTTTGGTGCTTGCAGAGTCAATTTGGGCCCTGCTTTGGAAGGGTTTCAGGGACCCAGTTCTAGGGAGGCTTAGCTTCCCTGCTGTGGCACACCCAGGTCAGGTAGCCCAGCTGCCACCCTAAAGGCTCCCTGCTTTGCCCTCACCCTGGGGTCTCCCACGTGGGTTCTGTCTCCCCAAGCACAACCTCAATGTGGATCCAGTCTGGACAGAAAAGCACACAATATCCCAGAGCACTCCAGGGCCTCAGCGGCTCAAAGGGGCATCAAGGCCTACCTAGGGGGCCTCTCTTCCCTAGGCCATACCCAGCCTGCACACTCTCTGTGGAGCAAGCTTCATTCCTGGAAGGGCCCAGGGGGTGGGCATGAGGGTCTCTTCGGGGCTCGGAACGTGCGGATAACAGAGGCTGTGGGACAACAGCAACATGAGACCCTGACAGGAGAGCTGTCGTTTCCCCTTTGGGAAGCAGGATGCTTGCGGCCCCCAGGCTGTGTGCCAATCCCCCTTGCTGCCTGGCTTCTGTTCACTGCTGGCTAGCACTTCTGCAGCAGGTGAGCGTCTTGCCTAGAAACCGGGCGCTTGCCGTGCCTTGCTGGGAGCTCATGGCTCCACACACGTCCCTAGAGGGTGATGGCAACTTGGCTGAGAGCCACCAGGTGAGCTGTAGTTCTCCATGCGGAGAGGCCTGCCGCGGGTTTCGAGAATCCTGAGTCAGGGCTGTGCTTCAAGCGGAGGGTGAGTTCCGAGGCTGGAGGAGGCTCGGAGTCACACTGGTTCCCAAGGGGGAACACTCATTGCCAAAAGTCTCTCCCGTGGCTCCAGTGCCCCCTTCCTGGGCCAGGGGCCCTTGGAAACCCCTCTGAATGGAAAGCCCAGCTCATCATCTGCCGGCCTCTCCTGCTGGCAGCGCTCGCGTTCAGCAGCCTTCAAACTGCTTCAGGAAGGCAGTTCCTTGGAGTCGGAGACTGGCAGGCTGGGCAGCCTGAGGGTGAGGCGTGCAGCTGCGTGAGGAAAGCCCTGGGCTTAGCATTCACCCTGGGACGTCGTGCCTGGGTTCTGGGTACCTCGGAGAGAACCTCCACTCACTCTCCAAGCTGAGATCAACAGGCAGGAGTTCCCTGAGCAGCGCTAAACCACAGCCCCTCCCAGGCTGTCCCAAGACGTCCGTGCGGCCTACTCCCACTTCAGCCATACAACACATGCAGACCCTGGGGGGAGCAACGTTCAAGATGGAAGGTCCCACTTGCACGGCCTGTGTGTCTCTTCCACTGCTCAGAAGCTGCTGAGGCACAGGCTGAGTGTCCACATTCACCCTGAGGCCTGAAGGCCAAACGGTCATTACCCCAGGGCGAAGTGGGTTGGATGTGGCTCCTTGGTGGCTCGCCCAGCAGCCCTGCTGCTGGCCTTGCCTTCGCTGCTGGCAAACCTCTGGGAGGAAAAAGAGCGTCTCTGGCAAGAATCAAAAAGTGCTTGCCATCCCCTGGCTAGGAGCGCCTCCTACACCCCTCTTTGTGCAGCGAGCACACACATCAACTACTACCCTCCAAGGAAGCTGCAGCTTTCCAGCCAGAAAGGCCTGCAGCCCTTGCCGTGAAACCACAGTCAACAGGCTGTTGGACTGGGCCAAGTGCCTTGTAGGAGGCCTTGGACGCGCAGGGCTGCACTGTTTTCCGTTGGGGCACACCGTTGGGGAGAAGGCTCTGGCCTAGCCATCAGCGCACACCCTCCTAGCCAGAGGCCCTTGGGATCCACTGGGTGGGCAGGCTGAAGGCGCGAGCAGGGCTTTGGTGCTTGCAGAGTCAATTTGGGCCCTGCTTTGGAAGGGTTTCAGGGACCCAGTTCTAGGGAGGCTTAGCTTCCCTGCTGTGGCACACCCAGGTCAGGTAGCCCAGCTGCCACCCTAAAGGCTCCCTGCTTTGCCCTCACCCTGGGGTCTCCCACGTGGGTTCTGTCTCCCCAAGCACAACCTCAATGTGGATCCAGTCTGGACAGAAAAGCACACAATATCCCAGAGCACTCCAGGGCCTCAGCGGCTCAAAGGGGCATCAAGGCCTACCTAGGGGGCCTCTCTTCCCTAGGCCATACCCAGCCTGCACACTCTCTGTGGAGCAAGCTTCATTCCTGGAAGGGCCCAGGGGGTGGGCATGAGGGTCTCTTTGGGGCTCGGAACGTGCAGATAACAGAGGCTGTGGGACAACAGCAACATGAGACCCTGACAGGAGAGCTGTCGTTTCCCCTTTGGGAAGCAGGATGCTTGCGGCCCCCAGGCTGTGTGCCAATCCCCCTTGCTGCCTGGCTTCTGTTCACTGCTGGCTAGCACTTCTGCAGCAGGTGAGCGTCTTGCCTAGAAACCGGGCGCTTGCCGTGCCTTGCTGGGAGCTCATGGCTCCACACACGTCCCTAGAGGGTGATGGCAACTTGGCTGAGAGCCACCAGGTGAGCTGTAGTTCTCCATGCGGAGAGGCCTGCCGCGGGTTTCGAGAATCCTGAGTCAGGGCTGTGCTTCAAGCGGAGGGTGAGTTCCGAGGCTGGAGGAGGCTCGGAGTCACACTGGTTCCCAAGGGGGAACACTCATTGCCAAAAGTCTCTCCCGTGGCTCCAGTGCCCCCTTCCTGGGCCAGGGGCCCTTGGAAACCCCTCTGAATGGAAAGCCCAGCTCATCATCTGCCGGCCTCTCCTGCTGGCAGCGCTCGCGTTCGGCAGCCTTCAAACTGCTTCAGGAAGGCAGTTCCTTGGAGTCGGAGACTGGCAGGCTGGGCAGCCTGAGGGTGAGGCGTGCAGCTGCGTGAGGAAAGCCCTGGGCTTAGCATTCACCCTGGGACGTCGTGCCTGGGTTCTGGGTACCTCGGAGAGAACCTCCACTCACTCTCCAAGCTGAGATCAACAGGCAGGAGTTCCCTGAGCAGCGCTAAACCACAGCCCCTCCCAGGCTGTCCCAAGACGTCCGTGCGGCCTACTCCCACTTCAGCCATACAACACATGCAGACCCTGGGGGGAGCAACGTTCAAGATGGAAGGTCCCACTTGCACGGCCTGTGTGTCTCTTCCACTGCTCAGAAGCTGCTGAGGCACAGGCTGAGTGTCCACATTCACCCTGAGGCCTGAAGGCCAAACGGTCATTACCCCAGGGCGAAGTGGGTTGGATGTGGCTCCTTGGCGGCTCGCCCAGCAGCCCTGCTGCTGGCCTTGCCTTCGCTGCTGGCAAACCTCTGGGAGGAAAAAGAGCGTCTCTGGCAAGAATCAAAAAGTGCTTGCCATCCCCTGGCTAGGAGCGCCTCCTACACGCCTCTTTGTGCGGCGAACACACACATCAACTACTACCCTCCAAGGAAGCTGCAGCTTTCCAGCCAGAAAGGCCTGCAGCCCTTGCCGTGAAACCACAGTCAACAGGCTGTTGGACTGGGCCAAGTGCCTTGTAGGAGGCCTTGGACGCGCAGGGCTGCACTGTTTTCCGTTGGGGCACACCGTTGGGGAGAAGGCTCTGGCCTAGCCAACAGCGCACACCCTCCTAGCCAGAGGCCCTTGGGATCCACTGGGTGGGCAGGCTGAAGGCGCGAGCAGGGCTTTGGTGCTTGCAGAGTCAATTTGGACCCTGCTTTGGAAGGGTTTCAGGGACCCAGTTCTAGGGAGGCTTAGCTTCCCTGCTGTGGCACACCCAGGTCAGGTAGCCCAGCTGCCACCCTAAAGGCTCCCTGCTTTGCCCTCACCCTGGGGTCTCCCACGTGGGTTCTGTCTCCCCAAGCACAACCTCAATGTGGATCCAGTCTGGACAGAAAAGCACACAATATCCCAGAGCACTCCAGGGCCTCAGCGGCTCAAAGGGGCATCAAGGCCTACCTAGGGGGCCTCTCTTCCCTAGGCCATACCCAGCCTGCACACTCTCTGTGGAGCAAGCTTCATTCCTGGAAGGGCCCAGGGGGTGGGCATGAGGGTCTCTTCGGGGCTCGGAACGTGCGGATAACAGAGGCTGTGGGACAACAGCAACATGAGACCCTGACAGGAGAGCTGTCGTTTCCCCTTTGGGAAGCAGGATGCTTGCGGCCCCCAGGCTGTGTGCCAATCCCCCTTGCTGCCTGGCTTCTGTTCACTGCTGGCTAGCACTTCTGCAGCAGGTGAGCGTCTTGCCTAGAAACCGGGCGCTTGCCGTGCCTTGCTGGGAGCTCATTGCTCCACACACGTCCCTAGAGGGTGATGGCAACTTGGCTGAGAGCCACCAGGTGAGCTGTAGTTCTCCATGCGGAGAGGCCTGCCGCGGGTTTCGAGAATCCTGAGTCAGGGCTGTGCTTCAAGCGGAGGGTGAGTTCCGAGGCTGGAGGAGGCTCGGAGTCACACTGGTTCCCAAGGGGGAACACTCATTGCCAAAAGTCTCTCCCGTGGCTCCAGTGCCCCCTTCCTGGGCCAGGGGCCCTTGGAAAGCCCTCTGAATGGAAAGCCCAGCTCATCATCTGCCGGCCTCTCCTGCTGGCAGTGCTCGCGTTCAGCAGCCTTCAAACTGCTTCAGGAAGGCAGTTCCTTGGAGTCGGAGACTGGCAGGCTGGGCAGCCTGAGGGTGAGGCGTGCAGCTGCGTGAGGAAAGCCCTGGGCTTAGCATTCACCCTGGGACGTCGTGCCTGGGTTCTGGGTACCTCGGAGAGAACCTCCACTCACTCTCCAAGCTGAGATCAACAGGCAGGAGTTCCCTGAGCAGCGCTAAACCACAGCCCCTCCCAGGCTGTCCCAAGACGTCCGTGTGGCCTACTCCCACTTCAGCCATACAACACATGCAGACCCTGGGGGGAGCAACGTTCAAGATGGAAGGTCCCACTTGCACGGCCTGTGTGTCTCTTCCACTGCTCAGAAGCTGCTGAGGCACAGGCTGAGTGTCCACATTCACCCTGAGGCCTGAAGGCCAAACGGTCATTACCCCAGGGCGAAGTGGGTTGGATGTGGCTCCTTGGCGGCTCGCCCAGCAGCCCTGCTGCTGGCCTTGCCTTCGCTGCTGGCAAACCTCTGGGAGGAAAAAGAGCGTCTCTGGCAAGAATCAAAAAGTGCTTGCCATCCCCTGGCTAGGAGCGCCTCCTACACCCCTCTTTGTGCGGCGAGCACACACATCAACTACTACCCTCCAAGGAAGCTGCAGCTTTCCAGCCAGAAAGGCCTGCAGCCCTTGCCGTGAAACCACAGTCAACAGGCTGTTGGACTGGGCCAAGTGCCTTGTAGGAGGCCTTGGACGCGCAGGGCTGCACTGTTTTCCGTTGGGGCACACCGTTGGGGAGAAGGCTCTGGACTAGCCATCAGCGCACACCCTCCTAGCCAGAGGCCCTTGGGATCCACTGGGTGGGCAGGCTGAAGGCGCGAGCAGGGCTTTGGTGCTTGCAGAGTCAATTTGGGCCCTGCTTTGGAAGGGTTTCAGGGACCCAGTTCTAGGGAGGCTTAGCTTCCCTGCTGTGGCACACCCAGGTCAGGTAGCCCAGCTGCCACCCTAAAGGCTCCCTGCTTTGCCCTCACCCTGGGGTCTCCCACGTGGGTTCTGTCTCCCCAAGCACAACCTCAATGTGGATCCAGTCTGGACAGAAAAGCACACAATATCCCAGAGCACTCCAGGGCCTCAGCGGCTCAAAGGGGCATCAAGGCCTACCTAGGGGGCCTCTCTTCCCTAGGCCATACCCAGCCTGCACACTCTCTGTGGAGCAAGCTTCATTCCTGGAAGGGCCCAGGGGGTGGGCATGAGGGTCTCTTCGGGGCTCGGAACGTGCGGATAACAGAGGCTGTGGGACAACAGCAACATGAGACCCTGACAGGAGAGCTGTCGTTTCCCCTTTGGGAAGCAGGATGCTTGCGGCCCCCAGGCTGTGTGCCAATCCCCCTTGCTGCCTGGCTTCTGTTCACTGCTGGCTAGCACTTCTGCAGCAGGTGAGCGTCTTGCCTAGAAAACGGGCGCTTGCCGTGCCTTGCTGGGAGCTCATGGCTCCACACACATCCCTAGAGGGTGATGGCAACTTGGCTGAGAGCCACCAGGTGAGCTGTAGTTCTCCATGCGGAGAGGCCTGCCGCGGGTTTCGAGAATCCTGAGTCAGGGCTGTGCTTCAAGCGGAGGGTGAGTTCCGAGGCTGGAGGAGGCTCGGAGTCACACTGGTTCCCAAGGGGGAACACTCATTGCCAAAAGTCTCTCCCGTGGCTCCAGTGCCCCCTTCCTGGGCCAGGGGCCCTTGGAAACCCCTCTGAATGGAAAGCCCAGCTCATCATCTGCCGGCCTCTCCTGCTGGCAGCGCTCGCGTTCGGCAGCCTTCAAACTGCTTCAGGAAGGCAGTTCCTTGGAGTCGGAGACTGGCAGGCTGGGCAGCCTGAGGGTGAGGCGTGCAGCTGCGTGAGGAAAGCCCTGGGCTTAGCATTCACCCTGGGACGTCGTGCCTGGGTTCTGGGTACCTCGGAGAGAACCTCCACTCACTCTCCAAGCTGAGATCAACAGGCAGGAGTTCCCTGAGCAGCGCTAAACCACAGCCCCTCCCAGGCTGTCCCAAGACGTCCGTGCGGCCTACTCCCACTTCAGCCATACAACACATGCAGACCCTGGGGGGAGCAACGTTCAAGATGGAAGGTCCCACTTGCACGGCCTGTGTGTCTCTTCCACTGCTCAGAAGCTGCTGAGGCACAGGCTGAGTGTCCACATTCACCCTGAGGCCTGAAGGCCAAACGGTCATTACCCCAGGGCGAAGTGGGTTGGATGTGGCTCCTTGGCGGCTCGCCCAGCAGCCCTGCTGCTGGCCTTGCCTTCGCTGCTGGCAAACCTCTGGGAGGAAAAAGAGCGTCTCTGGCAAGAATCAAAAAGTGCTTGCCATCCCCTGGCTAGGAGCGCCTCCTACACCCCTCTTTGTGCGGCGAACACACACATCACCTACTACCCTCCAAGGAAGCTGCAGCTTTCCAGCCAGAAAGGCCTGCAGCCCTTGCCGTGAAACCACAGTCAACAGGCTGTTGGACTGGGCCAAGTGCCTTGTAGGAGGCCTTGGACGCGCAGGGCTGCACTGTTTTCCGTTGGGGCACACCGTTGGGGAGAAGGCTCTGGCCTAGCCAACAGCGCACACCCTCCTAGCCAGAGGCCCTTGGGATCCACTGGGTGGGCAGGCTGAAGGCGCGAGCAGGGCTTTGGTGCTTGCAGAGTCAATTTGGACCCTGCTTTGGAAGGGTTTCAGGGACCCAGTTCTAGGGAGGCTTAGCTTCCCTGCTGTGGCACACCCAGGTCAGGTAGCCCAGCTGCCACCCTAAAGGCTCCCTGCTTTGCCCTCACCCTGGGGTCTCCCACGTGGGTTCTGTCTCCCCAAGCACAACCTCAATGTGGATCCAGTCTGCACAGAAAAGCACACAATATCCCAGAGCACTCCAGGGCCTCAGCGGCTCAAAGGGGCATCAAGGCCTACCTAGGGGGCCTCTCTTCCCTAGGCCATACCCAGCCTGCACACTCTCTGTGGAGCAAGCTTCATTTCTGGAAGGTCCCAGGGGGTGGGCATGACGGTCTCTTTGGGGCTTGGAATGTGCGGATAACAGAGGCTGTGGGACAACAGCAACATGAGGCCCTGACAGGAGAGCTGTCGTTTCCCCTTTGGGAAGCAGGTTGCTTGCGGCCCCCAGGCTGCGTGCCAATCCCCCTTGCTGCCTGGCTTCTGTTCACTGCTGGCTAGTGCTTCTGCAGCAAGTGAGTGTCTTGCCTAGAAACCGGGCGCTTGCCGTTCCTTGCTGGGTGCTCATGGCTCCACACACGTCCCTAGAGGGTGATGGCAACTTATCTGAGAGCCACCAGGTGAGCGGTAGTTCTGCATGCGGAGAGGCCTGCCGCGGGTTTCGAGAATCCTGAGTCAGGGCTGTGCTTCAAGCGGAGGGTGAGTTCCGAGGGTGGAAGAGGCTCGGAGTCAAACTGGTTCCCAAGTGGGAGCACTCATTGCCAAAAGTCTCTCCCGTGGCTCCAGTGGCCCCTTCCTGGGCCAGGGGTCCTTGAAACCCCTCTGAATGGAAAGCCCAGCTCATCATCCGCAGGCCTCTCCTGCTGGCAGCGCTCACGTTCGGCAGCCTTCAAACTGCTTCAGGAAGACAGCTCTTGGGAGTCTGAGACTGGCAGGCTGGTCGGCCTGAGGGTGTGCCGTGGAGCCACATGGCCAAAAGCCCTTTGCTTAGCAGTCCCCCTGGGAAGTAGTCCCAGGGTTGGGACCCACAATGAGAAAGTCCTCTCAGCCTCCAGGCTGAACAAGTGGGATAGGATTTGCCTGAGCAGTGCTATGCCCTGGCACCTCTCCAGCTCTGCCAAGGCCTCCGGAGGGCCAGCTCCCGCCTGTGCCATCCAAGCCATGCAGTGCCTGGACAGAGCAAAGGTCAATACGGTAGGGCCCAGTGCATGGCCTGGGTGTCTCTTGGACTGCTCCGAAGCTACTGAGACACAGGCTGAGTGTCCATGTTCCCACTGGGGCCTGATGGCCCAACAGTCATGACCCCATTGTGATGTGGGTTGGATGGCGCTCCTTAGCTGCAGGCCCAACAGCCCTGCGTCTGGTCTTGGCTTCCCTGCTGGCACACCTCTTGGAGCAAAAGAGAGTCTCTTGCCGAGAATCAAGGTGCTTGCCATCCCCTGCTGGGAGCTCATCCTACACCCCTCTTGATCTGGAGAGCATACACATGGATGCCTGGCCTCCAAGGAAGCTGCAGCTTTCCAGCCACAAAGGCCTGCACTTGTGGCCATGAAACCATTGTCCATGGAGTGCTGTGATGCTCCAGTGCCTGGCAGGCGGCCCTGGGTGCTCAGGGCTGCACCGTTTTCCATTGGGGCCCACTGTTTGGGAAAAGGCACTGTCCTCGCCTCAGAGCACCCTCCTGCCCAGAGGCCCTTGAGATCCACTGTGTGGGCAGGCTGAAGGCCAAAGCAGGGCTTTGCAGCTTGTAGAGCCACCCCTGGCCCTGCTTTGAAAGTGCTTCTGGGACCCAGTGCGAGGGAGGCTTTGCTTCCAGGCTGGGGAGCCCGGGGAAGGAAACCAAGCTGCACCCAAAAGGCTCCCTGCTTTGCCTTGACCCTGGGATCAACCTGAGCTCACTCCCCCACATGCCCTAACCCAATAGTGCATGCCATCGGGATAGAAGGCACACAGTGTCCCTGAGCACTCCAAGGCTTCGCCCAGGGCCTGGGACACCAAGGCCTACCGAGGGTGCTCCCTTCCATAGGCCATAGCCAGCCTGCACACTCCCTGTGCAGCAAGCTTCATTCCTGGAAGGGCCCAGGGAGTGGCATGAGGGCCTTTTCGGGGCTGGGAACAGGCAGACTAGGACTCTGAGGCTAAACAGCCACCTTGGGTGCTGATAGCAGAGCAGCTATTGCCCCTTTGGGAAGCAGGATGCTGGTGGCCTCCAAGCTGCATGCCAATCCCCCTGCTGCCTGGCTTCTCTTCACTGCTGGCTAGCGTTTGGGAACCAGGTGAGTGGCTTCCATAGAAACAGGGTGCTTGCCGTTCCTTGCTAGGAGCTCAGGGCTCCCCACACTTTCCTAGAGGGTGATTGCAACCTGACCGATAGCTTGCAGGGCCGCTGTCCTTTCTCCACGCAGAGAAGCCTGCAGCTGAGCCCATGAACCCTGAGGGAAGGCTGTGCTTCAACAGGAGAGTGAGTTCCAAGGCCAAAGGAGGCTCGGGGACACACCGCTTTTCAAGGGGGACACTCCTTGCCCAAAGTCTCTGGGCTGTCTCCCGAGCACCCGCCTGTGCCAGAGGCACTTGCAAACCCCTTTGAGTGTCAATCCCAGTTCCTCCCAGGCCTCCCCTGCTTGGAGAGCTCCATTTCAGCAGCCTTCCAACTGCTTCAGGAAGACAGCTCTTGGGAGTCTGAGACTGGCAGGCTGGTCGGCCTGAGGGAGTGCCGTGGATCCACACGGCCAAAAGCCCTGTGCTTAGCAGTCCCCCTGGGAAGTCGTCCGTGGGTCTGGGAACCACAATGAGAAAGTCCCCTCAGCCTCCAGGCTGAGCAAGTGGGATAGGATTTGCCTGAGCAGTGCTATGCCCTGGCACCTCTCCGGCTCTGCCAAGGCCTCCGGAGGGCCAGCTCCCGCCTGTGCCATCCAAGCCATGCAGTGCCTGGACAGAGCAAAGATCAATACAGTAGAGTCCAGTGCATGGCCTGGGTGTCTCTTGGACTGCTCCGAAGCTACTGAGACACAGGCTGAGTGTCCATGTTCCCACTGGGGCCTGATGGTCAAACAGTCATGACCCCATTGTGATGTGGGTTGGATGGCGCTCCTTAGCTGCAGGCCCAACAGCCCTGCGTCTGGTCTTGGCTTCCCTGCTGGCATACCTCTTGGAGCAAAAGAGAGTCTCTTGCCGAGAATCAAGGTGCTTGTCATCCCCTGCTGGGAGCTCATCCTACACCCCTCTTGATCTGGAGAACATACACATGGACGACTGGCCTCCAAGGAAGCTGCAGCTTTCCAGCCACAAAGGCCTGCAGTTGTGGCCATGAAACCATTGTCCACGGAATGCTGTGATGCTCCAGTGCCTGGCAGGAGGCCTTGGATGCTCAGGAATGTGCCTTTTTTCATTGAGACTCACTGTTTTTAAATGCTTTTTCCTAGCTTCAGTGCACCCTCCTATCCCAAGGCACTTGTTTTCAACTGTGCTGCTATAGGACTTGCCACAGCAGGTCTCTTTAGCATGTTGTTTCCGATTCTCCTTTTTTTTTCATATAACTCATGTACCCAATTCCTGGGACACTTTCCCTCCCATGTTGTTGTCCCCAGGTGGGAAGTGTGATCTGCACCAACATTTCTCACTGCCTTTGTTTCAAAGTGTTATATTCTTCCTTACTTCTCTCTCCTTCTAGCACAACATGAAATGTGCATCCAATCTGAACAATAAGCAGAGTATTTCCTTTAGCACTCTCCAGGCTTTGCAGTTCCCTGAGTCACCTCCCCCTACATGGGGCTTCCCTTGCTTATACCACACACCACATGCACACCCTCTGTGGAGCAAACTTCATTCATGGAAGGACCCATGGGGTGGCATGTGTGTCTTTTTGTGGCTTCAGCCTGCAGGTAGAGAGGCTGTGTGTCAGCTTCAGCATTGCACCCTGATGGAAAAAGTCATTTCCCCTTGAGGAGCAGGATGATTGTAACCTCCAGGCTGCATGGCAATCCCCCTTGCTGCTTTTCTTCTGTTCACTGCTGGCTAGCATCCATGGAATTGTTGAGTGTATTCCAAAGAAATAGTGTGCTGGCAGTTCCTTGCTAGTAGGTCATCACTTAACACACTTTACTTGAGGGTGATTGAAACTTGACCTGCATGTGAGCTCTACTCTCTCCATCCAGAGAGGCCTGCAGTAGATTCCATGAAACTTATTTCAATGCTGTTATTCTAAAGGTGAGTGAGTTCCAGAGGAAACAGGTGCTTGGGTTCACATCATTTTTCATTGGGGAATGCTGTTTGCCAAATTCTCTCCAGTGGCTTCAGAGCACCCTCCTTTGCCAGTGGTGATTGGAATCCCCTTTGAATGTAAAGAAAAGTTAATCACAGGCCTCTCTACCTTGGGAGACTGGAATTCCCCAGCTTTTATCTGCTTCAGGAACTCAGTTCTACAGCGTCTCTTACTGCCATTCTGTTCGGTGAGGAAGCAACTTGGAGTTGCATTGAGAGAAACCCAGTGCTTAGCATTCACCCTTGGATGTCATCCCTTAGTCCCTCTTCCTCAAGCACAAATTCCAGTCAACCTCTTAGCTGAGCATAATGGACAATTTTTCCCTTGCCAGTGTTAAGCTATGGCCATCTCAGGATCCCCTATCCCTACTTAGCTCCTTTTCCAGCTTATGCCTTTGAAGACGTGCAGACCCTCTATGAAGCAATGTGCATTATGGAAGGTCACAGGGCATGGCATGTTTGTCTCTTTCACTGCTCAGAAGCTGAAGATACACAGGCTGAGTGTCAAGTTTCCCATTGGAGCCTGATGACAAAACACTCATTTACCATTTTTCAAGCAGGTTTGATGTTGCTCCTGTGTTGCACACCAAACACTTCTGCTGCTGGTCTTTTCTTCACTGCTGGCAAACCTCTTTGGGGAAATGAGAATCTATTCCAAAGAAACAAGATACTTGCCATCCCTTGCTAAGAGCTCATCCTACAACCCTCTTTATCTATAGGAAACACTAATTTACCACTTGTCTCCAAGTAATCTGCAGTTTTCCAGACAGAAAATGACTGCAAAAGTTTAAATATAATCTTTTGCAGTGTAGTGATTCAATGTGAAATTGCTTTGCAGGGTGTAATTCATGCTCAGGTCTGCACCATTACATGGGGGAACACTGTTTGAGAAAAGTTTCTTTCCTAACATCAGAGCACCCTCCTACCCAGAGGCACTTGGGATCTACTTTGTTGGCAGAGAGAAGGCCAAAACAATTCTCTCTAGCTTTTGGAGCCAATTTTCCCCTTACTTTGAAACTATCTCAGAGACAGAATTCTAGCGAGGCTTTCCTTCCATTCTTGTCTGCCTGGGTGAGGAAACCAGAGCTGCTTGGAAAAGTCTCTCTTCTTTGCCTTCACCCTGGGATCTCCCTCTTGACCTCCCTTTCCCTTAAGCAGAAACACAAATGTGCATCCAGCATGAACAAAATTACTGTATTTCCCTTAGCACTCCATGGCCCTTTCAAGCCCCTAGTCACATAGGCCTTCCTAGGGTCTTCTGTTGCTTGGACCATACACTGCATGTAGACCCTTTGTGAAGCAAACTTCAGTCATGGGAGGGCCCAGCATGAGGCACGAGTGTCTTTTTGTGGCTTGGCACCTGACAATACAGAGGCTGTTCACATTGAAATTTGGGCCTGATAGGAAAAGCTCTCATTTCCCCTTTGGGGAAGCAGGATAGTTGTGGCCTCCCATGTGCATACAGATCACCCCTGAAGCCCATCGTTTTTAACTGATGGAAATTTTCCCTGAGAACATATTTTTCTATTCAAAGGAAACTGGGTGTTTGCCATTCCTTGGTAGGACTCTCTTTCACTGAAGTGTGTATGAAACTTGATGTATAGCCACCAGATGAACTGCACTTTCTCCATCTAGAAAGGCCTGCAGCAGTTTCCATGAATCCTTAGTCAATGTTGTGCATCAATAGAAATGTGCCTTTAGAGGAAATGGTTGCTCAGTTCCACATAATTTTCCATGAGAGACTACGGTGTGCAGAAAGCCTCTCTTGTGGCTTCAGAGCACTGTCCAGTGCCAGGGGCCCTTGGAGTTTCCTTCGAATGCAAAGTGATGTTTAACAAAGGCCTCTCTTCCTTAGACAGCTAGACCTCCCCAGCATTCAAACTCAATGGAAGACAGTTTTAGTAAGTCTCTGATGGCCAGGCTGTTTGTCCACATGAGGAGTGTGAATTTTCACAGAGAAAATCACTGTGCTTAGCATTCACCCTAGTAAGTGCTACCTGAAGTCTGTCTACCTCAAGCAGAAACTCTAATTTGCCTCCAGCTTGATCTAAACTTACATTTTTCCCTCACACTGCTAGTCCATTGCAAGTCCCAGTGTCACCTAGCCCTACCTTGAGCTTTCTGCTGCTTAGGCCATGCACCTCAGGTAGGCCCTCTATGGAGCAAAGTTCATTACAGAAGATCCCAGTGTGTGGTATGTGTGTCTCTTTCACTGCTCAGAAGCTTCAGATACAGAGGCTGTGTGTCAACTTTCATATTGGGGCCTGATGGCAAAATAGTCATTACCCCATTTGAAAGCAGAGAAAGGTGACCTCTTAGCTGCATGCCAAGCACCCTTGCTGCTTCACTTTTTGTCACTGCTGGCAAGCCTCTTTGAGGAAAAGTGAGTCTATTCCAAACAAACTTGTTTTTTGCCATCCCTTGCTAGGAGTTTATTCTGTTACTGGGAAGAGCTAAATCAGACTACATGTTGGATCTGTTTCTTTGCATTTAACCCTTGCCTTTTGTTGCTTTCATCATACACAATGGCCTGCCTCAGGTAACCTTACACACTTGTAAAGCTAACATATTCCTTCCCTAAGGCTAGTCATTCCAGGATATGTTTTGAAAGACTGTAACCCTTTTTACTTTACTTCCTTGCCTCTCCCTCTCTGATTATATAAAAGACACTGACACCCAGACCCCAGTAAGATGGTTTTTGACAGACTTTATTTTGCCATCTTCTCACTTTGCCAGTTTCTGAATAGAGTCATATTCCTTTCCTCAACACATCATCTCTGATTCATTGTTCTGTCATGCAGCAAGAAGAGCAAACTTGGACTCGGTAACAAGCTTGGCTTAGCCAGCCAGAAACCTTGCTGCTCATGGCTAGTCATCCCTGTTTAGAGAATATTGGGACATGTCCCTAGAAGTTGCCAAGACTATTTGTCCTGGGGATCTCTGCTTCAAAGTTCCCTGAAGTTGCACTGGCTACCCCAACGCTTGGCAATTGAAGCAAGGAATGAACTAACTTCTGTGAGTTCATGGGCTCAATTTTGTAGGGTCGGTCTACCCAGTTTGGTAACTTGTTCATTTGTCTTCATCTTGTCTTATTTTGTTTTTGTGTATCCTTTTGTGTTATGAGTCAATGAACATGATTTGATTCTGCAACTTCTGTTCCATTTGGGGAACTTTGGTCCCCTTTGGTTTTATTTGGGGAACTTCAGTTCTATTTGGGGGACTTTAGTTCCATCTGGGGACTTTGATTTCATTTGGGGAACTTCAGCTCCATCTGGGGACTTTGGTTCCATTTGGGGAACTTTGGTTCCATCTGAGGCTACAAGCTGATGCACTCAATTTGATTCTGGAGAGTAAGTCCCTCCAATGTGCATGCTGGGAATATGTTCCCCTTCAATCTGGGTTTTTCCTTTATGGACAAGACAATTTGGTTGGGGTACCCTGTCAGAGGGGTGAATTGTTGTTGGACTCTACCTGATTTGGTAAGCCAGCTCATTGGGAACTAGTTCGTTGGTTTTTGTAGGGTAAGTCTACCCGAGTTGGGAACTAGTTCATTGGTTTTCATCTTGTTTTGTGTGCATTGATGCTATAATTTATTTGTACCTTTTGTGTTGGAATTTGCATTTTCTGTGTTTTGGTGTTATCAAACATAAAAGTAGGAAATATTCCATCGATCCTGAAGGAAAGTCCTTTGGGATATATATTAGGCAAATGGATATAACATAGCCATAAGCCTGTGACTAAGGAAGACATGATATTCTATTGTAAGCAGATGTGGACCCAATATATGTTAGGATCAGAAGAATAATGGCCCCTGATTGGCTCACTCAATTATTATACCATCACATGGTGAGAAGTGTTTTGCAAAAGGGCAGGGAAAAGAGATGAGATTCCATAAGTAGGAGCATTTATGCTATTGCATCAGGATGAAAAGGAGTCAGAGGACTGCCACCTTATGGTGCAGTGGTCTGAAAGGAAACCCAAGGGGAACCCTGTTCTACAAGGGAAGAGGGAAAAAAATGAGAGTGGTGACATGTTATTTCAAAACTTCACCCCCCCCTCCAGCCTTTCCAGCACCCCCAGGGGCCAAGTAGGCTGCATTGGCAGTGGTTCCAACTGCCCCCTCCATGCTGCCATCATGTTCACCACTTCCTCTTTGTCTTACCCATGGGGATCAAATACAACTTTCTATGTTAACCCCTAGAGCACAGGGACCTGGTTAATTTCACCATCTGAGACTCAACAGGGCACCAAATTTGGACTGAGAACCACCTCTGCAGCAGAGCAATTTCCCTTGCCCCAATATCCTGTAAGAGGCCAGGAGACTCCCTTGGACTTGAGACATCCGATTCTGATTTCCTCACAAAGCCCTTGGGTAACCTTGACAGTGGGGAACAAGTTGACTGACTTTCTAATAGATATGGGTGCTACATATTCTGTGATAAACACCAAGGTGGCACATAAAACATCTCAGTGTATCCTGGTCATGGGAGTTCCTGGAGAAGTACAAAACAGTTTGTTCTTACAACCTCTAGAAAACCAACTAGGGGACGTCACCCTACAGGACCATGGATCCGGAATGAAAGTGGATCCCTCCTCTCACAGTGTACAGGCCCTTTTGGCTAGGCATTATCTGGCCCATTCTGCCCCATACATCAGGGGCAAAATTCAGAAAGGAACCACTGGTCCTCAGACTCCAATGTCTAATTGAATTATTCCACTTTCAATAATAGGGATATGGCTGAGGGCTGAACAGACTCAGAGAAATATGCAAAAAGCCCAAATGATTGCAATGGCTTCATCTGCTCAGAAACCAACAAAAGGGAAACAAAGTCATCCTAGGGAAAACTTGCCTCTATCTTTGAGATACAAATATCCTATCTGGTCTCAAAAACCCTTATCTCTGCCATCTTTTTAAAAGGCAAAATTTGAAAAAGAGGGTATAGTTATTTAGAATTTTACTTGTTTTCCATAAATATTAGTAAAAAGGGTATAGCCATCTAGATAAGTGAGCTTAATTTGTGCCAGAAACCCAGTTTTAATCTGACCTTTTGTAAACTGATGGGTTTTTACATTGCTTTATCTGATTCAGGGCTGAAATTTTGAAATGAGAACTATGATGTCTCTCTGTTTATTTGTGTGTCTGTATGTGCATTGTCTTTGGATAACATTGCTAAGGTTAATCTGTAAATGAGCTCTATTCAATTGGCTTAAAGAAAAGTAAGCATTTACCAACCAAACAATTCTAAATACAGAGAAATTAAACTAAATGAGTTTCAAGTTCATGTGAACTGAGACATATTTAGTATTGAATTAATACCTGGTATTAATGTTTGTTTGTTGATCTAATTAATATAGACATGTCATTAGAGCATGACATTAAGTATAGTACTTTCACATTAAGTATAGTACTTTCACTGCACCTAGGTTTGATAGAAGTTAAATGAAATCCTGTTATATCTGTTGCAAATTTGTAAGCAAGAAAAATAACTTGATATGATGAAACTTTAAAGTAAAAATGTGAACGAGATAAGAGGTTTCATGTAAACTATAAGAATAATTATGTTCTAAAAATATCATCTAAAATAGTTTCTTCAGATTTTTGGTAACTGTTGCTTGTCTCTTGGCTTTCCATAGAAATTAAGGTTTTTAAGAGTCAGGAATTCTAATTTAAATACATTATTAAAGATACTGAAAATAATAAAACATTTCAGCATGGCAGAATGTGTGTTTTCAGTTATGAGAACTGGAATTACATTTTACTGAGAAAGTTTTGTACATGATCAGGATTAACTAAATTCAGATTGAAGTTAATTAAGTAAATGGATTTTGTTAAGTAAGCTAATACAAGTCTGGAATTTGATCTGTTAGAAGTGCCCCTTTTTGATAACAGAGTGATCCGTGTTTGTTTTCTTTCAATTGTTTTGTGATTTTGGTTAAATCAAAAAGTATTGTTTCACAGTGACCTATGATCTTGTTTTGTTTTAAAATCTTTTTGATATTTTTAACAAACTTCCCAAATATAGAAATCTGACTAAAGCTCTTTAGCCTCCAGCTGACTCTGGGAAACTTTGAAAGAGTATCTCTGAAACATCTCAGAGATAAATGTCAAACTAGTTTATTTGATATATTAAATCACTTCAAAAACATTGTCAAGTGATTGGAGATGAACCTTAAGATATAGTGTATGGATAAATGTCACCTATATAGATGTTTCAAGATTTATGTGGAATCTCTAACCTCTGATATATCCTGACATGTCATCAATCATAATAGTAGTTACTCTAAAATGTTATATCCAAGTTTCCTGATAATTGCATTGTACTCAAATCTTTAATGATGCTACTTTAAGTTTTGTCTTGATGCTTTTAAAAGGTGAAGATTTTCAAGGAGACTAACAGAAAGGAACTTTTTAACAAATATAAGTTTTTGATAGCCTTTAGATAATATCACTGGACTGGGTAACAAATGACAAAACTAATAGAAAACTTGATTATTTCATTCAGATCAATACTAATTAATGAGACTAAAAGAACTGGCAATGTGAATTATAACTTTATGACTTTGGGAAATATGCTGGCTCTAATCCTTGTTTTTTGGAAAAAAATCATTTTTTTATGCTATGACCTATAACAAGTTGTAAAGTATGCCTTTGTAAATAATGATGCAACATTTGTCTTTTTCTCTACCTTATCCAGCCAGAATTTTGCTTTTCCAGCTGGTTCTCCTGTAGACTTGAGATTATGCTAATCATTGTTTTGACTCCTTTTTCTTTCCAAATTGTTTGCACTTTGTGGCTCCCTGCTGCACTATGCCCTCATCAATGTTACTAGCTGCATTACATGTATCTTGTCTATTTTATAGGTTGTTTTCTCTTACAGCACTCAGTATGTAACCAGGCCCCCAACAAAACTTATCTGGTTAAACGTCTTCAGGAAATAGATCAAAATAATTGTAATGATGTTATTCTAGGTATGGGAAGAAGCAACAAAGGAAAATGTCTCCTGGATCATAATTGGTCAGAGGATCCAGAGAACTTTTAATTATCAATAGGGCCTAATCCAGAAATTAGCACCTGGGGTGGCATATCAAGAATTTTCTTCTGACCTGGGATGAGTCTCCCAGCACCATGGGACAAAATTTGATCAAGAAAATATTTTCCAAATATTCGTCAAATTCCTGACCAAGAGGAGAGGATCAGTAATCAGCAATTGCCACCCTCCACTGGAGCCAGTGAACCCTGAGGAAACTCATGATATAAACATACAGGATACAGGCCCCAGATAGATGTGGTACATTAAAATATATATATATATTTCAGTGATCCCAGACCCTTGCATCATACCATGCATAGAAAAATGCTAAATTCCTTAACTTGAGATGCACCCTTCTAGGCTTGAAGCCCTCAAAATTCCTGTTTACCCTCAACTTTTATGTTGTAATTTTTTTTTAATCTGCAGGTGGAAAGCAGACACTTCCAAAGTGGAAAGAAAGACAAATCTGAACATTTGGAACACTGACACTAATGGTGGACACTCCCAGAAAGATCCATCCAATGGAGCAGTTAGAACGTGGCCACCCCTAATCACACAAGATTGTGGAAAGGACGTTGACAATGGGGAATTGTTACCAGGAAGAGTCAAATCAGACTCCATGTTGGATCTGTTTCTTTGACTTTAAGGTTTGTTTTTTGTTGCTTTAATCATACACAATGGCCTGCCTCAGGGAAACTTACCCACCTGTGAAACTAACACATCCCTTCCCCAAGGCTATTCATTCCAGGAGATGTTTGCAAGACTGATAATGCTTCTAAACTTCCCCATCTCTCTCTCTGATTCTATAAAAGATACTGGCATCCAGATCCAATGATACTTTTTGAAAGACACTAGTCTGCCATCTTCACAGTCTGCCAGCTTTCCAAATAAAGTCATATTACATGCCTCAACACCTCGTCTCTGATTCATTGGCCTGTTGTGCAGCAAGCAGAGCAAGCTTGGACTCAGTCACAATCCTACAACATTCTTTATCTAGAAGACACACAATACTTGACCACTAGCCTCCAGATAAGCTGCAAATTTTCCATCCCAAAAGACCTGCAGCAGTTTCCATGAAATCTTAGTGAATGTAGTGCTTCAACACTCAATGCCTTGCAGGAGGAAAGGGATGCTTGGGTTCACACCGTTTTCCATGGGGGAATTCTGCTGTGTCAAAAGTCTCTACTGTGGCTTCAGAGCAACCTCCATCCCTGGGATTGACTTTGTTTGCACAGCAAATGGCAATGCAGGTCTCTCTTCCTTGGATAACCTGATTTTCCCCTGCTTTGAAACTGCCTCATGATCACAGTCCTAGTGAATCTTTTCCTTCCATGCTTGTCAGACTGAGTAAGCAACCCAGAACTCCATGGAAGAAACTCTGTGCTTTGCATTCATCCTGGAACTCCTACATGACTTCTTTCTTGCTCAACCAGAATCTCAACCATAGGTCCAACCTGAACAAAAGGGAATTTTTCCCTTAGTACTGCTTGGCCTTCCGAAGACCCAGTGTCACCTAGGCCTACCTAAGGCCTTCTCTCGCTTATTCCATACATGTCATGCAGACCCTCTGTGGAGCAAAATTCATTCATGGAAGCTCTCAGTGTGTGGTATTCGTGTCTTTTTGCTGCTCTGAAACTGCAGATACAGATGCTGTCTGTCAACTTTGAAATTAGGGCTTGGTGGGAAAAGCAGCCTTTTCCCTATTGGAAAGCAGGATAGTTGCAGCCTCCAAGCTGCCTGCAAAGCACCATTTCTGCCTGTCCTGTCTTCACTGCTGGCTAGCCTGTGGGAGGAAAAGTGAGTATATAAAAAAGAAAAAGATTTTTAAAAAAGCAAACCTGGATTCTTGCAATTCCTTACTTGGAGCTCATCTCACAACCCTTTTTATCTAAAATGCAAACAAATCCTGACCTGTTGCCTCCAAGTAAGCTGCAGTTTCTCCAACCAGAATGGCCTGCAGCAGTTTCCATGAAACATTAGTCAATGTAATGCTTTAACACTAGTATGCCTTTCAGGACTAAAAGGACTCTCTCATCCGCACCATTTGTCCATGGTAGAACACTATGTACACAAAGTTTCTCTGTGGCTTCTGAGCAACATCCAGCCTCACAGGCCATCCATTATGATCAACTCTTTGTATTCCTAGTGAACAGCAACACGCTGTTCTCTTTGCTAGATAGCTAGGTTTCCACAGGTTTCACACAGTCTCAGAATCACAATTCTAGCCACTCTTATCTGCAATACAAATGCATCTCTGTGTGTAAACATGAGCTTCACTGAAAACACACTGTGCTTAGCATTCATTCTGGGAACTCATGTCTGATATCTCTCTACCTCAAGCAGAATCTTGATTTTAGAACCAGCCAGGAAAAAAAAAAAGGATCTCTTTGGTCTTAGCATTGCTAGGCCCAATGTCACCTAGGCCTATCTAGAGCCTTAACTCAGTTATGCAATTCACCACATGCTGGCAGGTTCCTATACCCTTGGCATACATTCTCTGTTAGGTACCCTTTGAGGGAAGATGCTAATTAGTCTACCAAAACACTGTGCTTCCAAGTCTGTGAAATAAGAAAACTACCTGCTTCAGTCACTATGGTTTCCTCCCACAACAAGGAAAACCTGTTATGTATAAAAGTTCTTTACTCAGGCATGTAAGAAGGAAAAACATTTAATCCATGAGACAAAGTCTCTTCCTTCCATTTTGAACAACTTTTGCTCTTGCCTGGCCTTTGCAACTCAGATCCTCACACAGCTATTAATGAGACTTTAGAAAGGTAGTAAGTGTGCAGCCAACTCTAACAATTTTTTCATTAAGGACTCCAAATCCAGTATACATCTTTTTGTCATGGAGAGACAAAACAGTGTCAAGCTTCATTCATTTAGCTGCTGAAAACTCATACATTTTCTACATGAGTAATTAGTCTTTTCCTACAGTGTGAAAGGCCTCTCCTCCAATTTTTCTTCACCACCCAAAGGTAGCACAGCTCTGAAAAACCTTCCACCAGAATAGCGTTACAGAACTACTGAACTACATGCCATATGCATGACACTTCAAATAATTCTTCCTCTGCATGAAAAAACACACTACATGAGGAGGAAAGATGGCGGTGAAGTAGAGAGACGTGGAGTGCATCCTTCTCCACAGATGCATTGGGAATGCACAGAAGGACGCAGTAATTCCCACAGAGAACCAGCTGAATACCAGCAGACGGCCTTGGACACCAGAAAGGGCTGCGAGGAGCCCGACATAGCCGGTAGGGAGGCACCTACGAGGGCTCAAAGAGGGTGAAGCGGCGGAGCTGTGGCAGACGGGAGGGAGTGAGAAACATATGGAGGGTCCGCAGCGCAGCTCAGCGTTCCCAGACCGAGACATCGATCCGCGGCTGAACGGAGGGTCCAGGAGTGGGAGCGTGGGAACCGGAGAGCTGGTTCAGGGTGAGAAACATTGTTGCTGGTAGGGTGACGGACCGAGAGGACAGGAGGGAGGAAGTCTGCTGAGAGGAGTGCCCATCCCTGAGAGCTGCCCGGCCGTGATGGCAGCTGGAGGCTGCAGGCTCATGGGTGGGGGGGAGGAGCTGCACACGTAGCCTCTCCCTCTCCTTCGGTGCCTCTGCAACAGGCATTGGAGAGACACCCTGCGGGCCACCTAAGGCACTCAGGGATAACAAGCACCCTCAGGCACTCAGGCGGGGGTAGATTAAAACCCCTTGCAACGCCAGCAGCAGGGAGGTGGCCAAGAGAAAAAAAAAAAAACAGCATCAAAAAGAAAAAAACCCTGAGAGAGGACCAACTCTAAGACTTTCTGTTTATGCCTGAGCCACCAGTGCCCTCTGCAACAGGGACCTCCAAGCCTGACTGAAACAACAGTGCGCCACTGCTCACTCACTCCCAGGAGAAGGAGCCACTATTGTACCCTCTCCCTCCCCACACACCGACACTTACAGACAAACAATAAAGGAACCTCTGCTGGTCACAGAATAACGCAAAAAAAAAAAAAAAAAAAAAACCCAAGGCAAGGAGAAGGACACTTACAGCTGAGACGCTAAGGAAACAGAAATAGTAGTATCAATACCTATTGAACTGGTCCATTCTGGGATCAGTTCTGGATTTTTTTTTTTCTTTCTCTCTCTCTCTTTTTTTTTTTTTTTTTTTTTTTGGATTTATTAAAAACGATCTTAGCCCTAAGGGATCTACAAGTTTTATAACATAATTTTTAATGATATTTATTATTATTATTATTATTATTATTATTATTATTATTTTGCCTTTTTATATACTTCTATATCTAGATAAGTTTTTGGTAGTACAGACAAAATATCTCTCATACTTTCCTTTCATCCCTATCTTTTACACATTTCTATTCCTTCCTCTTTATTTACATATTTCCAACCACATTACACTCTTCTGTTCCCCTTTCTTCCAGCCATTTTAAGTTTATTTTATCTTAACATACTTACAAGCAACACTATCGGTCTGCTCAGACTCCTTGCTCTATTCTCCAGATGACGCACTGCCTTGGTATTTAATATTAGGCTTTTGTCTTTATCTTAGTTCTTAGTACAGTTGTCTAATGACATTCTGAGAATCTCCATTCTCTCCGGTGGTAAGCCAGCTCTTTTCTATATTTGATCCTAGCTTACAAAATCTCCCTGGATTGATGTTTGTATGTGTAGGGTGTTATTTGTTGTTTCCTTGCTTTTGCTTTTGTCTCTGATTTGTTCTGTTTCAGTTGTCAGTTTCTGTTGGGTTTCTCTTTGAATATCTGATAGCACACTGGGGTTCTGTCAGGTCTTTCTAGAGCCTTATGTGCTAACGGATTCAGTAATTGTGTGTCTTATACATGTATGTGTTTCCTAGATTAATATTCATTTAATCCAATACTTGGACATTAGTCTGAGGCTTGGACAGTCTTCTATAAACACCTCTATCGCCAGGACAAGCAACCCCAAAAGTTTGGACAACCATGAGGAAACAAAGAAACACCATGCAGGCAAAGGAGCAGGAAAAAAACCCACAAGACCAAATAAATGAGGAGGAAATAGGAAAAATGCCTGAAAAAGAATTTAGAGTAATGATAGTAAAAATGATACAAAATCTCTATAACAAAATAGAGAAAGAACAAGAAACAGTTCATAAGAACTCAGAAAAACAAACAGCAATGGATAACAAAATAACTGAAATTAAAAATACTCTAGATGCTATAACCAGCAGAATGACTGAGGCAGAAGAACGAATAAGTGATTTGGAAGATAGAATGGGGGAAATAACTGCCACAGAGCAGGAAAAAGAAAAAAGAATAAAAAGATTAGAAGACAGTCTCAGAGACCTCAGTGATAACCTTAAATGTACCAACATTCAAATTATAGGCATCCCAGAAGAAGAAGAAAACAAGAAAGGGTCTGAGAAAATATTTGAAGAGGTTCTAGTGGAAAACTTCCCCAACATGGGAAAGGAAATAATTAACCAAGTCCAAGAAGCACAGAGAGTCCCATACAGAATAAACCCAAGGAGAAATTCACCAAGACACATATTAATCAAACTAATGACAATTAAACACAAAGAAAAAATATTAAAAGCAGCAAGAGAAAAGCAACAAACAACATATAAGGGAAAACCCATTAGGATGACAGCTGACCTTTCTACAGAAACTCTGCAGGCCAGGAGTGAATGGCAGGATATACTGAAAGTCCTGAAAGAGAGAAACCTACAGCCAAGAATACTCTACCCAGCAAGAATCTCATTCAGATTTGAGGGAGAAATCAAAAGCTTTCCAGACAAGCAAAAGTTAAGAGAATTCAGCACCACCAAACCAGCCTTACAACAAGTGCTAAAGGAACTTCTCTAAGTAAGAAACACAAGAAAAGGAAAACACCTACAAATACAAAACCAAAACAATTAAGAAAATAGTAATTGGAACACACATGTCAATAATCACTTTAAATGTAAATGGATTAAATGCTCCAACCAAAAGACACAGACTGGCTGAATGGATACAAAAACAAGACCCTTCTATATGCTGCCTACAAGAAACCCACTTCAGACCAAGGGATACATATCGACTGAAAGTAAAGGGATGGAAAAAGATATTCCATGCAAATGGAAGTCAAAAGAAAGCTGGAGTAGCAATACTCATATCAGACAAATTAGACTTGAAAGTAAAGACTATTACAAGAGACAAGGAAGGACACTACATAATGATCAAGGGATCCATTCAAGAAGAACATATCACAATGGTAAATATCTATGCCCCCAATATAGGAGCACCTCAATACATAAGGCAAATGCTAACAGCTATAAAAGGGGACATCGACAGTAACACAATAATAGTGGGAAATTTGAACACCCCACTTACATCAATGAACAGATCATCCAAACAGAAAATAAATAAAGACACACAAGTTTTAAATGACACATTAGACCATCTCGACTTAATTGATATTTATAGGACATTCCATCCAAAAACGACAGACTACACTTTCTTCTCAAGTGCACACGGAACATTTTCCAGGATAGATCACATCTTGGGTCACAAATCAAACCTCAGCAAATTCAAGAAAATTGAAATCATATCAAGCATCTTCTCAGACCACAACGCCATGAGACTAGATATCAATTACAGGAAAAAAAACTGCAAAAAATACAAACACATGGAGGCTAAACAATTCACTCCTAAACAACAAAGGAATCAGTAAAGAAATCAAAGAGGAAATCAAAAAATATCTAGAAACAAATGACAATGAAAACACAACAACCCAAAACGTATGGGATGCAGCAAAAACAGTTCTAAGAGGGAAGTTTATAGCAATACAGTCCTACCTTAAGAAACAAGAAAATTATCGAATAAACAACCTAACCTTACACCTCAAACAACTAGAGAAAGAAGAACAAAGAAACCCCAAAGTGAGCAGAAGGAAAGAAATCATAAAGATCAGAGCAGAAATAAATGAAAAAGAAAGGAAAGAAACCATAAGAAAAATAAATAAAACTAAAAGCTGGTTCTTTGAGAAGATTAACAAAATTGATAAACCATTAGCCAGACTCATCAAGAAAAAAAGGGAGAAGATGCAAATCAACAGAATTAGAAATGAAAAAGGAGAAGTAACAACAGACCCCTCAGAAATACAAAAGATCATGAGAGACTACTACAAGCAACTATATGCCAATCAATTGGATAACCTGGAAGAAATGGATAAATTCTTAGAAAAGTACAATCTTCCAAGACTGAACCAGGAAGAAATAGAAACCATGAACAGACCAATCACAAGTACGGAAATTGAGGCAGTGATTAAAAATCTCCCAACACACAAAAGCCCAGGACCAGATGGGTTCACGGGCAAATTCTATCAAACATTTTGAGGAGAGCTAACACCTATCCTTCTCAAACTCTTCCAAAATATTGCAGAAGGCGGAGCACTCCCAAACTCATTCTATGAGGCTACAATCACCCTGATACCAAAACCAGACAAAGATGTCACAAAAAAAGAAAACTACAGACCAATATCACTGATGAATATAGATGCAAAAATCCTCAACAAAATACAACCAACAGACTGCAACAGCACATTAAAAAAATCATACACCATGATGAAGTGGGGTTTATCCCTGGGATGCAAGGATTCTTCAATATATGCAAATCAATCAACGTGATACATCACATCAACAAATTGAAGGATAAAAACCATATGATCATTTCAATAGATGCAGAAAAAGCTTTTGACAAAGTTCAACATCCATTTATGATAAAAGCTCTCCAGAAAATAGGCACAGAAGGTAATTACCTCAACATAATAAAAGCCATATATGAGAAACCAAAAGCCAACATCGTTCTCAATGGGGAAAAACTGGAAGAATTCCCTCTAAGAACAGGAACAAGACAAGGGTGTCCACTCTCACCACTGTTATTCAACATAGTTTTGGAAGTTTTAGCCACAGCAATCAGAGAAGAAAAAGAAATAAAAGGAATCCAAGTTGGAAAAGAAGTAAAATTGTCACTCTTTGCAGATGACATGATATTGTATATAGAAAACCCTACAAACTCTACCAGAAAACTTCTAGCACTAATTGATGAGTTGAGTAAAGTAGCAGGATACAAAATTAATGCACAGAAATCTCTTGCATTCCTATACACTAACAACGGAAGAGCAGAAAGAGAAATTAAGGAAACTCTCTCATTCACCATTGCAACCAAAAGAATAAAATACCTAGGAATAAACCTGCCTAAGGAGGCAAAAGATCTGTATGCAGAAAACTTTAAGACATTGATGAAAGAAATCAAAGACGACACAAACAAATGGAGGGACATACCATGTTCCTGGATTGGAAGAATCAACATGGTGAAAATGACTGTACTACCCAAAGCAATTTACAAATTCAATGCAATCCCGATCAAATTACCAATGGCATTTTTTACAGAACTAGAGCAAGAAATCTTACGATTTGTATGGAAACACAAAAGACTCCGAATAGCCAAAGCAATCTTGAGAAGGAAAAATGGAGTTGGTGGAATCAGGCTTCCTGACTTCAAACTATACTACAAGGCCATAGTGATCAAGACAGTATGGTACTGGCACAAAAATAGAAAGGAAGATCAATGGAATAGAATAGAGAACTCAGAAGTAAGCCCAAACACATATGGGCACCTTATCTTTGACAAAGGAGGCACGAGTATACAATGGAAAAAAGACAGCCTCTTCAATAAGTGGTGCTGGGAAAATTGGACAGCAACATGTAAAAGAATGAAATTCAAACACTTCCTAACACCATACACAAAAATAAACTCCAAATGGATTAAAGACCTACATGTAAGGCCAGACACTATCAAACTCCTAGAGGAAAACATAGGCAGAACACTCTTTGACATACATCAAAGCAACATCCTTTTTGACCCACCTCCTAGAATCATGGAAATAAAATCAAGAATAAACGAATGGGACCTCATGAAACTTAAAAGCTTTTGCACAGCAAAAGAAACCATAAACAAGACTAAAAGGCAACCCTCAGAATGGGAAAAAAATAATTGCCTATGAAACAACGGACAAGGGATTAACCTCCAATATATACAAGCAGCTCATGAAGCTTTATACCAAAAAAGCAAATAACCCAATCCACAAATGGGCAGAAGACCTAAATAGACATTTCTCCAAAGAAGACAAACAGATGGCCAACAAACACATGAAAAAGATGCTCAACATCATTAATCATCAGAGAAATGCAAGTCAAAGCCACAATGAGGTATCACCTCACACCAGTCAGAATGGCCATCATCACAAAGTCTGGAAACAACAAATGTTGGAGAGGGTGTGGAGAAAAGGGAACTCTCCTGCACTGTTGGTGGGAATGTAAATTGGTACAGCCACTATGGAAAACAATTTGGAGGTTCCTTAAAAAACTACAAATAGAACAACCATATGATCCAGTAATCCCACTACTGGGCATATACCCAAAGAAAACCATAATCCCAAAAGAAACATGTACCATAATGTTTATTGCAGCACTATTTACAATAGCCAGGACATGGAAGCAACCTAAATGCCCATCGACAAATGAATGGATAAAGAAGATGTGGCATATATATACAATGGAATATTACTCAGCTATAAAAAGAAATGAGATGGAGCTATATGTAATGAGGTGGATAGAACTACAATCTGTCATACATAGTGAAGTAAGTCAGAAAGAGAAGGACAAATATTGTATGCTAAATCACATATACGGAATCTAAAAATGGTACTGATGAACTCAGTGACAAGAACAAGGATGCAGATACAGATAATGGACTGGAGAACTCGAGGTATAGGAGGGGGCGGGGGGTGAAGGGGAAACTGAGACGAAGCGAGAGAGTAGCACAGACATATATATACTACCAACTGTAAAATAGTCAGTGGGAAGTTGTATAACAAATGGAGTCCAACTCGAGGATGGAAGATGCCTTAGAGGACTGGGGCGGGGAGGGTGGGGGGGAATCGAGGGGGGGGAGTCAAGGAAGGGATGGAATATGGGGATATGTGTATAAAAACAGTTGATTGAACCTGGTGTACCCCCAAAAAAATAAAAAATAAAAAATAAAAAACACACTGCAGTTGATTTTTCATGTGTTCTTTTCTCTACATTCATAAAGGAAATATTCCACTTGGAATGAGCACACTTAGGTTAGCACTATATCAGATACTAGATATCAATATTAGATATTGCTACTTGTTTCACATCAGTGTCTGCTGGAGGTAAGACTCTGAGTAGCCTATAGGAACACTATGGTTCCTAATTCTGTGAAGTAAAGCACTACATGCTTCAGCCACTTGCTTAAGTTCAGTAAGTTGGAGCCAGCACTTTGGGTAAAGTTCTTTCATCTAGCTTGGGAGAAGCACCTACACTTCCTCCATGGGACCCAAGGATTTCCAGGCAGCCAGAAAAGTTTTCACTCTCATGTGACAGCTCAGAGCTTCAGGTAGCCTTCAATGAAACCTTCAGAATGGTGGCTCAGCTGCTCCCTCCATGAAGGGACAAGCTAATCCCAAATCCTGGGTAGTCATTTATTTCACAGAAAAAGTCTTTGGAAATCTTCATTCCTCTCACTCCTAAGAGACACATACAGTTTCTGTTTGGGAAAAAAACCCTTTTTAATGAGGGGGAATGGCTGTTGCTCTGTTCACTGTTCCAACACAGACCTTAGTGTAGCTGTAAGGGGGGGGGGGAGAGAGAGAGTAAGCGAGCATTATTACACAATGTACTATCAACATCACACTGCACACCCATGTTCATGTCACTGAGAGAAGCCAGGGCCTAGGTGTTCTCTTTTATGGTAAGAATCCTTTGGCTGCTTTCCTTATGTGGCACATATGCTCAACTCTGCTCTTTGTAAGGTCTTACATTTCTAATGCAATGAAGATTCTTTGTTTAGATCAACCTCCCATGGGACTTTCAACTACTAGAACTATGAGAGAATGGAACAATTCATGAAGTATAGCTCATGGTAGGTATAAATACCCACACAGAAAACACTTTGAAGAAGACTTGCTTTTGTGTCATTGGTAAGAATATTTTCTGGTTCTGAAGAGAAACACTTTATTGTATCTATTTTCCAAAAACATTGGTGTATTTTCTCATTTAGGTACCAATTGTGGGAAAACATAAGTAGCCTTCCAAAACACTCTGCTTCCCAGTCTGTGAAATAAAAATGCCACCTGCTTCAGCCACTAGTGGTAAGTTTTCCTACATGGAAAGAACCCTATGAATAAATGCTCTTTTCTCAAGCTTGTTAGAAGCGAAAGCATTTAGTCCATGGGACACATCCTCTTTTTCTCAGTTTTATCAACTTTTGCTTTACTTGGCCTTTCACACAGCTATTAATAAAAGTTTAGAGAAGGTAGTAGCTTTGCAGATGACTCTAGCCTTTATTTGACCAGTGACTCCAAATCAAGCATACACTTTTCCTTCATGGACAGAAAAAAACATATCAACCTTCATTCATGAACTGGTGGGAAACACATGCATTTTGTGCATGGGAAACAAGACTTTTCCTGCACTGTGAAAGACCTCTATTCATATTTGTTTTCACAACCCAGAGGTAGTACAGCTCTAAACACTTTGCATTAGAGCACAGTTATAGAACTCTTGAACCATATAACATATGCATCAAATTTCAAGTCTTCTTTGCATGAAAAAACACAGTGTATATTCATTCTTTTGTCTACAACCATAGTACGGGAAACGTGTTGAATTCTGCTTTCTGAATGCTTTATATGCCACTCAGAATGAACACCATTACATTAGCACTACATCACACACTAACTTCCTTTGTCAGATGTACTAAACTATGGAACAAGTCGCTACCTATAAGTGTGCATCAAAGTGTCTTTCAGAAAAAGAAAGCTGTTTGAGACATTGTGTTGGTAACCTGCTAAAAAGGACTTGTGGATACTCTAAACCTCTCTTTCTTTATGTGGGTTCCAAAGGAATTTTCTAATATTCTCGTCAGTGTCTCTTTGAAGAAAGACTCCCAGTAGCCTACAGGAACAGTAGGGCTTCAATTCTGTGAAGCAAATCACTACCTGCTTCAACCAACTTTAAGTTCCATACATGATAAAAACACCCTGCATAAATTTCTTTCATCCAGCTTGTGGGAAGCAGAAGTACTTTTCCCATGGGACCGAAGCTCTTCCATCATTTGCAAGGCTATCAATCTCTTTGGTTTGTTCAACACAGAGCTTTATGCAGTTTTCAGCACAACATTGGGAAGAGTAAGCTAGCAGCACTCTCCAACATTTGACCCTGCTACTCCAAATCAAAGGTTCACATTTCCTACTAGGCAAGAAAGAACATTCTGTTTCAAACTTCATTCAATTAACTGGTGTGAAACACATACGTTTGCTACATTGGAGACATGACTTTTCCTTCACTTTGAAAGGCCTCTACTACCATTTGCCTTTGTAACCCATAGGTAGTGCAGCTTCAGAAAAGCTTGGTAACAAAGTTTTCTGTTCACAACCAGAAACTCTGTATCCTATGCATTATCTAAAAATCTGAGAGTTCCAGGGGCTGACTTGGCCAGGGGAGGGGTGGAAGAACTGGAAAAACATGACTTAACCTCACTCATTCTTTAAGATTGATTCTTATGACTCTCCCTTGTGATCTCAATTAACAACTAAGGTGGGGGTTACTTGGGACATCACACATCACTAACAAAATTCTTTGCTCTGATGAATATCATGAACGTTTCTAAAGAAACAATCAATCCTAACAAAAATGCTAATAATCAATCCTAAGGTGGGGACTGTAATTAACTCTGTTCTGGAGGTATATAGCTTGCTCATGTATGACCCCTTTGCAGGTCTCTCCACTCCCTTCTGGTGTCTGTGCCAGAGCTTCTGTACTCCCCTCTTAATAAACTGTTATTCTGTGGCTTAAACCTGAGCAGTGGCTTGTTATTGATGCCAAGGAGAAATTCTTTTCCTTTGGAGATGACGAATCCACTCCCTAGAGAGATTCTGTGGTAAAATTTGGGGGGCTCATCTGGGATCGACGACAAGGTAAGGTCACTCAGGCTTTTCTGATTTCTGCCCTTTCCTGTCACTACTAACCTGTTCACTACAGCATGAGTGATTAAGAGGGTGAGACGTCTGATTGAGGACAGAGCGAGTGTGAAGTTCTGCTTCACGGTTTCATGAGCGTCTTCATACGGCTAAGGGAAGCCCCTAAGGGAACCTGTCAAGGGTTTATACTCACCTGCCAATGCTAAGAAGCAATCCACATCCCCAAGTGGGGAGTGGCTGGATGAGGACAAAGCATTTGGATTTTCCTTCTACCTCCCTGTCTCTCCCTTTCTTTTCTGGCCTCTTTGAACACTCTTCTGTGACCTGGGGAAGTTATGGGACTAACCTAACACTCAGGCTATGCAAGGCTCAGGGAATCTGCTCTCCTTGCTGTTATTGCCATTTTCTGCTGATTCCCATATCAAGACAACACTTTTGGGGTACTCGGCCTCATTCCCATGGAGATATAAGATTCCATTTACATTGTCTGTTGACACACTGTCAGGAGAGGCATGTTACAGAGTTGGGAGGTACCCTAGCCCCAGGCACCCCTGTGTAGCTAGAGATTACGCTATTAGCAGCTAGTAGCGAAGCTATGCCTAGGAGAGATTGTTCACTTCAATGGCTATGTCATGAGATTCTGTGATAGAGACCCCTATGACTTGTATGGACTTTCTTAGAACCCTGAATGGGAGCCCCTTCATATGGGCAGATTGAAAATGCAGTGGACTTCTTCCCTTGGTCTCTCTGGCTGGTAGTGGACTACCTTTAGCTCTTAAATTATTGTTTTAAAAAAAGCTGTTACAGTATTCTTATTGTTCCATCTGTTGCATAAGGATGAGTACTTTTGAAGACCCTGAGGACTTTCCTTTGGCTTGTCCACCACCCCCCCCGCATGGCCATCTCTGTACCATTTCTTTTGCTATCATCTAACGTGGTGTAGAAATCCCAGGTTATGGCATTATGGAATTCAAAACAGGCTGGTAATAGTATATCTCTTCCACAGAGATTACCCTCCTCCATTGTTGTGTCCTAGAAGGAAAACTCAGGTGCTTTCACTTTGGCAGTTGGCATGGGAAGCCTATCAACAAACTCTCCTATTACATCCAGAGTGGTATATTAGGCAACAAGGAAATCCTATAAAGGTTTTAATGGTGAAGAACTGGCAACATATCTGGGATGATGCCAGATCCACCATTGGCTCATCCCCACCCCCACTTGTTGGTAGAATGAGTGGGGAAGAGGGACACCTGTGTCGGTAAAAAGTGGGCAAACTAAGTCCGACCACAGGGAAGGAGGAAACTTTTGATGGAAGTTTGCCTCCACCCCCATCTGGGATTAAGAGGGATGCCTTCTTTGGGGAAATTGGTGCTGGACATTGTATTTTTGTTTTACAGATAGGAGCTTCACAAAGTTCCAGTCCCACCCCTTTGGATTGCATCTTGAAGAACTGGGACAAATTTGATCTGCAGAGTCTAAAAAAGAATCACCTGATTTTCTTTTGTAATACTGCCTGGTCACAATACCCTTTGGGAGATGGTGAATATTGGCCCCAGGGAGGGATGCTTAATTATAATACAATCCTTCAACTTTATTTGTTTTGTAGGAGGCAAGGGAAATGGGTAGAATTGCCTTATGTAGTGCTGTTTTTTACCCTAAGGGATAGACCTGAGATGTGTGCCAAGAATAATATCATGGTGATGACTCCCCCCCTCTAAGATACCCGCATATTCTGACTCCCCTGAGGGAATTAGGCAGATGTCTCAGTTACCCTCTGCTTCCCTAAAGTCATACCGGGAGGTAAAGTCCAATCAGGGAGAAAATAATGTTACCTATTAAGACCTCTCTCAAGTCCGAACATCCTAAAACGTTGCCTCTTCAAGAAGTGTCTAATGGAGAGTTTAGACCCACAAAAATTCAAAAACCCTTTTCTTATCAGGAAGTACAAAGGGTGAAAGGAGACTTGAGAGACTACTTAGAAGACCCTGATAAATATTTAAGGACTTTTGTGACACAGTCACTTGTATGATTTGACTTGGAAAGATGTGATAATGTTACTAACTCAGACTCTGACCCAGGATTCTCTAGACTGAGTTTTATTCAAAGCTTGGAAGTGAAGGGATGAATGGAATGAATCAAATGCTAGGGGAAAACCTGAGGAAGAAAGTAAGGCACTTCCCATTGGAGTGCAGGCTCTTACCCCAACTGAGCCTGACTGGGATTTTGATACTGAAAGGGGTGAATGGTATAGAAATCATTTTGTCACATGTATTCTTGTGGGACTACAGAAGGCAAGAGCTAAGCCCCTTAATTACTCTAAATTGGCAGATATTGAACAAGGAGAGAGGGAGTCTCCCAGCAGATTTTTAGAAAGGCTGAGAGAAGCTCTACAAAAATTTACTGATTTAGATCCTTAAAGTCCTGAAGGCAAAGTTATTTTGAAGGATAAATTCCTCACTCAATCAGTGCCAGATATTCAGAAGAAACTACAGAAACATGCTTTTGGACCATGCCAGTCTTTAGACAGACTGTTAAAGTTGGCACAGTTTATTATTGTCGAGATGCTAAGGAGGAAAAATATAAACAAAGGAGACCTAAGGAGAAAGATGAAGCCTTGGTGATGACAGTTCAGGCTGTAATGAAACAACCCAGAGCCCCAGGAGGTTCCTCATATCAGGGTTTCCCTGGCAAGGGACTGACCTGCTTTCTGTGTGTAAAGGAGGGGCATTTCAGACAAGAGTGTCCCCAGGCTGTAAATCCACCCCTGGCTCATTGTCCTATCTGCAAGGGACCGCACTGAAGGATGCACTGCCCCCAGGGGTGAAAGTCTCAAGGATCAGACCTCCCAGAAACCCAAGATTGACAGGGCCCAGAGGTCCCCACACAAGCCCCTGTCATGATAACATCTGAGGAACCCCGGGTGCAAATAACAGTGGGCAGCCAATTTATCAAATTCTTGTTAGATACCGGGGCAACTTTCTCCATTCTTGCCGAGACCCCTGGTCCACTTTCCTCTCATTCTATGACTGTAAGGGGGCTGTCTGGTCAAACAAAATGATATTAGTTTAGTCAGCCTTTAAGCTGTAATTGGGACTCTGTTCTTTTTTCTCATGCCTTTCTGATAGTGCCTGAGACTCTATCTCCCCTATTAGGATGAGACATATTAATGAAAGTTCAAGCATTAGTGCATAGGAATGTTGAAGCCTCTGCTCCTCAATGTCTTCCTCTGGTATAAACACAAGTAGATCCTGAAGTATGGGCTGAAGGAGGAGAAGATGGAAATGTTAGATATGCAAAACCTGTGGTGCAGGACTTGAGAATTATTAATGAGGCTGTAATTCCTTTGCATCCTGTAGTTCCTAACCCTTATATCTTGCTCTCTGACATACCAGAAAATGCAGCCTGGTTTACTGGTTTAGACTTAAAATATGCTTTTTTATGTGTTCTGCCAGAGGTCGAAAGTTAATTTCTGTTTGCCATTGAGGACCCTACCCAACCGGCTGTTCAACACACTTGGACAGTGCTGCCCCAAGGCTTTCGAGATAGCCCTCATTTATTTGGACAGGCTCTGTCCCAAGATTTATAAAGATTGTCAGATCCTAGAGCAGTTGTTTTACAATACGTGGATGACATTCTGGTCTGTACAGATACTGAGGAGCACTGCTTGAGTATCACTGAAAGTTTATTAAATTTCCTGGCAGACTGTGGTTATCGGGTTTCAAAAACCAAAGCTCAACTATGTCAATCTTCTGTTAAATATTTGGGTCTTATAATTTCTCAAGGCACAAGGGCTTTAGGGCCTGAGAGAATAGAGCCAATTCTCAAACATCCTTTACCTGCCACTTTGAGGCATTTGAGAGGGTTTTGGGGCCTCACAGGCTATTGAAGGATCTGGATTCCTACGTATGCGGAATTAGCTAAACCTTTATATCTGCTCTTGACGGACACCCAGGAGGCTAATACAGATTAGATACTACGGACACCTGAAGCCCAAAACGTCTTCAAGTCTCTTCAACAGGCCTTAATGCAGGATCCAGTTCTTAGCCTCCTGACCGGACAGGAATTCAATCTGTATATTACTGAAACAAAGGGAATAGCCTTAGGGGTCATGACTCAACCTAAGGCACCCCAACAACAACCAGTGGCTGATTTAAGTAAAACTTTAGATGTGGTGGCTCAGGGATGGCCTCACTGTCTGAGGATAGTGGCCACTATTTCTTTGCTTGTACCTGAAGCTCTCAAATTTACTAATGACCGGAACCTAGCAGTTCTTACTTCTCACGATGTATCTGGGCTTCTTAACTCTAAAAGCAACCTTTGGATGTCTGATAATCTTCTCCTTAAACATAAATATTTGTTGTTAGAAGGACCAGTAGCCCAATTTAAAGTATGCAATGTTCTAAACCCTGCCACCTTTTTGCCAGAGGAAATGACAGACATCCCGACTCATGACTGTGTTTAGGTTTTGTCACTTAATAATGCTGCAAAAGCAGACTTGAAAGATTCTCCTGTAAACAATCCTGATGATTCCCTATATACAGATGGCAGTTCTTTTGTACAAGAGAGTAATAAAACTCAGCAAAGTAATAGGTTTTTTGATCAATTATATCAGGTTTGGGATCAGTATATGTGGATCACTTGAGGAAAGGGCCACCTAATTCAGCCTGCACTTGTGTGCTGGGAGCAAAACAAATAGTATGTTGGCTATAATGACCTCCTGGTGTCCCTTAATAACTTAAAACTTACAGGATATCTAGCCCCAGACCAGTGTACATTTATTTTTTAATGTAACTTATGACCCTAATGCCACTATAATGTGGCCTGAAACTGATTGGAAGTTTAATCCTTGTTGGAGATGGGTGGTCCCTAACAGAACCCACTGGATGTGCAGAACAAATTTATGGCCTTGGTTGCCCCCGGGATGGGTGGGCCGATGCACCTTGGGCTTAGCTCTTGCCCAAGGAAGATTTCTAACTGAGCTGTGTAAAGCACCTATTAATCTACCTTACTTACAAAGTCGGTGGACTCATCCTGTCTTTCATTGATATGATTACTTGGCTGCTATATTTGTACCATCTTTAGGTACTACTGACATAATGATTAGAATAGGGGCCTTGACAAATTTTACTCGACAAGCTTTAAATGACAGTCTGAAGGCCATAAAGGCCCTTAACACAGAAGAGATTCAAATAAGGAACGCAGTGCTACAAAACTGAGTGGAGTTAAACATAATAACAGTGGCTCAAGGGGGGAACCTGTGCTGTCATTCACACTGAATGTTGCACTTATTTTCCAGATGAGAGCTCCAACATAACCCATGATACTAACCTCATGAGTTAAATGATAAAGCCTTTAAGCTCACCTGAAGTCTCTCTTTGGGATAACTTTAGGTCCTGGATTACTGGATCATCGTGGGGAAGGATGTTATTAACTGCTACTATATGTATCATTTTATTCTTACTGTTTTCTCCTTCTCTTTTTAATCATATAAGCAGATTGATTTTCAGAAGGCTGCGAGCCTTCAACTTACAGATGGTCGTGGAGCATTCTTCCATTTATCCCCTGGGATATGCTGGATATTACTTAGGCCCTTTGGACCCAGGGTCCCCCAGAAGGGATCATGGAAATAATGCTGCTTTCCCTTGAACAATGATGCCCATTCTCAGCAGGAAGTAGCTAGAGAAACAAGGTGCCCCTTTTCCCTGCAGCATTAATTTCCATCTCAAAGGGGGGAATTATGAGAGTTCCAGGGGCTGATTTGGCCAGGGGAGGGGTGGAAGAACTGGGAAAACATGACTTAACCTCACTCATTCTTTAAGATTGATTCTTATGACTCTCCCTTGTGATCTCAATTAACAGCTAGGGTGGGGGTTACCTGGGAAGTCACAGATCACTGAGTAGTGAAATTCTTTGTTCTCATGAATATCATGAATGCTTCTAAAGAAACAATCAATCCTAACAAACAACACTAATAATCAATCCTAAGATGGGGACTGTAATTAGCTCTGCTCTGAAGGTATATAGCTTGCCCATGTATGACTCCTTTGCGGGTCTCTCCACTCCCTTCTGGTGTCTGTGCCAGAAGCTGCTGTACTCTCCTCTTAATAAACTGTTATTCTGTGGCTTACACCTGAGCAGTGGCTTGTTATTGATCCCAAGGAGAAATTCTTTTCCTTTGGAGATCACAAATCCACTCCCTAGACAGATTCTACAGCAACAAATCCTTGCTTATTTTCTCAGGTAACCATTGGAGGAAAGACTCATAAAGTAGCCATTCAACCCATGAGTGTATTATGTGTGTGAAAAAAAGCAACAACCACAACCACCACCTAATTGCTTCAACCACTAATGTTAATTTCCATACACAAAAATAACACTCTGAATAAAAGTTCTTTCACTGAAATTGTGAGAAGCACATGCAGCTACTACTATAAGAGAAACATGTTTACTATACCATGAAAAGCTATATTTTCCATTCTCATTGTGGATACTTAGCTTTGCTCAATATTATGTAGGAAGCGCAAACACTAGATTTTCTAGTTTATGAAAGAGACTATTACATCTATCACAAATATGTATTAGACATGTTTCACACACTGGGGATTTCTTCCCTTATCATAAAGTACAGTGTGAGAAAAACTTCTAGAAGGTAAAATAATCTTTTATTTACTATGCTAACTCTTTTATGAAAGCTGAAAACTCTTTTTCTTCTATTCCCAGTAAGTACTCAAAATAGGCTATAGAAACACTAGCATTGGACTTTCCAAGATGTCAGAAGAGTAGGAGGATGTGGAGTTCATCTCTCCCCACAAAAGCATCAAGAATATACCTACAAAAGGAAAAATTCTCACAGATAACTTGTTGAACACTAGCAAAGGACCTCAACAGCTAAAAAGACCAGAAAAATCTCCACAAAACCTGGTAGGATGAAAGAAAGAAGGGAAAAGGAAGAAGAGAGTAAGAAGGATGGGACCTGCACCCTTAGTGGGGAGCCAAAGGTGAGGAGAGGTTCCACAACTGGGGAAGCCCTCTCATCAGTGGAGAGATCAGCTGGGACAGAAGGGGAGCTTCAGGGGCTTGGAGGAGAGGCCAGCAACCTGTCTGTGGCAGATTGGACAGAGTAATACATACACAAATGGTCTGTGCCACAGCCCTGTGTGTCCCGGTCATATGGGGGCTGGGGGCTGGAACATGGGGTTTGGAGGGCAGACACAGGGAGGGTACTGCTGTTGGCTGTAAGGAGACAGACTAGGGGAAAGGATTGGGGAGCTCCACAACTGAGAATGCTCATGGAGGAAGCCTAGACTGCCACAGAAGTGAAGCAACATTGTTAAGTGACACACAAAGGGGGGAGTGCTGTTCCAGCCTCTTTCCTCAAATGATGGCCCCTGCTTCCATGGGCACTAGGGAGGGCTCCTGTGGGAGCTGACTTATGCACCCCTGTCTTTGCCTCTTCTGTCCCCCCACTCCCTGCCTGGGCAACCTGCTCACACAACTCACTGCCTGATAGGCTCATGTGTTCCAGGCTCATATTTTCCAGTTGCTACCCCAGCACCCTCCTTCCTGGGTAGCCCACTTGCCCCAATTGCTTCTTTGGCTCCTTCCTGACTGATGTGTTCATGTGCTCCAGCAACTCTGGAGAAGATTCTGGTGAGAGGAACACATACAGAGGTGGATCTGAAACCACAGCTGAGCCCCATGCAATGTGTGACTAAGGAGGAAGAGCTGAAATCTCTCCTTGGGGCTGCACAAACCATGGAGTTACACCTATTCTGATGGCTTCTTAAATTCAGTGCCTGTGAAACATCCAAAAGGACAACAAGTGATCCTGCAGCTGGGACAGATCTGGTTTTAGCAGCTGTGGGCTTTATGGGCAAGTGCACATGGGGGCTGGTCCAGGCCAGAGTCTGAGTTACCTCCATAACTCCCACAGCAGGTCAAGATGCATGACTACTACAGTCCTGGAACCTGATGTCAGTGGGTCTGTGTCAGTGGTCTGATGAAAACAACACCTGAGAGTCACCAAGGCTGATTGCCAGCATACCCACAGTTAAGGTGGGGCTACAAGCAGTGCCCACAACAGTGTACTTTATGAGCTTACACAATGGGCAAAAGGAGATACAACAGAACAAGTTCACAGGTGAACAACTTCAGAAGAGGAATACTCAGTGGCTTCTTTCCTAGTGGGAGTGCTCCAATCCCATTTATGTCACACCACAGATCAGAAACACAGCTAAGAAACAGATCTGGCAGCCTCTACTCCAATAACTAGAGAGCAGACCCCACCCCTGACAAGGTAGTGACAACCACAGAGCAAAGTGGAGGGCTCACTCAATATCCAGGGCAGGTTCTGGTCACCACAATACAAGTTAAACTCACTATGAAGGGAATAATGGCACATGCCTCCAGACCAACCTCACTCATCAGGGGGCTAACACCAGAAACAAGAGGAACTATGATCCTTCAGCCTGCAGAAAGGAGACCACAAACACAGTAGATAGACAAAATGAGACAACAGAGAAATATATTCCAGACAAAGGAGCAAGGAGCAAGGTAAAAGCCCACAAGAACAATTAAATAAAGAGGAGAGAGGCAATCTACCTAAAAAAGAATTCAAAGTAATGATAGTAAAGATGATCCAAGATCTTGGGAAAAGAATGGAGGCATGGCTGGAGAGAATACAAGACATATTTTAAAAAGATGTAGAAGAACTAAAGAACAAAGATGAACAATACAATAACTAAAATAAAAAAAAATACACTAAGAGGAATCAATAACAGAATAACTCAGGCAGAAGAATGGATAAGTGAGCTGGATGACAGAATGTTGCAAATCGCTGCCATGGAACTGAATACAGGAAAAATAATAGAAAGAAATGAGGACAGCCTCAGAGACCTCTGTGACAATATTAAATGCACTATCATTCAAATTATAGGAGTCCCAGAGAAGAATAAAAAGAGAAAGGCCCTTAGAAAATACTTGAAGAGATTATAGTTGAAAACTTCCCTAACATGGAAAAGGAAATAGTCACTCAAGTCCAGGAAGTGCAGAGTCCCATACATGATAATCCCAACGAGGAAGATGCCAAGACATATATTTATCAAACTAACAAAAATTAAGTGGAAAGAAAAAAATGTTAAAAAACAACATAGGAAAAACAACAAATAAAATACAAGGGAATCCCCATGAGGTTACTGGCTGATTTTTCAGCAGAAACTCTGCAGGCTGGAAGGGAGTGTCAGGATATATTTAAAGTGATGAAAAAGAAAAACCTACAATAAAGAAGTCTTTACCCAGCAAGGCTCTCATTCAGATTTGACAGAAATCAAAAGCTTTACAGAAAGCAAAAGCTAAGAGATTCAGCACCACTAAACTAGTTTTAGAACTTTAGGAACCAGCTGAAGGAAATTCTCTAGGAAGGAGGAAAAAAGAAAGTAAACTACAGCTGGAAACAAGAAAATCACAAATAGGAACACTCACTGAGAGAGACAAACATACAGTAAAAAGCAGGAAATCATACATACACAAATATGATATTAAAACCAGCAACCAGGAGAAGAGGAGAGTACAAATGTAGCAAATGAGAATTGCATTTGAAATTAAGAGACCGGCAACTTAAAACAACCTTGTGTGTGTGTGTGTGGGGGGGGTGTAGAATGCTTTATCAAAACCTCATGGGAAATGCAAATCAAAAAACTACAACAGATACACACCCAAAAAAGAAAAAGCAACCCAAACACAATACTAAAGATGGTCCTCAAACCACCAGAGAATCGAATAACAGAGAAAGGGAAGAAAAAAGACCTACAAAAACAAAATGAGGGACTTCCCTGGTGGCACAGTAGTTAAGAATCTGCCTACAATTGCAGGGAACACATGTTTGATCCCTGGTCCTGGAAGATTTCACATGTTGTGGAGCAACTAAGTCTGTGCACCAAAACTGCTGAGCCTGTGCTCTACAGCCTGTGAGCCACAACTACTGAAGCCTGGGCCCTTATAGCCCATGTTCTGCAACAAAAGAAGCCACCATAATGAGAAACCCATGCACTACAACAAAGAGTAACTCCTGCTCTCCACAACTAGAGAAAGCTTGCATGCAGCAACAAAGACCCAACGAAGCCTAAAAAGAAAATTAATTAATTAATTAATTAATTAATTAAAAACCCAAAACAATTGCAAAAATAGCAATAGAAAAACACATATTGATAATTACCTTAAATGTAAATGGATTAAATGCTTCAACCAAAAGACACACAGGGGCTGAATGGATACAAAAACAAGACCCATATATATGTCATCTACAAGCTCACTTCAGGCCTAGGCAAACTTACAGACATAAAGTGAGGGGATAGAGAAAGATATTCCATGCAAATGCAAATCAAAAGAAAGCTGGAGTAGCAATACTCACATCAAACAAAATTGACTTTACAATAAAAACAGTTACAAGAGACAAAGAAAGACACTATATAATGATCAAGGGATCAATCCATGAAGAAGATATAACAATTCTAAATAGATATGCACCCAACATATGAGCACCTCAATATATAAGGCAACTGCTAACAGCCATAAAAGGGGAAATCAACAGTAACAGAATACTAGTTTGGGACTTTAACACCCCAGTTACACCAATGGACAGATCATCCAGACAGAAAATTAGTAAGGAAACACAAGCCTTAAATGGGATATTAGACCAGAAAGAATTACTTAATTGATATTTATAGGACATTCCACCTGAAAGCAGTAGAATACACTTTTTTCTCAAGTGCACATAGAACATTCTCCAGGATAGATCACATCTTGATCATAAATCAAGCCTCAGTAAATTTAAGAAAATTGAAGTGATATCATGCATATTTTCTGACCACAATGCTATAAGACTAGAAGTCAATTCCAAACAAACAAACAAACAAACAAACAAACAAAAACTGTATAAAACACAAACACATAGAGGTGAAACAATATAGTACTAACCAACCAATGGATAACTAAAGAAATCAAAGGGGAAATCAAAACATATCTAAAGAAAAATGACAACAAAGACAGAACAACCCAAAATGTATAAGATGCAGCAAAAGCCGTTTTAAGAGGAAAGTTTATAGCAATACAATCTTATCTCAAGATATGAGAAAAATCTCCAATAAACAACCTAACATTACACCTAAAGTAACTAGAGAATAAAGAACAAACAAATCCCCAAATTAGTAGAAGGAAAGAAATTATAAAGATTAGGCCAGAGGTAAATGAAATAGAGATGAAAAAAATAGAAAAGATCAATGAAATTAATAGCTGCTTCTTTGAAAAGAGAAACTAAATGGATAAAACTTTAGCCAGACTCATCTAGAAAAAATGAAGAGGACTCAAATAAAATTAGAAATGTAAAAGAAGTTACAATGGACACCACAGAAATACAAAGGATCATAAAAGACTACTACAAGCAACTATATGCCAATAAAATGGACAGTCTGGAAGAAATGGATAAATTCTTAGAAAAGTACAATCTCCCAAGATTGAATCAGGAAGATATAGAAAATATGAACAGGTAAATCACAATTGATGAAATTGAACCTGTGATTTAAAAATTCCAACAAAAGAAAGTCCAGGACCAGACTCCTAATTTATCCCTCTCCCCACCTTTCCCCTTTGGTAACAAGTTAGTTTTCTAAATCTGTGACTTTGTTTCTGTTTTGTAAATAAGTTCCTTTATATCATTTTTTTAGATCCCACATATAAATAACATATGATATTTGTCTTTCTCTACCAGACTTACTCTATTTGGTATGATAATCTCTAGATCCATCCATGTTGCTGCAAATGGCATTATTTCATTCTTTTTAATGGCTGAAAAATATTCCAATGTGTATGTGTACCACATCTTATTTACCCATTCCTCTGTAGATAGACATTTAGGTTGCTTCCACGTCCTGGCTATTGTAAATAGTGCTGCAATAAACATTGGGGTGCATATATCATTTTGAATTATGATTTCCTCTAGATATATGCCCAGGAGTGGGGTTGCTGGATCATATGGTAGCTCTATTTTTAGTTTTTAAAGGAACCTCCATACTATTCTACATAGTGCCTGTACCAATTTACATTCCCACTAACAGTGTAGGAGGGTTCCCTTTTCTCCACACCCTCTTAAGCGTTTATTGTTTGTAGACTTTTTGATGATGGCAATTCTGACCAGTGAGAGGTGATACGTCATTGTAAATTTGATTTGCAATTCTCTAATAATTAATGATGTTCAGCATCTTTGCATGTGCCTCTTGGCCATCTGTATAGTCTTCTTTGGAGAAATATCTCTTTAGATATTCTGCCCATTTTTTTGTTGTTTTTGATTGTTTTTTTTTTTATTTTATTGAGCTGAATGAGCTGTTTGTATATTTTTTAGATTAATCCCTTATCAGTTGCTTCATTTGCAAATATTTTCTCCCATTCTGAGTGTTGTCTTTTCATTTTGTTTATGGTTTCCTTTGCTGTGCAAAAGCTTTTAAGTTTAATTAGGTCCCATTTTTAAAATTTACATTTTAGTTTTCATTACTCTAGGAGGTGGATCAAAAAAGATCTTGCTGCAATTTATGTTAAAGTGTGTTCTATGTTTTCCTCTATGGGTTTTATAGTATCCAGCCTTTCATTTGTCTTTAATCCATTTAGAGTTTATTTTTGTGGGTGGTGTTAGGGAGTGTTCTAATTTCATTCTTTTACATATAGCTGTCCAGTTTTCCCAGCACCATTTAATGAAGAGACTCTTTCCTCTATTGTATAGCCTTGCCTCCTTTGTCATAGGTTAGGTGACCATAGGTGTGTGGGTTTGTCTCTGAGTTTTTTACCCTGTTCTATTGATTGATATATTCCTGTTTTTGTGCCAGTACCATATTGTTTTGATGACTGTATATTTGCAGTATAGTCTGAAGTCAGGGAGCCTGATTCCTGAAGCTCCATTTTCCTTTCTCAGGATTTTCTTGGCTATTCGGTCTTTTGTGTTTCCATACAAATTTATTTATTTTTTTTCCTCTAGTTCTGTGAAAATGCCATTGGTAATTTGATAGGGTTTGCATTGAATCTATAGATTACTTTGAGTAGTATAGTAATTTTGACATTATTGATTCTTACAATCCAAGAACATGGCATATCTCTCCATCTGTTTGTGTCACCTTTGATTTCTTTTATCAATACCACATATTTTTTTTGGAGTACATGTATTTTTGTCCCTTTAGGGAGGTTTATTCCTAGGTAATTTTTCTTTTTTTCTTTTTAACTGGGATTGTTTCCTTAATTTCTCTTTCTGTTTCTTTTTTTTTTTCCATTATTAGTGTATAGAACTCAACAAATTTCTGTGTCATGATTGTGTATCCTGAAATTTTACCAATTCATTGATGAGCTCTAGTAGCTTTCTGTAACATTTTTAGGATTTTCTATGTATAGTATCATGCCGTCTGCTGTGATACTGATAGTTTTACTTCTTTTTCACTTTGAATTACTTTATTTTTTTCTTCTCTCATTGCCAAAGCTAGGACTTCCAAAACTATGTTGAATAATAGTGGTGAGAGTGGACATCCTTACCTTGTTCTTGACCTTAGAGGAACTGCTTTCAATTTTTCAACGTTGAGAATAATGTTAGTTGTGGGTTTGTTATATATAGCCTTTATTATGTTGAGTTAACTTCATTTTATGTCCACTTTCTGGAGAGTTTTTGTCATAAATCGGTGTTGAATTTTGTCAAAAGTTTTTCTGTATCTACTGAGATGATCATATTTTTATTCTTCAATTCATTACTGTGGTATGTCACTCTGCTTGATTTATGGATATTGAAGAATCCTTTCTCCCCAGAATAAATCCCACTTGATCATGCTGAATGATCTTTTTAATGTATTGTTGGATTGTGTTTGCTAGTATTTTGTTGAGGATTTTTGAGTGTATGTTCATCAGTGATATTGGCCTGTAATTTTCCTTTTTGTGATACCTTTGTGTGGTTTGGGTATCAGGGTATTTGTAGCCTCATAGAATGAGTTTGGGAGTATTGTTCCCTCTGTAATTTTTTGGAAGAGTTTCAGAAAGGTATGTGCTAACACTTTTCTAAATATTTGATAGAATTCACCTGTGAAGCCATCTGGTCCTGGACTTTCTTTTGTTGGACGTTTTTAAATCACACTTTCACCTTCATTACTTGTGATTGGTCTGTTCATATTTTCTATATCTTCCTGATTCAGTCTTTGGAGATTATACCTTTCTAAGAATTTATCCATTTTTTCCAGGTTGTCCATTTTATTGGCATTGCTTGTTGTAATTTCTTATGGTACTTTTTATTTCTGTGGTGTCCATTGTAACTTCTCCTTTTTCATTATTAATATTTTTAATTTAAGCTCTTCAATTTTTGTTGTTGTTGATGAGTCTGGCTAAAGTCTATCAATTTATTTTCTCTTTTCAGAGAACCAGCTTTTAGTTCCATTGATATTTTCTATTGTTTTCTTCATCTATATTTCTTTAACTTCTGGTCTGATCTTTATGATTTCTTTCCTTCTACTTACTGTGGGTTTTGTTTGTTCTTCTTTCTCTAGTTGCTTTAGGTGTAAGATTAGGTTTTTTATTTGAGATTTTTCTTTTTTCCTGAGATATGATTGTATTGCAATAAACTTCCCTCTTATAACTGCTTTTGCCATGTCTCATAGGGTTTGAATATTTGTGTTTTCATTTTCATTTGTCTCTAGATATGTTTTGATTTCCTCTTTGATTTCTTCAGTGATCCATTGGTTGTTTAGTAGCATATTATTTAGCTTCCACATGTTTGTGATTTTCATAGTTTTTTTTCTTCTTATAGTTGATTTCTAGTGTTGTTATTGGAAAAGATCCTCAATATGATTTCAGTTTTCTTAAACTTACTCGTCTTGTTTTTTGGCTCACCATGATTTCTATCCTAGAGAATATTGCATGCACACTTGAGAAGAATGTGTATTCTGCTGCTTTTGGATAGAATGCTCTATAAATATCAATTAAGTCCATCGGGTCTAAAGTGTCATTTAATGGTTCTGTTTCTTTATTGATTTTCTATCTGGATGATCTGTCCTTGGTGTAAGTGGGGTGTTTAAAAAAAACCCACTATTATTGCATTACTGTGGATTTTCCCTTTTATGGCTGTTAACATTTGTCTTACATATTGAGGTATTGCTCATATGTTGAGTGTGTATCTATTTGCAATTGTTATATCTTCTTCTTGGATTGATTCCTTGATCATTATGTAGGGTCCTTACTTGTCTCTTGTAACAGTCTTTATCTCAAGGTCTATTTTTTATATGAGCATTGTTACTCCAGCTTTTTTTTTATTTCTGTTTGCATGGAATACCTTTTTCCATTCCCTTACTTTTAGTCTGTGTGTGCTTCTAGATTTGAAGTGGGTCTCCTGTAGACATATATATGGATCTTGTTTTTTATCCATTGAGCCAGTCTATGTCTTTTGGTTGAAGCGTTTAATCTATTTACATTTAAGGTAATTATCCATATGTATATTCTTATTGTCATTTCCCTAATTGTCTTGGATTTGTTTTTGTAGGTCTTTTCTCTTCCCTTCCTCTTTTGTTCTTGTCTCTTGTGATTTGATAGGTAACTTTAGTGTTGTGCTTGGATTCCTTGTGTGTGTGTGTGTGTGTGTGTGTGTGTGTGTGTGTGTATCTAATGTAGATTTTCATTTTGTAGTTACCATGAGGTTTTTATCTATCTATCTATCTATCTATCTATCTATCTATCTATCTATCTACATATATATATATATATGATTGTTTTAAGTTGCTTTTCTTTTAATTGCAAATTAATTTCCAATATCCTGCCATTTGTACTTTCTTCCCACAATTACTGTTTTTTATATCATATTTGTGTCTCAATGATTTCCTATCTTTACTGCATGTTTGTTTTTACTGGTGAGCTTTACCATTTGTAATTTTCTTTTTTCTAGTGTGGGCTTTTCTTTCCTGCTAGAGAATTTCCTTTAGCATTTGTTGTAAAGTTGGTTTGTTAAAGCTGAATTATCTTAGCATTTGCTTGTCTGTAAAATTTTTGATTTCTCCATCAAATATGAATGAGAGCCTTGGTGAGTAGAGAATTTTTGGTTGTAGGTTTTTCCTTTCATCACTTTAAATAAATCAGGCCATTCCCTTCTGGCCTGCACAACTTCTGAAAAATCAGCTGATAACTGTATGGGGATGCCCTTGAATGTTATTGTTACTTTTCCCTTGTTGCTTTTAATATTTTCTTTTTGTCTTTAATTTATGTCAATAATATTAATATGTGTATTGGTTGTTGCTTCCTGGATTTATCCTCTATGGGACTCTCTGAGCTTCCTGGAATTGAGTGTTTTCTTTGCCATGTCAGGGAAGTTTTCAGCTATAATTTTTTCAAATATTTTCTCAGGCCCTTTCTCTCTCTACTCCTTCTGGAAACCCTATAATGTGAACATTTGTATGTTTAATGTCCTGGAGGTATCTTAAACTGTCTTCATTTCTTTTCATTCTTTTTTCTTTGTTCTGTTCTGTGACGGTGATTTTCATCATTCTGTCTTCTAACTCACTTATCCATTCTTTTGCCTCATTTATTCTGCTATTGATTCCTTCTAGTGTATTTTTCATTTCAGTTATTGTATTGTTCATCTGTTTAATTTTTGTATCTTCTAGCCCTTTCTTAAATATTTCTTGTACCTTCTTAGACTGTGCCTCCATTTTTTTTCCCAAGGTTTTGAATCATCTTTACTATCATTACTCTGAATTCTTTTTTGGTAGATTGTGTATCTCCACTTCACTTAATTGCCCTTCTGGGTTTTTATCTTGTTCTGTGGTCTGGAACATATTCCTCTGCTGTTTCTTTTTGTCTAACTTTCTGTGATTGTAGTTTTTGCTCAGCAGGCTTCAGGTTTGTAGCTACTTTTGCTTCTGATGTGTGTCCCCTGGTGAGTGAGTCTGGACTAAAGGGCTTGTGCAGATTTCCTGGTGGGAGGGACTGATGCCTGCTCATTGGTGGGTGGAACTGGGTCTTGTCTCTCTGTTGGATAGCACCATGTCAAGGGGTGTGTTTAGAGGTGGCTGGGGGCTCAGAAAGATTTTTTAAGATGATTTGATGGGTAGGATTGTGTTCCCACCATTTTGGTTTTTTGGCCTGAGGACTGGAGCCTGCAGGCTGTTGGGTGGATTTTCGTCTTGGTGACAAAATGGCAGCCTCCAGGAGAACTCACACTAATGAGTACTCCCCAGTTTCTACAGCACCAGTGCCCTAGTGCCCACAATAAGCCAGAGCCACCTCCTACCTTCCCAGAAGACCCTGTAAGACCAGCAATAAGGTCTGGCCCAAGCTCCTATGAAGTCACTGCTTTTTTCTTCTACACTGTGTGGCATGTGGGAGCTTAGGTGCTTGACCAGGGATTGAACCCATGCCCCCTGCAGTGGAAGCATGGACTGCCAGGGAAGTCCCTGATGTTATTGCTTATTTTCTGGGCCCCAGTGCACATGAGACCTTGTGTGCATCCTTTAAGACTGGAGTTTTTGTTTTTTCCCAGTCCTATGGAGTTTCTGTAATCAAGTCCCATTAGCCTTCAAAGCCAAATGTCCTGGGGACTCCTCCTCCCAATGCCAATACCCAAGGCTGGGAAGCCTGATGTGGGACTCAGAACTCTCACTCCTGAGAGAGAACATCTGTGATATAATATTTTTCCTGTTTTGGGGTTTCCCACCTGATTGGTATGGGATTTTATTTTGTTGCAAATGTACCCCTCCTACCATCTCATTGTGGCTTCTTCTTTGTCTTTGGATGTAGAATATCTTTTTTGTTTGTTTGTTTGTAGGTTCCACTCTTTTTTGTCACTGGTTGTTCATAAGTTAGTTGTGATTTTGGTGTTTTCATGAGAGGAAGTGACCTCAAGTCCTTCAATTCTGCAATCTTGTTTTCACACACAATCTTGATTTTCATAGACTATGTACTTTATTCCCATACTTAGAGGTAGTAGTGAAGTAGTGTGTGCCAGCACTGAGTGATTTCCTTTAGAATAGAGTCTTGCTACACTATACCTCTCAGTAAGGTCTTGATGAAGTTCAGAAATGGAAAAAATGGCCTTGACTCAAGTGCATAATGCAAATCACTCCAAAGAGTAAGCCATTGGCTGGAATCTCCTTCAAAGTGTTTAAAATTATTCCAAATAGTATTCAGTGCATCCTAGCATTACATAGATAATAAGTGGTAGAGTTGGGAATCAGACCCAAGCAGTCTGTCTGCACATTCCATAACAGGATGATTACAGAGGCTGAGAAATCCCATAGTCTGTCATGTGCAAGCTCGAGGTCCAGGAAAGCTCATGGTGTAGTTCCAGTCCAAATACAAAGACCTGAGTACTGTAGGAGCCAATGGTGTAAAGCCCAATTTGAGTCTGAAGGCCCAAATATTGGGGGTTGATGATGTTAAATCCCAGTCCAGTTTGGACGATCTGCAAACCAAAAGCTTAAGCTCTGTCTTCTTAAAGTGAATAAGGGTTAAATACTTTAAGACTGCATGGAAGGACTTGTTTTCCATGTATTAAACGTACAAGTTTTTCACACTAGATGAAAGAAATTTTATACAAATTGTTATTTCAGTATGTGGAACTTATACCCAACATTTGAAATAAGTAGTGAAATGTTTGAGAACCCTGCAAACCTATACACTTTATAGTTTAAGTGAAAGCTTCTCTAAAGTTTGTGTTCTTGGATGAATAGGAGTGGAAGCCTTTCAGACTGCATTTTATGCCTTGTTTTCCATGTAGTCAATATACTTTTTATAAGCTAGGTAAAAGATATTTTATGCACAGTATTGTTTCAGTATGTAGACCTTAAGCCCAGTGGCTGATGCAGGTAGTGCAATATTTAACAGACTTGTAATACCAGTGTTTTTAAAGGCTACTTTGAGTCTTTTCTTATACAAGTAATGCTGAGAATATAAGCAATGGCCATTCCAACCTGAATTGAATGAAGAGTTCCTCATAATTACCTCATGGCCTTTTACCAAAGTACATGCAAGAAGGTTTTTTGACAGTGTTCTTTCTGTGAAGAGAAGAAATCACCTAGTGTGAAACACATGTGGTTTGTTTCATAAGCTTGTAAATCCAGCACTTTTAATTTCTATATTATGTTGAGCTAAGTGTGCTTAAGGCAAATGGAAGGTAAAGCCTTTCAGATGACATTTTTGTATATATTTTTATAGGAAATATAGCCATTTGTGGTTGCTATAGGAAAGAAATAGTATGCTCCGTGTTCTCTCATGAGTGGAAGATATACTTGAATTGTGAGGATTGCAGTATATTGTTTGAGAAATCTGTAATACTGCTATTTCTGGAGGTACTTTAAATTAGTGTTAAGTTCTTATTCTAAAATTGAATCAGAATGAAAGCCTTTTGGACAAATGGAAGGCTTAATTTCCATATAGTATGTATTTTTCACAAGCTAGATGAAAGAAATTTTAAACAATTTTTCATTCAGTATGTTGAATTTGTACCCCAAATTTAAGAGTACTTTGTAAAATGTTTGAGATACCTGTAATCCTCCATTTCTTGTCCTTTCTTCCCCAGTGTAATTGGTTTTCCAATTTTTTATTAAAGTGTGTTAACCTACATTTTGTAACATTTAATTGAAAGCTCTGTGTTCTAAAGTTAAGCAGAAGTGAAAGTTTTTCAGACTGCAGGAAAAGTTTGTTTCTCACATAGTAAATTTATGTGTTTCTCACAAGTTAGATGAAAAAAATAAGTATGTGTAAAAACTCAAGAGCCTGAAACAGATATTGTACTATTTAACAGACTTGTAACACAAAGTAGCTTAGTTTCTACAGGTTACTTTTAGTCTTTCTCTAGCCTCTGCCTGTGGAGTCTTTTTTTTTCCTATATTGGCAAAATAGATGTTTTTAGATCTATGTGAAATGTGTATGATGCACAGTATTCTTTTCCTAATTATTACATTTACTCAGAACTTCATTCAAGTAGTGAATTATTAACAGGCAAAGCCTACATTTCTGCTACCTGTTAGGAAGATGCACTCAACTCAAACTTTTATAAGGGAGAGTAAGGGAAAGCTTTTCTGGCTTCTAGGGGAAAAGTTATCCATCCACTCAGTATCCATGTGTGAAAGAATTTCCTTGAAAGCAGTTTTGTGAGGGTGTTTTTTCAAGCAATGGAGCAAACTCCCAGAAATTCATGCTTTTGTTGATCTCTTTCTCAATTCTTTAACCCTTCTGTTTCAAAAAGTAATTATGATATTGCAATTATCAAGGTGTTTTAGTAGTGATTTATGTGAATCCATTGAAGACATTTTCTTATTAGTAACATAGATGTTTGGAAGAATCTGTATGTTGGAGCTGCCAGGCACAGGATTCCTTCTCAGGATTGAATTGGCAACAAAGATTTTATACCTATAATGTGTTCTTTAAAACCTATGAAACTAGTGAGTCTACTAGCTATGGAGAAGCTGTGCTCAGCTCTGATTTTTCTCTCAATGTAAGTCAAAGCCTTTTCCACTACCATACAGAAGCATCTCCTAACAATATAATTCAAAGTATACAAGCTACTTGCAAGACATTTACCACACAGTGTTATTTCAGTAAGTGGAACATATTTCCAGTATGCATGCTTGGGTTGAATTTTTCACAGTCCTTTACTCCTAGGGATTTTAAAGGCAAATATGATGACCCATTTGTTGTAGCATTCTTGCACTACATATAGGTGAAACTTTAGCATCTGCATGTGGGAAGTTATCTCTGTGTTAGCAAGAGTTATGTTTGTTCAAGTTCAATGGAAGACACAGTGTGCACAGTGTCCTTTCTCTGAAATGAACTTCAACCCAGAATATATTTCCCATACTCTCCACATCAATATTGCAACAAGTTACATACAAGGTAGTTCCAGGACAGTGTTAGTTTCCTGACTAGAACTCATTCCAAGGAAATCACACTTCTATTAAATTGTTTAACAGTTCTGTCATACTAGTGATTCTTTAAGCTGCAATGAAAATACTACATTCATTACAGAGTTCTAGCAATGCATATATGAGAAAACTTTGGGTCCGCATGTGGATAATTGTTTCTTATATTAGCAAAATAGATATTTGTTAGGGGATCTGTGATAGATATTTTAGGTGCAATGTCCTTTTCCTGAATTGCACATGTACCCATAACTTCATTCTTGTAGTGAGTTGTTTCACAAGCTTGATAAACTAAGGATTCTATAGCTACTTGGAAACTCAAGTCAGATTTCTATATTGAATGTAACTAAAGCCTGTTCCACCCATATAGTGAAGAATTTCCAATACTATCTATATCAATGTTTTAACAAACTGTATTTAAAAGATGATCTTGTGATGGCGTTTTCAGTTAATTGAAGTTATACCCATATGTTATGCTTATAGTGAATTATGTAACAGTCCTGAAATACTAGTGCTTCTATAAGCTATTACAAAAATACATTCCACACAGTATTTTAACAGTGCATATAAGTGAAACAGTTGTGTCTGCTTGTATAGAATTTTTACTTCTTTAAGCAATATAGATTTTTTAAGAAGCTATATAAAAAGTATTCTTGGCACAGTGTTCTCCTGAATAAAACTAATATTCAGTGTGATAATTTTAGTAAGTTATTTAACAAGCCTGTTATACTAGTGAATCTACTAGCTATTTGGAAAGAGTGCTTAGCTCAGACTTCTATCAGTGAATGTTAGGGAAAGCCTTTTTGACCTAAATACAGCAAATCATTTCCCATTCTATCAATATCAATGTTTTTAACAAGCTCTTACAAACTGTCCCAAGACTGTGTTCTTTCAGTGAGTGGAACTTATGCCCAGCATGTGATGCTAGTACTGAATTGTTCAATAATGCTGTAATACTAGTGTTTTTATAAGCTACTATGAAGATGTATTCAGCACAGTATGTTCTGTTACCTGTATAAGTGAAACATGCATCTTCATCTAGCAACTTGTTTCCTATATTAGCAGTATTGCTGTTTTTAAGAAGCTATATGGCAAATACACTTGACACTGTGTTCTTTTCCTTAATAGGGCTTACATACAATGTTTGACACATGGTGAATTTTGTAACAGTATAGTAATACTAGTGCTCCTATAAGCTTCTATGAAACTACATTTAGCACAGTGTTCTAGCAGTGTGAATTGCTAAGTGAAACCTTTGCTTCTGCATGTAGAAACCAATTATTGCCCATATTATTAATGTAGATGTTTTATAAGAAGTTATATAAAAGATATACTTGGCACATTGGCTTTTTTTATTTTAATTTTTTTCATTTTAATTTTTAATTGAACACTGTTTAATTATACATTGTTTTTTACAATGTTTCAGGCATACAGCAAAGTGATTTAGTTACACACGTGTGTGTGTGTGTGTGTGTAGAGAAAGAGAGAGTGTTCCCTGTGCTACACAGTAGATTCTTGTTGTTTATCTATTATATTTTTTTTTTCATGAATGGAACCTATAGCCAATGTTTGATGCTTATACTGGCATGCTTAACAGGTCTTTAAACCTAGTGAGTCTACCTAACATTTTAAAGCTGCACTTAGATTGTTGTTCTATGGCTGAATATTTTGGGGATCCTTTTCAAATCACATATGGTGAAGTACTTCCCATACTATGAAAAACAATGTTTTTAACAAGCTAGTTAAAGGACAACTTCATGACAGTGTTTCTCAGTGAATGGAACTTATACCTCCTATGTGATGCTTGTGTTTGATTGTTTAACAGCCCTGTAATACAAGTAAACTAGTATTATAATACAAATAAGCTACTATGATGATGCATTCAGTGTTCTAGCCATGCATGTAAGTAAAATATTTGTGTCTGCATGAGTCTTATTTCCTATATTAGCAATTTAGGTGTTTGTAAGAAGCCAGGTGAAAATTATACTTGGCACCATTTTCTTTTCCAGACTGGAATTTATAGCCAATGTTTGATGCTTGTAGTCAGTTGTTTTACAGGCTTGATTAAACTAGTAATTCTACTAGCCATTTGGAAGCTATGCTTAGCTCAGACTACCATCAGTGAGTGTGAGGGAAAGCCTTTTTGACTCAAATACAGCGAAGCATTTCCAATACTATGAATATCAAAGTATTTATAAAGCTACTTACAAGATGGTTTCAGTGAATGGAACTTATACCCAGTATGTAATTCTTGTACTGAATCACATAACAGTTTTGTAATTAAAACTCCCACATGCATGGACAATGATTGATAGGAGAATCACACAACTAGATATGTAAGGAATTGATTTGTATGATAAGGAAGAGATGTGCAAGGTGTATTTAATAAAACAGAATGGCTACACATCACGTTAGATGAATTGCACAAAGCTGATGTGCAAGGTGTGGAAGTGTGTGTGTTGAACTGTGAAGAATGTGTTCACTAAGGTATGTGATTGAATTACACACAGTGGGTACACATTAAGTGATTTAAGCATGATATAGGGCAAGTGAGCAATGAGTGGAAGCTGATGTTTCAATTGATGTATGTGGACAGGTTGTTTAGTGCACAAATTGAGTATGTATAAGCAATGACATTTGAATGGCATAAAATAAGTGTAGGGAGGGAGGTTGAATTGCACAATTGGTGTTGAAGGAGTGATAATTTAATGACACAGAATTTGTTTGCATGTGGTAGATGAAATGCATAGGAAAGATTTGAAAAGGTGGAATTGGATAGAGCACATTAATTTAAGATGAAAAAACAGGCTTGTGTGTGCAGGGAGTGGGATTTTAATATCACACTTTTGGTTTGCAAAGAGGAAAAATATGTTGAAACAGACCACTGTGTACTAGAGAATGGGAAATCGATAGTACAGAATGGTTAAGTAAGAAGTTGAAACTCAGTTGTAGAGTAAGTGTGTGCACTAAGTGATCATTAAATGGAATTGAATAGGTGTCCAATGAGTGGAAATTAGATGGTGCAAAATAGGTATTCAAATACTGTTTTTATAGATCACACACTGTGACTGCTCAATTAGTTCTATTTGAATGGCACAGAGTGGTGTGAAAGAAATGGGATTTAGATGGTGCAGAATGGGTGTGCAAATACTTGGAATTTGAATCACACAGTAAGTCTGTGAGGAATGATTGAATAATGTCACCAATTTATGCAAGAAAAAAAATGAATGGCACAAAATGGCTATGCAAGGTCTGTTTGTTCAATAGCACAGAGTTGTTGCATATGGGTTAATAGTAAATGGGCTAAAATATTTTCAAAAAGTGTCATTTGATTCTCACACCTTGGGTGTGCAAGTAATGATAGCTTTAAAAGCACAGACTGTGTGTAATTAGTGGTAAATTGATGTTGAAGAATAAGTGTTCACAGTGTGAGTGTTGAACAGCAATGTTTTTGTAAGGTATGACAATTGAGTATCATATAATGAGTTTGCAAGGAATGTTTGTAGAATTAAGCAGAAAGGTTAATCATGAGCTTGATGCTGATTAGTACACAGTGGGTGTGCAAGGACTAATAGTTTAAAAATCTGATGTTGATGTTCAATGAATGTATGTTACGTAGTGCAGAATGAATGAATGAATACAGTGCTGAAATTGAGTCATATATTGTGGATGTCCAAGAAATGATAGTTGAATAGCAGAAAGTGATTTTGCAGGAAGGGAAAGATGTTTGATGCATAATGGGTGCACAAATAAAGTTAAATTGCACACATTGTACACTGAGTGATTTTTGTAAGATACAGAGCAAGTGTGTAAGGAATGAAAGTTGGATGGCACAATATGCATGTACAAAGAGAGGCTGTTGACTCACAAATATCAAGTGAGGGGGAGTTATATTTAAATAGGAAAGAGTGAGTGTACAAGAAATAGAATTTGAATGGTATAAAATTGGATTTGTAGGAAGAGAATTTGAATCACATAAACTCATGTATTAGGAGTAAGAGTTGAATGGTAAAGGGTGAATATGCAAGAGGACATGAAGAGCACAAGGAATGTGTGCAAAGAGTTGTATTTGACTGCCACAATTAGGGTGTAAGAGTAATGAATTAGGATGGACCCAAATGAGAAAGCAAAGAGTGAAGTCTATCACACATTCTGGGTGGGCAACAGGACTATTTCAATGAAACAGAGTGTGTGTAAAAGGAATAACAACTGGACATTGCAAAATGGTTGAGCAAGAACTTTAACTTCTACATGCTGTGTATAAAAAACTGTACCTGAGTGGTACATAATAGGTGTTCAATATGTGTATGTGAATTTTTGTGGAGTGGCCATATACAGTGGCTGTCCAAGAAGTGATAGTTGGATGGCATAATTGTAATTACAAAGTAATTGTAGAATAGAGTAGAGCAGGCTTTCAGAGTGAACCATAGGACAGTGAAAAATATACTAAAATTGTTTAATCTCATACAGTACCTATAATAATAGTGATAGTTGAACAGAAAATCCAATAACAGTAGGGGAGGTGACACACACAACTCTAGCCTCCCAGCCACAGTAGTTTCCCGTGACCACAGGTTACTGGGCAACATTGGGGCCTGGGACTACATCCCTGCAGCTGCTGAGGCACTCATGACTCCAGCCCCCCTACTCTGTGATTTTATATTTCAACTCTGTGTTCACCTACATTGTGAAATTCAACTTCACCTGTTGTATAACCTCCCAGCAACATATAATTTGACATCTTGGTCAACCACTCTGTAATCACCTACTTGCCCACCCACTCTTATGTGATTCAACAAATATTCCTTGTGTATCTCCTCAGAACCAACCAAATTCCACTCTTCCCACATTTGCCTGTGCCATTGAACTTTTGATCTTTTCTCATTCAGTGTATATGATACACTAGTCACTCTCATCATACCAAGTCTCCACCAGTTTTCACCCTGTTTTACATTCATTTTATGGCTTTTATTTCCAATTATTTAGTACACAGTTTCATTTGACTAACACTCATTGTTCACCTACTGGGTACAATTAAATTTTAACTCCTTGTTTAGTCATTCTGCATTACCCAGTATTCACTCTTAAACACACAATTTATGTCATTCAAATATCCTTATTGCTCATCCACGTCATGTGATTCAAACTCTTCTTCAGCCCCCGTCTCCATCCCCCCAGCAGCAGATCTTGCAAACCTTACAAAACTGGACATGGCAGAGATGCCTGTGGGATGCCCTCCAACAATTTGTGATTTGGGATCTCAGATGTGACAGAACTGCCCACCATGTCAGTGCCCCAGGTTACAATGCTGGTAGCACTGGCAGCAGCAAGGCACCAATGACCCTAGAGGTGCAAGAAGCAATAACAAGGGCCTGGGTGACATCTCTGACAGATGGCAGTGGAGGGTGTAAAGTGCTGACTCTCAAATACAACCAGAGGAACCTCAGGTAAAAGAAACCAAAAACTGTGTTATGGCACCACCTACTGGAAAACAAAAGAAAGCCTTCTAATTTCTAACCTAGTGAAATGTTAGAACTGAATAGAATGGTGTTCACCACTTCAAAGGAGCAGGTAGGAGGAACAACTCATCAAGCAATATGAAGAACCACAGCAACACTGTAACACACACACACACACACACACACACACACACGAAAATCATCCAGAGATCAAACTTAAAGCCATGGAATACTGAAATCTAACTGATAGAGAATTCAAAATATCTGTCATGAAGAAGCTCAAAGAACTACAATAAAACTCAGAAAGGAGATTCTGAGCAAAAGGTGAAATGAGCTCAGGAATAAAATTAATGAACAGAAAGAGTGCTTTACTATTGATGGAAACGCTAAAAAAGAACCAGACAAAACTTCTGGAGATGAATAACTCAACGAGATGAAGAATGCATTAGAAAATATTAGAAATAGAGCAGACCATATTGAAGAGAGAATTAGTGAGCTCAAAGATAGAAATCTAGAAATGCTAGGACTTCCCTGGTGGTCCAGTGGTAAAGAATCCACCTTTCAATGCAGGGGACGTGGGTTCAATCCCTGGTCAGGGAACTAAGATCCCACATACCACGGGGCAACTAAGCCCACGTGCCACAACTGCAGAGCTCATGCACCTCAACTAGAGAGCCTATGTGTCACAAACTACAGAGCCCAAGCACTCTGGAACATTTGCCCCACAGCTACAAAGCCCATGTGCTCTGGAGCCTGCACACCACAACTAGAGAGAAGCCCATGCACAGCCGCAAAGGATCCCCTATGCCTCAATGAAGATCCTGCTTGCCACAACTAAGATAAGACACAGCCAAGTAATATATAATAATTCAATACATAAATATTTTTTTTAATTTAGAAAAAGAAATCTAGAAATGTTAGAAGTAGAGGGGGAATGAGAAATAAGATATGAAAAAATGAGGAAATTTGATGAGAGCACATTATCTGACTCTTTTAAGAAGGGTAATATTAGCATAATGGGTATCCCAGAAGGAAAAGAGAGGGACATGGCAGCAAAGAGTTTATCTAAAGAACTAATAACTGAGAACTTCCTAAACCTGGAAGGAACTGGATATACAAATCATGAAGCTAAAGAAACACCTAATTACCTTCAAAAAATACCTTCTCAAAGACATATTATATTAAAATTGTCAAAAGCCAATGACAAAGAAAGAAGTTTAAAGGCAACTGGGGGGTGTGGTGGTAAAGATGGCAACCTACAAAGGAACGCCCATTAAGTTATTAGCAGATTTCTCAGCAGAAATTCTAGAGACCAGGAGGAGGTAGAATGACATTCTTGAATACTGAATAATAAATACTATTACCCAAGAATACTTTATCCAGCAGTTATCATTCAGTTATGAAGAGAAAAGACTTTCCCAGGCGAACAATAGCTGAGGAATTTCATCAACCCCAGACTAGCTTTATAAGAAATGTTAAAATGAGCTCTTCTACCAGAAACAAATAGGCAAAAGTACACAAAACTTTGAGTAAGGTGGTAAATAGACAAAAGCAGAAAATTGCAACTCATTATCAGAATAGGTTTTAACACTTTATTACAGCATAAAGGTTAAAGGGGGAAAAGCAGAAAAATAACTATAGCTACTTTAATTTGGTAACAAACTCACAACATAAAAAAAAATAATTTGAGATTTAAAAAACGCAAAAGGGGAGAGGAAAAGACAGAACCTGTGCAGGTAAATAAAGATAAGATGCTATCATCAGGAAAAGGACAATTTTATCTATGGGATTATGTGTGTGTGTGTATATATATATAATATACCTCATGGTAACCACAAAGCATGAATCTAGAACAAAGACACAAAACATAAAAAAGGAAACTGAGAAAACATTATAGAAAACCACAAATAGAAACACAAAGTAAAAGAAACAATGGAGATATAGAGCAACCAAAAAACAAAAGATAAAATGGCAGCACTAAATATTCATTTATCAATAATTACCGTAAGTGTAGATGGATTGAATTCATCAATCAAAAGACACAGAGTGGCTGGCTGGATTAAAAAACAAGACCCAACTATATGCTGCCTCCAGGAGACCTACCTCAGCTTTAAAGAAAACATAGGTTCAAAGTGAAGGGATGAAACGCAATACTCCAAGCAAATGGCAATCAAGAGTGGGTATAGCTATACTCATGTCAGCCAAAATACACTTCAAACCAAAAAAGGTAAAAAGAGACAAGTATGGACAGTCTATAACAATAAAGGAGATAACTCATTAAGAAGACATAACACAGCAACAACAACAACAAAGAAGACATAACAGTTATTAACATATATGCCTCTAACATAGGAGCACCAAAATATATAAACAATTCACAGGCTTAAAGAGAGAAATTGACAGCAGCACAATAATAGAAGTAAAATTTTAACATCTCACATCAGACAAAAATCAGCAAGGAAGCAGCAGTCTTAAATGAAACATTAGACTAGTTGTAGATTTGTACAGAACATTCCATCCAAATGCAGCAGAATACACATTCTTCTCAAGTACACATGGAATTTTCTCAGGGAGAGACCATATCTTGAGACACAAAAAATAGTCTCAATAAATTTAAGAAGATTGAAATCATATTAAGCATCTTTTCCAAGCACATGGTATGAAACTAGAAATCAATTATAAGAGGAAAGCTTGAAAAATCACAAGTACATGGAAAATGAACAACATGCTACTGAACAACTATTGGGTCAACAAAGAAATAAAAAATTACTTGAAGGTAAGTAAAAATATGACATGCCAAAATCTAGGGAATACAGTAAAAGTGGTACTAAGGGGGAAGTTTATAGCAATACAGGCCTACATCACAAAATAAGAAAAATCTCAAATAAGCAATCTTATACCTAAAGGAACTAGAAAAAAATCAAGCCCAAAGACAGTAGAAGGAAGGAAATAAAGATCAGAGTAAAAATAAATTAAAAAAGAGTGTCTAAAGGTAATAGAAAATATCAGTGAAACTAAGACCTGGTTCTTTGAAAAGATGAACAAAATTGACAAACCTTTAGTTAGACTCACAAAGAGAAAAAAGCGAAAGGCTTTGGTGAAATCAGAAAAAAAAAGACAAAAATAATAATGGATACCACAGAAATACAAAGGTTTATAAGATAATATTATGAACAGCTATACATCAACAAATTGGACAATATGGAAGAAATGGAAAACTTCTTAGAATCATATAATCTCCCAAGACTGAACCATGAAGAAATAGAAAATATGAATAGACCAATCACCAGTGCAGAGATTGAAACAGTAATCAAAACCTCCCTAAAAACAAAAGTCCGGGACCAGACAGCTTCATAGGTAAATTCTATAAATCATTCAAATAAGATTTAATATTGATCTTTCTCAAACTCTTCCAAAAAATTGAAGAGGAGGGAATGCTTCCTAATTCATTTTACAAATCCAACTTCAGCCTGCTACCAGAACCAGACAAAGACAAAACAAAAAAAGAAAATTAGAGTCCAATATATATGATGAAACTGGATGCAAAAATTCTCAACAAAATATTAACAAACCAAATACAACAATACAGTAAAAGAATTATATACCATGATCAAGTGGAATTTATTCATGGGATGCAAGTATGGTTCAACATGCACAAATCAATCAATGTGATACACCAGATTAACAAATTGTAGGATAAAAGCCATATGATCACCTCAATAAATGGAGAAAAAAACATTTGACAAGACTCAACACCCACTTACTGTAAAAACTTTCAATAAAGTGGGTGTAGAAGAAATATACCTAGCAGAATATATATGCTGTATATGACAACCTACAGCTAAATCATACAAAATGGTAAAAAAAAATCAGGAAAAAGACAAGGATGCCCACTCTTATTCAACCTAGTATTGGAATTTCTAGCCAGAGTAATTAGGCAAGAAAAAGAAATAAAAGTCATCCACATAGATAAGGTAGTAAATTGAAAGTAAAACCATAAGCATTTGCAGATAACATGATTTTTATATATAGAAAACTCCACCAGGGGAAAAAAAAAACCTGTTAGAAATAATAAAAGAATATAGTAAAGTAACAGGGTACAAAATTAACAAACAAATCTGTTGCATATTTATACACTAACAATGAGCTAGTAGAAAGAGAAATTAAGAAAGCAACCCCATTTACAATCTCCACAAAAGAATTAAACACTTAGGAATCCATTTAACCACAGAGATGAAAGATCTTTACACTGAAATATATATATATATACACACACACTAGAATTACTCAACCATAAAAAGATAAAATCTTGCCATTTGGCAAAAATGAAATCTTGCAATTTGTGACAATATGGATGGACCATGAGTATATTACACTAAGTGAAGTAAGTCAGATGGAGAAGGACAAATATTGTATGATTTCACTTGCCTGTAGAATACAAAAATCAAGAACAACCCCCCCCCCCAAAAAATAAACAACCAAACCAAGCAAAAACAAATACATACAGAGAGCAGAGTAGTGATTATCAGAGAGGAAGTGGTATGAGGGGGGTGAAATGGGTAACAGGAATCAACTGTGGTGACAAATTTTCATTTTTGGTGATGAGCATGCTATAGTGTATACAGAAGTGGAAATGTAAGGTTGTACATATGAAACTTATGTAATGTTATAAACCAATTTTATCTCAATTTAAGAAAAGGAAAAAAAAACATGCAAGGAACGATAGCTGAATGGCACAGAGTTGGTGTCTGGTGAAAAAAAAGTGGAATAATGCAGAGGGAGTTTGGAGTTTTCTTTGAGTGAAAGGTAAACACTTGAATGGAATTATTATTAAGAGACATGAAAATCTAGTTCCTTTCCACCTACCTGTTTCTACACTTTTTTCTATTCTTTCTTATTTCTTGCTCCTTTTCTTTCTATCTTTCTCTCTTCCACTACTTTAATTAACTTTCCATTGCACAACCAGCCCTCAATACCTGGATAAAACATGAAACTGAAATAATTGGCCTAAATATCTCTATTGTTGAATTATAGTGGTTCAAACACTGCTTTTTCTTGTGTCCTGGTAAATAGAGGTTTGGCCAGGTGGAACAATGGCTGGCTGCTTCCACATTGATAGATCTGAGAATGGAGTCACATCAGAAGAGAGATGTCACCTCTCTTCTCATTATTTACCACTGTTTATCAATAAAATCAAGAAAAATAAAAATTACTATTTGTTTTCATAAAGTTATGTTTGAGGAGTGTTTTTTAATTACACTTTAATTAAAACTTTGAATTAAAAACTTTTTGTCCCATAAAGTGTTTCTTAGTCAATAATTATCTTAAGCATATGAACACCAATTTACAGAAAAAAGGAATATTCAGAGGAAACTACAGCATATTGGCAAATCATGGGCCAGACTCCTTGGGTTAAAAGAGCCAGCAGAACTATTCCTCCTTAGGCCATAATATGGCACCCTACTTCTGTGCCTTCCTGTATTAAACAACACTGTGCTCTCTATGTCAGTCTTCTCTCTCCAGAAAAGTGATAACTGGTTATGAATGACTTTCTTTAAAATTAATTTCCTCAGCTCTTACCAGATGGGACTAAGTGGGTCTATGTCTGAACATTTGTAAACTACAAAAAGCCATATAATGTGATCTGTGAAGTATTCTTTTGTCCACCAGGGTATTCTTTTTTTCACAGAAAATACTTTATATTATACATTTGTTTAGAATCATGTAGATGATTTACATAATTATAGGAAAAATCTAAAGTTAAACAATAACTCCTAAGAACCAAAAAAAAAAAAAAAAAAAAAAAAAAAAAACCAAGCAATGCAACAAGTTGGTGCCTTACACACATAGTGAAGAGTTATTATGTGACTATTAAAGATGGTAATTCTTATTAAGTTTTTTATTGGAGTATAGCTGTTTTACAATGTTGTGTTAGTATCTGCTGTACAGCAAAGTGAGTCAGTTATATGAATATGCATATCCCCTCTTTTTGGAATTCCTTCCCTTTTAAGTCACAACAGAGCATTGAGTAGAGTTCCCTGTGCTACACAGAAGGTTCTCATTAGGTATCTATTTTATACACAGTAGTGTATATATGTTAACCTCAGCCTCCCAATTCATCCCACTCCCCTCTCCTTAGTATCCATATGTTTGTTCTCTACATCTGTGTCCCTATTTCTGCTTTGTGTATAAGTTAATCTGTACCATTTTCCTAGATTCCACATATAAGCAATATTATCCAGTATTTGTTTTTCTCTTTCTGGCTTACTTCACTCTGACAGTCTCTGGGTCCATCCACATCTCTGCAAATGGCATAATTTCATTCCTTTTTATGGCTGAGTAACATTCTATTGTATATACCCATAGAAAACTGTAATTCAAAAAGGTACATGTACCCCAATATTCACTGCAGCACTATTTACAATAGCCAGGACATGAAAGCAATCTAAATGTCTATCTACAAAGGAATGGATAAAGAAGATGTGTTACATATACACCAGGGCATTCTAAATACTGACTAAACATCAACTAGTGGACAAATTGATCAAGAGTTAATCCAGAAATTAATGGATTCCAGCTCCCTGAAGCTTACAGACCAGTGGGAAAGATCAGACACAAATTCATATGTAAGGAAAAAGTCTTAGAGTCCTTAAAGGGATAGTGATGGAGACTCTTCAAAAGAAATGGCCCCATTTTGGAGAACAGGTTAATCTTCATTGAAGAGGGAGAATTTGATTCATATTCAATGATCAGTAATGACTAGAAATATAATATTTCTATTAATTATAATATTAATAAAAAATGGAAGGTATCATCCACAATGACTAAGTATTTAATTGATTGCATGCACTGATGAGGGGCATTTTGAAATCTGTAGTCTAAAGTTTGCTGAGCAGGTTTAGTTAATTATTAATGAATGGATAGAGTGTGTAGAAACCATTCTTACATAGTGAATTGTAATCAGTCGAAACTGGGAACTGGGAAAATGATCAAAATAGTCTGATGGTTTTTTGTGTGCTTGTTCTGCTTAAATGTTTTGTACCCAATTTGCTTTGATTGAAAGAAACTATTACTCATTGTAATGAACTTGCCACAATCTGTAGCCACTGTAGCCAATCTGAAGAGTATGGGAATTGTGCAGTCCAATCAATAGATGCCAACTGTATAGCCTAGTATGATCTATAAAAAGGAAAATCAAGTTTGTAAAGGGGCCCAGAATTTCAGAGCGTTAGCTCCTCTGGGTCCATCGACGTAATAAACCTGAGTTCTCCAACTCTCTGAGTGCTCTGCTTGGTTTCTCATGGAACAGGTTTTCCTGCAACATTTCTTGGAGGCCCCAGCGAGTTTCCAACCACATGGCCCCTTGAACCGCCGCTCCGGTGGCCCAGCTGAGCCAGAGCAGGGGGGGCTCTGAGGCGAACGAGAAGACGTGCCACTTGAATATTCCAGGTCCTCTGTCAAACCGGGGCTCCTGCTCTCTGGACAGCCAGGCCCCGACTGGACTCATTAGAGAGGTGGACCAACACAAGTGGGATTGGCCACAGGATCAGGTAAGGCCCAGGGGCACTGAGTCACAACCTGTCTTTGGATGGAAAAGGAGCTTGATCACCTCCTACAGTCTTCAGTAAGAAGATCATCTGGCAGGGGCCTTCCCAGTGGGGGAAGGTGCCCATCTGGCAGGGGCCTTCCGAGAGTGGGGAGGCACTGTGATAAACTCTGGTGTGAATGTGTGTGTGAATGAGGGCCCTGGTTTGTGCTCATTCCAAGGCGATTGTGTGGCTCCACAGCCTTGGTGGCTATGGAGTCCAAGTGGGCCCTAACCTGCGGTTCTGTGATGACCTCATACAGCTCAAGGTGGTACTTGCCTCAGGGAGGCAATTTCAAGTAGGGCTCTATACCACCCACCAAAGCTAAGAGGTGCCTAAGTTCCCCTCGGGGACACGGTCAGGTGAGCATCTAAGTGATCTCCTCTTTGGAGGGGGTACCCATCCTTGTTTGTCTCTGCATCAATGACACAGGGCAGGATACAGAGGGAGGGAAATAATTGCCCTTTGGTTTAGGGCCCCTACAATTTTGGATTATCATCCCCTACCTCAGCTTGCTCTCTGAGCCAGGATCCCTACCTCAGCTTGCCATATCTACCTCAGTTTGCCTTTGAGCCAGGATATTGTTTCTCTTTCTCCCTCCTGTTCAAAGGATTTAGTTGCGCTTAGTAAGATGGGAAGAAATCCCTCAAAACCAACTGTTTTGGACTGCATGATAAAGAATTTCAAAAAGTGCTTTTCAGGAGACTATGGAATTAAGATGACCACAGAAAAGCTTTGCACGCTGTGTGAGATAGAATGGCCTGCCTTTGGAGTAGGTTGGCCTGCACAGGGCACTTTAGACCTCCCAGTAGTAAGGGAAGTATATCAGGTGATAACAGGAATTCCTGGGCATCCAGATCAATTTCCATATAGATTCCTGGTTGCAGATTGCTATTCAGTTGCCCCCTTGGGTTCGACTCTGCATGAATAGGCAGGGACAGTGCAGGGTTCTTGTGGCCCAGACTACTTCAAAGAAAGGTGAAGAAAAGCCAGCCAAAGTTATTTACCAGGGGGATCCTGAGGAAGATCCTCTCATACCTCCGCCTTACATACCAACGGCTCCACCGGCTCCCATTCAGCCCCCTCACCAGTTTCCAGACAGCCCTCCACCCTCTATGTCTCCACCACCTCCAAATCCAGAGCCCCCTCCAAGGCCACAGTGGCTTCGCTCGGCCAGATCTCAGCCAAGCACCAAGAAGGAAGTCCATGAGTTTCTTGGGGCTGCTGGCTTCTGCTGGATCTGGATACCAGGTTTCTCTGAAACTGCAAGGCCACTGTACAAGGCCACAGCAGGGTCTGGTAAAGACCCCCTGGAATGGGGGCCTAAACAAGAAGAAGCTTTTAAGGAAATAAAAAAACTCTTAACCATTAGGGCTGCCAGATGTGACATGGGACTTTAACCTCTTCATGCATGAGGAAAATCACACTGCACTGGGGGTCCTCACACAGAGAGTTGGGCCATGGCAATGCCCCATTGCTTATCTGTCTAAATGACCAGATCCTGTAGCCGTGGGATGGCCACCATGTCTCCGGGCATTAGCCGCTACAGTAGTCCTGGTTAGAGAGGAAGATAAGCTTACACTGGGTCAGAATGTGAATGTAAAAGTTCCCCATGCTGTTACCACACTGATGAACAGCCAGGGACATAAATGGCTGACAAATGCCAGAATGACTCACTATCAAGGACTGCTCTGCAAAAACCCACAGGTTCACCTTGAGACTGTGCGGACACTAAATCCTGCCACCTTTCTACCTATGGAGGCAGGAACCCCCAACCATGACTGTGAAGAGGTCCTGGATGAAATCTACTTGCGCAGACCAGACCTGATGGACACTCCCCTCCAGAACCCAGAACTGGAACTGTTCACTGATGGGAGCAGTTTCGTCCAGGAAGGACAATGCAAAGCAGGCTATGCAGTAACAGCAACAGATAAAATAATAGACTGAAGCCTTACTGCAAGGATGGTCAGCACAACAGGCTGAACTGTGGGCACTCATCCAGGCACTGAGGCATGCCAATGGAAGCAAGTCAACATCTACACAGACTCAAAGGATGCCTTTGCTACTTTACATGTTCATGGAGCTATTTATAAGGAAAGGGGACTGTTAACAGAAGGGGGAAAAAAGATCAAAAACAGAGAAGAAATTCTTCAGCTGCTAGAGGTAATTAGAAAGCCCTCTCAAGTGGCAGTCATCCATCGTAAAGGCCACCAGAAAGGGACTGACCCAATTAGCAAAGGGAATTGGTTGGCTGACCAGTCAGCCAAAGAAGCAGCGCTCCAACTAAGTCCAGTATTGGACTCTGAATCAATCTCTAAGGTTCTCTTAGCACCAGAATTGTCCCTGTTCCTGAGGTATACTAAGGAAGAAGATCAGTGGGCTTTAAGTAAAGGAGGGCTGGTGGGAGCTTCCAGATAAAAGACTCTTTGTTCCAAGTGCTATAGCGATCCAACTGGTGAGGCAACATCATAAGACAACTCACTTGGGAAAGACTGCACTAGAGAGACTACTGGGCTGGTACTATTTCATTCCTAAGCTCCTGACCCCGTGTGCCCAGATCAGTGCTAGATGTGTGACTTGTGCACAAAACAATGCCAACCAAGGGCCAAGGCCCAGCCCGGGGGTGTAAACAGTCAGGACATTGCCCTTTGAAGATTTGGAAGTGGACTTCACTGAAGTTAAACCTTGCTGGGATTATAGATATCTACTTGTAATAGTCTGCACCTACTCAGGGTGGGTTGAAGCCTATCCCACCCACACTGAGCAGGTGCGAGAAGTCGCCAAAGCACTATTAAGAGACATAATCCCTAGATATGGATTGCCCCTTTCCATAGGATCTGATAGTGGGCCAGCCTTTGTCTCAAAAATTGTTCAAACAATATCCAAGATACTGGGAATCAAATGGAAGCTCCATGCTGCATACAGGCCGCAAAGTTCAGGGAAAGTAGAATGGATGAATCGAACCCTTAAGAACATGCTAGCTAAACTTTTCCAGGAAACCCACCTGCCTTGGATTGATATGCTGCCTTTGGCTTTATTGTGGGCTCAATGCATCCCGCGATCTTCTGGTCATTCACCCTTTGAAATTTTATATAGAAGAAACCTCCCTATAATAAGGAGGCTTAGGGGGACCCCCCAAGAGCTGGCTGATTTGGAGATGTCTCAACACCTCCAAGCCTTGGGAAAGGTTTTTAATCGTATTAGTCATGAGGTTTTGGAGAGGACTCCTATCTCCTTAGGCAACTGGATGCATCCTTATAAACCAGGGGATGAGGTTTGGGTAAAGATTGGAAAAAAGAACCCCTTAAACCAGTTTGGACAGGCCCTCATACTGTTGTCTTGGTGACTCCCACCACTGTTAAAATTACAGGAATAATCCCATGGGTCCATCATACCCAAGTGAAGAGAACAGCCTCCCCAGAGAAACAAGAAACCTGGACTGAGGAGGCTCGTCTGGACCAGCCACTCCGGATCTTGCTTCAGTAGCAGCCCACTGCACCAATGCTGGGTCCTAAAGGCAGCCATCTGAGCTAGCTACTCGGATGGCAAACTCAGCCTTAGCCCTAGACACACAGGCTCTAGTGGCAGACTTTATAGGTTATAAGCTAAGGCAGAAGGGTTATGTTCATGGTGCTGGCCCTGGAGGAGGTCCAACAGCTAACCCGCTGCACCAAGCCATGCGGGCAGCTGGAGATGAGTTTGAGACCCACTTCCAACACACCTTCTCTGATCTGGCAGCTCAGCTGCATGTGACCCCTGGTTCAGCCCAACAAAGCTTCACCCAAGTCTTTGATGAACTTTTCTAAGGGAGCCCCAACTGGGGCCACCTTGTAGCCTTCTTTGTTTTTGGAGCTGCACTATGCGCTGTGAGTATTAGCAATGAAATGGAGCCACTTGTGAGACAGCAAGTGAGAAAAAGGAATAAAATATAACTGAGAGATTGCAGAAGCAAGAAATCTATCAATCCTAAATAATAAATTAGCAGGGTTAACATAGCGGGCCCCGGACTATAAATTTCAGGTCTCCTTCATCACAAGAATTCCAACTCTGCTCCAGTCACTCCAGGGCTGACTGGTCTACGCACAGCAGAAGCTTGAGGAATCCAACTGGGATGATTGCACTCCACTCGGGTTGTATAAAAATTCTGTTATAGGTAATGATGTTAATAACTCACATTCCAACAGATATAGAGACCCGGATGGATACCCCATGTGCCCCTTGCCTTCACATAACTAAGACAGGCAAGGAATTACTTGGACACTACTTTATCAGACCCATTTCTCCTGTCAAGGGGAAATTCAGGGAACTTGTGAGCATAACAAAACCACCTATTCTGTCTGCCAAAAAGATGATCAGTATACTTGTTCTAAGGGGATATTACCCAATGGAAGAAGAAGTTGACACCATATAAATATTAAGGGCGTCAAGGGGGGGAATGATGAGGGGCGTTTTGAAATCTGTAGTCTAAAGCTTGCTGAGCAGGTTTAGTTAATCATTAATGAATGGATAGAGTGTGTAGAAACCATTCTTACATAGTGAATTGTAATCAGTCGAAACTGGGAACTGGGAAAATGATCAAAATAGTCTGATGGTTTTTTGTGTGCTTGTTCTGCTTAAATGTTTTGTACCCAATTTGCTTTGATTGAAAGAAACTATTACTCATTGTAATGAACTTGCCACAATCTGTAGCCACTGTAGCCAATCTGAAGAGTATGGGAATTGTGCAGTCCAATCAATAGATGCCAACTGTATAGCCTAGTATGATCTATAAAAAGGAAAATCAAGTTTGTAAAGGGGCCCAGAATTTCAGAGCATTAGCTCCTCTGGGTCCATCGATGTAATAAACCTGAGTTCTCCAACTCTCTGAGTGCTCTGCTTGGTTTCTCATGGAACCGGTTTTCCTGCAACAGCACAATATTAACATCTTACTATACATTTATTTCTCACAGAAGTCCTGTCAAATAGTGCAATTATTACCCTCACTTTACAGGAGTTCACAAGTTTCAGAGTAACTATCCCAGGCCACACAGCAAATAAGTGGCATATCTGGGAGAAGATTCTAATTTGTATGATTATAAAGTCCATGCTCTTTAATCATTTGAAGATAGGTAGTCATTTTCATATCACACAGTCATATCTTAGAGGTGAAGAAAAGTACTTAACTGGCAATTAAAGAGAATCTTGCCCTGAAAATGAGGGGATTCTTCTATTCTTTTATTGTATATGCAGTTTAGTTAAAAAACCAGCTTGATAAAAACATCTTTTTAAAACTCTGACCTTAAACAAAAGACTTGTGGGGGAAATTGCATTTCTCTTCCTGTGTCTTTGAGATGTAAATGTTCTACCTGATCTTCTTAGGGCTCTGTCTCTCACTCTCTCTCTCTCTCTCTCTCTCTCTCTCTCTCTCTCTCTCTCTGTGTGTGTGTGTGTGTGTGTGTGTGTGTGTGTGTGTGTGTTGGAAACGACCTCTGCCATACTATTTTTGGGAGTAAACTTTCTAGATCTTGTTTAGGTGGCATTCTCCAAACTCTCTTATAGGGAAGCATCTTGTACCTTCTTGGTTTGAATCACTATTAATATATACCTCACTAATAGCCAGCTGATGGATCCTTTAAGTTGGAGAAACTTCTAAGGTGGTAAGTTTTTAGAGCACTTTCATTATAAACAGCTGTTTTATTGGTACCTATAAAAATCAAATTAAAAGTGGAATATATAAATAAATATAGATGATAGATATGTGATAGATAGATGATAGATGTAGATAGATAATAAATAGATCATAGATGATGATGATAATAGATAGATAGATAGATAGATAGATGATAGATGATAGATCTAATGGTTATCCTAAGAACTCCCTTAGTTTAAATCAAACAAGAAAAATCTGTTTGGGAAGGTTTGTTTGTGGTCTTTGCTTCCACTCAATTGGTTTTACAGGTGCTAATAAAAACATTAGAATAATCACTGTTAATTGGGTTGATTAACAGGGGGAAAAAAACTGTAGCAAAAGTCTGAGTATTTTTCCTCAAAAAGGTAGAAATTTTAAAAGGACTTATCCCAAATGGATGACAACTTTAAAAAATACACAACATGATAGTTGCATGTTAAGTTTTATTTGGGGCAAAATAGGGACTGCAACCTGGGAAACAGAATCCCAGATAGCTCTGAGAAACTATTCCAAAGAGGCAGGGAGGAAGTTCAGTATATATGTGATTTTGGTGATGGGGGAGTTCATGCAATCAAGGACATATTTTTTTAGCAGAAGTTTTCTGCTAGCCATGAAGAGCAGTCATCACCATAATGGATTTGAATGCTTTTCTAGATATGAGAAGATACAAGAATTGGGCTCATAAAATTGGCTCCTGAAAACATCTATCTGAAGACCTGTTCTGCCAGTTTTTCCCAGAGCAGAGAGTGCCTCATTTCTGATCTCCACCCTGAACTACTTTCAGAGAGGTGTTGAAAATCAGAAGCTGCAGCAGCACATGATTTAATCCTTGTAGACATAGATGGTGCCAGTGTTGAATGCTGATTGTAGTTGACATGGATAAAATCTTTAGATGGTTATTTGAAGTGGGTTAGATAAAATAAACATTTATGGGATTAAAACTCAAGGTTTTGATATTACACTAACTAAGGCTAAATGGACCAAAAGTGACCACCTACTGGTCCCCAACATTAAAGGGCAAGCATGGTTTCTCTCTCTCTCTCTGTATACACACACACACACACACACACACACACACACACACACACACACACATACATACATATATATGGATGGAAAAATATATACACATACATACATATACATATATATGGCTGGAAAAAATATATATATTTAAAAAATTTAAAAATACATATACATACATATTTAAGGGGCTGAAAAAATTACACAGAGATGCCCGACTAACAATTACTTAGGACAACAATTAGGCCTATTAATCACGATTGATGAAATGGCCTGATTTCCTTGGCTCAACTCATAGCCTTTTATATAAAAATAGATAAAATGAACAGAGAATAAAAAGAAAGAAAAGCTTCTAGGACTCCTGTAAGACCAAAATTTGTTGATTGGATCCTAATGAAAACTAGAGTTAAAGGTATAAAAGTTGATAGGATTGAGATAAAAGTATATAAAATTGGTATATTTAAGGGGGCTTGTCAACTATAAATTGGAACTTGTCATTGGCACTTGTCACGTGCTGTTGCAGCTGCTAACTTTCAACACTCCCCTTAAAGGAGCTCAGGGTAGAGAGCAGAAATGAGGCACTCTGTGCTCTGGGAAAAACTGGCAGAACAGGTCTTCAATACATATTTTCAGGAGCTGATTCTGTAAGCCCAGTTCTTGTATCTCCTCATATCTAGAAAAGCACTAAAATCCTTCATTGTGACGACTGCTCCTTGTGACTAGTAGAAACCTCCTGCAAAAGATGGCTCAATTGCATGTACTCCCCCATCACCAAAATCACATATATACTGACCTTCCTCCCTACCTCTTTGGAGTTTCTCAGAGCTATCTGGGATGCTGCCTCCTGGGCTAGAGTACTCATTTTGCCACAAATAAAACTTAACTCACAACTCTCATGTTGTGCATTTTTTTGTCAGCAGGCTTTATTTATGATGGTTATATCTCTTTTGTTTAATTGTGGGATCAACATATTTCACTGAGGAATAATTACCCTGCATGGTATTACAAGACAAGGCATACAGATCTGCCCCTCAGAAAATATTAATTAAACATACTGAAGGAAATCAATAGGGTTACCTGAGCTATAAAATACAGTACAAACTGGGAATTAATATTCAGGACCTAATAAAAATAAAATTAGTAATTTTGCTCTGGGTGTAACTTGTGCACTCAGAAAGAGGGCTTTTGTTGACTGCCTTATGCAAGATTTGAAGGCGTGATAAATTAAACCCTAAAGTTCTAGAAAATAGAACTCAAATTTCAGTTTAATTAGAAATCTTCTCACTGATATAGAACATATAGTTGGGCAGATCAAACTTTTAATATTGTTTAGGTACAGCCCAGTTATTTGAAGAGTTAAAAGCAAGTGTCATCATACAGACTGAAAGTGGTTGAATGAAAAAAGATATTCCATGCAAATGGAAATCAAAAGAAAGCTGGAGTAGCAATACTCATATCAGATAAAATAGACTTTAAAATAAAAACAAAATGTTGCAAGAGACAAGAAAGGTGCTACATAATGATCAAGGGATAAATCCAAAAAGAGGATATAACAATTATAAATATATATGCACCCAATATGGGAGCATGTCAATACATAGGCAAATGCTGACAATTATCAAAGAGGAAATTGACAATAACACAATAATAGTGAGGGACTTTAACACCCCACTTACAGCAATGGACACATCATCCACACAAAAAATTAACAAGGAAACACAAGCTTCAAATGACACAATAGACCAGCTAGATTTAATTGATATTTATAGGACATTTCATCCAAAAACAGCAGATTACACTTTCTTCTCAAATTCACATGGAACATTCTCTAGGAAAGATCACATATTGGGTAACAAATCAAGCCTTGGTAAATTTAAGGAAACTGAAATCATATCAAGCCTCTTTTTGAACCACAATGCTATGAGATTAGAAATCAATCACAGGAAAAAAAACTGTAAAAAACACAAACACCTGCATGCTAAACAATACACTACTAAATAACCAAGAGATCACTGAAGCAATCAAAAAGGAAATCAAAAAATACCTACAGACAAATGACAATGAAAACACAAAGATCCAAAACCTATGGGACAGAGCAAAAGCAGTTCTAAGAGGGAAGTTTACAGCAATACAATCCTACATCAATAAACAAGAAAAATCCCAAATAAACAATCTAACCTTACACCTAAAGAAACTAGAGAAAGAAGAACAAGCAAAACCCAAAGTTAGTAGAAGAAAAGAAATCATAAACATCAGAGCAGAAAGAAATGAAATAGAAACAAAGAAAACAATAGCAAAAATCACTAAAACTAAAAGCTGGTTCTTTGAGAAAATAAACAAAATTGATAAACATTTAGCAAGACTCATCAAGAAATAGAGGGAGAGAACTCAAATCAATAAAATTAGAAATGAAACAGGAGAAGTTACAATGGACACCACAGAAATAAACAACATTGTAAGAGATAACTACAAATAACTATATGCCAATAAAATGGACAACCTGGAAGAAATGGACAAATTCTTCAAAGACTGAATCAGGAAGAAATAGAATATATGAACAGACCAATCACAAGTAATGAATTTGAAACTGTGATTCAAAATCTCCCAACATCTGGTCCAGGACCAGATGGCTTCACAGGTTAATTCTATCAAACATTCAGAGAAGAGATGAAACCCACCCTTCTCAAACTCTTCCAAAACAATGCAGACAAAGGAACACTCCCAAACTCATTCTATGAGGCCACCATCACCCTGATGCCAAAACCAGACAAAAATACTACAAAAAAAAAAAAAAAGATAATTACAGATCAATACCACTGATGAATTTAGATGTAAAAATCTTCAACAAAATACTAGCCAACAGAATCCAACAACACATTAAAAGGATCATACACCATGATCAAGTGGAGTTTATCCCTGGAATGCAAGGATTCTTCAATATATGCAAATCAATCAATGTGACACATTATATTAGCAAACTGAAGGATAAAAACCACATGATCATCTCAACAGAAGCAGAAAAAGCCTAGAAAATATTCGACACCCATTTATGATAAAAACTCTCCACAAGGTGGTCACAGAGGGAAGCTACTTCAACATAATAAAGGCCATATATGACAAACCCACAGCAAACATCATTCTCAATGGTGAAAAACTGGAAGCATTCCCTCTAAGATCAGCAACAAGACAAGGATGTCCACTCTCACCACTACTATTCAACATAGTTTTGGAAGTCCTTGCCACAGCAATCAGAGAAGAAAAAGAATTAGAAGGAATCCAAGTTGGAAAAGAAGTAAAACTGTCACTGTTTGCAGATGACATGATACTATACATAGAAAATCCTAAAGATGCCACCAGAAAACTACTTGAGCTAATCAATGAATTTGGTAAAGTTGCAGGATACAAACTTTACACACACAAATCTCTTGCATTTCTATACACTAACAATGAAAGATCAGAAAGAGAAATTAAGGAAACAATCCCATTCACCATTGCAACAAAAAGAATAAAATACCTAAGAATAAATCTAAGTAAGTAAAAGACCTGTACTCAGAAAAATGTAAGACACTAATGAAAGAAATCAAAGATGACACAAACAGATATACCATGTTTTTGGATTGGAAGAATCAGCATTGTGAAAATGACTATACTACCCAAAGCAACCTACAGATTCAATGCAATCCTTATCAAATTACCAATGGCATTTTTTTTTTTTACAGAACTAGAACAAAAAAATCCTAAAATTTGTGTGGAGACACAAAAGACCTCAAATAGCCAAAGCAATCTTGAGGGAAAAAAACGGAGCTGGAGGAATCAGACTCCCTGACTTCAGACTATACTACAAAGCTACAGTAATTAAGACAGTATGGTACTGGCACAAAAACAGAAATATAGATCAATGGAACAAGATAGAAAGTCCAGAGATAAACTATAGTCAACTAATCTATGACAAAGGAGGCAAGGATATACAATGGAGAAAAGACAGCTTCTTCAATAAGTGGTGCTGGGAAAACTGGACAGCTACATGTAACAGAATGAAATTAAGACACTCGTAACACCATACACAAAAATAAACTCAAAATGGATTGAAGACCTAAATGTAAGTCCAGACACTACAAAACCATTAGAGGAAAACTTAGGAAGAACACTCTTTGACATGAATCACAACAAGATCTTTTTTTGACCAACCTCTTAGAGTAATGGAAATAAAAACAAGAATAAATAATTTGGACCTAATGAAACTTTAAAGCTTTCACACAGCAAAGGAAACTAGAAGCAAGATGAAAAAACAACCCTCAGAATAGGAGAAAATACTTGCAAATGAATCAACAAAGGATTAATCTCCATTATATATAAACATCTCATGCAGCTCAATATTAAAAAAACAAACAACCCAATCAAAAAATGGGCAAAAGACCTAAATAGGCATTTCTCCAAAGAAGACATACAGATGGCCAAGAGGTACATGAAAAGCTGCTCAACATCACTCATTATGAGTAATGTAAATCAAAACTATGAGGTATCACCTCACAGAGGCATCATCAGAAAATCTGCAAACAATAAATGCTGGAAAGGGTGTGGAGAAAGGTGCAACCCTCTTGCACTGTTGGTGGGAATGTAAATTGATACAGCCACTATGGAGAACAGTTATGGGGGTTCCTTCAAAAACTAAAAATAGAATTACCATATGACCCAGCAATCCTACTACTGGGCGTAAATGCAGGGAAAACCATTATGGACACCAAGTGGGGGAAGCAGTGGGGGGAGGGGTTGGAGTGGGATGAATTGGGAGATTGGGATTGCCATGTATACATTACTAATGAGAAAAAATATCAAATTTTACACTCTAAATATATGCAGTTTATTGTATGTCAATTATATCTCAATAAAAGTTCTAAAACACTTAAAAATAAAAGCAAGTGTCTTTGTCTTGCAAATATATACAAATCAGAAATGTAAATACAGGCCAAAGGGACCTGAGACTGAGCCTAATTAGCTATATCAGGTAGAATCAGACACCAAAGGGGAAAAAAAAGAGAAATGTGACAGCTTTCGTGTGAAACTTCCTGAAAGCCTCCCTCAGCTGAAAATTGAATCCATAGCATCCTTAGAATTTTATCAAGGACAATACAAATCTTAACTGTCTTTTCCACAAATAGTAAAGCCTTAGTCATCTAAGCAAGCAAATATATGCAATTGATATAAGAGTTTTGTGTGAACTCTTTAAAAAAAAAGTTTTATATTTTTTAACTGGGGTATAGTTGCTTTACAATGTTGTGTTAGTTTCTGCTATATACCAAAATGAGACAGCTATATGGATACATATATCTCCCTTTTTTTTTGGATTTCCTTTCCATTTAGGTCACCACAGAGCATTGAGTGGAGTTCCCTGTGCTATGCAGCAGGTTCTCGTTAGTTACCTATTTATATGTATGTATGTCAATCCCAAACTCCCAACTCATCCCACAGCACTCTTTTCCCCCTTGGTGTCCATACGTTTGTTCTCTATGCCTATGTCTCTATTTCTGCTTTGCAAGTAGGTTCCTCTGAACATTTTTCTAGATTCCACATATATGCGTTAATATATGATGCTTGTTTTTCTCTGACTTACTTCACTCTGTATGACAGTCTCTAGGTCCATCCATGTCCCTACAAATGACCCAATTTTGTTCCCTTTTATGGCTAATATTCCATTGCATATAAGTACCACATCTTTTTTATCTACTCTTCTGTCAATGGATATTTAAGTTGCTTCTATGTTCTGGCTACTGTAAATAGTGCTTCAATGAACAATGGGGCACATGTGTCTTTTTGAACTATGGTTTTCTCAGGATACATGCCCAGTACTGGGGTTGCTGGGTCATATGGTAGTTCTATTTTTAGTTTTTAGTTTTTTTTTTTTGTTTGTTTGTTTTTTGTTTTTGTTTTTTTCCCACAGAACCTCCATACTAATCCCCATAGTGGCAGTATCAATTTACATCCTCACCACAGTGCAAGAGGGTTCCATTAATTCACACCTTCTCCAGCATTTATTGTTTGCAGATTTTTTGATAATGGTCATTCTGACCATATGAGGAAATACCACATTGTAGTTTTGATTTGCATTTTTCTAATAATGGGTGATGTTAAGCATCTTTTCATGTGCCTCTTGGCTATCTGTGTATCTTCTTGGAGAAATGTCTATTTAGATCTTCCACCCAATTTTTGATTGGGTTATTTTTGTTTTTGTTCTTTTTGTTTTCTTTTGCTTTTTGTTTGTTTGTTTTTGACATTGAGCTGTGAGCTGTTTGTATATTTTGGAAATTAATCCTTTGTCAGTTGCTTCATTTGAAAATAGTTTCTCCTGTTCTGAGGGTTCTCTTTTCATCTTATTTATAGTTTCCTTTGCTGTGCAAAAGCTTTTAAGTTTCACTAGATACCTTTTGTTTTTGTTTGTTTGTTTGTTTGTTTGTTTTGTTTTTACCTTCTTTACTCTAGAAGGTGGATCAAAAAAGATCATTCTGTGATTGGGACTTCCCTGGTGCCATAGTGGTTAAGAATCTTCCCACCAATGCAGAGGACATGAGTTCAACACCTGGTCTGGGAAGATTCCACATGTCACAGAACAACAGTCTGTGCACCACAACAATTGAGGCTACACTCTAAAGCCAGTGAACCACAACTACTGAGCCTGAGTGCTGAAACTTCTGAAACCCACATGCCTAGAGCCCATGCTCCACAACAAGAGAAGCCACCTGAATGAGAAGCTTGCACACCACAACAAAGAGTAGCCCCAGCTCACCACAACTTTGTTGCCTGCACAGCAATGAAGACCCAGCACAGCCAAAAATAAAACATAAATATAGAAATGATTTTAAAAGTCTTTAAAAAAAGATCTTGCTGTGATTTATGTCAAAGGGTTTTCTTCCTATGTTTTCCTCTAAGAGATTTATAGTGTCCAGCCTTACATTTGGGTGGAATCTATTTTAATTTTATTTTTGTGTATGGTAGTAAGGAGTGTTCTAATTTCATTCATGCTGTCCAGCTTTTCCAGCACCACTTATTGAAGAGACTATCTTTTCCCCATTGTATATTCTTGCCTCCTTTGTCATAGATTACGTGACAATGGGTGCATGGGTTTATCTCTGGGCTTTATATCCTGTACCATTGATCTACATTTCTGTCTTTTGTGCCAGTAGCATACTGTCTTGATTACTGTGGCTTTGTAATATGGTCTGAAGTAGGGGAGCCTGATTCCTCCATCTCTGTTTTCTCTTTATCAAGATTGCTTTGACTATTCGAGGTCTATTGTGTTTCTATACAAATTGTAAAATTTGTTCTAATTCTAGGAAAAATGCCATTGATAATTTGATAGGGATTGCATTAAATCAGTAGATTGCTTGAGCAGCATAGTTATTTTCACAATATTGATTTTTTCAATCCAAGAACATGGTACATCTCTCCATCTGTTTGTGTCATCTTTGATTTCTTTCATCACTATATTATTGTTTTCTGAGCACACGTCTTTTACCTCCTTAGGTAGGTTTATTCCAAGGTATTTTATTATTTTTGTTGCAGTGGTATATGGGATTGTTTCTTTAATTTCCCTTTCTGATCTTTCATTGATAGTGTACAGGAATGCAAGAGATTTCTGTGCATTAATTTTGTATCCTGCAACTTTACCAGATTCATCAGTTAGCTCTAGTAGTTTTCTGGTGGCATCTTTAGGATTTTCTATGTATAATATCATGTTATCTACAAACAGCTGTACTTCTACAGTGACACATGTACTTCTTTTTCATTTTGGATTCCTTTTCTTTCCTTTTCTTCTCTGCTTGCTGTGGCTAGGACTTCCAAAACTATGTTGAACAATAGTGGTGAAGGTGGATATCCTTGTCTTGTTTCTGATCTTAGAGGAAATGCTTTCAGTTTTTCATCATTGAAAATGATGTTTCCTGTGGGTTTGTCATACATGGACTTTATTATGTTCAGTTATGTTCCCTCTATGACCACATTCTGGTGAGATTTTATCATATGTAGGTGTAGAATTTTGTCAAAAGATTTTTCTGCATCTATTGAGATGATCATATGCTTTTATCCTTCAATTTGTTAATACGGTGTATCACATCAATTGATTTGTGTATACTGAAGAAATCTTGCACCCTGGGAAAAATCCCACCTGATCATGGTGTATGATCCTTTTAATGCTTTATTGGATTCTGTTTGCTAGAATTTTACTGAGGATTGTTGCATCTATGTTCATCGGTTCATCTGTAATTTTATTTTTTTGATACTGTTGTCTAGTTTTGGTATCAGAATAATGGTGGTCTTGTAGAATGAGCTTGGCAGTGTTCCTACATTTGCAATTTTTTGGAAGATTTTGAGAATTACATGTGTTACCATCTCTCTAAATGTTTGATAGAATTCACCTATGAAGCCGTTTAATCGTGGGCTTTTTTTTTTTTTTGTTAGATTTTTTTGTTTGTTTGTTGGTTTGTTTATTTTTATATTTTATTGATTTTTTTATTGGAATACAATTGCTTTACACTCTTGTACAAGTTTCTGAGGTACACCAAAGTCAATCAGCTATATTTATACACATATCCCCATATTTCCACCCTCCCATGACTTCCCCCCACCCTCCCTATCTCAGCCCTCTAAGTCATCATCCATCATGGAGTTGATCTCCCCTTGTTATACAGCAACTTCCCACTGTCTATCTATTTTCCAGTTGGTAGTATATATATGTCAATGGTACACTCTCACTTCGTCCTAGCTTCTCCTTTGCCCCCCGCCCCCCCAACCTTGTGTCCTCCACTCCATTCCCTGCATCTGCATTCTTATTCTTGTCTTGTCACTGGGTTCATCAGTACCAATCTTTTTTTTTTTTTTTTAGATTCCGTATATAAGAATTAGCATACAGTATTTGTTTTTCTCTTTCTGGATTACTTCACTCTGTATGACAGACTCTAGGTCTATCCACCTGATTACATATAACTCCATTTCATCCTTTTTATAGCTGAGTAATATTCCATTGTATATATATGCCACATCTTCTTGATCCCTTCATCTGTTGATGGGCACTTAGGTTGTTTCCATGTCTTGGCTAATGTAAATAGTACTGCAATAAACATTACTGTACATGTTTCTTTTTGGATTATAGTTTTCTTTGGGTATATGACAGCAGTGGGATCATATGGTAGTTCAATTTGTAGTTTTTTAAGGAACCTCCAAACTGTTTTCCATAGTGGCAGTACCAATTTACATTCCAACCAACAGTGCAGGAAGGTTCCCTTTTCTCCACACCATCTCCAACATTTGTTGTTTCTAGATTTTGTGATGATGGCCATTCTGTCTAGTGTGAGGTGATACTTCATTGTGGCTTTGACTTGCATTTCTCTGATGATGAGTGATGTCCAGCATCTTTTCATGTGTTTGTTGGCCATCTGTATGTCTTCTTTGGAGAAATGTCTGTTTAGGTCTTCTGCCCACTTGTGGATTGGGTTATTTGCTTTTTTGGTATTAAGCTGCATGAGCTGCTTGTATATATTGGAGGTTAATTCTTTGCCCATTGTTTCATAGGCAATTATTTTTTCCCATTTTGAGGGTTGCCTTCTAGTCTTGTTTATGGTTTCTTTCGCTGTGCAAAAGCTTTTAAGTTTCATGAGGTCCCATTTGTTTATTCTTGATTTTATTTCCATGATTCTAGGAGGTGGGTCCAAAAGGATCTTGCTTTGATGGATGTCATAGAGTGTTCTGCCTATGTTTTCCTCTAGGAGTTTGATAGTGTCTGGCCTTACATGTAGGTCTTTAATCCATTTGGAGTTTATTTTTGTGTATGGTGTTAGGAAGTGTTCTAAGTTCATTCTTTGACATGTGCTGTCCAATTTTCCCAGCACCACTTATTGAAGAGGCGGTCCTTTTTCCATTGTATATTCGTGCCTCCTTTGTCAAAGATAAGGTGCCCATATGTGCTTGGGCTTACCTCTGAGTTCTCTATTCTTTTCCAATGATCTTCCTTTCTATTTTTGTGCCAGTTCCATACTCTCTTGATCACTATGGCCTTGTAGTATAGTTTGAAGTCAGGAAGCCTAATTCTACCCACTCCATTTTTCCTTCTCAAGATTGCTTTTGCTATTCAGGGTCTTTTGTGTTTCCATACAAATCATAAGATTTCTTGTTCTAGTTCTGTGAAAAATGCCATTGGTAATTTGATAGGGATTGTGTTGAATCTGTAAATTGCTTTAGGTAATACAGTTATTTTCACAATGTTGATTCCTCCAATCCAAGAACATGGTATGTCCCTCCATCTGCTTGTGTCATCTTTGATTTCTTTCATCAGTGTCAAAATTTCCTGCATACAGATCTTTTACCTCCTTAGGTAGATTTATTCCTAGGTATTTTATTATTTTGGTTGCAATGGTGAATGGGAAAGTTTCCTTAATTTCTCTTGCTGCTCTTTCGTTGTTAGTGTATAGGAATGCAAGAGATTTCTGTGCATTAATTTTGTATCCTACTGCTTTACTAAATTTTCAATTGGTGCTAGCAGTTTTCTGGTAGAGTCTTCAGGGTTCTCTGTATATACTATCATGTCATCTGCAAAGAGTGACAAACTTACATCTTCTTTTCCAATTTGGATTCCTTTTATTTCGCTTTCTTCTCTGATTGCTGTGGCGAAAACTTCCAAAACTATGTAGAATAATAATGGTGAGAGTGGACATCCTTGTCGTGTTCCTGTTCTTAGAGGGAATGCTTTCAGTTTTTCACCATTTAGAATGATGCTGGCTTTTGGTTTTTCATATATGGCTTTTATTATGCTGAGGTAATTTCCTTCTATGCCCATTTTCTGGAGAGTTTTTATCGTAAATGAATGTTGAATTTTCTCAAAAGCTTTTTCTGCATCTATTGAGATGATCATATGGTTTTTATCCTTCAATTTGTTGATATGATGTATCACATTGATTGATTTGTGTATATTGAAGAATCCTTACTTCCCAGGGATAAACCCCACTTGATCATCATGCATGATCTTTTTAATGCGCTGTCGGATTCTGTTAGCTAATATTTTGTTGACAATTTTTGCATCTATATTCGTCAGTGATATTGGTCTGCAGTTTTCTTTTTGTGTGACATCTTTGCCTGGTTTTGGTATCAGGGTGATGATGGCCTCGTAGAATGAGTTTGGGAGTGTTCCTCCTTCTGCTATATTTTGGAAGAGTTTGAGAAGGATAGGTGTTAGCTCTTCTCGAAATGTTTGATAGAATTTGCCTGTGAAGCCATCTGGCCCTGGGCTTTTGTTTGTTGGGAGATATTTAATCACAGCCTCATTTTCCGTACTTATGATTGGTCTGTTCATGGTTTCTATTTCTTCCTGGTTCAGTCTTGGAAGATTCTGTTTTTCTAATAATTTATCCATTTCTTCTAGGTTATCCAATTTATTGGCATATAGTTCTTGTAGTATTCTCTCATGATCTTTTGTGTTTCTGTGGTGTCTCTTGTTACTTCTCCATTTTCATTTCTAATTCTGTTGATTTGTGTCTTTTCCCTTTTTTTCCTGATGAGTCTGGCTAGTGGTTTATCAATTTTGTTTATCTTCTCAAAGAACCAACTTTTAGTTTCATTAATTTTTGCTATGGTTTCCTTCCTTTCTTTTTCATTTATTTCTGCTCTTATCTTTTTTTTAATTTATTATTTTTTGGGGGTACACCAAGTTCAATCATCTGTTTTTATACACACATTCCCATATTCCCTCCCTCCTTTGACTCCCCCCCACCCTCCCTCGAGTCCCCCCCACCCTCCCCACCCCAGTCCTATAAGGTATCTTCCATCCTCGAGTTGAACTCCCTTTGTTATACAACAACTTCCCACTGGCTATCTATTTTACAGTTGGAACTATATATATGTCTGTGCTACTCTCTTGCTTCGTATCAGCTTCCCCTTCACCCCTCACCCCCCCAAACCTCGATTTCTCCAATCCATTCTCTGCATCTGCGTCCTTGTTCTTGTCTTCTCACTGAGTTCATCAGTACCATTTTTAGATTCCATACATGTGAGTTAGAATACAATATTTGTCTTTCTCTTTCTGACTTCCTTCACTCTGTATGACAGACTCTAGGTCTATCCACCTCATGACATATAGCTCCATCTCATCCCTTTTTATACCTGAGTAATATTCCATTGTATATATATATGCCACATCTTCTTTGTCCATTCATTTGTTGATGGGCATTTCGGTTGCTTCCATGTCCTGGCTATTGTAAATAGTGCTGCAATAAACATTATGGTACATGTTTCCTTTGGGATTATGGTTTTCTTTGGGTATATGCCCAGGAGTGGGATTACTGGATCATATGGTAGTTCTATTTGGAGTTTTTTAAGGAACCTCCAAATTGTTTTCCATAGTGGCTGTACCAACTTACATTCCTACCAACAGTGCAGGAGAGTTCCCTTTTCTCCACACCCTCTCCAACATTTGTTGTTTCCAGACTTTGTGATGATGGCCATTCTGACTGGTGTGAGGTGATACCTCATTGTGGCTTTGACTTGCATTTCTCTGATGAGTAGTGATGTTGAGCATCTTTTCATGTGTTTGTTGGCCATCTGTATGTCTTCTTTGGAGAAATGTCTATTTAGGTCTTCCACCCATTTTTGGATTGGGTTATTTGCTCTGCTCTTATCTTTATGATTTCTTTCCTCCTGCTTACTTTAGGGTTTCTTTGTTCTTCTTTCTCTAACTGTTTTATGTGTAAGGTTAGGTTGTTTATTTGATATTTTTATTGTTTCTTGAGCTATTGCTATAAATTTCCCCCTTAGAACTGCTTTTGCTGTGTCCCATAGGTTTTGGGTTGTTGTGTTTACATTGTCATTTGTTTCTAGATATTTTTTGATTTCCTTTTTGATTTCTGTAGTGATTTCTTGGTTGTTAAATAGTGTACTGTTTAGCCTCCATGTGTTTGTATTTTTTGCAGTTTTTTTCCTTAATTGATATCTAGTCTCATGGTGTTGTGGTCTGAGAAGATGCTTGATATGATTTCAATTTTCTTGAATTTGCCGAAGTTTGATTTGTGACCCAAGATGTGATCTATCCTGGAAAATGTTCCATGTGCACTTGAGAAGAAAGTGTAGTCTGTCGTTTTTGGATGGAATGTCCTATAAATATCAATTAAGTCGAGATGGTCTAATGTGTCTTTTAAAGCTTGTGTGTCCTTATTTATTTTCTGTTTGGATGATCTGTTCATTGATGTAAGTGGGGTGTTCAAGTCTCCCACTATTATTGTGTTACTGTTGATGTCCTCTTTTATGGCTGTTAGCATTTGCCTTATGTATTGAGGTGCTCCTATATTGGGGGCATAGATATTTACCACTGTGATATGTTCTTCTTGAATGGATCCCTTGATCATTATGTAGTGTCCTTCCTTGTCTCTTGTAATAGTCTTTACTTTCAAGTCTAATGTTTCTGATATGAGTATTACTACTCCAGCTTTCTTTTGACTTCCATTTGCATAGAATATCTTTTTCCATCCCCTTTACTTTCAGTCTATACGTATCCCTTGGTCTGAAGTGGGTTTCTTGTAGGCAGCATATAGAAGGGTCTTGTTTTTGTATCCATTCAGCCAGTCTGTGTCTTTTGGTTGGAGCATTTAATCTATTTACATTTAAGGTGATTATTGGCATGTGTGTTCTGATTACCATTTTCTTAATTGTTTTGAGTTTGTTTTTGTAGGTCTTTTCCTTCCCTTGTGTTTCCTACTTAGAGAAGTTCCTTTAGCACTTGTTGTAAGGCTGGTTTGGTGGTGCTGAATTCTCTTAACTTTTGCTTGTCTGGAAAGCTTTTGATTTCTCCATTGAATCTGAATGAGATTCTTGCTGGATAGAGTATTCTTGGCTGTAGGTTTTTCTCTTTCAGGACTTTCAGTATATCCTGCCATTCCCTTCTGGCCTGCAGAGTTTTTGCAGAAAGGTCAGCTGTTACCCTTATGGGTTTTCCCTTATATGTTGTTTGTTGCTTTTCTCTTGCTGCTTTTAGTATTTTTTCTTTGTGTTTGTTGTTAGTTATATTAATAGGTGCTTTGGTGTATTTCTCCTTGGGTTTATTCTGTATGGGACTCTCTGCACTTCCTGGACTTGGTTATTTCCTTTCCCATGTTGGGGAAGTTTTCCACTATAACCTCTTCAAATATTTTCTCAGACCCTTTCTTGTTTTCTTCTTCTTCTGGGATGCCTATGATTTGAATGTTGGTGCACTTAATATTATCCCTAAGGTCTCTGAGACTGTCTTCTATTATTTTTATTCTTTTTTTCTTTTTCCTGCTCTGTGGCAGTTATTTCCCCCATTCTATCTTCCAACTCACTTATTTGTTCTTCTCTCAGTTTTTCTGCTGGTTATACCATCTAGAGTATATTTAATTTCAGTTATTTTGTTGTTCATTGCCTTTTGTTTGTTCTTTAGTTCTTCTGAGTCCTTATTAACTGTTTCTTGTATTTTCTGTATTTTGTTACCAGGATTTTGTATCATTTTTACTATCATTACTCTAAATTCTTTTTCAGGCATTTTTCCTATTTCCTCTTCATTTATTTGGCCTTGTGGGGTTTTTTCCTGCTCCTTTGCCTGTATGGTGTTTCTTTGTTTTCTCATGGTAGTCCAAACTTCACAAGTTGCCTGTCCCAGCAATAAAGGTGTTTAAAGAAGACCCTCCAAGCCCCAGGCTAATGGCAGAGTGTTGAGTCAAACAAATGCTAAGTTAAGGAAACACATGCATGTATAAGACTCACAAATACTGAATCCAATAGAACATAAGGCACTAGAAAGACCTGACAGAAGAACCCCAGTATGGTATCGGACATTCAAAGAGAAAACCAACAGAAATTCAAAACCAAAACAGAACAAAACAGAAACAAAAGCAAAAACAAACACACAAACAAATAACAACACACACACACAAACACAAATCCAGGGAGATATTGAAAGCTAATATCAAATATCATAAAGATCTAGAGTACCACCAGACAGACTGAAGATTCTCAGAATGAAATCAGACAATTATACTCAGAACTAAGATAAAGACAAAAACGTAATAATAAATACCAAAGCAGTGTGTCATCTGGAGAATAAAGCAAGGAGACAGAGCAGACTGATAATATTGCTTATAAGTATATTAAGATAAAATAAACTAAAAAAGGATACAAGGCAGGGCAACAGAAGAGTGTAGTGTGACTGGAAATATGACAATAAAAAGAAAGAAATAGAAATGTATAAAAGATAGAGATGAAAAGATGGTAGGAGAGATACAGTCAGCAGTACAAAAAACATAACTAGAAATAGAAATATATAAAAAGGCTAAAAATAAAAATAGAATAAAAAATATGTTATAAAACTTGTAGAACCCTTAGGACTAAGATCACAATTAATAAGAAACAAAACAAAACAAAAAAATAGAACTTATCCCAGAATGGACCAGTTCAGTAGAATCGATACTAATACTTCTGTTACCTTGGGGTCTCAGCTGTAAGTGTCCTTCTACCCTCCTTGGGTTTTTTGTATTGTTCTGTGACCAGTAGAGCTTCCTTTATTGTTTGTCTGTAAGTGCTGGTGTGTGGGGAGGGAGAAGGTACAATAGTGGCTCCTTCCCCTGGGAGTGAGTGAGCAGTGGCACCCTCTCTTGGATATGGCGATTCAGTTGGGTATGGTCGTGCCTGTTGCAAAGGGATGCTGGTGGCTCAGGTGTAAACAGAATGTCTCAGAGTTGGGCCACTCTGTGTGGCTTTTGGCTCTTGGCTGCCAGCACTCTAAGCCAGCCCCACCCATGGGCCTTTGTTATCCCTGAATGCCTTAGCTTGGCCCACAGGGGTCCTTCCTCTGTCCATCACAGGCAGCAAGAAAGAGGCTATGCCTGTGGCTCCTCCCCTCGACTTGTCGGTCAGCAGTGTCCAGCCACCACTATGGTCTCACAGCCCTCTGTGGTAGGCACTCCTCACTGCAGACCTCTTCTGTCCTGTCCCCTCAGTCTGTCTCCCCATCACCAACAATGTTTTTCACCCTGAACTAGCTCTCCAGATCCCACACTCCTGCTCCCAGACCCGCTGTTCATCTGTGAATTGACATCTCAGTCCAGGCACGCTGAGCCATGGTGTAGACCCTCCATGTGTTTCTCACTCTTTCCCGTCTGCCACAGCTCAGCCGCTGCACTCTCTTTGAACAGTCTCAAATGTCTCCCTACCAGTCATGTCAGGAACTTTGCAGTCCTTTCTCATGTCCGAGATCATTTGCTGGTGTTCAGCTGGTTCTCTGTGGGAATTATTGTGGTTTTGGGTGTATTCCTAATGCATCTGTGGAGAGGGATGCATTCCACATCCTTCTACTTTGCTGCCATCTTTCTTCCTATTACTTTAAATTTGTTATGGTGTGTTTCATGGACTACAATGTGATCTCTTAGGAAATCTTCTGTGGAAACTTGAAAAGAATGTGTAGCCTGCTGTTGCTGGATGAAGTAGAGTCTGTAGATGTTTATTATATTCAGTTGATAGATGGTGTGGTTAAGCTCAATCATCTCTTTACTTATTTTCTACCTGGTGGATTTATCCATTTCTGATAGCAGGGTGTTGAATTCTCCAATTAGTGTATTCATCTATTTCTCCTTATAGTTCTTTAGGTTCTTGCTTCATGCAGTTTAACAATCTGTCATTGGGCACATACATATTAAGCACCATTATGCCTTCTTTGAGAATTGACCCCTTTATCATTATATAATACCCCTCTTTATTTATGATAATATCTCTTGGTCTGGAGTCTGTTTTGTCTAAAATTAATATGGCTACTCCAAGTTTCTTTTGATTTGTGTGAGCACAGTGTGTCTTTCTCCATTCATTTACTTTAAATCTATGTGTATTTTTATATTTAAAGTGGGTTTCTTACAGACATCATATAGTTAGGTATTGTTTTTTGATCCACTCTGATAATCTCAGTCTTTCAGTTGGTACATTTAGACAATTGATATTCACAGTGTTAATGTCTTCCATATTTGTTACTATTTTCTTTTTTTTTTGACCCATTCTTTGTTCCTATTTTCATCTTTCACTATTTTTTTCTGCCTTAAGTGGTTTTAATTGAGCAATTTACATGATCCAATTTTCTCACCTTTCTGAGCATATGTTACACTTCTTTTTTTCCTCTTTTTTTTTAGTAGTTGCCCTAGAGTTTGCAATATACATTTACCACTAATCCAAGTCCACTTTCTCTTTTTTAAAACTACTATTGAGATATAGTTGACATACAATAAACTGCATATATTTAAAGTGTACAATTCGATTTTTTTTCTTATTAGTAATGTATATATGGCAAACCCAGTCTCCCAATTCATCCCACCCCAACCCCCCTCCCAAGTCCACTTTCAAATAACACTATATCACTTCATTGATAGTGTAAGAATCTTGTAATAAAATGATAATCCTAATTCCTTACTTCTGTATCTTATATCATTGCTCCCAACACTTAAAACATTTTCCTCAGCTCAGTTCTCTTCTTGCATCATGGTTTCTGAGGAAAAGTCAGACATAAAACTTATCTTTACTCCTCTATAGGTAAATTGCTTTTCTCCTCTGGCTTCTTTCAGGATTTTTTCTTTGAATTTCTGTAGTTTGGAAATTATATGCCTAGATGCACCTCAGTTGGCACTTATCTTGTTTGGTGTTTTCTGACATTACCGTATCTGTGGTTTGCTTTCTGACATTAATTTGGGAGAAAATCTCAGTCATTATTGTTTCTAATATATGTTCTGTTCTTCCCTCCCTCCCTTCCTTCCTTCCACAATCCTTCCCTCCTCTCTCTCTCTTTTCTTATGGTATTCCCATTAGACATATGTTACACCTTTTGTAGTCTTATCTCACAGTTTTCAGATATATTGCTCTTTTGGGGGGCTTTTTTCTTTGCTTTTCTATTTTGTCAATTTCTTTTTAAGTATCCTTAAGCTCAGAGATTCTTTCATCAGCCTTGTCCAGTCTACTAATGAGCCAATCAAAGGCATTCTTCATTTCTGTTACAGTTCTTTTGATCACTAGCATTTCTTTTTGGTTCTTTATTAGGATTTGCATCTCTCTGCTTACATTGCCCATCTGTTCTTGCATGCCATCTATTTTAGCCATTAGATCCCTTGGTATATCAATCATAGTTGTTTTCAATTCTCAGTCTGATATTTCCAACATCCCTGTCATGTTTGAGTTCTTGTTCTCAATGCATTGAGTTCTGATGCTTGTTCTGTCTCTTCAAACTGTATTTTTTGCCTTTTAGTACATTTTGAATTTTTTTTCTTGATACCCAGATGTGACTGATGTACTGGGTAAAAAGAACTGCTGTAATTAGGCCTTTCATAATGTCATTGTAAGGTGTGAGGAGACAGGCAGCTTTCTACAGTCTTATGGTTAAGTCTCAGTCCTTTGGTGAATTTTTGCCTCTGGACTGTGAACTTGATTCATGCTGCTCAGTTTCAAACTCTTCAGATGAAATGTAATTGCTAGAGTTGGATGAAGTTGGGTATTTCTCTTTCCCCAGGTCAGTTAGGCTCTGGTTAAAGAGTTTCTTCTGACGGCAGATCTTGTTAAGAAGAACAGAATTTTCTGGCATATATCATAATGGTTAACTTTTCCCTCCTCCTGTCAGAAGCTTGAAGGAATATTTCTCTGATGTTTATTGTGAGAACCAGATTGAGTTCCTGGAAGTAAAATTCACAAAAGCATGGGGCCTCCAGACTATTGAGTCCTTATGGAGTTTTTAGTATCAAATTTGTCCACACGTTTGAGCCTCCACGTCTTCAATTATAATTTAGGTTTTCTTACCCTGAGACTAATTTCTACTAGCTTCTACCGAGGTTTCTGCTGGTTGATTTCTGCTCTGAATACAATTGTGATTTTTTTGTATTCATCTATTGGTCTCTTCAGTTTGGGGGGCAGTGGTTTGCCCTGTGATTTCATTTCTATCATGGATCTAAGAAGATTTGTTGCTTTTTTAGTTTGTTCAACTTTTTAACTTATTTTTTGCATTGAGTGGTGAATTCTGAACTTCTAATATATTGGAATAGGAACTGGAAGTCTGTTGATGTATTTTTTTGTATAATTTGGATGATGTACTAGTTAATAAGAACTGAGATAATTGATGTTGAGTTTGAGGTTTTATGTTAATATGGCTAGGAATTAGGATGTTTCAATGTCTTATGCAGCTGTAGGTGCCAGAGGCTTCAAATTCTTCTAGAGTCCTTGTTTTAGTCACCCTTGTTGTCTTTGGGCTTCCCTAAGTACTTCTCCTTAAATAGACTGTGACTTGCTCCTCTTTCAGCTGCATTACACTATAATTACACTGGAGCTGTTGATGTGGTGGTAGGTAATATGGGGATAGGAAACATATAATAACATAATAATTCACACTACCCTTTTAGTGGGCCTATGTCTCTGGGTTTGATTCACAGTTGTTTCTTAGCTCCTCCACTCCTTTAGGCAACATATGAAAGTTAGAGGGGGGGTTTGTTAGATACATTTCCTTTCCATTAGCTGTGATAAGGCTCTTGTAAAGACTTTTCCAATGGAGAATAGGTTGTTATTGTGGAGAATGCTCTGGATGTATTTCAGGATGGTTACTTTTCCTCTTCCCCTACCAGAGCCACAAAGGGATTTTTCCCTGGTCTTCACTATGAGAACCTGGTGGAGTTCTTGGACTTAAAACTCATGATAGTGTGGAGGCCCCTCTGAGACTGGGGTCTCAAGGATTTTCTCATTCTTATGTTAGTCCAATACTCCAGCCTTCAGCAATTCATCACAATTCCCATTTATGCATTACCACCAGATTATAGCTCTAGTGGATTCTGCTCCAGATAAGCTGATCTTGGATCTGACTTTCTGTGTTTTCCTGTCTCTCCAAATTTCAAGGAAGCGGTTCTCTCTGTGATCTTAATTTTCTGAAATGTCCAAGACAGATCATTGCTTTTTCAGTTTGTTCAGATTTTCTCTTGTTGTAAGGGTGAGAGTGGTGGCTTCCAGGATTTTTACATGTTAGAGCTGGAAACTGAAAGCTTCCTACTTTTTATTATTTTTTAATAAACTTTGAACATGCAACTACAAGCAGTACAAATTACTAAAACAAATCTTACTTCATAACAGCTACTCAAGACGCAGCAGTGTCTTCTTAACATTGTGATCAAGAGCTGTGTGCAGAGAAAATATATTTTATGACATTTATTTGCAGGAGAACAAGGTTGATAGAAAGAGATTGGCATAGAACTCTGAGCATCCGCCCATGATGCTGATACTACTCCTACTGAAAACACTCTTCTGTTCATGAAGTCAGTAATGTGCCTAGTTGCCTTCTCTAATTTATGTATTTGGCAGGAAATGAGAAAGAAGGGATTAGGTTTGCAAATTCTAACAATAAGCTAGAATTTTTATTCCTTTTATATATGCATCTATAATTAGCTCTAACAGTCATCAAATATAGAAAAATTATTCTTTTTAGCTACACATATCCATTTTTATTTTAAACCACATTTATGTTTGGCATTATACTTTTATGTGAACAGAGTTCTAAGCAATACTTAAACACTTCCCTCATCTTGTAGATATATATATAAGTTCTATTTACTTAACAATGAAAGCAAAACCCATCTTGTTCTGGCTGCATTATGGAGCAAATGCAAGATAGGATTCAAGAGATTAAGCATCTTAAATGGGCCCTGGATTTTTTAATTAAGCAGTACATCTTGAAAGTGGCTGAATTATCACCTCCACTAGATGGCCTCTCATTAATTACAACTCTGCTAATGGAGTACATTTTTTATTTATCTGTATCTCCACAGAAAGGAACTATGGACAGAAAGGTAAAATACCATATATTACAGAAAACTTTTAGTGCCCTGTGGAGAACACAGCTGACATTTCAAGAACCCTATCCAGAAATAAGGAGAAAATATTGGGTCTTTCTCAGGGAGAATGTGATATCTTGTAACAACAATAAAAATGGTCAACAACTGTGTTTTGAGGATCTGAAAGAAGCCAACTTGGGTAAAAGGGACATGGAGGCTGAGGACATGAAGTAAATGTTAAAACATACTCTATCAGGCCTCCTTTTCCCTCCTCTGGTTCTGGACTCAGAGGTTTCACTTTTTAAGGGTATATAATGAGAGGAGATATGAGGGGAGTGAAAGTTATTTGGGGAGTAAGAGCAAGTAACTAATTGTGCATACCAAATGTACATTTTCACTTGAGGAATCTCCTTTTGGTTTGGAAGAATCACAAAAGAGGAAGCCAAAGCAGTGCTTTGGGGGGTTAGAATCTAACTGTGCTAAACCTGTTTATCTGTCCTATGTCTTTGATCTGTGCCCTAACTTCTACCTTATTCTCTTTCTCGTTCTCTCAGATATCTCTTCTCTACTTGATCCTGTTCATGAAAATCTTATCTTTTCTGAGCATCTACTGGAACCCATAGATTTGTTCTGTCTGGGCAAATAATAGAAGCTTTTCCTAGACAATCTTTGGTCTCTTCTGCAGACTTTTTGCTGAACTTCACATTTATCCAGAATCTGTTAAATGGCAGCTGTTGGGCTTGTTAACATATCAAGACCTCTTCTAGATCCAGGTTCATGAACTATTCGAGCAAACAACCTAGTTCTTTCTGGGATATAATAAACCTCTACAAATCTCATATCATTTGGAAAGGTTTTCTGTGTTGCCCAGAATTTACAATTACATATAACAAAAGAATGTCAAAATGAAAGAGTTTTTCATGTCTTCTTCCACTTGCACTTTGCAGAAGTGGGAACTGAGGCTCAAAGAGGAGTTTTATGCAAAATCAAAAGGCAAATTTGAGAGGATTGAGCAGCAATCCTAAAACTCAGGTCTAGGACTCACTTAATTTATCCCAAGATAGAGAGCCACCTCTGGGAATATGAGTGTCTCCTCAATTTCCAACAAAAATTTCTATTGTTTTTCTTGGGGTAGTCATGCTCTTGGACAGTCAAATAGTCATACTCGTTTAGGGTGGTCAGCACTCCCTGTTCTTGGCTGTGCTTTTTTAAGAACCACTCCCTGATGGGTATGGAGGATATCACTTCTAGGTGGAATCCTGGATACCTGGGTGAGATTGTTTAGAGAGATTTTGAGAACAACATCTAATACACGATATGAAAGTGTTCTAGGCAATGTGGGTTCCTTTCTTGCCTCTCTTAGCTCTGAGATATCAGAAAAAATTTATTTAATTTCCCTAATCCTCAGTCTCCATACTGGTAAATAGAGATAATGATGATGATGATGATGATGAAGACTGTCTTGAGCATAAGGTAGAATATCATATGTAGAATACTTGGCAAATACAGCCAAGCATGAATAATGGAAACTATTTAGTTATCTTGTGTGAATTATCTGGATTTGAGTTATCTCAGTGAAATTATTGGCCAGGTGAGTCCCTGATGATGAATCCCATTAATGCCACAAATTGCAGTTTGCCAAATATCCTTAGGATGGAAACAGTCTTCTTCAAAGCCATCAGTCAAGTCCTTGATGCTTATCCAACATTCATTTAGCACCTACTTTATACTTCCCATGAGGTGCCATGGAATTTCAGAGCTCAAATAATTATGCAGAGGAGGAACTTAGAGGACCAAAAGACTGAAGGAAGAGCTTTCTTATGAAATCACACTAAGCAGCTGAGTTTTCTTCAGTCTGGCAATATGATGACCCAGAATGGACATCAAGAAACAAAAGTTACCATTTTTTGACCTCTGTATGTGCTAAGAAATATATTAAAGTTTTAGCTCCATTAAGCATTGAGCCCTCACATGAGTCCTCTAAAGTATCAATACTATTATTACTAGTCCTAGATTTTAGTTTAGCAGACAAAGGCTCCAAGGGAGTTAACTTATCCAAGGGCATAGTGAGTAAATGGTAGGAGTGGCTGCTTTCCAAATCCATGAGGGATGGAGTGTCTGCTGCTGGAGTCATCTCTGTGATCTTCATCTCCCAGAGTCAGACTCAGCAGCTTTGCAAGGGGGGCCACATAATGCTGAGATGAACCAGAATGATGAGCTGTTCCTATCCAACCAGAAAGTCCCACATATACTACCTCAGTTTCCAAACAAATTGATGGTATTAATTCTGCTGCAAATATAGCCTTCTCCACTTATAGGGAGAATAAAGCGTTATGACCTGATTATTCATCAAAGAGCAATACGAGCTTCCCCTTTTCCACTTTCCCTGTTCTCAACTGGACTCTAAAAAACTCTCATGAAATCTGGACATATTCTAATTCACTCCATATACTTCTGGAAAAGCAGATTAACAAATACTTCCTAGTAACACTGAATATTACAAGGCATCTTTTTCTCTACTAGATTGAAATGCAAAACAAGCTGAGCTCCTCCCCAAGAACTCCTTAATGAAGCATACAATAGTGCTCAGGAAGGGAAGTATTAGGTAAAATAAAAAAATAATACTAATGTGTGCTCTGGTAGACTTACTTAAACCTTTGGGGAAGTATAATTCCCGGAGTGGTAGATGAGGTAAAGAGAAAAATAGACTGCAGAGAGATGGAAATGTTGATGTAGATCCCCAAATAATTCTGTACTCATAAAATAAGTCCAAATGGAATGTGACATTGCTTCTAAGAATTAAATAATCTCAGCAATGGCCTAAAGTGCTATGAATATATCATGAATATGTATTTGGAGGGTGAGTAAAATTCAAGAATTATTTTTCTCTTAAGTCATCGCTGGGTCAAGGCAAACAGGCCCTTAAAGAACTGTTAAAATTTAGGGGTCTGTGTCAGAAAATTGATATAATCACTGTCTAATATATGAGTTTATTTGTTTGAAATTACTTTATACATGGTCCATTTCATTTCTCCCTCCCCACACTGCACAGCCACAAACCATATATCTTACTACGCCACCACCAAGCTGCTAATGGCTGTTGTTTTCTCAGACTTTCCATTAAAATATTCATAGTACCATAAAGAAAGATTCAAAAGTTCTAGAGCAATGGAGACATGGAGTTTTGATAAATTCATTAAATTCAGAATTAAGACCTGAAATCAGGATGAATGTCCAATAATTAAGGCTCAGTTGAAGCATTTAGTTAAGACAGCATGGCAAAATAGGGCAAAGATGGTGAAAAATTTCAGTCTGTTTCTGTCTAGCCTCTTTTCTCACAGATAGACAATCATAACAATCTATGGGAGGAAAACCCCTGTCCCTATACCCAATGAAGAAGTCCATAACTATGGCATCATCCCACCCTTCTGTTCCAGTCTAGGACTCCAATTTCAGAAATACAGAAGAAAAAGGGAGAACAGATGGAGGAGGGGTATTTTAGAACCATAAGTATAAAGAGGAATACTGGAGAGACTAAGCTTGGAAATGTAATAGGAATGCTGTGCTCTGAATAAGGTTAGAGTTTGTTCTCTCTTTCTAGCAATGAATGAACCACAATTTTAGTTAAGATTATACTCATTGTTGTAAATTCCCTCTTAATGTGAGCAAATTTATAGCCATTAGAGACCAAAATTATTAGAAAAACAGCTAACAGGGATGTACATTAACCCAGTTATTCTTATCATGAAACACATAAAAAATGATCACTTGAGTAATTTTTGAGACTATCTTGTGACCAGAGGCAGTGCCCAATGCCTGGGCACTGTAAGGGTTGTTCTAGATAATGTTTGATTCAAGAAGGAAATAAAAACTACAGGAATTAGTTATATGGCTAGGACTTTCCTCAAGGGAAAACTCTTGGCATAAATATTTCAATAATCAGTAATTGTGGGAATGTACAGGCAAACTTTTAAAATATTAACAAATAAGATAGTACATTAAAAGAAAAAGTATATTAAAAGAATATTATGTTAGCCTCCCAAATTCAAGAATTATTTCATTATAAGTACATAATAAATGCTAGGTGTTATGCTAACAGATTTCCTATATGTGCTAGACACTGGTATAAGTACCTCATTTGTATTAACCTATTTAAACTTCAAAACAGCTCTAAGTGATGATGGTATTATTATTTCTATTGAGTAAATAAAGGAACAGAGATGCAAAGAGTACAGGGGCTGTGAACAATAACCTAATAAAAATTGTAATATCAATTCAATACCTGCCCAAAGAGCCCTCAACAAAACTTTAGCACCTATTCTTAAATACTTTATGAAACCAATATTAGAAGGATAAGTCTATGGCAGAGACTCTAAGTGCACATCAAGTTCTCATGTGTTGCTCTATATTTTCCATTTTCCACGCACCTAATTATGGCAAATAGGATTAAGTGCAAGTGATAAATCATCCATGCCTGAGATCCTTTTGCTCTGCCTTCCCTGCCACATGACGTCTAAGGAGTTGTGTTCCAGGTTGTATAGCTACAAGATGGTGGAGGGCTGTCTGACTGCTATTGGACTGTTCTTGAGTGAGAAATTAAACCTTTGATTTGTTAATCTGCTGGGATTTCAGGAGAATTTCCATTTTTTTAACATTAACATTTTTTTAAATTATTTTTTGGGGGTACACCAAGTTCAATCATCTGTTTTTATACACATATCCCCGTATTTCCTCCCTTCCTTTACTCCACCCCCATCGAGTCCCCCCACGCTCCCCGCCCAAGTCCTCTAAGGCATTTTCCATCCTCAAGTTGAACTCCCTTTGTTATACAACAACTTCCCACTGACTACCTATTTTACAGTTGGTAGTATATATATGTCTGTGCTACTCTGTCGCTTCGTCTCAGCTTCCCCTTCACCCCCCGCCCCCTCCCAAACCTCGAGTTCTCCAATCCATTCTCTGTATCTGCATCCATGTTCTTGTCACTGAGTTCATCAGTACCATTTTTAGATTCCATACATGTGAGTTAGCATACAATATTTGTCCTTCTTTTTCTGACTTACTTCATTATGTATGACAGACTGTAGTTCTATCCACCTCATTACATATAGCTCCATCTCATCCCTTTTTATACCTGAGTAATATTCCATTGTATATATATGCCACATCTTCTGTATCCATTCATTTGTTGATGGGCATTTAGGTTGCTTCCATGTCCTGGCTATTGTAAATAGTGCTGCAATAAACATTATGGTACATGTTTATTTTCGGATTTTGGTTTTCTTTGGGTATATGCCCAGGAGTGGGATTACTGGATCATATGGTAGTTCTATTTGTAGTTTTTTAAGGAACCTCCACACTGTTTTCCATAGTGGCTGTACCAACTTACATTCGCACCAACAGTGCAGGAAGGTTCCCTTTTCTCCACACCCGCGCCAACATTTGTTGTTTCCAGATTTTGTGATGATGGCCATTCTGATCGGTGTGAGGTGATACCTCATTGTGGCTTTGACTTGCATTTCTCTGATGATGAGTGATGTCGAGCATCTTTTCATGTGTTTGTTGGCCATCTGCATGTCTTCTTTAGAGAAATGTCTATTTAGGTCTTCCGCCCATTTGTGGATTGGGTTATTTGCTTTTTTGGTATTAAGCTTCATGAGCTGCTTGTATATATTGGAGGTTAATCCTTTGTCCGTTGTTTCATAGGCAATTATTTTTTTCCCATTTTGAGGGTTGCCTTTCAGTCTTGTTTATGGTTTCTTTCGCTGTGCAAAAGCTTTTAAGTTTCATGAGGTCCCATTTGTTTATTCTTGATTTTATTTCCATGATTCTAGGAGGTGGGTCAAAAAGGATGTTGCTTTGATGGATGTCATAAAGTGTTCTGCCTATGTTTTCCTCTAGGAGTTTGATAGTGTCTGGCCTTACATGTAGGTCTTTAATCCATTTGGAGTTTATTTTTGTGTATGGTGTTAGGAAGTGTTCGAATTTCATTCTTTTACATGTTGCTGTCCAATTTTCCCAGCACCACTTATTGAAGAGGCTGTCTTTTTTCCATTGTATACTCGTGCCTCCTTTATCAAAGATAAGTTGCCCATATGTGTTTGGGCTTACTTCTGAGTTCTCTATTCTATTCCATTGATCTTCCTTTCTATTTTTGTGCCAGTACCATACTGTCTTGATCACTATGGCCTTGTAGTATAGTTTGAAGTCAGGAAGCCTGATTCCACCAACTCCATTTTTCCTTCTCAAGATTGCTTTGGCTATTCAGGGTCTTTTGTGTTTCCATACAAATCATAAGATTCCTTGTTCTAGTTCTGTGAAAAATGCCATTGGTAATCTGATTGGGATTGCATTGAATCTGTAAATTGCTTTGGGCAGTACAGTCATTTTCACGATGTTGATTCTTCCAATCCAAGAACATGGTATGTCCCTCCATCTGTTTGTGTCATCTTTGATTTTTTCAGCAGTGTCTTAAAGTTTTCTGCATACAGATCTTTTGCCTCCTTAGGCAGGTTTATTCCTAGGTATTTTATTCTTTTGGTTGCAGTGGTGAATGGGAGAGTTTCCTTAATTTCTCTTTCTGCTCTTCCGTTGTTAGTGTATAGGAATGCAAGAGATTTCTGTGCATTAATTTTGTATCCTGCTACTTTACTAAACTCATCAATTAGTGCTAGCAGTTTTCTGGTAGAGTCTGTAGGGTTTTCTATATATAATATCATGTCATCTGCAAAGAGTGACAATTTTACTTGTTTTCCAATTTGGATTCCTTTTATTTCTTTTTCTTCTCTGATTGCTGTGGCTAGAACTTCCAAAACAATGTTGAATAATAATGGTGAGAGTGGACACCCTTGTCTTGTTCCTGTTCTTAGAGGGAATTCTTTCAGTTTTTCCCCATTGAGAACGATGTTGGCTTTTGGTTTTTCATACATGGCTTTTATTATGTTGAGGTAATCTCCTTCTATGCCCATTTTCTGGAGAGCTTTTATCATAAATGGATGTTGAACTTTGTCAAAAGCTTTTTCTGCATCTATTGCGATGACCATATGGTTTTTATCCTTCAATTTGTTGATATGATGTATCACATTGATTGATTTGCGTATATTGAAGAATCCTTGCATCCAAGGGATAAAACCCACTTGATCATAGTGTATGATTTTTTTAATGTGCTGTTGGAGTCTGTTAGCTAGTATTTTGTTGAGGATTTTTGCATCTATATTCATCAGTGATATTGGTCTGTAGTTTTCTTTTTTTGTGACATCTTTGCCTGATTTTGGTATCAAGGGGATGGTAGCCTCATAGAATGAGTTTGGGAGTGTTCCGCCTTCTGCAATATTTTGGAAAAGTTTGAGAAGGATAGGTGTTAGCTCTTCTTAAAATGTTTTATAGAATTCGCCCGTGAACCCACCTGGTCCTGGGCTTTTGTGTGTTAGGGGATTTTTAATCACTGCCTCAATTTCTGTACTTGTGATTGGTCTGTTCATGGTTTCTATTTCTTCCTGGTTCAGTCTTGGAAGATTGTACTTTTCTAAGAATGTATCCATTTCTTCCAGGTTATCCAATTCATTGGTATATAGTTGCTTGTAGTAGTCTCTAATGATGGTTTGTATTTCTGAGGGGTCTGTTGTTACTTCTCCTTTTTCATTTCTAATTCTGTTGATTTGCATCTTCTCCCTTTTTTTCTTGATGAGTCTGACTAATGGTTTATCAATTTTGTTAATCTTCTCAAAGAACCAGCTTTTAGTTTTATGTATTTTTGCTATGGTTTCCTTCCTTTCTTTTTCATTTATTTCTGCTCTGATCTTTATGATTTCTTTCCTTCTGCTCACTTTTGGGTTTCTTTGTTCTTCTTTCTCTAGTTGTTTGAGGTGTAAGGTTAGGTTGTTTATTCGATAATTTTCTTGTTTCTTAAGGTAGGACTGTATTGCTATAAACTTCCCTCTTAGAACAGCTTTTGCTGCGTCCCATAGGTTTTGGGTTGTTGTGTTTTCATTGTCATTTGTTTCTAGATATTTTTTGATTTCCTCTTTGATTTCTTTAGTGATTTCTTGGTTAAGAGTGAATTGTTTAGCCTCCATGTGTTTGTATTTTTTGCAGTTTTTTTCCTTAATTGGTATCTACTCTCATGGTGTTGTGGTCTGAGAAGATGCTTGATATGATTTCAATTTTCTTGAATTGGCTGAGGTTTGATTTGTGACCCAAGATGTGATCTATCCTGGAAAATGTTCCGTGTGCACTTGAGAAGAAAGTGTAGTCTGTCATTTTTGGATGGAATGTCCTATAAATATCAATGAAGTTGAGATGGTCTAATGTGTCATTTAAAGCTTGTGTGTCCTTATTTATTTTCTGTTTGGATGATCTGTCCATTGATGTAAGTGGGGTGTTCAAGTCTCCCACTATTATTGTGTTACTGTCGATATCCCCTTTTACAGCTGTTAGCATTTGCCTTATGTATTGAGGTGCTCCTATATTGGGGGCATAGATATTTACCATTGTGATATGTTCTTCTTGAATGGATCCCTTGATCATTATGTAGTGTCCTTCCTTGTCTCTTGTAATAGTCTTTACTTTCAAGTCTAATTTTCTGATATGAGTATTGCTACTCCAGCTTTCTTTTGACTTCCATTTGCATGGAATATCTTTTTCCATCCCTTTCCTTTCAGTCTATATGTATCCCTTGGTCTGAAGTGGGTTTCTTGTAGGCAGCATATAGAAGGGTCTTGTTTTTGTATCCATTCAGCCAGTCTGTGTCTTTTGGTTGGAGCATTTAATCCATTTACATTTAAAGTGATTATTGACATGTGTGTTCCAATGACCATTTTCTTAATTGTTTTGGGTTTGCATTTGTAGGTGCTTTCCTTTTCTTGTGTGTCCTACTTAGAGAAGTTCCTTTAGCACTTGTTGTAAGGCTGGTTTGGTGGCGCTGAATTCTCTTAACTTTTGCTTGTCTGGAAAGCTTTTGATTTCTCCCTCAAATCTGAATGAGATTCTTGCTGGGTAGAGTATTCTTGGCTGTAGGTTTCTCTCTTTCAGGACTTTCAGTATATCCTGCCATTCCCTTCTGGCCTGCAGAGTTTCTGTAGAAAGGTCAGCTGTTATCCTGAAGGGTTTTCCCTTATATGTTGTTTGTTGCTTTTCTCTTGCTGCTTTTAATATTTTTTCTTTGTGTTTAATTGTCGTTAGTTTGATTAATATGTGCCTTGGTGTATTTCTCCTTGGGTTTATTCTGTATGGGACTCTCTGTGCTTCTTGGACTTGGTGAATTATTTCCTTTCCCATGTTGGGGAAGTTTTCCACTATAACCTCTTCAAATATTTTCTCAGACCCTTTCTTGTTTTCTTCTTCTTCTGGGATGCCTATAATTCGAATGTTGGTGCGCTTAATGTTATCGATGTGGTCTCTGAGACTGTCTTCTAATCTTTTTATTCTTTTTTCTTTTTCCTGCTCTGTGGCATTTATTTCCCCCATTCTATCTTCCAACTCACTTATTCGTTCTTCTGCCTCAGTCATTCTGCTGGTTATAACATCTAGAGTATTTTTAATTTCAGTTATTTTGTTATCCATTGCTGTTTGTTTTTCTGAGTTCTTATGAACTGTTTCTTGTACTTTCTCTATTTTGTTATTGAGATTTTGTATCATTTTTACTATCATTACTCTGAATTCTTTTTCAGGCATTTTTCCTATTTCCTCCTCATTTATTTGGTCTTGTGGGTTTTTTCCCTGCTCCTTTGCCTTCATGGTGTTTCTTTGTTTCCTCATGGTTGTCCAAACTTTTGGGGTTGCTTGTCCTGGTGATAGAGGTGTTTGTAGAAGACTGTCCAAGCATCAGATTAATGTCCAAGTATTGGATTAAACAAATGTTAAGTCTAGGAAACACTTACATGTATAAGACACACAATTACTGAATCCATTAGGACATAAGGCTCTAGAAAGACCTGACAGAACCCCAGTGTGCTATCAGATATTCAAAGAGAAACCCAACAGAAACTGACAACTGAAACAGAACAAATCAGAGAGAAAAGCAAAAGCAAACAAACAAATAACACCTTACACATACAAACATTAATCCAGGGAGATTTTGTAAGCTAGGATCGAATATAGAAAAGAGCTGGAGTACCACCAGAGAGAATGGAGATTCTCAGAATGTAATTAGACAACTGTACTAAGAACTAAGATAAAGACAAAAACCTAATATTAAATACCAAGGCAGTGCGTCATCTGGAGAATAGAGCAAGGAGTCTGAGCAGACCGATAGTGTTGCTTATAAGTATGTTAAGATAAAATAAACTTAAAATGGCTGGAAGAAAGGGGAACAGAAGAGCGTACTGTGGTTGGAAATATGCAAATAAAAAGAAAGGAATTGAAATGTATAAAAGATAGGGATGAAAGGAAAGTATGAAAGATATATTGTCCATACTACCAAAAACTTAGCTAGATATAGAAGTATATAAAAAGGCAAAAAAAAATAATAATAAAAAATATGATTAAAAATTATGTTATAAAACTTGTAGATCCCTTAGGGCTAAGTTCGTATTTAATAAAGAAGAAAAAAAAAAAAAAGAGGGAAAGAAAAAGAAAAAAAAAAAAATCCAGAACTGATCCCAGAATGGACCAGTTCAATAGGAATTGATACTAATATTTCTGTTTCCTTAGAGTCTCAGCTGTAAGTGTCCTTCTCCTCATCTTGGGTTTTTTTTGCATTATTCTGTGACCAGCAGAGTTTCCTTTATTGTTCGTCTGCAAGCGTCGGTGTGTGGGGAGGAAGAGGGTACAACAGTGGCTCCTTTCCCTGGGAGTGAGTGAGCAGTGGCGCACTGTTGTTTCAGTCGGGTTTGGAGGTGACTGTTGCAGAGGGACGCCGGAGGCTCAGGTGTAAACAGAAAGTCTCAGAGTTGGGCCTCTCTCGGGTTTGTTTGTTTTTTTTTTTCTCTGCAGCCTCCCTGCTGCTGGCGTTGCAAGGGGTTTTAATCTAGCCCTGCCCGAGTGCCTGAGAGTACTTGTTATCCCTGAGCACCGTATTTGGCCCACAGGGCGTCTCTCCACTGCCTGCTGCAGAGGTGCCGAAAGAGAGAGAGAGGCTGCGCGTGCGGCTCCTCCCCCCCGCCCGTGAGCCTACAGCCTCCAGCCGCCATCATGGCCGGGCAGCTCTCAGGGGCAGGCACTCCTCGCCGCGGACCTCTTCCCTCCTGTCCTCTCTGTCTGTCACCTTACTGGCAACAATGTTTCTCACCCTGAACCAACTCTCTGGTTCCCATGCTCCTGCTCCTGGACCCTCTGTTCAGCTGTGGATCGACCTCTCAGTCCAGGAACGCTAAGCTGCGGTGCGGACCCTCCGTATGTTTCTCACTCCGTCCCATCTGCCACAGCTCCGCCGCTTCACCCTCTTTGAGCCATCGTAGATGCCTCCCTACCGATTCCGTCGGGCTCCTTGTGGTCCTTTCTGGTGTCCGAGGCCATCTGCTGGTGTTCAGTTGGTTCTCTGTGGGAATTATTGCGTCTTTTGGTGCATTCCCAATGCATCTGTGGAGAGGGATGCATTCCACATCCCTCTACTTCACCGCCATTTTTTTCCTGTCATGGGATTCTTGTAAAGGCTAAATTGAAATAATACATGCAAACAGATGTACTTTGAATGTGTGCAATGAGATTTACAGGGGTGCCAATTGCTGTATCATTTTCATATTTTTTAAAATAGCCAAAAATTGGAAACAAAGCAAAAATGTCACCAAAACAGAATCAGCTCAATGGATATTGATTAGATCCTAAAGTGAAATATTATGTAGCTGTTCAAAAGAATGATAGTCCTGCCCAGTCTTCCTTATGGTGCAAACAATTGCATTTCACAAAAGTGGAAACAATGATTGAGAAGATAATGCTGGTCTCTAAAATAGGAGGAGAGTAGGGGGTTGCAATGGCTTCTAAATTTCAAGCCCACTATGGGAAATTCTAAGCTTATATACGCTATATATAAGTCTGTAATATATGATTCAATCATTGCACCAAATTCATTCATGCACTTATCAAATACTGCAGAGAAGGCACATCAAAACCAGTGTAAGGTGGTAAATGGCAATATTTTCTCACATTTGTGATGTGCATGATAATTTGTGAGGTACTGTGCACCCCTTAATCTCCTTTGAGCCTCCCAGCTACCCTAAGGGGTAGGAAGAGGAGGAATTTTTGTCTCATAGGTTTCTTCATTGGCCAGTGACCTGGTCCTTTCTCTTTAGCCTACAAACCTGTGAATCTCCATAGCTTTCACAGGGGGTTAACCATCAAACACTGAGCTCAGTTAGATTGAGGAATGAATCCAGATTCTTTTCCTCTGAATTCAAAGCACAGGCAGCCAGAGAGAGAACAGAACTTTGCTGTGAGCTTCAGTGTCAGCCTCACTCTTGGCTCATTCCGAGGCCCTACCCTTGTTTTACTTCCTCTTTGTTGATAATGTTTAATTGATGACATCTTTCTGCATCATCTGTATCCCTGTGAGCACTTGCAGTTGCTTTCAGGGTAGGTAGATACAACCTCAGTGTGTTACTTATTTACTTATTTATTCTTTCAAGGCTAAAAGGAATCGCTGTGACTAAAACAAGAGAACATCAGTTTAGGGAAAGTGTTGGAGTTCTAGACTAAGAACAGGGTGAGAGCAGTAGAGATGATGAGGCAATGTGTAGAGCCTGTTGCCACAACTGTAGCGAAAACTCCCATGGGGATTATATTTCCTGGAGGGAAGATTCCAGGCCCAGAACTGTTAGGCACCTTCCTGGTTTAAGATATGTAACTGTGTGTGGGTTGGGGGGTGGGGGGTGGGTAAAAAAAAACAGTTTTAATTACAAAATGAACTGTAGCACAGTTGGGTTTGTATCCAATCTGCTATCTTAATTGTGCCAGAAGAATGTGAAACCAGCTTCTTCCCTAGGTGAACTAGCTTTAGAAACAAATAGGTAATTTTTTCATAGTAGAATGGGTCTATCAGAAAGGCAAACAGAGCCTCCACCTTTAGGACCTCTTCCACTGAAAGCACTCCCTCGATGGCCAGCCATATTGCCCAAATTGAAAGTCTCCAAGAGATAGGAGTTATTTTGCCTTAATCCAATGATTTCTAAATGCTGACACATAAAAATCCTTTAGGAAGCTAATTAAAAATACAAATGCACAAACTTAATATCCCAAAGATCTGATTAGCCAGCCTTAAGTGGGATTCAGGAATCTGCATTTTAATAAGCTCCCCAGGTTGATGCTGGGGACCATCTTCTCAGGAAACCTTCTTGAGTCATTTTGCTCAGAATCATCAATCAACAATCTTTCTCTAAGAAATGGCAAGGATAGTCCTATGTCTGCTAAATCCAGGGCTTTCAAACCTCGTCCTGGGTGCTTGAGAACTTCTATCAATAGAGTCCCCAGAAACATGTGAGAGTCCCAAGAGGTCCTAACTAGACCTAATTAAACTCTGATTCCCTTTGTAAAATTCATTCTGAAGTCCACTTTTGCCTTCAGCCTCCAAATCGCTCCATACTTTTCACCCTCTGTGTATTTTTCCCCAAGTACATTCAAAGGCTTTCCCCCTCACACAAATATCTGCCATTTATAGATGAAATATGTGCTGTGTTGTTTGAAATTCTAACATGGACCCAATATAAGAAAAACAAAGACCATGTTCTGATCAGCTGCATTGTGCAGAACCGTCAAATGCCAGCCTGAAGGAGTGTGGGGTCATTGTACTGGATTGGGGGGAAAGGGATTTTCCCCAGTGTTTCATCATCACTTCTAAAAGCATTGTGGAGCATCTACCTCCTCCCCACACTCCTGATTTACTTCTCAATGTATTTCAGGCTTGGAGAACCAAGCCCTTTTAAATTTCATACAAACACTGTGACAGTGAAGACTCAAGTGGAAATTCAAGGCATATAGTAAAGTTTTCTATTCCTCCAGTTCTGCAGTCAGACAGGCTTGAATGCAAACTGTGACCCTATGCCACTCTATTTGCTCATTAATATAATGGGTGTAATATCACCCAACTCCTTGGCTTGTTGTGAGAATTTAAGGGAAATGAGGTGTGTGAAGCCCCTGGTATATAAGAAGTCCTCCCAAGGATAAATTACCCTAGCTGCTGCCAAAACATCTGAATCTGGATGGAGCCACTGCTGACTGGGGTTACTGAGTCAGAGGCACGTAGCCAAATCCTAAGAAGAAATACAGAGTCCCATATTGTAAGCCTGTTAGAAGCCTTAGCTTCAGGGATGAAGGGTGGCTCTGTGATTTAGAGCCCTACCTCTGCTTAGCTATGTATTCCTGGACAAGTCTTATTAGGGACTCTAGTGCTGCCCCACCAACATCTGTTCTACCCCATCAGCCATTATGTAGCACCCGTGTGGCCTGAGGACAAGGCTGGCTTCATAAGTATATAACCTTTGCAGGTCCATAGAGCCCCTTAGTTTAATATTCTGCTGTTGCCATCTTGAAATTCTTTACATTTTTGACTTTGAATTTTGGGTTTGTAAGTAAAGTTCAGTGGGACAATGGAGCATGCATGTGAACAGAGGAGATGTGATAGGCAGCAGCAAGCACCTGTGTGGACCCAAGCTGATTGGGGAGCACCAGGAGCAGTAGGCAGCTAGTACACTAGGCAGTTGGCCTGGCTGCCTGGTGTGCATACCTAGGGCAGTCAGGGGCACTATGGGGTCCCCAGGGGGCTGTCAGGGCCAGCATCCAGGTCCAGATTGGTGGCAACAATGGTGATGCTAGCAGCAGTGGTAGTAGTAGCCACAGCTGCCCCTAGAGAGGAAAAGCTCTGCATGGAGGCAGCAGTGGGACCGCAGTCAGTTTGTCCATCCATTCCCGGAGTTTGTCCCTACAGAATATACACAAATATTAAATATTTGGCCTGAGTGTCAGGATAGGAAGTTTCAGTACTCAGGCAGTAAATTTTGTCCGCAAACTATTACAAAATAAAAGTGTACACATGGACATTGCAATAAAGCATAACGGGGATCTATTAGAATTCTTCAAAGAATTCTAAGTGAAATTTTAAAGCATTGAAATTTTGAAAGCTCCTACAACATTGCAAAGAAGATAGCCACAGGATTAGAAATGGAACTTAAATTTAAAGATGTTCACATTGACAAAGAAGATCACTATTTTCATATGGCATCTCACATAATGTATCTTCTAATAAGAAAGATAATTCAAATTTTTTTTGTAGTCAAAGATAAGTGATAAACTATATAGACAGGCATATTGAATTATATACAAATCATGAAGTCAAAGTTTCTTATGTAATTGGTATAAGTTACAGAGATGTCAGAGGAAACATGAAAATGACATTGTATCAATTTACATTATAATTAAACTCAGTTACACAAAACTGATTTGTACAAAAATTTAAATCTTCTTAGAAAAAGTTGTACCACAGAATCATCAGCTTTTAGATATAATGTTTGAGAAGGGTATCTCAATGTTGTTGCAGCCTATAACATATCCTTAATAGTTCTAGTAAGAATTGAATTAGCAGAAAAATTCTTTCCAAATTAAAATTATTGGTGATCTTGCATTTGTGAAGAGTTACTGACATTGATTTCAATTATATCATTTGAAAATGAAGTTGCTAAAAGGAAAATTTCTGATGACCTAGTAAATGAACTTGCAAAAAAGTGAGTCAGAAGAATCTTATGATTAACTAAACTATCACACTGATAAATTATTATTATTTATTGTTTAAAGTTAAATTTATGTTGAATATCATTACTACTCCATTATATTTTATGTGACATTATTTTTAAAGGATAAGTCTTTATATCTTAGTACTTTACTATTACTGTTTCATGCTTTTTTAATTTAATTTTTATTTTATTTTGGAGTGTAGCTGATTTTACAATGTTGTGTTAACTTCAAGTGTACAGCTGAGTGATTCAGTTATACACATATATACAACCATTTTTTTCATAATTTTTTCCATTATAGGTTATTACAGAATATTGAGTAGAGTTCCCTATGCTTTCTCAGTGTAGGAAAATATATATGGCATAAAATTTATCATTAGTAACATCTAGTATATTTTCCTGCTTTTTATATAAGGAGCCCTGGATTTATATTTTATACTAGGCCCTGAAAATAATATAGCTAAAATAATATAGCTAGCCCTGTTACATTTTATGAATTACCCAAATTCCTGTCCCATCCAAGACCTAATATAAAGGTCAACCATTAACAATTGATTACTCTTAAATTTCAAAATACCATTTAATGATTTTGGATAGAAAGCTTTTTATATTTTATAGGCCTCCATATCTCTTTAGACAGATACAAAAATATGTCCAAGCGTATTTTAGAGAAATGATTTTGTTTTTTTTCTCTCTCATGCCTGATGCAATGGACTCTCAGGCACCATCAGAGCCCAAATTTTGGAACATGGAAGGCAATTTGCTTCCATACTAAATAGGCTTAGGCTGCTATTGTTTGAATACTGTAGAGAAACAAAATCAATTGGATGGATGGATGGAAAGATGATAGATAGATGATAGATAGATAGATAGATAGATAGATAGATAGATAGATGATAGATAGATAGATAGATAGATAGATAGATAGATAGATGATAGATAGATAGATAGATAGATAGATGATAGACAGATTCTCTCGTGTGTATATAGAGAGACTTATTAGGAAGTGGCTCATGCAATTATAGAGGCTGAGAAATCAGAAAATTCTGTCAGCAAGCTAGAGACTCAAAACTGATAGTATACTTCCAATCTGAGTCCAAAGACCTGAGAAACAAGAGAGTCAAAGTTCCAGTCCAAATTCCAAGAGTCTCGAGACCAAAGAAATGCCAATGCTCATGTCTGAGGGCAGGAAAAAGACCTATGTCCCAGGTCAAGGCAGTCAGGCAGGAGGAGTTCACTCTTACTCTGCCTTTTTGTTCTAATCAGGTCTTCAATGGATTGGATGAGGCCCACCCATAATAAAGAGAACAATCTGCTTTACTCAGTCTACCAATTCAAATGTTAACCTCATCCAAAAACATCATCACAGACACACCCAGAATAATGTTTGACTAAATGTCTGGGAGCCCTGTGGCCAGTCAAGTTGACACATAAAATTAACCATCACAGATAGCCCTGTAATTGCTCTATTTTTTTTTCCTATTTTCCCTTGGGATCAGATCTGCAGTCTTATTTTAGCTGTTCCCTCTGCTTCCTACATCATTATTTTTATTTCCCTACCATCTATGCCATCTAGTTATGTGATCTGGGGAAGTTATTTAATCTCTCAGAAACTCATTTTCCTCGGGTAAAAGAGTAACAGTATCACTTGCCCTACAGTGCTGTAGTATTAAGACACATGGGTACTGTGCTTAGTCACTCTTTCTCTCCTCTAAGGCTTTGCTCGGGGCCCTTCTGCAGGATGCCTTGTCTAACCTCTTTGATGCAGATTGCTTTCTCTTCCTCTCTGAATCATTCTTATACTTGTGTGGCACTTTATCCCATCAATTCACTATATTGTTGAGTAAACTTTGTGTCTAGTTGCATTAAACTCTTTTATGAGTTATAAGTTCTTGCTTAATTTTGTTTCTGTAGTTTTATTTCATGAGAAAGACTGCACTGTTGCTATTATTGCTGTTTTTCCTACCTTGGCTTTTTGTTTTTTTGTTTTGTTTTGTTTTTTAAAGCTCTTTATTGGAATATAATTGCTTTACACTGTTGTGCCAGTTTTTGAAGTACACCAAAGTGAATCAGCTGTACTGGCTTTTGATGTTGTGCCTAGAAGGGACAAAAAAGTGGTTCTTGGTGCCTGCTAGGCTGAACTATCTATTGAGAGAGTTGGTGGTTATAAGGTTGATGGCCTTTAGTCCAGTTCTCCTCTCCTTAGAGCACATGGTAGAACAGTACTTTCTCATTCCTCTTTGAAGTTTGGTGTAGTATGTGACATTCTTTAGCCAACTAAATATGAGTGGAAGTGATATGTGCTACTTTCAGGTAGCAGTGTCAAGATCCAGTGCCTGAACTGCCATGTGATCTTTCCTGGCCATGCTGATGATGGAAGCATGAGTTGAAGTGAACCCTGGGCTGCCCAAAGTCCCTGAGTGACCACATTAACAACATCCCTACACCCTGTGCTTAGACACAGAACATCAGCAAGAAATAAATTTCTGTCATATTAAGTCACTAATATTTGGGGATATGTGTTACTCTAGCATAACTTAGCATGCTGTGACTGGTACAGTAAGCAAGTAAATAATACAGTTCTTACACAGGAGTCTTTATTTGGACCCTGTGAAGTGCTTCTTTCTCCAACTTCTCATTTTCTCTTCAAGGCAAGGCAACCTAGTAATTAGTTCCATAACCCATTTGCTTTCCTCGTGGACATTTTGGGAGGAGAAATCTATAACCCTGCCCAGCACTGCTTCCCTTCCCTTATGCCTGCACCCTGGTTTAGACTCAGTCAAACATTTATCCAGTATGCTCTGGACCTGTATGACTGTGTGTTTCCTCTCCTCCTCCACCCCACTTTAGAACAAATGGAACTTTTCTAAGACTATTTCAGCTTGTCAATCTCATGTCAGATTTTTTATTGTATATCTTTCCAATTGAGTTAATTAAATTGAAAAGTCTCATTTGTGTGAATAAGATACATCTACTTCTTAATGACTTTCAGCTACAAAGGCACTTTCTTTTATTCAAATTCAACATTCTCTGATAAGCATTTTTAATTGTCCTAATACAAAAGCAGTGCAACTTATTTCCCATACTATAAAAATGTTTAGAAACTTCTGTGTGTGTGTTTATATTTGTAATTTTTTAAGCTCTAGCAAGAGAGAATCTTATCTTTCCCCCAGAAAATCCATTTAAAGACTTCAGCTTGGCTGAATGAAGCTTGCTGCAGTCTTGGGCTCAGTATAGTTACTTGTAATTACTTTCAGGTGCAAAGGAATTCCTAATGCTTCAAATTCTTTTCCCACTGTATTGAAGAAAATAGAAATAATTTATTATTGAAAGTGCTGCTGCTCTGACAGTTTGGTGGGTGGGAGTGACATTTTGAATTATCATGTAACATATAATGAGTCTGAAATGAGCGGTTCTGATCCAGTCAGCATTGAAGGCAATTTCCCTTGTAGGGCAAAATGCTTGCAAGTTAAATTGCACATCTTCACGAAGGCAGGGAATGGCATAAACTGTGGAAAGACTGATTTTGATTCTGCTGTTCTTAGAAATTGTTTTGGATGTGTATTCAGAAGCATATTTTATCTGAGACAGAACCCTATATTTTCTGCCAGAGAGATTTTTGAAAGACATCTTTGGTAAGGATTGTTTTTTTAGATATTATGGAAATAAAATCAGCAGGGGCTAATTTCTGCTTGTCGCTTTCTATGAATATTGCCTGACAGGGCTGCAAACTAGCCCCAAAATAAGTCTGAGGATTGCTGCTCCCTGCCTCTTTGTCCTTTCCTCTCCAGCCCAGGCTGTGCAAAATGACTTTGCCCAAAGGGAGGCCCAAAGGTGGGACTTGCTCAGAAATGACAAGCTGGGGAGTTTATTGCTTGCCCAAGAAGTGAAGAGGAAATAGCTAGAGAAGAGGGATGGTATGCACAGCCTGCCAGGAGATGATGGAGGACAGAGCTGTCACCTATGGAGAAGCAATGTTATTGAATTGGAAGGTTCCAAGTGCAAGATGAAGGAGTGCGTGAATTTACCTGGAAATCACACTAAAATGGGGCTAATTTCTCATGCCACTCCAGGAAAGCATGTGCTCTGTCTGGGCTTAGCTTCTCATTCTCCTTCATGCCATTGCCTGCCTCAATTGATTTCAGGAGTTACGTTCCAGACCGTTAGGAGTACCTTATTAAGAGTTGTTGCCCATGGAGTCCTTTCTTCCTTCTGATGGAACAAGTGATTTGCACAATTTACTTAAAACTGTTCCAAATGTCAGTCATTCTGGAGTGCTCTTTTGGTCAACTCTTCCCACAAATTAGATAGGGAAGCTGAGGTCTTGCAAATGCCTAGTGAAATGCCTGTTCTTCCTCCCATGTATTCACTCTTTGTGACAAAGACACTGGGTTCAGAACTTCCCTGGTGATGCAGTGGTTAAGAATCCACCTGCCAATGCAGGGGATATGGGTTCAAGCACTGGACTGGGAAGATCCCACATGCCATGGAGCAACTAAGCCCGTGTGCTATAACTACTGAGCCTGTGCTCGAGAACCTGTGAGCCACAATTACTGAGCCAGTGTGCCACAACTACTGAAGCCCATGCTCCTAGAGCCCATGCTCCACAACAAGAAAGGACACTGCAATGAGAAGCCAGTGTACCACAACAAAGAGTAGCCCCCATTTGCTGCAACTAGAGACAGCTCACATGCAGCAATGAAGATCCAATGCAGCCAATAAAAATAAATAAATTATTAATAAAAAAAGACAGTGGCTTCATAAGTCCTCAGGAGTACACCAGTTATTTACTCCCATGAAGAACCATACAAAGTCCACTACCAAACCAAGAGCTGAGGCCTCATCACACTGAGGCTCAAGCTCTCACTAGGCTCCAGAAATTCCATTCCTCTCCTTAGGCTTTCATCCTAGGAATGGAACACCTTATTGCTACTCTCTGGAAGCTCAACATCTCTTGTTAGTTCTCTTAGCTCTACCCATAACTCTATAAGTTGTCTCTTCATTAAATTCTCTTCATTTTAACCATCTGGGGTGTATTCTATTTCCTGCCTGGACCCTGTGTAATAGAAATATGCAATCTAAACTCAATAGAAATAAGAAACCCTGAAGTTTTAAGTAGTCAGGGAAGTCTTCCTGGGAAGGATGGAGCTTGAGATGTACCTTGTAGGAATCATTAGAGTGTAAAGAATTTTAGATAATACAAAGATTGAGAGAAGAATAGTTTGTATCTATCTGGTCTAAGTTTGTTTTATGCCATTTGCAACTACTCAGCCTGACTTAACCGAAGGGAATTTTTTGGTTCATATAACTAAAAATCCAGGAGTTTCAGTCATGGCTAGATCCAGGAATTTAAACAAAAGTGTAAGACTCATTTTTTCTTTACATTTTAGCTCTGTTTCTTCCTTGTTGGGTTCATCCTCTAGTAGGCTCTTTTTGGTGCAAAATTTGACCACTGGGTCAATTAGCTCACAGTCTCTGAAGGAGCAGAAAAATTTTCCTCTAATACCTAAGGCAACCTCTACCAAAGGACCTCATTGCCCTGTTTGGGTCAAACATGCACACATGACCAATCAATGTGTGCATGGTATTGGGGCATTTTAATTAGTTAAAGTTCTCACATCTATGGTCAGACAGTGGTGGCCTGTGTATTGAGTATGCTACCATGCTGGAAAGGGGCAGTTTTCAGAAGAAGGGGATGTGGGAGAGGCAAACAAAATGTCACAGTTGTCTGCTTCAATAGCAACTTTTCCACCTACCTTGGACCCAAACCCAATTCTGGCCTAGTGGTATGATGTTTAAAAAGCCACTGTCTACAAAATATGCTGACCCTGAACCAAAACATGAGCCTCTAAGTCCAATGAAAGGGTTCGCTTGAGGTGCCATGACTTGAAAAGTACTTTGCTAGGTAAACCTCTGCCTCCTGAGAATATCTCTAAAACTTCCAGTCTGTACACTGTTTGACACAGAGGCCCATAATTCAATTCTGGAGGTCAGAGAATTGAAGCTGATGACAGAAGATGAAATGTTTCTTCTAATTCCATCCTGCCAATCATGTTCACCTAGAGGAAGATAAGGCTAACAGCCTCTTTGTTTCTCAAACAATTAAAACTGTGTTAGCGTTTGGTTTAGAACCATACCTGAATGAGCTCCCAAAACTTTGCTTTCTTAATTTGATCTTAATCATCTTTATCCATAACCAATCATCCAGTAACTTCCAAGGAAGTAGACTGTGACTTCCTGGGACATTTGTATTTTTACAAATTTATCTTATTGGTAGTGTTGAAAGTAGGCCAACTGCCTTAGAACAATAGACCATTCAGCCCATCCTATTGAAATAGACAATGCCAGCTTCGATGAATTTCACCTGCAAAATTTTCAAAGGTAGGAAATACATGTGTTTCAGGGAGAGTTGGGGAGAGAAGGACCAAAGCAGCATACATTTGAAGGGATTAAAAGTCTTTTTCTAAGAAGCCATTGCCATGGCTTCAAAGAGCACTTTTCCAGGTAAACTTAGAAGACAGCAGGGCTTAGAGCCATATCTGTTCAACTACTGGCTCAACATCTAGCTTTACAAGCCAGTATCCACCTTCAATTCTTTCTTGGTCTATTCAGCATCATTACTTCTCCCAGTGAAATCAGAATCCCACCTTTTGCCAGCCTGTAGTATTGTGTATGTCCTGATCCCATCAGTAATCCTAGGCTACAGTGTTTTTCCCAAGCCATGAACATTCATTGCCATCATGCAGTACCCTCGCCAATTGGCCCTGCAATCCATAAAAGTCAAAACACAACAGAGATGTGGAAGCATGCTGAGCTTGAAATTCCTGACCCTCATAATTCCCAAAGATGGTTCGGGGTGGGGGGGTCATTGCCCACAAATAAACAGTGGGTGTGGTAGCAAATTACAATGCACCATAGAGTCACCAAGGAATTGCTGTACACAGGCTCTAGGCCAGCCCCAGACCAAGCCCTCAGAAGGGAAGACAAGAGAAAACAAAACAGAGAAACTCCCATTTTTAAAGATTTCCCCCAGCTCTTTGAGGCAGGGTATATTCTTATTTCTGTTATACAAAGCAGAGACTGGGTCTTGGAGAGGTGACTGAGGCTAAACTGCTGATTAGTGGGAGCATCAGGATTTGAGCTCACACTTTGTTACTCCAGTTCTTGAGAGCCTGACTACTGTATTTAATTCCTGCTACAATCTACATGAGTTAACAAGGGAATTGTTGAGCAAGGCAATTTCTTCTTAGTTGATGGAGCGCTGGCAATAGGTATGAAAAATTTGATTAACTAGACTATTTACCAAATGGGCACTTCTGGTTAATGAAGACCTTCTCTGAAGAAGAAAGGAGGTGGGAGGGAGGATAATGGTCGTGATCATAATGGCCAACTTCTTTGAGGGAGTACTAGGTTGAATCATGGGCCTCTAAGTTGTCTTTGTCCTAATTCCTAGAACCTGTGAATATGCTACATTACATGGCAAAAAGAAACTTTGCATATGTGATTAAGTGGAGTAACAGATATGATTAAGTTAATAATCCTTAGATGGAAAATTATCCTGAATTATTTGGGTGGGCACAGTGTAATCACAAGGGTCCTTATAAGAAGGAGGCCAGAGGATCAGAATCATTGAAAGATAATGTGATGATACTGTGCTGCTTGCTGGGTTTGAAGATGGAGGAAGGGGCCATGAGCCAAGGAACATGGGAGACCTCTAGGAGCTGAAAAAGCAAAGAAAGTGATTCTCCCCTAAAGCCTCCAGAAGGAACTAGCCCTGCTGACATCTTGACTTAAAACCAATGAGACTTCTGACCTCCATAACTGTAAGATAATGTATTTGTGTTATTTTAAGCCAGTAAATGTGTGGTAATTTGTTACAGCAGCAATAGAAACCACATAATGTGATTCTAAAATTTAATGTGCAAATGAATCACTAGGATATTGTTAAAATGCAGATTCAGTGGGTACGGTGGGGCCTTTCTGCATTTCTTTATTTTTTATTTTTTATACAATTTGTGAAGGTTATACTCCATTTACAGTTATTACAAAATAGTGGCTGTATTTCCATTGTAACCTATCTTACACCCAAAGTTTGTACCCCCCACTCCACCATCCCTATACTGTCTTTCCCCTCCCTCTCCACACTAGTAATCACTAGTTTGTTCTCTATATTGGCGAGTCTACTTATTTTTTGATATATTCAATAGTTGGTTGTATTTTTCATATTCCACATATAAGTGATATCATGCATATTTGTCTTTCTCTGTGTGACTTATTTCGCTTAGCATAATGCCCTCCAAATCCATCCATGTTGCTGCAAATGGCAAAATTTTGTTCTTTTTCATGACTGAGTATCATATATATATATATAATACATCTTCATTATACACTCACCTGTTGATAGACACTTAGATTGCTTCCATACCTTGGCAGTTGTAAATAATGTTACTATAAACATTGGAGTGCTTATACCATTTCAAATTAGTGTTTTTGTTTTCTTCGGATATATACCCGGGGTGGAATCCTGTGGTAGCTATGTTTTCAGTTTTTTGAGAAACCTCCATACTGTTTTCCACAGTGGCTGCACCAATTTACATTCCCACCAACAGTGTATGAGAATTCTATTTTCTCATCCTCACTAACATTTGTTATTTGTGATATTTATTTATTTATGGCTGCATCAGGTCTTAGTTGCAGCATGCAGGATCTTTGTTGAGGCATGTGAGATCTTTTCATTGGGGTATGGGCTCTTTGTTGTGGCGCACAGGCTTCTCTCTAGTTGTGGCATGTGGGTTCCAGGGTATATGGGCTCTGTAATTGTGGCACATGGGTTCCAGACAGCATGGGCTCTATAGTGTGTCACATGTGGGCTCTCTCATTGAGGCATGTGAGCTCAGTAGATGTGGCAGGGGGGCTTAGTCACCCTACAGCATGTGGAACCTTAGTTACATGATCAAGGATTGAACCCACATCCCCTGCATTGGAAGGCAGATTCTTTACCACTGGACCGCCAGGGAAGTCCCTGTTATTTGTGTTCTTTTTGATGACAGACATTCTGACAGGTGTACGGTGGCATCTCATTGTGGCTTTGATTTGCATTTCCCTGATGATTAGCAATGTGAAGTATCTTTTCATGTAGCTGTTGGCCATCTGCATTTCCTCTTTGTAAAAGTGTCTATTCAGTTCTTCTCCTCATTTTTTAATAGGGTTTTGTTGTTGTTGTTGTTTATCTTTATTGGGGTATAATTGCTTTACACTATTGTGTCAGTTTCTGCTGTACAACAAAGTGAGAGAGCCACATTTTTACATATACCCCCTAATCCCTCCCTCTTGAGCCTCCCTTCCAACCTCCCTATCCCACCCCTTTAAGTCTTCACAAAGCATCAAGCTGGTCTCCCTGTGCTCTATATTAGCTTCCCACTAACCATCTATTTTACATTTGGTAGTGTGTATATGTCGATGCTACTCTCTCACTACATCCCAGCTTCCCCTCCCCCTGGTATCCTCAAGTCCGTTCTCTACATGTATATCTCTATTCCTATCCTGCCACTAGGTTCATCAGTACCACTTTTCTAGATTCTGTAAATATGTGTCAGCAAACGGTATTTGTTTTTTCTCTTTCTGGCTTACTTCACTCTGTATGACAGACTCTAGGTCCATCCACCTCACTACAAATAGCTCAATTTCATCCCTTTTATAGCTGAGTAATATTCCATTGTATATATGTGCCACATCTTCTTTATCCATTCATTTGTCAATAGACATTTATGTTGCTTTCATGTCCTGGCTATTGTAAATAATGCTGCAACGAACATTGTGGTAAGTGTATCTTTTTGAATTATGGTTTTCTCCAGGTATATGCCCAGTAGTGGGAATGCTGGGTCATATGGTAGTTCTATTTTTAGTTTTTTAAACAACCTCCATACTATTTTCCATAGTGGCTGTATCAATTTACATTCCCACCAACAGTGTAGGATGGTTCCCTTTTCTCCACACCCTCTCCAGTACGTATGTTTTTTTTTTTTTTTTTTGAGTTGTATGAGTTGTTTATATATTTTGGCTATTAATCCCTTATCAGTCATGTTATTTTCAAATACTTTCTCCTATACAGTAGGTTGTCTTTTAGTCTTGTCGATGATTTCCTTTGCTATGCAAAAGCTTTAAGTCCTATTTGTTTATTTTTTCTTTTATTCCCTTTACATTAGGAGACAGGTACCCCCCAAAATACATTGCTCTGATTTATGTTAGTGTTCTGCCTATTTTCCTCTAGGAGTTTTATGGTATCTGTTCTTACATTTAGGTCTTTAATCCATTTTGAGTTAATTTTTGTGTAGGTGTTAGAGAATGTTCTAATAGTGTTTTACATGAAGGTGTTGAGTTTTTCCAACACCACTTGTTAAAGAATCTGTCTTTTCTCCATTCTATATTCTTGCCTACTCTGTCACAAATTAATTGACCATAAGTGCCTGGGCTTATTTCTGGGTTCTCTATCCTGTTCCATTGATCTATGTGTCTGTTTTTGTGACAGTTTCATGCTATTTTGATTACTGTAGTTTTGTAGTATAGTCTGAAGTCAGGGAACATGATTCCTCCAGCTGTGTTCTTCTTTCTCATGATTTTTTTTTTTTTTTTGGTTAAGCAGGGTTTTCTGTGTTTCCATACAAATTTTAAAATTCTTTGTTCTAGTTTTGTGGAAAATGCCATTGGTATTTTGATAGGGATTGCATTGACTATATAGAGTGCCTTGGATAGTATGATCATTTTAACTATATTAATTGTTCCATTCCATGAACATGATGTACCTTTACATCCTGTTTGTGTGATCTTCAATTACTTCATCAGTGTCATAGTTTTCTGAGTACAGGTCTTTTGGCTCCTTAGGTAGGTTTATTCCTAGGCATTTATTCTTTTGAATGTGATGGTAAATGGGATTGTTTTCTCAATTTGTCTTTCTGATGCTTCATTTTTAGTGTATAGAAATACAATGGATTTCTTTACATTAATTTTGTATCATAACTTTACTGAATTCATTGATGAGCCCTAGTAGTTTCTTTGATGGTGTCTATTTTTCTATGTGTAGTATCATTTCATCAGCAAATAGTGACAGCTTTACTTCTTCTTTTCCAATTTGGATTCCTTTTATTTCTTTTTCTTCTCTGATTGCTGTGGCTAGGACTTCCAAAATTATGTTGAATAAAAGTGGCAAGATTGAGCATCCTTGTCTTGTTCCTGATCTTAGAGGAAGTGCTTTCAACTTTTCACCATTGAGTATGACGTTAGCTGTGGGTTTGTCATACATAGCCTTTATTGTGTTAAGGTATGTTTCCTTTATGCCTGCTTTCTGGAGAGTTTTTATTGTAAATGAATGTTGAATTTTATCAAAAGCTTTTTCTGCATCTATTGAGATGATTTTATGTTTTTTTGCTCCTCAAATTATTAATGTAGTGTATCAGACTGATTGATTTGCAGATACTAAATTTTTTTTGCATCCCTGGGATAAGTCACACTTGATCACACTGTATGATCCTTTTAATATACTGTTGGATACAGTTTGTTAATATTTTGTTGAGGAATTTTCACCTATGTTCAAAAGTGATATTGCCATGTAATTTTCTTTTTTTGTGATATCTTTGTCTGGTTTTGGTGTCAGGGTGATGCTGGCCTCATAGAATGAGTTCCTTCCTCTGCAAATTTTTGGAAGAGTTTCATAAGGATAGGTGTTAACTCTTCTCTAAATATTTGATAGAATTTGCCCATGAAGCTATCTGGTCCTGGACTTTTGTATTCTGGAAGTTTTTAAATTACTAATTCAATACCATTACTAGTAATTGGTCTGTTCATATTTTCTGTTTCTTCCTGTTTCAGTCTTGGGAGATTGTTCTTTTCTAAAATTGTCCACTCTTTTCTAGGCTGTCTTTTTTGGCTTTTAGTTGTTCATAGTAGTCTCATACAGTCCTTTGTATTTCTGTGGTGTTGGTTATAACTTCTCCTTTTTCATTTCTGATTTTATTGATTTGGGCCCTCTCCTTTTTTTTTTCTTGATGGGTCTCACTAAAGGTTTTCAATTCTATTTATCTTTCAAAGAACCAGCTTTTAGTTTCATTGATCTTTTTCTTTTTCCTTTCTATTTTTGTCTCTAGTTCATTTATTTCTGCTCTGCCCTGTATAATTTCTTTCCTTCTACTAACTGGATTGTGTTTCTTCTTTCTGGAGTTGCTTTAAGTGTAAGTGCAGGTTGTTTGAGATTTTTCTTGTTTCCTGAGTAAGCATATATAACTATAAAATTCCTGCTTAGAACTGTCTTTGCTGTATCCCATGGGTTTTGGATTGTCATGTTTTCATTTTCATTTATCTCTAGGTATTCTTTGATTTCCACTTTGATTTCTTCAGTGATCCATTGGTGAGTAGTATATTGTTCAGCCTCCATGTGTTTATGTTTTTTGCAGTTTGTTTCTTGCAGTTATTTCTAGTCTCATAGCAGTGTGGTCAGAAAAGATGCTTGATATGATTTCAATTTTCTTAAATATACCAATACTTATTTTGTGGCCTAGCATGTAATGTATTCTGGAGAATGTTCCATGTGCCCTTGAAATTAATGTGTACTCTGCTGCTTTCAGATGGAATTCTCTCTCTCTCTCTCTCTCTCTATATATATATATATATATATATATATAAATATATACACACACACACACACACACATATAGTCTATTATTGATTCCTTCTAGTATTTCTTTCATTTTGGTTGTTCTTTATATTTTCTAACTCTTGTTAAAAACTTCTAACTTCTTGCTCTGTGCATCCATTCTTCTCCCAAGTTTTTGATCATCTTTGTGATCATTACTTTGAACTCTTTCTTCGGTAGATTGGCTATCTACACTTTACTTAGTTCTTCTGCATTTTAATCTCATTCCTTTGTCTGGAACATGTTCCTCTGCAGCCTCATTTTCTCTAAGTTGCTATTTGTATTTTTATGTATGTGTTAGCTAAGTTACATTTCTCAACCTTGGAGATGTAGCCTTCTGTAGGAGATGTCCTATGCATTCCAGCTGTGCACTCCCATCTCTTTACCCAAGCTATACACTCTAGGGATTTCCCCTAAGTGGACTGAAAGTGTCCTACTTTTGTGTCAGGCTGACTGTGTGACTGGACTAGTAGGCTCTGTTGGCCTCTAGCCTGGTTTGTTTCCAGGCCCTCCCTTGTATGGATGTTGATGGCTGCTGTTTGGCAGGGTCTGGTCATGAGACAGCTGGCTGTAGAAACTTATGGGGCCCTGGGGCTAGTGCTGGCTCACTGTGGGCAGAGTCAGGGTCTTGAAGACTCTGGGGCTGTTGCTGGCCCCCTGGAGTGTGAAGCCAGGTCATGGGGTTAGTTCCAGAGTACTGGTAGGTAGAGATGGGTCCTGGAGTCTGGTTGAAGGTCCCAAGGATCCCAGAGCTAATTTCAGATTATTGGTGGAGGGGGGATAGGTTTCTATATAGTTGTGTATGGGGTCTGGGATGTCCTAAGGATTATGTTGGCCTGCTAGTGCACAGGGCTAAGGCTCAGCTGGTCCCAGGGTAGGGTCTGGCCTGTTGTGAGCAGGCTGTGTCTTCAGGCTGTGGGATGGTAGTTTTCTTGCATCTGGTATCTGCCCACTGGTGGGTATGACTGGTCTAGAGGCTAGCACAGGCTTCCTGGAGGGCAGGGCCATGTCTAGGGGTGTGTCTAGAGGTGGCTGTGGGCTCAGGAAGTCTTTAGGCAGCCTGCCTGCTAATGGGTGGAACTGCGATCCACCCAGTTAGTTGTTTGGCCTAAGGTGTTCCAGCACCAGCACCTAAAGACTGTTGGGTGGGGCTAGGTCTTGGTGCTAATGAGCTACAGGGAAGATCTCAAGATGGCAGCCACCAGATACGGTTCAAGATAGTGGAGTAGGATGTGCTCTCACTCCCTCTTGCAAGAGCACCAGAATTACAACTAACTGCTGAACAATCATCGACAGAAAGACACTGGAACTCACCAAAAAAGATGCCCCACATCCAGAGACAAAGAAGCCACAATGAGATGATAGGAGGGGCACAGTCACATTAAAATCAAATCCCATAAATGCTGGGTGGGTGACTCACAAACTGGAGAACCGTTAAATCACAGAAGTCCACCCACTAAAGTGAGGGTTCTGAGCCCCACATCAGGCTTCCCAACCTGGGGGCCTGGCAATGGGAGGAGAAATCCCCAGAGAATCAGACTTTGAAAGCCAGCAGGATTTGATTGCAGGACCTCCACAGGACTGGGGGAAACAGAGACTCCATGCTTGGAAGGCACACAAAAAATAGTGTGCTTACCAGGACCCAGGGAGGAAGGAGCAGTGACCCCATAGGAGACTGAACCAGACCTACCTGCTGGTGTTGGAGGGTGGTCTGCAGAGGTGGGGGGCAGCTGTGGCTCACTGAGGGGACAGGGACACTGGCAGCAGAGGTTCTGGGAAGTGCTCATTGGCATGAGCCCTCCCAGAGTCCACCATTAGCCCCACCAAAGAGCCTGTAAGCTCCAGTGCTGGGTAGCCTCAGGCCAAACAACCAACAAGGTAGGAATACATCCCCACCATTGGCAGACAAGCAGATTAAAATTTTACTGAGCTCCACCTACCAAATCAGATTAAAGATTTACTGAGCTCTGCCCACCCAGCCCTACCCATTATCAGTCCCTCCCATCAGGAAACACACATGAGCCTCCTAGATAGCTTTCTCCACAAGAGGGCAGACAGCAGTATCAAGCAGTATCAGCAGTATTTCATTCTGTGGAACTGGAAACCACAGCCACAGAAAGATAGAGAAAATGAAAAGGCAGAGGACTTTGTACCAGATGAAGGGACAAGATAAAACCCCAGAAAAACAACTAAATGAAGAAGAGATAGGCACCCTTCCAGAAAAGGAATTCAGAATAATGGTGGCAAAGATGATCCAAGGCTTTGAAAAGAGACTGGATGCAAAGATCAAAAAGTTGCAAGAAAAGTTTACAAAAGACCTAGATAAATTAAAGAACAAACAAACAGAGATATGCAACACAACTGAAATGAAAAATACACTAGAAGGAACCAAGAGCAGATTAACTGAGACAGAGGGGCGAATAAGTGACCTGGAAGACAGAATGGTGAAAATCACTGATGCAGAAAAGAATAAAGAAAAAAGAATGAAAAGAACTGAAGACAGCCTAAGAGACCTCTGGGACAATGTTGGACACACCAACATTCGCATTATAGGGGTCCCAGAAGGAGAAGAGAGAGAGAAAGGACCCCTTTTCAATTTATAAGAGAAAGAAGATATTGGAAGAGATTCTAGTTGAAAAGTTCCCTAACATGGAAAAGGAAATTGCCACCCAAGTCCAGGAAGCACAGAGGGTCTCAGGCAGGATAAACCCAAGGAGAAACATGCTAAGACATATGGTAGTCAAATCAACAAAAATTAAAGACAGAGAAAAGTAATTAAAAGCAACAAGGGAAAAATGACAAATAACATACAAGGGAACTCCGATAAGGTTAACAGCTGATTTCTCAGCAGAAACTCTGCAAGCCAGAAGGGAGTGGCACAATATATTTAAAGTGATGAAAGGGAAGAACCTACAATCAAGAATACTCTACCCAGCAAGTATCTCATTCAGATTCCAGGGAGAAATCAAAAGCTTTACAGACAAGCAACAGCTAAGAGAATTCAGCAGCACCAAACCAGCCCTACAACTAACGCTGAAGGAAATTCTCTAAGCGGGAAACATAAGAGAAGAAAAGGACCTACAAAAACAAAAACAAAACAATTAAGAAAATGGTAATAAGAACATACATATTGATAATTACCTTCAATGTAAATGGACTAAATGCACCAACCAAAAGACACAGACTGGCTGAATGGATACAAAAATAAGACCCATATATATGCTGTTTACAAGAGACCCACTTCAGACCTAGGGACACATACAGACTGAAAGTGAGGGGATAGAAAAAAGATATTCCATGCAAGTGGAAATCAAGATGGCAGCCACCAGCAGCAGTGTTCTTTCCATACTATATTCCCAAATGTGGCCCCCAGGTAAGCCACAGCTCCCCCCCCCCGCCTCTCTGGAAGACTCTCCAAGACAAGCAGGTAGGTCTAGCCCTGGCTCTTATCAAATTACTGCTTTTGTTCTGGGCCCTGGTGCACATGAGATTTTGTGTACACCCTTTAAGAGTGAAGTCTCTATTTCTCCCTGTCCTATGGGTTTCCGGAAATTTAGTCCCACTGGTCTTGAAATGCAGATGCTCTGTGGCCTTATCTTCCTGGTGTGAGGTAGCTCAATGTGGGATTCAGAACTCTCACTCTTGTGGGAGACCTCTGCAATATAATTATTCTCCCAGTTTGTTGCTCAACCACCCAGGGGTATGGCACTTGATTATATCCTGAGTCCACCCCTTCTACCAATCTTGTTGTGGTTCCTTCTTTATGTCTTTAATTGTAGAAGATCTTTTCTTGTAGGTTCTGGTCTTTTACATCAATGGTTATTCTGCAGATAGTTGTGATTTTAGTTTACTCATAAGAGGAGGTGAGCTCAGGGTCTTTCTACTCTGCCATCTTGGCCAATCTCCTAGGATTCTGCAGTTCTAACAAAGTCCCAAGCAATGCTGAAGGTGCTGTTCCATGGATCATGCTTTGAGAAGGAGGGCTTTACATGAGACACCTCCCCTAATCTCCATAGTGACTATGAAGTAGTCTTTAATTTCCATTTTACAGTTGAGGAAATTGAGACTGAGTTTAAGAAAGGACAAGCAGCAAATGGCAAAGCATGAAACTGACTCCAATTTTGTTAGCGTTCAAAAACTGCTCTTTCCACCAAGTTAAAAACAAACAAAAAACAAGAATAAGAATGTAGGCTAGTGAGGGAAAAGCAGCAATTTATAATTATTTTTACATGGACATTGGTAACCTCTCTCTTCTTGGGGTAAAACTGAAGGAAGGTTTGGGATCTAGTAGAAACTATTGGATGGTAATAGCAGGTCAGGGTGTGATCCACATGTTTTCCTGTTCTCATACATGTGATTACTTCATTCACACATCAAAAAAGTAATCATGTGTGAATGAAGTTCAGTGCATTTAATTTACTTCAGAAAAGGCAATATTTAGTTTTCAACTGCATGAATTCAAGTCCACCTTTGGGTCTGAGGGATTACATTAACTATAAAGGAGAATAGATGGGCTTTTTCATCCTGGAATCTTTCTTTTGTGAATATTAAGAAATAGTAGTATTGATATTTGAACTTTCTCCAGATAGAAAACTATTTTTTTAATTTTTTTCTTTAACTGGTTTTAAAACAATCATTTCTCAACACCAGATGACTTGTTTGTGGTGCTCATCACACTTCTACTGGCTTGTATCTGTCACTTCCTTACCAGTTTATTAGCCATGTGAGGCAGAAACTGCACAACTTTCCTCACTACTGCCTTCCTAGGAGAGCTTTGCACCTTGCCTGGAACACAATAAGAAAGCATGTGCATGAATGGATGGTTGCATACATAGGATTCCCCTTGGCTATATCAAAAGCTCCCTAAGAGTAGAGACAATTCTCAAATTCATGTCATCCATATCTGCATCTCCCATATAGACAGTCAAATATGAGCCATAATTTGGGTTTAGAGCATACAGTCACTGCTTTTCCATGTCTTTGCAATCTTGTTTGGGAAACACCAGATGTGAACCTTCATGTTTGACATCAAGTCCACAGCTCAAGCCTTGGAGTTCTCTGTGAATAGTTATGTGGTCACGTGGTTGTGCTTTTCTGAGCCTTAGTTTCCTCTTCTGTCAAACACAGAATCGCGAGGTATAAAATTACTTTGAAATCTCTAAAAATAATACAAAATACCAAGTAAAAACCTTCTCCAGTATTTTGTCTATTGTAAGGAGGCATCAAACATTGATTGATTAAAAGGTTGCCACCTCCCTTGCCTGAGTTAGTGTAGCCTAGTGAACATTCCTGACTCTTTCTCTAACACCAGGACCTCAGGGCTACTAAGAATATCAGTTTTCAGGCCCTGAATTGAAGAGAAAAGTAGTAATTGAGGAATGGGCAACATATGAGAGCCAGAATTGGGCCAACCAGGTTTCCATCCCCACCCTGGCTTTACTAACATCGTGACCATGGGAAAAATCACCATGCTCTGAGCCTTGATCCCATCACATATTTCATGGGGTAATATTAGTGCCAGTTTCACCAGACCATTTACATGCAGTGCTTTCACCATGGCTAGTATAGACAGCAGTCAGAAAATGGCAGTTATCAGGTGGCTAAGGAGTCCAGTGACTCTGATTTAATTGATCAAGGTCTAGCTTTGCTTCCACATTTCTGTTTGCCAGTTTTTCCATCCTATCCTCCCTAAGGAAATCTGAGGTCCAACATCCTCTAAATGGCCAGCATTACCTAGTTCCTTATTTGCATAGCCCCAATTTAAGCATTCTTTTTTGGCAGAAAAAAAGCAGACACAAAATGTTTCCTTTTACTTCTACTTTGGTAGAATTGATGATAGCCAATTAAAAAATAGCCTTATTTATATGTTAACCCAGAAAAAATAATCAAAACATTAAAAAAAAAACCCTACAGGAAATTTATAAATGTAGAAAAGAAATAATCTCTCCGGAAGCAGAGTATGATGTTCTCCTCATTTGTCTGAAGTACAAATGTGCTGCGCCTCTGCAATCTCCCATGAGCAACAAAAAGTACATGGAAAGAGATGACCAGGTGAGTTCTCAATATTGATTTCCCCACATTTAATTGAAAGGTTTTTTTCTGTTTGATACTTACAATTGGACTTTTAATGCGATTTCAACCTCCCCAAATGGCTAAAATTTCACCAACATCACCTATCTAAAAGCAACCATTTTCCCTTCTGTGAAGGACTCCTGAAGGCATGTTTGTTGTCCAGGTCAGTATCTCCTGCCCTGACTTCCCCTTGCCAAAACATGCTTCTAACACAACAGATCTGACACTTTGTTGTAGCATTTGTGATATGACAGTCTTGTTGCTTTCATCTGTGGACAGCTAACTTGCTGGTTTTATTTTTCACTTTATCTTTTTCCAATCAATAAAGCTATGTAACTAGTGTGCTAAATACTACAGTAGATACTGAGGCCAGTAGACAGTACATGCTAGTCAATTTTTAATTATGGTTTTAATTTTTATATGATGTCATTTAATTTTATTAGATTATTGAAGTGAAGTTGTCAGATCACAGGATCTACTGCTTGGGCCAGGGCAAGAAATGCCCCAGAGGCTGCATGCAGGTGTATGACATCATTAAAATGGTCATAATTGGGTGTACATTACAATGTGCATATTGTGTACATAGATGTCACATATGACTGGGTGACTGGAACAGCTTTACCACTGGCAACATCTGAGTTAGCAGAGCCACTGTGCTCAGTGCCCCTCAGTGACCACATGGGACCATGGACTGTGAGCTGACTATAGACCCAGATTGCCACCAACTTGTCCCATGGCCTTAGTTAAATCCGTTATTTTGCTACCTGAGCCATAGATTCTGCATCAGTGAAATGGGGATCATGTCAGTTTTAGTCTTCTTGGAGAGAAACAAAAAGCAATAGAAACTTAGCCAGGATTATTGGCACTAATCTCTCTTCCCCTGGAAAGAAAGAAAAAGAATGAAAAGAAAGGAAGGAAGGAAGGAAGGAAGGAAGGAAGGAAGGAAGGAAGGAAGAAAGAAAGAAAGAAAGAAAGGAAGGAAGGAAGGAAGGAAGGAAGGAAGGAAGGAAGGAAGGAAGGAAGAAAGAAAGAAAGAAAGAAAGAAAGAAAGAAAGAAAGAAAGAAAGAAAGAAAGAAAGAAGAAAGAAAGGAAGAAAGAGAAAGAAAAAGAAAGGAAGGAAGGAAGGAAAAGAAAGAAAGAAAGAAAAAGAAATAAAAAGAAAGAAAGAGAGAAAGAAAGAAAGAAAGAAAAAGAAAGAAAGAAAGAAAGAAAGAAAGAAAGAAAGAAAGAAAGAAAGAAAGAAAGAAAGAAAGAAAGAAGGAAAGAAAGAAAGGGAAAGACAGGAGTAAAGGAAGAAAAATAGTAAAGGAGAACAGAATGAGGAGCGTAAGGGATACTGATAGTGCTTTGCCTGCATCCCCCCAGATCCTTCCCCCAGGTTCAAATTTCTTTAGCTTCCAACAGCCTGGACCCTCAGGCCAGAGCCACTTGACCTTCAAGAGTGGAGACTGGAAGCGTGTTTATGCCACACCCACAAACTCCCAGGTGTTACCTATATTCTAAAAATCTCTTCTGCATCTTCTCCTTCCTGGTCCTTCTTCCCCTACTTCCTGTGGGGTTCTCCAGAGTGTAAACCCCTTGCATACAAATCCGTGACTCAGTAAATGAGGAAAAGCACAGCTAAGATACCAAGAAAGAGCTGAGGAGATGAATCAATCATGTCACAGGCCAAGAGAAATTTTGATCAAGCTTCAGTTTGAAGGGCAGAGATATTTTGCACCAAGATTTCTTTATCAATTGCCATGTGCATACATGTGCATGTGTATATATGTGCACAGACTATTAAAGACTGCTTCCTATTATAGCAGGCTGCAATCCCCCTGAGAAGAAAACCCAACATAGTATCCAGTTGTCTCATGGAAACAGTATTGTCAGAGGAAATCTGTGCTCCTATGCATGAATGACTTGCTTGAATTTCCAGAATTGGCCACAAATGCCGCACGTAGTCAACCATTAACTAAATACAAAGGGCTCAATTACATAGGAAATAGAATGCAGAACTTCCTAAAGTGGAATATAAGTTTATTGAGCAGACCAATGGCATAAAATTGTATTGAATGTTTCAAAATGACAAAGAAATGTGCAAGGTTGCTTAATGTCTTAATTTCTACTTTGTTTTCCTTGCCATGAGGCAGAAGGAGCACTCTTTTAGACATGGAATTTGAAAGGCCTTCTTTCAAAGATTGTTGACAGGCATCTTTGGGCAGACTTAAGGCTGCTCGAGTGACATTAATCCATGGAGGTTTGGTTTGCTGCCTTCTCTCTGCTGTTTTTCCTTGACCCAGATTGCAAGCCATTTTCTCCTTGGATAAAACAAATGACTCCCCTGCCATGTCCCCTCCCATCCTTATTTGTACTTTTCTTGTGGCACTTCTTTCCTTACATTAACTGGATGGATACATGTGTCTCTCAAACGAAACTCTTTTCAATTTGATTATGTATTCACTACATAGTTACTGAGCACCTTCAATGTGCAGACTGTTCATCTATGCATGCTACCCTACTTATTGAGCACCTACTATGTACCCACATTCTTCCAAGCACAGGTGATCAGAGGTGAACAAGGCACCAAGGTCCCCATCTGGGGAGCTGCAGTCTATTGAAGGGAAAAAGTCGGTAAATGAAATAATTCCTGATAGTGATAAGAGCCACAAAGGACATGAATCAAAATAATGTGATACAAAGTGGGCATGGGAGTTCAGGGACAGTTTGAGGGCAGGACATTTTGACTGAGAAGGAGCCAACCATGGGAGGCAGGAGAAGCAACTGAGCTGAGAAAGTGCCTGAAATAGGGAGAAGGCCAGTATGGCTGACACATGGTGGGCAAGGTGGAAGCTGACAGGAAATAAGGTCAGGAAGGTGGGCAGGGGCCAGGCGGGTGGGACCTTGTGGCTGTGAGGAGGAGCGTTCATTTCATTCAACTGGACAAGTGAGGCCCTGAGCCAGCTGATCGTGCTGGGGCCTCCTTATCGTGTTCCCTTATTGTGTTCCCTTGGGAGATGACTGGAATGTGTATCCACATACTCTGCGTAGTTTCAAGCTCTGTAAATTAGCAGGTGAGGGCATGTCAGAGAGTAGACCGCTGTTTTCAAGCTGGCAGCATTCTCTTGGCTGGACCTTTAGGCTGAGACCTATGGCTTCCACCATGAGGAGACCCAGCATACATGGGGCCTCTGTCCCGGCCTCTTCCTTCTCTCCCCCTGTGGCCCCTCCTCCTGGGTCACACTCTCCGGATTCAAAGCCTAACCTGTTTTTTCTCCTATTGTTTTGCCTCAGAAGTGGGGACTATATCTTGTAAGCTCCTATGCCAAGTGTACAGTGAGCATACACTGAATAAAAAGGTGCAGACTCAAAGGCCTCTGCAAGGCCCAGTGAGTGGTACAGAGGGGCAAAAAGGCCCAGGCAGGACCTACAAAGTCTGGGAGGGGAGATCCTGACAGTAGGAGTCAGCTGCTGGCCATTTGGACATAACAATTCCAGCACTGGCAAAATACCCGATTTTTTACAAAAAGCTAGAAATCCATATTATTACATGAAATCCTTCTATTTGTAAATATTGATAATTAATTCACATTTTAACACTATGTGGGTCAAATGTGTCTTATTAGTTATATAATAAGAGCAAACACTCACAAAGCAATTACAAAGTGCCAGGTGCTCTTGCAAGCGCTTACATGTACTATCGTAATTTTAACAACCCTATTTGGCACTATTTTACACCCATTTTATCAGTAAGAAAATTGAAGTGCAGAGAGATTATGTAACTTGTCTAAAGCCAGCTAGCAAGCCACTGAGGCGCTGGGATCTGAAGCAAAGCTGTGTGGCTCAAAAGCCAAATGCTGTCTGTAGGTCAAGCATGGACAGCTACTGCCTGGAGTGCCCCATGCCTGTTTTGCCCTGTAATGGAGCTCTGACACCTCTCTAGGCCCCTGTCACCCTGCCTGGTAAGTGAGCTTGAAGATCAAAGCTGGCTGACTGGGGCTGAGCCAGGAGAATCTCATGCAAGGAGGACAGAGTCACTCTGGACATTTGGGCCTCCTTAGGGGCTGAGGTGAAACGTGCCTGCACGCCCGGCATTGGTGCTGTTACAGCAAGGCGCACAGTGTGGGGCTCCGCAGTTGTCATTAGCTCCATCACGCACCAGCAGTACAACCTTGAGCTGTATGGTGGTAGGAACACAGAACTAAGGGTCCAACCCCAGGTTCTGTTTTCTTTGTGTCCCTTGAGTAAGCTAAGTCACCTCTCTGAAACTCGTTTCCTCCTCAATAAAGGAGAAAAATAGTCTTTACCTTGCAGGATTGCTTTACATGAAAGGGAAGATACTAAAGTGAGACAGAAAAGATGCCTGAAGTGCAAAATGGAAGGAGGCCTGTCAACCCTGCACCTTCAGGACCCTGAGAGCGAGTGTGTCAAGTTTTGCCCTTTAGATGGCACTCTTGACTCACCTTCACCTGGCTCTGAAGGAAGTAACGAAGTAGAGGCCTAAGCTCAGAGGAAACACTCCAAGGTTGTTAGGTGTCATACTGGTGAGATCTTTGGGGATCTGTTATCTGCAAGTGAGAATGAGGGTATATGACAACTTTCCCAGGCTTGTGAGGACTGCATGGAATGCTTGAGATAGGCCACTTGGCATGGTGCCCAGCACACAAAGGGCTTTCTCAGGCCTTTGGGCAACCCCAAGCTTACGGTCTCACAGACAAGTGTTGACCTTGGTCAGCCATGGTGAGGGCCAGGAAGCACCTGACAGAGCGGTTCCTTTAACAGTGCATTGCCAGCTCTGACAATGCTATTTGGATGTGTCCTTCAGTCTGAAAAATAGCTCTGAGTGATAAGCACTTCTGCCCAATTTCTTGCAGTTGACACACAATGCTGACTTGAATACAGCTAATTTTGAAAGGAGAGGATTATACAAGGACAAGTTTCTTCCCTCATAGCATTCTGGGGAAGGCCAGGACCCTACTGTTTACCTAACAGACTGGGACAACATGGGATACAGGGGAGGGGGCAGTAGTGTGTCTGTGGTCATTGCTGTCAGTCCCCAGCTGTCAGGCCAGACTCCACCTGAACCAGCACACCTAGTGTGTGGTGCTGTGTCCTGGGAAGCAGCAGTCCCCTACACCTCTTCTCAGCCATTCAGCCAGTACCTGCTGAGTGTGGGATCTATGCCTGGAACTGTGCTAGAAACAGGGCCAGGGGAGCAGAATGGTGCAGCCCTCACCTTAGGGCACTCACGGAGGAGGAAACATTTAAGTAAAATTAAGGCAGTAGGAAAGAGATTCTCTGCTGTGAGGAAGAGAGAGGCCAGATACATCCCATGGGCTTCCCTGCCAGATTATTAACTACTCAAAGCAAACACCCAGTTTATACACCTTTGCATGAGTACCCAGAGATGAGGACCCAATAAAATCTGTTGATTAAAAATGCAAATATAGGGACTTCCTAGATGGTGCAGTGGGTAAGAATCCACCTGCCAATGCAGGGGACATGGGTTCGAGCCCTGCCTCAGGAAGATACCACATGCCACTGAGCAACTAAGCCCGTGTGCCACTACTATTGAGCCCATGTGCCATGACTACTGAAGCCCACATGCCTAGAGCCCGTACTCTGCAACAAGAAAGGCCACCATAATGAGAAGCCTACGCACCGCAACGAAGAGCAGCCCCCACTTGCCACAACTAGAGAAAGCCCGTGTGCAGCAACAAAGACCCAAAACAGCCAATAAAATAAATAAATAAATTTATAAAAAAAAAATGCAAGTATACAACAATGCAAAGGGATTCCAAACTTAGAAATCCCAACACAGAAAGTAACTGAAATAAAAAGGAAATTTCACTGCTCAGAACATTTGCCACATGGTCCCTGTAAATCACCATCAGTCTCACACAGTGTTAAACAAAGGGAATGGTGCCTCTAAAGGCCTTCAGAGGCCTGGAAACTGGCAAAAGTAGTTGCCCTTCCAAACACAGGGTGTCGAAGCTTTCGTGGGATTTAATAAAAATGTATATAAGAGACTTACCTGGTGGTCCAGTGGTTAAGACTCCACACTTCCATTGCAGGTGGCATGAGTTCAAAATGTATACAAATTCTCTTGCTGTGAGGTAACATATCTGCCCTTCTGTGGGGAGCCATGCCTGCTCAGGGACTTTTTGTTTAGAGCGGGAAGAAAAGTGGTAACAGCCAAGTCATTCTGGAGGTAATTATGATCCCAAAGTGCAGAGTAGGGAAACCAACAGGCTGGGGCTGGCCTCCTGTCTAGGCTGCGTCCAGCACGGCTCAATTCCTAGGACCTGGCATGGGTCACTCAAGTGACCAAGCTTTAGGCAAATTTCCCAAAGTGGGGCCTGCTTAGGTATTTAGGAAAGAGGCCAGGTTCCTGGGCATCCTTTATCAAGACAAGGTTGTAAAATGTGCCTGCTAGTTTCACACTGGGATGGGAAAGGGAAAATGTGAAACTTAAAAATAGTAAAATAAAATAAAAGCCCTGATGAATGCTGAAGAATTGAGCAATTAGGAACCCATGAATGGATGCATTAGAAATGACAGCAATAATTATTCCTTGTGTTTATACAACTTATATAACTTTGCATTTCACACATGTTATCCCATTAATCCTCATTTTTAATAATTTAAAATTGACTTTGTGTGCTTCTGAGTTTTTAGTGAAGCTTCATAACCATGTTGGGCTACTTCCACAGGACTGTAGAGGCCTTTGCAGAGACATTGTAAAGACTTATCCGAAATCACACCGCAAAAACATAACAGAGGGGAAAAATGAACTCATCCCCCCAACCAAATGCAAGGAATCCATCTTGCCTTCTCTGGGCTCCCACAGATTTGGCTTGAACTTGCCTTTTCCTAAACCTTCCAACTCTTGACACTAGCTTTGTGTGCATGATTCTCCCATCTTCTGGGACCCCTGCAAGATCTGGGGCCTTGTCATTCATTTTTGAGCCTCCAGTGACCAGTTCCATTCTCAATAAATGCACTAATAAATAAGTGAACATTAACATCAATAATGCCTTGCAGTGTTTATTGTGTTGGTCAGTAGTTTCTCCTTCTAGGTTCAGGAGCCACATATTCCTAGCTGGACTGTATTTTCCTGAGAGCAGCAACTGTATGTCATTTTTTTCCCCTTTTTTCTCTTTCTGCATTTGATAAAGTGACAGATTCCAAAAGCTTAATAAATGTCTGTTTATTAAGTTAACTCAAGTTTTCTTCATGATTCAAACAATCACCATGAGAGGGCAGCAGAAAGAAACAGTTAGGGGCCGCCGTCTTCCTTGTGGATCAAAGATGGTCTTGGTTTAAATTTTCCCCAAAGTAGAGCTTGAGACAAGGATTTGAATACAGGCAGTAGTTTATTTTGAGGAAATTAGACAGGGAAGGGAAGGCAGCAGTAAGAGGTATGTTATCAAGTCAGGGAACACCATAGGCAACTGAGCTGAATCCCACTGGGGAATGCTGGGGGACACTATAGAACACACTCAGAGGTGTCCCATCCCAGGAGTGAGGGAGCTGAGATATTCATCCACCAATCCCTGTTAGTCATTTTGGGGCTGTTCCTAATTGATTGCCTAACACTTTGAACCTAGTATGGTTCTGGCAGCCAGACAGTCTTCAGGCAAAAGAACGCAAGTCTTAGCTGTCGGGAGTCAGAGCAGAGTACACAGAAATGCTGAGCACTGATGGCAACTGCTATAACTGCTCTTTAAGTATGGTGTCAAGTGATATATGGGGCCCAGACCTTGACTATGAGCCCTGGTTTCCAGCTCTGGGTCAGAGTTCTCAGGATTTTTTGCCTCTTTCTTGGCTGTCCCAATTAAGTGGAGGACTCACCACCATTCTTCGGATCCAGAGGTTCATGACAGGAATGAAAAAGCCTGTCAGGGCTCCATGATGGAAAGGGGAACACTGGCCCAGGATGTCCTGGCTTGCATCTGAACTCTGCCTTTAATCAGCTCTCTCTGGGTATGTTCAGCAGACTGTATGGTTCTCCTCTCTGAATGGTAGTATATTTTTTCAAACCAGAGCAAGAAGGGACAGTTCTTATAAACCATGCAAACTGTCCTCAAGAGAGACAGAGAGGGAACCAGGGCACTATTAGAAAAAATATAGATAGTCCTTATTGTTTTTTTGCCCCCTCTCCCCAAACTGCAAACTCTATGATTGCCAAGTCTCAGGAAACTAGAACATTCCCTGACACATGGTAAATATTCAATGATGATTTATGTTGTTTTTATTTGATGAAGAGTAGGTGTATCAAGTCGGGGGAAGGAGCTCACTTTAGGCTGAAGGAGATTAAGAAAGGTCTCTGTGGAATGTCAACATTTAAGCTAAAACCAGAATGACAGGAAAGAGACATCCAAACAAAGATCTAGGTCAGGGACTGGCAAACTTTTTCTGTACAGTGCAGTACAGTAAATGTTTTAGCCTTTGTGGGCTATATGTGATCTCTGTCACATCTTCTGAAAAAGAACAACAACCAAAAAAAACCTTAAAATTATAAAACATTTTTAGCTCATGGGATGCACAAAAAAACAGGCTATGGGTCATAGTTTATTGACCCTTCTTCACAGGGAAAGCATTTCAAGTGAGGGAGCTGCTAGTGCAAAGGCCCTAAAGTGTTATGTACTTGGAGAATTTAACAGACAGAAGGTGGCCAGTGTGGCTGGAACATAGTGACCAGGACCCAGAGAGAGTGGAGGAGGAGATAAATCCAAAGAGACAGGTGGGCCCAGACCAACGGGGCCTGTAGGGCATTTCTATTTGATTCTAACTAAAATTGGGAAGCCACTGGAGGATTTTAAGCAAGGGGATGAGGTGATACAATTTATCTTTTACAAAAGATCTCTAGCTGCTTTATGGAGAAAGGCATTTGGTGGGAAGAGGAAGGGCAGTGAGGCCAGGCAGGGGTGAAACAGAAGACAGATGATAGATGAGGTGTAGAAAAGGCACCATCAGACTTGGGACACAGATGGCACTATAGGAGTTGTTTTTCAATCTGCTTCTTTTCATTTAACATCTAATATGTGGCACTTAATCCTTGCATAGAATAGAAAGAAATAGAAATCTGCAGAATATCACATTTGTACTATAATTTATTTCAGCCATCTCTGAAAGGCAGGCATTGAAATTGTTTCCAATTATTTGATATTAGCAGTACTTCTCCAGCGGTGCTTGATTTCCTTAACCTATAATAATAATCTCTTTGATGGAAACTAAAATTTTGGTAGTGAGCACTCATAGTGTATGCAGTGTTATACACACAAAACTTATACAATGTTATAAACTAATGTTACCTCAAAAATAAAAACAAACATAAAAAACTCCTAGAAGAAAAAAGATAATCTCTTTGAATGGGTGCTCTCTGAGGGCTCCCATATTTCCTGCATTTCAGGAAGAGCCAGAAAAACAAGTAAATAATGCTTCCTGTCTAGTGACCTCTCCCAGAGTTTGGAGTACTTTAAAGTCTTCATGAGCATTCCTTACCTGTCAGCACTCCCTTCCCTCTTTACCCCCAAACCGTCGTGCCCTTTGTTACCCTGTTTTTCCTTTGAACAGTCCTTCTGGATCTTGTCTCCTCCTCAATTCTTTTCTCCCCCAATCTCATTCTGCTACCTGAGGGATCATTTTCTCCCCAGATTCGGAGTAACAGCAAACTAGAGAACATGCGGATTAGGTAGACTCTAGAGTGCGCAAGGTGGTCCTTCCTGGCTATTGGCTCCTCCCTCCATCCCCTCACATCGTCCTCCCCAGTGACTGGCTCTCCTCTGTGATTGGTCTACCCAGAGACTGGCTCTCCTCTGTGATTGGCTTTCCCCTAGGGTATGGCTCTCCCCACCCCCAAGCTGCCATTTCCCGCTTTATGATCTCACCTAGTGACTGGCCCTCTTCTGTGATTGGTACCCCAGTGACTAACCCTTCCTCACTAAACGTCCCAGTCAGAATCTGCGAGGACCTCAGGGAGAGAGTCTGCATCCTGCTTCAGGTAGGAAGTTATGACAGTTAAAATGACACAGCTGGGAGCAGGCAGCAGGAAATGAAACCCAGGCTTGGGTTCCCCTTACTTTCCTGAAGAGACAGAGGGCTCTATTTCCCTGTAAAAACTTAATAGAGCCTTTTAGTCAGAATTCCAGAAGCAGAACCCTCTTCCAGAGGCAGCAACCAAGAGAACAAGGAAATCCAGGATTCTCTAGGTGGGCTGATGTTGAATCTTGCACACACTCACTTCTATTTTTTTAACTTGTTCCCCTTCTCCTCATTATAACTAAGTTTTGCATTCACTGCCCTTAATATGGAAGCGTGGTCTGGGCTGAGCTGGAAGGTTGAAGGGAGCTGAGGAGTAGCAAGAGACATGGACTTTTCTTTTTTTTCCAGTTTTAAACTTTTTTTTAAGCTCTTTATTTGTTTTACACTTTTGTACCAGCTTTTGAGGCACACCAAAGTGAATCAGCTGTATTTATACATATATCCCCATAGACCCTCCCTCCTACGACTTCCTCCCACCCTCCCAGTCCTGGCCCTCTAAGGCATCACCCATCATCCTGTTGATCTCTCTTTGTTATACAGCAACTTCCCACTAGCTATCTATTTTCCAGTTGGTAGTGTATGTATGTCTATGCTACTCTCTCATTTCATTCCAGCTCCCCCTTCGCCCCCCACCCCCCCAATCCCGTGTCCTCCAGTCCATTCTCTGCATCTGCATGAGACATGGACTTTTGAAAGGTCTCTGAGATGGGAATGTGAGTCCCTGGTGCTCCAAGAAAAGATATGGAAATCCCAGAAAGGTTGGGGAATCTGAACTCAGGACCTATGCTAATTTCTATGTGGAATCACACGTTTCTTGTATGGGATCTCTGCAAAGCCCAGAATATTAGGGCAAACGTGGCAGTTCCTCAGAGCCCAGGCTGAGCAGAAACTATAATTTCTAACAGCCCAGAATGTACCCACAGCTCAGGACTGGAAAACACAATTGTCTGTCCAGCCTAGGACGGTGCAGATATCATGGGCCCACATAATCCAGGATGGTGCCAATATCGTCATCCCTCATACCCCGGACTGAGCAGACACCATCCTCCCTCACAGGCCAGGACTGTGCACACATTTTATTCTCTACAACCCAGGTCTGTGCAGACACCAACTCCCTTATAGCCCAGCATGGGGCAGACAGTAGTCTCTCATAGCTCACAAGTGGGCAGGCACTGAAGTATTTCATAGCTCAATACTGGAGAGATGAGAATGAGGCTTACATAGACCCTGTTAACCAAACCTCGGGCATTTAGAGTGTATGTTCAGTGACTGAAGCTCAGTAGGAACCAGACAACACTGTAGATGTCAGCGTGGACAGAGACTGCCCAAGGATAAAGCCCCCATTCCTCAAAAGTAGCATTTCAAAGTCAGATGAGTCTTGCATATTTAGATGCTACTCTGGGGAGAAGAAAATTTCTGGATTAAATTTATCTGGATTAAGTATGATGCAAAGATTATGTTACAGAAAAATTTATCAGCACTTCTGTGCACACTTGTGTGGTGTGCTTCAAGGACAAAGAACAAGATAGACTCAAAGGGCCAATATTGCCAGAACAAAGAACTATAAGACTCCTATCACTCTGTACTGTGCAACAATTGCAATGTCCCAAACTTTCCCAAGCAGAATGCCATGTCCCTTGCCCAGCCCATATAAGGAAAGATATTTGCCCCATTTTTCTCCCACTCAGCACACTAAAAGTATACCTACTCTGCCCAGTCAGCAGATAACTGCATGTTCCTTGGCTATAAAAACAGGCAAGCAACCCATGCTCAGGGCTGACTTTCCCTGGCTACCAGGAAGTTGGCCTGCTGTTCTTGCAGCATCCCTTCTCCCTAATAAACTCTATCATCCTTGCCTTCGGCCTTGTGTCTGGAAATTCTTTTTGAACCGGCGCTCAGACCACAACATTTGGTGGCCTGTATGGGGAACTTCTCCTAGGGGAAGATCTCCTACTCCACTTCCTTTCCTCATTCCTTGGGACCCTCTGTGAATAGGCAGGTGGCTGTGGAAGCAACAGAGGAGCCCTGGCCAGGACCATACCCCGGTGGGTTCCAAGGGCTCCACAGTGCACTTCGCCCCAGTAACTGCTGCCTGGAATAGATGAGGATCCTTCTGTCTTCCTTCTGACTGAGGACTAGGCCAATTGATATTGTGTGGGCACGGGTCAGGCATTTAAAAGCCATTAGGGTAACTGCTGCTTGAAGACTCCCGTGAGAGGATAAGGGGGTCACAGAACAGGCCAGGCTTTTAGAGTGTCTGACCCCAGCAAGACAATTTCCGTGCAACGTGAGGCACATAGTGGTTGAAGCAAAACATAAAGCCCACAGTCGCTCGGCCACCGCCTCCTCAGCAGGGTTCAAAGGCAGGCTCCTCAGTCCTCTTTCCCTATTACCTCCACTTCCTCTCCTCCGGCCCGGACTGACTCCAAAGGATCTCGCCACCTCTAGACCATCCTGAAAACGTCTTCCCATCCCTGAGGAACTTCTAACAGTGAGTCAATGCCTGGCTAACCACTGGGAACTCCCCTCTCTGTTTTCACTGGTGCCACAGATGCACATTTCCCATGGGTGCCTCAGACACAGGGTTTCTCACTGGTGCCTCAGCCACACAGTTTTCTCTCTGGTGCCTCAGATGCATGGTTCTCACTGGTGCCACAGATGCATGGGTTTCACTAGTGCCACAGCCACACGGAGATGTCACTGAGACAAAAGGGGATGCCTTTTTGCCCGTCACTGATTCTCAATACCCCTTCCCCATTCTACAGCATCAGGGCTAAGAGTGGGGTCAAAAATGTCTATCCCCTTAGACTCACCTCTCGGTTGTATTCTCAGGAAATGGAAGAAGTTTGACCCAGACAGTCTCAAAAAGAAGAGGATCATTTTCTTTTATAACAAGGCTTGGCCGGAATACAAACTGGGAGACCAAGAACAATGGCCTCTTGATGGGACACTAAATTATAACACAATCCTCCCACTTAATCTCTATTGTTGGAAACTAGGAAGAGATTCTGAGGTTCCATACATCCAGGCCTTCATGGCCCTCAGTCAGAATCCGAGCCTGAGGGGCTCCTGTCACATGTGTCTCTCCACCGCCTCTCTATTGCCTCGTCCTTCCCCTTCTCCTTCCTCATCAGCTCCACTACCCTGTCCCTCTCCCCCTCCACCAGATACTTTAGATGACCCTTCCTGTCCCCGGTCACACTCACCTCCTCCTCAACCTTTTGTTCCCCCACCCCACTTCCTTACCCAGATGCAAATCAACCCTCCCATCCCCACACTCAGTCACAGGCAGCCCAGCGCTCTACATCAGGCTCCAATGTGCTTCCCTTACGAGAGGTCACTAATAGAGACCTAGGTACTATCAGAGTTCACGTCCCCTTCCCCATGTCTGATCTCTGTCATATCCAGGGTAAACTGGGCTTTTTAGCCAGGACGCTTCCACTTTTATCAGGGAATGTCAAGCCCTTACCATAGCTTATCTTGACCTAACCTGGCAAGACATTCATATAGTCCTAAGTACCTGCTGTACACATGAAGAAGAGACCAGGATCTGGGCCTTAGCTCAGGCTTGTGTAGATGAGGCACACGCTGGAAATCCTAATGAGAACCAAACAGGGGCAGAAGCAGTCCCACAGGCAGACCCAGGGTGGAAATATCAAGCAAATGAAAATGGGCCAACAGGAGGGCTCCCTAGGAGAAATTACATGGTTACCTGTCTAGTAGAAGATATGAAAAAGGTGATCATCAAACCTGTCAATTATACTAAACTCAGAGAAGTTACACAAGAGCACTCTGAGAATCCAGCCTTTCTTCAGGCCTGATTAGCAGAGGCTATAAGGAAATACACCAACCTAGACCCTGAGACCCTTGAAGGTCAGACTATACTTGCAGTTCACCTTATAAGCAGGGCATCCCCTGACATAACACAAAAATTACAGAAATTAGAACAGGGCCCACAAACCCCATTCTCTGTCCTACTTGACCCAGTCTTTAAGGTCTTTAATAACAGGGAGGAGGTTTCCAGGAATAGGCAAGAACTAAGAGAGGAAGAAAAACTAAAAAGACATGCTCAATATATTGCCATTACTCAGTCCCTCCCATGACAGGGACCCATGGGAATCCCTCCCTCTTCTCAGAGACTGCCATTGACCTGCTACCAGTGCGGTCAGCTGGGGCACATTGTCAGGAATGGCCACATCCTGCCACCTGATACCCCATGCCCTTACTGTTGCCAAAAGGGCCATTGGAAAAGCAGTTGTCCCTCCTGCCCTCAAGTGGGTAGGCCAACACAAATCATCCAGCACCTGGGGTACTTTGGGACTTGGCCCCCTGGGCCAAAATCAAGGACAATTGCCCCTGGTGGTGGTAACTGACTATCAGGAGCAAGAACCAGATTGCGCTTTAGAGCTGGGGCTCCGGAATATGGCTGACCAAAGGTGCCCAGAGCTCTATCTACAGGCCCCTATGTTCCCCATAAGAACGGAAGAGCCCCGGATAACCCTGGATGTGGCAGGGGCTACTATAACCTTTCTGATTGACACTGGGGCTACTTATTCAGCCCTGACTTCCTTCTCTGGTCCCATTCGCCATTCCTCAATCCTCCTAATAGGGATAGACGGACAGCCCTCTTGTGGCCGATTCACACCTCCCTTACCTTGTTCTCTTGAAAATACTTTATTCATACATTCTTTCCTAGTCCTCCCAACCTGCCCTACACCTCTGCTAGGCCAAGACCTTTTAACAAAACTTAAAGCTACTTTATCATTTACTCCAGTAAATATGGCCTTAACAACCACCATGAAGCCTACTCTAATCACACACAACACCCAATCAAGCATGGAACAGAAATCTTGGACCTATTAGAGGCCATAAAATCCCCTAAGGAAATAGCTATCATCCACTGAAGCACACACCAAAAGGACACATCAGACACAACTAAAGGAAATGATATGGCAAATGGGCCAAAAGGATCACCCAAAATGTCCTACAGACCCCCTTGATCCCAAGTTTAGAGTCTTCACCCCCACGGTACTCACCATCAGAACTTAAAGAGGGACAAAACCATGTGTTCACTCTAACCTCTCAAGGCTGGCTAAAAACCCCAGACACCAAACTTCTTCTACCAGAAGCCGCCCAATGGAAGATTCTGAAGCACCTTCATCAGGCTGCACATTTAGGACCCAAATCCCTTTACAGACTGGTAGGGACAATATTCACAGGGAATCTTCTCCACCCTCCAAACTATATGCCAGGCCAACCCAGAGGGGGCTATAAACCCCCCACCCACCCCATTATCTCATCTGATCCAAAGGTGGGAGAACCAACCAGGAGAAGATTGGCAGATAGATTTCACCCAGATGCCCCCTTGTAAAGCCTTCAAATATCTCCTAGTCATGGTGGACACCGTCACAGGATGGATAGAGGCCTTCCCTACTAAAACTAAGAGAGCATCCAAAGTTACCACCACTCTCATGGAACATACTATACCCTGGTTCAGGCTACTGCACTCTTTACAGTCAGAGAACGGCCCCGCCTTTATTTCAAGTCTAACCCAAGGGGTCAGCAGGCCCTCTAAATCAGTTATCTTCATTCAGCATGCTGTCCTCAGGTGTCAGGCAAGATGGAAACAGCCAATCAAGCCCTCAAGAAATATCTGACCAAGTTAACAATAGAGACACACCAAACATGGGTTTCCCTCTTAACCAATGACAAAACAAACCATCCTTATACTTACTATTTTGATTCCCCTTTCTACATTTACTTCCCCAAATCTCCTAATATCACCACCGATTGGACCCAAACTAGCTATTTTGGGACCTCCACCTGCCCCACCCCTCCCTAGGTGTACCCTGACAGAGAGCAGGTAATGGGAACCCAGGGCCCTATGATGCCCCCACCCAGCAGGAAGCAGCCAGAGAGATCGTAGCCCCTTTCCCTTTCAAAAGGGATTCCTGCGAGAGAGTAGCACAGACATATACATACTACCAACTGTAAAATAGTCAGTGGGAAGTTATTGTATAACAAAGGGAGTCCAACTCGAGGATGGAAGATGCCTTAGAGGACAGGGACGGGGAGGGTGGGGGGGGGACTCGAGGCGGGGGGGAGTCGGGGAGGGGAGGGAATGCGGGGATATGTGTATAAAAACAGATGATTGAACCTGGTGTACCCCCCCCCAAAAAAAAAAAAAAAAAGGGATTCCTGGACACCTGAGAGAGAGCTAGGCAGATAGAAAGACATGAGCATGGTATCAAAAAGGGCCAAAATATTGGCCCCTTAAATAAAAAGAGGGGGGAATGTTGTGTGCTCCAAGGACAAAGAACAAGATAGGCTCAAAGGGCCAATATTGCCAGAACAAGGAGTAACAGGACTCCAGTCACTCTGTACTATGCAACAATTGCAATGTCCCAAACTTTCCCAAGGAGCATGCCATGTCCCTTGCCCAGCCCACATAAGGAAAGATATATGCCCCATTTTTCTCCCACTCAGCACACTAAAAGTATACATTCTCTGCCCAGTCAGCAGATAACTGCAGGTTCCCTGGCTATAAAAACAGGCAAGCAACCCATGCTCAGGGCCAGCTTTCCCTGGCTACCAGGAAGTCAGCCCACCATACTTGCAGCATCCCTTCTCTCTAATAAACTCTATCATCCTTGCCTTCTGCCTTGTGTCTAGAAATTCTTTTCCAACCTGCACTTGGACCAAGACAACTTGCATTCTGAAGAATTAAAATAACCAGCCTTCCATATTTTCCTAGGTTCCATAATCCTTTTGCCTCCATGTTAGGTGACCATTATGGGAGCACATGGAGAAGGACATCCTAAATGTGATTTTGTGCTACCTATCTTCTCACAGGACAGTCCCCATTGTCAAGAAATTTGGGCTGTTTAGCTCTTGGTACTCAAAGGAAAACCTTTAACAGAAATCAGCTTCGCTGTCCCTGCCTCAGCCTTCTTAAGAGGGCTTCATAGAGGACCCTCAGGCAGTGTGGGTTATGTGTTAGATGGAAGCTTTATTTTCCCCCAAAGATGTTTCTTCAACAGCCTGTTTCCACCAAGAAAACCAGCCCTTATCACTGCCTTCGACAAAACAGACCTTCATGCTGAGTGCTGCTCTCATTGCTCCTGTTTTCTCTGTGTTTAGACAAAGACAGTGGATTTGTGTTTTATTATACAGTGGTAGGCCTAGGAAAATCAATTAGCAAGCAGAGTGATCAACAGTAACCATGATTACTATCATTTGCTAAGCTCTTATTATGTGCCAGGCACCGCATAAGCACCTCATGTGCATTATCTCACTTTATCGTAACACAAGGAGACAGGAATTATTATCTTTTGCACTTTACAAATGAATAAGAGGCAAAGAGGTTAACGGACTTTACCAGTCACGGAAATGCTAAGTGTCAGATCAGGATTTCAAAACAGGTTTTTGTGATTCTGTAAATCTTACACTAAGCCTCTGGGGCTGTAGCCAGGCCTAACACTGTACGTTATGAGACTTCAGGGAGTTTCCAGGGACCAGGATCCCCTAAATGCAGCTGTTGGGGGAGGTTGTGAGCAGCCTGGAAGGGACCCTATGAATGATTTATGTGCCTTTCTTTCCGCAAACGGATAACTTGGTCTCATTTCTTGTTTTCTGTTTTTGTTTTTTAATTTGAAATAACACCATACAGTTGGCAAAGCCTGTGAGGAAAACCATTTTATTACTTTTTCTAGATATAATGTGAAAAAGTTACTGACCCAGAGCTCTGGAGCAGGAGCCAATTATGCAAGGTCTTTTAAGAAGGGGACAGATGGCATGTGAAGCTGCAAACATGGGGCTCTTGGACAAGCTTTTGTGGAGAAGTTAAGGCCCACATTCTTGTTCTCTCCCTAATATAATCATCACATTAGAGTAAGAATGAACACTTTTCATGAACTGTGTTTGAACTTTGTGATGATATTTGCAAGGAATGCCTCTGAGCCCCAAAGGGAGTCACATTACCTCCATAAAGTGTTCATTGAGCCAATTTGCCAAAGGGTCAAATATTCTGCATTTTGGGATTTCAGTGTATGCCACCTTGACTGTTTCATCTTTGTTGTCTAAATTTGCCTCTCTGGACTGTTTTCTAGGAAAGCAGGAGCTGAGTCTCTCTTTTGATCACTCCCTCACTGTCTGGCAGTGACAGGCATTTCAACTCTCAGTAGTCACTTGTTGTTTGATAAGCCCTGTTTGAATACCAAATCTTACTCTTTATAGGAAAAATAATAGGTGTATACCCTTTGGGGTGTTGGGAGGATTAAAGATAATGTAGGCAAAGTATTCATTACATTGCATGATATGTAGTAGGCAGTTAATTAATGGGGACCACTACAATCTGTCTCAAAAATAAATGGTTGCAAATGGTACTCACATTGTGTTCCTCCAGGGAGTGAGATTATGTCTCCTGGAACTCTGCAGAGGTCGGTCATCTGTATCCTCATTTATCTTTCTTATCGATCCTAGTCCACCTGCTGATGAGACCTTCTGGTAATGCTTCTCCAGAAGGTGTAATTAAAAATAAACAAAACAAAACAAAACAAATATAAGAGAGAGTTGAGGAGCGAGGGCCGGGAGTGGCATGGTAACAAGTTGGAAATGCAAAAGAGGTAGTGATAAAATAGTAATAAAATAGTCTCCACACCTGAAAGAATGGAGAAATTACTTGAGACCTAAGGATTTTCTAAGAAATGATAAAGGCAACATGGGAGAATTGCAGGGGAAGAACCACAGATCCAGGCAACTTGGGTGTGTCAGGGGCCTTCTAGATGTCTAGGGGCCAAACCCTCTTATTGTGTGTGTAAGCAAGAGAGGATGAGGAAGGTGGAGGAACTTGTCCAAAATCCTGAGGAGGTAAACAGCTCTTCTTTTGTGTTGTGTTGCATTGTTCTGCTTCCAGGATACAGGTATACTCTTCCGGGAAATCACCTCCAGCCCCACATTTAGTTTATATGCCCCAGTTATATGCCAGTTAGACTCCAGGACCCTCTGTTTCCAGGGGATTGCATGTGACTCGAGCCTGGGCAGTTAGTCCCTGAAATGCCCTAGAGATGGTGATTAATTCATGCCACATCCTGTGACCCAAGCTGGTTCAATGAGAATGGCACCCAGGATGAGTGTAGGAGCTATTGGGAATAACAGTTTTTTCCCACTGGATTTGATGCTGGGAGAATGTGAGGGCAGAACATTCGAGGGTCCTTGAACCACCAGGTGGAGTCTGAGAATAAAACATCAGGGAGAAAAGCAGAGCTGAGAGATTGGGTTTCAGTGACTTTTTTTTTTTTTCTTTTTTTAATCCCTGGGTCAAAGCACACCTGAAGATAAAAAACTTGTTGCATTTTCCGGTTATGTGAGGCAATAAAGTCCCTCTGTTCTTGTCCAGTTTGTGGTGAGTTCTCTTTCACTTTCAACACTCATAGTTCTGACACACTGGGTCTCAGTGGGGAATACAGTACATTGGTTTACTCATCATCTGTTCCAGTCTCTAGTAGTTTTCCCTCTACTGCAGGAATGGGGGAAGGGGGGCTAAAAACTCCAGATTGAAGAGTTCTTATAGCTAGGACTCTGTATGTGATCGAGGTTTTACCAATCAGATGAATTCCTGTAAGACTTGATTTACAGCCAAGTTAAATGGGGAAAAAGATGACACTTCCATGTTACTTGTGCTGAGATAGCTGTTGTAGGGGTGCTTCTTAGTCCCCATATGCTGCCGAAGTGGCAGAACCTGGAGTTAGTGCTTAGGACAGAGTTATGTTGATTTACCCGTGCCTGATAGTGACAAAACTGGCAAGCAATTCGCTTGGTAGCCTCTTCTATATTGATGGTCTTGGCCTCAGTGTTGTAGAGCCTATAGAGCCTTAGGCCTTCCAGGGATTTTGTAAGCATCTTCTTTCTTTCTTTTTCTATTTATTTTATTTTTTTTAATTTTAAGAACTTTTATTGAGATACAGTTAACATAAAATAAACTGCATGTATTTAGAGTGTACTATTTGGCATCCCAATCTCCCAATTCATTCCCCCCCCAACCCTTCCCACTTTCCCCACTTGGTGTCCATATGTTTGTTCTCTACATCTGTGTCTCTATCTCTGCCTTGCAAACTGGTTGATTTGTACCATTTTTCTATAGTCTGCATATATATGTTAATATATGATATTTGTTTTTCTCTTTCTGACTCACTTCACTTTGTATGACAGTCTCTAGGTCCATCCATGTCTCTACAAATGTCCCAGTTTCATTGCTTTCTACAGCTGAGTAATATTCCATTGTGTATATGTACCACATCATTTTTATCCATTCATCTGTTGATGGACATTTAGGTTGCTTCCATGTCCTGGCTATTGTAAATAGTGCTGCAATGAACACTAGAGTGCATGTGTTTTTTTTGTTTTTGTTTTTGTTTTTTTTTTTTTTTTTTTTTTTTTTTATGTTGTTCTCTGGGTATATGCCCAGTAGTGGAATTGCTGGGTCATATGGTAAGTTTATTTTTAGTTTTTCAAGGAACCTCCATACCGTTCTCCATAGTGACTGTATCAATTTAAATTCCCACCAACAGTGCAAGAGTGTTCCCTTTTCTCCATACGCTCTCCAGCATTAACTGTTTGTAGATTTTCTGATGATGCCCATTCTAACTGGTGTGAAGTGATACCTCATTGTAGTTTTGATTTGCATTTCTCTAATAATTAGGGATGTTGAGCAGCTTTTCATGTGCTTCTTGGCCATCCATATGTTTTCTTTGGAGAAATGCCTACTTAGGTCTTCTGCCCATTTTTTGATTGGGTTGTTTGTTTTTTTGATATTGAGCTGGATGAACTCTTTATATATTTCAGAGATTAATCCTTTGTCTGTTGATTCATTTGCAAATATTTTCTCCCATTCTGAGGGTTGTCTTTTCATCTTTCTTATAGTTTCCTTTGCTGTGCAAAAGCTTTGAAGTTTCATTAGGTCCCACTTATTTATTTTTGTTTTTATTTCCATTACTCTAGGGGGTGGATCCAAAAAGATCTTGCTGTGATTTACATCAAAGAATGTTCTTCCTATGTTTTCCTCTAGGAGTTTCATAGTGTCTGGCCTTACATTTAGGTCTTTAATCCATTTTGAGTTTATTTTTGTGTATGGTGTTAGGGAGTGTTCTAATTTCATTCTTTTACATGTAGCTGTCCAGTTTTCCCAGCACCACTTATTGAAGCGGCTGCCTTTTCTCCATTGTATATCCTTGGCTCCTTTGTCATAGATTAGTTGACCATAGTTTATTTCTGGGCTTTCTATCATGTTCCATTGATCTATATTTCTGTTTTTGTACCAATATCATACTGTTGATCACTGTAGCCTTGTAGTATAGCCTGAAGTCAGGAAGCCTGATTCCACCAACTCCATCTTTCCTTCTCAAAATTGCTTTGGCTACTCAGGGTCTTTTGTGTTTCCATACAAATCATAAAATTTCTTGTTCTAGTTCTGTGAAAAATGCCATTGGTGATTTGATAGGGATTGCATTGAATCTGTAAATTGCTTTGGATAATACAGTCATTTTCACAGTGTTGATTCTTCCAATCCAAGAACATGGAACGTCCCTTCATCTGTTTGTGTCGTCTTTGATTTCTTTCATTAGTGTCTTGTAGATATCTGAGTACAGGTCTTTTACCTCCTTTGTTAGATTTATTCCTAGGTATTTTATTCTCTTTGTTGCAATGGTGAATGGGATTGTTATTTAATTTCTCTTTCTGATCTTTCATTGTTAGTGTATAGAAATGCGAGAGGTTTCTGTGTGTTAATTTTATATCCTGCAACTTTACTGAATTCATTGATTAGCTTAAGTAGTTTTCTGGTGATATCTTTAGAATTTTCAATGTATAATATCATTTCATCTGCAAACAGTGGACAGTTTTACTTCTTCTTTTCCAATTTGGACTCCTTTTATTTCTTTTTCTTCTCTGATTGCTGTGGCAAGGACTTCCAAAACTATGTTGAATAGTAGTGGTGAGAGTGGACATCCCTGTCTTGTTCCTGATCTTAGAGGGAATGCTTCCAGTTTTTCACCATTGACAATGATGTTTGCTGTGGGTTTGTCATATATGGCCTTTATTATGTTGAGGTAGGTAAGCACCTTATTTCTAAACTTTCTCCTTGAAATAGCTAAAGTGGTTTCTGTTTCCTGCAATGAAACTTGGACTAATAAACCAGAAATTCTGCCTCTGGACAGGGCACTTGCTTTCCATGATTAGGCAACAGCATCCCAGGCTCTCCCTGACCTAGGGCATCTTATTATTGTTGGGTGGCAGGAGACTGATGACTGCCACATGGACTCACAGAAGTATAGATTGACTGTTGGTGATGCTTGACTCCCAGCTGGTGCAGATTTGGGTCAGAGCAAGAAGAGACCTGTGGGAAGTGGTGCAAGGGGGTAAATGGGCTGAATTAGAAGAAAAGGTTTGCTTAGGCTCTGGGAAGAATAGCAGTTGAGCCCTGCTGTGCATACTCCACAGGGGTAGCTTAAAAGCAGATTATGCAGGGGTCATTGATTGTGATGCACCCCAGTAACAGTGCAGGGGAATGAGATGGTTTCTTGATTGTTTCTCAAAAGTCTGTATGACATTGGGATCACTGGTTATAAAACCAATGACCTTATGATTTTACACTAAGTAGGTGAGGTCACCTATTCCCATATCATCTAGTTATGAGCACATCTCAAGGTACTCTCCAGGTTTCTGGATCTTAAGTTTTCTCAGATATATGGATTGTTCCCTGAGATTAAGGACAGGGCAGTGAGTTCTCACAGTGTAGCTGGGCCCCAGTATTTAGCTCTGCATTTACATTTGAGTTCAAGCTCCAAATAAGATCTCCTCAACATAAAGATTCTGCAGACTTGCTGACTCGACATCCTGCCTGACTCCTTATTGTCCTCACACCAGCAACACCAGCATCATCACAGAACTTGTTAAAAATGGAAGTTATCAAGCCCCAACCCAGACCCACAAAATCTGAGCTTTCTGGTAGGGTTACTGTGGCAATTAAACTGGAACAAAGAGTGTAACACATGTAGCTAAGTGCCTACAACCACAGAACTGACCCTCCCTGTGTTTGTGTGTGTGTCTAAGTCTTTGCCCAAACGGGTGCCTCTGTCTGCATTGACTCCTTCTCCCTCAGCCTGCTGGACCTATAGTCTCTCACATCTTAGCTCAAGCATCCCTTTGTCTATTTGTCTCTGCAATCTTTTCTTATCTTCTTCTCTCCTGGTACCGACCCCTCCCTCCACTGAGCTTTCATCTTTTTTTTTTTTTTTTTTTTTTATGAATAAAGAGTCTTTTATTGACATTTTAGGATACTCCACGAGTGGAACTTTGAACTCCCGATAAGGACCCCCTCTACACACCTCCTGCCACAACCAAGCAGGGGCTAGAATGCCTTTCACATCAAGGGCAATTTGCAAATACCTGTTAATATACTGAATCTAATTTCTCCTTCTATCCACAAGAAGGAGATAAAATCAGGCAAATGGAAGGAAAGATGAGATGATTTTTTTTTTTTGAGGTGATCTTCTAAATATTCCTACTCCACTCTAACACACACACACACCACTATCCTTGGGATACAGTTGAATACACTCTGAGATACCCGCCTTACCGTAACTGGGATACCATTCACCATATTCCTCAAAATGCCTGCATTATTTTTATAGGCACTCTAGAAAATTTTCTGCCTCTCCATGGGAAAACGTTAAGAAAGTAAGTACAACATTGCACATTTCAAATACATCCTGAGGGACTGAATCCGTTTTGAATGGTTTTTAAAATGCCAAGAATTCCCAAGATTTAATCATAACTACTTACTTGAAAATGGTCGGAGCCATTTTCAACAGTATGATTTAGTAGAAGATGGTTTCCGATCTGTTTCAACTAGTTGGCTATCAATGAAAAGGTCAAAAATTGGCTTAAACCAACGTTTTCCAAACGTTGGTTTTTTAAATCATTTTCATAGAAAGGTAACAGATGTTTTCCCCTAAGTTGGAAATCTACAGAATAAAATGAAGTATCATTCTCTAGACGATACACCTTTGTGTGTGTGATGGATCTAGCGTATATGATGGTGCTTGAAGGGGAGTATAGGCAGCATTTCCTCAACTTTGGGGGGATCGTCTGATGGGATTTAGCAGGAACGGGTATGAATATTCACAAAGTGGCTGTGAGTGGTTTCATCTGTTCTTTCTGACCATTTTAAGGTAGGCAGCACTTTCAAGCTGATTAAGATGTATTGATATTTAACTTACTAGCAGAATGATAACTGATTCTGTTATTAACTGAGGTAAATCAGTATGATTAGGCAGAACCACACCAAAAATTTCAAAATTATTGGAATCGTTAGAGCAAATAAATCCCACTTGAGTTGGTCAGAACAAGTTTTAATTGGAAAAAGGCTGTGGGTTGGCATAAAGGTCCAAATATAACTAACTCATCCTTGAAAATTTAACAGATCAGCTTGAACCCGTAATTAACTGTTCAAAATAATTTTTTAAAATTGTTTAAAAATTGTTTTTAAAATGTTTTATCTAATTAAGAACTAATTCTGAGTGGATTAAAGCTATTTTACGCTATTCTAGGTTAATTTGATGTAGCCAACATTTATTTGTTAAAATTTGGTCAAACTTATTCTCGTGGGGGTTACTCATTCATTTAAAAAATATTTATTTAGCATTTTCTATAGATAAGAGTCTGGGTTCAAATTCTCACTCTACCAGATGGCATTTATATCAAGCAAGACACTTTGCACTTCTACTTTATCTCTAATACAGGGATTATAATAGAAGTTTAGATTCTTTCCAAAGTCGGAAGATTAAATGAGAAAAAAAAATACACATAAAGCTCTTTGCACACTACACAGTACTTAGTAAGCAACCAATGAGTGTTAGCTTTTGTCTTATTTTAGAGAGGTAGTATGCATGGTAGTTAACAATATGTGTTTGAGATCAGCACAGTCTGGGGGGATAACCCAGAGTCTGCCATTCTCTGGATGCATGACCTTAGCCGAGAAACTACCTTTAAAAGGAGATGATCATATCAAGCTCATTGGGCACAAAGTAAATGTTCAAGAAATAATATAGTGACTATAAGCCTCTCCACCTGTCACTGGCTAGTTTGGGTTCTGAACAGAGATGTTCTAGAGTGTTCATTATACAGTTACCCCTCGTTATCCACAGGGGATTGGTCCCAGGGCCCCCAGAGATACCAAAATCTGCGGATGCTCAAGTCCCATATGCAAGATGGCGTAGTATTTGCATATAACCTACGCACATTCTCCTGTATACTTTAAATCATCTCTGTCTTACTTATAATATATCTAATACAGTTGACCCTTGAACAATATGGGTTTGCATTATGCAAGTCCCACTTAACTCATGGGTTTTTTTTTTTTTTTTTTTTTTATTTTATTTTTTTTGGGGGTACACCAGGTTCAATCAACTGTTTTTATACACATATCCCCATATTCCCTCCCTTCCTTGACGCCCCCCCCTCGATTCCCCCCCACCCTCCCTGCCCCGGCCTCTAAGGCATCTTCCATCCTCAAGTTGGACTCCCTTTGTTATACAACAACTTCCCACTGACTATTTTACAGTTGGTAGTATATATATGTCTGTACTACTCTCCCGCTTCTTCTCAGTTTCCCCTTCACTCCCCGCCCCCTCCCATACCTCGAGTTCTCCAGTCCATTCCCTGTATCTGCTTCCCTGTTCTTGTCACTGAGTTCATCAGTACCATTTTTAGATTCCGTATATGTGAGTTAGCATACAATATTTGTCTTTCTCTTTCTGACTTACTTCACTCTGTATGACAGATTGTAGTTCTATCCACCTCATGACATATAGCTCCACCTCATCCCTTTTTATAGCTGAGTAATATTCCATTGTATATATATGCCACATCTTCTGTATCCATTCATTTGTTGATGGGCATTTAGGTTGCTTCCATGTCCTGGCTATTGTAAAGAGTGCTGCAATAAACATTATGGTACAAGTTTCTTTTGGGATTATGGTTTTCTTTGGGTATATGCCCAGGAGTGGGATTACTGGATCATATGGTAGTTCTATTTGTAGTTTTTGAAGGAACCTCCAAATTGTTTTCCATAGTGGCTGTACCAACTTACAGTCCCACCAACAGTGCAGGAGAGTTCCCTTTTCTCCACACCCTCTCCAACATTTGTTGTTTCCAGACTTTGTGATGATGGCCATTCTGATTGGTGTGAGGTGATACCTCATTGTGGCTTTGACTTGCATTTCTCTGATGATGAGTGATGTTGAGCATCTTTTCATGTGTTTGTTGGCCATCTGTATGTCTTCTTTGGAGAAATGTCTATTTAGGTCTTCTGCCCATTTGTGGATTGGGTTATTTGCTTTTTTGGTATGAAGCTGCATGAGCTGCTTGTATATTTTGGAGGTTAATCCTTTGTCCGTTGTTTCATAGGCAATTATTTTTTCCCATTCTGAGGGTTGCCTTTTAGTCTTGTTTATGGTTTCTTTTGCTGTGCAAAAGCTTTTAAGTTTCATGAGGTCCCATTCGTTTATTCTTGATTTTATTTCCATGATTCTAGGAGGTGGGTCAAAAAGGATGTTGCTTTGATGTATGTCAAAGAGTGTTCTGCCTATGTTTTCCTCTAGGAGTTTGATAGTGTCTGGCCTTATATGTAGGTCTTTAATCCATTTGGAGTTTATTTTTGTGTATGGTGTTAGGAAGTGTTCTAATTTCATTCTTTTACATGTTGCTGTCCAATTTTCCCAGCACCACTTATTGAAGAGGCTGTCTTTTTTCCATTGTATACTCGTGCCTCCTTTGTCAAAGATAAGGTGCCCATATGTGTTTGGGCTTACTTCTGAGTTCTCTATTCTGTTCCATTGATCTTCCTTTCTATTTTTGTGCCAGTACCATACTGTCTTGATCACTATGGCCTTGTAGTATAGTTTGAAGTCAGGAAGCCTGATTCCACCAACTCCATTTTTCCTTCTCAAGATTGCTTTGGCTATTCGGGGTCTTTTGCGTTTCCATACAAATCGTAAGATTTCTTGCTCTAGTTCTGTGAAAAATGCCATTGGTAATCTGATCGGGATTGCATTAAATCTGTAAATTGCTTTGGGTAGTACAGTCATTTTCACGATGTTGATTCTTCCAATCCAGGAACATGGTATATCCCTCCATCTGTTTATGTCATCTTTGATTTCTTTCATCAATGTCTTAAAGTTTTCTGCATACAGATCTTTTGCCTCCTTAGGCAGGTTTATTCCTAGGTATTTTATTCTTTTGGTTGCAATGGTGAATGGGAGAGTTTCCTTAATTTCTCTTTCTGCTCTTCCGTTGTTAGTGTATAGGAATGCAAGAGATTTCTGTGCATTAATTTTGTATCCTGCTACTTTACTAAACTCATCAATGAGTGCTAGCAGTTTTCTGGTAGAGTCTTTAGGGTTTTCTATATATAGTATCATGTCATCTGCAAAGAGTGATAATTTTACTTCTTCTTTTCCAATTTGGATTCCTTTAATTTCTTTTTCTTCTCTGATTGCTGTGGCTAACACTTCCAAAACTATGTTGAATAACAGTGGTGAGAGTGGACACCCTTGTCTTGTTCCTGTTCTTAGAGGGAATTCTTCCAGTTTTTCTCCATTGAGAACAATGTTGGCTTTTGGTTTGTCATATATGGCTTTTATGATGTTGAGGTAATTTCCTTCTATGCCCATTTTCTGGAGAGCTTTTATCATAAATGGATGTTGAACTTTGTCAAAAGCTTTTTCTGCATCTATTGAAATGATCATATGGTTTTTATCCTTCAATTTGTTGATATGATGTATCACGTTGATTGATTTACATATATTGAAGAATCCTTGCATCCCAGGGATAAACCCCACTTGACCGTGGTGTATGATTTTTTTAATGTGCTGTTGCAGTCTGTTAGCTAGTATTTTGTTGAGGATTTTTGCATCTATATTCATCAGTGATATTGGTCTGTAGTTTTCTTTTTTTGTGACATCTTTGCCTGGTTTAGGTATCAGGGTGATGGTAGCCTCATAGAATGAGTTTGGGAGTGCTCCGCCTTCTGCAATATTTTGGAAGAGTTTGAGAAGGATAGGTGTTAACTCTTCTCGAAATGTTTGATAGAATTCGCCTGTGAATCCATCTGGTCCTGGGCTTTTGTGTGTTGGGAGATTTTTAATCACTGCCTCAATTTCTGTACTTGTGATTGGTCTGTTCATGGTTTCTATTTCTTCCTGGTTCAGTCTTGGAAGATTGTATTTTTCTAAGAATGTATCCATTTCTTCCAGGTTATCCAATTGATTGGCATATAGTTGCTTGTAGTAGTCTCTCATGATGTTTTGTATTTCTGAGGTGTCCGTTGTGACTTCTCCTTTTTCATTTCTAATTCTGTTGATTTGCATCTTCTCCCTTTTTTTCTTGATGAGTCTGGCTAATGGTTTATCAATTTTGTTAATCTTCTCAAAGAACCAGCTTTTAGTTTTATTTATTTTTCTTATGGTTTCTTTCCTTTCTTTTTCATTTATTTCTGCTCTGATCTTTACGATTTCTTTCCTTCTGCTCACTTTGGGGTTTCTTTGTTCTTCTTTCTCTAGTTGTTTTAGGTGTAAGGTTAGGTTGTTTATTCGATCATTTTCTTGTTTCTTAAGGTAGGACTGTATTGCTATAAACTTCCCTCTTAGAACTGCTTTTGCTGCGTCCCATAGGTTTTGGGTTGTTGTGTTTTCGTTGTCATTTGTTTCTAGATACTTTTTGATTTCCTCTTTGATTTCTGTAGTGATTCCTTGGTTGTTTAATAGTGAATTGTTTAGCCTCCATGTGTTTGTATTTTTTGCAGTTTTTTTCCTGTAATTGATATCTAGTCTCATGGCGTTGTGGTCTGAGAAGATGCTTGATATGATTTCAATTTTCTTGAATTTGCTGAGGTTTGATTTGTGACCCAAGATGTGATCTATCCTGGAAAATGTTCCGTGTGCACTTGAGAAGAAAGTGTAGTCTGTCGTTTTTGGATGGAATGTCCTATAAATATCAATGAAGTTGAGATGGTCTAATGTGTCATTTAAAGCTTGTGTGTCTTTATTTATTTTCTGTTTGGATGATCTGTCCATTGATGTAAGTGGGGTGTTCAAGTCTCCCACTATAATTGTGTTACTGTCGATGTCCCCTTTTATAGCTGTTAGCATTTGCCTTATGTATTGAGGTGCTCCTATATTGGGGGCATAGATATTTACCATTGTGATATGTTCTTCTTGGATGGATCCCTTGATCATTATGTAGTGCCCTTCCTTGTCTCTTTTAATAGCCTTTACTTTCAAGTCTAATTTGTCTGATATGAGTATTGCTACTCCAGCTTTCTTTTGACTTCCATTTGCATGGAATATCTTTTTCCATCCCTTTACTTTCAGTCTATATGTATCCCTTGGTCTGAAGTGGGTTTCTTGTAGGCAGCATATAGAAGGGTCTTGTTTTTGTATCCATTCAGCCAGTCTGTGTCTTTTGGTTGGAGCATTTAATCCATTTACATTTAAAGTGATTATTGACATGTGTGTTCCAATTACCATTTTCTTAATTGTTTTGGGTTTGTATTTGTAGGTGTTTTCCTTTTCTTGTGTTTCCTACTTAGAGAAGTTCCTTAGCACTTGTTGTAAGGCTGGTTTGGTGGTGCTGAATTCTCTTAACTTTTGCTTGTCTGGAAAGCTTTTGATTTCTCCCTCAAATCAGAATGAGATTCTTGCTGGGTAAAGTATTCTTGGCTGTAGGTTTCTCTCTTTCAGGACTTTCAGGATATCCTGCCATTCCCTTCTGGCCTGCAGAGTTTCTGTAGAAAGGTCAGCTGTTATCCTGATGGGTTTTCCCTTATATGTTGTTTGTTGCTTTTCTCTTGCTGCTTTTAATATTTTTTCTTTGTGTTGAATTGTCGTTAGTTTGATTAATATGTGTCTCGGTGTATTTCTCCTTGGGTTTATTCTGTATGGGACTCTCTGTGCTTCTTGGACTTGGTGAATTATTTCCTTTCCCATGTTGGGGAAGTTTTCCACTAGAACCTCTTCAAATATTTTCACAGACCCTTTCTTGTTTTCTTCTTCTTCTGGGATGCCTATAATTCGAATGTTGGTACGTTTAAGGTTATCACTGAGGTCTCTGAGGCTGTCTTCTAGTCTTTTTATTTTTTTATCTTTTTCCTGCTCTGTGGCGTTTATTTCTTCCATTCTATCTTCCAACTCACTTATTCGTTCTTCTGCCTCAGTCATTCTGCTGGTTAGAGCATCTAGAGTATTTTTAATTTCAGTTATTTTGTTATCCATTGCTGTTTGTTTTTCCGAGTTCTTATGAACTGTTTCTTGTACTTTCTCTAATTTGTTATCGAGATTTTGTATCATTTTTACTATCATTACTCTAAATTCTTTTTCAGGCATTTTTCCTATTTCCTCCTCATTTATTTGGTCTTGTGGGTTTTTTTCCTGCTCCTTTGCCTGCATGGTGTTTCTTTGTTTCCTCATGGTTGTCCAAGCTTTTGGGGTTGCTTGTCCTGGTGACAGAGGTGTTTATAGAAGACTGTCCAAGCCTCAGACTAATGTCCAAGTATTGGATTAGACGAGTATTCAGTCTAGGAAACACATACATGTATAAGACACACAATTATTGAATCCGTTAGGACATAAGGCTCTAGAAAGACCTGACAGAACCCCAGTGTGCTATCAGATATTCAGAGAGAAACCCAGCAGAAATTGACAACTGAAACAGAACAAATCAGAGACAAAAGCAAAAGCAAACAAACAACAAATAACACCCTACACATACAAACATCAATCCAGGGAGATTTTGTAAGCTAGGATCAAATATAGAAATGAGCTGGAGTACCACCAGAGAGAATGGAGATTCTCAGAATGTAATTAGACAACTGTACTAAGAACTAAGATAAAGACAAAAGCCTAATATTAATACCAAGGCAGCGCATCATCTGGAGAATAGAGCAAGGAGTCTGAGCAGACTGATAGTGTTGCTTATAAGTATGTTAAGATAAAATACACTTAAAATGGCTGGAAGAAAGGGGAACAGAAGAGCGTACTGTGGTTGGAAATATGCAAAGAAAAAGAAAGGAATAGAAGTGTATAAAAGAAAGGGATGAAAGGAAAGTATGAAAGATATTTTGTCCGTACTACCAAAAACTTAGCTAGATATAGAAGTATTTTAAAAGGCAATAAAAAAAAAAAAAAAAAGAGTAAAAAATATCCTTATAAAATTATGTTGTAAAACTTGTAGATCCCTTAGGGCTAAGATCGTATTTAATAAATCAAAAAAAAAAAAAAAAAAAATCCAGAACTGATCCCCGAATGGACCAGTTCAATAGGTATTGATACTACTATTTCTGTTTCCTTAGCGTCTCAGCTGTAAGTGTCCTTTTCCTTGCCTTGGGTTTTTTTTTTTTTTTTTTTGCGTTATTCTGTGACCAGCAGAGGTTCCTTTATTGTTCGTCTGTAAGCCTCGGTGTGTGGGGAGGGAGAGGGTGCAATAGTGGCTCCTTCTCCTGGGAGGGAGTGAGCAGTGGCGCACTGTTGCTTCAGTCAGGCTTGGAGGTGCCTGTTGCAGAGGGCGCTGGTGGCTCAGGCGTACACAGAAAGTTTTAGAGTTGGGCCTCTCTCGGGGTTTTTTCTTTTTGATGCTGTTTTTTTTTTTGTTTTTTTTTTCTCTCGGCAGCCTCCCTGCTGCTGGCGTTGCAAGGAGTTTTAATCTAGCCCCGCCCGAGCGCCTGAGGGTGCTTGTTATCCCTGAGTGCCTTATGTGGCCCCGCAGGGCGTCTCTCCGCTGCCTGTTGCAGAGGCGCAGAAAGAGAGAGAGAGGCTATGCGCGCGGCTCCTCCCCCCCGCCCGGGAGCCTGCAGCCTCCAGCCGCCATCATGGCCGGGCAGCTCTCAGGGATCAGCACTCCTCTCCGCGGCCCTCCTCCCTCCTGTCCTCTCGGTCCGTCACCCTACCAGCAACAATGTTTCTCCCCCTGAACCAGCTCTCCGGTTCCCACGCTCCCGCTCCTGGACCTTCCGTTCAGCCGCGGATCGATGTCTCGGTCCGGGAACGCTGAGCTGCGCTGCGGACCGTCCGTATGTTTCTCACTCCCTCCCGTCTGCCACAGCTCCGCCGCTTCACCCTCTTTGAGCCCTCGTAGATGCCTCCCTACCGGCTATGTCAGGTTCTCCGCAGCCCTTTCCGGTGTCCGAGGCCGTCTGCTGGTGTTCAGCTGGTTCTCTGTGGGAATGACTGCGTCCTTCCGTGCATTCCCAATGCATCTGTGGAGAGGGATGCACTCCACGTCTCTCTACTTCGCCGCCATCTTTTTCCTCCTGGGTCTTTTTTCCAGTAGTAAATACTACAGTACTAGATGATCCATGATTGGTTGAACGCAAGAATTCAGAAGAACCACAGATGTAGAGAAGCACCTTATTTTTATTACAAAGAGTAACGGCCAAATGGAAGCGATGCGTAGGGCAAGGTCTCGGGAAAGGGCACAGAGCTTCCGTGCTCTCTCACAGGAGCACACTCTCCCCCAAACTGCAAGACTATGTCCGAGCTTTCATCTTGTCAAAGCAGATGTGTCACTCAGCACTCCGTGTTTACATGTCTAGAGTACCTATTGTGACAAGTCTAGACTCCATTCACCCTTACCCTATTCATGACATTCTCATTGTATTTTGGAAAATCTTGCCTCCCCAGTCTCAGTCCATGTAGTTTGGATGGAACTGATCCTACACCCCCACCAACAGACTACTGCTTAGATCTGGACAATCTTATTCCACTGCATGACTGCAGCAAATGATTAACAGGTGGGCATGTGACATAAATAAGTCCAAGGACGGTTGGTCTACAGATTTTGGTTTCAAATATTGGGAATATAGGTTTATTTTTGGATGGGGGTGGGGGCTAAGTTGGAGAAATCATGCCGAACACAAAGCCACCTTCTAGGGCAGCAGAGGGGAGCCATGGAGACAGATTCCTGGCCCTTTTTGATGCCCAGTCTGTCAGTGCCTACAGTCAGACCTTGCAAAGTGACAGCTCTATGCATGAACCAAGGCCTTTTTCTTTTTGTTTCCCCACATCAGTGTGAATTTGGCTTCTACCACTCATAAAAGAAAGAGTTCTTGGCTTTTGTGACCACCTTAAAGGACCTTGTTTAGAGGCTCCTGAAAGGTGCTTGGTCTGTGGTGGGTTCCCAAGAAGTGTATGACTGTTGGGATGAATATCAACAAAGAGCAAAGAGAGGGCTGAGTCCCTATCCTCGATGTGCCTGCCCTTCAGCCCTTTCTTCTCCTTTTTAGCGTATACTCATCAGGTATTTCCCAAGTGCCAAACATCTCTCCACTGTGCAGTTTGCCTTGTGGGGCATTCCTGATCTGACCACCATAGCCCTCAGAGGGTGGGCAGAGCTGTCTTCACACTGAGAGCCAAGCAAAGGCCACTCCATGACTCCTTTGCCTGAAAACATTTCAGCTTTGATGGCCATGAACCGTCCCCCACAGAGGGGAACAAATGCTCTTGTCAAAATGTCCCTTTGAAACTGGCTCTGTATGACCCCCTCCCACATGAATTAATTCCCTTTTCTAAGTGAGAGTAACCAACCTATCACCCAAAGGACATGTGTCAATCAGGTCACAGTGACTGGTGGCCAAGCTACTGGGGGATGCTTAGCAGGGGATAACTCTCCACAGGAAATAGCTCCCTTTCTCCCTTTCAAAATATGATTATTCTTCTAATCAGAAAACTTTAGGTCAAGCTTTTGGGCAGCTGCAGGACTGCAGGTAGGGATAGGAAGTCTACCCTGGAATAAACTCTTGGTGGCACCCTGAGGGGAGAGCATGAACTGGGCCTATTTCTGCCTGAGGAAGACTACAGCCCACAGACTGGGTCAGCTTTTATTCCTGATGCTTTCAGGAATTAGACATCCTCTTGGGAGTCACTCACCCAAAGGGTCCCACAGTGAGTCCCTGGCAAAGCCTAGATCTGAATTTCAGGCTCTGGACCCCTGAGCAGTGCCCTCCCACTCACCATCATGTGGGGGAGGAATGGAATGAGAGATGAGATAAGATGAGGCTAAGAGAAGAAGAGGGTAAGAGGAAAGGATATCAGTGATGTTCCAGACCTTTTTTAAAACCATAGGTTAAATTGTTGAGACCCAATGCCATGAGTCTCTCCTTAGAAACAGCTCTCATTCCCTGGAGCAAATAGTACCTGAAGGCTCAGAACAGGGGTTTCCGTCTTCTATCTACTCCCCCATGGACATGATCACACCCACACTGTCAAGGACAGGATCTTGCATCAGCGAAAGGACACTTTTTGTTCAACTGCTCCTTTTACACATCCTCAGGCCCCAGGGATTGAGATATGCTGAAAAACAAGAACAGAAACGTAAGAGCTGACCTGGACTAGAATCTGTTTCTGCACTTCTAGCCCTATGCCTCCTGTCCAAAGGAATTTTTACCTCACCCAGAGTTCTAAGGTATTAATTATACAAATCCTGGATGCCGGTGCACTGGTGCTGAATATGTTATCCTGTAGCGCCACCTGGTGGACTTTTGGATGACCTTCTTCTAAAATCTATAGGGAGGACTGCAGTGGCAGGATCATGACAGAACCCCGTTTCCTCTGAGGCTCTGAGGTAGTTGGCTCCATCTACCCCGCATTCTCGCACACCTGTGGTGACCAGCCTTTCCCCTCTTCTTCAAGCTGGATATGGTTATTATCCCAGTTTTCCTTTCTCAAGCTCTCCGTGTTTTGCTGGTCAAGCACTGAACAGAGTGTGTTACCCAACACATTCCTGTGCCAGATGCACAGTGAGTCCAAATAAGCCGGAACGGTCAGAGCTGGAGCATTGAGAAAGGTTTATTGCAGGGCCAAGCAAGGAGATGCGGGTGGCGTGTGTTCAAAATACCCAAAGGTTTCAGCCAAGCATTTATAAAGTGGGGAAGGGGGTCGCAGGGTATGAGATCAGCTCCTGCACTGTTCTCTGATTGGTTGACGGTGAGGTAACAGGGAGGGTAAGGTTGTTAATCCTTAGGCTCCAGAAGGTCTGAGGGCTAGCGGCTGTGATCATCAAGTAGTTAATCTCTTCCATCTGCTGGTGGCTTTAGCATCTGAAAAATTCAGGAAACAGGCATCAGATACTATTAGCTAGGTACTCCCAAGAGGAGCTGCAGAAGAGGATTTGGAGGAGGGGTCTGTCCCTGGAAGGCCCCCTAGGGTCTTGCTTTGTTACAAGTGTGGATCTGGAGAGGTGTAGGTGTAGGCATAGTATGCTTAGAAGGGTCTCCCCACTAGATGGGAAGCCTCCTGAGGGTGGGGACTTCACTCCTTGTTGCTGTAACCTTATTACACGATACCCACACCTTACACAGGGCCTAGTATATACTAGGCACTTGAATGTTTTTTAAAGGGAGGTAAGGTGAAAGGCAAGGACACTCATTTTAGACAGTTTTGAATGCCTGCCACACCCAGAGTAGAGCCTGATGCAGGGTAGCATTGATCAAGGATGGACCAGTGGGTGGATGAAGAAGTGCCTCTCTCCAAGACCTTCTTTTTGTCAGGCTCTCCCTGCTGGGCACCAGCAGCATCAGTGCCCTGTAGTGTCCTAGCTGATGTCTGGGTCTACAGCAAGGGGGGAGGGGGGTGGCAACAGAAGCTTGTTTACCCTTCCTTACTCTCCTTTATTCTCCTTTGCTTTCAGATTCATCCAGTTTTTCTCCTTCATTAATTCATTCACTAATTTAGCAAACATTTACCAAGCAACTTTAGGTATCATACCTTTGGGTAGGTAATATTGCTATCAAGATAAACAAAATACTGTCCCTGCACTCAAGGAGCTGTGGTCTCCAGAGGGAGGGAGCAAGACTAGAGGCAGGGAGACCAGTTAGTAAACACTTGCAGGCCAGAAGAATTGTGGTTGTTATAGCTAAAACTGACTGGACTGGCCAAGTCTCCATCACCTTATGCTTCACTTACATGTCCTCTTTCCCATATATATTTATCTTTCCTTAATGATTAGTTTGCATCTAATTGCTTAAAGTAACTCACCTGTTAGCTATAACTATATCGGTCCCCTGGTGTTTTCCTCTTTGAAACACTCCTTTACATTCCTCTCCTTTGTAAGCAGAAAGAGAAAGTCCCAGAAGAGAGAGTCATGGTATGATAACCCAGAGCTGATCTTTGGACCTCCGGATGCCAGCCTTGATGGCTTTGAGATGTTCCATGAGAAGAGAGGAAGGTGGACCCTGCACCTGTCCCAACCCTTATCAAGAATCCTACTTTGAACTAACAGTATAAGTTTTACTCATTGAACTCTTTCTGGGAGGACACAGTCTTGAGGGCACTAGACTGCTGTGACCTCCCTTGCTTGGCAAAAAAATAAAGCTCTTCTTCTTCTTCACCCAAAACTCTATCTCCATGATTTTGATTCAGTGCCATAGTACAGAGGCCAAGATTTCAGTAGCATGGTGAGTTTTTGAGATCAAGTGGGTGGTAAAAGTGAACAGTCGAGGCTAGATTTGAGCCATATTGTTGCAGAAATTGGTCCATCGAGAAACCAAGCACCACACTTGGAGGGTTGGAGAACTCAGGTTTATTAAGCCAGTGGCCCCAGACAAGCTAACACTCCAAAGTTCTGGGCCTCGAACTCAGGGTGAGCTTTACTTTTATAGTGCATATGTTTACAGAGCATGGAAGTTTCCAAACAGAAACTTACAAGAGTAGGTGCAGAACATTCCAGTTTTAGCAAAACATCTTAAAGTTACATTAGATTGTTAGGTCATCCTGTTTTTCTGTTTTTCTGGGCGCAGCAAGCATATTTCACAAAAGCAAAACAAGCATGGAGTTATTTTCAACTGAGTGTAAGTTCTAATTTTCCTCTTCAATATGACTATCAGGCAAACCTGGGGTCCCATTGCTTGGGGTTCCTTTCAATGGCACTTTCTGTGTATTTCCACAGGCAGTGGAGCCAAAGATGTCCTGCTCATTGTTATGAAACCACAGTGTCCCTGATTGCCTTAGAGAAAGTTCCTGAGATTCCATGAGAAATGACTTGATTCTGGCTGCATCAAGGTCCAGCTAGCCTGAACTGGGCCTTTTGACAATCATCTGTGCCATTACAAGGAATGTCTCAATTGGGGAGAGGTGGGGGGCAGGGCTGATGCTCATTTACCTTTCAAGCAAATGCATCAAAGACTATTCTAATAGGGAAAGCAAGTATAACTAATGAAATTAAATTCAGGGAAGAAAGATGAGCTCTGCTAATGATTAATATTCAACTTAATAGATCAACAGGACATGCTGAGTTGAGAAGTTGCCCAGAGGGTTCCAGTCTGATGCCCATGAAAAGGAAGAACAATGAAAGAAACAATTTCGGCTCCCCCACCTCCCCCACAACTTGTCTCTGGGGAACACAATTATTCATTGCTCTGAAATGTCAGTTGCTTTGCTTTAATGTAACAACTTCCTCAGCTATTTCCTGGTTCTCTCCCAATTTCCCCACAAATGATTTGCAATTTGAAAATCAACTGTTCTGTTTGAAATCGAATTTGGGGCCTGACACCCACTCCATCTATGTCCAATGAGCTTTGGACAAAGGGACAAATCACCTTGATTCAGCCTGTGTGGATGGAGAGCCAGCTGCTCCCTGTGCCTTTCCCCAAAGAGGCACAGACCAGCCAAGAATAGTATAAAGCAGGGTCTGGAGGCAACTGGAGGAGAGACAAGGGGCCAAGGAAGGCAGTGATGTCTTCCTGAAGGGACAGGCTCTGGGCTCATGGCATTGGAGGAGGGGTAGCTGGGGTCTGCTGCTCTTTTCCAGGCACAAGTGGTAGGTAGGAAAAGACCATGCCCCTCTGGCTTCCACTTTAGGTGTATGGCCTCCTTACTTCCTGCTCTCCTCCCTATTTGGGTTTCATGGAACCCCAAGTGTGTGCCAGGCTCTGGGATGGAGAGGAAAAGCAGCAGCTGAGAACACAGCCTCCAGACCCTGCAGTTCACAGGAAAAACCCTGTGGTGTTTGGGAAGTAGAAAGCTGGGAAATAAACCACCAGGAGAACTCAAAGCAGGCAGACACAAAGGCATGGTGGGGGGAGGGGACATCTGTGTCATAGCCAATAATCCCCCTAATTTGGACTCTTGCATTTAACTCTGCAGTCTTTAAAATAATGTAATCTCTAAGACTCTGCAGAGTTCCCAAATCCTATTGACCTGTGAGTTGGATAAGAAATGATCTCATTTGTGTCTGAATGAATGAATGTTGTATGCTCAAGCAGTAAACTTCAGGGCCAGGCTGGTATCCAGCATAATAAAAGCAAACATGTGCTTTGTGGTCACAGATGGGCACAAGAGCAAACAGCCACCCTCTCTTATGTGGCCCACAAAAGTCTGGGGATGAGGGGAGCACATCCTGGAGGCCTGCCTCAGTGCTTGTTTGCTGAGTATTTCATGACCTTGCGGCAGTGTGTCTGATCAGCCATTTCCCCTGTGACTAAATATTTGGTCATGGCAGTAGGAGAGAATTCCATCAGTGGACAGCTCTATTTTTAAGGCTTAGGTTTTGTTTTCTCTCTCCCATGAGGCAGCCCCTCTGTCAGGGCCAAGCATCTCTCACTGACAGAAAACTTTGCATAATGTTAAGCAGGTGTCTGATACTTGTGGGGAGGCAAGGAAATGCAATGAAAAAGGGTGAGCTGAGAGGCTGTGTTCCTTGGGTGAAGGCAGTTTCTATACTATTGGGGAATCCATCTGCCAAGCTACGGTGACGGCTACTTTCTGCTCCCTGTGGTGTGTGTGCGTGCATGTGAGTGTGTGCATATGCACATAATACAAATTTGCTACCAGGTCTTCCATTACCCACCCAAAGCACCCTCTTCTCCAATCTAGCTTACCAGCTCATTCATTCACCCTCCCTAGGGTGCCTGCATGTCTCCTCTCATCCCTTTGCCTGCCTCCAGGCTTCTTCTTTCATTCTCTTTATTTTATTCCTTCAAAACTGAATGGAATGAGTCCTACTTGTAGCTCAGTCTTGACTCTCCTATTAGCTGGCACTGTGTTCTTTGGCAGGCTGCTTCATTAACCCAAGGCTGTTTTCTCCTCTGTGACAATATTCCCCCTCATACAGATGTAGTGGGAATGCTGTGCCCAGAGCCCCATCAGAGGGTTAGCGACTCTTATACTATAGGCTAGTTTGAGGCATTACAACTCTTGCTGTACACCAGTCATTCGTGACCTAAGGCATAGCTTTGTGGAGGCAATAATCCTGGCTTCTGAGTGAAGAAAATGTAAGAAAATTGACCCATTTTAACCCTCCCTGCAACACACACAGCTGTTGCCCTTCTAGGAAAGGTACAATGGAGCATGGCTAGAAGTCAGCCTAATAGACATTAGTGCATTGTCTGAACACCTTCTGGAAGATGCTCCTTCCAGCCAATACCTTGAGGATAACTCCCAAAGATAGGACCCCACCCTTTAGGGACACAAGCCAAATGGGGCTGTCTTAGCTGCCTGCTCCTCAACATAGTAATTGGTCCACAGATGAGCTCTTGAGCCATGTGAGCCAATCAGAGAATTTCCCTGGGGATATTTTGGATGATACTTGCACTGTCCATCAACATTTTCATGTTCAGGCAGGAGCTGGCCTGGGAGAATGTGTCTGTCCTACAGAGAAGCAGAAAGGAGAAGCTAGGAGTGTGTTCCTGATCATGCTTGGGTCCCTTCTCCAGTGTCATTTGCTTGTATGGACCTGTCCATATACCATTTGAACCACAAGGACCAGGAGGAGGTAGGGTACAGACTCTGAGGGAAGCATAGGTTAGGCATAGTGGAAGAAAAACTGCAAGGTTTGGTAACATACTTTGTAATTGATCCCAAAGGAAACTGAATTTAAAAAAGATAAAAAGGAAAAAAAGAAAATGAAAAAAACTAGTAAAAGAAAATGAAATTTGCCAGGGCTCTTGAACAAATGGGAGAACGGAAGAGTGAGGCTGATCGAGAGACCCCTTCACCCACAGGTAGACCCTGTGAGGTACTCAGAACATTGACCCAGACTCATCCCTGTTGTCTGTGTGTCTCTGTGGGCTCCACGGTAAGCCAGAAAAGGAAATGACAGGGCAGATTCATGTTGACTTGGAGAATGTGATTATCCTCAGAAAAGCCAACACATCAGCTGGGAGACAATCAGGCTTCTCTAGACCACCTCCAAGGAAAACATTTTGACCCAAATTTCTGTGGGTCCCAGGAATCTCCTCTCCACAAAATCCAGCAAGATGGGAAGACTTTGATGCATTCCATTTTGGATTCAGGAGTTATTTCTGACATCTGGGCTAAAAAGCTCCTCTAGATGTTTTTCTGCTTCCTCAGACTTCCTGGAGTGAAATTCAACATCTCATCTTCAAGATCCCAAACATAACTAACTTTGACGTGCTGGGGATAAAATGGTCTTTTGAGGGCTCCAAACAAAAACAAACAGCCCTAAAAGTAAGCAAAATACAGGCAATACCAGAGGTACCCTAAAATCATTATGTAGGTTTAGTCACAAAGTAATGCCAGTGCTGAATCCAATCTCATAGCACTGAAAAGAAAAGAATTTGAGTGTCTTTAGAATGGGCAAGTAGCTCCAATTCTAACCCACACTGCACTGCTTCCCCTTGTCTTACCCTGGTAGCTACACCCACTTATATTTCTTTTGGTCTCCTGCAGACATTTGAATATGAGAATGTTGGATTCTGGACCACTGAAAGAAACAAAAGTTTAAATATGGGTGTCAGAGTATTCATTTCGGTGCTTAAAAAATGTGATATCTAGGGGTGGATATGTGGTGGGGGACTCCTGTTTACCTTCAAAGTTTTCTCAATTGGATTTGAACAGTAGCCTCTATAATAATTATTCATGGAAGCAACCCCCAGTTTACAGGTGAGGCTTCGAGTTGTGGGAGCCATCAGCTAGAAATGGCCACTTGACTCCTATTTTGGTGCCTTTCTGTTTGACACCTTTGCTGCAGGTGTGGTGGGAGATTGTTTCAAAGGGACTTTAAGATGCATTTGCACAAAGTGCCTTTAAGGCAATTTGGAAAGCCTACATGTGTCTTGACATGTAGGTAGCAGCAAGCTGCTAACTGTATTTTGAACAGAAATTATGTAGCTTCTGAAAATAAATTGTGTTGCTCTGATGGGGCTTAGCTGAGTCAATCTGATTCTATTTTCCCTTTGACCAGTTGTGAGTTTAGCTTGTTAGGTACAAAGCTGGAGCACATACAGAACCCCCATACCTTCCTCAGGCCTACTGCTTGGTGAGTAACTGGATATTTTGGGCCCATGACCTGGTTCATGTAAAAGCTGCCATGAATAAAGGGGAGAAGTTCAGGCTCAAGCAAAGTGAGGATGCTCTATTGTGGGCTCTCTGCAAGACGTGGATGCAGACAGGCAGTGCTATCTAAGCTGCTGGGTTTTCAGGCACCATCATCATCTTGGGAACAGCATCCAAAGCCCTACTGAAACTTCTCCACACTGAGCTCTAATGGGCATCAGATTCTTTCTGGGATTTAGAGCAGGAGTTAGAGACTTTGGTAGGAAGGGGAGATCTGGGAGATCAGAAACAAATATGCCCAACTTCATAATTTGACTGAGAGTCAGCTGTAGGAGCAGAAGGGCTGAGGAAAGGCAGAGGTGTGTCCAGCTGTGAACATCTTCAGGGAAGATTTGGTTGAAGAGAGAATGTAAGCAGATAACCAGAGTCTCCAGGCCTCTCTCCTGGTAATGAGGACTCCAACATGAGCAACCCTGAAGGTACAGGCTTGAGGTTTTCTTAGAAGCCTAGTGAGTATCTGGGTCAAGGCCCAATGGGAACTGCAGAAGGCCCAGGCTAACTAAGAAGTCGGCTTTGGGGTGTTCCTGTACACTTGGAGGCATTACTAAGACATGCCTCCAGTCAAAGAGGCCTCTGATAGGTATGAGCCAAGAACCAGGGCATAATTCTAACAGGAACCAATGGATGCCTTATCTGGCTTTCAAGAAACACTAGTGTGCTTACTGAAGCGTTTCTTTCTTAGTCCTGACTCAGGGGCACTGAAGTGTGTGGGAGGTGTGTACCTCCCTCTCTGTCTTTTCTACCTAGGGAGCCACAGGAGCCAGAGTCAATGGGCAGGTGACTTGTGCTTCTGGGACCCCTGATCCCTACTGTTGAGATCTAAGAGGACTCAACCCCATCCGCCTGCATGGAAAGCAGCTCTGTTCACAAATCAAGTATGCTCCAAATGAGTTTTTCCAGCAAAGCACATGGAGGCCATTCCTCAATAACTGCTTAATTTACATAATAGGTCCTATTACTGTTTTCTAAGGTAAAAGCAGGCTGGGAAGGCTGGTCAGCTTCTGTGTGTCTGACATCTGGCCAGACTTTCTGTGTCTGCTTGCAGGGCCCAATCTGGCTTTTGGTGGAATGTTTGTTCTCCTATTACAAAGGAAATGGAAGCCACAAAAGATTCAAGCGCAAGCCCTTCACAGGATGGAGGAGTGAGGATGTGGAGTAAAGGTCCTTTGTGAGCAGGGGCTGAAGCACAGAAGGGTGGCTGTTCAAGGATCTACAGAAAGAAGGAGCAGCTCTCAGGACGTTGCAGGCCTTTGGGTCCAAATGCTTGGGCTTCAGAGAGACCCATCTTTCGGGGGGCACTGGGAAACAGGCAAGATGGAGAGGCAGTGAGGTAATTATGTTAGAGCATATGAACAAAGAGACAAAATGGCCATCTGTGCTGAGTTTTGGTGGAGAAGACTTGGAATGGATTTGAGTTAATACATTTTAAACAATTGGTTTTCGAAGATTGTTCCAAGCAATCTTGGTAGGTGCTTTTCATGGAAGAAATCTCCAACCACTTTTTAGGAGCCAGGCTGCAATTTTATTAACATTAACAGCTGAAATAACACCAGGCAGCAAATGTGCAAAGAAGTTTGTGGAGATGCCTTGGGGATTCAATCCTTCAAACTTGCCCTCCAGGAGATGACAAAGTGCTGGAAAGTTCTGCTGTGCTCTGCTGAACTTTTTGTAAGCATTGCCTAAAAGCAGAGTACATGGTTCTACATTCTGCTTCACAACTTGGACTTTAGTTCTGTGGCAGTGGCTGTGGCTGTTGGCCTCCACGGAGGGAGGTCAGTGCAGATCTCCCTGCTGTGTGGCTCTGTGTCTAAGCACCTGGTTCCCTCGAAGAAACCATCAGGGAAATTCTAGAGAGTATGTAACCAAAGCCCCACAGCCTGATGTTTGTAAGCAAAAAAAATGTGACTGGTATTAAATAGTGCCTATTTGAGGAAATGATAATGTATATCTTTGGCAGCATAAGGCTGGTTGTTGACTGCTTGAGTCTCGATGGCTGAGACTGTCAGCCTTTCCATCATGAAACCAATTTTGCAGGGTTTGTAACTTGGAAATAAGAATGTTCTCCAGGCAGAAACCTGGCATATGAGGTCTCTGTCCAGAAAGGGGCACTTGAGCAGTTTTGCTCAGATCATTTTGGGAGCTGTGAAGGGAAACTTCCCTGTGTGTACAGATGAATCCAGTGCTGGGATAAACTGCCCAATTTTGACTGCAACAAAGCTAGCGCCGGGGGAAAGGTTAGGGGAAAATTTGCCCAGAAAGAACCTGCCTGATGCTGTTTACCTGGCAGTGCTGATAGGTGAGTTGAATCCTGAGGGCAAATAGTGCCAATGGCTATTGGAGAGTAAGGGATTGGGTGCCTTCCCATCAAAAGGAGCTCAAAAGTGATCTGAGCCTAGGATCTGTGGCTGGCTTCCTGACTAGAAGGAATTCATCGAACCTGGTTTCTAAAGGTTGTTCAGTGCTGACTGTTCTTCCAATGTCATGAGCCAAATTCTTCTTCTAAGTCATGCAGACCCCCAAAGAATCACTTAGCAGAATAAATAGGTACCCAAACGGGGGACCCTAGTTTTCCATCATTAGATACCTTCACTCTATTTCTCAAAGACCTTGATAACAAAGTTAGCTAGATTCCTTCCCACAATTTCTAGAAAATAATCAAATGAAATGGTCTCATCCTCTTTAATAAGACCGTTAGTATCACTAATAGGTTAGCGGTGTCTTTCTGATAGAACTATTGATTCAGCTGTGGACCTGGATGCCATTTACATCAATCGTTTATAATTAGAGGGTGACAAGATAAATGACAATGAGCTGAGGCAGGGCTAATACTTCCAGGGAATCTCAGCTCCAGGAGATATGGGCCAAACTCTCAGTGGGGTTTGGTTGGGAACCTCCATCATCAAAGAACCCCAGGGATTAGTTCAGCAGCTTAAAAACATTTTGTCTAGTTGTTTACTGTAGGAAATTTGGAAAATATAGAAGGGAAAGATAAGAAAATAAAAAGGGCTCAGACAACATCATCTGTCTATCATATATATCTAGCCAGTGTTAGCATTTTTCAAACTTCCATCCTGTTATTTCTCAATGATACAGATCCAAATGTTTTACAAAGCTGAGATTATATTGTATATTTTGCTTGATTTCTTTAGCATTATTTTATCAATAGGTGCATTTTCCTATCTCATTAAATATCCTTAAACCCTTTAAAAATTAACTCTGCAATTCTCCCTTGAATGGATTTAAATATTCTATTTCTGGACATGTTGTTCTTATTTTTGTTATTATTAAATAATTCTTTGATGAACATCTTTGCTCATAAATATTTTCCTGTACTTCTGTATATATCCTTAAAATAGGCTCCTGAAGATCCTAAAAATAACTGTATCAAAGGATAAATCTATTACAAATGATCAAATTGCTTTCATGCAAAGTAAGGCATTGGCCTACCATATACAACATAAAATATTTCTGCTCCCTCCTGCAAAATGAGAGTTTGTCAACCAGAGATGAAGCTCTTGCATAGGTTAACAAGTCAGTACCTCTTTTTTCCTTTCTGTTGTGGAGGTGAAAATAACAAATTAATATTATTAGTTCACTTTTATTGAGCAGTTACTCTGTGCCACTAAACTGAGCACTTTTTCTTATGTGACTTTCACAACCTTGTGAGGAAAGCACTATTTTCTCTAGATTAGTCGATAATATTTATTCACAATTCTTCCTCCCCCTATCCTTTCCCTGTCTTAGTTTATTGAGTGCAAAGCATATATCCCCACTCCACTGATTTTGGCTTGGCCTTATGACTTTCTTGGATAATGTGATATGAACACATATATGCCAGAGGCTTTAAATATGTTTTGTTTTGTTTTGCAGGGTTTCTGTTCTTCGTCTTCTACTCCTGCACTCAGCTATGAAGAGAGTGTGCCCCAGCTAGCCATTAGGAGATATATGGAGATATGTGGAGGATACCTAAACCCAAATCTCTCTCTGGAGCTAAGCCAGCCAAAGCCAACCAAGCCATAGGTAACTAACATACCCATGAGTGAGACAAATAATTGTCATTGTAAGCCACTAGGATTTGAGAGGATGTTTGATACACAGCAATATTACAACAAAACTTGATTAGAACAGCTTTGGCTGTGAGTGAGGAAAATGAAACTCAGAAGGATGGAGTAACTTGGTCAAAGCCACACAAGATAAATGATTCAAACTCAAGTCAGTCTTAGTTCCGGAGGCAGTATTCAAAGTAGTTAGTGCATACATGCAGTTAGTGCACACAAGCGTGGTATTATAACTTCTGGAGTTGGCTGAAGTTCTAGGGGTTTCCATAGATGCCTAAGGCAACTGTGGACCCAAGATCCTGCTTCACTGTAGATAAATATCTGCTGTTATAGACAAGGCGATAGACAGGGTCAGAGCAGAGCCTCGGCAAAGATGACTGTCCCATTGAAATCATCTATTATCATGACTAATTAATTTAGAATCTGCGAAACTTAACACCAAAATCTGATGCTTCCTGCACAAAAAAATTATCTGTAAGTGTGACCTGGGGAATTACACTGCTTGGTTTTGAATTCCAGCTCTGTCACTTACTAGATTTTTGACTTTAGGCAATTTATGGAACATCTCTTTGTCTCAGTTCTTTCATCTGTAAAAGGAGATAACAAGAATACTTTCCTCATACACATGATGTGAAGATTAAATGAAATGATGTTTATAAATACATTGATGAGTACTTGGCATACAGTAAGCACTCAATAAATATTAACTATTTACTAATAAAATTAGTAAATAAATATTAACTTTGTAGCCTGGGGACCTAATGTAAAGCACTGACAGCCTTGGCTTGTTTTTTTCTGATAATTGATGGTTCCATGGTTGAGGTATGAGGTTTTCTTGTGAGACATAAACTGTGTTTCTTTAAATTTGCATTCCTTTGGTCATTAGTAAGGTTGGACATATATATCGGTAATTGGTACAGTTGGGGACATTGTCAATAAGCAAGATGTTTAAAATCATATTTCAATCCCATCTTCATTTTGCCATTCTCAAAAATCTTTGGCTATGATCCAGTTATACAGAGTGTAATATTGATGCACATTAGGATTTCCAATCTGCCCCCTTCTTTTTGGATTCTGCCCGTGAAAACATCCCATTTGCATATCTTGCAAAATTTTTATATTAAAAGTACCAGGGCCTTAAAAAATAACATACAAGGAAACAAACAAGAAAGAAAGAAATGCATTTGAGCCTGGAGATGATAAACGGTATGGTTTTATGGCTGTAACCAGATTGTTGGAGGCATTTAGGAGTTAGCACAGTTGTCAGCAGAAAGCTAGCTCACAGACAGTCTTCTCCCAAACACTAGAGAAAAACCAAAGGCCAGAATGCTCTATTGAGGAATAGAGTTGAAGAAATTGGCCAACTTTGCTGATTGGGTCAGGTGATTGGCCCTACTATGAGTTAGTTTCGAGTTACTCTGAAAGGATGATGCCACTTCCTGCTGACATGAGCTTGCCTGGTGCCCTTTGACCCCTGCTGCAACTGCTGGGTCCTGAGACTCAGGCTTGGGGCCCTCGATGAACCAAATCTGGGTGTATTCCTGGTGACACATGAAATAAGAGCAGTGGAGGGGAGTTGCAGAAGAAAGTAAGGGTCCTAGAAGTCAAGAAGGGTTGGTGCCCACTACCTGCTTATCAAGAGGAAAAGAAAATCGCCCTGCTGTTTGCCATCCTCTTGAAGCTTGAAGCTCTGTGGTTGTCAGCCCCTGCCTGTGCCTACCACAGTGCTTATCACACAACAGGGCTTCAGTTAAAGTTTGTCTTTATCTCTCTCCAAGACAGATTAGTGTGTCAGATTTGCATTCAGTGCTGCTTAGAAAAAAATTAATAATTACAGAACTTCCAAGTAGAAAGAGACCTCAGATGGTAGCTGTTGCATGTCTTCCAATTGTACCTAACTGGCCTCTGTTTGCAGACTCCTTGTGTGAGAGAGCTCACTATATACTGATGCAATTAATTCCATTGATGGACAGCTCTGCATATTTAAAAGCTCTTTATTATACTGAGTGGAAATTTGCCTATGGTTTAGCAAAGTAAAAGGAAGAAGATGCCCGAAGCCCTGTAGATAGATATGTTCCTTTCTCCCTCCCCCATTCATTCTCATCCCAGATGAGTCTTTAGCACAATAGAATGGGCCTGGGTTGGACTTGGGATTAATGAAGAGGTGCTGCTTCCAGCTTTGCAGCAGGAAGGATTTTGGTCTCCAATTATTTCACCTTGAGGTCAAGGATGTTTCAAGCCTGCATAGTTATAAAAATGGCCCAATGTAGTAACATCACCAAATGCAAAGTTTTGGATAAATATTTCAGATCCTTCCATTATAAATCATTTATTATGATCACCCTCTCAGTGGTCATGGAACAAGATGATGAGCCTTTCTTAATGAAGTATTTCATATAAATATCTTTTCATTTATCTTAGTGTTGGATGCTATGTGAACTGAATGGCTAATGAAATAATAGATGTGCAAACCCTTGAATGTACCCATCTCCCATGTTGGAGGGCAAGAGCAGAGAGATCTTTGCTCTGACTGGCTTCAGAAGCCTCAACCCTGAGCAGTGCCTCCCCATCCTGACCCTGAACTGTGGTATTCAGGGGGCATTTGACTTCAGTTGTATCAGGTTCCCAGAGCTCCTTCTTCAAGGAGTTTGGTGGGATCTAGAGGAAGCATTAACTGGTGAGGTGAAAAGTGATGAACATCCAAACACAATTTGAACTTTAACTTTTATGCTTGGGAGTTCACCTATATCAGTTTCCAGAAAAGGTCATGGGCTGGCCAAGACAGATACTCAAATGAAATAAATGCATTTTGCAGATGACAGTAAGGTAGCAGGGATGGGGACTTTCAAGGGTCCCCTACCCACACTTAAAATCATAAACATGTTAAGTCTTAGAAATAGGATCAAGAGATTCATGACAGCTTTATATAAAATGTGTATCTCGTATCTCAGGTCAGGCTGATCTAATTTAAATATTTTAGTGTTTGGCATTCTCCACTTGACATTGTAAAGACAAATGTAAAGGGAAGGTTAAAATACATGAATGACAGGGAACAATTTTACCTTGAATATACTAAAAATCACATGTGTTCTGGGGTTGCACATTTAATTCGAAACATCTGTATTCCCTGTTCATGACATGTCTGCAACTGGCTGTCCTGTTCTATTGATATTAAATAAGCAAATTTAAATGAGTCAAAGTTCTCCTTTGCCTTCCACAGAATTTCAATGTTTTTGTTATTGTTGTTACCTTTTTCTTTAAAGATCCTACCTCCATCAAAAAGGGAATTAACACTGGAAGTGGAGGACATTGTTCTCAACTAGGTTCCCGATCCCACATAAGATGGTAGCGTCACTTTCCATCAGATCCCAGCTCTGCAGAAAACAGTGGACCAGGAAGTGCTAGACTCAAGGGCCCAAGGACACAGAGCAGAGGAGAATATTTCCCTTGAGGCTCTGCAAATTTCAAAGAGAGCCGCCCAAGGGGACATGTGACATACATACTGCACGTGGGGGGTGTTGCCCCACCTTCTACCCATGGATGGGACCAATAAATGCCTCCCAGCTGAGGGATACTTACAAAGCCAGGTCTGACCACAAAGTTGCCCACCATTAGATAAATGCCCATCCAGGAGCTAGAGAATAACCTCTCCCTTTCCCAGTTACCAGTAGGGTGCAACAATAGACCAGAAGCTAAAGCCTGCAGCCAGATAGTGGCCTCCTTTTTAACCTCTCCCTTTCTGTCCCCACATCCCAGTCAGCTAAGTCACAAGCCATTACTCTGGTGATGCCCCTCCTCTGTTCCAGACCATTTAGAGGCTCCACTTTGCAAGCAGTGAGCCAGAGAATCCTCCCCGCTAAGACCCAGCCTCCCCTTGCCCCCTCTTGTGCCTGCTCTCCTGTAGGTAGCATGGTCTCTCCAGGCTGCCTCAGTGCCTCAACATGCCACATTCTTCCCAGCCTCAGAGGTTCCCACTGTGTCATTCTTCCAGCCTTGAACCTGCTTTCTCAGACTTGGCTTTCTGGTTTCAGTTCACCCTTCAGGTCTCTGCTTATAGGAGTCCTGTAGTTAGCAAACACTATAGCATTCTCATGGCAGGCCCCTCTATAGGCGCTTTACCACTCTTAAGTCGCTAATGCTCTTAACAAGCTGAGAAGTAGGAACTGTTATCACAGCCCCAGTTTTATGGGTGGGGAAATCACCCAGGGTCATGCAGAGGATAAGTGGCCAAGCTGAGCTCAAGTAGTCACTTTGCTATGCTACCTCTCTTGCTTTCTTCATGGAAGTGTCCTTTGATATCCTTCACACACCTTCACACCCTTCCCTTCCACTGGGCCAGGGCCCCTACTGCACCCTCCCATAGACCCCATTCCTTTTACTTCACAATGCTGATCACAGTTTGTAATTTTATAAGCCTCACTGTGATTGCTATCTCAAGTGTGTCTCTCCTGCTAAGTGATTTGGTCCCTGTGGGCAGAGCCTTCCCTGTTTTGCCCTCCACTGTGTGTATCACTATTGCCTGGCCTGCAGTTAGTGACTGAGCTGGGCGTTTGTTCTTCCCCTGGGTGAGCATTTCAGCCATCCTGCTATGTGGGGGCAGGCTGAGCCAGTGTACCTCCAGATGTCTTGTCTACACTTATGAGTGCTTCCCATTTCAGGGTCTTGTGCACCATGGTTCACCTGACCTGAGCTCAGGGAGACAGAGCGGACACGATACCTGATCTTGCAGGGTGTTTGGTTTGTTCTCATGGTCTGCAGAGGGAAGTGAGCACAGTGTGTGTCAGAGATGCTGCAGCTGCCCACATGGGGGGTCTTCCATTTGTACATCTAACTGCTGAGTTTTTCCTTTGAGAATGATAGAAATTAGCAGAGCAATGGGCAGACATTGGGAACTGAGGGGACAGTGGGTTCTTTCCAAAATTCTTTACTGCTACACTGTTTGTTTTTAAGCGCAATCCCTGACTGTGCTATCCTGGCCTGCTAATGGAGAATGAGGCTGTTTTGCTACAATATGGGCCATTGGGGGACAAATAAGGCATTTCTGCTTGCTGACATTAGGAGAAACCTTCCTGCAAAGGATATGCTAATGCTGGTATGCAGCTGCCTTGGGTATAAATGCAGTGGAAACTGACAACAGTTTTGCAAAGGTAACATTGAGTAAGCTATTAGGCACCCCCAGAGCTGGCAGCTATCTCCTGGTGTAGACATCTCAGAGGCAGCTCTCCAGAGATGCCCTAGGTTCAAATTCCAGTTCTACTACCAACTAGCTATGGGAGCTTAGGGCTCACTTTCAGATCGAAGTACTCACAAACAAACTGTGGGAAATGACACTATTCTCTCACAAATGGTGGATTGGTTAGTAGAGCCTGAATTTGAGAAACTACTTGATAACGCAGTTCACTTTTTCTCCTACCTAGTGTCAATAACTGGGCTAATCATTGTATAAATGCATGGCACACACAAGGTAAATCTTATTTTATAGAGAACAGTCCAGACATCTATGAGACCAGATTCTTCTTTCTACCTTGTGTAAGTCCTTTTGAGCCAACTTGCTGGGCCCCTACTCCAATATCTCCTACAAAAGATTTATGGCATGCTGCCTGGCTAATATCCATCTTTTCTTCTGGTAACGCTTCTTGATTGCTCTTTGGTGAATGGACTCTCCCTTGCTCTAGCTCCTTGTGGTTGGGCAGTGTTCGACCTGGCCCTAGGAAGATATCTGAAGCCTGCACCTGGGCATCAGTGACCTCCGTCTCCCAGACACCATGACTGATTTATCTTTGAACACATGACAGAGTCAGACCCAACAAATTGGTGGAAACCACTGGGAAACATTATCTCTCTTTTCTCTGAATTTGCTTGGCTGCTACAATGGAAGCCTGGGATAGCTAGATGCTACCATGTCACTCGAGCTGACCTGAAAAAGTTGCCACATGAAGGAAACAGAGCAAGGAAGAGAGGCAACATTTAAGGTCCTGGAGGTAGGCTTACTTCTCAACCTGACAGATACATAAGCATATGAATTCCCTTTTTTGTTAGTTTCAGGTTGCCTTTTAACTCTTGATACATCTTTTTCACTCATTTGTTTGTTGCTAAACCTGTAAGTTTTACTGTCTGCAAGAGTCTGTCCTGGGTGTATGTCAGCATTAGGGAGGATGAAGACACTGTCCCTGTCCTTGAGGAACTTAGAGTCTAGTGGAAAAGGTATGGCTGGGCCCCAATCATAATGGCAGAAGGCACTAGACAAAATATGAAAAATCACGAATGTGGGAGGCCAAAGAGGGTCATTTGGTAAGAGTCTTTCATGTTGATAGAGTGAATAAAGATTCATGGAGGAAGTCACACTTGAGCTAGGAGGACTACCAGAACCCCATGCTAGGCTCCAGTTCTGGGTCTTTGCAAGGGTTGTTTGGGATTCTGCCACATCTTCTTTTCCCACCTGCGGGCTCCATGGATCCAATCCCCAATGGTGACTGGCTGGACAAGAAATTACTCAGCTCCAATAATAAGCAAGATCAAAAAGAAGGTAGGGTATTGGGATAGCAATATATAAACTTGTATAGCTCTGGATATTTGCTCCCCTCCCACCCCCAGGCTGGGATGTATATGGGGTAGGCTTTGAATTAGACTGTAAGCTATCTGAGGTTAGGATAAATACCTCCTTCTTTCTCTCTTGTGGTGCCTAACATTAGGACACACATTCACATACACATACACGTATACACACTTGCACAAAATACTTAATAAAGGTTAACTGACTTTTTTATAACCCTGTGACATTTCTGGAAAGATTGAACCATGTCATAAAAAGAGATCTAAAAGGAAAAACAAATTAATATGTCAGTGTTTTTCCAAATGTGAATTGTTAAAAAGAGAGACCACACAGCACAGTATTTAAGTCTGGTGCCAATTGTTCTGGATTTAAATTCTTACTTCTTCACTTACTTGCTATGTAACCTTAGGCAAGTTACTCTATCTCTCTGTGCCTTGGTTCCCCTACCTCTAACCTGGGCATAGTCATAGTACCTGTCTCATAGGATAGTGGTATGGATTAAATGAAGCAATGCATCTGAAGTGTTGAGTGATACCTGGTCCATGATAAGCACCATGTGTGTGTCAGCTCTTGTTACTAGTATTATTAAAGAAAAAGAGGGAGAATGCTATTAAAGATGGAATCCAGAAGTATCAAAGTATCTTGTCCTAGATGATAACTGTCATTGACTTAGGGAAGCATTAATTTATAAAATGGGACTGATCAACTATTTATAAAGAGGGAACCAAGGCACAGAGAGAGGGAGTGTCTTACCCCAAGTCACATGTCATGACAGAGGCTGACCATAGACAATACCAGATCTCCTGTTTCCTGCTCTAGAACTTTTCCTGTTCCATCTCTCTGGGCTCCTAGTTCTCATGTCTGAATACCAACCAAATGTGCAGGAATGTCAAAACTAGACCATCCCACCAAACATCTGGACCCAAATCCCACAGCAGGCTTTCCCCATGATAGGAAAACAGTTCATACACAAGAGGCTGGCTTAAGGAGGCAAGAATAATTTTCAACACTTATAAATCTGCCAGTTGTTGAGGCTTGTCCTGGGTTCCCTGGAAAATGTGCACTTTGTGTTTATGCAACGTTGAAGCAATTATTTCATAAGAAAGAAAATCTCTTGATCACATTCCTTAACGTTTTCTAAGTGAAAATTTTGTATTTAGTGGCTAAGCAAATTTACTTGTCTGTAATGAACAGAGTGGATGATTGAAAAACATTTAATATACTGAGGTATGTGTGCCCCCTGCCCAAAGGATTACTTAATGCATAGTTAAACTGTCTGTTTTATTCAAAAGGCAAACATATTTCCATTATAGCAGAGAGCTTGGGATTAAGTGCTTTGTTCTCATTAAAGTATAACTAAATTTGTGAATTGTGTGCTTTTGTTTATGTGTGCTATGAGGATATATAGATATGCTTTTTCCTATGTTGAATGACCCTGTCATTTTGCCTGGATTTCCTCTTTGGATGGGCGTCACTCTGCATTGGTGCAGGCCTGCCAGGTGGGGCTGAATGGAGATTCAGTTTGTAAGTGTCATTGAGTTAGACAAAAACACGGATGCCTACTCTGGCATTCAGGTTATCAGTGTTTTTAAAATTAAACCCATATAAATGCATCTTACCATTGCCTTTATAGCAAGCAACAGAAAGCAAACTGACTCTCTTTTTCTTTTTTTACATTTTTATTGGAGTATAGTTGATTTACAGAGTTGTGTTAGTTTCAGGTGTATAGCAAAGTGAATCTGTTATACATATACATATATTCACTCTTTTTATAGATTCTTTTCCCACATAGGCCATTACAGAGTATTGAGTAGAGTTCCCTGTGTTTTACAGTAGGTTTTTTATTAGTTATCTATTTTATATATAGTAGTATACATATGTCAATCTCCCAATTTATCCTTCCCCCCATTATCCCCTAGTAACCATACTTTTTTTTCTACATCTGTGACTCTTCTTCTGTTTTGTAAATGAGTTCATTTGTACCTTTTTTTTAGATTCCACGTATAAGCAATATCATATGATATTTGTCTTTTTCTGTCTGACTTCACTCAGTATAATAATCTCTAGGTCCATCCATGTTGCTGCAAATGGCATTGTTTTGTTATTTTTTATGGCTCAGTAATATTCCATTGTATGTATGTACCACATCTTCTTTATCTATTCCTCTGTTGATGGACATTTCAGCTGCTTCCATGCTCTGGCTATTGTAAATAGTGCTGCAATGAACATTGGGGTGCATGTATGTTTTTGAATTATGATTTTCTCTGGGTATATACCTAGAATTGGGATTGCTGGGTCATATGGTAATTCTAGTTTTAGTTTTTTAAGGAACCTCCATACCGTTCTATATAGTGCCTGTACCAATTTATATTCCCACCAATAGTGTAGGAGGGTTCTCTTTTCTCCACAACCTCTCCAGCATTTATCATTTGTAGATTTTTTGATGATGGCCATTCTGACCAGTATGAGGTGATAGCTTGTTGTATGTTTGATTTGCACTTCTCTGATAATTAGTGATGTTGGGCATCTTTTCATAAGCTTTTTGGCCACATGTATGTCTTCTTTGTAGAAAGGCCGATTTTGATCTTTTGCCCATTTTTTGATTGGGTTTTTTGTTTGTTTTTGCTATTGAGCTGCATGAGTTTTTTGTGTATTTTGGAGGTTAATTCCTTTTTGGTTGCTTCATTTGCAAATATTTTATCCCATTCTGAGGGTTGCCCTTTTGTTTATGGTTTTCTTTGCTGTACAAAAGCTTTTAAGTTTAATTAGATCCCATTTATTTATTTTTGTTTTTATTTTCATTACTTTAGGAGGTGGATCAAAAAAGATCTTGCTGTGATTTATGACAAAGAGTGTTCTGCCTATGTTTTCCTCTGAGTTTTATAGCATGCAGCCTTACACTTAGGTCTTTAATCCATTTTTAATTTATTTTTGTGTATGGTGTTAGGGAGTGCTCTAATTTCATTCTTTTACATGTAGCTGTCCAGTTTTCCCAGCACCAAAAGATAGAAGGGACTATCTTTTCTCCATTGTATATATTTGCCTCCTTTGTCATAGATTAGATGATCATAGATGCATGGGTTTATCTCTGGGCTTTCTATCCTGTACCATTGGTCTATACTTCTGTTTTTGTGTCAGTACCATACTGTGTTGATTACTGTAACTTTGTAGTATAGTCTGAAGCCAGGGAGCCTGATTCCTCCAGCTCTGTTTGACAAACTAACAAAAAAAAAAAAAGAGAGAGAGAGAGAGAGAATTTATTGGAAGAATATGCAATGGGAAAAAGAGTTTAAACAACTAGGACTTAGAAAGATAGGGAGGTTGGTGGGGGTACAGGATAGTTGTAGGGTCCTCTGCAAAGTTTATGGACTTTCTACAGGACCCATGTGCAGTGACTTCAAGCCCCTGTGTCTCTGTTTCATATTTCAGATTTACTGGAGAGAAAATTTTAGTGGCCCAGCTTTAGGCAGGTACTTGCCACTAGACTGATCACTTGAGACCAGGGAGGCAGTGCCATGCAACAGAGGCATTCCCAGAAGAAGGGGCCTTATTGTGAGCTAAGCAGCAAGCTCAAAATGCACTCACTGATCCAAGATAAAGATGTAACCAAAAAACCTTCTAAAATTGAGCTGTTTGACTGCTGTAATAGACAAGTAGACACTGTCAGTGGGCTGCCAAGTCCTCTCAACCACAACCCTCTGCACTCCCTATTCCAGTGCATGTGCATGGCTCTCCACCACTTCTCACATGCAATGACTCCAAGTGGTTGCTATGTTATGTCTCACAATTCCCCAGTGGAGTGAGCCCTGGTTGTCCCCAGCAGTAACTTGCTCATTAACACATTCTATATTATCCTCTTTCCTTTTCTTGATCACTTACCCACTCCTCTATCAATGCTTTCTGGCATCACCTCCCAAGTAAACCCCTTCCCCTTAAATATTTGTTTCAGGATCCACTCCTGGGAAGATCCCAGCCTGAAATACATTTTTTTTCAAGGAATATACCAGTTTTCTTGTGATTGATGGGTATTATCCTTAAATGGACTTGACAGTTGCCTCACTCCAGAGGAAGTCTGTCTGGCAGTACCTTGCTTTTCCATCTCCATCATAACTGGGGAAGGACCTGGTGGCTGAAGAAATACCCTTACACCATGACTAGCTGCTGAGATAGTCACGATTCCCTTTGTTTGGAGAGAGGCTGTCTGCAGTCCTCACAGTCAGCTCTGCAGCTTAATGGCTGCAATATTGATAGTTTCATGTTTGTGGATATTACCTCTCTAACTTCATGATGAGCTGCTTAAAGCCAGGGATCAGTTTCCCTTTCTTTTGTCTCCCCAATGGGACAAAAAAGAGGGATGGGTACACTGAGGGTTCTCAAAGGAGGTGTATTGCTAGATTAAAGAACCAAGGGTTGGCCGGGCATAACAATTCCCAGTTTTCCATAGGCCAGAGGGATTTCTGCTCTATATGTCCAGTGATCATCTAAATAGTTTAGTGAGGGGTGTTATAGGCATTGTCAGAACACTACCCCATTTCCTTGGCAATTGTTGTTTCTATTTAAACCATAGGCTTCTTACATAAAACCCTAGCAACTTGCCTTCTCTGGCAGCAAAAGTATGCTTAGTGCTGCAAAGGTGGCAGACCACATGAGGCAGACCTCCATCAGTGACAAATGGGATGTAGTGAATAAACACTCTGGCTTCCTTGTCCTTCAGATAAAACAGCTCTGAATGGAGTTACACAGCATCTGCAAAGGGAATCCAACAAGATCAGACCCCAGTTTCCATAAGGTAGCCTGCTCTGTCCCATACCCTATATAGGCTCCCTTCCCTTCCCTTCTTCTCAATTTCTTCTTCCTCAGTTGATACCTCCTAGAGTTAATCGTAGCTCCCAAATATCCATCACAAGTTGTGCTTCTGGGTTAATCTAAGACAAAGAAGGACTGGTACGTGTGAAAAATTCCTTCAGAGTCTAAGAAATGACTAAGGGAATTTTCTTGTCAGTAAACACTTACAATTGGATTACATTTCTCTCCTCTGTGGGCCAGCTTATGTTTTATTCCTACTCTTTCTTCTTTTCTTTTCATTTTTCAGTAAATGTGTGTCTCCATTCATGCAGAACATTATTTTACAAGGTAGAAGTTATTTTCCCAAGCTGGTGGAAATTACTATCGAACAATGGAGCCCTTTCTCTAGTCATCTAGTGCTACCTGGCCAGGCTCAGATAAATGTCTTATTCTGGAGGCATGTGGAACTGGATGAATTATAATATGATCCTGGGAATATAGCAGCCCCAGTGAATGGGCCATGGTATATCTGTGAGTGTGGCCTTGTGATGAGCTCCTGGAGGGGAGGGCTTTACCGTGATTGAAGCTCATACTGCCGGTGAGTCTGAGTAACTCTGTGGGCACAGGTCCAGTTGTTCAGGCCTGAGTTTAGAAGATAACATTTACTTCTTTCTACAACCTGCCTTGCATGAGGAACAAGACATCCAAAACCCAGCTAGTGGGGAAATGAGTAGCATGAGTAGCATAAGTTTCCTAATTTTACATTCTGGGTATCAAGACTTATTTGCTGAAGTGGACACTGCTTCTATTAACCTCTTTCTGGAGTTGGAATTAGATGAGTTTACAAATGGAGAGCCTATTTGGAGATGGTCTTGGATGTGTTTTAGTTATTTTACAGCAGTAAAGCCTTAAATCATTTCACTTAACAGCAGTTCTTAAACTTTTTGAATCACTTTGAGATTTGATAAAAGGTCTGCAGTCTTCTCCCAGACAGATGCACTTTGGTGCACTCTTAACATTCTGCATGCAAAGTTAGAAGCTGACTCAACCCACTGAGCCCATCCATGGACTCACTAGCGGCCCATGCATCTTCAGCCAAGACCCCTGTGCTTGACACTGGTTAGTAACTGTGGTAGTTTCAAGAGAGGAGATTTAGCCTGAATCATCCTTCTGTTGAGTAGGACGCATAGTCTGTCTGATGACAGAAGATGATGCAAAGAATGTCATACACTAGACTGTAGAAAAATTCATTGTGAAGCATTTGGGCATGGAAGCTACACTTGAACAATAAGTCCAATATTCCCCTCCTGGTCAAATTTCAGAAAATTTAAATTTGAGAATTTTTACTTTAAATTCAAGAACTTGTATTAATGTGTTTTCAGGTTAGAAGGAAGGCACCAGTGCTTGCATTTGATTGTCTCTTGTTATTATAGCTGTTATGTTTATTTTCTTTCCATATTTTAATGTAATAAAATAGTATGTTTTATATACTTTGTATAGAGCATTTGGAAATACATATTGTTAAATAAAATCACATTGAATAAGTCAGTAACTCCACTACTCAAAGCTAACACTTTGAATAGTTTGATGTTCTTCCTTCTCATCATTTGCTATGCGTATATGTATATAGTTTTTAATTAATTTACTTAATATATTATTTGTCTTCACATTTTATCAGATATTTATAAAATATTTGAAGATTACATGATTTTTGTTTAACCATTTTCCTGTTAGAATCTTCAGAACGTTCAGTTTCTTATTCTTTATGTTACTCCTGATGCTCAAACTCATTTGAGAATTTCTCCTGACACTCTGACCTGATCCTGAGCTTCCTGGAATCACCTCCCAAACAAATCACTTGCCAATGAATCCTCAGCTCTCAAGTGGCTTATCAGAGAGTTTATTTTTTCCCAAAAAAATGTGTTCTTTCCCATGAAATGGATAATGGTGGTGTGACTTTCCGTTTCTTGTTACAAATTTTCTTTCTCTTTTAATCCTCATAATAGTTCAGTGAGGCAGGCATCACTCTCTGCATTTGTCAGATGGAGAAGCTGAGACTCAGACAGGTTATGTCCCTTTCCCAAAGCCACATGGAGGGCTTTAGGGATCTGATCTCAGTTCTGCCTTGCTCCAAGTTTTGTTTTCTCAGCAACTTTTCTCTGTTGTCCTTGCATGGGCAATCCACCCATTACTCCTGTGAGTCCTTGGGTGTACTGCCTTTCCTCCCAGCTCTGCTTTCTCACAATCCCACACACATGCATATTTTAGGAACTTTGGGGCCACCTCAGGAAAAGAGCAGCAAGTTGACTGCTCACTGCCTGAAGGGCAAAGCCCCTTTGCTGGGTTAAGATAATTTCTGTAAAATAAATTCTACATGCACCCAATTATCTAATTAATGAAACATTATTTCTGTAGGAAGAAATGTTTTATCAATGAAAAAAAAAGTTACCTGCCATATCAGTAAACAAAGGATGTTGCAGCCATCAAACCTTCACATTATAGCCACCCAGATCAGGGAACTCAGCTTAGAAACAGGATGCCCACCATCTAGCAATCAGCAGCTGCAGCTGCCTCCAATGGCTGAGCCCTGGGGAGACTCAGGATGAGAAAGCACAGGATACCAGCCTCAGATAGCGAGATGCATAGCAAAGGAGTGATTTCAGTGAGCTCAGACTCTCACATCTTCCCATACATAGAAAAATGCTAAATTCCTAAACTTGAGATGTCTTGTTTTCTTATTAGTAGTAACATTTTGATGTTCCAACTACTTGGTCTTTGTTGCAAAACTCCCATATGTCTTGGCTCCCCTCCTTGTCTCTTTGAAGCATATCGCAGAGCCATCTGCGATGCTGTGTCCCAGGCTTAAGTCTTCAGTTTCGTTTGTCAAATGAAACATAATTCTCAGCTTTTAGGTTGTGCTTTTTTTTCCCAGTCAACAGTATTTTGGGGGGTTAACCTCAGACTCTGCATATCTCCTCCCAAGCCTTCTTCTTCTTCTTTTTTTTTTTTTTAATTTATTTTTGGCTGTATTGAGTCTTTCTTGCTGCACGTGGGCTTTCTTTAGTTGCTGTGAGCAGGGGCTACTTTTTATTGTTGTGCACAGGCTTCTCAGAATGGTGACTTCTCTTGTTGCAGAGTATGGGCTCTAGGCATGCAGCCTTCAGTAGTTGCAACACACAGGCTCATTACTTGTGGTGTATGGGTTCACTTCAGTTGCTCTGCAGCATGTGGGGTCTTCCTGGACCAGGGATCAAACACGTGGCCCCACATTGGCAGGTGGATTCTTAGCCACTTCGCCACCACTTCCCCCTCTCGAGCCTTCTTGATGAAACTAACTCTGGGCAGAAGGGGAAAATTGACATTTTAAAAGCCAGTTTTCTTTCTTGGACTGATTGATCAGGAATACGTCTCTGTGCTTGTTCGCCCAGGCCCCAACACACACACACACACACACACACACAAACACACACACACACATACACACACACACACACTCATAGCATGCTTGCCTCGGAGCTGCTGCAACCTAGGGGGCCACAGTGCAGGGTGTTAGCATTCAATACAGCCACCCACTTAACACAGCTGGGGAGTATATTCCAGGTCCAGGTAAGGAAGGAGAAAACATGCCAACTCATGCTACAGCTGTTGCTTACATAGATTTACCACCTTTAATGTATTTTCTAATACTATGTTTCTCTGACTTTGGCTCTGCCTACACCAACAGGGTAGGACAAGAGGGAAAGCTGAGTTTTGAAAATGGCTTTTCCTATCCCACCCTCAGCTCCTTGGTGCATCCATCTCAGGACCCACAGCCAGAGACTAGAACTCTGAGCTCCATGAGATTTGGGGTGGAGACCCTAGGTCTCTGCTGCTCTAATATTAATAAAACTTGCATTTACTGGATGCTCACTGTGTTACAGGCATTGTTATAAGTACTCTGCAGATATTAACTTATTTAATCCATGTTAAAATATATACTGTATCCCTATCCCTGGTTTACGGAAGAGGAAACAGGTATAGAGAGGTTAAATAGTGTGCCTATGTCATACAGCTTGGATGAGGCAGGTTATCAGTGAGTATATTGTTTTCCTGCGTGGAGTGAAAATGAAGAGTTTCTTCCTTCACCAACCAAGAGATATTCTCAGGGCACAGTTTGGGAGTAATTTGTACAATTGGATTGTGATGGCTTGCTCAAATAATAGAGGGTAGAAGAACCTAATATATGCTAGGAGCCAGCTCAGTGTTAGATACTGAGCTAGACATTTCTTCCAACCTGGCTCATGTAGCCCTAATAACAACACAGTAAGAAGGGAGAAAGAGGAAACTAATGCTTATTGAGCATATATGATGTGCCAAGTATTCTACATCATATGAATTAACTCTTTGAATTATACCAGGGATTGATAAACTACAGCCTATGGGCTAAATCTAGTCTGCTGCCTGTTTTTGTAAATAAAGATTTATTAGAGCACAGCCACACTCATTCATTTACTTCTTTTCTATAGCTGCTTTCACATTACAATGGCAATGTGGATTAGCTAGTTGGTACATCAGTGCATGAGAGTTCCATTTTGTTCCACATTCTCACCAAACTTGATAATTTTATCTTTTAAAAATTATTGCTTTAGAAAGATTCAAGTTTTGTTTTTTATAACAATATCTCTTTTACTATTTTTATTTGTTTCATTTTAGAAGAGAATAAACTTGGAATTAGAGGAGGTTTTTCATGTTATGTACCATTTTGAGGTGTTCTCTCTCATGTCTAGGCAAAACCCCTGTTAGGTACCAATTTGCCCCATTTGACAAAGCAACAAATCATAGTTGTGTTTTCCCTCCTGGCAGAAACCTTTGCGTATCATCAAAATACACCTGCCTGTAAATGTCATCCATTGCTGGGTCTCCTGGGACCTGGCTCCACATAATTTATCACTGTCCTGTCTCGCACCTCCCTTTCAGACATCTGTGGCTTAAGACAGACACAAACCCAGCATCTTGTGAGAAGCTTTCATCTCTCCCAGCGCTTCACATACATGTGCCCCCTTAGCAATTTTTGTCATAATCACATACCAGCCATATGCTTATTTACTTAAAACTTTAAAAATAAAATTTGAATTATCATGTGTGATATGCTGGTTACTTATTTCTCTAAAATGCATGAAAGTGAACACATACTAAAATGTTTCTGTCTCTGCATCGCTGCAGATGTGCACTTTGGCTGATATGGCCCTTGCCACACTTGCTGGTGCTCCCTGGTTTGGAGTCACTGCTGCTGCCACCATGGGCCAAGTGGCCCTCTGAGATGGCTGTTCTTGGCCCTCAGTTGCTCACAAGCACATCCTAAGAGCATCACATCCCACCTGCCCTGTGTACTTCTGGCCACTACCCTGCAGTTTCCCTCTTGCTGCTGAAGCATGACATCCTGAGAAACTAACTCAGCAATCCCAGGGGAAGTAGGACCACTGCAGAAAAGTAGAGAGAGTTAATGCTGCATGGCAGTAAAATTTGGACCAGTGGGAGACAGGAACCTATGGCTAATCCTTTCTCCTCCCCACTCATTCCCCCACTTCCCCAAGTTGGGTCAGAGGCACAGCAGTTCTCACTAACTATGAATGAGGGCAAAGACAGCTCTCTCACTCCATCTTCACTCCTGCTTCCCTGGGATTGCACTCCACAAAAAGTATCAGCAAATCAGTTTTTGCCTCATCTTCTGTTTTCTAGGGAACTTGGACTAGAACATGTGTATTGCCTAAAAATCACCTCCTCTCCCACCATGTATGCATGCCACCCTTTTCTGGAGTATTCACCCAGCAACTTCCCTCCATCATTGGTTGATGGCTGCTTCCCTCTTGTGAAACAATGTTCAGAAACAAAAAACCCTCAGACCAGGAGTTGCAGGGGTTGTCTGCTGCAGGTTCTGCTTTCATAGAGGCCTGCAGAGCACCAACAGCTCTTTTTCATGAGGCCTTCACCACTCCCCTAGTGTCTCATAGGGAACACACAGTGCTACCTCTCAGGAGATATGCTGACTACCAAATTCTCATATAGGGGGTGGATGATTCCCTTCCCAATGTTGACAGGACCACCTCAGGAGCAGCGTGGCTGGCATGACACCGCTTTCCAGGTCAGACAGGTGCACACATTCTTCCACCACTTGTGCCCAGGGCCTTTTCTTCAGCTCCATAGAGCTTCCTCTGGAGCACCAAGGTCTAGCCTCTCTACTTTGTATGTGCTTTTACTCATTTCTGGGAAAGAAAAACCGTCCTACTTATCTTAAAGCCCTAATAGCACCAGTTAGAGGCCCAGCGAGACGAATAAGGCTGCTGCCACTGTCTGTAGAGCTGCTCTCCCCTGCTGGGATGTTCAGTGATCAGTGACAGGCTGATGAATCTTCTTCTTGCCATTGTGAAACAGAAATTCATTCCATCTGCAGGCCAAGAATTCACTCACACATACTGAAAACTGAAACACTCTACATGGACTCTTAAGCCAGGATTTAATTTCAATGGAGGTTTCAATGCCCTGCCTGAGTCCTGAATCATGTCAATTTTCTTCTCTTGGGAGAGAGGAGAGTGAGGTCTCCAGAGGCCAGAAACTGGCTGAAGCGAAGCATGTAGATTTGGGAGTCTGCAGTTTCTGTAGGCTGTTTGGGGGAACATAATTTATGTTTGTACAACTTAAGAGGTTGCGAAGGCTTTTTATATCACAGTTACTGTGTTAGGGCTGAAATGATGTCCCCTCCTTTTTTATTTTTTTATTTTTATATTTTTTTAATTTTATTTATTTATTATTTTTTGGGGGGTACACCAAGTTCAATCATCTGTTTTTATACACATATCCCCGTATTCCCTCCCTTCCTTGACTCCCCCCGCCTCGAGTCCCCCCCACCCTCCCCGCCCCAGTCCTCTAAGGCATCTTCCATCCTCTAGTTGGACTCCCTTTGTTATACAACAACTTCCCACTGACTATCTATTTTACAGTTGGTAGTATATATATGTCTGTGCTACTCTGTCGCTTTGTCTCAGCTTCCCCTTCACCCCCCACCCCCTCCAAAACCTCGAGTTCTCCAGTCCATTCTCTGTATCTGCATCCTTGTTCTTGTCACTGAGTTCATCAGTACCATTTTTAGATTCCGTATATGTGAGTTAGCATACAATATTTGTCTTTCTCTTTCTGACTTACTTCACTCTGTATGACAGACTCTAGGTCTATCCACCTCATTACATATAGCTCCATCTCATCCCTTTTTATAGCTGAGTAATATTCCATTGTATATATATGCCACATCTTCTTTATCCATTCATTTGTTGATGGACATTTAGGTTGCTTCCATGTCCTGGCTATTGTAAATAGTGCTGCAATAAACATTATGGTACATGTTTCTTTTGGGATTATGGTTTTCTTTGGGTAGATGCCCAGTAGTGGGATTACTGGATCATATGGTAGTTCTATTTGTAGTTTTTTAAGGAATCTCCAAATTGTTTTCCATAGTGGCTGTACCAACTTACATTCATGTAAGGCCAGACACTATCAAACTCCTAGAGGAAAACATAGGCAGAACACTCTATGACATCCATCAAAGCAAGATCCTTTTTGACCCACCTCCTAGAATCATGGAAATAAAATCAAGAATAAACAAATGGGACCTAATGAAACTTAAAAGATTTTGCACAGCGAAAGAAATCATAAATAAGACTAAAAGGCAACCCTCAGAATGGGAAAAAAATAATTGCCTACGAAACAACGGACAAAGGATTAACCTCCAAAATATACAAGCAGCTCATGCAGCTTAATACCAAAAAAGCAAATAACCCAATCCACAAATGGGCAGAAGAGCTAAATAGACACTTCCCCAAAGAAGACATACAGATGGCCAACAAACACATGAAAAGATGCTCAACATCACTAATCATCAGAGAAATGCAAGTCAAAGCCACAATGAGGTATCACCTCACACCAATCAGAATGGCCATCATCACAAAATCTAGAAACAACAAATGTTGGAGAGGGTGTGGAGAAAAGGGAACTCTCCCTCCTTTTTTAAATGCAGATGGTCAGAATGACAATGCTGACCAGATTATGACAGGTATTTCCTACAGAACTAGACTCCTTCTTTCTTCTCAGCCTATACTGTGCCTTACTCCCAGGCTCTACTCTCAGGATGCCAGGAATAATTGTCAGATTATTACTACTCTCAGGATTGGGCCTCATGTTAAGGACACATGGGACACATGGTACAGGTGAGGCTGCTCCCTCCACTGTCCCCCAGGGCAGACATCATTAATCAATCCTGAGCCTGGAAACAGACTCCTCCCTTGTCTACCAATATACCGTTCTATTAACCATGATCAAGGAATCAGGTTTTGCATACAAGTTAAATTGCATTTCTGGTTTGTTTCTCTGTTGAAACTGGTATCTATAATGATCATCATGGGACCTGGAAACTACCTGTGCCCTACATGGGTTTTTCCACATTTATGCTACATACATGTATTCACAGAAGAATTCATCCATCCCCAATATCCAATATTCATTGGATAAATTTTTATTAAACATTTACTAGGAGCTGGAGACAGTGCAAAAATTATGAATATTCAAAAGGAGCATATACAAAGTTAAAGCTACTCACTAGGAGAAACCTATCAAGATCAGTACCATTACTGGAACTGCAAAAAGGGCTCTATTTATAGGACTAGAGTTAGTTCCCTAGGACATGTCACAACCACCCTTCAGGCAGTGAGTTTTTCTGATGGAAAAGTAAGAATCCAGAAGAGGAGAGGAGTGAGTGCAGATAGGAGGAAGGAGGAAGCCAACAAAAAAAAACTGCTGGAACCAAATTGTGAGTTCTTTATTATATCTTGTTTCTCAGTTGTTTCCCAGGAAAGATCTAAAAGCACTATGGTGGATTGGAATAAACTGGACCTTTCTGGGAGGAGTGAGCAGCCTAGTCACACCTGTTTCCCCATTTAACTGCCCTTAGTCTAGGTAAAAGCAGTACAGGTCTATTTATACACAGGGGTAAGGAGATCACTGAATCAAGTGTCTGCACCTGCAGCAAAGGCAGCTATCCAGAGACTAGCCAGCAGCATAGGAGGGGACAGCCACAAAGGGCTCTGCTTAAGTGGGGGAGGAGGTACCTACCTGAGCCAAGCAATCCATTTCTCTCAGACCTGGACCTGAGCCTACAAGAAGGATTGTGAAGGTTTCAAAAAATCCTAAAGATACCACCAAAAAACTACTAGAGCCCATCAATTAATTCAGTAGATTTGCAGGATACAAAATTGATATATAGAAATCTGTTGCATTTCTATATACCAATAATGCACTATTAGAAAAAGAAATTAAGAAAGCAATCCTATTTACAATCACATCAGAAGGAATAAATGTCTAGCAATAAACCTATCTAAGGAGGTAAAAGACCTTTACTCATAAAACTATAAGACATTGATGAAAGAAATTGAAGATAGCACAAACAGATGGAAAGATATACCATGTTCATGGATTGGAAGAATTAATTAATATTGTCAAAATAACCATACTATACAAGGCAATCTACAGATTGGATTCAATTCTCATCAAAATACCAATCATAGAACTAGAACAACAAATTTTAAAATATGAAACACAAAAGACCTCTTAAGGAAAATGACCTTAAGGAAAAACAGAGCTGGAGGAATCACACTGTCTGACTTCAAAGCTACAGTAATCAAAACAGTATGGTACTGGCAGAAAAACAGACACATAGATAATGGAACAGAGTAGAGCACTCAGAAATAAACCCATGTGGAAGAGGGATCAAGATGGTGGAGTAGGAGGTTGTGGAGCTCACCTCCCTCCACAAACTCATCAAAACTACATCTACATGTGGAACAATTTACAGGGAAAATTAACTGGAAACTGGCAGGAAAACTCTAATACAAACAAAGCTGCAAGAAAGATTTCCATGTAACTGGGTAGGATGAAAAAAAGGAACAGCATCAGGACCTTCACCTCTGAGAGGGATCTGAAAAGAAAAGGTCTGTAGGCACAGGTGGACCCTTGTCCTGGGGAATTGGCAGGTCAAGTCTGAGACTGGGCTTCCCAGTCTTAGGGTCCTGCAAGGAGGAAGCAACCTCATCTGGCTGGTGGGAGAACTACTGGGGCATAGAGAAGGGCTGGAGAAGCCTGGACTCTACTCACAGGAGTATGCACATGCAGGCTTGCCAAAAATCAGGGTGGAGACAGCTTTGCACTAGTGACTGACACCTTATCAGCCTTCCCAATCTGAACAGGGTGAACACCTTGGCTCCACACATTCCATATTACAGCTTGTTGCAAGATCTGGGCCAACCAGCCTTGGGAAGAGATTCAGTCTAGCTATGTGGAGACAGCTGGGGGGAGAGGGGCCTGAGGTGTGGTCCAGATGGTGTGACAGCAGCCATTGTCAGTGTGGGCTTGCAGAACATCACAGGAGCATGCTGCAGTTCATCATCCATCAAGCAAGGGTGTTTTGGCCCCACCCACTTCCAGACAGGACCTGGGAGAACTACTACAGAGGCAGCCCAGATATCTGGCATCAGTGCCACCATCTCAGTTCCTGCAGCCACAACACCCTGAGCTCTAGCCCCAGGCAACTGAATGCTCTGGCCCCTTACATTCCACACCATAGCCTTTCACTAGATACAACACAAACACAACAGGGGAAAGGATGTGACCTTGGGCTGAGTCTGAGCAAAGCCATGGTCACTTACAGGAGCAGCACATTGGTCCTCTGTGAGCACATAGGCTTCACTTATTTCAGCAATCACCCTCTTTGGGGCAAGCATGCACTCAAAGGGAACAGTTTCTAATTGAGCCTGACCCTCAGAGTCTCCACTCCAACAACTTGGAAGCAGAACCCTCTTCAGACAAGGGTGGCAACAGCCACAGAGCAGAGAGAACATTCTGACCCACAGAACTGCACAGACTCTAGGTCCTCCTACAGTAACCATATCCTATCAAGGTGATAGTGGCCAATACATCCTGAGGAAAGGTGTGGCTGGCCTCCATATCAAAACCAGCCCTCCCACCAAATACATTGGATACACACAGGTCAGCACAGAGATGCACTAACATAAACCCATCAGGACCACAATAGATAACTGTTCTCCTAAATTCATAGAGACAGGGAAAGTTAAGTAAAATGAAAAGACATGGGAACTACTCCCAATTAAAAGAACAAGTGAGATCTCCAGAAAGAACAAATAATGAAACAGAGCTCACCTGAGTTTGAAACAGACCCTGAGTTTAAGAAGGTGGTAATAAGGATGCTAACTGAATTGAGAAAGATTATCAATACAAGTGCTGTAACAAAGAAGTGCAACTATAAAGATGAACCAATCAAAATTAGATAACTCAATTTCTGAGATAAAAAGCAATCTAGAAGCAATGAATAGCCAAATAAATGACAAAGAACAAATTAGTGTCTGGAAGACAGAATACTGGAAATCACCCAATCAGAACAGCATATAGAAATTAAATGAAAAATGTAGCAGTAGTAGTAGTAGCAGTAGTAGCAGAGGAAGAAGAAGGCGGCAACATACAAGATCTATGGGACAATATAAAGTGTGCCAAACTATGCATCATTGGGATTCCAGAAGGAAAAGAAAGAGAAAAGGGAATAGAAAACATATATGAAAAAAGTTTGGGGGCGGCTGCACTGGGCTGCGCGCCCGCAGTGCCTTTGAAAGGCGGCAGGAGGCGGCAAGCGCGACGGCGAGCATGGTCGCCTGCTGAGCGTGCTGGTTCTGGTGCTGTGCGGGGCGGCAAGCCTCGGGCTGTCCGCTACTGCCCCCCCGCACCTCCAAGAAGCCCATCATTGGTGGCCTACAGAGACATGGAAGATGTTCCAGATGGTGAAATAGTGAGATACAGGCACAGGTGTCCTCTCCAGACAGATGGATTTTGATGTGTCCTTGATGCCAGTGCTGTGCTGGGGCTGAAGTTTCAGGGATGAGAGGCAGCCAGAGAGGAATATTAATGCAAAGGTGCCACAGTGAGAACATGAAAACCCTGGGAAAATATTATATTGCTGCATCCTATGTGAAGTATCTGGAATCTGTAGGTGCGAGAGTTGTACCAGTAAGGCTTGATCTTAAAAATGAAGAATATGGAAAGCTTTTCAAATCTATCAATGGGATCCTTTTCCTTGGAGGAAGTGTTAACCTCATGAAGTCAGGTTACGCCCACATGGCCAAAATATTTTACGACTTGGCCATACAGGGTTTTGGTAATGGAGACTATTTTCCCGTGTGGGGGACCTGCCTTGGATTTGAAGAGCTTACATATTTGGTCAGTGGAGAGATCTTATTAACTCTCACAGATACTGTTGGAATGAAAATGCCACTGAACTTCACGAAAGGTGCATTGCAGAGCAGAATGTTCCAGAATTTTCCCACTGACCTGTTGCTGTCATTAGCAATAGAACCTCTGACTGCAAATCTCCACAAGTGAAGTCTCTCTGTGAAGAATTTTACCATGAATGAGAAGTTAAGGACTTTTTCAGTGTGTTAACTACAAACACAGATGGCTATACTGAGTTTATTTCAACAATGGAAGGATACCAGTATCCAGTGTATGGTGTCCAGTGGCATCCAGAGAAGGCTCCTTATGAGTGGGGGAAATTAAAAGGCATTTCCCATGCACCTAATACTGTGACGGCTGCATTTTATTTAGCAGAGTCCTTTGTGGCTGAAGCTCGGAAAAACAATCACCATTTTGAGTCTGATGTTGAAGAAGGCAAAGCACTAATTTATCAATACCATCCAGTCTATACTGGAAATATGTCTGCATTTCAGCAAAGTTATATATTTGATTGAAAGCCTTTGATGTGTTAACAGAGGAATTTTGATTAACTCCATGATTAAACTGTTACAGTAACTTGCTACTCATGACGGTAATAGGAGGCCACAGAGATTCCCTTTCTATGATGTTATTGGCTCTGATTCTTCATTCAGTATGACTATATCACATTTGGTAATCAGTGAGACAGATACATAATCATAGTGTATGTCATAGAAGAGCTTTCTTTTATCTGAAGATTAGAAAAAATAAATTTATTGAAAATACAGATTACAAAAAAAAAGTATGATTGAAAAATTTCCAAACCTAAAGAAGAAAACAGATATCCAGGTATCAGAAGCACAGAGACCCCCAGGCAAGATGAACCCAAACAGATCCACACCAAGACATTATAATTAAAATGGCAAAAATTAAAAGTAAAGAGAGGATTCTAGAGGCAGCAAGAGAAAAATGAGTCAGTTACAAGGGAAACCCCCAAAGGGTAGCTACTCTTTTCTCTGCAGAAACTTCACAGGCCAGAAGGGAGTGTCATGATATATTCAAAGTCCTGAAAGGGAAGAATCTGTAACCTAGGATACTCTACCCCACAAGATTATCATTTAGAATAGAAGGAGAGAGAGAGAGAATTTCTCAGACAAGCAAAAACTAAAAGAATTCAGCAATACTAAACCTATCCTAAAAGAAATATTGAAAGATCTTCTCTAAATAGAAAAGAAGAAAGAATCTAAAGGAAAGAGAAAATCAAAATAGGAAAGGAAATATGTAGTAAGTGTTGAAGATCACTTAAATAAATCAATATATAGATTAAAAAACAGTAAAAAAATTGTAAAAGCAATTACAACTACAATAAACAGTAAAAAGATAAGCATGAAGATGTAAAATTGGACATCAAAATCACATCATGTTGGAGAGGGGAATTTTTAAAATGTAGATCTGTTAGAATGTGTTTGAACTTGAATGGCTATCAGTTTAAAGCAAGTATATATAGTTGTGGGTCAACATACATGAACTGTAAGGTAACCACAAATCAGAAACATACAATAGATCCACAAAACCCAAAAAAGACAGAATACAAGAATACTACAAAAGAAAATTATCAAGCCACAAAGGAAAAAACAAAAAGAAGAAAGGAACAAAGAACTACAAAAACAACTGGAAAACAAAGATTACAATATGGCAATAAGTACATACCCATCAGTAATTACTTTATATGTCAACAGACTAAATGTTCCCATCAAAAGACAGAGTGACTGATTAGATAAAAAAAAAGACCCAAAGAACTCACAATACAAGAGACTCACTTCAGTGTGAAAGACACACATAGACTGAAAGTGAGGAGATGGAAAAAAGATATTTCATGCAAATGTAAATGACAAGAAAGTAGGAGATAAAATAGACTTTAAGACAAAGGTCATAAAAGAGACAAAAAAGGCATTATATAATAATAAAGGGATCAATACAAGAAGAGGATGTTATACTTGTTAACATATACTCAGCCAATATAGGAGCACCTGAATATATAAAGTAAATGCTAACAGACATAAAGGGAGAAATAGACAGGATTACAATAATAATAGGAGACTTTAACACCACACTGACTTTAATGGAGAACTCATCCAGACAGAAAATGCATAAAGCAACAGTGGTCCTAAATGACACAATAGACCAGTTGGACTTAATTGAAATTTATAGAACACTACATCAAAAAAGAGTAGAAAATGATTGCTTTTCAAGCATTTGTGAAACATTCTCTAGGACAGACCACAGACTAGGGACAAAACAAACCTCAACAAATTTAAGAGGATAGAAATTATATCAAGCATATTTTCTGACCACAATGGTATGAAATTAGAAATTAGAAATCAGCTACAGAAAGCAAAATAGGAAAAGAACAAATACATGGAGGCTAAACAACAGGCTACTAAAAAAACAATGGGTCAATGATGAAATCAAAGATGAAATCAGAAAAATACAAGACAAACGAAAATGAATACATAACTTGACAAAGATCAATATGATGGAGAAAAGCAGTTCTGAGAGTAAAGTTCATAGCATACAGGCCTTCTTCAAGAAACAAGAAAAATCTCAAATAAACAACCTAATCTTCCACCTAAAAAAAAAAATAGAAAAAAGAACAAACAAAGCCCAAAGTCAGCAGAGGAAAGGAAATAATAAAGATCAGTGAGGGACTTCCCAGGTGGCACAGTGGTTAAGAATTTGCCTGCCAATGCAAGGTATATGGGTTCGATCCCTGGTCTGGGAAGTTTCCATATGATGCAGAGTACCTAACCTCTTTGCCACAACTACTAAATCTGTATTCTAGAGCTCACAAGCCACAATTACTGAGCCCACATGCCACAACTACTGAAGGCCATGTGCCTAGACCCTGTGCTCCACAACAAGAGAAGCCACTGCACTGAGAAGCCCACACACCACAATGAAGAGTAGCCACTGCTCTCTGCAACTAGAGAAAGCCTGCATGCAGCAATGAAGACCCAACACAAACAAAAATAAAAATAAACAAACAAACAAAAAATAAAGATCAGTAAGGAAATAAATAAAATAGAGATTAAAAAAGTAGAAAAGATCGATGAAACCAAGAGCTGTTTTTTTTTTGGTAAAGATAAACAGAATAGACAAACCTCTAGCCAGGCTCACCAAGAAGAAAGGAGAGAGGACTCTAACAAAATAAGAAATGAAAGAGAAGAAATAATAACCAATATCACAGAAATATTAAAAAAAAAGTAAGATAATACTATGAACAGGTATATGCAAACAAATTGTACAACCTAAAAGAAATGGAGAACTTCGTAGAAACATACAGCCTGCCAAGACTGAGGAGAGAAGAAATAGATAATTTGAATAGACCAATCACTAGAAGCAAAATAGAATCTGTAACAAAAATAATCCCTGCAAACAAAAGCCCAGAACTGAACAGCTTCACTGGGGAATGCTACCAAGTGAAAAACTTTTACCTATTCTTCTCAAATTATTCCAAAAAATTGAAGAGGAGGGAACACTCTAAAATTCTTTGTAGGAGGCCACCATTGCCCTGCTACCAAAACTAGACAAAGACACTGGAAAAAGAAAATGGCAGGCCAATATCTTTGATGAATATAGAGGTAAAAACCCTCAACAAAATATAACAAACTCAATCCAACAATACAAAAAAAGGATTAGACACCATTATCAAGTTTAATTTATTCCAGGGTAAAAAGGATGGTTCAACATATGCAAATCAATCAATGTGATACACTACATTAACAAAATAAAAACCACACAATAATCTCAGTAGATGCTGAAAAAACCTTTGACAAAATTCAACATCATTTGCGATAAAAACTCTCATCAAAGTAGGTATAGATATAGGTATATCTCAACATAATAAAGGTCATTTACAACAAATCTAGAGCCAACATAATACTCAATGGAGAAAAGCCAAAAGATTTCTGGTAAATTCAAGAACAAAACAATAGAAATGGTGAGGTGCCCACCCTCACTACTTCTATTCAACATAGTATTGAATGTCCAAGCAATCAGACACTGGAAAGAAATAAAAGATATCTAAATTGGAAGGGAAGAGGTATAACAGTCACTATCTGCAGATGGCATGATACTTTATAGAGAGAATCCTAAAGTCTCCACACAAAAACTATTAGAACTAATAATGAATTTAACAATGAAGCAGGATACAGATTTTATATACAGAAACCTGTTGCATTTCTATACAGTAATAATAAAATATCTTGAAAGAGAAAACTTTTTTAAAAATCCCATTTAAAATTGCCTCAAAAAATACCTAAGAATAAACTTAACCAAGGAGATGAAAGATCTTTACACTGAAAACATTGAAACATTGATACAGGAAACTGAAGATGATGCAAAGAAATGGAAAGATATCCTCTGGTCTTTGATTGAAGAATTAGTGTTGTTAAAATGTCCATACTGCCCAAAGCAATCTGTGAATTTAATGCAATCCCCATCAAAATATCCATGATATTTTTCACAAAACTAGAATAAATAATTCTAAAATTTATGTAGAATCACAAAAGACCCAAAATTGCTAAAGCAATCCTGAGAAAAAAGACCAAAGCTGGAGGTATAACCCTTTGAGATTTGAAACTATGTTACAAAGCTACAATAATCAAAACAGTGTGTTATTGCCACAAAACAGACACACAGATCAATGGAACAGAATAGAGAGCCTGGAAATAAACCCACTTACCTATGACCAATTAATCTATGATGAAGAAAGCAAGACTATACAATGTAGAAAAGACAGTCTCTTCAATAAGTGGTATTGGGAAAGCTGGATAGCTACATGTAAAACAAGGAAATTAGAACATTCCTTCATACCATGTAGAAAAATAAACTAAAAATTGTTTAAAAACCTAAAGGTACACATGACACCATGAAAGTCCTAGAAGAGCACGTAGTCCAACACTCTTTGACATAAATTGTAGCAATAGTTTCTTAAATCAGTTTCCCAAGGCAAATAAAAGCAAAAATAAACTAATCAAACTCAAAAGCTTTTGTGCAGCATATAAAACTATCAACCATTAACAAAATGAAAAGTCAACGTATGATATGGGAGAAAATATTTCAAATGAAGTGATCGACAGGGGCTATATCCAAAATATATAAATAGCTCATACAATTCAATATCAAATTCCAAAAAAAAAATCCAAAAATGGGCAGAAAACCAGGATAAACATTTTCCCAAAGAAGATATACAGATGTCCAATAGGCAAGTGAAAGAATGCTCAACATTGCTAATCATCAGAGGAATGCATATCAAAAGCACGAGCTATCACCTCACACCTGTCAGAATGTCAATCATCAAAAAGACCACTAATAAGAAACTTTGCTGAGGAAGTGGAGGAAAGGGAACACTTGTACCCTGTTAGTGGGAAGGCAAATTGGTACAGCCACTATGGAAACAATATGGACATTACTCAGAAAACTAAAAATAGAACTATCATATGATCTAGCAATTCCACTCCTGGGTATATAGCCACAGAAAATGAAAACATTAATTCAAAAAGATACATGCACCCCAATATCCATAGCAGCATTGTTTACAATTGCCAAGATGTGGAAGCAACATGTGCCCATCAATAGACAAATGGATAAAGAAGATGTGATACACATACATACAATAGAGTATCACTCAGCCGTAAAAAAAGAATGAAATTTTGCCATTTTGCAACAACACAGATGGACCTTGAGTGTATCGTGCTTAGTGAAATGTCAGACAGATAAAGACAAATACTGTATGATATCACTTATGTGTGGAATCTAAAAAATAAAACAAACTAGTTTATATAACAAAAAAGAAACAGACTCACAGATTTCAAGAACAAACTACCGGTTGCCAATGTGGAGAGGAAAGTGGGGAGGGGTAAGTTAGGGGTAGGGTTTTAAGAGGCACAAGCTACTATGTGTAAAATAAGGAAGATACAAGGATATATTATACAACACAGAGAATAAGGCCAATATTTTACAGTAAATGTAAATAGAGTATAATCTGTAAAAATTTTGAATCACATTATACACCTGAAATTAATATAATATTGTAAATTAATAGTCATCTCAATATTTTTTTTAAGTAAAGTGGTTACACAGGTCAAAAAAAATGAGATTTAGAGAACTGCATCACTACTTAATTCCCACAGCTGATCGAGGATTCAAACCCAGACACCATTGAGTTACATCCTCTCACTGGGTCCTGCATAACTACCTCTGCATATTGTTGCTCCCACAGAGCTTGACACCAAGACTTGTACCTAGAAAATGTCCAATAAATGTCCAAGGGAAGGAAGAAAAAAGAAGGCAAAAACTTATGAGTAAGAAAAGTTGAAGGGAAGGAGGAACAGAATGAGTCAAGTATATGGCATTCAGTCTGGTGACAAGAGTGACTTCCTGATGGGGCCTTACCTTAGATTAGAGGGAGGCCCATCATTTGTGTCTCCTCCATGTTTCCTGGACCTGTCACCAACTAGTTGTGCACCAGCTCAGTGGGCTCAGTCACTCCCCATAGCCTGCACTCAGTTAGCTGCCATGACTGACCTTGTCTGTCTGTATGAGAGCTGGCAACACCTCAGAATTTATCCCCCAGATTAGCCCTTCACTAACCCCTTCACTAACAATGGGTGAGAATGCTTCTTGCATCTCATCTGAAAAACTCTCAAGTCTATCTCCAGAATTCCATTTTGGAATTGAGTGAAAGTTTCTCAGGGTCTTTTCTTGATACTGCATCCTTGTTTGTCCTTTCCTTCCTTGCCTTCACTCCTTTGCTAGTTTTCCTTGGATCATTTCCAAATAAAACATGCTCATACAGATCCACATTTTAAAGTCCTTTTCTGGGGAATCCAACCTAAGATGAGAGCCTCGTTAGAAACATCCCTTCAAGGACTGAAGTCTTCAAACAGCTTCTCTTCTTGCCCATGTCTGAGCTTTGGCAAAGCCTGAGGCTCAAGTTATTCTGAGCAGGTTTTTAAAGATTTTTGTTCATCCTTTTCCAGCCTCTGGTATGTGAGTATTGGGGGTAGAGCTTGAATTTTTAAGTCTTTTGCTCAAAATATCTTTAGGAAGTTGCCAAAATGTCCCTCTTCAAAGTATTTCATCACATGTCTTGGAAGATTTTAATCAGAAAAATTCAGGATAAAGTAGACATAAAAATAGAACTTTTATGTGTAGGTAGAAAAATAACAGTAATTAACATTGATTTACCCCATCCAGAATGCCAGACACTGTGTGAAGTTCTGTTTGTGAGCTACCATGTTTATTCCTGCTGTAACTCTGAGAAGAATGTATTTATTATCACACACTCCCCTTTTCCAGATGAGGAGGAGACTAGCATCTAACCACTAAGAAGTTCATCACAGAACACAGAGTCAAGTTAAAGAGGCATTGCAGCTGGTGAAGCCCTTGTCTTGTGAGTGGGCATTAGCCACACCTGGGCAGACCTAAAGAAAGTTAGCAAGTTCCCTAAGCAGTGGCTCTTTCTGATGCTCTCCTTACAGGATAGGTTGTAGCAGGGAGCAGAAGCATTAGTTGGTGAGGAGACAGAAGCTCACCTCTCACCAACCAACACAAAATCTCCATGTGCTCAGAAGTCCCTTCTGCCACCCCAAAGAAGAAAGAAAAGATTTGATAAGGTGCCTCCACTTTGGAGAAGACTAGGCTTGCCTACTCATAACGAGTAGAGCAACTCCAATTTTAATGGGGTGAAAAATGAGTGTAAACCAGCATAGAATGGGCTCCAAGAGCATGCAGCAAGATTTGCACAGCCACAGTTTATGGGGCACTGTCAGTATGCTAGGAATCATGTTCAGCCCCTTCTCACACTTAATTCTCTCGCAGCCCCATGCATATTCTATTCTTACTTCCATGTAGCCAAATAGAAGTTGGGGAAAGTTTAGGTAAGTTAAGACCTTTGCCCAAAGTCACCCAACTCTTAAGTGGGGAATCTCAAATTGGAACTGAGTGTTTCTGACTGTGCTCTTACACTGTACTAGCAGTGAAGGAAGGTTTCCAGGAGTTTACAAAGCTTGAGCTGGTCAAGAGGACTCTCTTGTGGTAAGAACCTGGTAAGTCCTGCCCTTGACCTTGTTGAGGAGAAGAGGTGAATGAAGGAGGCATGACTCCAAGCCTGTTGATTTGGTCAGACTCACACAGTGGGGGTTTGCTTCGCCCTCCCTCTCAGAATTGTCCTGTGTCATGGTGTCATGATTACTACCTTCCAGTAGTCATCACTGCTGCTATCAGTGACACATGAATCATTCAAAATGTAACCTTTGGGGCACCTGGCTCCTTTCTGCCCTGAGTGAACTGCCAAACATAGTGCATCCCCCAGCAGCCTACAGAGCTGCTTGAGGAGGGCAAGGGGTGCACGTGAAAGAGGCATTCATTTCTTCAGATTGGTTACATAGTATGCCTCCAAATTGATTCAGAGTCTCCTTCTCACTCTTGAAAGTCCCCTCAAGCTATAAGCCAGCAGATAAAGGGGACAGTGTTGGATAACACTGACCTCCACTTCAAGGCATGTCAGCTGATTTTTTTCTCTTTTTTTCCAGATGAGATTTGCCCAGGGCCTAATGGGCCTGAGAGGAGTTGCTGGCTGGTGAGGACCAGGTGCCTGCCCGTTGAAAGCTCTGGAAGGTAATCCTGTGTGTTCATGGGTAGTCCTCTGTGGCATCCCTAAGCCAGCTCTGAGATGGAAACATCCAGTAGATCTGTGCCTTGTGGATCAGAAGCCCCATGAAGAAGCATGGGGGACTTTGTATTCCCCAGTAACCAACCCATAGGTGACTAATTATCCTAGTTTGGCCACAACTGCTGTAGATTTAACTCTGAAAGTCTCACATTTCAGGAAACTACTCAGGCTGAGGCAGGCTAGGACAGAGCCCAGGGTCAGTGAGAGCTCACAGAAGAATAAATGTGCAGAGAGGAAATTTGCTCTTTGGGACAGATTTTGACTGAAAAATCATAAAACAAAATCAAACCCAGCCATTTTCAATGCTTATGACTGTGCATGGGATTGATCCTCACACGCTGTCACTAGGAATGCAATTTGTATGTACCAGGCATCATAAAAAAGTTTGAACATTTTCCTGAGAAACTTTCTTATATGGCTCTCTTAAGAGGTTAACAGAAACTGTGGCACAAATCTTGGTACTATAATTTTCTCCTTTTCCTCAAAATATTACAAAAGAGAAAAGGAAACAAGGGAAACAGGCCACTGATCAAAATACAGAATTATTAAAATTGTAGCACTTCCATTCATGAGTAATTTTGGGGGTTAATTAACACCTTGTTTTCTATGCCTGTATCTTGTCATTTTCTCCTGCAGCTGAATAAGTTGAAATTGTGCATATACAATGAACCCAAATTTATAAATAAATATGGAAAATCTACACATATACCTGTTAATATGTTAAAAAAAGACTGGAGGAAAGTACATGAAAGGACTTCACTGATGGCGCAGTGGTTAAGAATCCACCTGCCAGCACTATTTACAATAGCCAGGGCATGGAAGCAACCTAAATGCCCATCAACAGATGAATGGATAAAAAAGATGTGGCACATGTATACAGTGGAACATTACTCAGCCATGCAAAGTAATTAAATTGAGTTATTTGTAGTGAGGTGGTTGGACCTAGAGACTCATACAGAGCGAAGTAAACCAGAAGAGAAAAACAAATACCATATGCTAACTCATATATATGGAATCTAAAAAAATGGTACTGATGAACCCAGTGAGAGGGCAAGAATAAAGATGCAGATGTAGAGAATGGACTTGAGGACACAGGGTAGGGGGTGAAGGGGAAGCTGGGATGAAGCAAGAGAGTAGCATTGACATATATACACTACCAAATGTAAAATAGATAGCTAGTGGGAAGCTGCTGCATAAAATAGGGAGATCAACTTAATGATGGGTGATAACTTAGAGGGGTTGGATAGGGAGGGTGGGAGGGAGTTGTGGGAGGGAGGGGATATGGGGACATATCTATAACTACAGCTGATTCACTTTGTTGTACAGCAAAAACTGGCACAACATTATAAAGCAATTATATTCCAATAAAGAGCTTAAAAAAAAAAAAAAGAATCCACCTGCCAATGCGGGGAATATGGGTTCGATCCCTGGTCTGGGAAGATCCCACATGCCACGGAGCAACTGAACCAATGTGCCACAACTACTGAGCCTGTGCTCTAGAGCCCATGAACCACAACTATTGAGCCCAAGTACCACAACTACTGAAGCCCATGCACCTAAAGCCTGTGTTCTGTAACAAGAGAAGCCACCACAATGAGAAGCCTGCATACCACAATGAAGAGTAGCCCCTGCTCTCTGCAACTAAAGAAAGCCCATGCCCAGAAAAGAAGACCCAATGCAGCCAATACATACATACATACATACATACATTTATATATTGAAAAAAAGAAAGTACATGAAAAAAAGAGATGCTAAGATCTCACAGGCTGTGTAGCACAGCCAAAAAAAGAAAGAAAAAAAAAAAAAAGAAGAAAGAAAGAGATGCTTTAAACACCACCTCCTCAAGATAGCTGTGATGTTTTAAGAGAATTTGTACCTTTTCCTATTCTATATGTGATATTGGAATTCCAGTGGAAAGAATTCTCAGTACAATGTTGAGAAATTCTGTGACTTTGAGAAACATAAACTCTGAAACCTTAAAAAAATAAAAATTATCAACACCTTATATTTCTAAAACTGATATTTTGGGGAGTGCCATCACACATAATTGTGAGAGGAGATGGAAGAGGTATTAATATCTCTAATTCATAAACAAAGAAACCATGACTCTGAGAAGTCAAGCTACCTGCCCCAGATGGCAGCAGCTTACAAGTGCAGCCTCAGCGTGGTGAGCACCTAAGCCGAGGTGAGATCTCAGAGGTGCAAACTTCAGCTCTCCTGACACTCAGCTCTATGTCCTTTGTAATCCAGGTTGCCTTTTCAGACTTTGAGGGCAGACATCCCTTATTTAAAAACCAGCTATAATCTTTCTAGCTGTCATATCCAGCTTCTTCAGCAGAATTCCTGTTTTTGCCTATTATTCTAGTATAATTATTAGTAGCACCCTTTTTACTCTCAGGAATAATCCATTGTGGAACATAAACTATCTTACCTCCTTTTAGGGAGCATATCAATCTCCCCTAAATCTGTCAGTATTTCATAAAACCACCCTATGTTGTAGGGTGTGTAGGCAATGATCTCCTGGCCTCATCCCTGGTGTGGGCATTCTCCAGCTTTGAGCTCTGGTGATTATTCCAAAGAGATTTTTCTCCCTTCAGCTGTGTCATAATGAATCAAAGACACTGCAAAGAGCAGAACTCTCAGGAACTCTGTTAAAATGTGACTGAACTCAATCCACAAACATCTGTTGAGTTTGGAGGCTTAGCAAGGCCCCAGAAAGTGCCTGCTGTGTGCTAAAAGATCCTAAATGGGTCTTGATTTTTCATGTGTCCTGTCAATAGTTACGTATTCAATAAGCGGTTATCAAGGACCAGCTAACTTCCAGGCTTGGGCACAGAGGAAGGTCCCTATGCTCATGGCACTAATACTCTAATAGAGATACAGGCAACTCACAAGAAATATACATGAATAAATGCAAGAATTGATACAAATAGGTATGATGATAGCATTTAATGGGAATGGGTCTATTCTAAACTGGATTGTCAGGGAAGGACTCACTGAGGAAAGATTTTTTTATGGTGAAACCCAAAAGTTGAAGAGGTGACAAACATGGAAAGCTGTGGGCTAAAAAAGATCCAACTTACATAGTAATATCAAGTTCAAAGACCCTAGGGTGGGAAAGGCCTTGGCACATTAAAGACTGAAAGAAAGTTGGTGTGGCTGGACTGGAGTGAGCAAAGTAGAGAGTGGCATGAGGGTGGCTGCAAAGTCAGGCAGGAAAAGTTACACTAGTGCTTGTGAGGATTTAGGACTTGGCTCTCAGTACAATAAAAATCTTTGAGGCGCTGTGTGGTGAACAGGTCACTCTGGCTACTCTGCAGAGGATGTACTGGAGAATGAAAAGCTTGAAGGCCGCAGAAGAGATGGAGGCAGATGAACGCAGAAGTCCAGATAGGAGAGGATGATGCTCTAGGTAAGAGGTGTTGCAGTTAAGACAGAGAAGCGTGAGTGGGTTTAAGGCTGATTGCAAATAAAATTTGGACATTGAAACAAAATATGGATATTGAGAGGGGGAGCAGAAAAATAAGTAACCAGAGATTACATTTACGTTTCTAACTTGAGTAAGTGATTGATACGGTGTCATTCTCTGAGATGTGGCAGAAATAGGTAAAGTTTTGAGTGGGAGTGGGAGTAGGTGAGGCAATCAAGAGGTTGTACTTGAGACACACTATTTTGAAGTGCCTCTGAAACATCCAAATGGAGCTCTTAAAGAGACAGTTGGATATGCAAGGCTGGAGCTCATGGAAGAGGTCTCTGCTGGAGATATAAATGTGAAAGTATTGGTCTATACTGAAGACAAGGAACTTCTCAAAAAGGAGCAGGCAGTCACTTGTGTCAAAAGAGAGGATGAAAAGCTACAGATAAAAGTGTTTTCTATAGATTTGGCAAAAGTAAAGGCCAGTGAGATCTGATGAGAACAATGTCCCCAGAGTTATAGGGCAAAATTCATATTGGGGAAGGTTGAAGAGTGAATGAGGAATGTTTTTTTCAGCAATATGGTGGACTAAATAAAAATTATTGTTTTGAGCTCTATTCCACACACACCCCCTACATACACCCACACTCCAGTAATGATGGCTAAAATATGTTTAAATTCATAGCTTAAGTCACATAAATAAGACAAATACTCAAAAAACAGAACCAGAACAGAAACTAAAAACTAAAGTTAAATCACATGCTGCCAGTGTCACTGGCTGGAGAGCTTCAGTTTTTAATGGCTACAAGTGGATGAAGCTGTGAGCCTAAGGGAGATAGGAAGTTGGAACTGAGACTTCCCCTGCCTTCCCTCAGAAGTGCTCCATCCCAGGGAAAGAATAATCTAGAACACTCAGGCCATTGCCTAAGGCAACAGCACTGATGCTTGTCATCCTCAGCTCAGGCTCTGGGACACATCTCCACTTAATAGTGTATCTGATACACCATTAAGGGAGATTTCCACTGGCTCTGAAACTCAATACGATGTAACTTTTATGGCTTCTTTCGTTTTTCCTCCCATACTAGCTTTTCTTCTCATCCCCTTCCTTTATCTCATGGAATCATTGAACTCTCCAAAGCTACTATGTCAAATGTCAATGTCAGTGTCTCCAAAATCAAACTTCAGACTCACCTTCCCCTTCAAGAGACCCAGCTAAACAAATGGGCCCTCCAATTCAATATTCTTATCCCAAACCATAGCATTTATGGTTGAAATACTAAAAATAAGAAAAAATAAAACTATACATGTATATATATATATATATATATACACAATATATATATACTATATATATACACACAATATATATATATATATAGGTTATCCTCTATTAAAGGACTCCATAATGCTACTTTCATCAAGAATTGTAAAGAGTTTACAGAGAAATTGTCCTCCTATACTTGGTCTTTCTCATCTCCACAGGCCTCATTGTGAGTCCCCAAGTTGCTGGGCTGGAAGGTATCCGAGGTAACAAGTAGCACATAGCATTCAGAATGTCCCTCCTATAAAATAAGAATAAGAAGTTTATTTTCCATGTGATGAGCTTGTTATACCTCCCTCTTCCCTAAGGTGAGTATTCTACCAAAAACTATTGAGTGCTTTGAAAAACGATCTCCAGGCAGCCTACCCAACCAGTTTACCTATTAGACATGGATTGCAGGTATGGACAGTGCTTAGGTTCAGGCCCCAGTTATACTAAAATTCTTTTATATAGAGGATCAAGTGCACAATTTAAGTTTAATTATTTTATGTGTTTACAATTTGTATTCTACTTATTTTTTAAAAGATGAGGTTAATTCAATATATATGTATATATGCATAAATATATATGTGTGTATATATTTTTTTTTAGGTTAAGGGATACAACAAAAATATATTTAAAAGTAGAATCAGAGTTGAGATCATTTTTGTACTTGTGTACTAAATTTAATACAGCATTTCCTGGCAGCCAAGGCAAAAACAAGAGCAGGCTCAGCCACATAGTTCTCATTTATCTTGTCAAAGGGCGCATACCTGTTGTTTAAGAGAAAGACATAATGATTATACCAATCACAAGGGAAAAGACAATAATCTTCAAAGACCTTTTGATACATATTTTACTTATTTAAAATGTGAAGAGGCTGTATATATTGCTTTTGCCTGGAATTCCAATAATAATCTTCCAATTTTGCTGATAGAAATTCTGGCAATACATTAACAGCTCCAGGTTCCAGATGGCAGAATATGAATGTTCATTTGTTTATGTGACCTTCTTGGAACTGTGTTAAAATAAAAATTATCTGTTCAAAAGCAATAAACAGCAAAAAGAAGTGGAGTGCCATAAATAAAATTATCGACAAATTTCTAGAAGGCAAATAGTTTTGTGGAGACAAGTTAATGAAAGAGGCAGAGACAACTACATTTTAGAAAAAATGCTGGAATGTAGTGAAGGTGAAAGCCACTCTATTCTTCAGCACCCTGGACAGGATATGAGCTTAGAGTCCTGAAGGTAAGAAGGGGTTGGAAACAGTGGAATTCATTGGAAGTCTGTAGTACCACACCAGAGTACAGACCACACCCATCCACATCTCCAGAGAAGGACACTCAATAATGCAACATTGTTCTAAGCAAAGCCCAATATGGATTTTCTGTAAAGACATTGAAAAAAATATGTGGGGAACAAGAAGGCATTTTGTGTGGACAATGGTGCCCCAGAGGGAAGCCCTCCTCATTCTGGCAAAGAAGGAAATGGATTATGGCCTGAAGCCTGACACTGGCAACCTTCCCCACACCACACAGAGCTCCTACGTACAAATGAGAGGCCACCCAAGGATCACCAAACATGTGAGGTGAGTCAGCAAGATGGAAGGGAAAGTTCAAAATATACAAATAAAAAGCATGTGTCAACTACAATTGGCACTTGCCATCTACCTCTACAAGGATTAAATCATGTGTTGCTGCAACTGCTGACTTTCAACACCCACTGAAAGGTAGAGAGCTGAAATGAGCTACTCTGTGCTCTGGGACAAACTGGCAGAACAAGTTTTAGATAGTCAGATATTTTCAGGATCCAATTTTATGAGCCCAATTCTTATATCTCCTCATATCTAGAAAAACACTAAAATCCTTCATGGTGACATCTGCTCCTCATGACTAGCAGTAAACTGTATGAGACTAGCTGAAACCTTCTGTAAACAATATGTGCTTGATTGCATATTTTTCCCTTTCACCAAAATCACATATATACTGACCTTCCCCCTGACTCTTTGGAACAGTTCCTCAGAGCTATCTGGGATGCTGTCTCCCAGGCTACGGTCCTCATTTTTCCACAAATAAAAAACTCACAACTTTCATGTTGTGCATTTTTTTTAAGCTGACACATGACTCTAGAGAAAACAAACAATTCAGGGAATAGAAAACTTTAAAAGAAAAGAAGACACAATTCCCAATATATTCAACAAGACTCAAAAAGATTTATAACTGTAAAACAAAAAAGATGGTTTAAATTGGTAAATTAAATACAAATAGCAAGAAGGAATGGAAAATATGGAAAGTAAAGCTAAGATACTCTTCCAGAATAAACATAAAAAAGACCAAAGAGAGAGAGAGAAGAAATCCAGAAGATCCAACATCTAATAGAAGCTCCAGAAGAAGAGAACAGAAAAAATGAATAGGAGGAAATTATCAAATAAATACAAGAAGAGACATTCCTAGAGCTGAAAATCCTGAATTTCATATTGGAAGGTCTACCATGAACCACCAAGACCCCATGCCTAGGCATGTTCTCATGAAAGGTAAGGAGATATCTTCAGTGCTTCCAGAGGGACAAAAATAAACTCACCTGTGAAGCATGAGAATGATAAAGAAATAATATTTCTCATGAGTAACCTTGGATGTTAGAAAACTGAAAAACAAAAACCCAGTATGCATTTTGAAATAAATGTATAAATAAAATGTTATACATTAGAAACATTAGAACTATTTGGGGGCACAAAGAATAAATTGTGGAACATGGACAAAGAGAAGTAATGAAACAAGAGGAAGAGGGAGAATGGAGAAAAGGAGAAAGAGGAGAAAAAAAGAAAGGAAAGAAGAAAGAAGGGAGAATGGAAATGGGAAAGACCATGTATGCATATAAAATTATTTTCATAAGTCTGCCAAGCAAAACAAAACAAACAAAAAACTGAGAAAGAAGAATACATAGGGCTACTGGAACTAGTGGATTCTACACAGGAGAGCAGAAGAGAAACACCTCTGCTTTCTTTTTCTTGTTACTTTCTTCTTTCAGTAGCCGTAGCTGTGTGATCATGTTGATGTTTTATAAATTCTTGTTATTTCATATTTAAGTTTCTACTTTTTCACTATTTAAGGTTATACTGCAGTGAAAATCTTTGTGAATGTATCTCTTTTATTCTCTTAAATTACTCCAGAAAACAAATTAGCAAGATTGGCATAATTGGAAGAAAGGATATATGTTATTTAGTTTTGGTACTTCACTTGTCACATTGTTCTCAAACCATGTTGTGTCAGCATACTGTTTCCATAATCAAGTTACTCAATCTCTTTAAATCTCAATTTCTTGATCCATAAAAAGGGAATAATAATAGTTCCTATTCCATAGCATTGTGAGGACCAAATAGAACGAAATGTGTAAAGTATTTAACATTTGGTAACTGCTTAATAAATGCTAGATATAAAAAAAGTCCAGAAGCCCCAGAAGATGTGCAATGGAAGCACAGAATTCCCTGGAAGGGATGCATGTAATAAAGACCAGGCTAGAAATAAATAAATAAATAAATAAATAAATAAGAAGGATAGGATAGAAATTTTAGTTATTATGCATTTTTCTTTGACTTTTTAATTCTCTTTTTAAAATATCTTTTGACTTTAAGTCCAAATATGAAACAAACCAAAATGAACCATAATTTTAAGCAATTAATAAAGAGCAAAGACAGAAATCCCACTTGACCTTATCATTAGTAACATTCTATTCTGGCCCAGGCATAACATAGACTCCTGGAGATGAAATACAATTCTACTCTTAGTAGTACAATACTTGATTGAACATTTAAATTATTTATGTCTTTTCACTTATTGTCTGCTCCTACACCACTCTGAGAGGACTTTGCCTGTCTTGTTCATTACTGTAACTTTACTACCTTAGAACATTGCCTGGCACATTCCAATGAATAAATAAATGCATATTTATACATTCTTAACAATATAAACATTGTTTATTAAATTTCAATTATGTAAACACTATTGGACAAAGAATGGGAGACTTTACTGAAGTGAAAAGATGTATTGAAATGTTAATAACCTTCAGTGGCAAAAGGAGAAGGGCAGCTTGACAGAAAGTAGAACATAGAGGAGCGGGGAAGGAGTAGATGAAGAGGTAGAGGAACTGTTAGGATTGCTAAGATTCTTGTAAAGTGGAGAGTGAAGAGCTAGTAGAACAAGTAATAAAGTTTAAATATATTATTTAAAGTTAAATTACTTCAGGTTGTCGGCTACTATGAATCATGCTGCTATGAATATTTGTATACATGTCTTTGTACAAACATGTTTTAATTATATTAAGTTTCTAGAAATGGAAATGTCTAGAAAAGGCAAATTTGTAGCGACAGAAAACAGAACAGTGGTTGGCTATGGCTCAGGATAGGAGTGGGTTTTGACTCCTACATGAGAAATTTTCTGTGGTGATAGAAATGTTCTATAACTAGGTTGTGACAATGGTTACACAACTCTATAAATTTACTAAAACCATTGAATTTTACACATACAATTTTATGGTATATAAATTATATCTCAATAAAGCTGTTTTTAAAATATAGTATGTAAAGCCATAAGAAAATAATAGGGTAATATTCTTGTGACTTGTATATAGGCAAACATTTCATAGAAAGCAATAATCATGTTTAAAAATTAATTTTTATTAAAATTAAAATCTGCTCATCAATAGACATAATTAAGGAAATGAATAAAGAAGCCACAGACTGGGAGAAAATATTTGCAAAATATATATTTGACAAAGGCCTACCTTTCCTACAATTTAAAAAAAAAGAAAAAGAAAATGAACCAATTTTTTAAAATGGGTAAATTATTTGACTACACACTTCACACACACACAAATGTACAAATGCCAAGAAGCACATGAAAAACTACTTAATGTGCTTAATGACTCATTGGTCAACAGGAAAATGCAAATTAAAACTATAATGAGATACTACTACACACTTATCAGGGTAACTAACATTTAAAAGAATAACAATGGATTCCTTTTGTATAAATTATAGAACAAAGAACACTAATGTGTAACAGAAAACATCCTAGCAGATTGTCTCTGTGGTGGGAGTGAGGCCACAATTGACTGGGAAGAGACACAAAGAAACACTCTAGGGCAAAGTAATGTTCTATGCCTTAACAGAAACTTGAGTTACATAGGAATATGCATTTATCAAAACTCATGCAAGAGTACACTAAAGATTTGTATATTTCATTTTATATAAATGTTACTTCAAAAAGAAAAAGAAAAATGGAAATATAAAGAAATATTAAATTCTGGATCAATATCAATGCTGAAGTGTTTAGAAGTAGAGCATACTGATGTTTCAACTTTGAAACATCAAAAAATAAGATGGATCAATGGATAGTTATAGGCAAGGATGAATGGATGGATACGTGATAAAATTAGCATAGTAAAATATTAATTGCAGAATCTAAGTGATATGAATATAGGTATTCACTGTAAAAGTCTTTCAACTTTTATGTATGTTTGAAAAGTATCATAATAAGATTTTAGAAAAAATATAATCAATGGAAGGACTAAAATAATTTAAATATGAAATATAGAAAAGAAGAAAAGGGGGGCTGTAGGTGAAATGAACTCATTTCTCATTATAGAGAATCAATAGATATTGTTTAAATTTAATAAATCAGTAAATAGATGTGTGTTCATATTACTTAGAGCAATGGAGGACAAGAACAGTGGAAAGCAAATATAAACAGTTTAAAGAAATTATCTCTGGGACATGAGATGAAAGAGTGTGTGCGTTAAACTTGCCTTACATAATAATCTTTATCTATTTATTTTTTTATCATACAATGCTTTACTTTGATCAAAGAACACACAGAAAATGTCTCTGAGACTACAAACACATTTATCAGCTAGAGGACTGCTTGAAACCTTAGCTTTTTCTGCCCACACTCTGGGGCTGGAGTGATTAATGATGTTGAGGGGTGTCACTGCTGGAAGGAATTCAGGATCAGAACCACTTTCACCTTGTGTCAAGTTTGAACTCCATGGCTGCCTGGTATCTCAGGTGAAGTGGACAGCTGAATGTGTTCAGATTAATCCCAGGATGGACTATTGCTGAGTGTGGAAGACAAGTGCCCACAGACACTTTTTAATTGGTTCCCAAAGTTCTTCCTTCATTTCCAAAATAAGATAGGTCAAACAACAGAGCAATTTGGAAGTTAATATTATCGTCTCAATGGAAAGAGATGTGAATAATCAAAGTGTATTGCACTTAATTCCAGTAGTAGTGCTGACCTTGCTACAATGGAAAATATTGACTCTAATCTGAATTGTCTGCTTATACACTTGATGGCTTCCTGCCACCTGTTCAGTGGCACTAAAAGATGGAAATTCTTTGGTTAGAAGTTGTCTAAGTCCAGTCCTTCAGACTGAGGATGGCTACCTTCAATAGAGAGCAGGAGCTGCATTTCCATGGACAATCACCATTTATTCACTCATCCAGCCATCCACCCATACATTTGTCAGACAAATACTAATTAAATACTGAATATGGGGCTGATTTATTCTAGGAGTTCAAAAATTTCTGTGGACAAAATAGACAAACCCTTGTCTTCACATAACTTACTTTAATAAGTATACTACTTACATAGTATACTTGCATAGTACTTTACTAAGAGCCAATATAATTACATTTGACTGGCATGAAGGATATTATCAAGGTAACCTGAGTGGCAGAGATATAGTGGCAAGAGAAAGCCTGCTAAGAGAGGTAGCATTTTAGGTGGACCAGAAGAAGGTTAAGAATTCAACTATGAGAACATGAGGTAGTCCATTATAGGTGGAGGAAACAGCAAGAACAAATGTCTAATTTGAGAAAGAACTTGGTGTGTCTGAGAAACCAAATGAAGGCAATTACAGCTGGATTTTAGAGTGGGATGAGATAAGATGGAGCAGAAGGTTAGGGACAGATCTTATAGGGTCAAGGAGGTCATGGTAAGGAATTTGGATTTTATTATCAGTTGAATGAGAGGCCATGAAAGAATTTCAAGCAGGGAAGTGATGACAGAATTTATGTATTTAAAAGATGATTCTAGATGATTTGTGAATAATGGACTATAGGCAGGTATGAATGAAAACTGAGGACTTTTTTAGTTATGTAGGGTGAGACAATGATGGCCTGAAAGCAAAATGGTGGAGAAGATGCATGATTCAAGATGCTATGGCCCTCTAGTTTACCAGTTATTTTTTGCCCAAACCTGTCAGTACTGTGACTTTGGGATTGAAGTTTCTCTGTGGTACTTCTTTCAGTAAACCCCCCCTTCAGTATTCTTTGGGACCACTCTGGAAGGAAGCTTTTGTTTGTGACATCTTTAGGTGGCAATATAGCTTGTTTGGGACTAAAACTTGTCTGAAAGATTCTTCATCCTTATTCAGAAAGTGTCCTGATGCCTTCTATAGAGAATCCCACTTCAAAGTAGCCACCTGGGGCCTTAACTACCTCTGATCATACACTGGTCCCACTCCATCTCTTGGCTCTGCTTTTGTCTCTTGGCCACATTCTTGGGCAGTCCAGCTCCAGAAGCCTTACAGCTCAGGGTCTCTAAGATAAGATACATTCCTCTTCCAACAGCTGTAGCAAAATTTATAGAATTTGACCTCATTAGACTGACCTATTTAGCATGGCTATTCCTGAACAATCACAGGGATGGTGTAGCTATTGGCTAGGATTGAGTCCGCTGTCAACTGCTCATGCCAGTGCCTGTAGAATGGAGCCAGGCACCTGAACCACATTGTTGGAGACTGACAAGGGGATGTTTCTTCAAGGAAAACCAAGGTGCTTGTGCCAGCACAAGGGGGAACGTATACCTGGTAGGGGAAAACAGTGAGATTTCCCAGAGTATCTTTCAAGTGTGGATCATGAGCTCTCTTTGAGGAAGCATTCTTTATCTTGCCCCAGAAAGAATTTTTGCCCCCACTGCACCCCCACCACCTTGGAGAGTCTGACTTGGTCAGTGCAGTTGACTTTCTTGACAAGGGGAGGTACCCTAGACGTTTGGGGTCCAGTCGTCAATCATACTAATGTTGTCCTTTCGTGTTGTCATGGACAGGTGCTCAATCACAGTTGTGAGTAAATACATATTACAGCTTAGCACACAATTATTGATCTGGGAAAGGCCATGAAGTAAGTGATAAAAAGCAGTCTCTGTTCCCAGAGCCCTTACAAGTATTCTGTTCATAAGCTATGCTTCTGATCAGGTCACTGGTTTGCTGACCCTCTCTGTGGCTTCCTTTGCCCACAGAAGAAATAAAATCTGATCTTCTTACCATGGGCTCTAGGCCCACCGTGATCCACTCCAGGCTGAGGTTGTATTGATGCCACCTGCTCTGCCTGAAACAGTTTCTAGCCTATCCAAATCCCACTAACTTCTCAAGACTCAGCTTGAGAAGTCTCCCAGGCAGAAACCCATTGCATTGCTTCCTGCCACTGTGCTTCTATAGTCTTTTGCTAATACCTCCGTTGTCACACACACTGAAGACTGCCTGTGTTACTGTGAGATCTGTGCCTATTTGCTTCTCTCCCCAGAGCATGAGCCATTTGAGGCCAGAGGCTGGCCTCAGATAACGCTGGTCGAGACTCAGGACACAGAGAATGCTCTCATGAAATCCCCCCTGGGCTTAATTTCCTTATTTCCCTCCTAAGAGTAGCTTCCTAAATAGTCAGGACACTCAGGGAGGCCATGGTCTCTTTCTTTCCAGAAAGGATTTTCTTGGGCCGTGGTTCTCTAAGGTATGGAAAACTGTCTCATCAAACAAATCGGCAAAACTTTCTGCAACTGCTGGTTGGCAACCAATTAATTCAGCAGCAACTTGCAGTCAGCTGTCAGAGCACTTCCTGATTCTGTCTTATGGCCACTCATGCTGAGAGTTCACTAGCAGCACCAACAAACTGGTTTGGGGCAAGACAGAACTGGACACTGGAGCTGTCACTCTCTGCAGACCAACATTGTCATCAGTCACTGTGTGAGGAGGGAAAATAAGAGATGAGGGAAAGGAAGGTGTGGTTTTCCTTTCCCCATAGCAATTTTAATATTTCTATAATTTCTACAGAGTTATTGGTTAATGCAACATTGCCACTATATATTTACTTTAAAATACTCAAATTAGAGTCAGCTGATGAAGTCCTTCCAAAACAAATTATACTGGATGTATTGTAGCAGTCAATGCTGAGGCTCTATTTTGAAAAGACATCATTACGGATAATATTCATGGAAGGTTGCTCTTAATAAGTAAAGGCTGGGCTGAATGGCTTTGAAGAATGTTTACTGAATTTCAGGATTAAACTCCTGGTCCATTAGGGAGAGGAGGAAGCCAAGGAGAGGGTGAGGAGGAGTATTCCTATGCTTCAGCGATTTACTCCCACTGTTATTTGGCCCATTAAGGTTTTACTGGAGAAAATACTTATCTTTGACAGCCAGAAAGCCTTCTGAAAAAAAAATTTAGGTGACTGATGAATTTTCAATGAAAAGAGAAAAGCTAAGAAACAATGACAGTGGAATGTGCAGTCCTGCTTTCAGGAGGTTTGAGGTTTCACCTCACACACTGGATCCTACTGATTGGAAACAGCTTCTTATGGTCCTGCATTGAGAAGGATTGCAAAGGATATTCAGAATGCACTGAGCAAATATGCCATGATCAGCTAATGATGTCTGCCATGGATGTAGAATGGATGAATAAAGGTACAAAGAAATTTGAATACTTCATTCAGCAACAAAGACTCAGTCCGCCAGGAGAGCCTATAGGAAAAGAAAAGCAACCCCTCAATTATAAATTCATCTCTAATACAAATTATGTTTTGTGTGGGAAAGAGGCACATGTTTTCTATTGAGGTTGCCCAGAAGATAGGCAGCAATTTGGGGGTTGCTGGTAGCCATCTTGCCACCAAGAGGAGAGAAGCTACCTGGAAATGAGGACAATCAAAAGAAATCAGTGCTAAGAGACATAGAGACTGATTTCTGATGACACCCGTTCCAAATCTGGATCTAGCTATCCCTTTAGTCACGAAGATCGACCCTTGGGCTTCAGTTACATGAGTCAACTAGTCCCCCTGTTTACTTAAGCTGGTATGAGCTGAGTTTATGTTATGTGCAACCCTAATAGGTTTATAGTGGCCTAATAGGTTTATAGCAATTGCCTAGAGGGGAATATCTTAATTTCTTCTGACTTTGTGTGGCCTTATCTGTCAATGGAAAATAATGTACTTATCTGTATTTCTTTTATAGGATTAATGTAGAGAGCAGCTGAGATAATAGATGTTAAAGTTCTTTGAAAATGTATATAGAGTTTTCAAAATTAAATTCCAGATGTGAGTGTGTGTCTGTGTGTGCATGTGTAGCTTTTGTGTCTCTTAGGAGAACTAGGTGATGTATGTATCAGATAACAAAGTAGATAATCCACTATCTTCTGGTTTTTTGTTTGTTTGTTTGTTCTATTTTGGAAACCCAGATTCATCAAAATATGTTGCCATATCATCCCTGCCACATCCATCAGAGATGGCAAATTCTTTCCTTTGTTGGATGATCTGCTTTTCCATAGGAGTTTTCTATATGACTAAACACTTTGATTACATATTTTCTTGCAGTGTCCTGAAAGTTTGTCTCAACTCAGTGATTTCTTCATGTTGCCTGCAATGCCTTCCCTATATAGCACTCTGAGATAAATTGTCTGTAGACCTTGCTCTTCCATTGATTTTGAGTCCCTTATTTAAGACCTAGGTAGCTCTCTGTGACTCCACTGTATTCTTAGAGAGCTGCTGGAACATCAATGCTAGAAATCTTTTTTTCTCTCTCTACAGGTTTATGAATGCCCTGTTCCAGTCATCATCCCTGCTGCAGACTCCATCATTCAACTTCTATGTGGTGTTTGTCCCTAAATTCTGGCACCCTTTGAGGCTGCCTGCTTGACTGAGATTGTGTCCCATTGTGGAGAGGAGTATATTATGTTTCTGCCTCATTGCCAAGACCTCTCCTTGTTTGAGTCTGAAGACCACAATCACAAAAAGATCATCTAATCTTTCAGGAAGTCAACAGTCATGGGTGATTTTTTTAATTCTGTTTTTGATTCAAATGTTATGCTTAAAATATGGCTGTGAAAAATCCACCTGTCCCAAGAGAATGACCCAACTATCTCTTAAGGTCAATCTCTTCTTTCATTCAAAGAGAAAGTGGTATAACCTCTTTCACAAGTTTGTGGCAGTTTCAATATCTCTAATATCTAAGAGGGATCTCAGTTCTCCTGGTTACTACTAGTTCCTCTGGCTAGTATTACATTTACATTTACACCATGTCTATATGAATACTTTCTCTTTTGCTTACTGAATTGCCTTGCTAGGCCTCATCTTGGTTCTTTTGAACAGTGGCAACTCAAAGTCATGTGCAGAAGATTTTCCTCAAGATTCAGGGCAATGGAGAGGATTATATTATACCCACCATAGCAAATGAACCAAGTTTGAGGCTTAATATTTCTCCTTTAAAACTCTCTCAACCATTTCTACTCCTGTAACCATTTCATATTTCATCCAGCCTTCTGCTTTATTGCTGGGCCTCCTGTCTTCTTTGATCTTCTGCCTCTCTGCAGCTCACTCATGCCAACCCCATGAACTCCTATTCAAGTATTACTCAGAGCAATTAGTGTGATCTCCTTCTCTCTCTTTCCCTCTCTTTCTTCCCCCTGCATCCTTCACTCCCTCTTTCTTTCTCATTTTGTTTATATATTCCTCATTTTGTTCATATAGCAGCCCAGCCTGGCCCATCCTAGGCTCTAGGGGCTTTCATATGATTATCAGATGGTATTCCTAAAACAGAGAGTTCTCTATAATTCCTGTGCTAAGGGGCATTGTACACTCAGCTCTTGAAATAAATTATGTCAGTCTCACCATTACTCTCACAATGAATTTGCAGCAATTTGATGGATAACATGAGGGAAATGGCCTGATCCTTATTAGATCTATCAAATGCTGGCTATTATTATTGACAACATTATTGACAGAGTAGGTGCTTAGTATATATTGGAACATTGAATGAATGAATGAGTGAATGAATGAGTGGATGAATGTCAGAAAAAAAGTATTCATATACATAGAGGAATCCTAGGGTCCAAGAGTTTTTTGGGAAGATCACCATAACACCTCTCACCTATCCTTCATTACCTTGACTTTTCTTAATGAGGTTGCAAAAAGGTTTTTAATAGCTTGTGAAAAGGGGAAATATATTTCATTAGTCCCATTTTGCAGGTGGAAATTCTGAGGACTAGAAACTTGACTTTCATAAAGGCATGCAGCTAATAAGATTCTAGACAGGTTGAGGAATGCTCACAATGTGGACTCTGGAGTAAAGCTGCTTGGGTTCACATCCAAAGTGAACCATATAAATCTACAACCTTTGGCAAATTATTATACATCTCTGAATCTTAGTATCCTTATTAACAAAATGGTGATAAGTATAGTACCTACCTCTTAGGAGTGTTGGACAATTAGAGTATCCATGTGAAGTGCATTGCATGTCCTCTGCCCAAATACCAAGCATACCATGATTGGTCCAACTCCTGGTTGAGGCTCTGCCATTGTAAGGACTCCTTTACCATGTCTTCCCTCTACTCCTCATCCTTCTTATTACTAAAAGGTAGGTGTATCCTGCATCATTACAAGACGTCTGCCCTCTCCTGAGGGGACTATCTCAGGTGTTACAGTTCCTGGGCCTGTCCAACATTCCTATCAGTCCAAACAATCCTATAAACACAGTTTTTGAGCTCTGACAGTGTTGCAGAAAACTGATCCCATGAGAAACCAAGCACCACACTCAGAGAGTTGGAGAACTCAGGTTTATTATGCTGACGGACCCAGATGAGCTAACGCTCCAATTCTGGGCCCTGCTTCAGGGGAGCCTTTTCCTTATATAGATTAAAACGTACAGCTATAATTGGTACAAACTGATTGGTTACAAAATTACTATAGGTTAGGCAGTTACAGAGCGTGGGCGTTGCTATGGGTTACACCCAAGGTGGGGGGTGGGAGGGTGGGTTTCCAAACAGAAACTTGTAGGAGCAGGACATTCCATACTTATCAGGACTAAGGTCACAATTGGCATTCTCCTATTGGTTGCAGGTTGAAGTTAATGATCACATAACAAGTCTATGTGCAAAGTGTCTCAAATAAAGGCTTGGGGTGGGTGCCTAAGAATGAGGCATTCTTCCCTTATCTGATCACTCTAGTAACTCATTTTACTGTTTAACTGAGAGTGGTGAGCAGGCCTTTGCAAGATAGAGGAGAGTAAGCAATTATAAGTATGGAAGTTTCAATTCCCTCATCAGCAGTGTTATGGGCTTTCCCCTCCCCCCACCCCCCATTCATATGTTGAAGTTAATACCCCGAACCTCAGAATGTGACTATATTTGAAAATAAGCTCTTTAAAGAGATAATTAAGTGAAAATCAGGTCATTAGATAGTGGGCCCTAATCCAATATGACTGGTTTCCTTTTTAGAAGAGGAAATTTGGGCACAGATAGTACAAAGGGAAGACCATGTGAAGACACACAGAGAAGATGAATAACCAGCCAAGCAGAGAGGCCTCATGAGAAACAAACCTTGCTGACACCTTTGTCTTGGACTTCTAGTTTCTAGAATTGTAAGGAAATTAATTTGTTGTTTAAGCCACCTGGTGTGTGGTACTTTGTTATGATAGCCTGAGCAGACTAATACTGATAGCAAAGGTCCAGATCTACTGTTTCAAAAACTGATGCAGGAAGCAGAAAGGTAAATGTTGTGGGAATGCCATTTGATGTCCAGGGTTTTACCCTGCAGTTGTAATTCATGGAAGAATCTCTCATAGGCCTATGGGAATGACAACAGAAAACTCAAAAATGGTATTTTTCAAAATAAGCTCTGTAGAAATCAGTATAAAATCTCCTTGAAAGAAAGAAAGAAAGAAAGAAAGAAAGAAAGAAAGAAAGAAAGAAAGAAAGAAAAATGAAAAGAGAAAAAGAAAGAAAGAAAAGGAAAGGAAAGGGAAATGGGGGGAAAAAAAAGAAAATTTCCAAGAATACTGAGTTTGGAAAGGTTTACATACTCTAATGCCCATCATTCTCCCATTAAGACTCATAATGCATATTAAAGGCATTGAGAAGTCCTAGAGAAAAACAAACTAGAAATTTGTTATTACAGAGAAAAGATTGTAAATCCTTTTTTCTGATTAATAGTCATTAGCCTATAGCAGAACTGGTGTACCATGAAACATACTTTCTGAAATTCTTATTTTATGGTTCCTCCAATGTGCAAAGAATCAGCTTAGAAGCAAGCTGAACTTATAATGAGAAATGAAAGCATTTTGAGCTTGGACAGCATGTTGCAGGACCACACAAGTCCGCATGAAAATGCAGATAAGTAGTGGACAGAGCACATTTCAAAACATGCCTTGACACAAACTCACATCTGTCACAGAGAAGGAAAATTGTGAATTTTGTGTGTCAGGGCTTTGCTCAAGTCTATTGTTGGGATTAATACAGTAACTGCTTAATTATTGGTAGCTGGGAATAACTGAAGCTCGACTCACATATTTTCATATATCTTACATCCCTTGGTAAGAGCCCAAAAGTGGCCAAACTCATCTTAAAAGGGCATCACGTGTTGGTGGAAGGGAATGAGGAGAAAGAGGCTAGGGCAGTAGGTTGAGGCTAGATGGTAAAAATACTTGGATCCCCTCAAGGAGCCTGAATGTGCTCCTGCAGGAATAGAGAGATGACAAAGAGCACTAAGATATCAGGGAGACTTTTTTTAAGAAGCTTATTCTGGCATCTAACGAAGAAAATGGTACAAAGGGAGGAAATTGGAAGCAAGAGAACTAGAAAGCATTCATAATAGAGAGCCCTGACTCAAAGATTTGGTCCCGAATTGGGGATGAGGAAAAATTCAGGGACGAACAGTTGCTTTGTGGCTTGGTGGTCCAGAAGGCAAGGATATGTGCTGCCCATTGACTTGATCAGGGAAGTAAAGGGAGACAGGTTTGGAGGAAGAGAAGGAGTCTGTGTTATATGCCCAATGCTTGTAAATTAGAGTGAGAAAACCACTTGCTGAATCTGCCTTTTTAAAATATCAATTATTCCACAGCATAAATTCTGTTATGTAAATGAGCATCAAGATCATTATGTGATTCCCTAAGCCAGAAACTGACTGGCAATTCCAGCTAGTGAGCATTTTTGGTGAAGTTCTACCTTGAAGAAAGGATTCTTGCATGGCACCATCTGTCTGACTCAGCTTTACATTTGGACCAGGTTAAACACGCAGAGCTTTTGAAGATTTGCTTCTTGCAGGCAAGACTCTGCATACATTCTGCCACAAGCCTCCTTGCCTGACCATATTATGTCAACTTTGAGACACTTTCCTGGACCTAACATGCTTTAAAAATTGAATGATACTTCAAGGGATAATTTTGTTATTCTCAGTAATGGAAAGATTTTAAGGAAGGGAATTTCTTTTTAAATATCTATCATTATAGGTACAGCTGTAGAAAAAAACGTATCAGGTAAATATGTTGGAACATCTTGGTAGAAAAAGGTAATTCAAAGAGCTCAGTTTGCATTCAAAGTGCCTTTGGGAATCACTGGGTGTGATAAACTGCTCATGCCCTCTGACTTGTGAAATTTAGGAACATATGAAACATATGAATCTACATACATGAGAAAACCAGTCAGTCACTAATAACTCAGCCTTGGTTGGGCTAAAGAGTTATTTCCAGAGAAAGGGGGGAAAATAACATTGTAGGGGGTATGTTTAACCTGCATAAGAAAATATATGATTTTAACACATAATATAAAAATCAGTGTTGCAAATTATAGTTATCAGTTCATTGAATTAGGCTTAGCAGGGGCTCTGTTTGTTCCACCCTTCTCTGGTACTGCATTTAATTATTCTATATAGTTTAAAGCTAGCAGAATGAAATAGCACTTTTATTTTTTCAAATATATGAATTTGAACTTCAGCAACCCAGACTGGCCTCTTCAACCCCCAAGCAGCCTGGGTGAGGAGTCTGAAAAGTCTGCAAGGAAAATGATGCCTCAAATGGGCCACAAGGAACACTCCAATTCTGCTTAGGTGAGAAGTTTCCACATGTTCTTCTCCCAAGTTCCTCTTCTGTGAGGGTTTTAGAGTGGCAGCATAATGGACTTCTTTGTGTAAGATATTTTCAAAAGTTGTGTTAATGGAGAAATTTCTTTGGGGGCTTAAGTTTCTATTTACCATTTGTGACATCATTTAAAAAAAAAAAAACTTATTACCTCCCTCTCCCACAATCCTAGCAGCAGAAAGGAGATAAGGCAGGTCCAAAACGAACTGATGGCTGGTATGCTGCCGGGATTATCTAATGTGCCCCTTTAACAAATACAGTCTTTAGCATGCAGTAACACTTGCAATCTCAGGGCTGGGTGATAAGAATAATTGTATTCATTACACAGTCGAATACAGGGACATAATTCTGAAATAATTTTCCTCGTCTAGAATTACACAGAATTCTGCTAAGTGGCACATTCAAGTGAATTTTTATTAGGAGGGTTCCAATGAACTCTTCAGTGGCAGAGAGACTTCATGTTTAATTTAATTTCTCAGAACCAGGGTATTGTTGAGAAAAGGATCAGGCAACCACTAAGTGCTGGTTAACAGGAACATCTCACTAGTCAGGGCTGATGTTTTTAAGCCCAGCCACCAATATGCACTCATTGAGACACTCTTATTCTGAAGTGGACATAAGTTACTTCAGGACTCCAATGAGCATATGTAGCCTGCCTCTTCTTTTATTTGGTTCCAGAGGTGACATAAACTTTTGTATTGAGACTGGATAAAAATCATCTTCAAACAGATCTTCACATCCCCATTTACTTGGGTTCAGGGCTTTGTTATAGGGTGGAATCAAGAGTTTTATAACAAATTTTTCCCGTGTGAGGCATTCTCATTTTCTTTTTTGCTTTCTGCATAGACAACAATCTTAAAAACAATTTAATACATTAGAAAGTCCTACAAGATTGTCATATTCTTATATGATAAGAGTTTACCTCATAAACTCTGGTACTGATCTATAGTGGGTTGAAGGGTGGTGCCTAAAAAGATTTCCATGTCTTAATCCCCAGAACCTATGCATGTGACCTTATTTGGAGAAAAGGTCTTGTAGGTGTAATTAAGTTCTCAAGATAAGTAGATCATCCTGGATTAACTGGTAGGCTTTAAGTCCAAGAATAAATGTCCTTTATAAGAGGCATAAAGAAGAAAAACAGAGAAAAGAGGCAAAGGCCACATGAAGACAGAGGCAGAATTTGGAGTGATGCTGCCACAAGCCAAGGAAAACCAGAATCTTAAAGAAGCAAAGGAAGGTTCTCCCCTAGAGTATTTGGAGATATCATAGCCCTGCCAACTCTTCAATTTTGGACTTTTGATCTTAAGAATTGCAAGAAAATACTTTTCTATTATTTTAAGCCACATAATAATTTATTAAAGCAGCTTCAAGAAACTAACATAAGGTCTTCTCTCTAAGCATAGAATAAATTTCTCTTCTTTGTTTCCCTTGAAAATCAGGTGTATCATGACACAGAGCACACCTTACGCTATGCTTATTACCTACCTGAAGTCTCCAAGGCTGGAATGGTTTAGCCTACAACTCTTAACTAGAGAATCAGAAGATGTCAGAAATGGAAGGTGCCTTAGTCTCTTCTTAAAGGGAAGTTGTGGAACAAGCTAATCCCTGTACCTGAATCCTAGGCCCCACCCTACCAGTCACTGGCTGGGTGCTCTTTCCTGAAGCTGGAGCTTTCTTCCTTCCAGGTTGCCCTAGCTTGGTTAAGAAAGTTCTTGTGATCTGGCCCCAAATTGCCTCCCTCTGTAGCCTCACCTTCTACACCCACTCATAGCCCTCCCAGCCACAGGAACTTTTCTGAACATGCCCTGTACTCTATCACTCATGTGCTGTTCACTACACTTGGCTGAATGAGGGACAAAAGACCCTTTAAAAACCAGATTCACCTCTCCACAGATCTTTTCCTGATTTCCCAGGTGGGTATCACTCTTCGACTAGTTCCCTCTATATAGTGTACATCACTCTGTCGCTACTGACCACAATATAGAACTCCTTACAAGACCCATAAGACCTTCAGGCTTCCCAGGTTTCCTCTCTATATTACCTCAAATCACTCTCCACTCCAGGCCTTCAAGTTCACTCTGCCAAATTCAGTCCTGCCAAAGGAGGTTTGCACACACTGTCCTCTCCCAGAAATCTTTATCTCTTTGTTTATGAAACTCCACTAAAGTCTTTAATCATAGTTGATATGTTCCACTTCTTTGATGTGGTTATTTGCCCAATGTCCATGTCATCACTGAGTAGTAAACTCTGTAGGGCACAGATTATATTTTATTGTGTTCCTAGTATTGAGGCTAGCACATAGTAGGAATTACAGGTGATTGTATGGTTAATCTACAAGGATCCTATTTCATGACTCTATGAGTTCCCAAAGGGTAGGGACTTGTTAATTTTATACCTCTAGCATTAGCACAGAGCCTGTGTTCAAGAACTTTTTGGCAAGACTTCATTGAATAAATAAGTTAAATTTTCCCCTTCTGGACAATAATTTTCTCACATAGAAAATTTGAGATTTGAAATATCAGCAACTCTTACACTTAGTAAGTCATAGCTCACTCAGAGGGATTAAAAAATCCCATATTCTTCTTAAGCTAACTAGTCCCACTTATTGATGAAAAAATAACAAAATAATGACAAAGAATCAAGTAGTGGTAAATTCATTTAAAACATTAACCTATGTTTTCTTTTTGACTGGTAATCCTTTTTTATCTTTATGCTTCCCCTTCCCACTCCTTTTTTCCCCACTAATTTCCTAATTCAAACTAGACCAGAAGTGTCCATTACCTTAGGGAAAGATTATTATAGAAGAAAGGCAAAGTGAAAGAAAAGTCAATTCTCACCTCTCAATATCGAATCAGGCTGTTGAAACCAATGACTGGGTGTCACCAGGGGATCTGTAGGAGGCAGACAGACAGAGAACTGAAATTGAGGAGAGTTTAACAAAGGGGCTACTTACGCAAATATGGGTAATATGTAGGAAGACCACAATATGTGGGGAGATGCATGGCAAATAGCAACAGGATGTCTTTACCATGCTAAGCCAGAAGAAGTAAGGGAAGGAGAAAGCCTGGCAGAAAGGGCTACTTGGCAGGAGTGGAGATACTTAGTCAAGGGACCTAGACAGCCTAGAGTGACCGGGCAGGGGTGGAGCTGGGGGTAGAAATACTCAGTTCCACACTTTTCCTTCTCTTAGACCCTGCTTATGCTCCCTCTGCCCCAAATCCTCTGGGAACCAGAGGGCAGGAGAGCACACTGTTAAAGCCCATACAAGGCTGCCTCCCAGAGCACAGAGGTGAAGGGCAGATAGAAAACATCCAGAACAGACAAATACTGGTTTCAGAGAATAAAGTTTAGAAGGACAATCAGCCAAAAGTTTATGTCATAACAACAAATTTGGGAAAAATATGAATGCCCTCAGGGCCAGTTTTTCCTGCCCCTCCCATTTCAGTCCCTCAGGATAAAGACCCTTGGAACTAGAACAAAGGAGTGGGAAGGGAAGTGAGGCAACATGATGATGGGGAGAGGATGCTCATTAAAGGTACATTATCCTCTAGGTTGACTTCCTTAGGATAAGGAAGTGAAGCTCTAGATAAGTTCCAGGAGCTGAGAACTTAGGTGATCTGTGCTACACTTCCAGTGGAGCCCTGGGAAGCAGCACATCTCCTGGAGCCTCCACACCAGCACTATGTCACCATGTGGCAGCATGAGAGCTGAATGACTGTGGGCAAAATCTAATTGTGAGGCCCTAGAAAGCCCATATCCTCTGTTTTCTGCAGACCCACAGAGTGCAGGAGAGCTCCTTTAAGTTTCATGTGTCCTCACTTGCACATAAGAGGGTGCAGAGGCTACTGAGATCAGAGGCCATTAGGATCATGGAGGTCGCCTCAGTGGATGTCAATGTTCACAGATGACTGTGCTCAAAAACCACAGTCTGTGTATTACATTGGCTTCCTGACACTTAGCTGCAACTCCACTGAGGAGGGGAGGGGAAACACATGAAATGATCAAGTTAATTTTTATGTGACTAAAATCATTTCAACTGTTGTAGGAATGGGAAGTTGAGATAGAAACTAAGTTCAGTTATAGAAAAACAAACCTACATTTCTTTTATGCACACCTGAGTTGTGGCTCATACAGCAGATACCTCCCCATTTGGATCAGGTAAATCTGTTCATGGTTTATTGAGGCCTCAGACCACACTTGGAAAAGCATAAGAAAAAGAATGAGGTTTCACAAGATATGGAACAATCCCTTGGTCATTTCCTCTGTCATTTATTTTTTATTAGGAATATAGGTCAAGGGAAAAGATTATGACTCAAAATAACCTTGATAAATTATCACCTAGATGATAGAGAAACTCATAGAAGAAAATATGCCATTCAAACCATTCCATCCGAGCCATTTTAGCAAGGAAGTCCTTCTCATTGCTCTGCTAGTATCTGGTTCTAGATCCACATCTTTGGAGCCTGGTTTCTAGGCCACTTAAGTTAGCTGAAAATGAAGCATGAGCCTATTGGCTTTGCACTTGAAGCTCTCCCTACATGTCTCTTAGGGACTTATACTACCTTCCTACCAAATGGTCTCTCACTTCTAATGCATTTCACCTAAGTTGCAAGGAATCAGAGATCAGACTGTCAAGGTGTAATAGAATGTTAGAAATGAAAGACCATTTAGGGGGTAGAGATGAGTTAACTCAATATGAAAATTGAGACCCAGGAAGAGAAAATTATTTCCCAGAGGTCACCTGACAAGTTAAAGACAGAAATTGAACTTGAAATCAGGCCTTCTGACTGCAAGGCCAAGATCTTTCTCTTTTGCCAATCTGTGCCACACTCACCAACATCAGTCAGAAAGTACAGCTGGTGCATTTCACAGATACAAACTCTTTGTATCCCAGGCTATGTGCTAGGCACTGGAGATAAAATGATGACTACTTTATCAGCTTCTTCTGCTTAGCCAATTCAATCCTGTGTCCGTGGCCTGATCCTATACACTCAGCACAGCAGTTTGGGTCTTCTGCTCTGTCTGGGCACAGAGAAGATCATCTGGTGGGAGAAAAAGGTTTGTCAAATATTGTGATGTGGAGCTCACATGTAGAGCAAATACACCAGTTGGTCTGCATGCTAGATGGAACCTGAATGTGGGGAGACCAAATAGGACTGACAGGCTTATTGGAGATGAACACAGATGTGGCCAGATTTCCAGGAGAAGTTTCCTGGCAGGGGCTGGGGTGTTGGAATGGTCATGGAGCATATATGTTTGGAAAAGAGCTCATTGAAAAGTCTCACACACGTTACCACATATCCACTGAGCAGGGGGTGATCTCAGCAGAGGAGAGCCATAAGAGCTCAGCTCTGGCCAGAATAGTCAGATATTAAATAGTATTTAGGAGGACATGTATTTATAGAGAAAAGGACTAGAGAGGTAAAATGTAACACAAACTACCGTGTCATTTATGCAGCAACGAGAGTGATGTTTCTTAAAAGAGAAGTCAGAGCATTGTATCACCATTTGTATACCCCTGAAGTGGTTCTCCTTGCAGTTTAGATACCAACTTCTTACTGATTCTATAACCTCCCCCCACATCCACCCTCTTCCCTCAGTCCCCAACTTCATTTCTTGCTATTTCCCCTCCCCTCACCCAGCTTGGAAAGTTCCTTGACACCTGTTAGTATGCTAACCACTATCCTCTTCCCTATGTGGGGCTTACACAGGCTCTTCCCTCTACTTGGAACTCTTTGCTACTCCAACCCCACCCCTGCTAGGCTTGCCCTGGTTAAATTCCCATCTATCTTTCATGTCTTTACTTGAAGGTCACTTCCTCAGAGAAAACTTTCCTAACTTTTCAGTCTAGCTTATTATTTCTAATAAGTACTCTAATTTTCCTGCATGGCACTTATCAAATTGTATAAGCAAGCTTTCACTTGTGTGCTTTTGCATTTAATGTTTGTCTCCCATAAGTTTCAAGAGCCAAGTAGAGCTTGATTGTGGCTGTCTGATCTCAAAGACCCCATACTCTCAACACTTTACCACCCAACTCTCCCTGAAGGAATGAAGATGAAAGAACTGGAAAAACATGAGGTGCAAAGCAAGCTGACTGGGGAGACCCATAATGACCTTCGATGACACTTGTTAGCCTCTCCTGACCCAGCAGGTAAGCACACTGATGCAGGGAGCTCTGAATTGAGGCAGGGCTCTGGGCTCGGCTTCGGTGTGACCTTGGGATGTTGCTCAGCCTTCACCCTTGCCCATCCATAGCCCCTGTGGAATAGAGCTAAACCGTTCCCTTATGAGGCAGGAACTCTTATCCCCATTTACCAGAGAAGTGAGCAAAAGTCGACCATGGGGAGACCTGGAGTGGGAAGTATGTGTTATTGCAAAGCCTATGCTCTTTCCAATAACACTGTGTCTTTTAAATGAAGATGATGCAAGCTCCTTCCACCATCACTGGAAAAAAGGCAGTACTGACAGATGGATAGATATAGAGACAGACAGACAGATGGATAGACAATCTTCCCTTTGCTGCCACCTAAGGCACTGACATTTCCTCTCAGTTCATTTCCCAAATCCTTCTGCTCCCTGCAGTCTTATCATCTTTTGGTGGCTTACCTCTGCACTTTCATTAATGCCTTATCACTTGTCCCTCAGCTCTAACCTAGGACTTTATGAGGACAACTAATTAAATCTAAAGGCTCTTAGAAAGTGATATTGACCTGCAATCCAGCCCTTTATCTCAGCAGGATCAATCTTCAGGATCTGGTGAAGCAGACATGTATTTAAAAACATGTCTGGCTAATCAACATTTCAGATGTGTCTATGGAGTTTCATTAGCTGTTTATGAATTCTAATTGCATGTCCTACTTACCACCTAAGAAGAGCATGCCTGACAGAGGTGCAGATGGAGATCACAGATTGAAGAATTTATTGCAGAGGAAAAAAGGAAAAGGGAGAGAAAGAGAGAAAATATATATATGTATATAGCCAGCCCCAGGAAGCATAGGAGAAAGCGGTCACCCAAAGATGGAACAGATGACTCCAATATACAAATTATAATAATAGGACAGACAAATTGTCTGTTATATAACATGCTGATCTAAGAGCCTAGAGATTATCTAAACTGACATGCAGATGAGGACACTGGGGCCCTGAGAGGGTACACAACTCTCCAGTCCCCATTGCAGGGCAGGGCCTGGACTTCAGAGTCTCTAATGCCCAGGTAGGGCTCTCTCCAAGAGAGGCTGCCATTTCTCAGGAGAGAAGTTGAGAGAACAAGCCAGTCATCTTCCTGTCTGGCCTAAGATGCCTTGGTTCTCATGTCTCCTAAGCATACACAGCAGCTTTCCAATCACTCTTACAAAGAGAAAGATATAAATCTATCCTGAGTTGATGAGACAGGAGAGGAAGAACAAATAATTTGGGTTTCAGATTGTCTATTATTGTAATAGCAACAGCCTGCTTTTACTGCATGCTAACTGTACTCAGGTGTGGTTCTTATCTCTTTACACACTACACATATTAACTCATTTACAAAGGAAGCATCAGAGACTTAGGAAGGTCAAGTGGCTTGTCTAAGTTCACATAGCTGGTCAACATTGGAGCCAGAATTCTAGGTTTAGTCCTGTATTGCAAAGCATTTTTTTTTTCTTATTGCTTCAACAGAGAAGGTGTAAATTATTTTGAATTAAACTAAGTGATTTGATTTTTGTTCTTTACAAAGATTTATTTGAAAGCCAGACTTGCACTTGACCTTTGCCAGGAGCTAGAGGTGATACAGATAATGGTAAAAAAGAGAATCACATGGCAGACCAGGGTAGTGAATAAAAGTTCCTGCTTGTGTCAGATAGATGCATGGTTGTGTTCTGCCTCACTGAGAAAAGTTACTTAAAGTCCTGGACCATAAGTTTTTTTCATCTTTAAAATGGAAATAAAATAGTACCTATCTCAGAGTTGTGAGATATCTTAAGTTAGTTCATACACATTTCCTGGAACAAGCCAGGCACCTGGGGGTCAGTAAAGCTCATTAATAAGATCCTCAATCATCATGAATAACCATTAGTGGTTAGTGATGATGACTGATGAAAATGCTGTTGCTGGCAGTAATGATGGTGATGCTGCTGATAAAAGCAGTGGGGATGTTGTTATTGCTACTGTTACTGCTGCTGCTGCTGATGTGATAATAGTCATAAAGCAAAAGAATATGGTCCTGACAGGTCAGGAGCTGGCCATTGATGTCAGTGGTTCCTAGCTGTAGGCAAGTTTTCCCAGGGGATATTTGGCAATATCTGGAGGCAGTTTCAGTTGTCATAACTGCAAAGGGGGTGCAGGTGCTACTGGCATCTAGGGGGTGGCATCCAGGCATACTATTAAATACCCTGCAATGCACAGGACAGTCCCCATGGTAAAGAATTGTCAGGCCCAAAGAAGATATACAAACAGCCACCAAGTACACAAAAAGGTGTTCAACATCACTAATCAACAGGGAAATGCAGATCAAATTGACAATAAGCTATCACCTCACAACTGTTAGCGGGGCTAGTATCACAAAACAAAAGATAAGTGTTGGCGAGAATGTAGAGACATTAGAACACTTGTGCACTGTTGGTGGGAATATAGAATGGTGCAACCACTATGGAAAACAGTATGGGGGTTCCTCAAAAAATGGAAAATAGACCTGTTACATGATCCAGCCATCCCACTTCTGGGTAAACAGCCAAAAGAAATGAAGTCAGGATCTTGAAGAGATATCATCACCACATGTTTATTACAGCATTGCTCATAATGGCCAAGATACAGGAAAAACTCAAATGCCCATCAACAGATAAATTGATAAAGAAAGTGTGGTATAAACACACAATGGACTATTATTCAGCCTTTAAAAAGGAAATCCCACCATTTGCTACAATGTAGTTAACCTAAAGAATATTAGGCTAAGTGAAATAAGCCAGTCACAGACAGACAAATACTGCACGATTCTACCTACAAGAGGCATGCAAAGTAGTCAAACTCAGAGAAACAAAGAATAGAATGGCGGCTGTTGAGGGCTAAAGGGAGAGAGAAATGGGGAGATATTGCTCAACAGGATTTAAAATTTCAGTTTTTCAAGATGAATAAGTTCTAGAGATCTGCTGCACAGCATAGCACCTATAGCTAACAGTACAGTATTGTGTACTTTAAAATATGTTAAGGGGATAAATCTCATGTTAAGTGTACAAAAGAACACAAGGAAAGTTTTGGAGTTAATAAATATGTTTAGTATCTTGATTGTAGTGATGGTATTATGAATGTAAGCATATGTCCAAACTCATCAAGATGATAGAGTAATACCACTACAAACCTATTAAATGACCAAAATCTAGAACAGTGACAATACCAAACACTGGCAAGGATGTGGAGCAGCTGAAACTCAGTCATTGCTGGTAGATATACAAAATGGTAGAGCCACTTTGGAAGACAGTTTGGTAATTTCTTATAAAACTAAACATATTCTTACCACATGATGACAGTGGTGCTCCCTGTTACTTACCCAAAGGAGTTGAAAACTTGTGTCTGCACAAAAATCTGCTCACAGATATTTAGAGCAGTTTTATGCATAATTGCCCCAAACTGGACATAACCAAGATTTCCTTCAACAAGTGAATGGATAAATAAACAGTGATACATCCAGACTATGGAATATAATAAAGCACTAAAGAGAAATGCATTATCAAGCCATGAAAAGACAGAGAGAAAACTTAAATGCATATTACTTAGTGAAAGATGCCAATCTGAAAAGGCTACACACATGTATGGTTCTAAATACATGACATTCTGGAAAAGCCAAACTATGAAGACAGTTAAAAAGACCAGTAGTTGCCAGAGGTTGGGGACAGGAGGAGAGGGATGAAAAAGTAGAGAACAGAGGATTTTTAAGGCAGTGAAAATACTCTGCATGATATTATGATGATGGATACATGTCATTATACATTTGTCCAAACCCACAGAATGTAGAACACCAAGAGTGAACCCCTAAGATAAACTATGGGCTTTGGGTGATAATGATGTATCAACGTAGGTTTATCAATTGTAACAAATGTGCTACTCTGATGGTGGAGTATTGATAATGGGGGAGGCTACACACATGTGAAAGCAGGTGGTATATAGGAAATCTCTGTATCTTCCTCTCAATTTTGTTGTGAACCTAAAAAAAGTTTTTAAGTCTTTTTAGAAAAAGGTATATATTAAAAATGTTCAGTGTGCAATTTTTGGTTAAAAAAATGAATTATCCAGCCTAAAATGTCAATAGTGTTGAGAAACCCTGACCTAGGAAGATGGGAAATCTAACTACTATAAGTTAGACTGAAACTTCTATTGACTGACTACTTGACACAACCCATTCAACAGCTGCCTTGAATTGTATAGGAATCTGTACCAAAAAGTAGGGGGAGAGTCCCTGAAGATTGGGAAGGCTATAATGAAGCCTCTCATGTGGGTCAGGACCAAAGCCTTGCCCTTCTCCCTCTCCCACAGAACAGCCTGGTTCAGCTGTGTTTCTGACCACTCCAAGTCCCCAGTTGGAAACTGTACCCTGGTTGTGATGAGCAAGAGGGCATCTGGCAGGAGCAATATCTCTCACTGAGGCTCTGCTGCTGTGATGGGATGTACTAGGCAAGAGAAGAAGGGGAGAGAGGAGAAGAGCCACCAATAAATGAAAGAATAATGGAATTTGATCAGCTCTTCATCACTAATGAGGAGCTACTTCACTCAACCCCAGCACTGTCAGGCAAACCCATGATTGAACCTGCACAATTGCCTGGATGGATGGCCCTGCTTATCTCCCATCAGTAGAGGGAGAGATACCACAGATATTGTGAAGTGGACCAATGCATTGGCTGGATATTCAGTGTGCTGGCTTCCTCGTCCCACTACCATAGCTGGCTCCAAATTCCAGACCCAGAGCAGAAAGTTTATTTTTCCCAGGAGATGCAGCTGGTTGTGGGTGAAAGTGTGGGGAAAGCAAGATTCACTAGGAAAGTCCTGTTGCTTTCCTTGACATGAGGCCAGGCATTTGCAGGAGGTTTTACTGAAGTGATCTTGTTTCAGGGCAGGGGGACACAAGTCTCACCAAGTTCCAAATGCCTCCACCAAGGAGAAAGTGCTCAATTTGGTGATAAAAATGTCTTTTTTTTTTTATTGAAGTGTAGTTGATTTGCAATACTACATTACTTTCAGGTGTACAACATAGTGATACAATATTTTATAGATTGTATTACAAAATGTTGGTTATATTCCCCATGTTGTACAGTATATCCTTGTTGCTATATAATACTTTGTACCTCTTAATCTACTACCCCATCTTGCCCCTCCCTACTTCCCTCTCCCCACTGGAAATCACTAGTTTGTTCTCTATAACTCTGAGTCTCTTTCTGTTGTGTAACGTTCATTTATTTGTTTTATTTTTTAGATTCCACATGTAAGTGATAACATAGAGTATTTGTGTTTCTCTGTCTGTCTTATTTCACTAACATAATACCCTCTAGGTCCATCTATATTGTTGCAAATGAAAGAATTTCATTATTTTTACAGCCAAGTAATATTCCATTGTGTGTGTGAGCCTGTGTGTGTATCACATCTTCTTTGTCCGTTCATCTGTTGATGTACACTTAGGTTGCTTCCACATCTTGGCTAGTTTAAATAATACTGCTGAATTATGCTGATGAAGGAAATTGAAGATGATACAAAGAAATGGAAAGATATCCTGTAATCATGGATTTGAAGAATTAATATTGTTAAAATGTCTATACTACCCAAAGCAAGCTACAGATTTAATTCAATCTCCATTAAAGTACACATGGCATTTTTCACCAAACTAGAACAAATAATCCTAAAGTACACAAAAGACCCTGAGTTGTCAAAGCAATCTTTGAGAAAAAAGAACAAAGTTGTAAATCTCATGCTCCTTGACTTCAGGCTATACTACAAAGCTTCAGCAATCAAAACAGCATGGTACTGGCACAGAAACAGACATATAGATCGATGGAACAGAAGAGAGAGCCCAGAAATAAACACACACACCTACAACCAATTAATCTATGGCAAAGAAAGGCAAGAATATACAATGGAGAGGACACTCTCTTTAATAAGTGGTGCTAAGAAAACTAGACACCTACATATAAAAGAATAAAATTAGAACTTTTTCTCATACCATATGTAAAACTAAACTCAAAATGGATTAAAGACCTTAATGTGGGCTTCCTAGGTGGTGCAGTGGTTAAGAATCTGCCTGCCAATGCAGGGACATGGGTTCAAGCCCTGCTCCAGGAAGATCCCATGTGCCGCAGAGTAACTAAGCCCGTGTGCCACAACTATTGAGCCTGTGCTTTAGAGCCCATGAGTCACAACTACTGAGCCCATGTACTGCAACTACTGAAGCCCATGTGCATAAAGCCCATGCTCCACAACAAGAGAAGCCATGGGAATGAGGAGCCCTTGCACCACAACAAAGAGTAGCCCCCACTCAGCACAACTAAAAGAAAGCCCACACACAGCAAAAAAGACCCAGTATGGCCAATAAAATTAATTAATTAATTAATTAATTAATTAATTTAAAAAGACCTTAATGTAAGACCTGAAACAATAAAAATCCTAGAAGAGAACATAGGCAGAACACTCTTTGACATAAATTGTAGCAATATTTTTTTGGATATGTCTCCTAAGGCAAAAGAAACCAAAGCAAAAATAAACCAATGGGGTCTAATTAAACTTAAAAGCTCTTGCACAGCAAAGGAAACCACTGAAAAAATGAAAAGACAGCCTACTGAATGGAAGAAAATATTTGCAAATGATATGACCAATAAGGGGTTAATATCCAAAAGATATAAACAGCTCATACAACTTAATATTAAAAAAAAAAAAAATCCCAAACAACCCAATTAGAAAATGGGCAATGACCTGAATAGGTGTTTTTCCAAAAAGACATACAGATGGCCAATAGGCACATGAAAATATATTCAATGTTGCTAATCATCAGAGAAATGAAAATCAAAACCAGAATGAGAGAGGAAAAAAGATGGCAGCGAAGTAGAGAGACGTGGAGTGCATACCTCTCCACAGATGCATTGGGAATGCACGGAAGGACTCAGTAATTCCCACAGAGAACCAGCTGAACACCAGCAGACGGCCTCGGAAACCAGAAAGGACTGCGGGGAGCCCGACATAGTGGGTAGGGAGGCATCTACGAAGGCTCAAAGAGGGTAAAGCAGCGGAGCTGTGGCAGACGGGAGGGAGTGAGAAACATACGGAGGGTCCGCAGCGCAGCTCAGCGTTCCCGGACTGAGACATCGATCTGCGGCTGAACGGAGGGTCCAGGAGCAGGAGCGTGGGAACCGGAGAGCTGGTTCAGGGTGAGAAACATTGTTGCCGATAGGGTGACTGACCGAGAGGACAGGAGGGAGGAGGTCCATGGAGAGAAGTGCCCGTCCCTGAGAGCTGCCCAGCCATGATGGTGGCTGCAGGCTGCAGGCTCACGGGCGGGGGGGGGGGGGGGGGGGGGAGGAGCCACACGCATAGCCTTTCTCTCTCTTTCGGTGCCTCTGCAACAGGCGGTGGAGAGATACCCATGCTCAGGGATAAAAAGCACCCTCAGGCGCTCGGGCAGGGCTAGATTAAAACCCCTTGCAACGCCAGCAGCAGGGAGGCTGCAGAGAGAGAAAAAAAAAAACAACAACAGCAACAAAAAAACAAACCTGAGAAAGGCCCAACTCTAAGACTTTCTATTTACGCCTGAGCCACCAGCATCCCTCTGCAACAAGCACCTCCAAGCCCGACTGAAACAACAGTGCGCCACTGCTCACTCACTCCCAGGAGAAGGAGCCATTATTGTACCCTCTCCCTCCCCACACACCGACGCTTACAGACGAACAATAAAGGAACCTCTGCTGGTCACAGAATAACGCAAAAAAAACCCAAGGCAAGGAGAAGGACACTTACAGCTGAGACGCTAAGGAAACAGAAATAGTAGTATTAATACCTATTTAACTGGTCCATTCTGGGATCAGTTCTGGATTTTTTTTTTCTTTTTCTTTTTTTCTCTCTCTCATTTTTTTTTCTTTATTAAATACAATCTTAGCCCTAAGGGATCTACAAGTTTTATAACATAATTTTTTAATGATATTTTTTATTCTTTTTTTTTTGTTGTTGTTGTTTTGCCTTTTTATATACCTCTATATCTAGCTAAGTTTTTGGTAGTAAGGACAATATATCTCTCATACTTTCCTTTCATACCTATCTTTTATACATTTCTATTCCTTTCCTTTTATTTGCATATTTCCAACCACATTACGCTCTTCTGTTCCACTTTCTTCCAGCCATTTTAAGTGTATTTTATCTTAACATACTTATAAGCAACACTATCGGTCTGCTCAGACTCCTTGCTCTATCCTCCAGATGACGCACTGCCTTGGTATTTAATATTAGGCTTTTGTCTTTATCTTAGTTCTTAGTACAGTTGTCTAATTACACTCTGAGAATCTCCATTCTCTCTGGTGGTACTCTGGCTCTTTTCTATATTTGATCCTAGCTTACAACATCTCCCTGGATTAATGTTTGTATGTGTAAGGTGTTATTTGTTTGTTTGTTTGCTTTTGCTTTTGTCTCTGATTTGTTCTGTTTCAGTTGTCAGTTTCTGCTGGGTTTCTCTTTGAATATCTGATAGCACACTGGGGTTCTGTCAGGTCTTTCCAGAGCCTTATGTCCTAATGGATTCAGTAATTGTGTGTCTTATACATGTATGTGTTTCCTAGACTTAATATTCGTTTAATCCAATACTTGGACATTAGTCTGAGGCTTGCACAGTCTTCTATAAACAACTCTATCACTGGGACAAGCAACCCCAAAAGTTTGGACAACCATGAGGAAACAAAGAAACACCATGCAGGCAAAGGAGCAGGAAAAAAAACCCACAAGACCAAATAAATGAGGAGGAAATAGGAAAAATGCCTGAAAAAGAATTTAGAGTAATGATAGTAAAAATGATACAAAATCTCAATAACAAAATAGAGAAAGTACAAGAAACAGTTCATAAGAACTCAGAAAAACAAACAGCAATGGATAACAAAATATCTGAAATTAAAAATACTCTAGATGCTATAACCAGCAGAATGACTGAGGCAGAAGAACAAATAAGTGAGTTGGAAGATAGAATGGGGGAAATAAATGCCACAGAGCAGGAAAAAGAAAAAAGAATAAAAAGAATAGAAGACAGTCTTAGAGACCTAAGTGATAACCTTAAACGTACCAACATTCGAATTATAGGCATCCCAGAAGAAGAAGAGAACAAGAAAGGGTCTGAGAAAATATTTGAAGAGGTTATTGTGGAAAGCTTCCCCAATATGGGAAAGGAAATAATTAACCAAGTCCAAGAAGCACAGAGAATCCCATACAGAATAAACCCAAAGAGAAATACACCAAGACACATATTAATCAAACTAATGTCAATTAAACACAAAGAAAAAATATTAAAAGCAGCAAGAGAAAAGCAACAAACAACATATAAGGGAAAACCCAAGAGGATAACAGCTGACCTTTCTACAGAAACCCTGCAGGCCAGAAGGTAATGGCAGGATATACTGAAAGTCCTGAAAGAGAGAAACCTACAGCCAAGAATACTCTACCCAGCAAGAATCTCATTCAGATTTGAGGGAGAAATCAAAAGCTTTCCAGACAAGCAACAGCTAAGAGAATTCAGCACCACCAAACCAGCCTTACAACAATTGCTAAAGGAACTTCTCTAAGTAGGAAACACAAGAAAAGGAAAACACCTACAAATACAAACCCAAAACAATTAAGAAAATGGTCATTGGAACACACATGTCAATAATCACTTTAAATGTAAATGGATTAAATGCTCCAACCAAAAGACACAGACTGGCTGAATGGATACAGAAACAAGACCCTTCTATATGCTGCCTACAAAAAACCCACTTCAGACAAGGGATACATATAGACTGAAAGTAAAGGGATGAAAAAAAAAACCCATGCAAATGGAAGTCAAAAGAAAGCTGGAGTAGCAATACTCATATCAGAAACATTAGACTTGAAAGTAAAGACTTAAAAGACACAAGGAAGGACACTACATAATGATCAAGGGATCCATTCAAGAAGAACATATCACAGTGGTCAATATCTTTGCTCCCAAAATAGGAGCACCTCAATACATAAGGCAAATGCTGACAGCTATAAAAGGGGACATCGACAGGAACACAATAATAGTGGGAGACTTCAACACCCCACTTACATCAATGGACAGATCATCCAATCAGAAAATAAATAAAGACACACAAGCTTTAAATGAAACATTAGACCATCTCAACTTAATTGATATTTATAGGACACTCCATCCAAAAACGACAGACTACACTTTCTTCTCAAGTGCACACGGAACATTTTCCAGGATAGATCACATCTTGGGTCACAAATCAAACCTTGGCAAATTCAAGAAAATTGAAATCATATCAAGCATCTTCTCAGACCACAATGCCATGAGACTAGATATCAATTACAGGAAAAAAAACTGCAAAAAATACAAACACATGGAGGCTAAACAATTCACTCTTAAACAACAAAGGAATCACTGCAGAAATCAAAGAGGAATTCAAAAAATATCTAGAAACAAATGACAATGAAAACACAACAACCCAAAACCTATGGGATGCAGCAAAAGCAGTTCTAAGAGGGAAGTTTATAGCAATACAGTCCTACCTTAAGAAACAAGAAAATTATCAAATAAACAACCTAACCTTACACCTAAAACAACTAGAGAAAGAAGAACAAAGAAACCCAAAGTAAGCAGAAGGAAAGAAATCATAAAGATCAGAGCAGAAATAAATGAAAAAGAAAGGAAAGAAACCATAAGAAAAATAAATAAAACTAAAAGCTGGTTCTTTGAGAAGATTAACAAAATTGATAAACCATTAGCCAGACTCATCAAGAAAAAAAGGGAGAAGATGCAAATCAACAGAATTAGAAATGAAGAAGGAGAAGTAACAACAGACACCTCAGAAATACAAAACATCATGAGAGACTACTACAAGCAACTATATGCCAATCAATTGGATAATCTGGAAGAAATGGATACATTCTTAGAAAAATACAATCTTCCAAGACTGAACCAGGAAGAAATAGAAACCATGAACAGACCAATCACAAGTACGGAAATTGAGGCAGTGATTAAAAATCTCCCAACACACAAAAGCCCAGGACCAGATGGGTTCACGGGCAAATTCTATCAAACATTTTGAGGAGAGTTAACACCTATCCTGCTCAAACTCTTCCAAAATATTGCAGAAGGCAGAACACTCCCACACTCATTCTACAAGGCCACCATCACCCTGATACCAAAACCAGGCAAAGATGTCACAAAAAAAGAAAACTACAGACCAATATCACTGATGAATATAGATGCAAAAATGCTCAACAAAATACTAGCTAAGAGACTCCAACAGCACATTAAAAAAATCATACACCATGATCAAGTGGGGTTTATCCCTGGGATGCAAGGATTCTTCAATATACGCAAATCAATCAATGTGATACATCATATCAACAAATTGAAGGATAAAAACCATATGATCATCTCAATAGATGCAGAAAAAGCTTTTGACAAAGTTCAACATCCATTTATGATAAAAGCTCTCCAGAAAATGGGCATAGAAGGAAATTACCTCAACATAATAAAAGCCATATATGAAAAACCAAAAGCCAACATTGTTCTCAATGGGGAAAAACTGGAAGAATTCCCTCTAAGAACAGGAACAAGACAAGGGTGTCCACTCTCACCACTATTATTCAACATAGTTTTGGAAGTTTTAGCCATAGCAATCAGAGAAGAAAAAGAAATAAAAGGAATCCAAATTGGAAAGAAGAAGTAAAATTGTCACTCTTTGCAGATGACATGATATTATATATAGAAAACCCTAAAGACTCTACCAGAAAACTGCTAGCACTAATTGATGAGTTTAGTAAAGCAGCAGGATACAAAATGAATTCACAGAAATCTCTTGTATTCCTATACACTAACAATGGAAGAGCAGAAAGAGAAATTGAGGAAACTCTCCCATTCACCATTGCAACAAAAAGAATAAAATACCTAGGAATAAACCTGCCTAAGAAGGCAAAAGATCTGTATGCAGAAAACTTTAAGACATTGATGAAAGAAATGAAAGATGACACAAACAGATGGAGGGACATACCATGTTCCTGGATTGGAAGAATCAATATCGTGAAAATGTCTGTACTACCCAAAGCAATTTACAGATTACATGCAATGACGATCAAATTACCAATGGCATTTTTCACAGAACTAGAGCAAGAAATCTTACGATTTGTATGGAAACGCAAAAGACTCCGAATAGCCAAAGCAATCTTGAGAAGGAGAAATGGAGTTGGTGGAATCAGGCTTCCTGACTTCAAACTATACTACAAGGCCATAGTGATCAAGACAGTATGGTACTGGCACAAACATAGAAAGGAAGATCAATGGAATAGAATAGAGAACTCAGAAGTAAGCCCAAACACATATGGGCACCTTATCTTTGACAAAGGAGGCATGAATATACAATGGAAAAAAGACCACCGCTTCAATAAGTGGTGCTGGGAAAATTGGACAGCAACATGTAAAAGAATGAAATTCGAACACTTCCTAACACCATACACAAAAACAAACTCCAAATGGATTAAAGACCTACATGTAAGGCCAGACACTATCAAACTCCTAGAGGAAAACATAGGCAGAACACTCTATGACGTACATCAAAGCAAGATCCTTTTGGAACCACCTCCTAGAATCATGGAAATAAAATCAAGAATAAACGAATGGGACCTCATGAAACTTAAAAGCTTTTGCACAGTGAAAGAAACCATAAACAAGACTAAAAGGCAACCCTCAGAATGGGAAAAAATAATTGCCTATGAAACAATGGACAAAGGATTAACCTCCAAAATATACAAGCAGCTCATGCAGCTTCATACCAAAAAAGCAAATAACCCAATCCACAAATGGGCAGAAGACCTAAATAGACATTTCTCCAAAGAAGACATACAGATGGCCAACAAACACATGAAAAGATGCTCAACATCACTACTCATCAGAGAAATGCAAGTCAAAGCCACAATGAGGTATCACCTCACACCTATCAGAATGGCCATCATCACAAAATCTGGAAACAACAAATGTTGGAGAGGGTGTGGAGAAAAGGGAACTCTCCTGCACTGTTGGTGGGACTGTAGGTTGGTACAGCCACTATGGAAAACAATTTGGAGGTTCCTTAAAAAACTACAAATAGAACTACCATATGATCCAGTAATCCCACTACTGGGCATATACCCAAAGAAAATCATAATCCCAAAAGAAACTTGTACCATAATGTTTATTGCAGCACTATTTACAATAGCCAGGACATGGAAGCAACTGAAATGCCCATCAACAAATGAATGGATACAGAAGATGTGGCATATATATACAATGGAATATTACTCAGCTATAAAAAGAAATGAGATGGAGCTATATGTAATGAGGTGGATAGAACTACAATCTGTCATACATAATGAAGTAAGTCAGAAAGAGAAGGACAAATATTGTATGCTAACTCACATACACGGAATCTAAAAATGGTACTGATGAACTCAGTGACAGGAATAAGATGTAGATACAGAGAATGGACTGGAGAACTCGAGGTATGGGAGGGGGCAGGGGGTGAAGGGGAAACTGAGACAAAGCGAGATAGTAGCACAGACATATATATACTACCAAGTGTAAAATAGTCAGTGGGAAGTTATTGTATAACAAAGGGAGTCCAACTCGAGGATGGAAGATGCCGTAGAGGACTGGGGCAGGGAGGGTGGGTGGGACTCGAGGGGGGGGAGTCAAGAAAGGGAGGGAATATGGGGATATGTGTATAAAAACAGATGATTGAACCTGGTGTACCCCCAAAAAATGAAAAATAAAAAAATAAACAGAATGAGATATCACCTCACACCTATCAAAAAGGCTATCATCAAAAAATCCACAAATAACAAATGTTGGTGAGGATATGGAGAAAAAGGAGCCCTTGTATACTGTTGGTGGGAATGTAAATTGGTGCAGGCACAATGGAAAACAGTATGAAGGTTCCTCAAAGAACTAAAAACAGAACTCCCACATGATCTAGCAATTTCACTCCTGAGTATATACCTGAAGAAAACAAAAACTTCTCTGTTTTATCATTTGGAATTCTCTTAGAGGGTCTGTGAGTTTTGTGTTGCAGAAGCAAAAACACTTTTCTTTAAACATGAGGGGTTGTAGAGTCTCTTCTGCCTAAGATCACTGTGTGACATTATAGAAGTCACGTCTCACAGTTCTGAGCCCTCTGCTGCCAATACAGATAATAAAGCCTATCTTTCTGAAGTGGTTTTTTATGAGCACAAATGAAGATGAATGTTGAAAACATGATGGAAAACTAAGCCATGACAGAAAGCTATCTGCAAAACTCATCAGAAGGAAAGTGATTTCCAGACATGATCTGATTCCTAATTATTGTTGGGGTCACAGTACCTCTCATTGCGCTAACACAGTAAAGAAAAAGGAAAAGTCATGCAAATGTGTAATTTACTATCCCCAGCTGCTTCCCTAGCAAGGTGAATTGTGTCATGGAGGACCTTTTCCTGAGTAGGTGAGGTGATAGATATGGATACACAGGAGTGGAGGAGCTAGGATAGAGCTGAATTGCTGTATAGGAGAAAGAGAAATAAATGAAAAATCAGGTAGTAGAGAACACAGGGATGAGGGTGGGGTCAAGGGAAATTTAGTGGCTGGAAGGTTGATAGAAAGAAGGAGGAAGGGATGGAGGCTACAATGTTGACAGGATGGGCTATGAAGCTGTCTGGTATGTGGTAAGTGATATAGACCCTCTTCTGGGTCACTTTGTGAAACTTTCAGTAACACATGACTTGCTACAGCCTTATGGAGGGGGCTTCATTTGGGAGCTTCAAAGTTGGCCCGAAGTTAGATCTGCTGATGCCTATGGGAGACCTGCCACAACCAGGCTGCACTGCATGAGAACAGTCCTCTCTTTCCATGGCTGGTCTGGGATTGTACATGCCCTGACTCAAGTCCATAGTCTGACACTGCCGGCTATGAAGTTGTTCTTTAAAATTGACCCAAATCTCCTTTACATTATTTATTCTCAGTTCCTTCCAAATGTATCAACATATTATACATTAGAGGAAGATGGGGCAGAGTAGAGAGGAGGCTAGAAAGAGGATACCAAATCTACATCAGATTTTCCTTTTAACCAAAACTTATTAGGTATTCAGCAGAAATTTTGAGCCTAGTGTTTGACATAATTTAATAGTGTACATTAATGACTATAATTTTCCCCTATAGTCAAGATAGTAAGAAAATGAAGAGTATTTCATCTACATCATACAAAATAGTAACAAGGGCAGACTTGCAAATAATGGTGAAGAACTCCAGATACAGGCACAGAGCACTCCACAGTTTAAAAAGTTTTTTAAATATATATTTTATGTCTTTTTATCTTCACAATATCCCTGCATGGTTGATAATGTTGTTCTCACTGTGTGGACACTAAAGCTAGAAAGGTTAGGAAATGGTTGATGTCCAAGGACAAAAGTCAGATTTTTTAAGTTCATTTTTTAAAAGTGTAATATTTGGGTTTGGATGAAATGGAGTGGAGGATGGGAGGGCAGTCAGTTATCCCAACAGATTCACAAGACCCTTTCATTTTCCTTTCCTATACATTCTCATTCCAGGGGACATTTCTAGATAGTTCTTGCCCATCTCTCTCCAAGCCCTCCTATGGTGGGATGGGGGAATTGCTGGCTCTCCACCAAAATTCTAGCTTTCCCTTTCATTTCATAGAGTTGTTTCTGGGAAGTGATTGCACAGATAGAGGCCACATTTCCCAGTCTCCTTATACATAGTTTAAGCCATATGAAGGGATCTCATCAATGGAATGGAAGCAGCAATAATAAATATCATGGATGACAACAGGTATATAAGAAGTGTGTGTGCCTGCTCCATGTTTTCTCTTCCCTTCCCTGTGAGGGGATGGCAAGGATTCTGAGACCCTTGAGGAAAATAGACTGTTAGTGGATGAGACACAAAGTTCTATTTTTGTTAAGTCCCAGGATGTAGGGAGTTATTTGTGAAAGCAGTAAGTGCTACCCTAAATAAACAGGTGGTCTCACACCTTGCTATGGAATATGGGAATAATTGATACCTATTGTTTTGGGGTTCCCACCAAAGCTGAAATGGAATGAAAACCATTTTGAAAAACAAATCCCAATATCTAACATAAGAGAAGGCTCTAGAGGAAGTGGGAACTCTTTTGGGGAGATAAGTGGAAAGTATCATTCCTGAATCAACCAGTACAGAAATTTGGAAAAGAACAGGCCAAAATAAAAATACTGTGTACCTGAAGAAATGCCTGGTGAATGGCTGAGCAAGTTGTCCTCCCTAACACACATTTAGCAAGGGAGTTTATATCAAGATATTGAATTATCTGCTTATAAGTGGCAGCCAGACCCTCTGTGTAGAGTCCTCTTTGCCCTCTTTTATGGGCCTATAGGATGAGATTCATATAGCCTATACACTTGCCCACTTCCATCCCTCCAGGTAAATCATACCAGTGGACAAGATCTACCCATCTACCCAGAGCTCACCATCAGCCTTGTTCAGGGGAAAGGCCAGAAATAATTCATAAAACCCATAGTTTTCTATTTATAAATATTCTACACAATTAAGAATCACCAGCTACTCATGGGTAAACAGTAGCACAGAGACAGACCAAGATGAAAAGTGGTTCCAACCCACACTTAGCACTTTGTGTCAGGCATTTTTCTAAAGATTTTGATGATATTAACATATGTAACTTTCAAATTCACTCTTTGAGGAGACTTGCCTCCAGTCAAAAAACTAGTAAATATACAATGCATGCACAGATTCTTAGCCACTGAAGTTCCTGTCTCTTATAATCAACTAAACACGTGGCCCTTGAAGGAACAGAACAAATTGAGGAGAAATAAAATTAGGTCTTAAGTATTCTCAAAACACCAAAAACAAAACAAACAAAAAAAGGAAATATGCAAGGTGATGGATGTATAAGTTAACTTGATTTTAGTAATCATTTCACAATATATACAAATATCAATCCATCACATTGTACATCTTAAATATACACAGTTTTTATTTGTCAACTGTACCTCAATAAAGGTGGAAAAAAGGACCTTAAAAAATTTCCTCAGAGAAATTCAATATGTCACATCTATTAAAAAAAAAAGTTGTTATATAAAAGAATTAAAAACAAGAATTGGGAAGTAAAAATATGATGGCCAAAATAAAAATGTAATTAAAAGTCTAAAAAGACAACAAATACCCCAAAATATAGAGCAAAAAATGGCAAGAAAAGGAAAAGAAAGTTTAAGAAGCCTAGAGAATCAATGCATCTAGAGGGTAACAGCCATCTAATAAATGTTCTAGAAAGAGAGAATAGTTGATGTGGTTAGAGAAAATATAAAAGAAAAAGGAGAAAGCTGTTTCCTAGAAGTGAAGGATATATGGAGTTGTCAGATTTAAAGTGTTCACTGATTTCTTGGTAACATGAATACAAAATGACTTACACATAAAATTGTCCTCAAGAAATTTCAAAACTCCTACAAGAGAAGTTTATCAAAACTTCCAGAAATGAGCCAAGAACTTCAGACTGGCACACAAATCTTTCATTGAAGCTAATAGGCATAAAAAAAGGCAGAGGCATAATGCCTGGTACCCTTCAGAGGCCAACCTTATGGGTTACCTTGCCTTCTGGCTTTTTAGTTGTGTTTTAACTCTGAGAGTTACCAGCAGGAGATTGAAGAGGCAAAGGTGACTGAAGTCAGACTATTTAGTCCCTAGTGTGCTCCCTGCCAGATAATTGTGTATTGGTTCGGTCTCCTCCCTGAGACCAAAGTTCCATCAGGAAACCTTCTCCATTCAGCTATTCTCCCTTTGGACCTGGAGTGGAAATAGCTCCCTGCTCTTGCTGGCCATGGGGTACTCCACTATCCCATTGGTTTTCCTAAATATTTCTCATGTCTTGTAATGATCTCTGTATCCAGATTTCCTCAATTACATGGTTTGGGCGAACCATCTGTTTTTAGCACAATAGATAAACACTGGTAGAGAGTATAGAATTTCAAACATAGAAATTAATATTCTTCCAAGAAGATGGCAGAGTAGAAGGATGTGAGCTCATCCCCTTTTACAAATACACCAAAATTACAATTAACTGCTGAACAACCACCAACCAAAAATGGTGGAACATACCAAAAAAGATACAGTACATCCAAAGACAAATAAGGAGCCACAACAAGACAGTAGGAGGGATGCAAATGCATTAAAATGAAATTCCATACTCACCAGGTAGGCCACCCACAAACTGGAAAACAATTATACCACAGAAATTATCCCACAGGAGTGCAAGTTCTGAGTCCCATGTCAAGATTCCTGGCCTGGGAGTCTAGCAATAGCAGGAGGAGTCCCCAAAGAACCTGGCTTTGAAAGCCAGCAGGGTTTGATCACAAGACTTCTCCAGGACTGGGGGAAACAGAAACTACACTCTTGGAGAGCTCATGCAAAGTCTTTGCACACCCAGGACCCCATAAGAGATTGGGCCAGACATACCTTCTAGTATTGAAGGGCCTCCTGCAGAGACAGCAGAGAGTGTGCCTCATTGTGGGCACAAAGACAGTGGCAGCAGCAGTTCTTGGAGGTGCTCACTGGAGTGAGACCTCTCAGAGGCCACCATTAGTACCACCAAACAGCATGTAGGGTCCAGTGCTGAGTAGCTTCAGGAAAAACAACCAACAGGGTGGAACACAGCCTTACCCCTACTAAAAAACCAATGGATCACTGAAAAATCAAAGAGGAAATCAAAAAATACCTAGAGACAAATGACAATGAAAGCACAATGATTCAAAACCAATGGGATGCAGCAAAAGCAGTTTTGAGAGGGAAGTTTATAGCAATATGATCTTACCTTAGGAAATAAGGAAAATCTCAAATAAATAACCTAACTTTATACCTAAAGCAACTAGAGAAAGAAGAAAAAACAAAACCTAAAGTTTATAGAAGGAAAGAAATCATAAAGATCAGAGCAGAGTCACTGAAAAAAGATGGTGGAGGAGTAAGACATGGAGATCACCTTCCTCCCCACAAATACATTAAGAATACATCTACTTGCAGAAAAGCTTCTAGGGGACACCTTCCAAATGCTGGCAGGGGACTTTGGACCTCCAGAAAGGCAAGAAAACTTCCACATAACTAGATAGTGCAAAAGAAAAAAGGGAAAAGAGATAAAGGAATCCAGAGGAGACATGCCCCACTGGGATGGAGCAGTAAAGGGGGGAAAGCTTCCACACACTGGGAAGCCCCCTCGCTGGTAGGGATGGACAGGGGGGAGCTTCAGAGCCCCCAGAGGAGAGAGCAACAACAGGTGTGTGGAGGGCAGAGCGCATCGAGGATTCAGGCAGCACTTCCCAACCAGAGATGCTGGTCTGCTGGCCCACAGTGGCAGGTGGGGGCCGGGCGCTGAGCTTGGGCTTCAGAGAACAGACACTAGGGAGAGAACTGGGTCTGGCTGAAAGAAAACAGCCTGGGGGTAAAATGCACCACAGCCAGCTGGGAGGGAGTTTGGGGGAAAGCCTGGGCCTGATGGAGAGGCAGGATATCTTTGTTTCGGGGTGCTCTAGAGGAGCTTGCTGCTCTGCGAACTCATAGGCTGCAGAGCAGCACCTGTGTGAGCACCACCCGCTACCCAAGGCTGCTAAATTGAAACACAGAGACTGTCGCCACTGCTGTGCTAGCTGCTGCACTCGCCAGCGTCACTGCCAAGGGTCCTGTGTGTAGGGCAGGTCATTGGATGCATCCTTCTGGTGACAGGTGCAGCCCAGTAGTGCCGGGGGTCCTGCATTCAGGATCAGCTTCCCTGGGAGTGTGCATGGCACACCTAAGGCTCACACCGACCTCTGCTATTGCAAGCACTCATGCAAATTTCAATTAAACTGCCATACCCCTCCCCCCCAACCTGAATTCACAAGTGAGCCCCAATCACCCTCTTTTGCCCCCTCTTGCCTGCAGGGGGCACTGACTTCTGAAAGCAGCCCACATGCAAAGAAGGGACCAAAAGCAAAACTGATCCCCAAGGACTGTAGGACCAAAGAAGAGAAACAGAAACAGCTGCAGGAAGAGCAGATTCAATACCCACAATAGGCTTGATAGACCCTGCATCTGTGGATCACCTGAAGAGACAAGTGTTTCTACAATAGAGGCTGTAGACTTAGGGAGCAACTGTGGACTATGGAGGCAAGTACACACAGGACTAATACCAGATAGCAGTCTGAGCTCTCCACAGTTCTCTGCATAGCAGGTACAGAGACCTACCTAGAAGTATCAGAGGACTTACTGGTATGTTTGACTCATTCCTGGTTTTACGTATTTGTTAGTTTAATCTTTACTGTATATATTTTTATGTGGGTTTGTAAATGGGTTTGATTACTCCCTTCTTTGTTTTCTCTCTTTATCTTTTCTTTGTTTTCTCTTATCCTTCTCTTTTCTTCTCTTTTTAGAAATGCACACATCTCCTTGTGTGATTTTGACTGCTTAGAGTTGCTTTTACCACCTGTCTTGGGGATTTGTCTGTCCTTTCCCTTACTTCCCTTTTTTTTTTTTCTTTTCTCTCTTTCTACCCCCTTTTTCTCCATGCTGTGCAGCTTCAAGGGGCTTCGTGCCCCGGCTATGGGTCAGACCTGGACCTCTGAGGCAGCACAGCTGAATCTAGGATATTGGATCACCAGACGACTCCTGACCCCATTGAATATTAATCAGCAAATGCACTCCCAGAGGTCTCATTCTCAACACTAAGATCCAAATCCAACCAAAGTCCAGCAAGCTCCAGTGGTGAATACCTCAAGCCAAACAACTAGCAAGACAGGAAAATAACCCCACCCATTAGCAGACAGACAGCCTACAGTCTTACTAAGTCCACAGATGCACCCAAACACACCAACAGATGTGGCCCTACACCTCAGAAGGATAAGATCCAGCTCCACATACAAGAATACAGGCACCAGCTCCCGCTCCCCCCCACCAAGAAACCTACATCACCCACTGGACAAACCTCCCCACTGGGAACAGACAACAGAGGTAAAAAGAAATATGATCCTTCAGCCTTAGGAAAGAAGATCCCAGATACATTAAGTTAAACAAAATGAGAAAACATACAAAGATGCAGCTCATGAAGGAACAAGGTAAAACCACACAAGACCAGGCAAATGAAGACAAGATAGCCAGTCTACCTGAAAAAGAATTCAGAATAGACAGTAAAGATGATCCAAGATTTCAGAAATAGTACTGAGGCACAGATGGAGCAAATGAAAGAAATGCTTAACAAGGAGCTGGAAGAACTAAAGAGCAAACAAACAGTGATGAACAACACAATAACTGAAATTAAAAATACTCTAGAAGGAATGCAGACCAGAATAACTGAGAAAAAAAAATGGATAAGCTACCGGGAAGATAAAATAGTGCAAATAACTGACTTGGAGCAGAATAAAGAAAAAAGAATGAAAAGAATTGAGGACAGACTCAGAGACCTTGGGGACAACATTAAGCATACCAACATTCAAATTATATGGGTTCCAGAAGAAGAAGAGAAAAAGAAAGGGTATGAAAAATTATTTGAAGAGATAATAGTGAAAAACTTCCCCAATGTGAGAAAGGAAATAGTAAATCAAGTCCAAGAAGCACAGAGCACCCTGTACAGAATTAACCCAAGGAGAAATACACTGAGGCACATATTAATCAAACTAATGATAATTAAACACAAAGAAAAATATTAAAGCAGCAAGAGAAAAGCAGCAAATAACATATAAGGGAAAACCCATAAGGATAACAGCTGATCTCTCTGAAGAACCTCTGCAAGCCAGAAAGGAGAGGCAGGATATACTTAAAGCCCTGAAAGAGAAAAACCTACAGCCAAGAATGCTCTACCCAGCAAGAAATTCATTCAGATTTGACAGAGAAATCAAAAGCTTTACAGAGAAGCAAAAGCTAAGAGAATTCAGCACCATGAAACCAGCCTTACAACAATTGCTACAGGGAGTTCTCTAGGCAGGAAACACAGGAGAAGGAAAAGACCTACAAAAACAAACCCAAAACAATTAAGAAAATGGTAATAGGAACATACATGTCAATAAACACCTTAAATATAAATGGATTAAATGCCCCAACCAAAAGACACAGACTGAACAGATACAAAAACAAGACTATTATATACACTGTCTACAAGAAACCCACTTCAGACCTAGGGACACATATAGATGGAAAGTAAAGGGAAGGAAAAAGATATTCCATGCAAATGGAAGTCAAAAGAAAGTTGGAATAGCAATAATCATATCAGACAAATTAGACTTGAAAGTAAAGACTATTAAAAGAGACAAAGAAGGACACTACATAATGATCAAGCGATCCATTCAAGAAGAACATATCACAATGGTAAATACCTATGCCCCCAACATAGGAGCACCTCAATACATAAGGCAAATACTAACAGCTATAAAAGGGGACATCAACACAATAATAATAGTGGGACACTTGCACACCCCACTTATATCAATGGATAGATCATCAAAACAGAAAATAAAGACATACAAGCTTTAAATGACACATTAGACCATCTCGACTTAACTGATATTTATAGGACATTCCATCCAAAAACGACAGACTACACTTTCTTCTCAAGTGCACATGGAACATTTTCCAGGATAGATCACATCTTGGGTCACAAATCAAACCTCAGCAAATTCAAGAAAATTGAAATCATATCAAGCATCTTCTCAGACCACAACGTCATGAAACTAGATATCAATTACAGGAAAAAAACTGCAAAAAATACAAACACATGGAGGCTAAACAATTCATTATTAAACAACCAAGAAATCACTAAAGAAATCAAAGAGGAAATCAAAAAAATATGTAGAAACAAATGACAATAAAAACACAACTACCCAAAACTTATGGGATGCAGCAAAAGCAGTTCTAAGAGGGAAGTTTATAGCAATACAGTCCTACCTTAAGAAACAAGAAAATTATCCAATAAACAACCTAACCTTACACCTTAAACAATTAGAAAAAGAAGAAAAAAGAAACCCCAAAGCAAGCAGAAGGAAAGAAATCATAAAGATCAGAGCAGAAATAAATGAAAAAGAAAGGAAGGAAACCATAGCAAAGATCAATAAAACTAAAAGCTGGTTCTTTGAGAGGATTAACAAAATTGATAAACCATTAGCCAGACTCATCAAGAAAAAAAGGGAGAAGATGCAAATCAATAGAATTAGAAATGAAAAAGAAGTAACAACCGACACCTCAGAAATACAAAACATCATGAGAGACTACTATAAGCAGCTATATGCCAATCAATTGGATAACCTGGAAGAAATGGATACATTCTTAGAAAAATACAATCTTGCAAGACCAAACCAGGAAGAAATAGAAACTATGAACAGACCAATCACAAGTATGGAAATTGAGGCAGTGATTAAACATCTCCCAACACACAAAAGCCCAGGACCAGATGGATTCACAGGCGAATTCTATCAAACATTTCGAGAAGAGTTAACACCTATCCTTCTCAAACTCTTCCAAAATATTGCAGAAGGCAGAACAATCCCAAATTCATTCTACGAGGCCACCATCACCCTGATACCAAAACCAGCCAAAGATGTCACAAAAAAGAAAACTACAGACCAATATCACTGATGAATATAGATGCAAAAATGCTCAACAAAATACTAGCTAACAGAATCCAACAACACCAAATTAAAAAAAAATAATACACCATGATCAAGCGGGGTTTATCCCTGGGATGCAAGGATTCTTCAATATACGCAAATCAATCAATGTGATACATAATATCAACAAATTGAAGGACAAAAACCATATGATCATCTCAATAGATGCAGAAAAAGCTTTTGACAATGTTCAACATCCATTTATGATAAAAGCTTTCCAGAAAATGGGCATAGAAGGAAATTACCTCAACATAATAAAAGCCATATATGAAAAACCAAAAGCCAACATCATTCTAAATGGGGAAAAACTGAAAGAATTCCCTCTAAGAACAGGAACAAGACAAGGGTGTCCACTCTCACCATTATTATTCAACATAGTTTTGGAAGTTTTAGCCACAGCAATCAGAGAAGAAAAAGAAATAAAAGGAATCCAAATTGGAAAAGAAGTAAAATTGTCACTCTTTGCAGATGACATGATATTATGTACAGAAAACCCTAAAGACTCTACCAGAAAACTGCTCACACTAATTGATGAGTTGAGTAAAGTAGCAGGATACAAAATGAATGCACAGAAATCTCTTGCATTCCAATACACTAACAATGGAAGAGCAGAAAGAGAAATTAAGGAAACTCTCCCATTCACCATTGCAACCAAAAGAATCAAATACCTAGGAATAAACCTGCCTAAGGAGGCAAAAGATCTGTATGCAGAAAACTTTAAGACATTGATGAAAGAAATCAAAGACGACACAAACAGATGGAGGGACATACCATGTTCTTGGATTGGAAGAATCAACATTGTGAAATTGAGTATACTACCCAAAGCAATTTACAGATTCAATGCAATCCCTATCAAATTACCAATGGCATTTTTCACAGAACTAGTGCAAGAAATTTTATGATTTGTATGGAAATGCAAAAGACCCCAAATAGCCAAAGCAATCTTGAGAAGGAAAGATGGAGCTGGAGGAATCAGGCTCCCTGACTTCAAACTATCCTAAAAGGCTATAATGATCAAGAGAGTATGGTACTGGCACAAAAGCAGAAATATAGATCAATGGAACACAATAGAGAGCCCAGAGATAAACCCATGCACATATGGGCACCTTATCTTTGATAAAGGAGGCAAGAATATACAGTGGAAAAAAGACAGCCTCTTCAATAAGTGGTGCTGGGAAAGTTGGACAGCTACATGTAAAAGAATGAAATTAGAACACTTCCTAACACCATACACAAAAATAAACTCCAAATGGATTAAGAGATAAATGTAAGGCCAGACACTATAAAACTCTTAGAGGAAACCATAGGCAGAACACTCTCTATGACTTAAATCAAAGCAAGATCCTTTTTGACCCACCTCCTAGAATAATGGAAATAAAATCAAGAATAAACAAGTGGGGTCTAATGAAACTTCAAAGCTTTTGCACAGCAAAAGAAACCATAAACAAGAGAAGAAGACAACCCTCAGAATGGGAGAAAATATTTGCCAATGAAGCTCCCAACAAAGGATTAATCTCCAAAATATACAAGCAGTTCATGCAGCTTAATACCAAAAAAGCAAAATAACCCAATCCAAAAATGGGTGGAAGACCTAAATAGACATTTCTCCAAAGAAGACATGCAGATGGCTAACAAACCCATGAAAAGATGCTCACCATAACTAACTATTAGAGAAATGTAAGTCAAAGCCACAATGAGATAGCACCTCTCACCCATCAAAATGGCCATCATCACAAAGTCTGGAAACAATAAATGCTGGAGAAGGTGCAGAGAAAAGGGAACCCTTCTGCACTGTTGGTGGGAATGTAAGTTGATACAGCCACTATGGAAAACAGTATGGAGGTTCCTTAAAAAACTAAAAATAGAACTACCATATGACCCAGAAACCCCACTCTTGGGCATATACCCTGAGAAAACCATAATCCAAAAAGTCATATTTATCATAATCCAAAAAGAAACATGTACCACAATGTTTATTGCAGCACTATTTATAATAACCAGGACATAGAGGCAACCTAAATGCTCACCAACAGATGAATGGATAAAGAAGATATGGTACATATATACAATGGAATATTACTCAGTCATGAAAAGGAATCAAATTGAGTTATTTGTAGTGATGTGGATGGACCTAGAGTCTGTCATACAGAGCAAAGTAAGCTGGAAAGGGAAAAACAAGTACCGTATGCTAACTCACATATATGGAATCTAAAAATTGGTACTAATGGACCCAGTGACAGGGCAAGAATAAAGGCGCAGATGTAGAGAACAGACTTGAGGACACAGGGTGGGGGGTAAAGGGGAAGCTGGGACTAATTGAGAGTGTAGCACTGACATATATACACTACCAAATGTAAAATAGATAGCTAGTGGGAAGCTGCTGCATGAAACAGGGAGATCAACTCAATGATGTGTAATGACTTAGAGCTGTGGGATAGAGATGGTGGGAGGGAGTCATAGGAAGGAGGAGATATGTGGACATGTGTATAAATACAGCTGACTCACTTTGTTGTACAGCAAAAACTGTTACAACAGTGTAAAGCAATTATATTCCAATAAAATGCTTAAAAAGAAAAAATCCAAGCAGAAATAAATGAAATAGAGATGAAGAAAACAATAGCAAAGATGAATGAAACTAAAATCTGGTTCTTTGAGAAAATAAACAAAATTGATAAACCTTTAGCCAGACTCATGAAGAAAAAAATAAGGGGAGAAGATTCAAATCAATAAAATTAGAAATGAAAAAGAAGTCACAAATGACTCCACAGAAATACAAAAGATCATAACAGACTACTACAAGCAACTGTATGCCAATAAATGGATAACCTGGAAGAAATGGACAAATTCCTAGAAAGGTACAATCTCCCAAGACTGAACTAGGAAGAAAGAGAAAATATGAACAGACCAATCATAAGTACTATAATTGAAACTGTGATTTAAAAACTCCCAATAAACAAAGTCAAATACCAGGTGGCTTGACCAGTGAATTCTATCAAACATTTAAAGAAGAGTTAACACGTATCCTTCTGAAACTGTTCTCAAAAATTGCAGAGAAAGGAAAACTCCTAAACTCATTCTATGATGCCATAATCACCCTGATATTAAAACCAGACAAAGATATCACACACACACACACACACACACACACACAAAGAAAATCTCAGCCTAGTATAACTGACGAACATAGATGCAAAAATCCTCAACAAAATACTAGCAATCCAAATCCAACAATATATTAAAAGAATAATATACCATGATCAAGTGGGATTTATGCCAGGGATGCAAGGATTTTTCAATATCCACAAATCGGTGTCATATACCACATCAACAAGTTGAGGAATAAAAACCTCATGCTCATCTCAATAGATGAAAAAAAATCTTTTGACAAAATTCAACACCCAATTATGATAAAAACTCTCTGGAGAGTGGGCATAGAGGGAACATACCTCAACATAATAAAGGCCTCAAATGACTAACCTACAGCTAATATCATACTCAACAATGAAAAGCTGAAAGACTTTCCTCTAAGATCAGGAATATGACAAGAATGTTCAGTCTAGCTGTTGTTCACTTTTATTCAATGTAGTTTTGGAATTCCTAGCTATGGCAATCAGAGAAGAAAAAGAAATAAAAGGAATGCAAGTTGGAAAAGAAAAAGTTAAAATGTCACTGTTTGCAGGTGACATGATACTATACATAGAAAATCCTATGGACCTACCAGAAAACTACTGGAGCTCATCAATGAATTTGGTAAAGTTTCAGGTTACAAAATTAATACACAGAAATATGTTGCATTCCTATACACTAACAATGAAAGATCAGAAAGGGAAATTCAAACAATCCTACCTAAGGAGACAAAAGATCTGTACTCCAAAAACTATATGATGCTGATGAAATAAAGAGGACACAGACAGTTGGAAAGATATACCATTTTCTTGGATTGGAAGAATCAATATTGTCAAAATGACTATACTACCCAAGACAATCTACAGATTCAATGCAATCCCTATCAAATTAACAATTACATTTTTGACAGAACTAGAACAAAAAAATCTTAAAATTTCTATGAAGACACAAAAGACCCTGAACAGCCACAGCAATCTTGAGAAAGAAAAATGGAGCTAGAGGAACCAGGCTTCCTGACTTCAGTCTATACTACCGAGCTATAGTCATAAAAACAGTATGGTATTGGCACAAAAATAGAATTATAGGTCAATGGAACAGGATAGAAAGCCCAGAAATGGAACAGGATAGAAAACCCAGAAATACTCACAACTTTGGTCAATTAATCTAAGACAAAGGAAGCAAGACTATACAATGGAGAAAAGACAGTCTCTTCAATAAATGGTGCTGGGAAAACTGGACAGCTACATGTAAAAAAAAAATGGAATTAGAACACTCTTTAATACCATACACAAAAACAAACTCAAAATGGATTAAAGACCTAAATGTAAGACTAGACACTATAAAACTCTTAGAGGAAAGGAAAGCTGTAGAACACTCTCTGACATAAATTGCAGCAATATCTTTTCCAATCTGTTTCCCAGAGTAATGGAAATAAAACCAAAAATAAACAAATGGGACCTAATTAAACTCAAAAGCTTTTGCACAGCAAAGGAAACAATAAACAAAATACAATACTATAATAGCATAGTGAGACAAATTATTTGTCTTCCATATTAAAGAGAAGGAATAAAAACATTTTCAGAATTTACACTTAGAATAAATGACAAACAGTGACAATGCTAAAAATTTATACAATAGTCCTAAAGAGTTCCTTTTTACAAAGTTGTGGTTGTGAGCTGGTAATGGATTCTTAACCACCAGAAATGACATAAAACCAACCTTCATCTATTAGATATCTGGCTATTACATTTCTTCTATAAGCTTTCTTTGTCCTTAGATTAGTTATCCAAAGTGGTTGGATTATCTTCTCAGTATATGTGATTATGTTAATAGACATTACTAAAAATTGGTAAAAATTTTAACTTTTGAGTCTACTGCCTGAAGCATAGCTTGTGAGAGCTAGTCAAAGATTCTATGGGCAGGTAATGTTTTAGTTTCATAAAAGTGAACTGATATCCAGAAAGTTCTTATACCTCAACTCACTCCAGGGAACCCCTACTGAGTATTTTTTTTATGTAGAGAATCTCAAAAGATAGCAGCCAGCACAAAATCCTAGTATCCTCCTGATCCATCATCCATAGACACCGTTCAAAGAGATTTTCCTCCAACTTTCAGATTTCCTTTATGCCAGTAATGTCACTTCTTGACAATTCTGTATTAGTTAAACATACATTGAAGTATTAATATCTCCAGACTTTGGATGTCATTTCTGAGCACATCTGATTTATTTTTGTTTCTTTGAATAATCAACCTCATTATAGTAAGGACTCAAATTTATTGCAATACATCTTATCAACATAAAAACATTTAAAAGTATCCTATCACAAATCAAAACTTCAGAAATGTACCCAACAAATAATGAAATTAGTATAGTACAAAATAAACACCTCAAATTGGTGGGGAAAGATAAAATTAGTAAAAAATAGTATTGAGAAAACCATATATCGTATGGAAAACCACCATCGTATCATATGGTGGTCCTCCCTAGTCTACTATTTGGACTAAGAAGGAAGGGAAAACTGGTTTAAATAACTGTTTTCAAGAGAGAATACAAAGGAAGAGGCAGTCATGAAGAGTTGCACTTCTCTTTCTAATATAAGAAAATTATACCATATACATATATTTTCAGATCTTTATTGGAGTATAATTGCTTTTCAATGTTGTATTAGTTTCTGCTGTACAACAAAGTGAATCAGCTATATTTATACATATATCCCCATATCCTCTCCCTCTTGAACCTCTGTCTCACTCTCCCTATCCCACCCCTCTAGGTCACCACCAAGCATTAAATTGACCTCCTTGTGCTATGCAGCAGCTTCCCACTAGCCATTCATTTTACATTTGGTAGCGTATATATGTCAATGCTACTCTTTCACTTCTCAGTTTCCCCTTCCCCTACTATGTCCTCAAGTCTGTTCTCTATGTCTGCATCTTTATTCTTGCCCTGCTGCTAGGTTCATCAGTGCCATTTCCTTTTCTTTTTTCTTTTTTTTTTTCTTTTTGATTCCATATATATGCATTAGCATATGGTATTTGTTTTTCTCTTTCTGACTTACTTCACTCTGTATGACAGACTCTAGGTCAATCCACCTCACTACAAATAACTCAGTTTTGTTCCTTTTTATGGCTGAGTAATATTCCATTGTATATATATGCCACATCTTCTTTATCCATTCATCTTGTTGATGGACATTTAAGTTGCTTGCATGTCCTGGCTATTGTAAATAGTGCTGCAGTGAACACTGTGGTACATGTATTTTTTTGAATTATGGTTTTCTCAGGATACATGCCCAGTAGTGGGATTTCTGGGTCATGTGGTAGTTCTATTTTTAGTTTTTTAAGGAACCTCCATACAGTTCTCCATAGTGGCCGTATCAATTTACACTCTCACCAAAAATGCAGGAGGGTTCACTATTTTCCACACCCTCTCCAGCATTTATTGTTTCTAGATTTTTTTGTTGATGGCCATTCTGATCAGTGTGAGTTGATACCTCATTGTGGTTTTGATTTGCATTTCACTAATGATTAGTGATGCTGAGCATCTTTTCATGGATTTGTTGGCCACCTGTACATCCTAAACAGAAATGTCTATTTAGGTCTTCTGCCCATTTTTGGATTGGGTTTTTTGTTTTTTTGATATTGAGCTGCATGAGCTGCTTGTATATTTTGGAGATTAATCCTTTGTCAGTTGCTTCATTTGCAAATATTTTCTCCCATTCTGAGGACTGTCTTTTTGTCTTGTTTTACATTATATAGTTTTCCCTTTTTTGAAGTAAATAGTAACCTACTACCCACATTATTTTCTGTTATTCTGATCTCTTAAGTATATCCTGGAGTTTGTAAAGATATCTCTAATTTTTCCCTTTTCTATATGCATGGTTTTTCAGTATAACTGCAGAGTTCATGAGAGAAAATTTCTCTTTTTAGACACATTCCAGCTAACAAATAAATGATGGATTAAAATACCCCCTTTTATAACCTCCTATGAAGTAGGATATCTTGGCATGATCTTCAATGGCTACTAATATAACACAAAGGGAAACAAAAAGATAGTATAGCCCTCCTGCAACCATCTCTGAAGCAGTCTTGCCAAAAAACATCAAACCTGAACCTGATCAAGCATCTAGATTTAATTACTAACATAAAGAAAATGCAGAGGACAAATTAGCATGTTAAAATGACACCATGGGGGTATAATCACAAAATCCAGATTGTCGGGCACTCTCTAAGGACAAAAGAGCCAGTTTCCTCAATAAAAGCAGAAAGAAAACAGAGAGAGGGAGAAGGTAAATTAAAACAAGTATAAAATATACACCAATCACAATGTCTGGGTCAGTTTTGGATCCATATTCAAACTGTTTAAAAATTTAAAAAACATTCAGATTACAGTTGAGGAAATGTAAACACTGACTTTGATATTATTAAGGAATTATCGTAAATATCAATATTTTAGGTGCAAAAGTTGTATTGCCATTATAATGATCAAAACAAGTCTTTTTAAAAGCTATAGGTTTAGACTAAATATATAGATAAAGTGACAGAAATCTAGAGTTGTTTCAAAATGATCTAAGGCATTGTATGGGAAGTAGGTTGGAATAGAGGTGAAATAAGGTTGGCCATTCATCAGTAATTGCTGAAGCTAACTGATTGGTACATGAGATGTTCATTATATCACTCATACAATTTGGGGAGCTTGTGTACAGCATAAAAATGACATGGAACACCTCCTTCCACACAGGACAAGGACACATTTGTGAGTCTTTTCACCCTCATCTCCTTGGAGATGTTATTAGGCACAGAAACTTCAGTAGGCAAGAAATCCTTTCTCAAAAAGCAGAAGGGGATACATTATGACCCACATTGTTTATCCTAACAATTAATGTAAAAGAAGATTTGATTGACAAAGGCCCTGCAAAGATAGTATATTTCTGTATAGTCCTAATGTCTTCTTACCTTTTCAAAACAGGTCAATATCATTGATGAATATAGATACAAAAATCCTCAACAAAATACTAGCAAACAGAATCCAACAGCATGTTAAAAAGATCATGCACCATGATCAAGTGGGGTTTATCCCTGGAATGCAAGGATTCTTCAATATATGCAAAACAATCAATGTGATATATCATATTAACAAATTGAAGGATAAAAACCACATGATAATCTCAATAAATGCAGAAAAAGCTTTTGACAAAATTCAACATCCATTTATGATAAAAACTCTCCAGAAAGTGGGCATAGAAGGAAGTTACCTCAATATAATAAAAGCCGTATATGACAAAGCAACATCCAACGTCATTCTAAACCATGAAAAACTGAAAGCATTCCCTCAAAACTTTCAAATATGAGCAAATATTTAGGACATTCTCCTGAGGGTTTGTTGTAAAGGGATTTTTCCTAAATGAGGAGCGCAAACAGCAAGGAATTGCCCACTTACCTGCAGAGAAGAAGAAAGGTGTTGATCCTCCCTAGCGTTTAAAAAACAAAAATGAGCAAAACACACCACCACTCTGAGCACCCACGGGAATCATACAAGGGAAGATACATAGCTTTAAACTTTCTTGAGTTCAGGTGAAAGCCAGGGCTTGGAGAGAGGAGTGGGGAGAGTAGATCTTACTGCATCTTCTGATGCTCATAGAAAAGTGATAAAGGCTTTAGATTCAACTATTGAGGCTTCTTTGAACAGAGGGACAAAGTGAGAATATGGCAAACTTGTCCTAAAGTCCTAGAAATTTTGAGATAAAGAACAGTGTGCTCCCTGCAAAACAGACTGAGCTGGGTGCATGAAGCCTGATAGGTAGAGAACAGAGAAAGTACCACCAGTCTAAAATTTCAGACAGTTGCACTGTCTTTTGTGGGTACAGATTTGACTCTTCCTATGAACCTCTGAATCCAGAGTCAACTGACTGGGGCAATTGAGTCACCAAAAGGTATATCTATTCCCTTCTCCAAGCACTAATTACAACCCTATGCAGTAGGGTCTCTCATTGCCATCTAACAGACCAGGAGATGATATTGTTTCCACACTTGATTTTGTCCCCTGAGTCACTCTAGGACCATCATGACCATTTCTCCATTTTTGCCTGCACAGACCACACTTATATCCTCAGAGGAGAACTTTGACAACTACATTCTTGACTTCTGGCCCTGGAATCAGAGAAACTCATGCAACTCCTGTACTCCAAAATCCAGGGCAGTGTAGATTTTGTCACTGATGGAGGTCTAAGAGCTCTCGTTGACATGATCTCTGGGTCCCAGAATTCCCACTATATCCCCTCACCTCTGAGTCTATTTCTACCACCCCTTTCAAGGAAGATAAATAGGCATGAATAGTGGGCAGACCAGCTTACCAAAATCTCAGATACGGCACCAGGCAGATATGATGAACAGATAGTATGATTCATGCTTAGGAGCCCTGGATTAACTAGACCTAACTCTCAGTCACTTTCTTTACTGACAACTGGACCCAACAGGGACATTCCAATTCATTTCTCTCTCTTCAGTTATCCTTCAGTTCCATCCAAAGGGTCAGTTTAGGGTATAATTAAGCCAATTACTTTCTGAAAGTTCATCAAGACAACCATTACAGAAAATGATAGCAGGTCCCATTCATGCTGTGGGAATTATTAGCTTGTCAGCCTCAAGGCTCATAGAGACAAAGGGTCAAAAAATCAAGGGATTTCATTGTTCACCAATTCATTCATTTATCCTTTTTTTCTGTTTGTGTATAAAACCTATTATGATCCAGAACAATCCTATTCCTTGCCTTAATGGGGCTTATAGCTTAGTGGAAGGCATAGAAATGAATTCATATTATTGAATTCACTTCTAATAAATATGCTACTACAGAGGGAGGAAGGTTATGAGAATGTGATGTACAACCTATTTTCTACTGTGGGGCCCAGGAAGACCTTTTTGAAGCCCATTCTACAGGATGAACAGGAGTTAGCCAAGCAAAGAGGTATAGATATGTCTTCCCAGCAGGTCTTTACACAAACTGTTCTTTGCTGGGAGCTGAAAAAAGGACAGTGTGGCCAGAGACCATTAGGTGGTAAGGAGATGCACATGAGATAAGACAGGCTGGAGCAGGTAGAACCTTGTTGACAAGAGCGTAGTGATAGAATAAGATGAATGGGGTATAGCAGTGAAAGCACGGAAGTTGACATCAGGGTATCTAAATTTTGGAACTACTGGCTATGCTGTGTTTCTTCCTGTGGGTACACCATGGCTTTGCAAGGCCTGGGGTGAGGACTTAGAGTGTACCATGTACTCTGGATGGGTGTGGTCCCAGCACTGCAACAAAAAGTTATGGAACTAGGGAAGGGAGATGAAAATGAGAAAGAGATGGGACAGACTTTAAGACCAAAGCCACAGGGTTGTTTCTCAACCAAACTCTGGATGGCAAAATAGGTTTTTATACCACATGCCAACTGCACTGGAGACAGTCTATGAGCTACCCAGATCCTCTCAACAATTTCAGCTTCCTGAGCTCTGGCCATTTGCCAGGGCTCCATTCCCATAGATGTAAAGCACTGCCTGTCACCTCATCCCCTCACACCTCAGTGGGCTCAGCCTCCCCTGGGGACTGTACCAGGCTATGTGTGACCCCAATTACACCTTCTGTGGCAGGAGCTAGAGCAGTTTTAGCACCCTAGTTCAGCTCCACTGGATTCATGGAGGACTTGGTTTCTTTAGTGGCTACCAAGACATAAGGGGGTCACTGGATATTTGGAGGCATTGAAGGCCTGTAAGGTGGACTTTGAGCAGTGAGAGACAGGAAATGGAAAGAAGCCAGAAGACAAATTGCTTGACCTCCCTCTCCTAAGACTGGCTGTTCTGACACAGTGTTTTCACATGTCTTCCTGGAGAGATCCCATGCAACTGGGCAACCAACTGGAGTTCTTGAGAAACTGTGGTCAGCTTGGTAACATATCACCTCTTATTTGCATTCTCTCTTCTCTGCTTTACTTCCCTTTATCCCTCATGTCACTTACTGGGGTGCATCTCCCAAGAAAGAATTAGCATGTCAGTTTGCTTGGTGCTGTTTCCTGGGTTAAGACACTGGCTCTGGCTGCCTAGGAAGTGAGTTGAGAAGGTATTTGAGCTGAGCTCAGACCTGACAAACAAGAGCACTGTGATCAGTGAGTGAGGTCTACCACAGGAGTGAGAAAAGGTTCCCAGTATCTGTCATCTCTGAACCAGATTCTTCTATGGCTAAGTCTGTCCAGCATCAGCTGTCCCTGAATATACTTAGAAGCACAGATGAAGTGAAATCAAGCTTGTCACCAAACTAAAAAACAAAACCAAAAAAAAAAAAAAAAAAAAAAACCCACCATAAAGAAGAAATATTTGGTGCTCAGAAGATCATAGCTATAAGCAAATTAGGCAATCTTTCTATAGGATTCAGCATGCACTACAGTAGAGGCTGAAAACAAAACCATGTATAAAATGGCTTCATGGATAATCATTACTAGTAATACCTAGTTACTGTACACCAGGTACTGCAGTAACATATTCACATGTTCCATCTCATTTAGTCATCATAACAGTACTATAAGGCATACATTCTTATAAAACCTCATTTTTCAGATGAGGAAACAGACCCAAAGAGGCTGAATAAGTAGCCTAAGATCACACAGCTAAAGAAGTGGGAGACGAGCCCAGGCAGCCTGACTAGAGGGTCCATGCCCTAACTGGAGCACCATGCTGCTCAGTGGCACCCTCTGCTAGCAGATAGGGTCTGACTTCCAGCCAGAGATGAATATATATTTATTTCTAGAGGCTCGTGCAAAGGAGGAGACTAGACCATCCTGTAGCTTGTCCCTTCCATGACTTTTGGAGTCAGAACCTTGGGTCAGAGAGAGACAGATGCTGACCAAAGTAAAGAAACAAGCTGTGGTGGTACTTGAGGACTGTTCTTATTTTAGAAATTAAAAAATCAGTTACCTCTAATATCCATTAGCAATGCTCCATGCTTCACCTCATGTATAGGGGGTTTCTCTGAGACATCTTTCCACACTTTATTGCTCATTTCCAAAGTTCAGTAGGTGTGATTCTCATAGACCTTTTATGAACTGTGGCTCCAGCAGGAGAGGAAAAGTCTAGTGCTTTATAAAGGATGGCCTTATGCATCTCTAAGGAATAAACACTTCACAGAAACAGTCTCTACAAATACAGGGTCAGAATTGGTTTCTTAATATTATTTAAGGTAGAGGAAGGGCTACTATCTTAATACATGGACATCAGCTGGTCCATCAGAACCATCAAAATGCAGAGACCAATGCGGGGCCCTCCACAGCATGGCCAACTTGCCAGGTTGAAGACAGACAACCTCCTCTTTGGAAGTGACTTTAAGTGGTTAATACACCCCCTTCATTGTTGCTTATTAACTGGGGAGTCTGATTAGAAATTAGATTCTCTGTGAGAGCTTCAGCTTATGATTTAAGAACTTTTGCTGTACAACCATTATGAAACAATTACATAAAGATTAATTAGCAAATTCCCAAAACAGTAGTAAGCAGCAAAGTAGTTTAATTAAAGCCATTATTGCCAAAATCTGAACATTAATAACAGGTGTAGCAGAGGGAGGACTGAGAGGCAAGCCAACAGAGAGTAGGGGAAAGAGTACAGTCATGTCCTTTGACGCTGGCAACTCAGCCTGTCTGCACTTCCACATCTGTTCTCCTGGTTAATTACTCTTGGCACTCTCTGGCCATTGAGTCTCACAAGGTCCCAGGCTCTTCCTAAAGGCCCCTATGGCTGTGGCCTTGAGATCCACTGCAGACAAATCTGTTACAATCAGCCTGCCTCCAACAAGAGGCCTTAAATCTTCAAAAGACAGAGAGGCCCACGGTGGTGCAAACAATAAGACTTTCTAGTGGGGTGTTCGTAAAATTTGCAATTGTCAGAAGACATCTGTAACAGTGACTCTTGCCTTTCAGAAGCAACTGATAAATTTTACCCCAACTCAGACTGCTTATCACAGACTCTGAATGAAGTGTTTGACAAAGGAGCCCAACTAAAATGAAATTTAACAGTAGCACTATTTAGTAAGCAAGCATACTGGGCTCAGTTCATTTCCTTTATGATCTTAAGTTATCACAAGAACCTCACAAAGCTGCATTGCCTCTCTTCCCAAGCAAAGTAACTCACTTAGCCTAGGACATTGGGAACCTGCTTGTTGGGCTGCACCCCCACAGGCCTACAAGACCTGTGCTTGCCCAGCTTCAAGACCAAAGAAAGAGCCCAGAGTCAAAAACAGAGACATCAATGGTTTAATGGAAGGGAGCTTACACATCTGGAGTAAGGTCCTGAAGCAACACCCTGCTGTGTGCAGCAGTTGGAGATGGTGGGCAGGGCATGGCAGCAGTCTTTGCTCTCAGGTGGGGAGGTGAGATTGACAGTTATAGGGGAATTACATCAGGTTCAGTCATCAGTTAGCAGGGAAACCAGCAGAAGGGCAAGCTCCTCAGCATCCCCTTGATAAGAATAGTGGAGACTTCTGATCTAAGCTAGAACAATCATTAGTTGGGGCCAGAGGCAAGGTGTAGGAAGGTCAGTCATGTCATAAGGGTGTAGGTAAAGCAGACACTGGTTGAGCAGGGGATGTACAAAGAGCAAGAGAAGAGCCATCTTGAGTTGCCTGAATATATACTGCTCTTTCACACTCTAGGCCCATTTATTTCCTCTATTCCACAGGGATCCCCTCTGGTGGTGCAACAAGGGTAAACATTTAATTTATTTAACGCAGAGACTTTCATCATTCTGTGAGCCTGGCATGAATTACAGCATAGACTTGACAATGATTGATTTCTTCAAAGTGAAATGCACATAAACTTCAGTTCAGAGAAAACTTGCCCTCAACCAGCACAGCCAATGTCTGTGCAACTGCACACCAGCTACCTTGAAGGGCTAGCCTGGGCCTGGATTTCCTCAAGAGCAAGTGAGGGCAGTCCCCTCCCCCGCTGCTTTCAGTCTCTAGTTTAGATACTCTCTTGCAGGTGAGTGGCTTAGAAGCCACCTTCTGGCTCAAGTACCCATTCCATCTATCCTGCCTCACCCTCACAGTATTCAGGAACTGACATATGTAAATGTCTTCTTCCTAATCATACAAGGCCCTGCCTTATACCAGCAGATTCAGACTGTCTGCCTGCAGCCTGGCTTCTTATTATGCTTCACTCTGATGAGGAAATTGAAATTTCCATACTTGTAATTGCTTACTCTCCTCTTTCTTGCAAAGGCCTGCTCACCACTCTCATGAAACAGTAAAATGAATTACTAAGAGTGATCAGATAAGGGAAGAATGTCTCACTCTCAGGCACCCACCCCAAGCCTTTGTTTGAGACCCTTTGCACATAGACTTGTTAAGTGACCATTAACTTCAACCTGCAACCAATGTGAGAATGCAAATTGGGACCTTAGTCCTGATAGGAATGGAATGTCCGGCTCCTACAAGTTCCTGTTAGGACCCCCTACTATGTGTGTAACCCATGGCAACTCCCACGCTGTGTAACTGCCTGTGACCTATAGTAACTTGTAGCCAATCAGTTTGTACCAATTATAGCTGTATGTTTTAACCTATATAAGGGGAAGACTCCCCTGAAACGGGGCCCCAGAATTTTGGAGCGTTAGCTCGTCTGGGTCCGCCGGCTCAATAAACCTGAGTTCTCCAACTCTCCGAGTGTTGTGCTTGGTTTCTCATGGGATCAGTTTTTTTTTTGCAACAACCCCAGAAATTATGCAAATCATAGCTATCAGTATAACAGCTTCTGAAGATTTCAGAAGGAACAGGGAAAAAAGGCTACCACAAAATCCCTGTGCTTGGTTAAAAGACCATGAATTTCCCCATTCTCTTCATTCAGTCTTGTCAATATGATATGTATGCATCTGAAGCCTGTTTTTTAGTCATATGAATAACTATAAAAGCAACATCAGTCCATCAGCAGAAACCTCTGGAGCTGCAAATAAGAGAATAAGGGGAAAAGCCCAACTCAAGCCAAAATGGAGGGGAAGACAGAGAAGGGCTAGATGAGGGATGCTGCCCCAGAAGCCCTGGGTGGAGGTCTGACTTTAGAGGACCTAGGAGGCAGGGGGCAGGGCTCACTCTGATATTGGACAAATTCAGCCCCAAGTTTACTCTGAGCATGGTCTGCTGTCCTTTGGGATTGCCTCACTCTCCTTTTCATTTATCTTGCTCACTAGACAGGAAGCTTTCTGAAGGCAGCTGTGTAAATCCACCTCAACCCCACCATGGCCCTGCACAATGTGCAGGCACAGAGCAGCTCCTAGGGAGTAGGTGGTGAAACTGGGCACCTGCATGTGCCTGCATTTTGGTGAGAAAGTGGTGCTGGTACTGTATCAGTCACGGTCCCTGAAGGAACAGATGGCACATCAACATCCAAGGGTTTTATAATGTGACAGTTTATAAAGGTCTGGGTGAACATGTGACCACAGAGGTCTGAAGGGATGTTGGTAACAAGAGATCTGCACTTCTCAGAAGGAGGAGCTCTATAGACATGCTATCTTGAAAGGAGGGACCCAGCCAGATGAAGGCAACACTGCTGGAAGGAAGCAAGAAGAGTAAATGCCCTGGATCCCCTGCTCCCTCCCGCCCTCCATCCTACAGCCATTCAGATTGCCTCCTGAGGCATAGAGCAAGGTGGAGAAGATCCTATGGGTCAGCTCTGGTCAAGGACCCCTTGGAGTTTCTCTAGTAAACAGACTTGGGAGGGCATAGCAGATCACCCTGGTGCCCTGGGTCACACCCACTGCTCAGCTCACCTCTAATTGGAGTTTCATACCAGCTTGCTCACCTGGCACTGGCATCATCCCACCTCAAGGTCCTTCCACTTTCTGCCCCAGGGCTTGGTCTGATTTCTTGAGAGAACGATAAGTCTGCACTAAGGGGCAGCAGCACAGAAGTATGGGCTTAACACCCCTGAGGACAGGCCCCAAACAACAGGAAAGGGAGATGGTGGATAAACTATCCTGCTTCCCATCTCTTAGGTGGATGATCCTGGAAGACATTCTGTTCACATTCTGGCAGGTCCTAGTGGGCTTGAACCCTGTTTTCCATGTAGCAACTCTGATTGTGACCTTCCTTGTCTTGCTCTCCTCACACCCTCACTCTTGCTTCCTGCAGTCACCTCCCAAATGAGACTCTGCCTTTGAGTGAACTCAGCTGAGACAGGTGAACTAGCCAATAAAAGGCACTGGAGCAACAGATTACCTATATAAGGAAATATTACACTGAATTGCTACCTCATGCCATACACAAAAGACAATCCTTGATGGATTAAAGACTTCAATGTAAAAGGCCAAAGCTTGAAATGTTTAGGGGCTTGTATCTATGACCTTGAAGTAGGGAAGAACTTCTTAAATAAGACCCAAAACTGCTAACCATAAAAAATATGTTTTTTTATACAAGTATGACTATATAATTAAGAATTTCTATTTATCAAAAGGCACCACAAAGTGAAAAAGCAAGTTACTAACTAGAGGAGGTATTTGCAACACATGAAACAAAGAATTATTATCCAAAATAACCTAAGAAAAATCAATAAGAGAAAAAAATTTAAAATATAGGTAAAGATACATAAAAAGCCATAAATATGTTAAAAGATTCTCAACCAATTACTAATCAGAAAAATGCAAATTAAGACCAAATGTGATTATTAAGAAGAACAATAGGACATAGCAGTTGAAAGGAAAGCCAAAATGGCTGGTGGGACCAAATCTTGGCTTCACTATGGGCTAACTATATGATCGTGCTTATGTTACTTTACAACTCTGTGTGTTGTAGTTTTCTAATGTGTACAATAGGGCTAACAGTAGTTCCTACTTCATAAGACTGCTGTGTTAAATGAAAGAAGACCTGCAAAGCACTTAGTACATTGCTTCACAAACAGTAAACATGCAAACTATTTTCAGAAACAAACCCCAGGCTACTCATAGACCACATAATTGATGCTTAATAGGTGTACCGCATTGTGAATCTTTATTCTATGCAACCCCAAATATTGCCTTTAAGTAACACTTAGGTGGCGGACACAGGAAGGAGCAGTTTCTATAAGCAGTGGGTGTATTTATCATATTGCAGTCTTAAACAAAGAAGAGTGGATTAGCTACATGTAAGTCATCATGATCAAAGAATATGAAAATAAATTTTGTATTTAATCCAGAGTGACTCCAAGGCTGCTATTCTGGAATTATAGCAGAAATCTTGGGAAAAGGGTAGGATTCAGGATCTTACAACTTTCTCTATCAGTTGCATACACAAGGGAAGGTATCACCAGGGCCTGGGCACCTAGAGGTGTGATGGGCAGCCCATCCTGTGTGGGCTAGTGGCAGGTGGCTGAAGACAGAACAGAGTAAGTTCTAAGGAAAGTGAGATGGAAAATGCAGATATACTCTTAGCTTGAGAATATTCTGGCAACTATATTCATATGGACATTAAATTTCTCAACATCGAGAGAACCCTATGAAAGGAAGGAACACTGGTCTAGGGTCTGGATTCCAGATCTATCTACTGCTGGGGTGCTCTGGTGGGGGAGTTGCCTCTAGCACTTCATGGGGTTATGGTCGAGGCTCCACAAAAGCAGCCAACACATGTGAGCATGTAGCAGGTGCCAGACACCGTACTAAAGAATTTATATACATTTTCTGATTCAATCCAAAGAACCACTCTGTGAAGGAAACTAACAGGAACGAAGGGATTTCAAGATTAGAAAGTGGTAGAATTGGTACTCAGACCCAGCCAGCCTCAATGAAATAATATTTGAGAAAGAGCTGGATAAAATCAGAAGATTCTATCCAAAGTTAGACCCAAGTAGGCTTATAAGAACAGGCATTGCTGTTGAGACTAAAACAAAGCCTTGCTCCTTAGGGTTCATGGGGAAGAGCCCAAGAAAACTTTTGGGGTAGGAAGGGCACCTGGCCAGAGGCAGAGAGTGTGTAGCCGCTCAGCCCTCCCATTCTACACCAGGGGCAGTACAAGCTTGGGAGGCTTCTAAGCTATCCCTGTAGCATTGGGCAAGTGATGGTACTTCCTCCAGGCTCTGTAAGCCAAAGAGGGGACCACTTAGTAGCCCATGTCAGCTGCTTTTTGTGTCCTCCAGGCCTCATACTTCAAGCCTTGAGCCTGCTCCACCTGGGTGTCTACCCTACCCTAACCCTATGGCTCAGCTGAAACCTATAATCAAGGTCAAAGGCAAATTTTCCTGCTAACCTCTGCTCAAAGTGAAGGAGATAAAACACCAAGGATACAAGTGTGTGTCTTTGGTTGAAAGTAGAAGCCCAGATCTGGAAGAGTTTATAAAATGGAGGGTTCGATCTCTCTAGTAATAATAATCATTGCCACATTAGCCCTTACGTAGCAGTTACTACTTGCCTGGCACTGTTCTAAGCACATCACGTGTATTAACTCACTTCAATAAACCTGTGAGATAGGTGCTATTTTTACTCTAGTTTGGCTTATGGAGAAATAAAGGCACAGAGAGATTTAATATGTTTTCAAAATTACACAGCTAACAAGTGGCAGAGCTGAGATTTGAAGTCACATTATCTGGCTCCAGCACCCTTTACCTGAGATGGCAGAGGTGACAGGGGAAGTGGGGGGAGTGATTTTTAATTACATTTATTGTGAATGGACTATTCATCGAAATTATGAAAATTCAATTTAATGTAGCAAACACATGTTTGCAACCCACATGGTGTCATGTACTATGGAAATATTAAGACACTGATGCTGCCCTCAGGAGATTTAGGATACAATCAGCAGTCAGTGTCACATGATAACTCCAGGAACTCTCCTGAGAACTGAGGGCATCTGTGACTCCCAGGCTCTAGGCCTCAAGAATGTGGTCCTTGCCCCTGACAAGGCACATGGTGGTAAAGCAAGAGTCTCTACTTGAGGAATGGGGCATATTGCATGAGTCCAGGCATGCACTCTGATTCCTGCTGAGCATGGCCATGACACAGCAGCAAAAGACATGAGGAGAGAAAAGAAGTCACTGGAGAAAAGGTGAAATGGTCGAAAGGAACTGCAAGGACAAAGAAGCAGAGACTCTGAGAAGAGCATATGGGACGGGCCTCCTTGTTCATTCACATATTCAGTTAGTCAACTCTCTGCTGAACACCTGTTCTAAGTCCTGGGGATAAAGTGTTAAAAAATAAATAAAATGAATTTTAAAACAGGCAAGTCCCCCTGCCTGCATGCAACTAACATTCCAGAATAGAAGACTATAAGTGGCCATTCTTCATGTGTTCAGCTCATCAGTCTTGTCTGCCTGCCCACCTTCCTCATCTACTTCCTTCGCTGGACATATGGTCAAAGCCTACAGCTCCCAGAATACAATACAATAGGAAGTGTAAGGATAGGCAATCCTTACATCTCTGAAGAAATGTGCTACGAAAGGGAACGAAACAAGAATAGCACCAAGAACACTTTCTGCTGAGAAGTAAGCTCTTTCTTGTGCTATGCTATTTAAAGAAATACTGCAATTTTATCTGACATACTTAAATATCTCCTGGCATCCAGGGAAAATTTACTGCTACAGAGCATACATCAGGTCACAAGTTAATTCCAGAGTGTAAAACTTCATTCTGGCAAGGACTTCTGTCTGAGACAGTTAAGTGGGCCTAAGAATCTACATCCTGTGAAGACTAGTATTCAGCTAGTACACCTCAGTACAGCCATGCTGGTTGTATACACACACACACACATACACATATGTGGACATAAAAAATGTGTCTACATATATACATATACACACACGTATATGTATGTATATATATATGAATGATATATATATATATATGAATGATTACTGGAAACTAGGCAAGGTTTCATTACTTTAAGGAAATTCTACTATATGGTAAAATATGAACCAGATTTAAAAGTTATATAGGATTGATCCACGAGCTATTTTCTTAAGATAGCACTGAACATGAGAAGCAAGGAGTTACTACTCTTTGCTCGTGGAAGACATCACTTCTACAGAGTTCCCAACACCAAGAGGCAAGGAGACACCATGCAGAGGGCCATTTTCTGGAATGCTAGGGTGTCAAAGACATCTGTCCAGGATGAGAGCTGAAGGATGTTTTAGCAGTGGGAATTTTGCTTCACCTTAAAGGAGGAATTGAGAGAAAATCACTGGGCCCGTGAAAAGATCCTGCAGTATACGATGAAGAAGATTAAAAGAAATGGCCTATCACTGAAATAAATTTGGCACAAGGAGTCAGATTGTCTTTTTCCTAGAAGGTATTGCATCAATGAAACTAGAATATGCTATCTTGAAGAAGCATCAGTCTGAGCATACAGCAAAGTCCAAGCATAGTGGGTGTTCAGTAGAGATGTGACTAACTGAACGCACGAATAAATAAGTGACCAGTCTCAGAAGCTCTTCTCAAAGTTGATACCTCTTCAATTCTACTGTTTCTTTCCTCCTCTCCTCCCATGCTTCCTTTTCCCTCCTGTTGTCCTTTAATTGCAGAGTGTCCTCAGTTCTCACCTTCAGGAGAGATTTCTAGCCCATTCTGGCTTCTAAGCTTGTTATCATGGCCTATAAGACTCATATTTTGTAGTTCCTGGCTTCTCCCCTGGCTTTGTCTGCCCCAAAACACCTGTCTTGTTAGGACAGAGGTCGCTTGCTCACTCCCTACATACTTCTGCTTAAATGTCATCATATCAAGGAACAGCAAATCTCCTATAAACTAGCATATACTACCTATCCACCTCAGTCCCTCTCAGCCCCTGTCTCTTTTCACTTTCTTCAAAGCGTTTTTCACCACCATCTGTTTCTAGTTTTAATTGTGCGTCTCCCTCCAACGTATGCTCCATGAGAGCAGTGACTTTGTTCTGTCACATTATTACTGGAGGTTCTAGAACAGTGCTCAGTAAAGCCCCTTACAGTTCTAGCGGTGAATGAGTAAGGTTTATACTCAATAAACATTTATTGAATAAATGAATGAAAGTTTAAAATAAAACAGATGGTTTTTATTGGTTAAAATAAAACAGAAGCAGGGCTTCCTAGGTGGTGCAGTGGTTAAGAATCCACCTGCCAATGCAGGGGAAATGGGTTCAATCCCTGCTCCAGGAAGATCCCACATGCCGCAGAGCAACTAAGTCTGTGTGCCACAACTATTGAGCCTGCGCTTTAGAGCCCAGGCTCTACAACAAGAGAAGCCATGGCAATGAGGAGCCCGCAAACCACAATGAAGAGTAGCCCCCACTCACCACAACTAAAGAAAGCCTGCACACAGCAAAAAAAGACCCAATACAGCCAATAAAATAAAAAATAAATAAATTTTTTAAAAAGTAAAAATAAAAATAAAACAGAAGCAATATCAAAAAAAAAAAAATCAAAAACTTTGCTGAGCTGAAGAAAGACTCAAATCCAGACTGAAAGTGTTTCCTGAGCACCAGATAAAATGAGTGAGAAAAGGCCACTTCCTCACCCATGAAAAGCAATTGTGTGCCATAAAGTCATTCTTTCTTTCTCCTCCATAACTTGGTCTCCATATTTTGATTCAGCATTGGTGCACAGGGAACCAAGATTTTGGCAATAAAATCTTGTGGGCAGATGGCCCTGTAGTACCCCCTCAGCGTCCGATCAAGCCAGGGGGTTCTACAGGCCTGCCTGCCCATGAATCAGTCCTGGACAAGCCCCCAAACTGGCAAAGATGGAATGGTTTTCTGCCATGTGCAAAACCAGGTACTGATGATGGAAATATAAATTGATATGACTTTTTTGGAAAATGATGTGACAACATTTAGCAAGAGTGTTAAATGTGTTAATACCCCCTTTGACCTAGTGAAGCCAAATTTAGCTTCTGTACCTCGACACGGAATTAAATCTCAGGGACAGAATTTTGAGTGAAGTAGAAAAGAATAGTTTCATTGTTTTGCCATGCAAAAGGGGCCGCAGCAGCCTAACGCTCTCAAAACTGTGTGCCCCCACCTGGAGGGGTTTGTGAGACGTTTTATAGCAATGGTTCAACTCATGGACATTCTTCTGATTGGCTGGTGGTGAGGTAGTGGGAATCAGCCTCATCAACCTTCTGGTTCCAACGGGTCTGGTGTCTATGTGCTTGTTGGTAGCGTATTGTTAATTTCTCCCACCTGGTGGGGGTTTCAGTATCTGGAAAACAGCCCAAAGATATTGCTATGTATATCCCTTGAGGGGGAACCAGGACCCTGCCCCAACATTGCACTATTGTTTCTCAACTATTCCTCCTTTGTCTCCTCATCTCCTCCATTCCCTAATTAGCAACTGTTTGAACCTGCCTGTTGGAACTCAGGGAAGGCCATGGAGGCTGAATAAAGACTATTTCCTGTAATCAAGAAATGGGGGACACAGAAAGGTTTTTGTATTCAGGAGCCCTGCAGGGTTCTTTTCAATATCACTCAAAATTCCACTGCTAGGAATTTATCCTAAATAAATGATCAAAAATGAACAGAAAATGTTTGTCCTTCCTTAGCACAGCTTGGGTTTTCCACTAACTCGTGGGCTTTCCCATCCTCCTGCTGACTCATCATCTTCTACTTGCTCTCTAAAGCTGGAGGACCCAGGATCAGGGTGCAGGTCTACTTTTGTCCTTACTCTCACCCTAAGGGATATTACTCTCCTGGAGTTTTAAAAGCCATCTACACCCTGATAACTTCTAAATTAATGTACCCAGTCCCAACTTCTCCTCTGAGTTCCAGGCCTGTTTATCTGACTGCCTACTACTCCTCTGTATTTGAATATTTAGTAAACATTTTCAACTTAAAATGTTCCAAATCAAAGTCTTGGTCCCTCTCCTAAACCTGCCTCTCCTATACCCTGTCTTTTCAGTAAACGGCACCACTATTTACCGAATTGTTCAGACCAAAGACCTGCAGGTCTTCATTGAGTCCCATAAGTCTACACTGCACTCCCTTTCAGGTAAATCCTGAATACAGCCACTCCTTACTGTTCCCAGTGAATTTAAAAAGTCTTGCCTTGTGAAAGAATTTGGAGACAAAGCAGGGAGGTTAAGAAAGTAAAGTAAGAATTTAAGCAAGAATATGCTCTCAAAGGGAGAGTGGGCAGATAGGTGAGGAGCTGCTGCCCAGGTTTCTTTGGCAAGCTGGTTATGAGGGGCATACAAATGAAGGGGCAAAATATTCACTGGGGAAGGAGGAGTTTGGGGGTTGTATTCCTTGATTTTCATCCCAGCTCCATCTTCCCAAGGGGAGGATGGGTTTTTGCCTTTATTTAGCTTAGATCACAGGTGTCATGGCATCAGTGAGTGATGGGTACTCTTACACGTAAGGCTAATTTTATTTTAATGTAAGCCTAACAAGAAACAGGTTAGCAACATTTAAATGTCTTTCCCTTCCTTTCTTTGTGTGCTTCCAGGATACTTATCACCCCAATGTTATGGCTTCCTGTCAGTCTGGAGGTTCCTGCTTTTCTTTGTCTGCACACACACCCTGCTGTTTACAAGTTGTGTGATTTCCTGCCACCTGGCCCCTGCCCCCATTTCTCTCTAGTTACCTGCCTGCTGTAACATTGATGAGGAAAAATTTGGAGTTCATAGCTTTATGCCTGCTCTCCTTTGTTTGAAAACCCTTTGCATGTAACCCCTAGCAATTCCTGCACTCTGTAATCACCTGTAACCTATGAAAACTGAGCAGCCAATCAAATAATCCAATCAATTAATGCCAATTGTAGCTCTGTGTTTTAACCTATATAAGGAGAGAATTCACCTAGAATGGGGCCCAGAACTTTTGGAGTGTTAGCTCATCTGGGTCCCCCGGCTCAATAAAACTGAGTTCTCCAACCCTCCAAGCGTGGTGCTTGGTTTCTTGTGGGATTGATTTCTGCAACAACATCACCAACTCTCTTGTTACTACCCACATCCAAGATATCAGCTCTTACCAGAAGCACTTCTCTAAGCTTCTGTCTGTCTTCTCTGCTTCTAACTGCATCCTGCCCTCCCCAACCACACCACTCCCTGCAGTCAGAGTGAGCTACTCAAAAGCACATCAGATCTCATGGATCCTGAGCTTCCTCCACACTTAGAATAAAATCAAAATTCTTTACATTGGCCCACAAGATCTTTATTGTATAGTATCTGCTCATTTTACCAAGCTCCTCCCATCCCACACTCCCTCTGGCTCTTGCCACCCCACCCACACTATCTTCACTATTCTTTAAATGGCCCAAATCTTTTCCCACTTCATGGCATTTGTACTTGCCTAGAACAATCCCCTTCTAGATTTAGCGAGATGTACTTCACCTCCAGGAGGATAATCCTGCCCCTAGGTCCAAATTGCTTTTCCCCTTTTCCCCTATTTCCATCACCCTCTAGTCCCTTACCCTATTTTAGTTTTCTTTATTACGCTGACCACTACCTAAAATTATAAATTTTATGTATTACCTCTTTATCATTGGTCACAGCTCCCTGAAAATGGGATCACATCACATCATCCTCACTGCTAGGCTCCAGTACCTGACATGGACTAGGCAGCAATACTGGTTGAAAAAATCAATAGTATTGAAAACCAAAAACTACCTTAATATTCAAAAATAGTCCAATATGTTTTTAATGTGAAAATCACCATTGTCATTAAAATCATGTTCTCAGAAAAAGTTTGAAGAGAAGGAAAATTTTCACTGTTATACAAATAATGTGAAGTGGAAAAAAAAACCAAGATTCAAGTTATACATTTTGGTGATCTCAATTTTGTGAAATTATCTATTTAGCAAGATATTTAAAAATAAGAAATGCTCTAAAATGGTAACAATGGTTATATCTATGCAACAGAATAACATGAGTTTTTATTTTGTTACTTATACTTTTGAAGTTTTTAAATTTTATTAAAAGAAATTTGCATTAATATATTTTTAATTATATGCTATAAAGTAATAAAGAAAATGATTCCTTCCAGAGATGTGTTTTAAGCAAGGATCCATTTAAATTGCACCCTAAAGCCCACGGGAACTGTGGGAACTGGTCTACTGACTGCCCAACTGCTGACCAGGAAGGATGCTAGTCCTCTTTGAATAAGAGATGGGGAGTTGAAGAAGGGGAGCATTGGCTCTGGCATGAGTGGCTGTCTAGCATTCTCAATAGGGGTCACAACTCTTAAAGACTGGATTATATTTTCAAATTGTCAGCTAGAAGAGGAAATCCATGGGTTCTTGACAAATGAATATGTGAATGAAAGACTAACAGGTGAATTTACTCTGGCCTGTAATCAAGAACAATCCAGAAAACAAGCAGTAGCAGAAACTTTGGGCTTTTTACAACCAGCATTTGCACAAATACTTTCTCATCCACAGTGCGCAGAGGGGCAACAAATGACTCTGACCTTTGCTGAAAGGTGAAAACAGAGGGAGTCTTGGCTTGATAACATGGAGGACTTTTGTGTCAGGAAAGCACCTTTAGTAGGATGGGAGGAGGAAGAGGAGGAGGAAAAAGAGAAAGAGAAGAAAAAGGGGAGTTGGAGGGGAGAAAGAGAGGAAGATGTGGAGGAGAGGAAGGAGAGGGAAGAGGAGAAGATAGAGGAGAGGATGGATTTTGGGGATGGAGGCTAGATTCCTATGGGGTGTATGGTATCCCCCACCCCATTTTGCAGATGAGAACTGAGGCTCTGGAGAGAAAAGAGGGATGATGTAGCTGCACAGAACAGAGCCAGCATCTGAAATTCCACCAGCCCACAGGTGTACAAAGGAAGATGAAAATGAAGCACTGGCTGGGGACAGGAAGAACCTATAAAGGTCAGGAACATTTCTAGAGCTGATCAGACAGGGCAGGGCCAGGAAGGTCACAGCCTAACAATATAGTATGCATGTGTACAGCCCTATAGGCCTTAGGTATTTGTGTCTGTGCATGCATGGATGACGCTTCTGGTTTCCAGATCTTGCTGCAGCCTCTGCCCATGCATTCCCACAGAAACTCACCATTTGGAAGGTGCTCTCTGCAGACACCTAAAAGTCATTTTCCCAAAATACCAAGCCAGCCAGCTAGGGCTTTGGAAATTACCCAAACAGCTGAGCTTGCTGTTTTGACAAAGTGCTGTTTGACAGAAAAACAGGCTGCCCCTAGTAGTTTGTACAGAATGATAGGATTCATAAATATGCATAAAGTCCTCTTTCTAGAGACAATTACTACAACAGTTATTGGAACAGAATGGGCTGAGTGGGAAGGCATCTCATCCTCAATGTCCTTCTGCCTCCCTGTAGGAATTTTGTGAAGGTTAGGATCATTTCCTGTATTCCCAGGACCTGGTCCTCAACACTAGCATGGCCCACAGAGGCCCTCTGGACTCCCTCATGTCTCTTACCCCATCCCACCTTGGTCAGAGCAGGAAATAGAGCCCAGAGGTGGGAAGCAGCTTGCCTGAGATCACACAGCAGTTCCTGCAGGGCAAGGGAATCCAACTCTAGGCCAGGTGGCTCCCACATTGCAGGCCCCTGGAAGAATACCAGAGTAGACCAGAATCTGAACAGGAGCAAGCCTTTGGCACAGCCAGCAAGCATTTAGAATCCCTGCAGGGGAAGGTCTCTCTGGCTCCCACTTGGGCTGGGGTGCAAGGCAGAGCTAGGCAGGGGACCCCACAAAGAAAGCTTTGATGGGATTTCCTTTTGACACCTGTCTCCACCCCTTCAGTGCCTGGCCCCTTCAGGCTATCTGCAATTTCTTTCCATGAAAAGGGTGAGGTCTGACCAACACAGTCATGCTAAGGTATGAGTGTGTATCATCCTTCCCAGGTTAACTATGTCTTTTAAGCAGAGTAGACTAGAGATGTTAAGGGGCAAATCAAGAATAATGGGATAGGGATTGGGCATTCCATAGACCACCGAGACTACAACACTAATCCATCAGGGAGTGACTCTGCCCAAAGCCCTATAAGGTCATGGTGACAGCTGCAATCCTTTGATCCGACTCCTCATGCAGCCTCCATATCTCAGTCAAAAGGAGCAAGGCATTTGGGGTGGGGGCAAGTCAAGGTGGGCTGTCAGACATTTCCAAAGAAGATCAAGCATGCTCAGACAGTGGGATCCAGGTGATGTCAGCATCTGCTGCCCTGTGCTCCAAAGTCTTCAGAGAGTGAGCACTGGATAGGGCTGGACCAGCTGTCAGGCACTTGTTTGTCATGCTTCCCATGTTGAAGATGCAGGGGAGACTGGTTCCTTGGAGGGGCTAGGCAGATATGAGGTTGCTAGAAGTGACAAACCCCCTTTTGAAGGGGTCAGAGATAGATGGCTGGCTGAAAGCCTAAGTTATGCTGAGCATCAGGGCCACTCTTCTGCAGAGCCTGCTGGGAAGTGGAAACCCGAGCTCACTTTACTGGAGCAAATGGCACTCTGCAAGCCTGAAACTGGGAGAGTCCGTCTGGAGATTACAGGCATTTAGAACCAGACTGAACATGTTACTCATCACCACGGAACCCACAGACCTAAGTGTGAACCACTAAGTCTGCCCCTTTGGACAATTTGTCAACTGAGCGTCAGTTTCCTCCTCTGTGAAATGGAGGTTAAGAATATCTACATCACAGGGTTGTTGAAGGGATTAAATGTGATATTGACATAAAATTGTCTCTTAGAGCACATTCTGTGAGTGGGCAGTTCTTTGTGGCAGTTATTGTGGTTCTGGTTGTTATTGTTGTGCTAGGCACTTGCCACACAAAGATGAAAAGTACTCAAGAAATCTGGAGACTCCTGGAGGAGAGACAGCTCCAGATAAATACCATGAAATAGGATGGTGGTTAGAATGGAAGGATCATGAAGGTGATGCAGAAAAAAGAAGAGGGGAGCTCTCCAAAGGAGGTGGCTTCTGCATAGCCCTCAGGGTAAATAAGATTCCCATGAGGACAAATGGCAAGGACATTTCAGATCCAGGAAGCATAATGGGTCAAAGCACAGAGCTCCTTGACCTGCAACCCCTTACACATTTGTCACATATGAGTGGCATCTTCAGCCAGGGCAAGTCAGACAGAAAACAATCATCTTGACATAGAGTTGAATCAAGGTTCTCCTTAAGCCAGTCTCAAGAGGCCTGAGGAGGCTTCTTAAACAGATGACCCCTAAGATGAAGGCTAGAGGAAATGTAGGTGTCAACCAGATAAGGGTATGAAGATGAGGAAAGGGAAGTAGATGAAGGTCTAAGTGATTTAAAAAAATGCAGTGAATCTCTCTACTCAAGAGCTGCATGTAGAACTGGACAGGCAGCAGCAGCTCAGTAAGTTGGCAACTCCTAATCTTCTTTGGACATCTGCTAAGGATGCTGCCATACACATGAGAAACTGCTTGGTTATCAGCTTTGTGTCCTCAGATCCTAAAGCCCTGGGAGCCTCCCCTAGCCATGGTACTTTGCCCACAGCAGACTATTCAGAAAACACACCAAGAAAATGGCCTCTCTTTTTTTCTGTTTCAATTCTCATCATTTGATTACATCTGAAAGTTGTCAGCCCTTTCCTATTGAAATAGAGAAAATTGTGTCCCCAGGGAATAGCAAAAGGTGAGTTTATGCCCCTGGAGGTGTGGTGCAAGGACTCCACTCAGGCTGAGAGCCTTGCCCAGTCATACACATGCTCCACATATTCTCCTACGATGCAGAGTTTGCCCTATGGTGCAGAGTAATCCCTCTTGGAGACTGAATCAAAAATGGAAAGAAGCATCCAACAGATTGCAATACCCCCAGAGAACCACAAAACATATGCCCATGGTGATTACAATGGGCTTGTTCACAATAGACTGACTTGAAAGACACACAAGACAGAACTTTCTAAACTTTAATATGCCTACAAGTAACCTAGGATGTTATCAAAATGAGCCTTCTGACCTGAGGTGGGCCCCAAGATTCTGCTCTTTCAACAAGATCCCATGTGATGTGGGGGATACTGATCGGCAGGCCACACTTGGAGCAGCAAAAAATGGACCTCCTTACTCATGTATCAAACAGTTACTGCACCTCCTAAGTATTAGACTGCATTCTATGTGCAGTTTGAGCAAAATAGGCAAAGACCGTTGCACTCCGAGAACACTCTATATTTGAGGAAGATAACAATAAACAAGTAAACAAATAAATAAAAAAGATAACATGATAGAAGTTCTTTGGAGTGACAGAGGAGGACTTGAGTGCAGATGGTGTAAGTGCTTTAGGATGGCTGATGAGAGAAGGCTGCCCTAGAGAAGGAGAAGGAGCCATCTGGAAGAGTCCTGGTGGGAGAACATTACAGGCAGGGGGACAGGAAGTGCAAGGGCATTGTACTGTGAACAAACTTGGGCCATTCAAGGAATACAAACTCAAGACAGAACCAAGTGCCTTCACCTCCAGGCCATAGCCTTTTCCCTGGTTTCAACCACTTGTCCTTCATTGCAAGCTTCTGTTAAACTGGGTTAAATTAACAAAGCCCTTGACCATCCAGGGTTTAAAATAATTTCTGATCTCTTCTAGAACTCCACAGCATTCTGGGAAGCCATGTCTGAAAAGTAAAGATTTAAACAAAATCTTTAATACCAGAATTCTACTTTCCCACTGGTTCTGGAGGCCCGGTATTATTTTTCTGAGGGATGTGGGATGGGAGGGAGGGCTTGGCAATGACTCAATGACAAAGAATGGCTGAAATATAGCCTGGCCCATTTGATAAAAGAAGCAGAGGTAATTTCTGTAAAGCCCTGGAGAAATTAGACTGGACTCCAATCCATGCTGGAAAATTGTACCTATTGGTTTGGGGTTGAAAGAACATGTTGAATCATGGTGCCTGATGTATAGCAACAGGATTGGATTGAGAAGGGATGCTGATGGATACAAGATGGCTTAGAGTAAAGCATGATGACCAGTAAACCAAATCTGTGATGTTCCCATTTCTTTACATATTCTGCACTCTTGGTTTCCTCTTCCCATTCATCCTTATGGCATTCTCCCTCCCAATGCTTTACCACCTCTTACTGGGCATGCAGTTAATATGTTGGTCTAGGTTGATTTGGACTTTTGCCACTTTCTGATGCTTGAAGGCTGTACCTGACATATTTTATGTGACACACCATATATGTTTATGGGACACTTTTTTTTTGGCCACTACACTGTAATGGGAACTGACAACTCCCAGACTCAGTTGTGTTGGGCATTTCTCTCTGCCTGAGAACTTCTCTCTGCCTGAGAACTTCTCTGTCATCACTGCACAAGGCTCTTGCAAGAACCTACTTGGGCATTCTGATGCATGTGCCAATTTGGAGGTTTGAGGGAACTAGCAACTTATGTGACCACATTTGAACAAAGGGGGAAGGAGCTAGTGGACAAATATGCCTCTATTCTGCCCTTCAGGGAGACAATACTCAGCTGACTTCTTTGTGGCTCCCCAAAGGGCCCCAGAAAGATTGTCTAGTTAGTGGTGATCAACTCAAGAAGGCACCTACCACATCAACTGTATCTCCTTCCCTTTTCCACTCTTCTCAGTACCCCACCTCTATTCCCTGAAATCACTTCCAAAAATCAACCTCTTGTCCCAGACTCTGTTTTCTAGAAGGGATCAAAGCTAGACAGAAGGACCTTCCAACCAACAGAAACCTAGCCATGTCGCACATGATCCTACCCTACTGATGCCAAGACTGAGGTTTTACTGCCCTGTCTCCAATTGTGAGTTGTCACAGGCTGGGAGATGAGTTAGCTCAGGAGCTGGACCATTCTTCTGCCTCACTCCCATGAGTTACCATGTCAAGGACCCTTGGATGGAACTTCCAGGTGGAAGAAGAGATCCTGAGCTGAAGACACATGATTTATTCTCTGAGATCTCTTCTCAGGGCTTTGGAATTTGGAAATTGTATTCCTCTAGTACTCAGTCACAACACTTTGTGGTATGTCACAGACCTTCCTAAGACTTCTCTCAAATGGGTCTCATGTTCAAAGGGTCTGTGCTCTCCCAGCATATCCCCTCATCTCAACAGCCTATGACCTGCCTAGGAGAAATGGCAACACAGAGACCATATATGATGAGGGAAATAAAAAGAAAATACAAATTTGGAGAACTAGTTAATTCAGGGATGGGGCAGAGAAAAATCCAAAATGAGCCTGGAGCATCTTGTGGCACTAGAGAGCAAGAAGGTATTAAAAACAAATAAGCAAACAAGAACAACAAAAATACATATGTGTATGTGTATGTATTTCAAAGGAACACAGAACCAAACTGAAGGAGCTCTCAATGGCCAACACTGGAAAAACCTGAGCAAAATATGTAACTATAGTTTGAATTATAACCCAAAGAATAATATAAATATCCATGAGTCCACATTGATTAAACAAATAAATAAATAAACAAACTAACTAAATAAATAAATGAGAGAGAAGCAGTAACTCTTCCACACAGAAGAGCTCCAATTAATAAATGTAGAAGAAATGAGGGAAAATCATCAATAGTTCACCAGAGTAAAAATTGCCATAGCCAAGACCTTCTGATGGATATTAAAATGAGTGGGTGTAAATTTAAGCAGAAAGAGGATATTTACATAGTCTCCAAGTACTGCCCTCAAACACTTAGTAATAGCAAAAGGAAAAATAGTTTACAGCTAAAATCCTGGTAGATACTATCTTAGCCAAGTGACGAAGTAATCTGCAGTAATAAGACACTGACATTATGGGTCCCTTAGTTTGATGTACATCACCCCTGTGGGATCATTCCCAATAAAGCATAACCTAAATCTAATAAATAGAAAATGTCAGACAAGCTCAGTTGGAGGGACAGTCTGCAAAATAACTTACTGGTCCTCTTCAAAACTTACAAAGTCAAGAAGGACAAGGAAAGCTTGAGAAACTGCCACAGATTGAAGAGGACAGAGATGATAGCATAACTAAATTAAGTGTGGGAGCATGGATCAGACCCTGGAACAGAAAAAGATTTTCAGAGAAAAAATATGAAATCTGTTTTGTACTTTGATTAATAGCACAACACCAAGGTTAATGTCTTAATTTTGATAAATGTTCTATGGTCATGTAGAAAGTTAAGGAGAATCTGGGGGAAGGGTATAAAGGAACCTCTGTGCTCTTTACAACTATTTGGTAACTTCAACATTATCTCAATATGTTACTGAGTCCAAGCTCACTCTTCTCGCTGCACAGCAGGCCAATAAATCAGAGACAAGGTATTGAGGCAAGGAATATGACTTTATTCAGAAAGCTGGCAGATCAAGAAGATGGCAGACTAGTATGTCAAAAGAAACAACTTCTTGGGGTTTGGATACCAGTTTCCTCTTATGGCACAGAGATGGGGAGGAGATGAGAAAGTAAAGTAAAAAAGTCATAAGTTTTGCAAATATCCCCTGAAATGGCCAGCCTCAGGGAGGGGATGTGTTAATTTCTTCTTTCTTGCAGCCATCCACAGGTGGAGAGGGTCTAGGTGTTTCCCTGAACAAAGGCACTTTGGTTTAACATTCAGGCATAGGGGCAGGTCCCCAAGGCAGGCTATTATGTATAGACAGTATCCTTTTAGTGAACAAAAGCATCAGGAAGCAAAGGTTAAATTAAAAGAAAAAGATCCAACACAAAGTAAGATTTGACTCTTTGTTACAAATATTTTTAAATATATATATATATATTAACTGTCAAAAAATAAAAAATGGAAGGGAGAAGGAGAGAAAAGTAATATAAACATGCATAATTCCATTTGCCATTCCATTCCTCAAGCCTGAGATAAAAGAGCAAATCTGCTGCTCTCTCCTTTCATCATGCAAGCAACTCACATATGTGGCCCCAAAACAAAAGTCAATTATTTCACCTTTTGCCCTAAAGAAAGAAGAGAAAAGAATTCAAAGAAGAAAGTCCAGTGGTCTGGATAGATTGAGAAGGACTTCTTGGTGTCCAACAAGGTAACTGCTTATGAGATTTTTAAGCAATGCTAATTGATGCCCCCAATGCTGGATAGAGACCACCATGCCTGTGTCAGGCAAGACTCCACTATCTCTTTGTGTCTCTTTTTTTCTCCTTCATTCCCATCTAAGTCTGGAACTTAGGCTGGAAATGAACTCTGGAAGTCACTGTCATACTTATCCTCTCTGGTTCCACATTTTCCTCCAGCCCTGTCCCTGTTCCTCCACTCACAACCCTGACCTACTCAGCCATTTGTCACTTCCTGCTAATGCCCAGTGGGGAAGATTCCCTGATTCCTCCCACAGCAGTAGGAGGGCCATATGCTGTGCTTATTCTCTGGTTCAGATCAGGTATTTTCTTCCTACTTGCAGTGGAGGCTACAGAGAGCAGAGTGGGATTGGCTTGGAGTTCTGTTTCTACATGCCCTCAAGATTTGAGGTCAAGGAAGAAAAGTTGGCAGCAAAGTAGAGGGACATGGAGTGCATCTCTCTCCACAGATGCAACAGGAATACATCAAAGGATACAACAATTTCCACAGAGAACTGGCTGAACACTAGCAGAAGACCTTGGATGCCAGAAAGGACTGCAAAGATCCCGACATAACTGGGCAGGACAGAGTGGGGAAAAAAGGAGAAAGAGGAGAAGAAAGGAAAGGGACGGGTCCTGCACCTTGGGGTGGGGGGAGTTGAAACAGAGGAGAGATTGCCAAATTCAGGGAAACCCCCCTTATCTGATGGGGAAACCCCTCTCCAATGGGGAATTTGATTGGGTCAGAAGGGAGGCTTTGGGACTGTCCAAAGAGGGTGAAGCAGCTGATCTGTGGCAGATGGGAAAGAATGAGAAACATACAGATGGTCCACACCACAGCTCTGTGTGTCCCAGACAGGGACATGGGTTCACAGCAGTACAGGGGTTCCGGCAGCTGCAATGTGGGAACTGGGGAACTGGTTCAGGTTTATGAACATTGGCTGTGGGGAGACAGACTGAGGGAACAGGAGGGAAGAAATCCACAATGAGGAATACCTACTGTGGAAAGCTGGGCTGCCATGATGGTGGGGCACTACTGCTGAGTCACAAGCAGGGGGAAGGAGCCACTGTTGTAGCCTCCCTTCAGACACCTGCAATGAACAAAGGGAGGCCCCCTCTGGACCTGATTGTCACAGCCAACAAAGGATAGAAAAAGCCACCCCCCCAGTGGGAGATGGGGGGGCGGCTGACTTGGTGTGCCTGCTGCCAAGAGCCAGAGGAAGTCAGCAGAGCAGGCCATCACTGGAGACTTCCACTTATACCCAAGCCCACTGGCTTCCCTGTGCAATAGGCACCTCTGCTGCCAGGGCTCCCACAATCCAGGAAGGGCACTACTTCTGACTCATACACATGGGAAGGAGCCACTATTGTACCCTCTCTCTCCCCACACACAGGGGCCTATAGATGAACAATAAAGGAAGCTCGAGTAGCATTGACATATATACACTACCAAATGTAACATAGATAGTTAGTGGGAAGCTGCTGCATAACACAGGGAGATCAACTCGATGATTGGTGATGACTTAGAGGGCTGGGATAGGGAAGGTGGGAAGGAGTCATGGGAGGGAGTGGATATGGGGTTATATGTATAAATACAGCTGATTCACTTTTTTGTACAGCAAAACTGGTACAACAGTGTAAAGCAATTATACTCCAATAAAGAGCTTAAAAAAAAAAAAGGAAGCTCTGCTGGTCACAGAGTAATACTAAAAGCCCCTGAGGGCTGCCCTTCAGGCTCCTTGTGCTGAGGCACCAGTAGAAAACAACACAAAGACCAGATTTCCTATACCCACAGATGCCAGCATCCCTGCTCATTTGGCATCACACCTGGGGCTCCAGAAATCCAAGTAGGGTGCTACTGTTGAGTCACACATTGGGAGAGAAGGTACTATCAAAGTCTCTCTCTCCCCACACACCTGCATCTTCAGATGAACAATAAAGGAAACCCTCACTGAGGCAGACCCAAAGAGCTCCAAGGCAGCCTCAAGACCAGACTCTGGCCATTATACCACACATGGAAGCAGGGACAAAACCAAAGCTGAACACCAGGGACAGGGAGACTAAGGAAGAGGTTCTAAAATCTTTCCATCATATATACAAACTGAACACTAAATCCCCGTGATCATCTAGGTAGACCCTATGTCTTTGAAATATGTGAGTCAACAATGAATGTTCCCACAAATGAAAAAGGTCTAGCTCTAGCAGCTGTGGATTTTGGAAGCAAGCACACACAGGAATTGGACCAGATCACAGCCTAAGTGGATCTCATAGGACTCACAGCAGATCCAGAGTCCAAACCAGAGGCAAAGGAGGCCCTCTAGTGGAGGCAATGGTGGCCAAGGCTCAAGGCATGTACAAGCACACTTACAGCTGAGACCACAAGGAAAATAATTAATAGTAATTATTATTAATTCTATTAATCTGATCCATTCTATTGTCAGTTCTGGCTTTTTTTTTTTTTTTTAATTACAATCTTAGTCCTAGGGATCTTCATGTTTTACACATATTTTTAATTCAATTTTTTACTTTTATTTTTATCCTTTTTATATATTTCTATTTCTAGGTAGCTTCTCTATAGTGCTGAGTTTATCTCCTCTATCTTCTTATCTTATATATTTCCTTTCTTTTCTTTTTCTTTTTATATTTCCAGTCATACTATGCTTTTCTGTTGCTCTGTGTTTTACCCCTCTTTATTTTATTTTATTTTATCTTATACTTTTAATCAATATTATTGCTCTGCTCTGTTTCCTTGTTTTAGTCTTCAGATGACAAAATGTGTCAGTTTTGTTATTAAGTTTTGTCTTTATCTTAGTTCTAATTATAACTGTTTGATTTCATTTTGGGGATCTTCAGTTTATCTGGTTATTCTCTTGCTCTTTGTTACATTTGGTCCTTGTTTCTATTTGGTCCCAGTTATATTTGGTCCTCATTTTCACAATTCCTCTGGGTTTGTTTTTTGTTTGTTTGTTTTTATTGCTGTTTTTGTTTTTTTGTTTTGTTTTGTTTTTTTATCATGCTTGTGGGTTTCTTTTGTTTCTTTGCATCAGATATTAATTGGCACTCTCCTTGGGTTATGTTGCTTAGTTGTTTTGTTTTGTTTTGTTTTTTGGTTTTGAAATTTTGTTGGTTTTCTCTTTAATTGTCTGAGTGTGTTCTGGGGTTCCTCTGTCAGGTTGTTCTAGTGCTTTATGTTCTATTGGGTTCTGTTTTGTTTTTCTTGTGTGTGTACATTCTTGTGTTTCTTTGATTCAGTATTTGTTTGTTTGACTTAACCTTTTATCATCAGTCTAGGGTTAGGATAGTATTTTTTAATCCCATTTATTGCTGGGACAAGTGACCTCTGAAGTCTGGATTCCTCAACCAGAAGTCAAGTCTGAGGCTCTGGGGAGGGAGCACTAAGTCCATGATGCTAGATCACTAGAGAGTCCTCAGCCATGGGGAAGATTAACTGCAACTCTCATGGAGGCCTCTATCAGAGTCTAAGACCCAGGTTCAGCCAATTGCCTACAACTGCCAGTGCTGGATACCTCACACCAAACTACAAACAAGACAGGAACACAAACCACCCATGAGCACACAGACTACCTAAAGCCATATTAAGCTCACAGATACCCTAAAACACACCACCTGACATGGCCCTGCTCATCAGAGGGAAAAGACTCCGATCCCAACAACAGAAAGCAGACACCAGACACTTCCACCAGGAAGCCTATTCAAGACACTGGACCAAACCCACCACAGAGGGCAGAGAACAGAAACAAGAGGAATTACTACTAGGCAACATAGGGAAAGAGACATCAAATACAGTAAATTAGAAAAAATGAGAAAACAAAGAAATGCCTTGCAGGCAAAGGAACAAGATAACAACCCACAAGACCAAATAAAAGAAAAGGAAAGAGGCAAATTGCCTGAAAAAGAAATCAGAGTAATGATAGTAAAGATGATCCAAAATCTCAAAAACAAAATAGAGACAACACAAGAAATATTTAATAAGGACCTAGAAGAACTAAAAAGCAAACAAGAAGTAATGAACAAGACAATAACTGAAATTAGAAATACTCTAGATGGAATAAACAGCAGAATAACTGAGGCAGAAAAATGATTGAGTTGGAAGATAGAATGGTGGAATAACTGCCACAGAGCAGGAAAAAGAAAAAAGAATAAAAAGAATAGAAGACAGTCTCAGAGACCTCAGGGACAAAATTAAGCATACCAACACTCAAATCATAGGTGGCCCAGAAGAAGAAGAAAAAAAGAGAGGATCTGAGAAAATATTTGAAAAGATTATAGTTGAAAACTTACCCAACATGCAAAGGAAATAGTTAATCAAGTCCAAGGAGCACAGAGAGTCCCTTACAGAATAAACCCATGAAGAAACACACCAAGGCACAAATTAATCAAACTAATGACAATTAAACACAGAGAAAAAATATTAAAAGCAGCAAGAGAAATGCAACAACAAAAATATATATAAATAAGAGAAAACCATTAAGGATAACAGCTGATCTTCCCGCAGAAATTCTGCAGGCCAGAAGGGAAAGTCAGGATATACTTCAAGTCTTCAAAGAGAAAAACCTATGGCCAAGAATACTCTACCCAGAAAGAATCTCATTAAGATTCAATGGAGAAATCAAAAGCTTTACATACAAGCAAAAGTTAAAAGAATTCAACACCACCAAACCAACCTTACAACAATTGCTAAAGGAATTTCTCTAGGCAGGAAACACAAGAGAAGGAAAACACCTACAAAAACATACCCAAAACAATTAAGAAAATGGTATTAGAAACCTACATATCAATAATTACCTTAAATGTAAATGGCCTAAATGCTCCAACCAAAAGACACAAAGTGGCTGAATGGATACAAAAGCAATACCCTTATATATGCTGTCTACAAGAAACCCATTTCAGACCTAAGGACACATACAGACTGAAAGTAAGGGGATGGAAAAATATTCCATGCAAATGGAAGTCAAAAGAGAGCTGGGGTAGCACTACTCATATCAGACAAATTAGACTTTAAAGACTATTACAAGAGACAAAGAAGGACACTACATAATGATCAAGGGATCAATCCAAGGAGAAGATATAACAATTGTAAGTATCTATGCACCCAAGATAGGAGCACCTCAATACATACAGCAAATGCTAACAGCCATTAAAGGGGGCATCGACAGTAACACAATAATAGTAGGAGACTTTAACACCTGACTTGCACCAATGGACAGATCATCTAAAGAGAAATAAATAAGGAAACACAAGCTTTAAATGACATATTACACCATCTCGACTTAATTGATATTTATCAGATATTTCATCCAAAAACTACAGAATACACTTTCTTCTCAAGTGCACACAGAACATTCTCCAGGACAGATCACATCTTGGGTCACAAATCAAGCCTTGGTAAGTTCAAGAAAATTGAAAACGTATCAAGCATCTTCTCCAACCACAATGCCATGGGACTAGATATCAATTATAGAAAAAAATGTAAAAAATACCAACACATGGAGAGTAAACAATATGCTATTAAACAACCAAGAAATCACTGAAGAAATCAAAGAGGAAATAAAAAAATACCTAGAAACAAATGACAATGATGCAGCAAAGGCAGTTCTAAGGGGGAAGTTTATAGCAATACAATCCTATCTCAAGAAATAAGAAAAATCTCAAATAAACAACCGAACCTTACACCTAAAACATTTAGAGAAAAAACAACAACAACAAAAAAAACCTAAGGTGAGCAGAAGGAAAGAAATCATAAAAATCAGATCAGAAAGCAATGAAAAAGAAATGAAGGAAACAATAACAAAGATCAATAAAACTAAAAGCTGGTTCTTTGAGAAGTTAAACAAAATTGATGAACCATTAACCAGACTCATCAGGAAAAAAAGGGAGAAGATGCAAATCAAAAGAATTAGAAATGAAAAAGGAGAAGTAACAACCAACACCACAGAAATACAAAAGATCATGAAGAACTACTACAAGCAACTATATGCCAATAACTTTGATGACCTTGAAGAAATGGATAAATTCTTAGAAAAGTACAATCTTCCAAGACTGAACCAGGAAGAAATAGAAAATATGAACAGACTAATCACAAGGATGGAAATTGAGACTGTGATTTAGACTCTCCCAACAAACAAAAGCCCAGGGCCAGGTGGCTTCACAGGCAAATTCTATCAAACATTTAGAGAAGAGCTAACACCTATCCTTCCCAAACTCTTCCAAAATATAGCAGAAGGAGGAACACTCCCAAACTCATTCTATGAGGCCACCATCACCCTGATACCAAACCCAGACAAAGATGTCACAAAAAAAGAAAATTACAGACCAATATCACTGATGAATATAGATGCAAAAATCCTCAATAAAATGCTAGCAAACAGAATCCAACAGCAAATTTAAAAGATCATACAACATAATCAAGTGGGGTTTATCCCTGGAATGAAAGAACTCTTCAATATACACAAACCAATCAATATGATATATTGTATTAACAAACTGAAGGATAAAAACCATGTGATAATCTCAATAAATGCAGAAAAAGGTATTGACAAACTCAATACCCATTCATGATAAAAACTCTCCAGAAAGCGGGCATAGAGGGAAACTACCTCAACATAATAAAAGCCATATATGATAAACTGACAGCAAACATCATTCTCGATGGTGAAAAACTGAAAGCATTCCCTCTAAGAACAGGAACAAGAGAAGGGTGCTCACTCTCACCACTATTATTCAACATAGTATTGGAAGTTTTAGCTGCAATAGAGAGGAAAAAGAAATAAAAGGACTGCAAATTGGAAAAGAGGAAGTAAAATTGTCACTGCTTGAAGATGAGAGGATATTATACATAGAAAACCCTAAAGATGCTACCAGAAAACTTCTAGGACTAAGTGATAAATTTAGTCAAATAGCAGGATACAAAATTAATGCACAAAAATCTCTTGCATTCCTTTACAGCAACAACAAAAGAGCAGAAAGAGAAATTAAGGAAACACTCCCTTTCACCATTGCAACAAAAATAATAAAATACCTAGGCATAAACCTGCTTAAAGAGGCAAAAGACCTGTATGCAGAAAACTACAAGACACTGATGAAAGAAATCAAAAATGATACAAACAGATGGAGGGACATACCATGTTCTTGGATTGGAAGAATCAACATAAAGAAAACTATACTACCCAAAGCAATTTACAAATTCAATGCAACCCTATCAAATTACCAATGGCATTTTTCACATAACTAGAACAAGAAATTTTATGATTTCTGTGGAAACACAAAAGACCCTGAATAGCCAAAGCAATCTTGAGAAGGAAAGATGGAGCTGGAGGAATCAGGCTCCCTGACTTCAAACTATCCTACAAGCCTACAGTAATCAAGACAGTATGGCACTGGCACAGAAACAGAAATATAGATCAATGGAACAGAATAGAGAGCCCAGAGATAAACCCACCCACATATGGGCACCTCATCTTTGGCAAAGGAGGCAAGAATATACAATGGAGAAAAGATAGCATCTCCAATAAGTGGTGCTGGGAAAATTGAACACCTACATGTAAAAGAATGAAAATAGAACACTTCCTAACACCATACACAAAAATAAACTCAAAATGGATTAAAGACCCAAATCTAAGGACAGACACTATAAAACTCTTAGTGGAAACCATAGGCAGAACACTCTATGACATACATTAAAGCAAGATCCTTTTTGACCTACCCCCTAGAATAATGGAAAAAAAATAAAAAATAAACAAATGGGACCTAATGAAACTTAAAAGCTTTTGCACAGCAAAAGAAGCCATAAGCAAGACAAGAAGACAACCCTCAGAATGGGAGAAAATATTTGCCAATGAAGCTCCTGACAAAGGATTAATCTCCAAAATATACAAGCAGCTCATGCAGCTCAATATCAAAAAAGCAAATAGCCCAATCCAAAAATGAGTGGAAGACCTAAATAGAGACTTATCCAAAGAAGACATGTGATGGCTTACAAACACATGAAAAGATGCTTTGCACCACTAATCATTAGAGAATTATAAGTCAAAGCCAAAATGAGGTATCACCTCTCACCCATCAGAATGGCCATTGTCAAAAAAAACCTAGAAACAATAAATGTTGCAGAGGGTGTGGAGAATAGGGTATCCTCCTGCACTGTTGATGAGAATGTAAATTGGTACAGCCACTATGGAAAACAGTATGGAGGTTCCTTATAAAACTAAAAATAAAACTACCATATGACCTAGCAACCCCACTACTGGGCATATACCCAGAGAAAACCATAATCCAAAAAAAAAGTGTTCCCTAGTGTTCATTGCAGCACTATTTACAATAGCCAGGACATGGAAGCAACTTAAATGCCCATCAACAGATGAATGGATAAAGAAGATGTGGCATATATATACAATGGAATATTACTCAGACATAAAAGGAATGAAATTGAGTTATATGCAGTGAGATGGATGGACTTAGAATCTGTCATAAACAGCAAAGTAAGCTGGAAAGGGAAAAACAAATACCATATGCTAACTCACATATATGGAATCTAAAAATGATATTGATGAACCCAGTGACAGGGCAAGAATAAAGATGCAGACATAGAGGATGGACTTGAGCACACAGGGTGGGGGGCACAGGGGAAGCTGGGGAAAAGGGAGAGAGTGTCATTGACATATATACACTACAAAATGTAAAATAGATAGCTAGTGGGAAGCTGCTGTATAACACAGGGAGATCAACTCAATGATGGGTGGAGTTAGAGGGCTGGGATAGGGATGGTGGGAAGGAGTGGCAGGAGGGAGAAGATATGGGGACATATGTATAAATACAGCTGATTTACTTTGTTGTACAGCAAAAAATGGCACAACAGTGTAAAGCATATGTATTCCAATAAAGAACTTAAAAAAAAAGATTCAAGGTCAAGTGGCTATTCAACCAGCAGCACCTGTGACCATCAGCCTTCCTTTCTGTGTACAAACTCCCACAATAAAACTGAAGTCAGAGTGGACTCACAATGCACAGGGTTTCCTTGGTGGTGTTTTAGGATAAAGTGTGCGTGAGCCGGAGCCCAGGAGAATTGGGAGCTGGTGGGGTTCAGGCAGTATCAGCAGCACCAGAAAGCTCTGACACCTTATGGACTGTCACTTACATGAAGGACTCTCATCAGAGAGAAAGAAAAGCCATCATTTTGACAAACCAGCCTGCCTTTTGCCTCAGCTGCTTAGCTGACCATATGGTTTAGAAAGAAAGCATGTGATCTTGTTACAGGGAAGAGCTAAATAGGATTTCGTGTTGCATCTGTTTCTTTGACTTTAACCTTTGCTTTTTGTTGCTTTTGTTATTATAATCACACATAATGGCCTGCCTCAGAGAACCCTGCCCACCTGTGAATGGCTGCAGAAAAGAAGAAATTAACACATCCCCTCCCCAAGGCTAGTCATTCTGGGAGGTGTTTTGCAAGATAGCTCTTTTTACTTTACTTCCCCACTCCTCTTCTTCTCTATTCTGCCTTTTTACTTTATTTCCTCACTGCCTCTCTATAAAACAAACTGGCATCCAGACCCTGACAAGATGCTTTTTCAGAGACACTAGCCTGCCATCTTCTTGGTCTGCTGGCTTTCCAAACAAAGTCATATTGCTTGCCTCAGGACCTTGTCTCCAATTCATTAGCCTGTCATGCAGTGAGCAGTGTGAGCTTGGCCTCAGTAACAAATTTGACTTAATCAGCCAGAAGCCTTGCTGCACATGACTAGCTGTCCCCAGTCAGGGAATATTGGGGCAAGGCCCTAGCAGCTGCCAGGACCATTTGTCCTGAGGGTCTTCCCTTCAAAATTCCCTGAAGTTGCACTGGCTACCACAGTGCTTGGCAGTTAAAGCAAGGAAATGACCAACTTTTGTGAGTCAACAGACTTGATTCTGTAGGGTTAATCTACCCAATTTGGTAACCAGTTCATTTGTCTTACTCTTTTCTTGTTTTGGTTTTATGTACCCTTTTGTGTTATGAGTAGTTGGACTCAATGTTGTAGGGTAAGTCGCTCCAGCATGAACACTGGGAATATATTCCTGTCTCAATTTGGGATTTTCCTTTATGGAATAAGCCAATTTGTTTGATTGTGGTACCCTGTTGGAGGGGGGGATTGTTGTTGGACTCTACCTGATTTTGGGAACTAGTTCATTGGTTTTCATCTTGGTTTTGTGTGCATCAATGTTGGAATTGTTTTGCGTCTTTTGTGTTTTGGTGATATCAAATTTATAAAAATGGGAAATACTCCATCAGTCCTGAAGGGGAGCCCTTTGGAGTGTATATTAGATAAATGGACAAAACATAACTGTGAGCCTATGACTAAGAAAGATAATACAGTATTGTAATAGGGTGTGGACCCAATATATGTTAGGGTCTGAAGAATGATGATACCTGAATGTCTCACTCAATTATTATACCATCACGCAGTTAGATGTGTTTTACAGAAGAGTAGGGAAAAGAGATGAGATTCCATATGTAGAAGTATTAATGCTATTGCATCAAGAGCAAAAGGAATCAGAGGACTGCCACATTATGGTGCAGTGATCTGAAAGAAAACCTAAGGGGAAATTATTCTACAAGGGGAAGAGGGAGAAAATAAGAGTGAGGATTTATTGCTCCAGTACTTAAACCCCCCTCTGGCCTACCCAGCTCCCCCACTGGCTGAGCAGGCTGCACCGACAGTTGTTCCAGCTCCCCTCACCCCCATGCCACTGACATATTCACCCCTTTCACGACCTCCTATTTCCCCCACCCATGGTGATTGAATAGAATTTTCTATGGTAAACCCGAGGTCACAGGGACCTGGTTTAGTATCACCATCTAAGACCCAACAGGGCACCCAATTTGGACCAGGAGCCACATCTGCAGCAGGGCAATTTACCTTGCACTGGTATCCTGTAGGAGGCCTTAATGGAAATGGCCAACCAGCCAGGTTCCTATGGGTGCATAATCCATTCTCCACTTTAGATTTGCTTAACTGGAAAAACCACAACTGTGCTTATGGAGAAGACCCACTCTGTATGACTGAGCTTTTCACCTCCATATTTGCCACTCACCATCCCACTTGGGTGGATATTCACACTCTTATGAATATAATGCTTACCTGGGATGAAAGGAGTATGGTCATTGACAAGGCTAGAGAGGAAGCACACCAGACCCACTTAGTGGACCCAAATAGAACTCCAGAAGCAATTCTGGCAGTCCCTATTGCTGAGCCTAACTGGGATCCTAATAATGGGGGCATGCCACTTCTAGAACATTATAGGAGAGGTGTCTTAGTGGGTCTTCAAAAGGGGGTACCTAGACTGAAGGGTTGAAACAAGATTCAGGAGATAAAATAAAAACCAAATAAAGATCCATCAGAGTTTCTAGAAAGGATTTATCAAGCTTACAGGTGCTACATAGATGCAGACCCTGAGGCACCTGAGAACATGAGGATGGAAAATATTATTTTCATTGGGCAAAGTGCCCCAGATATAAGGAAAAAATTACAGAAGTTAGATGGTGTATTTGGAATGAACCCTTCTCAATTAGTAGTTATCGTTTTTAAAGTGTTCAACAACAGGGAACAATGACAGAAGCAAGAAGATGCAAAATGGAATGTAGCTTTTCTGCTGGCAGCATTGCATTCCCAGAAAGTGAGTAACCTAAAGGAAGGTAACCCACCATTGGGGAAGGAACAATGTGCTCGCTGGAAGGAGTAAGGGCATTGAAAAAGAGATTGCCCTAGACTAAAGAATAATAGAAGGAGGACAGGAGCCTCTCATATGGTAGAAAGAGGGGGACACTCTGATAATGAAAGAAGAGGCCTGGGGACTCCCTCAGACTCCTTTGGACTGCCTTGAGGCATCTGATTCTTATTTCCCCACAAGAGCCCTGGGTAACATTGACAGTGGGGAACCAGTTGACTGACTTTCTAATTGATACAGGTGCCACATATTCTGTCATAAACACCAAGGTGGTAAGGAAAACATCTGTCTATCCCAGTCATGGGAGTTTCTGGAGAAGTACAAAACCACTTATTCTTACAACCTCTAGAAGGCCAACTAAGGGACCTCACCCTACAGGGCCATGGATCACAAACAAACATGAATCCCTCCTCCCCCAAGATACAGACTCTTTTGGCTAGGAATTTCATGGCCTAGTCTTCCCCAGACATCATGCACAAAATTCAAAAAGCAATTGTTGGTCTTCAGACTCCAATGTCCAATTGGCATATTCAGCTTTCAATAACAGGGGTATGGCTGAAAAAGCTGATTGCACTCAAAGAAATATACAGAAGGCCCAAATGATTGCAGTGACTTTGCTCAGAGAGCAACAAAGGGGAAACAAAGTCATTCTAGGAGAAACTTGCCTGAATCTTTGAGATGCAAATGTCCTATCTGGTCTTCTCAGAAACCCGTATCTCTGCCATCTTTTTTAAATTCAAATTTTGAAAAAGAAGGTACAGTAATTTAGAGTTTGACTTGTTTTCCATAAATATAAGTAAAGAAGGTTTAGCCATCTAGACAAGTGATCTTGATTTCTTCCATCTGCCAGAAACCCAACTTCTTTTGTAAACTGATGGGTTTTTACATTGCTGTACCTGACTCAGGGCTGAAATTTTGAAATGAGAACTATGGTGTCTGTTTGTTTGTGTGTTTGTATGTGTGTTTGTCTTTGGATAACATTGCTGAGGTTAATCTCTAAATGAGCTCTATTTAATTGGCTTAAAGAAAAGTAAGTGCTTACAAACAAAACAATTCTCAATAAAAGAAGAATTAAGCTAAATGAGTTTCAGGTTCAAGTGAACTGGGAAATATTTAGTATTAATGTTTGTTTGTTGATCTAATTAATAGAGATGTCTTTAGAGCCATCAACATTAAGTATAATACTTTCACTGCACCTAGGTTTAATAGAAGTTAAATGAAATCTTTTTATATCTGTTGCAGATTTGTCAGCAAGAAAAATAACTTGATATGATGAAACTTTAAAGTAAAATGAAAATGAGATAAGAGCTTTTATGTAAACTGTAAGAATAATTGTGTTCTAAAAAATAATCTAAAATAGTTTCTTCAGATTTTGGTAACTATTACTTGTCTCTTGGTTTTCACTAGAAATTAAGGTTTTTAAGAGTCAGGGATTCTAATTTAAATATATAATTAAAGCTACTAAAAATAATTAAACATTTCAGTATGGTAGAATGTGTGTTTTCAGTTAAGAAAGTATGAGGAATGGAATTACCTTTTACAAGAAGGTTATGTACATGATCAGGATTAACTAAAGTTAGAGTGAAGTTAAATAAATAAAAGGATTTTGTTAACTAAGCTAATACAAGACTGGAATTTGATCTGTTAAAAGTGCTCATTTTTTATAATAGTTTGTATGAGTTTCTGTGCCCGTAGGTGATCCATGTTTGTTTTTCTTTCAATCATTTTGTGACTTGGTAAAATGAATAAGTATTGTTTCACAGTGACCTACAATCCTGTTGTGTTTTAAAACCTTTTTGACATTTTTAACAAATTTCCCAAATATCAAAATCTGACTAAAGCCTTTTAGCCTCCAGCTGACTCTGGGATACTTCAAAAGAACATCTCTGAGGCATCTCAGAAAGAAATGTCAAACTAAGTTTATTTGGTATGTTAAATTACTTCAAAAAACATTGTCAAGTGATTGGAGATGAACTAAGGTTATAGTGTATGGATAAATGTCATTTATAAAGATACTTCAAAGTTTATTTGGAATCCCTAACATTTGATATGTCCTGATAGTTATCAATATATCCAAGTTTCCTGATAACTTGCATTGTACTCAAATCTTTAACCATGCTATTTTAAGCTGTGTCCTGATGCTTTTGCAAAATGAAGATTTTCAAAAAGAATGATAAAAAGGAATGTTTTAACAAATAACAGTTTCTGATAGGCTTTAGATAATATCACTGGACTGGGTGACAAATGACAAAACTAATAGAAAACCTGATTATTTCATCCAGATCAACAGGAATTAATGTGACTGAATGAACTGGTAAATATGATTTATGACATTAGGAAATATACTGGCTTTAATTCTTGTTTTTCAGGAAAACCTTTTCTTTTATTCTACAAGTTGATAAAGTATGCTTTTGTAAACAAAGATGAAACATTTATCTTTTTCTCTCTACCTGATCCTGCCAGAATTTGGTGTTTCTAGCTGGCTCTCCTGTGGACTTGATATAATGCTAATCATTGTTTTAATTTGTTCTTTGTTTCCAAATTGTTTGTACTTTGTGTCTCCCTGATGCAGTATGTCTTTGTCAATGTTACTCTCTGCATTACTTATATCCTGTCTATTTTATAAGGTTGTAGTCTCTTGCAGTACCCAGTGTGTAACCAGCCTTCCAACAAAAATTCTATGGCTAAACATCTTAAGGAAATAGATCACATTTATAACATAATTGTAATGATGTGATTCTAGGTATGGGGAGAAGCAACAAGGGAAAATGTCTCCTGGATATAATTAGACAGAGGATCCAGAGAATATTTAATTACCAATAGGGCCTCATCCAAAAAATTAGCACCTGGAGTGGCATATCAAGAATTTTCTCCTGACCTGTGATGAAACTCCCAGCATTGTGGGACAAAATTTGATCATAAAATATCTCCCAAATACTGGCCAAATTTCTGACCAAGAGGAGAAGATCAGTTGTCAGTGGCTGCAGCCCTCCAAAGTGAGCTTGTGAGCCCTGAGGAAACTCAGAAAGGAGAATACTTGCCATCTAGCAGCCATCAGACTGCAGCCACTTCCTATGGTGAGCCCTGAGGAAACTCAAGATGGGAAAATACAGAATACAGGCCCCAGAAAGCTGTGGTACACATTAAAAAAAATGATTTCAGTGAGCCCAGACTCTTGCATCTTCCCATACATAGAAAAATGCTAAATTCCTTAACTTGAGATGTGGCCTCCTGGCTTGAAGCCCTCAAAAATCCTGATAACTCTCAACTTGTAGGTTGTGAATATTTTTAAATCTACAGGTGTTAACTAGACACTTCCAAGTGAAACAAAAGACAAATCTCAACATTTGGAACACTGACACTGACAGCAGATACTCCCCGAAAGATCCATCTAGTAGAGCAGTTAGAACATTGTCACCCCTTTTCCCACAAGATTGTGGAATGGACATGACAGTGGGGAATTGTAACATAGAAGAGCTAAATTGGACTTCATGTTGCATCTGTTTCTTTGACTTTAACCTTTGCTTTTTGTTGCTTTTGTTATTATAATCACACATAATGGCCTGCCTCAGAGAACCCTGCCCATCTGTGAATGGCTGCAGAAAAGAAGAAATTAACACATCCCCTCCCCAAGGCTAGTCATTCTGGGAGGTGTTTTGCAAGATAGCTCTTTTTACTTTACTTCCCCACTCCTCTTCTTCTCTATTCTGCCTTTTTACTTTATTTCCTCACTGCCTCTCTATAAAACAAACTGGCATCCAGACCCTGACAAGATGCTTTTTCAGAGACACTAGTCTGCCATCTTCTCAGTCTGCTGGCTTTCCAAACAAAGTCATTTTCGTTGCCTCAACACCTTGTCTCCAATTCATTGGCCTGTCATGCAGTGAGCAGAGTGAGCTTGGACTCAGTAACAATCTCTCCTCCCTTGTCCAGTCAGTCTACTACTCAGGACTGGGTGAAGCGGCATCTGGCTGCTTCCAGAAAGAATCTCCCTGTAGGAGGCCAGAGGTGTAGGCAGGGCTTGGAAGTATGCTGGGGAAGAAAGTTGATAGGTGGGCAACTCTTAGTCCATTAGTACCAGGAAAGCCACACTCTCCCCTGGGGCCCTGCAGCCAAAGGCATCCCCAGAGCATTGGTTTGTCACTGTGAAGAACTCTTCTGGCCATGAAATTTGTACCTGACATTTACATTTTTCCTCTGCCCTAGACAAGCCCCCAGAAACTTCCTTATTAATGTCGTCCTACTTGAACTGAAAGAGGGGAAAATAGAATGCTTCCTAATCAAGCTTGGGTGTGAAGATTTAGCTGTAAAGTTATTCACAGTAGGAAATGTAACTAACTAAAAAGGCACTGGTGAAATAATGTGCATGCGCACTTGTTGCCTGCTGCCCAGCACTCATTTTCTTCGTTCAAAATAAAGGACTGAGAATGTCATTCTGGAATTTGAAGGAAATTCCGGGTATTGTGGTTTCTACGTGATTGAAGCAAACCACCCTCAACTACAGAGGTCCCTTTTCAATGGCAATTCACAAGTGAGCAATAAGTCAAGCTTGTCTGATAAGAGTACACCCAGGGGGACTTCCCTGGCAGTTCAGTGGTTAAAACTTTGTCTTCCAATTCAGGGGGTGCAGGTTTGATCCCTGGTTGGGGAGATAAGATCCCACATGCCTCAAGGCCAAAAAAACCAAAACAGAAAACAGAAGGTATATTGTAACAAATTCAGTAAAGATTTAAAAAGAAAAAAAAAAAAGTACATCCAGGGCTTTTTTCTGGAAATGTTCTTTTTCTCACTGACCTGACTGCCATGAGGAGGTTGAGACTGTTAAAATAATTATTGCAACCATAGAGGGAGCTGATCTGAAGAAAACATAGACATCCAAATGAGAGAATCTCAGAAAGATAGGTGACATTTTGAATCTCTGGATCAAACTATGCCTGAAGCTAGCCCAAATTCTGATTTTATCATTTACATCAACTTGATTTTGAAGGCCAGTTTGTTTGGTTTTCTGTTTCTTATAACTGAAAGAGTTGTATATCTATATGGTGGACTAAAATGCAAAGTTTCCCCATTGATTATCTCTGGATGGTAAAATTGTGATATTGTTTTATAAATTCCTTTTCCTGGTATTTAATTTCTCACTAATAAGCATGGATTACCTTTTAGAAAAGAGAAATAAAATTATTTCTTATTTTTAAATGATTCTACGTATCTTCTGTACTGTAGTGTCTTTCAAACCCAGGGGAAGCCCCCATGTGTATATTCTAGTAGCTCTAGTCTGCATGGAACCTGCCTGCCAGGGCCCAGCACACTTTTCTCTGGAAGTTTAGAGCCTTTTGACTAAAATGTATGTATTAATCATGGCTTTTAAGGTTTTTTTCTTCTTTTTTTTTTTCTTTTTTCTTTTTTTTTTTTTTTGCCGCACCACGTGGCATGCAGGTAGATTCCCAAGCAGGGATCAAACCTGCACCCTCTGTAGTAGACTTAACCATTGGACCACCAGGGAAGTCCTCATGCCTTTTAATTTCTGTATTTCTGATGCTTTGACATCTTGGGTCTGTGGGCCCTGGAGAGACTGCCTGTTCCAGGCTTAGCCAGTTCCTAGAGATAGTAAATGAGAGTGTTTTCACATGCAAATTAACCAATCCCATAGCTACCGACCACCTCCTTTATCAGATTCTCACACTCTGGACCAGTGTCTCCCTGCTCTAATCACACCAGGGCCTGACAACTGAAAACAGCCTCTGTGCCCCAGAGCCTGCTGAAATTATCTAATTAGCCAATCCTAAATCTGCTTACCCTGCTGTGCCTTCCCCTTCCCTCAGAAATCACAATAAAGACTCTTGCCCACATTTTTCTCTAACTCCTGATTTCAGACTCAGGCAGCAGTAAGTGGCAGCTTGCAGCCAGCAGCAGTGAGCAGTAGCTAGAAGCAAGATCTTAATTCCTGGACCAGGAGTCCTAACTGCTGGACCACAGGGACCAGCAGCTAGGGCCTGGGTCCCTCATTCTTTCCTGCCTTGTCAAGAATGAATTCAGGTGAGGAGGCAGAAGGTAAAGAGAAAAGTAAAAATTTTATCAGAAAAGCAGAGTACACATGGAAAGATGCACAGGTGGACTCAGGGAGAGATTCCCCAGAGTCACAACTTTGGGGGGTTTAAATCCTTTATAAAGGGGCAGTCTTCCAGGTCTTTGTCTTCTTCTTGGCCAGTCATATTAACCCCATGGCTAATTTGTCTCTGGACCCTCCCCTGGGTGTGCACACACCCTTCAGTCAAGATGGATCCCATCTCAAAGGCCTCTGGGAGGAAGATAGCAAGATTTACTATGCTCTGGCTTCCCTTGCCTTTTGACCTCATGAAGACTTTTGCACATGTGTAGTGTCTCCCTTGTCCCAGGGATGGGGAGTGTATGACCTTTTGATCTTTTAACAGGTTTTAGCCCCTCTCCATCCCTGCCATAAAAGTGTCCAATGTCCGGTTAGCTACCCTATTCCTATTGCTGTTTCTTATATCAAATTGCAGATTTCAAAATATAGACAGGACTCTGGCCATAAATAGGTAGTCCAGAGCCCAGTTTTCTCTTGCCTCAGGAAATATAAACAGATGGCTGGTAATGAATGTCTAGCCTGGAGCTCATCTTCATCTCACCCCAGGAGGTGTGAACAGGTGTAAATGCCTAGCCTGGAGCCCATCTATCTCCTGCCTCACTCCTGCCTCCTGACTGACCCTGGTTCTTCCCTCTGTGGCCCTACCTGACATTCCCACCTCCCCTTAGGAACTATGAGTAATAAATTATCTTTTCAATAGCAATTGTCTCCTGATTATACCTGAATAATAAAAAACATTTTAAAACAACTTGTCCATCCATTAGGAGCCATATACTCAACAGGGCGCTCAGAAAAACCCAGCAAACTATCAGTGACAAATGGCTCCATGCTCAGCCACAGGTAGTTCTTTCGATGTCCCAGTTGCAAGGGATATCTTAGACTTACTTAGATCCTCTCTCTAGTTTTTTCTAATTAGTACAATGCTAGGCAAACAATAGACACTTAATAAATGCACACTGGTTGTTTGATGAAGCATGCTGATCAGGCCACACAAATGCCATAATCACTGTTACAACTATTGCTGGGAGATGCCTCCAAGAGCTTCTAGAAAGAATTTATAAAATGTCTCTCCCAAGAGGAGGGTCTAGCTCATTGGGGGCTCCCAGAAGCAGACCCTGAGACAAGGTTTTCATGCCAAGTGGTTTATTTGGGAGACAACCCCAGGAAACACCAGTAAGGAAGTAAGACAGAGAAAGGAAGGAAGCCAAAACAAGATTTGTTAATGAACAACCATGTCTCTGTCCACTGGAGACCTCTGAAAGACAGTGTAGGGAAGTGGTCCGCAAATTGTGACACACATCAGAATCATCTAGAGGGATTCTTAGAATAGAGTTTGGGCTGAACCTCTAGAGTTCCTGATTCAATGAGCTCCCAGGTGACACTGACACTGCTTGTTCTAGGACCATACTTGGAGGTTTCCCTCCACCTCCATTATCAATGGGCAAAAAGCTGAGGTATCCATCACCCAATTGCCCTTCATCATTGGCTGAGGGTAGTTCCCAGGGGTGGTGACTGCTCAGCGCTTGTGTCCTGCATCTGTGTGTGTAGAGAGAAGGTCCTCAGGCAGACAATTGAGCACTGGCAGTGGGACAACATGAGCATGCTTGGGGACAGTTAGTGCTGAAAGGTGTGGGCAGGATACTGGCAGCATTCATTATGACATCCTATCCCAACATTTCTGTGGTGAAAGAAGATAGAAGGACCCATTCCCATTCTACATCCCTTTTTGGAAAGTCACAGTGTTCATTAGCATAGCAGTGCTTCCAAGAGGTCAAAGAAATCTGTTGAACTTAATATTTCCCAAATTTCTTTGAACTTCTTTCAAAGAAGACAGTTTGGGAATTGCTATTCTAGACCAGGATTTGGCAACTAAGACCTATGGACCAAATGTGACCTGCTATTTATTTGTATAAATGAATTTTCCATGGAACACAGCCACACCCATTCTTTTACAGACTGTATATGGCTGCATTTGCTCTGCAATAGCAAAGCTAAGTAGCTCTGACAGAGACTGTAGGGTGCACAGGCCTAAAACATTTGTGATATGGCCCTTGGCAAAAAAGGTTGACAGAGCCCATTTCTAGACTCTTTTCTCCACATTTCAAAGACAGTGAAACTCAGGGAGGGAAAATTGTCTTGCCCAAGGTAACTGAAACAGATTGTGGTGATGCAAGGACAAGGGCAGTGGGTTACTGATTCTTATGCCCTTTCCAAGAGCCCCTTCCACTCACAGCTCTTCCTCATAGCCCCTCTTCCTTTATCTCTTGCTCTCTACTCTTTTGGCCTGCTAACATGAGAAATGATGGATTGTGCAGAAAGATATCCTTGTGCTTCTGTTTAAAGACTCCCCTGTATGCCATTGGACCACTCATTCACCAAGTCTTTTTGATAGACCAGGGCTGTTCTAGGCATGCAAATGCCACAGGAAGTAAGAACTGGCATGCTTCTGTCATGTTTGGAGCTGAGTTGAACAAGGGTGTAAAAAGCTGTCTTTAAAGAAAAAGTGTGTATTGTCTATGCTGAGTGCTTTAGAGACAATGACACAAGTGAGGGAGAGTTTGAGGGGGCTTGCTGGGATTTGAAGCCCATGGGAGCCTTCTGCAAGGGATGACTTTCAAGCTAAGACATTTTATTACAGACCTAAGACATTGTGTGAAGGCTTGAGGGAAAAGAATCCCAGGTGGGAAGAAAGGTAAATGCAGTGACTTGAGATGGAAGCATCTCACTAGCCTCCAGCCTAGTGCGAGGGGATGGAGGAAGTATTTGATGCAGGTATCATACCAAGGCAGGACGTTGTAGGCCGTGATCAGAAATTTGGATTGCTTTCCAGGTAAGATGAGAGGCTTGTGGGATCAATCCCCAGGAAACAGGTTCTGAAATTCTCCATGGACACCTCTGTTCACAGAGGCCTAGATTATGCAAGAAAGGGCTCATGTCTGGGCCTGGCAGATGTTCTGAGGATTGGTTAAATATGCACACATCTGCACCACAGAGAAGTGATGTGCACAGTCCTTAGTGTGCCTCTCCATTCCAGTGTGCCCAGGTCAGTCTCTGTCCACATCTATTGCCCTGGCATTGATTACTAAGAGCACCCCCTTTCACTCCTAACAGTGTCTCAGTTTGAGTGATAAATTCTACCATGACCCTAATTATACCACTTGCTTCCAGGTAATTTAAGCCTTGTCTCATGAGGTCCATTACTCTCAGGTTAATAGTTTATTCTACCTTGAAATATAAATTCCTTACAATTAATAGAAATCATCACAAGGTTACATCTTATTTCTCCCTTGGCACTCCATATTCCCAGAGGACAGGGCACATGTGTTTATTTATAGAGTGTTTGCCAGGTCTACTGTGAAAATAGTACATGGGCACATTACTTTTCAAAAGTTAGGTCATTTAGTCTTTACAACAAAACTGCTGGAAGGGTCAAGAGTCATTTCCCTTTTGTGGACAGGAGAAATGAAGTGACTAGCCAGGATCTCACAGGCAGTAAGTGTCAGAATTAGAACTCAAACTTGGATGGACCTAGCTCCATATCTAGGTCTCTTTCTATTCCACCATCCTGCAGCTAAATGCCTGGCTGACTTCTCTCCTAGGGCAGATACTGACAGCCTAATAAGAAAGAGGAGAAGACACAATAACCTTCCTGTCTGGGCTTTGCAAATATAAAGTACCTTGTAACAGCTGAATAATAATAGCCATCAGTGTTAGCAGGTGATCAGGATGCTGCTAGTGCTGTTGACAGTGCAGAGATTTTAAAGATTATCTCCTAATGTATGTCAGGTCAGATGTAATACCCTGTAATGTCAGAGCTTATCAGTCTTGCTCAAGGCAGGCTCACATGACACACACCACTGGGTACTCCTGACACACATTCAAATCTAAGCTGTCAGGGTTTTCTGAACACCAGCCCCTGGGTAGGTACACATAGAAGGTGTGGATCACCCAGGGGTGGACTGCTAAGCTGAGAGAGCCACACCTGGGGTCTGTATTAGCACAACATAGCCTCAGGGTGGCATGTAAGGTAATTTGTTAACCTATCAGGGACAGAGCAATGGCTCTCATGGAACCCCAGGGACCAGAGTGTCCTCACTTTCCAACCTGGTGAGGCCTCTGTCCCTTCAGAGACAGGCTCAGAACTGCTGCTGCTAAAACTTATTCTTGTCCTGGCTCAGATGCAAGCCATCTGGGTAACCTTTGGCAGGTCCTCAGGCAGGAGGAATCACTGGAGAGTGCTAGGTTCAAATACTGCCAAGGATCACTTCTTAGTCCCTCTGAGGCCCAGACTCCTCCCCTATAAACCCTGGTTGTAGTGATCACTTTGCAGCACCTCTGTATAAATGAAATACCCAGAGGTTTTCATACAGCAGGTCCTGAGAAAAGGTGGGCTGCACTCTTAGTATCACTATCATCACTAATGCCATCTCCCCTTAGAGGTGAAAACAGCAGAAAGTGGACATGGAGGAAACCACCTCTTGGCATTTCTGCCTTCTGCATCTCTGTCCTGAAACACTCCATGGTTAATGGAACCCCAGGCAGAGATGGCAAAGCAGGAGTGCTAACTCACTTCCTGGAACATGCTCCCCTGGCCTAGCTGTTCTCCTAGGTTTGTACACCCTGCAATTAGCCAAGTAATTAGGTTCATGAGTAAACTGAATAAGGAAAATGATATTCTAGCTCTTCCCCCTTTCTCTAAGCAAGAGCTGTTTGTTAATGCCAATGGGGGTGCACATCCAAGGGTAGTCGTTCAGTTCTCTATTTCTAATAATTTACTATTTTCTTTTCTTACTTTTCATTAGCAAAATTCTTACTCTTAAAATTAGAGAAAATAATATGACAAGACTTCATTTTCAACAGTTAACACCATTTTGCCATTCTTTTTTTTAATATTCCCAATACCCAATGTTTTTAAGGCAAATTGCCAACATCATGCCATTTCATCCATTTCATCCTTGTTAGTACACAGGAAAAAGTAGGGCTGGGGCCAGGGTGGGGAGTGGTGGAGCATGGAGAAGGCTGTCCAAGGACTCAGACAACTTGTCCTGGAATTCGACCTGGGCCCAGGGCCTTGGAAACTGCTATTTATACACATTTCACAATAGAAGGGACTGATGAGGGGAAGCAGAGTTAGGGACATATCTGGTGGAAGCTACATTGGAAACTGCCTTGGAATCTAGGGATACTACTTTCAAGAATAGGGTGATTCTCTCAACTGACAAAAAAACACAACCTAAAAGTTGTGAGTTAAGTTTTTTTTTGGGGGGGAAGGATCTTACTGAGGACTCTAGGCCAGGAGACAGCCTCTCAGACAGCTCTGAGGAACTGCTCTGAAGAGGTAAGGGAGAAGCCAGGATATACAGTAGCTTTCTGGTAGAAAAAAAAAAAAAAACAAGTTATCAAACATCAAAAGGTTGCTGCTAATCACAGCAGACATCTCAAGTTAATGATTTTAGTCCTTCTCTATGTATGGGAAGATGCAAGAGTTTGGACTCATTAAAATCATTACTTAGATATACTTAACTATCTAGGGCCAGTATCCTAAGCACAGAATGCTTCCTGTTTTTCTCCACCCACAATTCCCCTCAGGGTGCACATTGAGGGGTAAGGGGTGCAGTGGGAGGGGCATCTGCAATGGCTGATGGTTTGATGGTGAGCAATAGTTGTTATTTACTGGAATGGCTGGCAATATTCTTTGTCAGCAATTCCTTGGGACAAAAAACTCACAAGCATTTCTGGGAACAGTGGGAAGAGTTGGGGTATCATGCCCCTAACACCAGTGTGGAGGACATTATGGAGCCCTGTAAATATTCAGGAGCTTGGAGGTACATCCACACTAGGACCCATAGTAGGGGAGATAATATAACCATCCCCTGGGACTCTCAAGCAGCAGCCTTGGAGAAGAATGCCATCACCAGACAGTGAACAAGAAGTCGAAAGCAGCCAGTGCTCTAGCTTCCCACCACCCAGCTCCCATCCTGCCAAACGTAGATCTTGCTATCTCTTTCCACAGAAGCAGGTTTACAGGAGGAGCCAATTAAGGGAACAAACACCTGGCACACTGAGAGAGGAGCAAGCCAGCTTCAATAAGTTGAAAATGTGCCCCCCACAGCAAAAAAAAAAAAAAAAAAAGAGGAAGAAGAAAAGAGAAAAAAAAAAGAAAATGTGTCTTCACATCAACAAAGCAAGGTGTGCCCATTTTACGGATGAGGAAGATAAGCCTCAGAAAAGAAAATTGCTCATAACAACAGCTAGCAAATGGCAAAAGCAGGTTTACTCACTCTCCTTCCTCGTCCTTTCTTCCTAGCTCAAGATTAGCCCCAGAATTGGAAGACTTATTTCTGGTAGGAAACATTTTTGTATGCTTGATTCACTAATCAAGTTGGTTTGAGTTTCATAAAAGGCAGTGCTGGGAACACTGAGTCAGTACTTCTTTCCTGTTTCCAGCCTGTAGAGAGGAAGAGAATGCAAAAAGCTCAGATATGCAAATGAACATTTGGACTGATTTCCACTGGAAATTTTGCCTCCAAGGGAGTTCTTTATACCCTTAAGAAATGCATTTTTTTTTCTGCTTAACTGGTGAAAAAGAAGGAAAGATATTTCCAGATGACCTAGCCTAGGAATGAAAGTCTCCGGAAGCAAGTGTTAGTTAAACAAGGATAATGTTGGCTAAACAAATGTTCCACTCAGTGAAAGGAATGGAGAAAGAGAAATTCCCAAGTTCTAAATTGTGAGAGCAAATGGGCCTCTTCTACATTTATTTCTCACCTTTCTTCCATTCAGGCTATATTTCAAGTAAGGTCTGGGATGGTCTCATGAGGGTACCCAAGGATGTGACAAGGAAAGTGAGCAGCAGCCTGTCCTCTAAGTTAAAAAAACCAACTGTAATGAACTAAAGCATATGGTTTAGACATGAGACACTGTGCTGGCCCTGGAGTTGAGAGGGGAAACACAAGCTCTATGGACCTTACCTTCAAGCGGTCCTGGGTTTCAAGAAAGACTAAGATGCATACATAAAAGCAGTAAGGCATTACTCAGGTGGGCTCAGGGAAGACAGGATGGGAGCCCTGAGTACTGCCTTCTGGGGGAATTTCTAATACTGTGGGTGCCCCAGGTCACTAATGGGATACTTTGGTATTGAATCGAAGCCCAGACTTTAGCCCTGTGTGCCCAGTCACTTTTTTTTTAATTAAAAGAAATATTTTTTTGGATGCACCATGAGGCTTGCAGAATCTTAATTCCCTGACCAGGGATTGAACCTGAACCACAGCAGTGAAAGCACTGAGTCCTAACCACTTGACCACCAGGGAATTCCCCCAGTGACTTTTATTAAGCTGGCCAGAGGTCCAATACATAGTAAGTCTTGACCAGGCTGGTTCACTACAGTGCCCCGCTTGCCTCCTTTCCTGTGCTCTCCATCTCACCCAGACCCCGCACATAGGAGGCATCTCTCAGAACCTGCGCACAGGACAGTTCAGGCAGCAATTGTCCACTCCTTATGAATGCTCTTAGAGTGAAGTTTTCAAAGCTGCTGATAATATGGCAATTAACCACCAGGTTGAAGGAATAGAGTTGGAATTCTTTGACAATCCTGGGCATGCCTCAGCACTATCTCCTTCTGTTTCCAATTATCCTGACACTGCAGAGGCAGCTGTAGAGTGATGCATATGTTAATGACGTCCTCAGAGTAAGGCCAGGATAATATATCTACCAGTGCCTGAGGGTGAGTTTCCCAACTGCTTGTAACTGGGTCACTATTTTTAGTTGGAACCTCCAGTCAAAAATGTCAAACAGGGAAAATGAATGTGAATTTGGCTGAGAGGAAAGAACAAGGGGTGGGGTTTCCATTTCGTCTCATTTAGCAACTTACCATGGGTCTGAAAAAAGGATTTCCTAGTGCTGGGCCTCAGATTTTCTCACCTGAATGACCAAAGGTTTGGATTCACGTTTGTTGACTGAAATAAAAATGCTCAACATGAGAGCTATGAGTTTCAGTTTTATTTGGGCACTTACTGAGGACTATAGTGTGAGAGACAGCCTCTCAGAGAGCTCCAAGGAACTGCTCCAAAGAGGTGGGGGAGAGGTCAGTATATATGTGATTTTGGTGAAGGGGTTACATGCAACTAAACACACATCTTAGTCAAAGATTGCTGCTAATCCTGGGGAACAGATATCTTAGTTAATGGTTTTGGTGCTTTTCAAAGTATGGGAAGATACAAAAATTCAGGTTCATAAAATTTCTCCTGAAAATACCTACCTGAAGGCCTGTTCTGCCAGTTTTCTCTAAGCACAAAGTGCCTTATTCCTAATCCCTGCTCTGAACTCATTTCAAGGTGTGTTAAACATCAGTGGCTGTAGTGGCTAATGGACATAATCTTTATGCAACTGGATTGTGAGCAGTATTCTTTAGTTGTCACCTTCAATAGGACATCCTATGAATCAAAGACCAGCAACACCCAAAGGAGAAGGGACTCAGGTCCAGGAAGCAAACCAACCTGCTGGATTGATTCAGTCCATGCACTGATTCTAATGTCAGTGCATAAGGCAAGAATAATACACAATCAGATTTCCCCACAGGAAGGTGTCACTATTCCACCAGCCCAGCCCAGCAATTTTCCCCTCCAGCCTCAGGATAGCCAATGACCTTCCATTAAGGAATTGCCTTACTTTTAGGGGACAGAAAAAAATAGCACACTTTCCAAAATATATAAACAGCTCATATAATTTAATATCAAAAACAAAAAGAAAAACAAACAAGCCAGTTTAAAAATGAGCAGAAGACCCAAATAGACATTTTTTCCAAAGAAGGCATACAGATGGCCAACACATGACAAAATGCTCAATATTGCTAATCCTCAGAGAAATGTAAATCAAAATCACAATGAGATATCACTTCACACCTCTCACTATGGCTATCATCAAAAAGACCACAAATAACAAGTGTTGGTGAAGATGTAGAGAAAAGGGAACCCTTATATACTGTTGGTGGTAATGTAAATGGTGTAGCCACTATAGAAAACAGAATGGAGTTCCTCAAAAAACTAAAAATAGTACTATCATGTGATCCAGCAATTCCTCTCCTAAGTATATATCTGAATAAAATAAAAGCACTATTTCAAAAAGATTCATGCACCCCAGTATTCATAGCAGTATTATTTACAATTGCCAAGATATGGAAAAAGAAGATGTGATATATATATATATATATATACACACACACACACATATATATGTATATATGTGTATATATATAAAATATAATATTGTAAATCAACTATACTTCAATTAAAAAAAATTAAAACAGCATACTTGAAATGTGAGGAAGATGATGGAGGAGTAAGACATGGAGATTACTTTCCTCCCCACAAATACATCAAGAATACATCTACATGTGGAACAGCTCCTACAGAACAGTTACTGAATGCTGGCAGGGGACCTCAGACTTCCAAAAAGGCAAGAATATCCCCAAGTAACTGGGTAGAGCACAAGAAAAAAGGGGAAAAAAGAAAGAAAGGAACCCAGAGTAGATGTGCCCCCTTGGGAAGGAGCTGTGAATGGGGAAAAGCTTTCACACACTTGGAAGCACCTTCACTGGTAGGGATGGACAGGGGGAGCTTTGGAGCCCCTGGAGGAGAGAGCAACAACAGGTGTGCAGAGGGCAGAGCAGGGAAATCTCACATGGAGGATTGGTGCCAAGTAGCACTTCCCATCCTGAGACGCTCCTCTGCTGGCCTGCTGAGGCAGGTGGTGGCTGGGTGCTGAGGCTTGAACTTCAGAGGAAAGACCCCAGGGAGAGGACTGGAGTTGATTTCAGGACAGCCTAAGGGGCCTAGTGTACCACAGCTAACCAGAAGGGAGTCTGGGGAAAAACCTGGGCCTGAGAGAGAGGCAAGAGACCTTTGTTTTTGGGTGCTCAAGAGGCAGTCTACCATAGGAGCTTCCTGCTCCATGTACTCACAGATGACCGGGCAATGCCTACACAAGGACCACCATGAGCTGTGGCTGTTATATCAGAACACAGAGCCTACCATGGTGGCCCCAAGGGTCCTATGTGCAAGGCAGGTCATTGTCCACACCCTCCCAGCAGGCAGTGCAGCCCACCACCATCAAGGTCATGCTTTCAGGACCAACTTCTAAGGGAGAATGCACAGCACACCCCAGGCTCATGCTGACCTCTGCTGCTGCAGGCACTCCCCACACATTTCAATTAGATTGCCATATCCCTCCTTCCACCCTGGCCTGAATGAACAAGTGAGTCCTAATCACCCACTTTTGCCTCCTCTTGCCTGGGTGGGCAGCGGATGCCTGAGAGTGGCCAACACACAGAGATAGGACCACAACCAAAACCGATCCTCAGGAACTGTGGGACCAAAGAAGAGAAATGGAAATAGACACAGGAGGAGCAGATCAAATACTCACAATTGGCTTGATAGATGCTGCATCTGTGGATCACCTGAATAGATGAGTGTTCCTACAATTAAGATTGTGGACTTAGCAGGCAACTGTGGACTTTGTGGGCAAATACACTCAGGAATAAGGCCAGATCAGAGTCTGAGTTAACACCACAGTGCCCATAGCAGGTGCAGAGACCTACCTAGAAGTATTGGAGTACTTCCAGATTTGTGTGAATTGTTCCTGGTTCTATGTATTTGTTAGTTTAATCTTTAGTGTATATTTTCATATGTGGGTTTGTTTATTGCTTTGGTTGTTCTAGTCTTTGTTTTCACTCTTTTTTTTTTTTTCTTTTTCTGAGTCTCTTTTCTCTTTTTGTGAGTGCTAGTGTGTATGTCTCTTTGTGTGATTTTATTTGTTTAGTTTTGCTTTTATCACTTGTCTTGGGATTTTGTCTGTTCTCTTTCCTTCTTTTTTTTCTTCTTCTCCTTCTTTTTCCACTGTGCTGTGCAGCTTCCAGGGTTTTGGTGCCTGGCCAGGGATCAGACCTGGACCTCTGAGGCAGGAGAGCTGAGTCCAAGATGTTGGACCACCAGCAAACTCCCAACCCCATGGAATATTAATCAGTGAGAGCTTTTTCAGAGGTCTCCATCTCAACACTAAGATCCAGCTCCACCCAATGGCCAGCAAGCTCCAGTGCTGGATGCCTCAGGCCAAAAAACTAGCAAGACAGAAACAAAATCCCACCCATTAGCAGACAGACTGCCTATAGTCATACTAAGCTCACAGACACCCCCAAAACACACCACTGGACATGGCCTTGTGCATCAGAAGGACAAGATTCAGCTCCACAAACAAGAACACAGGCAGCAGTCCTCCCCCCACAACCAGGAAGCTTACACAAGCCACGGAGGACAGACAACAGAATAAGAACTATGACCCTGCAGCCTAAGGAAAGGAGACCCCAAACACAGTAAGTTAAACAAAATGAGAAGGCAGAGAAAGATATAGCACATGAAGGAACAAGGACATAAGACCAAACAAATGAAGAAGAAATAGTCTACCTGAAAAAAAAAAAAAATTCAGAGTAATTATAGTACAGATGATCCAAGATCTCAGAAACAGTGTGGAGGCACAGATTGGGAAAATTTTTTAACAAATGTTTAACAAGGAGATAGAAGACCTGAAAAGCAAACAGTGATGAACAACAGAATAACTGAAATTAAAAATACTCTAGCTTACTTCACTCTGTATGACAGACTCTAGGTCTATCCACTTCATGATATCAGTTTCATTCCTTTTTATGGCTGAGTAATATTCCATTGTATATATGTGCCAGAAAGAGAAAAACAAATACTGTATGCTAACACATATATATGGAATCTGAAGAAATGGTACTGATGAAACCAGTGACAGGCAAGAGTAGAGATACAGAAGTAGAGAATGGACTTGAGGACATGGGGCTGGGGTGAGGGGCAAAGGAGAAGTTGGGACAAGGTGAGAGAGTAGCATAGACATATTTACACTACCAGCTGTAAAATAGATAGCTATTAGGAAGTTGCTGTATAACAAAAGGAGATCAACTTCATGGGAAATGCCTTGGAGGGTCAGGAAGGGGAGGGTGGGGGGGAATCAAGGGAGTCACAGGAGGGAGGGGATATGGGGATATGTGTGTAGATGCCACTGATTCACTTTGGTGTACCTCAGAGACGGGTACAAGAGTATAAAGAAAATATATTCCAAAAAAGAGTTTAAAAAAGAAAAATACTCTATAAGGACTCAATAGCAAAATAACTGAGACATAAGAATGGATAAGTCACCTGGAAGATAGGAATGTGGAAATAACTGCCACATAGAAGAATAAAGAAAAAAGATTGAAAACAATTGAGGACAGTCTCAGAGACCTCTGGGACAACATTGAATGCACCAACATTCAAATTATAGGAGTCCCAAAAGAAAATGAGAAAAAGAAAGGGTCTTAAAAAATATTTGAAGAGATTATAGTTGAGAACTTCCCTAACATGGGAAAAGAAATAGTCAATCAAGTCCAGGAAGTGCAGAGAGTCCCATATGGGACAAACCCAAGGAGAAATTCAATGATACATATTAATCAAACTATCAAAAATTAAATACAAAGAAAAAATATTAAAAGCAGCAAGAGAAAAGCAACAAATAACATACAAGTGAATCCCCATAAAGTTAACAACTGATCTTTCAGCAGAAACTCTGCAGGCTAGAAGGGAGTGGCAGGATATATTCAAAGTGATGAAAGGGAAAAACCTACAACCAAGATTACTCTACCCAGCAAGAATCTCATTCAGATTTGAAGGAGAAATTAAAAGCTTTGCAGACAAGCAAAAACTAAAAGAATTCAGTGCCACTGGATCAGCTTTACAACAAATGCTAAAGAGAACTTCTCTAGGCAGGAAACACAGAGAAGGAAAAGACTTACCAAAACAAATGAAAAACAATTAAGAAAATGGTAATAGAAACATACATATTAATAATTATCTTAAATGTGAATAGCTTATATGATCCAACCAAAAGACACAGACTGGCTGAATGGATACAAAAAAAAAAAAAAAAAAAAAAAAAGACCCATATAATTCTGTCTACAAGAGACACACTTCAGAATTAGGGACACATACAAACCAGAAGTGAGGGGATGGAAAGAGGATATTCCATGCAAATGGAAATCAAAAGAAAACTGGGGTAGCAATACTCATATTAGATAAATTAGACTTTAAAGGAAAGACTATTACAAGAGACAAGTAAGGACACTCCTTACTGATAAAGGGCTCAATTCAAGAAGAAGATATAACAACTGTAAATATTTATGCAGCCAACATAGAAGCACCTCAATACATAAGGCAAAAGCAAACAGCCATAAAAAGGGGAACCAACAGTAACACAATAATAGTAGGGGACTTTAACACCCCACTTACACCAATGGACAGATCATCGAAACAGAAATTAAATAAAGAAACACAAGCTCTAGGGACTTCCTAGGTAGCACAGTGGTTAAGAATCTGCATGCCAATACAGGGAACGTGCTGCAGGAAGATCCCACATGCCACAGAGCAACTAAGCCCATGCACCACAAATATTGAGCCTGCTCCCTAAAGCCCATGAGCCACAACTATTGAGCCCATGTGACACAGCTACTGAAGCCCACATGCCTAGAGCCCATGCTCTGAAACAAGAGAAGCCATCGCAATCAGGAGCCTGTGCAACACAATGATGAGTAGCCTCAACTCAATGAAACTAAAGAAAGCCTGTGTACAGCAACAAAGACCCAACACAGCCAGGAAAGAGAGAGAGAGAGAGAGAAAGGAAAGAAAGAAAGAAGGAAAGAAGGAAGGAAGGAAGGAAGGAAGGAAGGAAGGAAGGAAGGAAGGAAGGAAGGAAAGAAGGAAAGAAAGAAAGAAAGAAAGAAAGAAAGAAAGAAAGAAAGAAAGAAAGAAAGAAAGAAAGAAAGAAAGAAAGAAAGAAATTTATAAAAAATATTTTAAAATTAAAATGAAAGTTTTCTATTAAAAAAAAAAAACACAAGCTCTAAATGACACATAAGACCCAATGTACTTAATCAATATTTATAGGACTTTCCAACCAAAAACAAGAGAATACACTTTCTACTCAAGTGTACATGGAACATTCTTCAGGATAAATCACATCTTGGGTCACAAATCAAGCCCTGGTAATTTTAAGAATATTAAAATTGTATCAATTATCTTTTCTGACCACAATGCTATGACACTAGATGTCAATTACAGGGGAAAAAAATGTAAAAAATACAAACACATGGAAGCTAAATAACATGCTACTAAATAGTGAAGAGATCACTGAAGAAGTCAAAGAGGAAATCAAAAATTACCTGGAAGCAAATGACAATGAAAACATGACAACCCAAAACCTATGGGATGCAGCAAAAGCAGCTCTAATAGGGAAGTTCATAACAATACAACCCTACCTCAAGAAAGAAGAAAAATCCCAAATAAACAACCTAACCGTACATCTAAAGCAATTAGAGAAAGAAGAACAAAAACCTTCCAAAGGTAGCAGAAGGAAAGAAATCATAAAGTTCAGATCAGAAATAAAGGAAAAAGAAATGATGGACACAGAAGCAAAGATCAATAAAACCAAAATATGGTTCTTTAAGAAGATAAATAAAACTGATAAACCATTAGCCAGACTCATCAGGAAAAAAAAGAAGACACAAATCAACAGAATTAGAAATGAAAAAGGGAAAGTAACAACTGACACCACAGAAATACAAAGGATCATGAGAGACTACTACAAGCAACTACATGCCAATAAAATGGATAACCTGGAAGAAACGGACAAATTCTTAGAAAAGTACAATCTTCCAAGACTGAATCAGGATGAAATAAAAAATAAGAACTATCACAAGCACTGAAAGTGAAACTGTGATTAAAAATCTTCCAACAACAACAAAAAAAGCCCAGGGCCAGATGGCTTCACAGGCGAATTCCATCAAATATTTAGAGAAGAGCTAACAACCATTCTTCTCAAACTCTTCCAAAATATAGCAGAGGGTGGAACACTGCCAAACTCATTCTACAAGGCCACCATCACCCTGATACCAAAACCAGACAAAGATTTTACAAAAAAAATTACATGCTAACATCATTGATGAATATAGAAGCAAAAATCTTCAACAAAATACTAGCAAACAGAATCCAACAGCACATTAAAAGGATCATACAACATGATCAACTGGGATTTATCCCCAGAATGTAAGGAGTCTTCAGTATATGCAAATCAATCAATGTGATACACCATATTAATAAATTGAAGAATAAAAACCATATGATAATTTCAATAGATGCAGAAAAAGCTTTTGACAAAATTCAATACCAATTTATGATAAAAACTCTTCAGAAAGTGGGCACAGAGGGAACCTACCTCAACATAATAAAGGCCATATATAACAAACCCACAGCCAACATCATCTTCAATTGTGAAAAACTGAAAACATTTCCTCTAAGATCAGGAACAAGACAAGGGTGCCCACTCTCACCACTATTATTCAACATAGTTTTGGAAGTTTTAGCCACAGCAATCAGAGAAGAAAAAGAAATAAAAGGAATTCAAACTGGAAAAGAAGAAGTAAAATTGTCAATGTTTGCAGATGACATGATACTATAAATAGAAAACCTTAAAGATGTTACCAGAAAACTACTAGAGTTAATCAAAGAATTTGGTAAAGTAGCAGGATAAAAATTAATGCACAGAAATCTCTTGCATTCCTATACACTAACAATAAAAATCGGAAAGAGAAATTAAGGAATCACTTCCATTTACCATTGCAAGAAAAAGACTAAAACACATAGGAATAAACCTACCTAAGGAGGCAAAAGACCTGTATGCAGAAAACTATAAGACACTGATGAAAGAAATCAAAGACAGTACAAACAGATGGAGAGATATACCATGTTCTTGAATTGAAAGAATCAACACTGTGAAAATGGCTATACTACCCAAAACAATCTACAGATTCAGTGCAATCCTTGTCAAATTACCAATGGCATTTTTCACAGAACAAAAAATTATAAAATTTATATGGAAACACAGCAGACCCCACATAGCCAAAGCAATCTTGAGAAGATAAAAATGGAGCTAGAGGAATTAGGCTCCCCAACTTCAGACTATGCTACAAAGCTACAGTCATCAAGAGAATATGGTACTGGCACAAAAAAAAAAAAAAAAGAAATATTGATCAATGGAAAAGGATAGAAAGCTCAGAGATAAACCCACATACATATGGTCACCTTACTTCAACAAAGGAGGTAAGAATATATAATGGAGAAAAGACAGCCTCTTCAATAAGTGGTGCTGGGAAAACTGGACAACTACATGTAAAAGAATAAAATTAGAACATTCCCTAACACCATACAAGGAAATATACTAAAAATGGATGAAAGACCTAAATGTAAGGCCAGACACTATAAAACTCTTAGAGGAAAACACAGGAAGAAAACACAATCTATGACATAAATGACAGCAAGATCTTTCTTGACCCACCTTTTAGAGTAATGGAAATAAAAAGAAAAATAAACAATTGGGACCTAATGAAACTTTGAAGTTTTTGCACAACAAAGGAAACCATAAATAAGATGAAAAGACACCCTCATAATTGGAGAAAATGTTTGCAAACAGAGCAACTGGCAAAGGATTAATTTCACAAATATACAAGCAGATCATGCAGCTCAATATCAAAAACACAGAAAACCCAATCCAAAAATGGGCAGAAGATCTAATAGACATTTCAACAAAGAAGACATACAGATGGCCAACAAACACATGAAAAGATGCTCAACATCACTAATCATTAGAGAAATGGAAGTTAAAGCCACAATGAGGTATCACCTCACATGGGTCAGAATTGTCATCTTCAAAAAATCTGGAAACAATAAATGCTAGAGAGGCTGTGGAGAAAAGGGAACCCACCTGCACTGTTGGTGGGAATGTAACTTGATACAACCACTATGGAAAACAGTATGGAGGTTACTTAAAAAACTAAAAATAGAACTACCATATGACCCAGAAATCCCACTACTGGATATATACTCTGAGAAAACCATAATTCAAAAAGATACATGTACCACAGTGTTCATTGCAGCTCTATTTACAATAGCCAAGACATGGAAACAATCTAAATGTCCATCAACAGATGAATGGATGAAGAAGATGTGGCACATATATACAATGGAATATTACTCAGCCATAAAAAGGAATGACATTGAGTTATTTGTAGTGAGCTGGTTGGACCTAGAGTCTGTCATACAGAGTGAAGTAAGTCAGAAAGAAAGACAAATACCATATGCTAACACATGTATATGGAATCTAAAAAAAAATGGTACTGGTGAACTTAGTAGCAGGGGAAGAATAAAGATGCAGGTGTAGAGAACAGTCTTGAGGACACGGGGAGGGGGGAAGGGGAAGCTGGGGCAAAGTGAAAGAGTAGCATTGATGTATATACACTATCAAATGTAAAATAGATGGGTAGTGGAATGCAGCTGCATAATACAGGGAGATCAACTTTTTGACTGGTGATGACCTAGAGGGGTGAGATAAGGAGAGTGGGATGGAGGCTAAAGAGAGAGGGGATATGGAGATATATGTATAAATATAGCTGATTCACTTTCTTGTACAGTGGAAACTGGCAAAACAGTGTAAAGCAATTATACTCTAATAAAGACCTGATAAATTATACATTCTTTGAATTCCATCTTAAAAAAAAAAATCAGCTTACTTAATGTGTTATTAAAGCCTATCTGACCTGGGAAAGGGAAATATCTAAGTTCAGCTGGCCCTAGCCTTCCACGTGGGAAGAGGGAAATACTAACTCCAGCCCCCTCTAGCCATTTTGTCATACCTCAAAAGAGACGAAACACATTGAGAGATACTTGTGAAGCTCACAGCCCAGTCACATATGCTCACTAAAAGACTAGACCTAATCATAGGACTATAGAATGCTCTCTACCCCCACACCTCATCACCACATTAATAAAGACTTATTTACAGCAGTTCCTTTTACCTGGTATATCATGTCTAGCTGTTAGTAAAAATTTACAAGTCATACCAAAAGACAAAAGAAAAATTTGAAAAGACAGAGCAAGCATCAAATCAGACATAGCTGGGATATTAGAATTATCTGACCAGGAATTTAAAATAATCATGATTGATATGCTAAGGGATATAATCAATGAACTAGACAGCAGGTAAGAACAAATGGGTAATCTAAGCAAAAAGATGAAAATCTTAAGAAATAACCAAAAAGAATAGAGATTTAAAAAAGAAAACACTGTAAGAGAAATGAAGACTGGCTTCAATTGGTTCATTAGTAGACTGCATGTAGCTGAGGAAAGAAGCTCTGAGCTGGAGGATATATCAGTAGAATCTTCTAAAATCAAAAAGCAAAGAGAACAAAGACTGAGAAAAAGAACATAAAATCCAGTGAATGTGAGACAACCACAAAAGCTCTAATAGAAGAAAGTGAGAAAGGAACAGGAATAATATGTGAAACAATAATGAGAGAATTTTCACAAATTAACATCAAACAACAAATGACAGACCCAAGAAGTTCAGAGAACATCAAGCAAGATAAGTGTCAAAAAAACTTCACTTTGTCATTTTAACAGAAAATCAAAGAAAAAATCCTGAAGGAAGTCAGAGGAAAAACACACATTACCTGTCTATAGAGGAGCAAAGATAAGAGTCATATATGACTTCTTTCTAGAAACTATGCAAACAAGAAGCAAGTGGAGTGAAATATTTAAAGTATTAAGGGGAGCGGAGATCAAGATGGCAGAGTAGAAAGATGTGGAGCTCACCTTCTCCCATAAACACATCAAAAATACATCTTCATGTGGAACAATTCTCATAGAATACCAAATTAAGCCTGCCAGAGGATCTCTTATACAACCAAACCTGCAAGAATGATCCCCAGAGGACTGAGTAGGATGAAGAGAAAAAAAGAAAAAAGAAAAAGAAATGAGGATGGGATCTGTGCCCTGGGAGGGAGCTGGAAAGATTCCCTCACTCTGGGAACACCCTTCTCTGACAGGAGGTCCTCTGGGACAAATAGGCACTTACTTGAGGCCACACATGTTATATTCTAACTCAGGGCTGTGTGACCCTGAAGTCCCAGCCCTCACCCACCAGGCTGCAGGCTCCCTCCCCAGAAAACTCTTTTGCTCAGTTTCCATTTTGCTTCACTTTAGGGGATTCACAGACTTCCTGAAGCCAAGCTACATACTCCCAAGTCAGACAGGTCAGAGAGACCTGGGTTCAAGCCCCAGCCCTCCAATCTCTTGGCTGTGTTGTCATGGACCCATTAGGACCCCTCCACAAAGCTCAGTTTTTTCATCTGTGAAATGGGATGATCTACCCTGGAGGGGGTCACACAAGGTACATGAACTCACCCAGGCAACATGCCCAGGCCACCAGGCTCTCAGTGGCCTCTTGTCCTGGGAAGGTACCCCCACAAGGAGTCCACCAGGTGGGCACAAGTGCAAAGTCACCATGAAGAGCTGGCCTCTGGCCTCTCTAGCTCCTGGCAAGGAGCTCAGGCCCAGCTCAGGAGAGAACCTCGAAGCCCTTTGATGGGTCCCTCTTGATATTACAAAGCTCCTGTCAAAGCTGGAGGATTTTCCAGATAAGGTGTCCCAAGCCTGGGACAAAAGTCTGGGATGGCACGTGGAAAGACAGCCATTTAACACCTGCTCTGGCACCTGGCTCTCCCAGGTGGGCCCTGCATTCTGAGGCCAGCACTTGGCAAACATGCTTGGCCAGCCCTCTCCCTGGGGCTCCCACCTGCCCTTCCTCCCCTCCCAGGCCTTGGACATAGGAATGCCCTCACTTATCTCGAGTCTTTGCAGGAAGGTTGACACCCTAACTAAAACATGCAGCTGATGGTTGCTGAAACTCAGGCTTCAGTAAATGGACCTGGGGAGAGGACTCAGTTTAGCTGTGCAGAGAGAGCCTGAGGGACCTGGAGTGTGATCTGGGCCAACATTGTTGGCATGTGCAAGATAGGGCACTAATCTGCCATGGGAACCCCATTTTCAGCATGCTCGTGGCAGGGCATGGCTGCAGCAGCTGTGGACTTTGTGAGCACCCACACCAAACAGGCAGTGTTAACATCCAAGTCTATTGTCAATGCTCCTTCAGTGGGGGTAGCTCAAGGAGTGGCACCAGAAGCAGCACAATTTGTTGGCATGCACACCAGGTGGTGAGCATCATCACAGAATTGCATGTCCCCAGCAGACAGACCTTGGTGAGGAATATACCACAGCCCCTTTTCTAGTGGGAGTGCTCCAGTGCTGCCTACATCACACCACAGCTTAGAACTGGATCTGAGTGTTTCTACATGGGGCTGTGACAACAATAGAGCAAAGAGGAGGCCCCACCCAACATCTACTGCAGGCTCGGGTCAACACAACACCAATCACATTCCCTACCAAGAGGACAACAGCCACAACACTCTGAGGAAAAATGTGGTAGGCATTCTCACAAAAAGCAGCCCTCAAACCAAAAATATTGGATTCACACTGCCTACACAGAGATACTCCCACATAAAAACATTCCTTCACTGGGTTCATCAGTACCATTTCTTCAGATTCCATATATATGAGTTAGCATACTGTATTTGTTTTTCTCTTTCTGGCTTACTTCACTCTGTATGACAGTCTCTAGGTCTATCCTCCCCATTACATATAGTTCAATTTCATTTCTTTTTAACGGCTGAGTAATATTCCATTGTATATAGTGGGAAGTTGCTGCATGACAAAAGGGAGCAATTTGATGATGGGTGATGCCTTAGAGGGCCAGGGCAGGGAGAGGGGAAGGGAGTCATGGGAGGGAGGGGATATGGGGATATATGTGTAAATACAGCTGATTCACTTTGGTGTACCTCAAAATCTGGTACAAGAGTGTAAAGCAAATATATTCCAATAAAGAGCTTTAAAAAAATTCCTTCAAAACCACAGTAGATAACTGTTTCTCCTAAATTCATAGTCAGAAAAATTTAAGTAAAATGAAAAAGCAGAACTACTCCCTATTAAAACAAAATAAGTCTCCTGAAAGAATAAAAAATTAAACAGACTTCTCCAGTGTACCAGACTCTGAGTTCAAAAAGGAGTTAATAAAAATGCTGAAGGAATTAAGAAAGATTATCAATAGAAATGCAGATCACTGTAACAAGGAATTAGAAACCATAAAGAGGAACCAATTAAAATCAAACAACACAATTGTGCAGACAAAAACCAAACTAAAGGCAATGAATAGCAGACTAAATAATATAGAAGAATGCATAAATGATCTGGAAGATATAATAATGGAAATCACCCAATCAGAACAGCATTTAGAGTGGCAAATTTAAAAAGGAAATCAACATATGAGATCTGTAAGATGCATGCCAACCTATGCATCATAGGGATTCCAGAAGAAGAAAAAGAAAAGGGGACAGAAAATATACTCAAAGAAATTATGGCTGAAAACTTCCCAAACCTAAAGAAGGAAACAGATATTCAGGTACAGGAAGTACAGAGGGTCCCAAATATGATGGAACCAAACAAAATCACACCAAGACATATCAGAATTAAAATGGCAAAAGTTAAAGATAAAGAGAGACTTCTAAAGGCAGCAGGAGAAAAACAAAAAGTCAGTTACAAGGGAAGCTTATAAGGCTATCAGCAGATTTCTGTACAGAAGCTTTTCAGGACAGAAGGGAGTGGCATGATATGTTGAAAGTCCTGAAAGGGAAAAAATCTTCAACCTAGGACACTACTCGGCAAGATTATCATTTAGAATAAAAGGAGAAGCTAAGAATTTCTCAGATAAGCAAAAACTAAGAATACAGTGATACTAAACCTAACCTAAAGGAAACATTGAAAGGTCTCCTCTAAATGGAAAAGGAGCAAAAATCTATAGTAAAGGGAAAAACACAATAGGAAAGGCAAATATGTAAAAGGATTGTAGATCACTTAAGCCAGTACATAGATCTAAAAACTATAAAAAAAAATTTGTAAAATCAATTATAACTACAATGAACAGCAACAGGATAAACATGAAGAGGTTGACTATAACATCAAAACACAAAATATGAGGGAGAGGAGTAAAATGTAGATCTTTTAGAATGTGTTTATAACTTGTATGACTGTTGGTCTAAAGCAAGTAGATACAGTTATGTGTTAACATACTTGAAAACCAGGGTAACCAGAAATCAAAAACATAAAATATATTAAAAAAAAAAAGGAATTCAAGCACAATACAAAGGCAAAAGTTCAAACCACAAAAGGAAAAACAAAAAGAATAGGAAAGAAACAAAGAAGAACTGCAAAATCAACTGGAAAACAAGGTTGAAAATGTCAATAAATGTATACTTATCAATAATTATTTTAAATGTCAATGGACTAAATGCTCCAATCAAAAGACATGATGACAGATTGGATAAGCAATAAAAAAAATAAAAAAAAACAAGAACCTACAATATGCTTGCTGCCTACAAGAGGCTCACTTTAGGGCAAAAGACACACATAGATTGAAAGTGAGGGGATGCGAAAAGATATTTCATGCAAATAGGAATGACAAGAAAGTATGGGTAGCAATACTCATATCAGACAAAATAGACTTTAGAACAAAGTCCATAAAGAAAGCCAAGAAGGACACTATTTAATAATAAAGGGATCAATAAAAGAAGAGAGCATTACAGTAATTAACATATATACACCCAATATAGAAGCACCTAAATATATAAAACAAATATTAACATACATAAAGGGAGAAACTGACAGGGATACAATAACAGTAGGAGACGTTAACACCCCACTGATATCAATGGAAAGATTTTCGGAAAGAAAATCAGTTAAGGCAACAGAGATCCTAAATGACATGATAGAGCAGCTGCAAAGGAAAAAAAAAAAATGAATACACATTCATTTCAAGCATGCATATATAATTCTCTAAGATATACCACATACTATGACACAAAACAAGCCTCAACAAATTTAAGAGGATACAAATTATTTCAAGCCCCTTTTCTGGCCACAACAGTATGATACTAGAAATCAATCACAGAAAGAGAAACAAGAAAGAAAAAATACAAAAACAAAAACAATTACATGGAGACTAAACAGCATGCTACTTTGAACATCAATGGGTGAACAATGAAATCAAAAAGGAAATCAGAAAACACCTCAAGACAAATGACAATGAAAACACAACCATACAAAATCTATGGGATGAAGCAAAAGCAATTCTAAGAGAGAAATTCATAACAATACAGGTTTTCCACAAGAAACAAGAAATATCGCAAATAAACAACCTAACATACCACTTAAAAGAATTAGAAAAAGAAGAACAAACAAAACCCAAATCAGCAGAAGGAAGGAAATAATAAAGATCAGAGAGGAAATAAGTAAAATAAAGATTAAAAAAAAATAGAAAAGATCAATAAAACCAAGAGATTGTTTTTTGAAAGGATAAACAAAATTGAAAAACCTCTAGCCAGATTCACCAGGAAGAAAAGAGAGAGGACCCAAATAAACAAAATAAGAAATGAAAGATGGGAAATAACAACTAATACCACAGAAATACAAAAAAAAAAAAAAAAAAAGCATAAGAAAATGCTATGAACAGTTATATGCCAACAAATTGGACAACCTAGAAGAAATAGGCAAGTCTCTAGAAACATATAGCCTGCCAAACTTGAGTCAAGAAAAATCAGATAATTTGAACAGATTGATCATTAAAAGTGAAATAGAATCTGTAATAAAAATCTCCCATCATGCAGAGAATGGACTGGAGGACACAAGGTTGGCGGGGGGAGTCAAGGGAGGGAGAGAATATGGGGATATGTGTATAAATACAGCTGATTGACATTGGTGTACTTCAAAAACTGGTACAAGGGTGTAAAGCAATTTTATTCCAATAAAAATAATACCTAAGAATAAACCTAAAACAAACGAACAAAAAATCTCCCATCAAACAAAAGACCAGATTGGATGGCTTCACTGGGAAATTCTATCAAACATACAAAGAACTTCTACCTATGCTTCTCAAATTATTCCAAAAGATTGAAGAGGAGGGAACACTCCTAAAGTCATGCTATATAGCTACCATCACCCTGATACCAAAACCAGACAAAGATACTACAAAGAAAGCAAATTACAGGCCAATATCTTTGATGAATATATGTGCAAAAATTCTCAACAAAATATTAGCAAAACTTACCCAACAATACATAAGAAGAATCATATACCATGATCAAGTTGGATTTATCCAGGGTCACAGAGTGGTTCAACACACACAAATCAATCAATGTGACACACCACATCAACAAAAGAAGACAAAAACAACATGATCATCTCAAATTGAGATGTAGAAAAAGTATTTCATAAAACTCAACATCGAGCCACAATAAAAAAAAAAAAAAAAAAAAAAAAAAAAAAAAAAAAAACTCTCACCAAAGTGGGTATAGAGGGAGCATATCTCAATGTAGTAAAAGTCATTTATGAGAAATCCACAGCCAGTATAATATACAACAGTAGAAAGCTGAAAGCCTTCCCACTAAATTCTGAAAAAGACAAGAGTGCCCACTTTCAGCACTTCTATTCAACATAGTATTGGAAATGTGGCCACAGCAATCAGACAAGAAAATGGAAAAAAAAGTGTATCCAAATTGGAAGGGAAGAGGTAAAATTGTCATTATATGCAGATGACATGATACTCTATAGAGAAAACCCTAAAGTCTCCACACAAAAACTATTAGAACTAATAAGTGAATTTATCAAGGTAGCAGGATACAAAATCAATATACAAAATTTTGTCACATTTCTTTACACTAACAATGAAATATCAGAAAAAGAAAGTAAAAAAAAAAAAAAAATCCTGTGTAAAATCATGTCAAAAAATACATAGAAATAAACCTAACCTATGAGGTGAAAGACCCATATGCTGAGAACTAATATAAAATATTGATAAATAAAATTGAATATGATTCAAAGAAATGGAAAAATATCCCCTGCTGTTGTATTGGAAGGATTAATATTTTTTAAATGGCCATACCACCCAAAGCAATCTACAGATTTAACATGATCCCTATCAAATTACCCATAACATTTTTTTACAGAACTAGAAAAAATAATCCTAAAATTTATATAGAACCGCAACAAATTCTGACTTGCCAAAGCAATCCTGAGGAAAAGCAACAAAATCTGGAGGCATAATCATCCCAGACTTCAGAGAATACTACAAGTTACTATAATCAAAACAACATGGATATGGGGATATGTGCATAAAAACAGATGATTGAACTTGGTGTACCCCCAAAAAGTAATGAATAAATTAAAAAAACAAAAACAAAAACATGGTATTGGCAAAAAAAAAAAAAAAAGACATATAAATCAATGGAACAGAATAGAAAACCCAGAAATAAACCCACACACCTATGGTCAATTAATCTCCAACAAAGGAGGCAAGAATATACATGGAGAAAAGACAGTCTCTTCAACAAGTGGTATTAGGAAATCTGGACAACCTCATGTAAATCAATGAAATTAGAACACTCCCTCACAGCATATACAAAAGTAAACTAAAAATGGTTTAAAGACCTAAGTATAAGACATGATACCATAAAACTCCAAGAAGAGAGGAATACCCTGGCAGTCCAGTGGTTAAGACTCCAACTCCATGTTTCCACTGCAGGGGGCATGGGTTTTATTCCTGGTCAGGGAACTAAGATCCTGCTAGCTGCACAATGAATTAAAAAAAAGAAGAAGAAGAAAAGAAGAGAAAAGAAAAGAAAGGAAAGGAAAAAGGAAAGGAAAGAAAAGAGAAAGGAAAAGAAAAGAAAAAAAGAAAAGAAAAGAAAAGAAAAGAAAAACCTCCAGGAATAGAACATAGGCAAGACATTCTCTGACATAAATCCAGAAATTGTAGCAATATTTTCTTAGATCAATTACTCAAGGCAAAAGAAATAAAAGCAAAAATAAACAATTGGTGCCTAATTAAACTTAAAAGTTTTTACACAGCAAAGGAAACCCATAAACAAAATGAAAAGACAACCTATGGACTGGGAGAAATATTTGCAAACAATGTGATTGACAATGGCTTTATTTCCAAAATATACAGAGCTCATACAACTCAGTATCAAAAACAACAAAAAAACCCCAAAAAAACCAATCAAAAAATGGGCAGATCTAAATAGACATTTCTACAAAGAAGACATACATATGTCCAACAGGCACATGAAAAGATGCTCAGCATCTCTAATTGTTAGAGAAATGTGAATCAAAACTACAATGAGCTATCACCTAACACCAGTCAGAATGGCCAATGTCAAAATGTTTACAAATAACAAATGCTGGAGAGGGTGTGGAGAAAGGGAACCCTCCTGCCCTGTTGGTGGGAATGTAAATTGGTGCAACCACCACAGAAAATGGTATGAATGTTCCTTAAAAATCTAAAAATAGAGCTACCATATGATCCAGCAATCCATCTCCTGAGACTATATCCAGAAAAGATCAAAACTCTAATTTGAAAAGATACATGCACCCCAATGTTCACAGCAGCACTATTTACAATAGCCAAGACATGGAAGCAACCTAAGTATCCATCAACAAATGGATGGATAAAGAAGATGTGGTGTGTGTGTGTGTATGTGTATATATATATATATATATATATATATATATATTACTCAGCCATAATAAAGAATGAAATAATGCCATTTGCAGCAACATGGATAGATCTAGAGATTTTCATACTATGTGGTGTACGTCAGACAAACTATTTTATGATATCACTTATATGTGGAATCTAAAAAGTAATACAAATGAATTTATTTACAAAACAGAAACAGACCCACAGACACAGAAAACAAACTTATGATTACCAAAGAGGAAAGGAAAGGGGATGGGGAGGATAAATTAGGAGTATAGGATTAACAGATACATGCCACTATATATAAAATAGGTGATCAACAAGGACCCACTGTGTAGCACAGTATAGCACAGTAGCAACATAATCAATAGCTTGTAATAAAGTATAATAGTAAAGAGTATATATATATATATATATATATATATATATATATCAATATTATAAATCAACTATACTTCAATTTAAAAAAATGTGTTGAGAAAAAACAAAAGCCCCACCAAATCAGAATTCTGTACCCTGTAAAATTATCCTTCACCATCAAGGACAAGTAAAGACAAGTAAAGAAACCCATTTTAAATATAAAAACACATATAAATTAAAAGTAAATGGGTGGAGAAAAGTACACCATGCTATCACTAATCAAAAGAAATCAGGAGTAGCTATGTTAACTTCAGACAGAACTGACTTAAAAGTAAGGAAAGTTTTCAGGGATAAAAAGGACATTACATAATGCTAAAGGGATTTATTCTCCAAGAAGACAAAAAATTTTAACATGTAAGCACCTAACAACAGACCATAAAGTTAGATGAGGCAAAAACTGATAGAACTGCAAGAAGAAATAAATCTACTGTCATGGTTGGAGACTTGAACACCCCTGTCTCAGAAATGGGCAGATCCAGCAGGTAGAAAATAATTTAGCACACAGTAGAATTCAACAACACCATCAATCAACAAGGTATAATTGACATTTAGCAACTACTCCTTCCAACAACAGCAGGCTACACATACTTCTCAAGCTCAGAGGGTACGTTTACCAAAACTGACCACATTCTGAGCCATGAAACACACCTTACTAAATTAAAAGAATAGAAATTATATAGTGTCTGCTCTCAGACCACAGTGTAATTAAACTAGAAATCAGTAATAGAAAGAAAACTGGAAAATCCCAAAATAAATGGAGGTTAAGCAACACACTTCTAAATAGCACATGGGTCAAAGAAGAATTTTCAAGATAAATTTTAAAATATTAGGACTAAAAGAAATAAAAATACAATTTATCAAAATTTGTGAGATGCAGCAAAACATACCTAGAGGAAAATTTATAACATTGAATGCATATATTAGAAAAAATATATAAAATCAATAATTTAAGCCTCTACCTTAGAAAACTAGAAAATGAAGAGCAAATTAAATCCCAAAAAAGCAGAAAATAAATAGTAAGAATTAGCACAGAAAGCAATGAAATTGAAAACAGAAAATCAATAGAGAATAAACAAAACCAAAAGCTAATTCTTTAAAAAGGTCAATAAAATCAATAAATCCCTAGCCAAGCTAAGAAAAAAAAAAAAAAAAGACAGACACAAATTACTGTTATTGAAAATGAAAGAGGGAAAAAAATGAAAGAGGGGGCATCACTAACAACTCCCATGGACCTTAAAAGGAAAATAAAAGAATATTATGAACAACTATATGTCTACAGATTTGCTAATCTAAATGAAATAGACAAATTCCTTGGGGAAAAAAATCTGCAAAAAATCACATGAGAAGAAACAGATAATTTGAATAGACCTACATCTATTAAAGAAATTAAATCCATAATTAATAACTCTCCAAAACAGAAAGCACCAGGCCTAGATAGGATCACTGGTGAATTCTACCAAACATTTAAAGAAAAAGTTATACCAATTCTCTACAATCTTCTCTAGAAGAAATATGCAGAGGGATTACTTCCTAACTTATTCTATGACACCAGCATTACCCTAATACCAAAACCAAAGACATCACAAGAAAGCAAAACTACAGACCAATATATCTCATGAACAAAAATCCTCTTCAAAATATTAGGAAATCCAATCCAAAATGTATAAAAAGAATTATGCACCATGACCAAGTTGGATTTATCCCAGATATGCAAGGCTGGTTCAACATTCTAAAATCAATTAATGTAGTCCATCACATCAGTAAACTAAAAATAGAAAAAAAAATTGACAAATCCAAGACCCATTCATGATAAAAACTTTCAGTAAACTAGGAATACAGGGGAACTTCCTCAACTTGATAGACAATATCCACAAAAAAACCCACAGCTAATGTCATACTTAATGGTGAGAAAAATCAAAGCTTTCCCACTAAGATCAGGTACAAGACAAGGATGTTCCCTCTCACCACTCCTTTCCAACTTCATACTGGCAGTCCTTGCTAACGCAAGCAAAGGAAATAAAAGGTAAAGCAATTTGAAAGGAAGTACTAAAACTGTTTTTGTTTGTAGATGACATGATCATCTATGTAAAAAATCTGGAAGAATCAACAACAAAACTCCTGAAACTAATAAGCAATTACAGAAACGTAGCAGGATACAAAGTATATATACAGAAGTTAATCACTTTTCTATCTACTGACAATGAATAAGTATAATTTCAAACTGAAAACACAGTATTATTTAATTAGCACCCCCCTGAATAAAATACTTAAGTATAAATTTAAGTACATACAAGCCTTATAAGATGAAAGAAACTACAAAACTGATGAAAGAATTCAAAGAAGAATTAAATAACTGGAGAGCTATCCTATGTTCATGGATAGGAAAACTCAGTATTGTCAAGATGTCAGTCCTTCTTAACTTGATCTATATATTCAATGCAATTCCAAACAAAATCCCAGTTATTTTATAGATATTGACAAACTGATTTTTAAGTTTATATGGAGAGGAAAAAGACCCAGGACAGCCAACACAGTATTGAAGAACAAAATTGGAGGAACGATGCTACCATCTTCAAGACTTACTCTAAACTAAATAGTAATAAAGACTGTATGGTATTAACAAAAAATAGATAAATAGATTAATGGAACAGAATAAAGAATGCAGAAACAGACCCACAGAATTATAGTTATCTGATCTTTGACAAAAGAGCAAAGGCAATACAAAATACTGTGCTGGAGCAACTAGACATCCATATGGGGGAAAATAAATCTAGACCTAGAGCTTAAACTCTTCACAAAAATTAACTCAAAATGAAGCATAGAATGCATAACATGCAAAACTATAAAATTCCTAGAAGAGGACATAGGAGAAAATCTAGATAACCTTGGATATTATTATGCTTTTTCAGATGTAACACCAAAGACACAATCCGTAAAAGAAATAATTGCTAAGCTGGACTTCATTAAATTAAAGTACTTCTGCCTGCAAAAGACAGTATCAAGAGAATTAGGAGACAAACCACAAACTTGGAGGAAATGTTTGCTAAAGGCATATCTGATAAACTGATATCTAAAATATACTAAGAATACTAAAAATTTAACAGTAAAATAATCCAATTAAAGAGCCAAAAACATTAATAGACAACTTAACAAGGAAAATAGACAGATGGCAAATAAGTGTATGGAAAAATTTTAAAATCATATTACATCAGGAAAATGTGCAATAATTAGATACCACTGTGCACCTATTAGAATGACCAAAATCTGAACCACTGACATTAAATGTTGGTGGGATGTGGAGCAATAGAAACATTGCTGATGGAAATGCACAATGATATATCACTTTGGAAGATGGTTAGGAGGTTTCCTACAAAATTAACATACTCCTACCATATGATTCAGCAATCCCACATCTTGGTATTTACCCAATGATTTGAAAACTCATGTCCATCTGCACACAGATGTCTATAGCAGCATTGTTCATAATTCCCAAAACCTGGAAGAAATCAAGATGTCCTTCTGTAGGTGAATGGAAAAACAAACAGTGGTACATCCAGACAATGGACTCTTGTTCAGCACTAAAAGGAAATCAAATCATGAAAAGACATGGAAGAAACTTAAATGCCCATTACTAAGTGAAAGAAGTCAATCTGAGAAGCTTCATACTGTATGATTCCAACTATATGATATTCTGGAAAAGGCAAACTATGGAAATAATTAAAAAAGATCAGTAGTTACCAGGGGTCAGCAGGGCAGGGGGAGGAAGATAAATAGGTAGAGCATAGAGTATTTTTAGAGCAGTGAAAGTACTCTGTTTATTTTATGATGATGGATATATGTCATTATATATTTGTCCAAATCCCCACACCAAAAACAAAACAAAACAAAAAAACCTCTTAAGTAAAAAATAGACTCTGAGTGATTATGATGTATCAATGTAGGTTCATCTTTGGCAACAAACATACCATTGCAGTGAGTGATGTTGATAATGGGGGAAGCTATACATATGTAGCAGAAGGAAATATATGGGGAATCTCGGTACCTTCCTCTCAATTTTATTGTAAACTTAAAACTGCTCTTTTAAAATGTATTTTAAAAGGTAGCATGTTAAGTCTAGAGATTTTCATGCCATGAAAGATGTGAGGGACAGGAGACTTAGAAGACAGATCAGCAAATTTCCCCACCTCCTGGGCTCACTGATGGAGTTATGGGCAGAAATACTTCCATGGCTTGAATACTTGTATGGGAATTCTCATTTCCCCTCTCTGTCTCTGTCTCTCTGTCTCTCTCTGTCTCTCTGTTTCGCTTTCTATTTACCTGTCTATCTGTTGATAACTCTCCATCTGTCTATCAATCTCTTTCTCACTCAAAGTGGAATTCTCATAAAATACATATGATGTTATGCCTACATATGTTCCGAATTTTATAATTATTCATTCTCACATATAACACATATGTTCCAGGTGGTGACTAGAACAGGGCAGGACCATCTTTACCCATCTGATTCAATGAAGAGTTCTCATATGTTGAGTACAGAAAGGATTTAACCATAAAATTTTTGAACTATAATATGAATTAATCACAGACAGACCTGAACTTTGATGATCAAAGAATGTACTCAAGCCGAACCGCAGCTCAACGTTCCCAGACCCAGACGTCGATTCACAGCTGAACAGAGGGTACACAAGTTGGGAGCATGGGAACCGGAGAGCTGGTGCAGGGTGAAGAAAATTGTTGCCAGTAAGGTGACAGACCGAGAGGACATGAGGGAAGAGGTCGGCGGCTGGGAGTGCCAGCCCCTGAGAGCTGCCCGGCCATGATGGCAGCTGGAGGCTGCAGGCTCACGGGCCATGGGGAGGAGCTGAGCGCATAGCCTCTCGCTCTCTTTCCATGCCTCTGCAACAGGCAGTGGAGAGACAGCCTGTGGGCCACCTAAGGCGCTCAGGGATAACAAGGACCCTCAGGCACTCGGGTGGGGCTAGATTAAAACCCCTTGGAAAGCTGGCAGCAGGGAGGCTGCCAAGAAAAAAAAAAAAAAAAAACCACGAGAGAGGCCCAACTCTGAGACTTTCTGTTTACACCTGAGCCACCAGCGTCCCTCTGCAACAGGCACCTCCAAGCCCGACTGAAACAACAGGGCGCCACTGCTCACTCACTCCCAGGGGAAGGAGCCACTATTGTACCCTCTCCCTCCCCACACACCGACGCTTACAGACAAACAATAAAGGAAGCTCTGCTGGCCACAGAATAATGCAAAAAAACCCAAGGCGAGTAGAAGGACACTTATAGCTGAGACTCTAAGGAAACAGAACTATTAGTATCAATCCTGTTGAACTGGTCCATTCTGGGATCACTTCTGTTTGTTTTTTTTTTCCTCTTTTTTTTTTCTTTTTTCTTTTTCCTTTATTAAATACGATCTTAGTCCTAAGGGACCTACAAGTTTTATAAACTAATTTTTAATGCTATTTTTTATTCTATTTTTATTTATTTATTTATTTATTTATTTTTGCCTTTTTATATACTTCTATTTCTAGCTAAGTTTTTGGTAGTATGGACAATATATCTTTCATAATTTCCTTTCATCCCTATCTTTTATACATTTCTATTCCTTTCTTTTTATTTGCGTATTTCCAATCACACTACGCTCTTCTGTTCCCATTTCTTCCACCCTTTTTTAGTTTATCTTAGCATACTTATAAGCAACACTATCGATCTGCTCAGACTTCTTGCTCTATTCTCCAGATAACACACCACCTTGGTATTTAATATTACGTTTTTGTCTTTATCTTAGTTATTAGTATAATTGTCTAATTTCATTCTGAGAATCTCCATTCTGTCTGGTGGTACTCTAGCTCTTTTCTAGATTTGATTCTAGCTTGGAAAATCTCCCTGGATTAGTGTTTGTATGTGTAAGGTGTTATTTGTTTGTTAGTTTGCTTTTGCTTTTCTCTCTGATTTGTTCTGTTTCAGTTGTCAATTTCTGTTGGGTTTCTCTTTGAATATCTGATAGCACACTGGGGTTCTGTCAGGTCTTTCTAGAGCCTTATGTCCTAATGGATTCAGTAATTGTGTGTCTTATACATGTATGTGTTTCCTAGACTTAATATTTGTTTAACCCAATACTTGGACATTAGTCTGAGGCTTGGAAAGTCTTCTATAAACACCTCTATTGCCAGGACAAGCAACCCCAAAAGTTTGGACAACCATGAGGAAACAAAGAAACACCATGCAGGCAAAGGAGCAGGGAAAAAACCCACAAGACCAAATAAATGAGGAGGAAATAGGAAAAATGCCTGAAAAAGAATTCAGAGTAATGAGAGTAAAAATGATACAAAATCTCAATAACAAAATAGAGAAAGTACAAGAAACAGTTCATAAGAACTCAGAAAAACAAACAGCAATGGATAACAGAACAACCGAAATTAAAAATACTCTAGATGCTATAACCAGCAGAATGACTGAGGCAGAAGAACGAATAAGTGAGTTGGAAGATAGAATGGGGGAAATAACTGCCACAGAGCAGGAAAAAGAAAAAAAATAAAAAGAATAGAAGACAGTCTCAGAGACCTCAGTGATAACATTAAACGTACCAACATTCGAATTATAGGCATCCCAGAAGAAGAAGAAAACAAGAAAGGGTCTGAGAAAATATTTGAAGAGGTTCTAGTGGAAAACTTCCCCAACATGGGAAAGGAAATAATTCACCAAGTCCAAGAAGCACAGAGAGTCCCATACAGAATAAACCCAAAGAGAAATACAGCAAGACACATATTAATCAAACTAATGACAATTAAACACAAAGAAAAAATATTAAAAGCAGCAAGAGAAAAGCAACAAACAACATATAAGGGAAAACCCATCAGGATAACAGCTGACCTTTCTACAGAAACTCTGTAGGCCAGAAGGGAATGGCAGGATATACTGAAAGTCCTGAAAGAGAGAAACCTACAGCCAAGAATACTCTACCCAGCAAGAATCTCATTCAGATTTGAGGGAGAAATCAAAAGCTTTCCAGACAAGCAAAAGTTAAGAGAATTCAGCACCACCAAACCAGCCTTACAACAAGTGCTAAAGGAACTTCTCTAAGTAGGAAACACAAGAAAAGGAAAACACCTACAAATACAAACCCAAAACATTTAAGAAAATGGTCATTGGAACAAGCATGTCAATAATCACCTTAAATGTAAATAAATTAAATGCTCCAACCAAAAGACACAGACTGGCTGAATGGATACAAAAACAAGACCCTTCTATATGCTGCCTACAAGAAACCCACCTCAGACAAGGGATACATATAGACTGAAAGTAAAGGGATGGAAAAAGATATTCCATGCAAATGGAAGTCAAAAGAAACCTGGAGTAGCAATACTCATATCAGACAAATTAGACCTTAAAGTAAAGACTATTAAAAGAGACAAGGAAGGACACTACATAATGATCAAGGGATCCATTCAAGAAGGACATATCACAATGGTAAATATCTATGCCCCCAATATAGGAGCACCTCAGTACTTAAGGCAAATGCTAATAGCTATAAAAGGGGACATCGACAGTAACACAATAATAATGGGAGACTTGAACACCCCACTTACACCAATGGACAGATCATCCAATCAGAAAATAAATAAAGACACACAAGCTTTAAATGAAACATTAGACCATCTTGACGTAATTGATATTTATAGGACATTCCATCCAAAAATGACAGACTACACTTTCTTCTCAAGTGCACATGGAACATTTTCCAGGATAGATCACATCTTGGGTCACAAATCAAACCTCAGCAAATTCAAGAAAATTGAAATCATATCAAGCATCTTCTCGGACCACAACGCCATGAGACTAGATATCAATTACAGGAAAAAAACTGCAAAAACTACAAACACATGGAGGCTAAACAATTCACTCTTAAACAACCAAGAAATCACTAAAGAAATCAAAGAGGAAATCAAAAAATATCTAGAAACAAATGACAACAAAGACACAACAACCCAAAACCTATGGGACGCAGCAAAAGCAGTTCTAAGAGGGAAGTTTATAGCAATACAGTCCTACCTTAAGAAACAAGAAAATTATCAAATAAACAACCTAACCTTACACTTAAAACAAGAAGACCAAGAAAGAAGAACAAAGAAACCCCAAAGTAAGCAGAAGGAAAGAAATCATAAAGATCAGAGCAGAAATAAATGAAAAAGAAAGGAAGGAAGCAATAGCAAAAATTAATAAACCTAAAAGCTGGTTCTTTGAGAAGATTAACAAAATTGATAAACCATTAGCCAGACTCATCAAGAAAAAAAGGGAGAAGATGCAAATCAACAGAATTAGAAATGAAGAAGGAGAAGTAACGATGGACACCTCAGAAATACAAAAGATCATGAGAGACTACTACAAGCAACTATATGCCAATCAATTGGATAACCTGGAAGAAATGGATACATTCTTAGAAAAGTACAATCTTCCAAGACTGAACCAGGAAGAAATAGAAACTATGAACAGACCAATCACAAGTACAGAAATTGAGGCAGTGATTAAAAATCTCCCAATACACAAAAGCCCAGGACCAGATGGATTCACAGGTGAATTTTATCAAACATTTTGAGAAGAGCTAACACCTATCCTTCTCATCCTCTTCCAAAATATTGCAGAGGGTGAAACACTCCCAAACTCATTCTACGAGGCCACCATCACCCTGATACCAAAACCAGGCAAAGATGTCACAAAAAAAGAAAACTACAGACCTATGTCACTGATGAATATAGATGCAAAAATCCTCAACAAAATACTAGCTAAGAGACTCCAACAGCACATTAAAAAAATTATACACCATGATGAAGTGGGGTTTATCCCTGGGATGCAAGGATTCTTCAATATATGCAAATCAATCAATGTGACACATCATATCAACAAATTGAAGGATAAAAACCATATGATCATCTCAATAGATGCAGAAAAAGCTTTTGACAAAGTTCAACATCCATTTATGATAAAAGCTCTCCAGAAAATGGGCATAGAAGGAAATTATCTCAACATAATAAAAGCCATATATGAAAAACCAAAAGCCAACATCGTTCTCAATGGGGAAAAACTGAAAGAATTCCCTCTAAGAACAGGAACAAGACAAGGGTGTCCACTCTCACCATTATTATTCAACATAGTTTTGGAAGTTTTAGCCACAGCAATCAGAGAAGAAAAAGAAATAAAAGGAATCCAAATTGGAAAAGAAGAAGTGAAATTGTCACTCTTTGCAGATGACATGATAGTATATATAGAAAACCCTAAAGACTCTACCAGAAAACTGCTCGCACTAATTGATGAGTTGAGTAAAGTAGCAGGATACAAAATTAATGCACAGAAATCTCTTGCATTCCTATACACTAACAATGGAAGAGCAGAAAGAGAAATTAAGGAAACTCTCCCATTCACCATTGCAACCAAAAGAATAAAATACCTAGGAATAAACCTGCCTAAGGAGGCAAAAGATCTGTATGCAGAAAACTTTAAGACATTGCTGAAAGAAATCAAAGACAACACAAACAGATGGAGGGACATACCATGTTCCTGGATTGGAAGAATCAACATCGTGAAAATGACTGTACTACCCAAAGCAATTTACAGATTCAATGCAATCCCAATCAAATTACCAATGGCATTTTTCACAGAACTAGAACAAGAAATTGTATGATTTGTATGGAAACACAAAAGACCCCGAATAGCCAAAGCAATCTTGAGAAGGAAAAATGGAGTTGGTGGAATCAGGCTTCCTAACTTCAAACTATACTACAAGGCCATAGTGATCAAGACAGTATGGTACTGGCACAAAAATAGAAAGGACGATCAATGGAATAGAATAGAGAACTCAGAAGTAAGCCCAAACATATATGGGCACCTTATCTTTGATAAAGGAGGCATGAATATACAATGGAAAAAAGACAGCCTCTTCTATAAGTGGTGCTGGGAAAATTGGACAGCAACATGTAAAAGAATGAAATTAGAACACTTCCTAACACCATACACAAAAATAAACTCCAAATGGATTAAAGACCTACATGTAAGGCCAGACACTATAAAACTCCTAGAGGAAAACATAGGCAGAACAGTCTATGATATCCATCAAAGCAAGATCCTTTTGGACCCACCTCCTAGAATCATGGAAATAAAATCAAGAATAAACAAATGGGACCTCATGAAACTTAAAAGCTTTTGCACAGTGAAAGAAACCATAAACAAGACTAGAAGGCAACCCTCAGAATGCGAAAAAATAATGGCCTATGAAACAATGGACAAAGGATTAACCTCTAAAATATACAAACAGCTCATGAAGCTTAATACCAAAAAAGCAAATAACCCAATCCACAAATGGGCGGAAGACCTAAATAGACATTTCTCCAAAGAAGACATACAGATGGCCAACAAACACATGAAAAGATGCTCAACATCACTCATCATCAGAGAAATGCAAGTCAAAGCCACAATGAGGTATCACCTCACACCGATCAGAATGGCCATCATCACAAAGTCTGGAAACAACAAATGTTGGAGGAGGTGTGGAGAAAAGGGAACTCTTCTGCACTGTTGGTGGGAATGTAAGTTGGTACAGCCACTATGGAAAACAATTTGGAGGTTCCTTAAAAAACTACAAATAGTACTACCATATGATCCAGTAATCCCACTACTGGGCATCTACCCAAAGAAAACCATAATCCCAAAAGAAACATGTACCATAATGTTTATTGCAGCACTATTTACAATAGCCAGGACATGGAAGCAACCTAAATGTCCATCAACAAATGAATGGATCAAGAAGATGTGGCATATATACACAATGGAATATTACTTAGCTATAAAAAGGGATGAGATGGAGCTATTTGTTATGAGGTGGATAGACCTAGAGTCTGTCATACAGAGTGAAGTCAGTCAGAAAGAGAAAGACAAATATTGTATGCTAACTCACATATACGGAATCTAAAAATGGTACTGATGAACTCAGTGACAAAAATAAGGACGCAGATGCAGAGAAGGGACTGGAGAACTCGAGGTTTGGGAGGGGGCAGGGGGTGAAGGGGAAGCTGAGACAAAGCGAGAGAGTAGCAGAGACATATATATACTACCAACTGTAAAATAGATAGCCAATGGGGAGTTGTTATATAACAAAGGGTGTTCAACTCGAGGATGGAAGGTGCCTTAGAGGACTGGGAGGGGGAGGATGGGGGGGACTCGAGGGAGGGTGGGGGGGGAGAGTCGAGGGAGGGAGGGAATATGGGGATATGTGTATAAAAACAGATGATTGAACTTGGTGTACCCCCCCAAAAAAATAATAAATAAAAACAAAAATAGGAAAAAAAAAAAAAAGAATGTACTCAAATATGGTCCTTTCATGAGAAATCTGGCCCTAATCAATTTGTATTGATAGTACCAAGAAATGGGACAAGTCAACGAGAAGTGGCTGCAGTAAACTGGGTTATTGTATCCCTGTTTGTGCTTATAACTGTTTGTAAAAGCTTCTTGACCAGGTCTGGCCTGGAATGTGACTCCCAGGATGTAGGAAATAATGTGTGGTTATCACATGTCTTGTCATGCTGCCAGCCAAGGGGACTTTGCTGAATTTATTTGCCCCAGGACCCTGGAAGCCACAACTATAGTAGGGAATGGGTCTGCTGTACTCAGAACTTTCCCATATTTTCTTTCTCCTACCTTAGAACCTGACCCCCTTCCCCAGTCACCAGCCTGCAAATGTGCAGAGATGAGTCAACCCAAGAGTCGACTTGCTGAGAGGCTCTTGCCTCCTGATCATGTGTAGAATAATAGCCTCACTCTCTGAGCACCTAATATGAACAACACACAGCTTTAGGCCACTTGGAAAAATGGCCAGTTGGTCAAACTGAGGCAGGAGATAGGTGGGCTCCAGGTTAGGCATTTACAACTGGCCTCCTGTTTGCATTTCCTGAGAGAGGAGATAGGTGGGCTCCAAGTTAGACATTTACAATCAACCTCCTGTTTCCTCTTCAAAATAGAAATAACAACGGAAACAGGGTAAATGTGGACACCTTAAGATAACAGTCATGTCAGGAACAAAGAGGGGCTAAATCCTGTTTGAGTAAAGAAGGAAGAGGTCACATATTTCCCCTCCTTGGGGCAAGGGAGACACTATACATGTGCAGAAAGCCTCCTTGGGGGTCAATGGTCAGGGGACCATAATAAGTCTAGCCATTCTCCTCCCCCCAACAGATGTCCTTGCACTGAAATCCATCTTGGTCGAGGGGAGCATGAGCACCTAGGGGAAGGTCCTTAGACAAACTAGCCATGGGGGCAAAACAAGACAATTGGCCAGAGGGAAGACAAAGACCTGGAAAACTGTCCACTTATAAATGATTTAAACTTCCCAAAGGTGCAACTCTTGCTACTCTCTCGTTGAGTTCACCTGTGCATCTTTCCCATATGTACTCTTCTTTTCCAACAAATGCTTTACTTTTCTCTTCACCTTCTGCCTCCTTGTCAGAATTTTCTTGTCCAAGGTGACCAGGGTTTGATTCCCAGTCAAGGAACTTCTAGCTACTGCTCACTCATTGCTGAGTGCATCTGGAATCAAAATGTCCATAGCAGAGATCCAACAACTTCTCACCTCATTTCCTAGAGAGGATGTTCCTCCTCCAGCCTGAGAGGAAGCTCTCAGTATCAGGTAGCTCTTCCCCAGTCACAGCTGAGTGGACATCTTCAGGCTGGGCCACTTAGATTCTCTCTCTGTGGGATGTGGAACTGAACATAAAGATGCAGGCCAGTGAGAGGCAGGTCCAGGGCCATGCAGACCTGAGCTGACACTTGCAGATGGGAACTCCAGGATGTCTGTTTGCAGAGAGAAGGAAATGAAACAAATGTGCAAAGGAGGGGAGAGAGAGAGACTGAGAAAGAGAAAAATGGGGCTGTTGACTACCAAGGCTTTTGACAGATTCCTGGCTTTCAACTCCAACCCTTATGATAACTCACTTTCTCTTGGATGTATTTTTTTAATCAGTATTTATTGGGTATCATAAGTCAAGCCCTGTTTTAGAGCCAGGTATACAGTAGTCTCTGTCCTCATGGTGCTTCCTTTCTAGCAGGTTCTGGGGGAAGCATCCATTCCTTTTAATAGGTCTTTCTTGGCTTAAGTGAACCCAAGGGGGTTTCTGTTGCCCACACTCAAGAGATCTTGCACTAAGATCAGCATGGTATTGCTTCTCCTGTTCTACAGATGAACACTCAGAACTCTGAAGAGGTAGAATAAGTTGTCCAAGTTCACCCAGAGGCAGAGCTAGGCTTTAAGGGCAGCACAACATATCTGAAGCCTCAGCACTTCACACTGTTCCCATCACCTCCCAATGAGTGAAGTCATCCATTTTGCCAGAGGATTTCAGGACTCTAAACTCAGAGGTAGCCCCTGGGTTCAATAGCAAAGATCCCAAGGGGTACATACAGAGAAAGGTCTCCTCATAGAAACACACTCTTGGAGGATTTTATGTACTTTTTGATTGGATTTTATTTTTTGATTGGATTTTATGTACTTTTTGATTGGATTCTCATAGCAGCCCTGCTGGAACCACAGGACAGAGATTCACTCACTTTTATAGTTGGGGAAACCCTGAGCTCAGAGACATCATGTGACTTGCCCAAAGTCACAGTGTTGATGAAAAAGGAGCCAGGACTCCACTCAAGACTCTTAGTCTATGTTTTTTTCACTACCCAGCTATGACTTTAAATCTGTACCAACTATTTTACTTTATCTCATCATAGGACCCCCTCCTCTCCTTGGGTTATTTGCCATTTCTTTTCTGCCTAGTCTCTACCCACAAACTACCACCAGCTTCTCAACTGTTTCCTACCTCCTACCCATCCTCACTGAATACAGGCTCCTTCCTGTCCCAGTTAAGTGTCACCATCTCCAACTCAATGACCAGGCTAAACCCTGGAGTCAGCCTTGGCTTCAGCATCCTTCCACTCCTTTAGCAACATGTCAATATCTTGTGCAAAATTTCTGTCTAATTCAACTATTTCCACCGCTGTTACTGCAGTCTAGTCCTGTCTCAACTGGATGACTGCAGTGGCCTCCAGATTAATCTTTATGTTTTTTGAATTGTGACCCCTGGATCTATTCTGTAAACTGCAGCCAGAGAGATCCCCATATACTCTTTGGATGAAAGCCAGACTCAGGAGAATCACTCAGGGCTCTTGTTAAAGTGCTGATTCCAAGGACTTGAGCCTAACACCCCAAGTTGGTGTTGCTAAGGAAGGGGCCAGGAATTGTTATTTAATGAGCTCTTAGGTGATTTGTGTGCACAGTAAATGTTGAGAACTATTAAGTGTTCTGACAAATGAAGAGGAAGGTTTGTCAAGAGCATGGGCTGGGAGCTGCCCTGGGGCCCTTTAGCTGCTGGTTGGAGCCAAAACTTAAGTTCCAGGGTTAAGGTTGAGAAGTAGTTGAGGGTCAGGAGCCCATGTCAAAGACCTGGCTTTGCCACTTCCTATATATAGGGCCTCAAGCTGTGGGGGCCTCCTCTGGAGCCCCAAGTTCCTAGTTATAGAATGAGATAATGACACCTGCCTGGTAGGGCTGTTGTAAGGATTAATCCCTTCACAGTTTAGGCAGCACTTAACACAGGCACTAAATACCTCACAAATGTGGGACATTATGGTAATTAGTAGTGTGTCTCCCAAAAACATCAGTTATTTTCTGGTTGATGGATTTACACAACTTAAAGGCCATATGGGGCTCCCTTGTGGAATGTTTATCTTATTCCCAAGGAACATTATCTCCTGTTACCTCTCCTTATGTACACACACAAATACACACATACACACACACACTCTATGTATATACATATACCTAATTCACATATACACACACCCCAGGCTCAGAGGAAAAGCTTGGCAAGTGTCTGATGGGTGAATGAAGTGGCTGGCACCTCTGTTTATTTCTCTCTAACTCAATTAGGGAAGAGAAAATTCTACCTTCCCCTTTCTGGGGATTCTTAACTGCTGTTAGTCACACCACTTAATTGGGAATTTTCTGGTTTAGTTCCAGTGAAAATAGCTTGCTCTAGGTCAGTGATGGGCTCCAAATAAATGATTTTTTTTTAACTTTTTGGTGGACAGGAATATTTCCTTATTTTTCATTCAACTTCTTGAAGTATGATTTATATACAATAGACTTGCATCCACTTGAAGTGTACAATTTAATGATTTTGACAGATGTAAACATCCTTGAAACTACTGCCACTGTCAACATACCAAATAATTCCATCAACCTCAAAGATTCCTCGTGCCCTGAAGTGACTCCTTTAAATGACAGAATCAAAAGAGACTCTCAGTGGTCACAAGGCAAGAGAGGAACAGCCTGGGTTTGTCCCTGGGTACTGCCTAATTCCTGACAAAGCCTCAGGATGCCCTCAGGCAGCACCTATCCAATAGTACTTTCTAAGATGATAAAAATAAAGCTGTATCTCCACTGTCAAATATGGTGGCCACTAGTCGCATGTGACCATAGAGCACTTGGTCAACTAAAACATTATTCACAACCTAAAAGTTGAGAGTTATATTTTATTTAGTGGGAATTTTTAGGACTTCAAGCCCAGGAGGGAGCATCCCAAGTAACCCTGAGAGAACTGCTCCAAGGAGGTGAGGGCAGGAGCCAGGTTATATAGGAGTTTTGCAACAAAGGGCAGGTAGCCTGAATGTCAAAAGATTATCATTAGTTAAAGAAAACCAGATATATCAACTTAAGGAATTTAGCACTTTTCTATGTATGGGAAGAGGCAAGAGTCTGGGCTCACTGAAATCATTCCTTTGATATGCACCTCAGCTATCTGGGGCCAGTATCCTGTGTTTTCATACCCTGAGCTTCCTCAGAGCTCACCGTAGAGAGTGGCTGCAGCCTAATGGCTGTTAGACAACAGGTATTTTTTCCTTCTCGAGTTCCCTCAGGGCTCACCAGCTTGCCATAGGCTGTGACTGCAATTGCTAATGACTGTGACATCCTTTGTTTACTGATATGGCAGGCAACCAGTTATCAACTTGAAATGTAACAGTGCAACTAAGGAACTAAATATTTAATTTAATCTAATTTAATTAATTTACTTTTAACTTTGGATAGCCACATATGGCAGTGGCTACCATATTGCACAGCACAGGAGAAAGAAATCAACAGGTACCTCCTTATGGAAGGCTTACTGCCTGGGAAGAGAGAACAGACTCTGCCACAGGGGTTTGCAGCCTTCTGAGGAGACAGCTGGAAGCAAATGAGAAAGGCAAGCGGGTGCCAAAAAATGGTGCAAAATTGTTGGCAGACTACAAACCAAAAAACCATAAGTGAATAATATAGCATGAACAAAGGGTGTGTGCTGCCCGTGTCACATGCTGTTTAGTGCCAAGTTTAGTTTCAAACCTATATGTCATCACTCCCAGTCCTATAACCTGCTGCACAAAGAACAGTGGGCCAGATGCTTGGAACAGCATTGAGGTAACTTGAGCATATGTAGTAATGTCCCAAGATCTAAAAGAACATAAAGAACACAGCATTTGCTCCTCTCTTGAATTTCATCCCAAGACATTCATTCTAAGACAAAAATAGTCTTAGAAGTTTTCTTATCAAGATAGTACCAAGATTTTAAACACATCAACATTAAAAGCCAAGGAAATCTAGAATATTTTCATCTTGCAAAACTGAAATTCTATACAAAATGGATCTAAAACTGATAAACTGTACATTTAAAAATGGTCGAGAGGGTGAATTTTATATTATATGTTTTGTTTCTTATCACAATTTTTTAAAAGGCTCAGTGTGTGTGTGTGTTCATCCCCCCAGATCTAGTGCTACTGCATATCTTCTGGATTCAGTGCCCCACATGCAACTGGAACTGGTGCCACTGCATGCTCATGAAACTGGAACCCCCACATATTTCCAAAACCAGTGCAGGACCTGCTGGTAGCCTGCCATGCACCCTGCTCAGCTGGTAGCCTTGTGCAAACCTGCAGGTAAAGGTCTTTCCACACCAAGGCCAGACTGTTGAGACTGGAAGAGGTGATTCCTTCAAATGCACAGACACCAATGAAAGGATACATGGAGCACAAAAAATCTGGGAAACATGATACCACTAAAGAAACAAAATACATTTCCAGTAACTGATCCCAAAGAAATGACAATCTACAAATAATCTGATAAAGATTTGAAATAATTGTTTTAAAGAAGCTCGGCTCCAGAGAATAAGAAGATGAGGTACAGACTGGAAGAAAATATTTGGAAAAGACATTTCTGATAAAGGTTTGTTATATGAAATACACACTCTTTTTTAGTTAACTAATTAAGTTATTTATTTTATTGGCTGTGTTGGGTCTTTGTTGCTGCATGCAGGCTTTCTCTTATGCGGTGAGCGGGAAGCTACTCTGTTGCAGTGCGCAGGCTTCTCAATGTGGTGGCTTCTCGTTGCAGATAGAGCATGGACTCTGGGTATGCAGGCTTCAGTAGCTGTGGCACATGGGCTCATTAGTTGTGGCTTGTGGGCTCTAGAGTGCAGGCTCAGTAGTTGTGGCACATGGGCTTAGTTGCTCCATGGCATGTGGGATCTTCCCAGACCAGAAATCAAACCTGTGTCCCCTGCATTGGCAGGCAGATTCTTAACAATTGCACCACCAGGGAAATCCCACAAAGAACTCTTAAAACCCAACAAGGACAAAAAAAAATCCAATTAAAAAATAAGCCAGGACTTCCTAGGTGGCGCAGTGGTAAAGAACCCACCTGCCCTGGGAAGATTCCACATGCCACAGAGCAACTAAGCCCATGTGCCACAACTATTGAGCCTGTGCTCTAGAGCCCATGAGCCACAACTACTGAGCCCATGTGCTGCAACTATTGAAGCCCATGCGCCTAGGGCCCGTGCTCCACAATGAGAGAAGCCACTACAATGAGGAGCCTGCACACCACAATGAAGAGTAGCCCCTGCTCTCAGCAACTAGAGAAAGCCCGTGTGCAGCAACGAAGACCCAATGCAGCCAATAAATAAAAATAAATTAATTAATTAATAAATTTATAAAAAAAATAAATAAAATAAAATAAAATAAATAAGCCAAAGACCATATTAGACACGTCACCAAAGAAAATATTCAGATGACAAATAAGTATAAGAAAAGATGCACCACATCAAATGTCATCAGGAAAATGCAAATTAATACAATAATGAGATACCACTATATACCTATTAGACTAGCCAAAATCTGGGATACTGAAAACACCGAATGCTGAAGAGAATGTGGAGTAACAAGAACCTGCATACATTGCTGATGGGAATACAAAATGGTACAGCCATTCTGAAAGACACTTTGCTAGTTTCTTATAAAACTAAACATACTTTTACCATACAATCCACCAATTACACACCTTGGTATTTACCCAAATGAGTTGAAAACATATGTGCACACACAAATATTTATTGCAGCTTTATTCATAATTGACTAAACTTGGAAGCAACCAAGATGTTCTGCAGTAGGTATATGGATAAATACACTGTGGTATACCAAGATCATGGAATATTATTTAAACACTAAAGTCAAATGAGCTCTCAAGCCATGGAAAGACATAGGAGAAGGTGCCATACTGTATGATTTCAACTGTATAGCATTCTAGAAAAGGCAAAACTATGGATACAATAAAAGAAATCAGTGGTTACAAAGGATTGGGGGTGGAAAGTGAAGGATGAATAGGCAGATATTATGGTTATGGATATATGTCATACATTTATTCAAGCCTTTTGAATGCATAACACAAGTGTAAAGCCTAAACTATGGACACTAGGTGATTGTAATGTGTCAATGTGGGTTCATCCTTAGTAAAAAATGGACCATTTTGGTGAGTGATTCTGATAATGAGAGAGGCCAAACATGCATGGAAACAGAACCATATTGGGAATCTCTGTATTTTACTCTCAATTCTGTTGTGAAATTAAAGCTGTTCTTAAAAAAAGCATTTAAAAACAGATGAAGAATAAACTTGGTGAATTACAAGAGAACACAGATAGCCAAATCAATGAAACCCGGAAAACAATACATAAGAATATTGTTGAGAAGTTCAACAAAAGAGAAAGTGTAAAGAAAAAGAGTAAGACAGAAATTTTGGAGATGAAGAATTTCACAATGAAATAAAAAATTCAATACATTAAGTCCCCTACATACAAACTAATTCCATTCCAAGAGCATGTCCTAAGTCCAATTTATTCCTATGTCCAACAAAGTTAGCCTAGGTGCCAAACTAACACAATTGGCTATATAGTCTATACTGTAATAGGTTTATAATACTTTTCACACAAATAATATATAAACAAACAAATACAAAAAATAAAGAAAACATTTTTAATCTTACAGTACAGTACCTTGAAAAGTACAGTAGTACAGTACAACAGCTGGCATACAGGGGCTGGCATCGAGTGAACAGGCAAGATGAGTTACTGACTGGAGGAGGGAGAGGAGGTGGGAGATAGTAGAGCTGAAGTATCATCAGCAATAGGAGACAGAAGGCAAGCTGCAATTTCACTCATGCCTGACATTGATGGCACAGGTTCTGGTTCCTTGCTGGATTTAATTCTATCTACCCTCTTGAAAAAATGATCCAGTGATGCCTGGGTAGTAGCTCTTTTTTTCTCATGATAGATGACACGGTAGCACTGGATTGCACGCAGAACAGCTGCTGCAAACTTTATGTACCATTCTATGCTTGGGTCCTGTGCCTCAAAAACTAACAGTGCCTCCACAAATAAAATCCCCTTGCTATTTCCTGCATCATGAATCACTCTCTCTTTTTTTTTTAATTACATCTTCTTTATTTTGTCTCTCTTTATCCTTTCTCTGGACCTCCAATTCCATCAGGTCTTCATTAGTAAGCTCCTTGCATTGCACAGCAAGGAGTTCAATGAAGACATTTTCTTACAGATCTAGCTCCAGCTTCTTGCTGAGGGTCACTAAGTTGCTGAAAGACCTCTTTGGACTCCTCATCCACCTTCTCAAATCCACAAAAATCATGACAAACTGGGGACAAAGGTTCCTCCAAATCCCATTCATGGTGATGGCCATAACTTCACACCAAACAAAGTCATTGTTTTTATGGCCTTGGAGATGTTATAGTCCTTCCAAAACTGTTGCAAGGTTGTTCCTGATGTGTCCCTCACCTTTACTGCCTGATGAAAAGTGTGACATAAATATTATTTCTTGAAAGTCACTGTAACTCCCTGGTCCAAAGGTCGGATGAGCAACATAGTACCACCAAAGGTGGCAGATGCACTACTTTGATGTTGGGATGAAGGGCATCCATGCATGGCAGTAGTCTGGAGCACTGTCAAGCAGCAAAAGAATGTTGAATGGGAGGTCCTTCTCCAAGCAATATTTCTCTACCTCCTGGATAGAGTGGTGGAAAAACCAGTCCTGGAAAATGGCCTGTGTAATCAAGGCTTTGGGGTTACTCTTCCACAAAACAGGAAGAGAGCCCTTGGCTATGTTTTTAAGGGCTCTTGGGTTCTCTGAAAACTAAGAGAGGCTTCAGCTTCATATCACGGGAAGCATTGCCACCAAACAACAGTGTTAGCCTATTCTTTACTGCTTTATAGCCTGGCATCAACTTTTCCTCCTTACTGATATAACTCCAATCTGACATCCTCTTCCAGTACACTCCTGTCTCATCCACACTAAAAACCTGCTTGAGTAAATACTCGCCTATATCGATAATTTCTCAAAGCATTTCAGGAAATTCCCAGACAGCCTCTCTATCTGCACTCACTGACTGACCACTTACTTTTACATTGTGAAGGTTGGCTCTAGCTTTGAACCAATAAAACCAGCCATGCTGGTATTAAAAGATGCACCCTCTGTTTCTTCACTGTGTTTCTTCTTCAAGTCTTCATAAACATTTTTAGCTTTCTCTTGAATCAGCATTAAGCTGAGTGATACTCAATGCTGAGGCTGATCCTGCCTCCACATATTAAGAAGTTTCTCCATCTCCTCCATCACCTTCCCATGCTTCTTCAATATTATTGTTGACATCAATGGCACAGCAGACTTCCCATGTTCCATGATCTTGTCCTTGTTCTCTAGAATCATCCCAATGGTTGAACAATTCATGTTATAAGAACAAGCAACATCTACCATCTTTTCACTTTGCTCCACTCTCTCAATTAGTTTCATTTTTGTTTCCATCATTATCACTTGATGCTTGTTAGCAGTACCAGCTATATCACTTCTGTTTTTACACTTGCTTCCGGGCATCCTGGGCTTTAAATAAAGATACTGTACTACTGTACTCTATATAGTACTGGACAGTAAAGTACACAAAATCACAACCACTTGAAAAGGATGCATGCATGTGACAATGTATGCCAGACATGTGAACTAAATTATGTGATTAGACACGCCAACACATGCTTGCAGTTTTGAAAGTTTGCAACTTGAAGGTTTGTAAGTAGGAGACTTACTATAAAGTGCTTCAAAGCAGGTGCAATCAAGCAGAAGAAATCAAGCAGAAGAAAGAATCAACAAACTCAAAGATAGTTGAAAGTTTCCAGTCAGAGGAGAAAAAAAGGGTGAAATAGTGTGAATAAAGTCTAAGAGATTTATGAGACACCCTTAAAGAAACCAATGTATACATTATGAGATTCTCAGAAGGAAAAAAGAGATAGAAAGTAGAAAGATTATTTAAGAGAGAATTACTGAAAACTTCTCACATCTGTGGAAGGAAATAGACATCCAGATTCAAGAAATCTAAGGGATTCCACACAGGTTGAGAATAAAAAATTCTACACTGATGCACAGTATAATTAAATTGTCAGATGTCAAAGATAAAGAGAGAATTTTGAAAGCAGCAAGAAAAAAAGTGACTCGTCACATGTAAGGGAACCCACCATAAATCTATCAGTGGATTTCTCCTAGTAGGCCAGGAGAGAGGGGAAGAGTACTGAAAGTTAAAAAAAGTTAACCAAGAATAGAATACCTTTCAAAACCATTCTTTAAAAATTGAGAGACAAAAATGTTTCCCAAACAGAAACTGAGGGAGTCAATCGCCATTAATCCTGCCTTCCAAGAAATGCTTAAGGGAATTCTTCAAACTGAAACAAAACACACTGAACAGCAACATGAAAGCATAAATCTCAGTGGTAAAGTTAAATACACAAATACAGAATAATGTAACACTGTAATGATGGTATGTAAATTACTTTTAACCTTAATATAAAAGTTAGTTAAAAGAAAAAAAATTTTTAATCTAGTGAATGTATTTCTATTTATTTATTTATTTATTTATTTTGTTGGTTGTTTTGGGTCTTTTTTGCTGTGTGTGGGCTTTCTTTAGTTGTGGTGAGTGGGGACTACTCTTTGTTGTGGTGCACAGGCTCCTCATTGCCATGGCTTCTCTTGTTGCAGAGCTTGGGCTCTAGGCGCATGGGCTTCAGAAGTTGCAGCACATGGGCTCAATAGTTGTGGCTCACAGGCTCTAAAGCACAGTCTTAATAGTTGTGGCACATGGGCTTAGTTGCTCCGCAACATGTGGGATCTTCCTGGAGCAGGAATTGAACCCGTGTACCCTGCATTGGCAGGTGGATTCTTAACCACTGTGCCACCTAGGAAGCCCAAAAGAAAAAATTTTAATTGAAATACAATATAAGAAGAAGTAAAATGACTCCAAGAACAAAATATGTACAGGGTAGGATAAAAGTGTAGAGTATTTTAGGCAATTGAAATTAAGTTGTTATCAACTTAAAATAGACAGTTATAACAAGATATTTTATGCAAGCTTTGAGGTAACAAAGAAATAACGTATAATAGATACACAAAAGATAAACATAAAAGAATGAAAGCATATCACTACAGTAATTATTAAATCACAAAGAAAGGACATCAAGAGAGGAAAACAGAAACAAAAAACTGCAAAACAGACAAAAACAATTAACAAAATGGCAATAGGAATTTCTTACCTATAAGTAATTACTTTAAATGCAAATAGATTGAACTACCCAATCAAAAGGCATAGAGTGGCTGAATGGATAAAAAAAAAGCAAGATCCATCCATATACTATTTACAAAAGAGTCACTTTAGATTTAAGAACACACATAGGCTGAAAACAAAGGAATGGAAAAAATATTCCATGCAAAAGATAACCTAAAGAAGCAGGGCTGCCTATACTTATATCAGACCAAATACACTTTAAGTCCTAACTGTCTCTGGAGATAAAGAAGTTCTCTACATGATAAAAGTGTCAATTCAACAGCAGAATATAACAATTGTGGCTATATATACAACCAACATCAGAGCACCTAATTATATAAAGCAAATTTGACAGATCTGAAGAGAGAAGTTTGAAACTAACACAACATTGTAGAACAACTATACCCCAATAAAATAAATAAAAATAAATAAATAAATATTTTTTTTTAATGAAGGAAGAAGTTTATAGCAATACACTAAAAGTAGGAGACTTTATATCACATTTTCAATAATGGATAGAATATCTAGACAGAAAATCAGTAATGAAACAACTGAGTTGAAAAACACTATGGACCAAATGGTTGTAACAGACATATGCAGAATTTCTACCCAACATCAGAAGAATAAACGTTCTTCTCAAGCACACACAGAACATTCTCCAGGATATAACACATGACAGGTCATAAAATAAGTCTTTAAAAATTCAAGAAAATAAAAAAAATTCTAAGTATCTTTTCTAAGCACAATGGAAATAGACTAAAAATCAATAACAGCAAGAAAATGGGAAGTTCATAACAATTTGGATAAACCAGAAGAAACAGATAAATTCCTAGAAACATACACCCTCCTAAAACTTAATCAGAAAGAAATTGAAAGCACAAATAAGGTGAATGACAAATAGAGGTAAGCAGTAATCAAAAATCTCCTAAAAAAGCAAGCTGAGGACTAGAAGTCTTCATTAGAGAATTCCACAAAAATTCAAAGCATTAATACCAGTCTTTCCTAAACTTTTTCAAAAAAAATGAGGAAAGAACACTTTTAAATTCATTTTATGAGGCCAGCATCACACTGATACCAAAACCATACAAGCACATCACAAGATTAAAAAATACAGGCCAATTGTTGAATATAGATGGAAAAAAAAATCCTTCATAAAATACCACCAAACAGAATTCAACAGGACATCGAAAGGATTATACACCATGACCAAGTGGGATTTATCCCTGGCATGCAAGAATGGTTCAACATACACAAATCAACCAATATGATACACAATAATATTGTAATGAAAGACAAAAATCATATAATAATCTCAATATGTACAGAAAAAGCATTTGACAAAATTCAACATCCATTCATGATAAAAACTCTCAACAAATAGGCATAGAAGGACCTTACCACAAAACAATAAAGGCCTTATATGAAAAGCCCACAGCTAACACCATAATCAATCAGGAAAAACTGAAAGCATTTCCTTCAATATCTAGTATAAGGCAGGGATGCCCATTCTCACTACTTCTATTCAACATAGTACTGGAAGTCCTAACCAGAGCAATTAAGCAAGAAAAAGAGAAAAACAGCATCTAAATCAGAGAGGAAGAAGTAAAATCATCCTTCTTTGAAAATGGCATCATATGTGTAGAAAACCCTAAAGACTCATCAAAAAACTGTTAGAATTAATAAATGAATTCAGTAAAGTTGCTGGATACAAATTCAACATTTAAAAATCAATAGTGTTTCTATATACAAACAACAAACTACCTGAAAGAGAAATTAAAAAAAAAAAATGGCATTCACAATAGCATCAAAAAGAATAAAATGTTTAGAAATAAACTTAACTAAAGAGGTGAAAGACTTGTACTCTGAAAATTATAAAATATTGGTGAAGAAAAAGACACAGATGAATGGAAACACATCTTGTATTCATGGATTGGAAGAAATAATATTAGTAAAATGGCCATACTACCCCCAAAGATCTACAGATTCAATGCAATCCCTATCAAAACCCCAAATGCATTCCTTACAAATGTAGAAAAAAAATTCTAAAATTCATATGTAACCACAAAAGACCCAGAATAGCCAAAGCAATCTTAAGAATGAAAAACAAAACTGAAGGCATCATATATTCAAATTATGTTACAAATTATATTACAGAGGGACAGTAATTAAAACATGTTATGTAACAAAGTATGGTACAGGCATTAAAAAAAAAGACACATAGACCAGTGGAACAGAAAAGAGAGGCCAAAAATAAAGCCATGCATATACAGTCAACTGATCTTCAACATGGGTGCCAATGACACACAATGGAGAAAGAATAGTCTCTTCAACAAACAGTGTTGGGAGAACTGTATACCCACATGAAGAATAAAATTGAACCCTTATACAAAATTTTACAAAATGAACCTTATACAAAAATAAACTCAAGATGGGTTAAAGGCTTAAATGTAAAACTTGAAACTGTAAAGATACTAGAAGAAAACATAGGGAGTAACCTCCTTGATATTGGTCTTGGCAATGTTTTTGGAATTTGACACCAAAAGCCCAAGCAATGAAAGTAAAAATAGACAAGTGGGATTGTGCCTCAAACCAAAAAGCTTTTGCACAGCAAAAGTAACAATCAACATAGAATGGGAGAAAATATATGGAAACCATATATCTGATAAGGGGTTAATATCAAAAATATATAAGGAATCCATACAACTCAATAACCAAAAAACCCACCTGATTAAAACATGGGCAAAGGACTTGAAAAGACATTTCTCGAAAAAGACATAAAAATGGCCAACAGGTATACGAAAGGAGCTCAACATCACTAATCATCAGGAAATGAAAATCAAAACCACAATGAGCTATCACCTCAGATCTGTTAGGATGGCCATTATCAAAAATACAAATGCTGTGAATTCCCTGGTTGTCCAGTGGTTAGGACGCTGCACTTCCACTGCCAGCAGCCCAGGTTCAATCCCTGGTTGGGAAATTAAGATCCCTCAAGCTGAGAAAAAAAAGATGGCGGTGAAGTAGAGGGATGTGGAATGCATCCCTCTCCACAGATGCATTGGGAATGCACCGAAGGACACAATAATTCCCACAGAGAACCAGCTGAACACCAGCAGACGGCCTCGGACACCAGAAAGGACCACAAGGAGCCCAACATAACCGGTAGGGAGGCATCTACGATGGCTCAAAGAGGGTGAAGCGGCGGAGCTGTGGCAGACGGGAGGGAGTGAGAAACATACGGAGGGTCCGCAGTGCAGCACAGCGTTCCCAGACGGACCAAGACGTCGATCCACAGCTGAACAGAGGGTCCGGGAGCAGGAGCATGGGAATGAGAGAGCTGGTTCAGGGTGAGAAACATTGTTGCCAGTAAGGTGACGGGCTGAGAGGACAGGAGGGAAGAGGTCTGCGGCGAGGAGTGCCTGCCCCTGAGAGCTGCCCGGCCATGATGGTGGCGGGAGGCTGCAGGCTCACGGGCGGGGGGTGGGGAGGGAGGAGCCGTGCACGCATAGCCTCTCTCCCTCTTTCGGTGCCTCTGCAACAGGAAGTGGAGAGACGCCCTGCGAGCCACCTAAGGTGCTCAGGGATAACACGTATCCTCAGGCACTCGGGTGAGGCTAGATTAAAACCCTTTAGAACTCCAGCAGCAGGGAGGCTGCAGAGAAAAAAAAAAAAAAAACCCAAGAGAGGCCAAACCCTAAGACTTTCTGTTTACGCCTGAGCCACAGGCGTCCCTCCCCAACAGGCACCTCCAAGCCCGACTGAAACAACAGTGCGCCACTGCTCACTCACTCCCAGGAGAAGGAGCCACTATTGTACCCTCTCCCTCCCCACACAACCACGCTTACAGACAAACAATAAAGGAACCTCTGCTGGTCACAGAATAATGCAAAAAAACCCAAGGTGAGGAGAAGGACACTTACAGCTGAGACTCTAAGGAAACAGAAATATTAGTATCAATTCCTATTGAACTGGTCCATTCTGGGATCAGTTCTGGATTTTTTTTTCTTTTCTTTTCTTTCTTTTTCTTATTCTCTCTCTCTCTTTTTTTTCTTTATTAAATATGATCTTAGCCCTAAGGGATCTACAAGTTTTATAACAATTTTTTAATGATATTTTTAATCCTTTTTTTTTTTCTGCCTTTTTATATACTTCTGTATCTAGGTAAGTTTTTGGTAGTATGGACAATATATCTCTCATACTTTACTTTCATCCCTATCTTTTATACATTTCTATTCCTTTCTTTTTATTTGCATATTTCCAATCACAGTACGCTCTTCTGTTCCCCTTTCTTCCAGCCATTTTAAGTTTATTTTATCTTAACATACTTATAAGCAACACTATCGATCTGCTCAGACTTCTTGCTCTATTCTCCAGATGATGCACTGCCTTGGTATTTAATATTAGGTTTTTGTCTTTATCTTAGTTCTTAGTACAGTTGTCTAATTACACTCTGAGAATCTCCGTTCTCTCTGGTGGTACTCTGGCTTTTTTCTATATTTGATCCTAGCTTACAAAATCTCCCTGGATTAATGTTTGTATGTGTAAGGTGTTATTTGTTTGTTAGTTTGCTTTTGCTTTTCTCTCTGATTTGTTCTGTTTCAGTTGTCAATTTCTGTTGGGTTTCTCTTTGAATATCTGATAGCACACTGGGGTTCTGTCAGGTCTTTCTAGAGCCTTATGTCCTAATGGATTCAGTAATTGTGTGTCTTATACATGTATGTGTTTCCTAGACTTAACATTTATTTAATCCAATACTTGGACATTAGTCTGAGGCTTGGAAAGTCTTCTATAAACACCTCTATCGCCAGGACAAGTAACCCCAAAAGTTTGGACAACCATGAGGAAACAAAGAAACACCATGCAGGCAAAGGAGCCGGGAAAAAACCCACAAGACCAAATAAATGAGGAGGAAATAGGAAAAATGCCTGAAAAAGAATTCAGAGTAATGATAGTAAAAATGATACAAAATCTCAATAACAAAATAGAGAAAGTACAAGAAACAGTTCATAAGAACTCAGAAAAACAAACAGCAATGGATAACAAAATAACTGAAATTAAAAATACTCTAGATGCTATAAGCAGCAGAATGACTGAGGCAGAAGAACAAGTAAGTGAGTTGGAAGATAGAATGGGGGAAACAAACGCCACAGAGCAGGAAAAAGAAAAAAGAATAAAAAGAATAGAAGACAGTCTCAGAGACCTCATCGATAACATTAAGCATACCAACATTTGAGTTATAGGCATCCCAGAAGAAGAAGAAAACAAGAAAGGGTCTGAGAAAATATTTGAAGAGGTTCTAGTGGAAAACTTCCCCAACGTGGGAAAGGAAATAATTCACCAAGTCCAAGAAGCACAGAGAGTCCCATACAGAATAAACCCAAAGAGAAATACAGCAAGACACATATTAATCAAACTAATGACAATTAAACACAAAGAAAAAATATTAAAAGCAGCAAGAGAAAAGCAACAAACAACATATAAGGGAAAACCCATCAGGATAACAGCTGACCTTTCTACAGAAACTCTGCAGGCCAGAAGGGAATGGCAGGATATACTGAAAGTCCTGAAAGAGAGAAACCTACAGCCAAGAATACTCTACCCAGCAAGAATCTCATTCAGATTTGAGGGAGAAATCAAAAGCTTTCCAGACAAGCAAAAGTTAAGAGAACTCAGCACCACCAAACCAGCCTTACAACAAGTGCTAAAGGAACTTCTCTAAGTAGGAAACACAAGAAAAGGAAAACACCTACAAATACAAACCCAAAACAATTAAGAAAATGGTCATTGGAACACACATGTCAATAATCACCTTAAATGTAAATGGATTAAATGCTCCAACCAAAAGACACAGACTGGCTGAATGGATACAAAAACAAGACCCTTCTATATGCTGCCTACAAGAAACCCACCTCAGACAAGGGATACATATAGGCTGAAAGTAAAGGGATAGAAAAAGATATTCCATGCAAATGGAAGTCAAAAGAAAGCTGGAGTAGCAATACTCATATCAGACACATTAGACTTGAAAGTAAAGACTATTAAAAGAGACAAGGAAGGACATTACATAATGATCAAGGGATCCATTCAAGAAGAACATATCACAATGGTAAATATCTATGCCCCCAATATAGGAGCACCTCAATACATAAGGCAAATGCTAACAGCTGTAAAAGGGGACATCGACAGGAACACAATAATAGTGGGAGACTTGAACACCCCACTTACATCAATAGACAGATCATCCAAACAGAAAATAAATAAAGACACACAATCTTTAAATGAAACATTAGACCATCTCGACTTAATTGATATTTATAGGACATTCCATCCAAAAACGACAGAATACACTTTCTTCTCAAGTGCACACGGAACATTTTCCAGGAGAGATCACATCTTGGGTCACAAATCAAACCTCAGCAAATTCAAGAAAATTGAAATCATATCAAGCATCTTCTCAGACCACAATGCCATGAGACTAGATATCAGTTACAGGAAAAAAAACTGCAAAAACTACAAACACATGGAGGCTAAACAATTCACCCTTAAACAACCAAGAAATCACTAAAGAAATCAAAGAGGAAATCAAAAAATATCTAGAAACAAATGACAACAAAGACACAACAACCCAAAACCTATGGGACACAGCAAAAGCAGTTCTAAGAGGGAAGTTTATAGCAATACAGTCCTACCTTAAGAAACAAGAAAATTATTGAATAAACAACCTAACCTTACACCTAAAATGAGAAGACCAAGAAAGAAGAACAAAGAAATCCCAAAGTGAGCAGAAGGAAAGAAATCATAAAGATCAGAGCAGAAATAAATGAAAAAGAAAGGAAGGAAACCATAGCAAAAATAAATAAACCTAAAAGCTGGTTCTTTGAGAAGATTAACAAAATTGATAAACCATTAGCCAGACTCATCAAGAAAAAAAAGGGAGAAGATGCAAATCAACAGAATTAGAAATAAAAAAGGAGAAGTAACAACGGACACCTCAGAAATACAAAACATCATGAGAGACTACTACAAGTAACTATATGCCAATCAATTGGATAACCTGGAAGAAATGGATAGAGTCTTAGAAAAATACAATCTTCCAAGACTGAACCAGGAAGAAATAGAAACCATGAACAGCCCAATCACAAATATGGAAATTGAAGCAGTGATTACAAATCTCCCAACACACAAAAGCCCAGGACCAGATGGATTCACGGGCGAATTCTTTCAAACATTTCGAGAAGAGCTAACACCTATCCTTCTCAAACTCTTCCAAAATATTGCAGAAGGAAGAACACTCCCAAACTCATTCTACGAGGCCACCATCACCCTGATACCAAAACCAGGCAAAGATGTCACAAAAAAAAAAAAAAACACAGACCAATATCACTGATGAATATAGATGCAAAAATCCTCAACAAAACACTAGCTAACAGACTCCAACAGTACATTAAAAAAATCATACACCATGATCAAGTGGGGTTTATCCCTGGGATGCAAGGATTCTTCAACATATGCAAATCAATCAACATGATACATCATATCAACAAATTGAAGGATAAAAACCATATGATCATCTCAATAGATGCAGAAAAAGCTTTTGACAAAGTTCAACATCCATTTATGATAAAAGCTCTCCAGAAAATGGGCATGGAAGGAAATTATCTCAACATAATAAAAGCCATATATGAGAAACCAAAAGCCAACATCATTCTCAATGGGGAAAAACTGGAAGAATTCCCTCTAAGAACAGGAACAAGACAAGGGTGTCCACTCTCACCACTATTATTCAACATAGTTTTGGAAGTTTTAGCCACAGCAATCAGAGAAGAAAAAGAAATAAAAGGAATCCAAATTGGAAAAGAAGAAGTGAAATTGTCACTCTTTGCAGATGACATGATAGTATATATAGAAAACCCTAAAGACTCTACCAGGAAACTGCTAGCACTAATTGATGAGTTGAGTAAAGTAGCAGGATACAAAATTAATGCACAGAAATCTCTTGCATTCCAATACACTAACAATGGAAGAGCAGAAAGAGAAATTAAGGAAACTCTCCCATTCACCATTGCAACCAAAAGAATAAAATACCTAGGAATAAACCTGCCTAAGGAGGCAAAAGATCTGTATGCAGAAAACTTTAAGACATTGCTGAAAAAATCAAAGACGACACAAACAGATGGAGGGACATACCATGTTCCTGGATTGGAAGAATCAACATTGTGAAAATGACTGTACTACCCAAAGCAATTTACAGATTCAATGCAATCCCAATCAAACTACCAATGGCATTTTTCACAGAACTAGAGCAAGAAATCTTACGATTTGTATGGAAACACAAAAGACTCCGAATAGCCAAAGCAATCTTGAGAAGGAAAAATGGAGTTGGTGGAATCAGGCTTCCTGACTTCAAACTATACTACAAGGCCATAGTGATCAAGACAGTATGGTACTGGCACAAAAATAGAAAGGACGATCAATGGAATAGAATAGAGAACTCAGAAGTAAGCCCAAACACATATGGGCACCTTATATTTGACAAAGGAGGCACGAATATACAATGGAAAAAAGACAGCCTCTTCAATAAGTGGTGCTGGGAAAATTGGACAGCAACATGTAAAAGAATGAAATTTGAACACTTCCTAACACCACACACAAAAATAAACTCCAAATGGATTAAAGACCTACATGTAAGGCCAGACACTATAAAACTCCTAGAGGAAAACATAGGCAGAACAGTCTATGATATCCATCAAAGCAAGATCCTTTTGGACCCACCTCCTAGAATCATGGAAATAAAATCAAGAATAAACAAATGGGACCTCATGAAACTTAAAAGCTTTTGCACAGCGAAAGAAACCATAAACAAGACTCAAAGGCAACCCTCAGAATGGGAAAAAATAATTGCCTATGAAACAATGGACAAAGGATTAACCTCCAAAATATACAAGCAGCTCATGCAGCTTAATACCAAAAAAGCAAATAACCCAATCCACAAATGGGTGGAAGACCTAAATAGACATTTCTCCAAAGAAGACATACAGATGGCCAACAAACACATGAAAAGATGCTCAACATCACTCATCATCAGAGAAATGCAAGTCAAAGCCGCAATGAGGTATCACCTCACACCGATCAGAACAGCCGTCATCACAAAGTCTGGAAACCACTAATGTTGGAGAGGGTGTGGAGAAAAGGGAACTCTCCTGCACTGTTGGTGGGAATGTAAGTTGGTACAGCCACTATGGAAAACAATTTGGAGGTTCCTTAAAAAACTACAAATAGTACTACCATATGATCCAGTAATCCCACTCCTGGGCATATACCCAAAGAAAACCATAATCCCAAAAGAAACTTGTACCATAATGTTTATTGCAGCACTATTTACAATAGCCAGGACATGGAAGCAACCTAAATGCCCATCAACAAATGAATGGATACAGAAGATGTGGCATATATATACAATGGAATATTACTCAGCTATAAAAAGGGATGAGATGGAGCTATATGTCATGAGATGGATAGAACTACAGTCTGTCATACAGAGTGAAGTCAGTCAGAAAGAGAAAGACAAATATTGTATGCTAACTCACATATACGGAATCTAAAAATGGTATGATGAACTCAGTGACAAGAACAAGGATGCAGATACAGAGATTGGACTGGAGAACTCAAGGTTTGGGAGGCGGGTGGTGAAGGGGAAGCTGAGACGAAGCGAGAGAGTAGCACAGACATATATATACTACCAACTGTAAAATAGATAGTCAGTGGGAAGTTGTATAACAAAGGGAGTCCAACTCGAGGATGGAAGATGCCTTAGAGGACTAGGGTGGGGAGGGTGGGGGCGACTCGAGGGGGGGATGTCAATGAAGGGAGGGAATACGAGGATATGTGTATAAAAACAGATGATTGAACTTGGTGTACCCCCCAAAAGATAATAAATAAATAAATAAATTTAAAATTAAAAAAAAAAAAAGATCCCTCAAGCTGCACGGTGTGGCAGAAAAAAAAAAAAAAAGAGAAAGAGAGAGAAAGAAGAAACAAGACAAATGCCAGCAAGTGCTGGGGAAGGGACTGGAAAAAAGGAACCCTTGTACAGTGTTGTTGAAAATGTAAGTCGGTGCAGCCACTATGGAAAACATTATGTAGTTTCCTTAAAAAAATACAAATGGAATCACCATTTGATCCAGGGGTCTCACTTCTGGGTATATATCCAAAGGAAATGAAATCAGTATCTCAAAGAGGTATCTGCACTCCCATGTTCTTTGTAGTCTTTTTTTTTTTTTTTTTTTTTTGGCACACGAGCTTAGTTGCTCCACGGCATGTGGGATCTTCCTGGAGCTGGGATCGAACCCGTGACCTCTGCATTGGCAGGTGGATTCTTAACCACTGCGCCACCTAGGAAGCCCCTCTTTGTAGTCTTTAAGAAGAAATAAATCATGCCATTTATGACAACAGAAATGAACCTAGAGGGCGTTATGCTAAGTGAAATAAACCAGACACTGAAAGACAAATACAGCATTATCTCACTTATATGTGTAACCTAAAATAATCAAATTTATAGAAGCAAAGAGTAGAATGGTGGTTTCCAGGGCCTAGGGGAAGGGGAAATGAGGAGACATTGGCCAAAGAGTACAAGGTTTCAGTTATACAAGCTAAGTTCTGGAGACCTAATGTACAGCAATGTGACTATAGTTAACAATGTTATATACTTGAAAATTGCTAAAAGGTAGGTTTTAAGGGTTCTCACTGTGGACAGGCACACACACACACACACACACACACACACACACACAGAAAACAGAACTATGTGAAGTAGTGGACATGTTAATTAGCTTGATTGTGGTGATTATTTCACAATGTATGTGTATATCAAAACATCAAGTAGTACACATTAATTAATAATATACACAATTAGGAAAATAATTACTTAGACCTCTAAAGGAAATGAGAACAATCAAGAACTCTAATACAGGATATGAAAGATGAGATGATAAAACAAAAATATAAGATGAAAAAGAGAACTGGCAAAGGAAAGGCAAGAAATTGAGGGAAAGAAAAAAATCATTGGAAAACATATAGCATTTGAAGCAGTGAAAAAGGGGGAAAATTAGAGAAAACAAAATCCATAATATAAAGGACAGACTTTAAAAAATTGCACAGAAATAAAGAAGAAAGGGTCACTGAAAAGAAAAAGTAGAGTGAATGATGGCTATGAACAGTAAAAGCAACAGAGACCCAATATAGAGCTAACTATATATCTGAAGAAAGCAGTAGATTTTTTTTTCAAATATGTTATGCTAAAGTTAGTGTTCTGATTTAAAAACACCATGAACAAGGTAAAATATAATAATAATTATATACCCCCTTGAGGAAGTGGAAGTTCAAGCTTAAAGACTACAAAAGCTCCTAAGCAGAAAATTCATGTCTCCTGCACTCACATTAGTGATGTTCTGTCTCAGAGATGCGGCCTTGGCTTCATCTCTGCCTAGTTGTAAGAATCTACATGGCTAGGTCATTCTCACTCTTCTACTCTCAGATCTAATGCCAAATTCTCAGAAACTTTTCCTAAGCTTTCTCTATAAAATAGATCTTTGAAATACTACCACTTCACCCCAATTATTCGTTGGTGGTGGTTGTTGCTGTTGTTGAAATTTTCAAAATACATCACTAGTGTTAATTTTCTGTAACTTACAGCTAAAATTTAAGCCACATGAGGAGAGAGGAACCATGTTTGTCTTGTTCTTCAGTGTGTTCCTAGCAGCTACTACAGTGATTAGCATATAGTAGGTAAGTCAATAAATGTGTTGAATGAGAAATGAATGAATGAAAAATAAAATTTTAAAACCTAGTGCATCAAAGCAA